>NC_138773.1:120194599-121427099 GCF_965119305.1 Pelophylax lessonae | reverse complement strand
TATTTTAGACTAAATTTGTATTTGCTTTGGTGCCAGTAACAATTCCTGGGTAACAATTATGGTAACGTTGCGCTGCAGCTGTGTTATTTTCCTGTCACTGAGACGTTATTTTATTTCTAAATAAGAATGTTACACAGTTTTTGTTTATCTCTCGCTTGCTTTGTGATAATAGTAGTCATTTGTGGTATTTATTTCCTAGAGAAGAGTATTGCATGTAGAAATTCATATATATATTGAAATAACAAGGTAAAATATATGCTAAATAATGTACATTTAAAATGCACTGGCTATGTTTTGTGGCATAGCTAAAGCATATGAATGCTTAGTTGTACTTTAAAGTGTGCTGTTTGATCATTGTTGTAACAGCATAAAGCGGGCATTCAGAGATATCTGCCCTAACCTTAAGGCTACGTTCACATCTTGGCGTTGCTATTTACAGGCATTTTTTTTTGGCATTTTTTCAGGCGTTTTTTCAGGCGTTTTACAGGCAATTTTACAGGCGTTTTTGTGCAGGCATTTGTAGGTTGACAAGTGATCAATGGAAAAAAATAAAAACGCATGTAATCTGCCCAAAAAGAAGCTCATGTACTTTTTTGAGCTTTGGGCATTTTGCTTAAAATGTCAAAACGCTCACATGTGAACAGGGGCCATTGAAATGAATAAGATTTGTCTTGTTGGGCGTTTTTTGAGTTGATCCTAGAGCAGAAAAACACCACAAAAACGCCCCAAAACGCCTACATGTGAATTTAGCCTTAGATACCTTCTCCAGCCCTCTTGGACCCCAGAATTCTGCAGTGCAAGTTTTGATACATCCTGATAATGTCATTGGCTGGCCTGCCCGTCCCACCTCCTGTGTTTTCCTATTGGCCAGAAAGACAGCTTGTCACAGTGATGGTTTAGCAGGATGACACGCATATGACAGGAAATAAAGAAAATATTTCAAATTGTGAAACAAAGAATTTAGGGTACCAGAACAGACACCTGATGTTATGTTAGGTGTTGATCCAAAGGAAAGCACAAATACCCCTTTGAAGCATGGTCCAGTTAACATTAAAAAGGGTAAAACATTTCTTCTGATACAACAAACAGACAATGAAAAATCTCCCAGAAACAACATTCTTCATGCTGTAAATATTGGTAGTAGTAACTAGTTCCTATGGAAAAATATTCTGAATTTAACAGACCTTTTATTTCTATTCCTTCAGTCACAAGAATGACGTTATGTCTCCCCCTCTCCCTCTTTCTTCTGATTGGCCAAGTTTGATTGCCCGAGTTTGATTGACAGCAGCAGTAGGGCTCACGGGGCTTCACTGGTTTCCTGTTTGACCACTGTTGTGCTCTGGATTGAATAAATAAAATTTGCAGGTCTCAACTTTATTCTGCATAAAGCTTTAGTGTAAACAAATAATCAAAAGGAGGTAACACCTAGAGAAGTTTTGAGGGTCACACACTACAAAAGTACCTCACTCCCAAATTTACAATTGATCTGCTATGATGCTATGTTAGGGAAGTTCTGGCCATCATCAACAAAAATGACAAATTTTAGAGATTTGCCAATTTGATGTACAGATTTTTTTTACATTTTTTTATTAATTCAGTGTCACTGACCAATATAAGCTTGTAATCAATCAGTTTATCTCTTTACAGGTTCATCAGAAAACAGGGCCTGGACAGGTTGTTTCTAGAATGTGATACACACATGTGGCGTCTTGGAGATAGAAAGATTCCAGAAGGCATCACTGTAGATGGTGGCTCCGACTGGTTTCTCTTGAACAGGAAGTTTGTAGAGCATGTGACCTTTTCTAATGATGATCTTGTTACGAAGATGAAGCAATTCTATTCCTACACACTGCTTCCAGCTGAGGTATGTTGTATTTATAAATACTTGGTATACACTTTCTTGGTTTGACTTGAAAACCAATAGAGACTGCTGCTTAGTTGAAGGACACTGCTGATTTGTCTACACTGCATTTTAACATCATTTTTACTCAACTTTAGAATGATCACCATTATACATTAATTGGAAAGAGGAGTTGTGTGCTTGATGTTTGCACTGCAGAAGAGTGGAAAACTCTTTTTTTTTTTAAGTATTTTTTAAGTCTCTGCATTGACATTTTGTGTGTTTATTACACACAGTGAAAACTGTCATGCTCAGCTTTTGTAGCAAACAATAATTTATAGCTATGCAATTTTGCATAATTTATGTTAATTTAAACTCCTGTTTTTTTATACTTAAAGCCCAAATCCATGCATTTTGTTGAATAGTCTCCCAGTAGTGTTTTAAAATTAAAGTCGCCCTGGTTGTAATACTCACCTCCTGCGTGGGAATGTTCCCCACAGTATTTACTATCTGGCACTAGATAGTCTCAGTCTTCCTGCTGACACCCACTGTCATTCAACCTGGAAGAATGAGGCTATCCTGTGAGCACTGGGTGTCCTGGACTCCCCACCTCACTCTGCACTCAAATACTATAATGCAAAAAGTACTCCTGATGTCATTGCCACTATTCTGCATTACTGGGGACTGACATGCAGGGACCATGCATGTCATTGGACTGGCCTGATGACATCCGAAGTAGGTAGGTATTAACAAAAGGAAAGGAACACACGAGGGAAGGTAAGTCCAGAAGTGCGGTTTAAATAACTACAGATTCAACCAAAAATTCCATATGCATTTGCAAACCCTTAGGTGGATCACTTTTTAGAGGGACTGCAAGGGCTGCAACTAATATAAACAAGCCCATAAGGTAATTGTTTGTGGATATAGTGTGGTAAACATATTTTTCTCTACGTGTTGAGATCTGCCTAAGTCTTCAGATTGCAAATGTACTCCCAGGAAAGCAAACCCTGAGTTTTCAGTTGCCAGTAAGATCAATGACTTTTTTTAGGCTGATGTCAACAAATTGACATGAATTCCAACATCCCAATATCGCTACAATGTGTTTGTCCTACTAGTGCTGCAGAATAAACACTCTTATATGTACAAAACCATCTAATGGCCCTGGCAAGGCAGGTTTTCATGTCTCTAAGGTACCAAAAGATGCCAGGAGCTGATGCAGCAACTTCACAAAAGAGGGAGCTACACTTTTCTGCATCTCATAGACAGTGATAATTTCAAACACAGAAAATCTGTGATCTCTGTTAAACTGTAGAGAATATTTAATAATAACAAATATACATTTTTAGACAGGATCATCGCTTCCCAAATTTTTTCTCTAAAATAACTTATATCAATGAATAATAACTGTATTTATCAGCATATAACAGGCACAGGCATGTAACACGCACCTAACAAAAAAGGTCAGTGCCCATCAATCCAGCCTCACCAGTGCCCATCAATGCAGCCTCACCAGTGCCCATTAATGCAGCCTCACCATTGCCTATCATTGCAGCCTGATCAATGCCCATCAATACAGTCTTGCCATTGCCCATCAATGCAGCCTGATCAGTGCCCATCAACAGCCCCACCATTGCCCATCATTGCAGCCTGATCAGTGCTCATCAGCAGCCTCATCATTGCCCATCATTGCAGCCTTATTAGTGCCCATCTGCAGCCTCATCATTGCATGGAGATAGAGCCGCCGGATTAAACAGAGCGAGGATCTCTTGCTTACTTGGCGGCCGCTGTTTTACAAAGTCCTGCCTCCTGGACCGGCTCCTATGATAGGCAGCACATGTCCTGGCATTGGACCAGTGTGCTGTCTGTCATAGGAGCCAGTCAGGGAGGCTGCACTTCGACTAACAGCAGCTGCCGATTAAGCGGGAGACCCCTGCTCTGTGTAATCCAGCGGCGCTCGCCCCCGACTTCCCCTGTGAGGCATATATTTGGCGAATAGCAAGCACACATTATTTTCACTCTGTTTTCTGGGAGAAAAAGTGCATGTTATACGCCAATAAATACGGTATATAAGTTATAAAAACCAGAAAGCAATGGCTTAATGGCACAGATGGTGCCTTGCTTTGTTTTTTTTGTTTTTTTATGCATTGTTCGAGTTTTACTATGATTATGCACGTTAGTCTACCAAAGATTTATTCTGTGTTATCTCACTGTCAGTGAGAATGCATCCCCAACTCCCCTTTTGATAACAAGATTAGAGAACCCATTTATATTAAATATATTGCTTATACTTATTCATGCAAAGTTACTTAAGTATTCCCTAAGCAAGTGAGTTCCATACCTTGTCAAACTTAGGTGGACATACCCAGATTACATTTGTTTGTTTGGATTTAAGAAAAACTTGATAACAGACCAATACTAATGTAGAATTGTTTGACTGCTGTTGACAAATCATTCCAACTAAGAAGTATATTTTTTTTTAGGATAAAAAAATAGTAGAAAAGGTAAGGTCTTGAACTGCTTTATCTGAACATAAGCTCTTATTATTGCTAATATATATACTGGATATATATAAATATGGTTTTATTAAGAACAGTGCATCAATGACATTCTTATATGACCTTAAAATCTATAAATTATAAAAAAATTATTAAGTTAAGCAAATTAGTCATAGGGTATCTAGCTTCCAGTGATCTCCGGGCAAAAAAGAACACTATGAAACACTATGGAAGATTCAATGATCATTTTTACTACTGTAATAAAGGTTCCAATTTACCACTATGAGTTAGCGAGAGCTATAAACTGATATTTGCTTCCTTTACTAATGACAGACTGACATCACAACTACAGAGCCCTTCATACACCTACAAAGTCCCCTGCCACACTAAATTATATTCGACATTATGTTGTTACTAGTTTTATTGTTATACATTTTAGTTTAAGCAGCTGCGGCATTATTATGAATATCATAGGGTGTGAAATGTTTTACTCAACAAATATTTTTTACCAGCGTTTCATTCTTTAAATCTAGGCCATTGCACATCTCACAGACTGCTGGTTGTCATAATTCGACTGGTTGAATGCAACACACATGTTAAATAATCCATTTTAATTCCATTTCAGTTGCAATCACCTTTTCCTCTCAATTCCAATAACCTTTTTGTCCATTATCTTGCAGAGAATTTCTGTATCATTATGAAAGGACACAGGGCAATGGATAATTGGGGAGTTTTGCTGCACTCGAGTGAGAATGCATGCCTTTATCATTTTAACCAGCCAATTCAAGCATAAAACACATATTCACTGGGTTGTCACGTTGCATTAAAGAATGGCAGGGAGATTATTTGGAAGAGTACACTAGTGCTAATACCGTGCTATTTATATAGAGATCCTGATATTTCCCCGTCGTAATTGCATTGCCTCTGTTATGTCTCATTTGTTTACTTTATTACAGATTTACATACGATTTTTTCACATAAGAAATCTTTCTAATATCATGCAGGCTGGTCATAAATAACCAGAGTGTTCCTTGGGATGTGGCTAATTTGGACACTGCTAATGGTCATCGTGTGATAGCTGATAGAAACCAGAGCCATTTCCAGAATACAGAATGATCCCTTAACTTTACAAGCATTGGGTGTAATAGAAGCAAACATTGCAGTAGCATATTGCATTTGGTTGCTGGATACCTATAGTTGCTTCTAAATTTGCATTGGTACCCTTTATTCAAATAAACCCTCAATGTTAGAAGTATTACTCACTTGCCCACTGGGCACTTATACCCCCTTCCTAACCAGGCCAATTTTGACCTTTTTTTGCTCTCACATTTTGAATGACAATTACTCAGTTATGCAACACTGTACCCATATGAAATGTTTGTCTTTTTTTTCACTCAAATAGTGCTTTCTTTTGGTGGTATTTATTCACCACTGGGTTTTTTATTTGCTTTAAATGAAAAAGACTGACAATTTAGTAAAAAAAATGCATTTTCTTTGTTTCTGTTATAAGATTTTGCAAATTAGTAGTTTTTCTTAAAACATTTTTGCCAAAATGTACACTGCTACATATCTTTGGTGAAAATAACCAAAATCAGTGAACAGTTGTACCGCTCCTGCGTTTTTGTAGTAGGCTGGATATGCAGCTGCAAAATCTCCACTCAGTAGTCATGTAGAGATGTGTTGAATAACCAGATCCAACTCTCCAGACTCATCACTGTGGGCCTGTCAGCTTCAACATACAGAAATATACACACTCAATAAGATGTTCCTGGAGTGGTGGAATGTATATGACAGTATGAAGGTGTTGTGCTGAAGGGACAGGTGTGAACAGTGATAGAGATGGTAAGTACTTGATAGGTTTGTTCAGGAGAGTACTAGATGGTATCAGGTAGAGTGCAGATAGGTTAGTAATCAAGTATGGTGACAGGTGGTAAGGACAGCAGATGACAATTACAGGATAGACTAACCCAGTGCAAGGATAGATGGTAGTAGACTTAAGAACTAGCAATCTATGTAACAGTGCAGATGATAGATGGTAGTAGACTCAAGAGCTAGCAATCTATGTAACAGTGCAGATAGTAGATGGTAGTAGGCTCAAGAGCTAGCAATCTATGTAACAGTGCAGATGATAGATGGTAGTAGACTCAAGAGCTAGCAATCTATGCAACAGTGCAGATGATAGATAGTGTAAGTAGGTTATGGAGGAATCCCCTGTGGGGTACTTATCACTAGTAAATGTTAGTAGTAGAGGGGTCCAGTAGAGAGGGGAAGATCCGGTAGCGAGATACAGGGATCAGTAGCGAGGTTCCGGTCTGCTCCAGGTAGAAGCAACCAGCTGGAGGTTCCGACAGCAAGACAGGCTTGAAAGCATGTGGATACACAAGGCAGGTTGAACGAACAATGTGAGTGAGAACGTCGGCGGTTGAAATAGCTGCTCTGCGGTGCTCAGCGATGACATCATCTGTCTTAAAGGTGTATGCGTACCACCTAGTAAGAAAGGTGGGACGCATATTTGGAAGGAAATAGATTATTAAGGGTACCAGAGGTACCAGAATCTTACAGTACCCCCCCTTAAGGCCGGCTCCGGAAGGCCTATAGCACTGGTTTCTCTGGGTATTTCGAGTGAAACCTTCGTATAAGCCTAGGTGCATGAACATCAGAGGTATCCAACCAGGTGTCGTCTTGGGGTCCATAGTTCTTCCATCTTATGAGATACTGGAGTCTTCCTCTATGGATGCGAGAATCCAAAATCTCTTTGATCTCATATTCTTCTCCGCCTTCAACTTGTATTGGAGGTGGAGGCAAGATGGTAGGCCTTATTCCTTGGTTAGGAACATGGGGCTTCAGTAGCGACACATGGAAGATGGGATGGATCTTAAGATCTGCTGGTAAGGTGAGCTGTACTGCAGCTTTTCCAATAAGTTTCTTAATTGGGAAGGGTCCCAAAAATAGAGGTCCAAGTTTTTTGCTAGGGATTTTTAATCTTAAGTTTCTTGTTGATAGCCAAACAAGGTCCCCAATAGCATACTGAGGAGAAGGTCTTCTACGAAGGTCGTAGTACCTTTTTTGTTGACTATGAGCGTGTGATATAGTGGTATTGAGTAAACCCAGAGTGTCAGGGCTTACCTTTGTTGGGAGTCATTCAGGCAGAGATTTATGCTCACCCTTGCAAACAAACACAGACCAGGGTGACCAGGTAAGAAGCCACCTGGCCTGTGAGTTTGTGCACAGGGGCTGTGCAGGATAACCAGGTCCAAATACAGGCAAGGACTAGAGCAGGAGAACCGTCAGGTGAAGCCAGGGGTCAGATGCCGGAAACAAACAGGAATGCAGGAACTCAAACAACAGGAACCAAACCAGGAAACCAGAATCAATGAACTGACACTGCCCTTAGGGAGGGGCAGTGTCTTATACCTTGTTAATTAGGTATCAAATAAAGCTGGAGAGTTACTGACAGGTCTGAGCCTCTGGTTAAATTCCAACCCCCTAGTGCTGCAGGCAATACAGGAATAAACAGGAGTTCTCCAAAGTCCTGAAGTTGCTCAGAGGCTAGTTTGCAGACTGGGAAGCCAGAAGGTTCAATACCTCTGAAAGGCACCAGTGGGGTGGCCATGCCTAGCCGTCTGGCGGGTACGACTAGAACCCTGACACAGAGAGTCTTTTATTTGGGTAAGGTAATCCGAGGCTACTGGGTTACTTGATGGCAGGATGCGTGGTGGAAGAAGAGTGGGATGAAACCCATAGTTCAAGTAGAACGGACTTTGCTTAGTAGTACTGTGGGTTGCATTGTTGTAAGCAAATTCCGCCAGAGGGAGGAGATCCACCCAATCATCCTGTAGGTATGATGTATAGCAACGTAGATATTGCTCAATGCACTGGTTGACTCTTTCAGTCTGTCCGTTGGTCTGAGGATGGTAGGGAGAAGTGAGCTTTCGCTCAATCCGTAATATTTGACAAAGTGCTTGCCAAAATTTAGAGATGAACTGTGAACCACGGTCGGACAAAAGAGTCTTTGGAATTCCATGCAACTTGAACACATGTTTCATCAGCAGTTCCGCTGTTTGTTTAGACGAAGGTAGTCTACGGATAGCAATGAAATGTGCCATCTTTGTCAAGTGGTCCACTGACACTAGAATGGTATTAAATCCCTTAGAAGGTGGTAGTTCTACTATAAAGTCTAAGGATATAACTTCCCATGGAACCTGGGGTATTGGTAGACTGCAGAGTAGACCAGATGGTTTTGTAGTGTCAATCTTGGACCTTGCACAGATGTCACATGAAGAAACAAATTTTTGTACAGACGTCTTCATATCAGGCCACCAAAACTGCCTGGTAAGCAAATTAAGGGTTTTCGTCATACCCATATGTCCTGCCATGGGCACATCATGTGACAACTCCAAGATCTTGGTGCGCATAGTAGGGGGTATGTAAAGTTTGTCGTTGTAATAGAGGAAGCCTTCTGCATCAGTACTCAGTTGTGGTGGAGGTGAATCCAATCCTATACTGTGCAAAATCTCTTCCTTCAAGGAACGGACAACACCAATAATACGTTCATAGGGTATTATGGGAATGGAAGGGATTTCGGCGCAGTTATCTTCGATTAATCGTGATAGCGCATCCGCTTTTTTATTTTTGTCTGCAGGCGTGTAGGTCACTAGGAAGTTGAATCTTAGGAAGAATAATGACCATCGTACCTGTCGGTGGGAGAGAGTTTTGTTAGTCTGGAGGTATTGAAGGTTTTTATGATCTGTATATATGAGTATTGGTAACTGGGTACCCTCGAGTAGATGTCGCCAATTCTCCAGTGCCAGTTTTATGGCAAGTAACTCCTTTTCACCTACTGGGTAGTTCACCTCTGGGCTGCTTAGTGATTTTGAAAAGAAAGCAACTGGGTGGAGTGGTGAAGTATTTGTTGGTCGTTGGGAGAGAACTGCTCCTACTGCCATATTTGACGCATCTACCTCCAGAATATATTGGAGGGATGGGTCTGGATGGCGTAGTATGGGAGCAGAGGTAAAGCTTGATTTTAACAAGCAGAAAGCTTGATTCGCTTCTTCTGACCATTTGAATGTTTTCTTTATACTTGTCAGTTGTGTGAGAGGTCTCACAATAGCGGAAAAGTTCTTGATGAACTTCCTATAGAAGTTGGAGAATCCAAGGAATCGCTGTAATGCCTTACGAGTTGTTGGTATAGGCCAGTCTAGAATACAGGATATCTTGCTCGTATCCATCTTAATTCCAGTTTTGGATATGATGTATCCTAGAAATAATATTTCTTCCTTATGAAATAAGCATTTTTTTAATTTCACGTATAGATTGTGTGAGAGTAATCTGGATAACACAAGTCTTACATGTTTTATATGTTCAGGCATAGATCACGAATAGATAAGTATATCGTCCAGGTATACTACGACACAGACATCAAGTAAGTCTCTAAAGATGTCGTTTATGAACCTTTGGAAGGCTGCGGGAGCATTACACAACCCGAATGGCATCACAAGATATTCGAATAATCCGTATCTGGTTCTGAATGCTGTTTTCCACTCATCTCCGTCACGGATTCGGATTAGGTTGTATGCCCCTTTCAGGTCTAATTTAGAGAAGTAAGTAGCCCCGCACACTTGTTCAATGAGTTCAGGGATGAGCGGCAAAGGATAGCGATCCTTTATCGTAATCGTGTTTAATTGCCTATAATCGATAATAGGCCTAAGACTGGAATCCTTATTGCGGACAAAGAAAAGTCCTGCAGCTGTGGAAGAAGTAGAGGGTCTGATGAACCCTTTTTTCAAATTCTCATCCAAGTATTCCTTGAGATGAGAAAGTTCATCCTGTGAAAGGGGATAAACATGACCGAAAGGCAATTTGCTGTTAGGGAGTAGATCGATAGTGCAATCATAATCCCTATGGGGAGGCAACACTTGAGCATTTTCCTCAAGGAATACTTCGGACAGATCCTGATAGCATAGTGGTGCAATCTCATCTGACACCACAGACAGGATCTTTCCATAAGATGGGAGGTTACACGTAATCTCACAATAGTGAGAAGGGAAGGCCAAAGTCCGTCTTTTCCAATCTATGATTGGTTGGTGTGTGTGTAACCAGGGAAGTCCCAAAATAATGGAAAAATGGGGTGAGGATAGTATATCAAAGGTGATGGTCTCCACATGAGACTCGTTGGCAGTGGCAAGGAGTGCCTGTGTCTGGTTGGTGATTGGACCAGAAGACAATGGAATACCGTTAATAAAACTAACAGAAACAGGTTTAAGCTTTGAAATAATAGGTATTTTATTTAAGGTAACAAAACGTATATCAATATAGTTTCCACAAGATCCAGTGTCGATCATAGCCTTGGTGGTGATCCTAGTCTGGTCCCACTGTAATGGTAAATGAACAAAAAGATAGGGGTTAGAAAAGGAAGTCGTTAATCCTCCTAGCAAGACATGTGAACACTCACCCTCTTTTTTGCGGACAAGGGGACAGACGCATATCAAATGATCCGGGGATGCGCAGTACATGCAGAGATTTCTGGATCTCCTTCTGGATCGTTCAGTAGTTGATAAAGGTGGACGTATAGTTCCTACCTCCATGGGAGTAGGGTCAACGGCCGCAATCTGAGAAGGACTAGTTAATGGCATTCCCATTTTTTCAGCCCTTCTTTCTCGTAGTCGTCTGTCGATGTTGATACTAAGTTGTATCAAGGCATCCAAGGTGCCAGGTAAATCCGCTCGGGCGAGCTCGTCTTTAACAGCTTCTGATAACCCGAGTCTGAATTGAGTTCGCAGAGATGTATCATTCCACCCTGAATCAAGGGTCCATCTTTTGAACTCTGCTACAAAGTCTTCTACAGGTCTCCTTCCTTGTTTTAAAGCCCTTAGTTGAATATCAGCAGTACTCTGCCCATTGGTGTCTTCATATAAACTAGCGAGTTCTGCTAGAAATAAGGAATAGGAATTGAGAATCTGATCATTTTTCTCAAAGAGGGAGTCTGCCCAGGCCCGGGGATCACCCGTTAAGTATGAAATAACGGTACAGACTTTAATCTGATCAGTAGAGTATGTACAAGGTTTTAACAAAAAAAGCAATTGACATGCGTTTTTGAATTCACAAAATTTTTTCCGATTACCTGTAAACAATAGGGGAGGGTTTATTTTAGGTTCAGGGGGCTGAACAGTAGTAAGCCGTGAGAGACGGGTTACCTGCTGCGTCAGAGTCTGATTCTCTTCTTTTACTTCAGTAAGAGCAAGTATTAACGCATTTACTTGTTGTGTTAATTGTGTCACTTGAGTGGGTAATTCTGCTGAATCCATTTTTTTTTTTTCTGGTTCGTTCAATCTGTACCGCTCCTGCATTTTTGTAGTAGGCTGGATATGCAGCTGCAAAATCTCCACTCAGTAGTCATGTAGAGATGTGTTGAATAACCTGATCCAACTCTCCAAACTCATCACTGTGGGCCTGTCAGCTTCAACATACAGAAATATACACACTCAATAAGATGTTCCTGGAGTGGTGGAATGTATATGACAGTATGAAGGCGTTGTGCTGAAGGGACAGGTGTGAACAGTGATAGAGATGGTAAGTACTTGATAGGTTTGTTCAGGAGAGTACTAGATGGTATCAGGTAGAGTGCAGATAGGTTAGTAATCGAGTATGGTGACAGGTGGTAAGGACAGCAGATGACAATTACAGGATAGACTAACCCAGTGCAAGGATAGATGGTAGTAGACTTAAGAACTAGCAATCTATGTAACAGTGCAGATGATAGATGGTAGTAGACTCAAGAGCTAGCAATCTATGTAACAGTGCAGATAGTAGATGGTAGTAGGCTCAAGAGCTAGCAATCTATGCAACAGTGCAGATGATAGATAGTGTAAGTAGGTTATGGAGGATTCCCCTGTGGGGTACTTATCACTAGTAAATGTTAGTAGTAGAGGGGTCCAGTAGAGAGGGGAAGATCCGGTAGCGAGATACAGGGATCAGTAGCGAGGTTCCGGTCTGCTCCAGGTAGAAGCAACCAGCTGGAGGTTCCGACAGCAAGACAGGCTTGAAAGCATATGGATACACAAGGCAGGTTGAACGAACGATGTGAGTGAGAACGCCGGCGGTTGAAATAGCCGCTCTGCGGCGCTCAGCGATGACATCATCTGTCTTAAAGGTGTATGCGTACCACCTAGTAAGAAAGGTGGGACGCATATTTGGAAGGAAATAGATTATTAAGGGTACCAGAGGTACCAGAATCTTACAACAGTATATTATTTGGTCTTTGTGAAGGTTATAGAGTCTACAAGTTATGGTGCCAATCACTGAAAATTGATCACAACTGATCACACCTGATGTACTGACATCTTATTTCTTGAGACACTAACAAGCCAGGACAGTGGAAATACCCCCCCCATATGACCCCTTTTTGGAAAGTACATATTCCAATGTATTTAGTAAGAGGCATGGTGAGTTTTTTTAAATTGTAATTTTCCCACAATTCTTTGCAAAATTATGATTTTTCTAAAGAAACATTGTCATATTAACAGGTTATTTCTCTCACATGGCATATGCATACATGCAACTACACCCCCAAAACACATTCTGTTACTCCTCCTGAGTATGGTGATACCACATGTGTGAGACTTTTTCACAGCCAGAGGGCAAACATGCAGGGAGCACCATCTAGGGACATAAATTACACATTTAATTTCTTGACTACCTATTACACGTTTGAAGACCCTGGAGCAAGAGGACAATGGAAACGCCCAAAAAATGACCCCATTTTCAAAAGAACCCCAACATCCCAACACATAATCTAGGAAGCATAATGAGTCTTTTGAAAATGTCATTTTTTTCCACAAGTTTTTGGAAAATGTAGAAAGAAAATTAATTTTTTTTTTTTTTTTTTTACACAAAGGTGTCAATTTATAAGATATTTCTAATACATAGCAGGTTGCAAAAAAGACACGTTGCAAAAAAGACACAAGTCCATCTGGCTCAACCAATAAAAAAAAACAGTAGAGAAAACCCAACCATACAATCCCATATACTTTCTCCAGTTCCCCCGATATCCTTTTTAAGAAATGGTGCCCAAAACTGAACCCAACATGCAGGGAGCACTGCAAGGTGTTCTATGGACATAAATTCTGGCATGGATGTGGCACAGATGAGCACTGATGTGGCATTAGTGAGGCACAGATGACCACTGATGTGGCATGGGTGAATACTGATGTGGCATTGATGAGTACTGATGTGGCATGGATGAGGCAGGAATGAGCACTGATGTGGTATGGAGGAGCACTGATGTGGCATGAATGAGCACTGATATGGCACAGATGAACACTGATTTGGCATGGATGTGGCATGGATAAGCACTATTGTGGCACAGTTGAGCACTGTTGTGGCATGGATGAGCACTGATTTGGCACGGATGAACACTAATGTGGCATGGATGAGCACTGTTGTGGCACGGATAAGCACTGTTGTGGCGAGGATGAGCACTAATGTGGCATAGCTGTGGCACAGATGAGCACTGATGTGGCATGGGTGAGCACTGATGTGGCACAGTGAGCACCTATGTGGCATGGATGAGCAAGGATGAGCACTGATGTGGCATGGATGGGCACGGATAAGGCATGGTTGTGGCACGGATGAGCACTGATGAGGCACGGATGAGCACTGATGTGGCATGGATGAGGTATAGATGAGCACAGATGAGGTATGGATGAGCACAGATGAGGCATGGATGGACACGGATGTGGCATGGGTGAGGTATGGATGAGTCCAGACGAGGCATGGATGGTCACGGATGTGGCATGGATGAGGCACAGATGAGCACTGATATGGCATGGAAGATGTATGGAGGGGCATGGATGAGGCATAGATGAGCCATGGATGGGCATGGATGAGGCATGGGTGGGCATGTACGAGGCATGGGTGGGCATGAATGGGCACCTATGAGGCATAGATGGGCATGTTTGAGGCATGGATGGACATGTATGAGGCATTGATGGGCATGTATGAGGCATGATGTGGCATAGATGAGGCATGGGTGAGGTATGGATGAGCACAGGTGAGGCATGGATGGACTCAGATGAGGCACAGATGAGACATGTATGGGCACAAAGGTGACATGGATGAGGTCAGTACTGATCAGTGTGAGGAGAGAAGAGAGCTGAACCGGACATGCACTGGTTTGTTGACAAGTGATCGCTCTATCATTGGATGGAGCAATCACAAGTTAAAGGGCTGCTGTCATTGGCTCTTTACACTGATCTGTGATACGCTGGGTCCGGAGGAAGCAGAAGTTTAGGAGGACATCATAGTACGCCCTCCCAGTACTAGCCGACCGCGCTGTGGCCATCATTCGGCTATGGCCTGGTTGGCAAGTGGTTAAGAAAACCAAGAAAAGTTGTCTTTTCAGTGTTCTGATTGGCATAGCACCCAAGAACATGCATTATCTTCTAAATGAAATCCGCAGGAGGGTTTAAGTATTTTGGTATTAGCCCAGTTTCCAGGGGAATTTTGCAAGTTCTTCCTTTCCAGTTAATTTTTTTGATTTTTAGTGCTGTGATAGTTTGATACATTTTATATAGTTTGATACAGATAAAGCATTTTTCAGGTGGTATTTAATAACCAAAGTTTCTTTTTTTTTTACTATACTAATTTAAAAAAAAAATTGGATAACAGTGCTGCTTACTTTTTGTTATAAACATCTTATCAAATAAGTAATCTTTTTTCATAATGTTAGGCCAAAATGTACATCTCTTTTGTAAAAAAACAAAAACAACAAAAAAACTGCCTGTCTCTTTTCTTGAGGCCTAAGTGACCTGACAATACAAACACCCCCCAAAATTACCCCTTTTTTGAAAATATACACCCCAAGGTATCCGATAAGAGGCATGATGTGTGATTTTAAAAATACTTATTTTTCACAAACTTGTCATTTTAATAAGTTTTCTCTCACACAGCATGGACATACTTAGCATTCCTCCTTAAAACATTCTGCTTCTGTTCCTTTGTATAGGGACACCACACATGTGAGACTTTTTTACTGCCTAGTTGCATAGAGGGGCTCAAAATCCAATGTGCACATTCAGGCTTTTAAGGGGCATACGTTTCACATCTGATTTTTGGAATACCTGTCACATTTTAGAGATCCTGAAGTATCAGGGCAGTAATACATCTGCAAAATGACAAAACGCCCCTTTTTGAAGATTTCATTTTGTATGCTAAAGTGTTTAGAAAATTAAGAAAGAAAATGAAAATACATTTTTTACACAAATGTGTTCTTGTAATAAGATATACTTAAAATTTTCCTCAAAACACATTCTGCTACTCTTCCTGACTATGAGAACACCAAATATGTGAGACCATTTCACTGCCTAGCTAAATAGAGGGGCCCAAAATCCAAGGAGCACCTTCAGACTTACAAGGAGCATAGAATGTAAATACCCATCTGATTTCCTGACTACGTATCATATACTAGAAGCCATGAAATGGTAGGACATTAGAAACAACAGCAAAATGACTAAATTTGGAAAGCAGGAAACACTGGTACTTGCTGAAATCTGAACAGGAATCTGTGTCATTTATTGTCGTCTACAAATCAGAAACACTGGCATTAGCTGTGATCTGCAAACTGGAAATACTGGCACTGACTGTGATCAGCACATTGGAAACACTGATAGTGACTGTGATCAGCAATCTGAAAATACTGTAGCTGACTGTGGACAACAAACTGAAAAACAGTGTCTCTGGCTGTGATCTATAAACTGGAATCATTGGGACATGCTGAATCAGCAAACTAAAAACACTGACACTAGCCAGGCTCAGCAAACTGGAAGCACTGGTGCTTGCTATGATCAGCAACACTGTTAATGACTGAATTGATAAACTGGCACTGGCTGTGTGTATAAGGGACACTATGATTTTAACTGCCAAATTAGCATTCATGTCTACATTCTTACAGCAACTGTGTGTGTGTGTGGGGGGGGGGGGGAGCTGAAAGTGTTTATAGTTGTGATTACTATGATTGGACACAATGATTGCAATGCTTTGTGCCTTTTGCCTTTGATCTGCACTGTCTATTGACAGTACGACCATACTGTAGCCGCTGTGCATGTACTTGCACACAACAGATGAAAGACGTTTAAAAATGGCCACTTAGAAGGGGAAGTTCCTAATATTGTGTCATGGATCAGGGAAGCTGCTCCCACCAGGGGGAGGGGTGGGCTGGACAACCCAGATTTGGTACCAGCA
Source organism: Pelophylax lessonae (assembly GCF_965119305.1). NCBI lineage: Eukaryota > Metazoa > Chordata > Amphibia > Anura > Ranidae > Pelophylax > Pelophylax lessonae. The sequence continues at coordinate 121,410,524 of NC_138773.1, read as the reverse complement.
GCTGAAACTAGGCAGTGACATTGGCTATGAGGGAGGAATCTAGGATGGGTTGGATAACTGAAAACACTGAGAGAGCCAGTGTGCCCACTTGACAGCAGATGTGAGAGCCCTTAGAAGGGCTGAGAAGCAGGGTCTAAGATGCAACCTTTTCTTCACTAGAGCTCCTGATGGTGGACATGGATTTGGTTGCAGGCAATGTCCAGGTTGCGACTCTCCAACTTATCTGAGCATGCAGCTACTGGGAACTGAGAGTGGGTTGCTGGGGAGAGTCCTTAGCAGCTCTGGGGCACATGATTCACCAGTCAGTTAATAACACAGGCGAGGCAAGCAAAGTGCACAAACATAATACCAGAACTGACGTTCAGGAAAACATAGAAATGCCGATGAGAAGGCACTGGCAGGACGCAGAAAATATATGGGAAGCACACCATAAAAGAACAAGTGTCTTGAACCGATGGAGTGCTAAATGAACCAGACTTTAAGTAAACACGAGAAATGCATGGAAAAACACAGAGACACAGAGGAAGAACATAGGCTGGGAGTGAACATTTGCAGGTAATGAGGGGCTGACCAAGACTTACAAGGAAAAACACTGGTGCAGACAAAAAAGAACTGATTGAAATGCAGAGAATGAAGGAACGCAGGGTGCTGGCAGTAATGCACAGAAAAACTGAGGTAGGAAATAGAACATAAAAAACAAGGGAGACAGGCACAGGGTCACAGGCGGGAGTACACAAGCCTGTAAACCAAAGACACTAGGAATACTGGGATACAAAGACACACAGAGAAAATATTGGATCCATCACTGGGGAACACAGGGCTGCCAGCATGTAGATACATTGCTCTACTATTGAGAAACCCACATGCTAGCCTTTTAAAACCATGCCCCCCATAATTAGCTGAAAGCAGTTTGCATCTCACAGAGAGAAAGAGCCGGCGCTGGAGTGTGAAACAGGTGAGCATGACATATAACTAGTTTCTAAGATATAAAATGATGCTCTACAAGAACTGGTTTATTTCTAATTTCAAAAGTAAATTGTTCACTAAAAGAATTCTTACAGAGGCTGAGATATCATGTCATATCCCCGTGTTATTCCTGGTATGACCATGTTTTCTTCTATTAAAGGAGAAAATACTAGTGTGTGTTTTTTAAGTGTCCCCTAGCAGTGTCTGCTGCTATTTTCTAAGCTTGAAGTGGAGAAGATTCTTGAGTTAAGATGCAGGTAAACGATATGGGAAAGTAAGATCACACAATGATTTGTATAGTAACCTAAGGCAGATAATGCGCTGCCGACTGATAGTTCTAAGAAAAGACTGAGTGCTGAGTGATACAAAAGATTACATTTTATTGCCACTGGCTTACAGTATTGTGTTTTTTCCACCAAAATGTTATATATAACATTCCTACTTTATAGATGCTCAGTGTACATACAGTACATGAATGGCATAAACAACTTACAAACAAACATTTTTACAGCATAATGTGAGTATTGGCTGGCAGGATTGTTGACAGTGTGTATATGTCACCTAGGTTTCTCACTTACACATAGTGAGAGCTCGACAGTGTGTGTCTGATATGGAGTAAACAAATCTTTGTTTTTTTTTGGATCTTCTGGTGTGGGACCTAGAGCCCCATAGCTTTTTTGAGCTGTTAGAGCTTTTTACCTGTTGGCCAGACCTTATTAATTAGTCTCAGTTGTCCACAGGCCTTCCTGTATGTAGCCTGTCTAATTCTCAGGGCTCTCTCTTACTCTCTCTGGTGTGACAGCCTGCTGCTGGGTGAAAAGGCTGACAGCACACTAAAAAGGTAACATAGAAACATAGAATGTGTCGGCAGATAAGAACCATTTGGCCCATCTAGTCTGCCCAATATATCTGAATCCTATGATTAGTCCCTGGCCCTATCTTATATGAAGGATAGCCTTATGCCTATCCCATGCATGCTTAAACTCCTTCACTGTATTTGCAGCTACCACTTCTGCAGGAAGGTTATTCCATGCATCCACTACTCTCTCAGTAAAGTAATACTTCCTCATATTACTTTTAAACCTTTGCCCCTCTAATTTAAAACTGTGTCCTCTTGTGGTAGTTTTTCTTCTTTTAAATATGCTCTCCTCCTTTACCGAGTTGATTCCCTTTATGTATTTAAAAGTTTCTATCATATCCCCTCTGTCTCTTCTTTCTTCCAAGCTATACATGTTAAGGTCCTTTAACCTTTCCTGGTAAGTTTTTTCCTGCAATCCATGTACTAGTTTAGTACCTCTTCTCTGAACTCTCTCTAGAGTATCTATATCCTTCTGGAGATATGGCCTCCAGTACTGCGCACAATACTCCAAGTGAGGTCTCACCAGTGTTCTGTACAGCGGCATAAGCACTTCTCTCTTTCTACTGCTTATACCTCTCCCTATACATCCAAGCATTCTGCTGGCATTTCGTGCTGCTCTATTACATTGTCTTCCCACCTTTAAGTCTTCTGAAATAATTACTCCTAAATCCCTTTCCTCAGATACTGAGGTCAGGACTGTGTCAAATATTCTATATTCTGCCCTTGGGTTTTTACGCCCCAGGTGCATTATCTTGCACTTATCCACATTAAATTTCAGTTGCCAGAGTTCTGACCATTGTTCTAGTTTTCCTAAATCCTTTTCCATTTGGCGTTTCCCTCCAGGAACATCAACCCTGTTACATATCTTTGTGTCATCAGCAAAAAGACAAACCTTACCATCGAGGCCTTTCGCAATATCACTTATGAAGATATTAAACAAAATTGGTCCCAGTACAGATCCCTGAGGTACCCCACTGGTAACATGACCTTGTTCTGAATGTTCTCCATTGACTACAACCCTCTGTTGTCTGTCACTCAGCCACTGCCTAATCCACTCAACAATATGGGAGTCCATGCTCAATGACTGCAGTTTATTGATAAGTCTTCTATGTGGGACAGTGTCAAAAGCCTTACTAAAATCTAGATATGCAATGTCTACTGCACCTCCACCATCTATTATTTTAGTCACCCAGTCAAAAAAATCTATAAGATTTGTTTGGCATGATCTCCCTGAAGTAAACCCATGTTGTTTTTCATCTTGCAATCCATGGGATTTAAGATGTTCCACAATCCTATCCTTTAATAGGGTTTCCATTAATTTGCCTACTATTGATGTCAGACTCACTGGTCTATAGTTGCTCGATTCCTCCCTACTACCTTTCTTGTGAATGGGCACGACATTTGCCAATTTCCAATCTTCCGGGACGACTCCTGTTACCAATGATTGGTTAAATAAATCTGTTAATGGTTTTGCCAGCTCACCACTAAGCTCTTTTAATAATTTTGGGTGTATCTCATCAGGACCCTGTGACTTATTTGTCTTCACTTTAGACAGCAATCTTAGAATGTCTTCCTCTGTAAAGACACATGCATCAAACGATTCATTAGTCATCCTTTCGAGTGGAGGTCCTTCTTCTTCTTTTTCTTCTGTAAAAACTGAACAGAAGTATTCATTAAGGCAGTCGGCTAGCCCTTTATTCTCTTCTACATACCTTCCGTCCTTTGTTTTTAATTTAGTTATTCCTTGTTTTAATTTCCTTTTTTCATTTATATATCTGAAGAATGTCGTATCCCCCTTTTTCATAGACTGAGCTAGTTTTTCTTTTGCCTGCGCTTTAGAAATTCTTATAACTTGCTTGGCCTCTTTCTGCCTAATCTTGTAGATTTCCTTATCTTCATTGCTCTGGGTTTTTTTATAATTACAAAATGCTAGCTTTTTATTTTTAATGATTTGGGCCACTTCTGCTGAGTACCACAGTGGTCTCTTCCTTTTTTTGCTTTTACTGACAAGTCTAATGCAATTTTCTGTTGCCTTCAATAATGCACCTTTTAAGTAGTCCCATTTCTCCTGGACTCCATGTAATCCGTTCCAGTCTGATAAGGACTCATTTATGACTAATTTCATTTTTGAAAAGTCTGTTTTTCTAAAATCTAAAACTTTTGTTTTTGTGTGGTGTGACTCTTTCACAGTTCTTATATTAAACCACACTGACTGGTGATCACTAGATCCCAAGGTTTCGCCTACAATGACATCATATACCGAATCCCCATTTGTGAATACCAAATCCAAAATGGCCTCCCTCCGGATTGGCTCCTCAACCACTTGTTGCAGAGACAACCCCAGTACAAAAACTGTCTGTTTGCTTTCGGGAACCCATTAGCAGACCAAATTGGTCTAAAACTAACATACATTTAGTTAGTGGCTTTCACAAGCAGATGTTTTGTTTTGTTTTATAATGCTGTGAACTTTCTGTATAGATGTATAGGCAAACTCAGTCATCCAAAACAAACAGAATGAATAAGGGAGAATAGTGGGAGATGCCTTGTGCATTGGAAGGACCATGTATTTTATCCAGTTGGAGAATATGGAAATGCTGGGCCATTTTCATGTCATAATGGTAACATGATGACAGTAATAAGTGTGCACTCTGGGGCCATTAAGAATATGCCCAGGCCTCCCTTGCTAGTACAGTGGCTGCCTGCAACAGTCACAGTTCCATGTACACCGCCAAAACACAGGTTTAGCCTAGGAGATGTCTTTCTGTGGATTTATTTGCAGAAAGTTGAACAGCAGGGGATTTAAGGGTCCATAATAATCCAAGTGATAGTAGAAATCAACAGGAGGACAAACTTCTTAAAAACTCCTCTTGAAACAGCTTTGACTGGGGGTAATAGGGAATTGCCAATAATTCCAAGTCTCTGTAAGAGCAGATCCAGTCCATGCAGTAACTTCTGGCACCCAATTTCCTGTGCACATGCACACCTGAAAGTCCAGAACCAGGTCTTACTCACAATGTCCTAGGACAGCTGTCTGTCACCCACACTCTTTAGTGAGGAAGACAAAGACAAAACTTCTTTATATCACACAACCTTTAAAAACACAAGCTGATTTACTATAGAAATTTACTAGTTGTATTTGCAATCTTGATCAAAAAAAATTACTGTATTTTAGGTTTTCACAATGTGCCCTTAGAATATAGAAATAAAGTGCATCATAAAACTCTACTTGTTTCAGGAACATTCATTCATGTCCTCGGGAGTAGATGCTACTGACATGGTATATGCAGAAGATCAGCTTGAAAAAATAGTTTTAAAATGTTATAACACTTAAAAAAGGTAACAGCCAGTGGGCGTCTGCCCCGGGAGTTATTGGTAGGGCCAACAGCACCCCAAGAAGACAACCAAACAACAGCAGCATATAATGCACAGATGGAGATTTATTGCAAAACCTGTGTCGCAGATTTGCAAAATTGCAACCTGGTGTTCTGTTTACACGTTTGTTAAATTTTACCAGGTTGATTTCCAGGTCTCTTTTGATGATGGTTTCGGGCATAAGGCACTACAAGCTGCCTATTGGCACTTGTTTTCTGTGTTGCCCACCTCACAGTTAGGCTGGTTTTGAATGTCACATGGTTAAAGTTTAAATATTCAGTGTCTTGTACTCTACAACTTAGAAAATAGGATTTCTGACTTCCAGTAAAATCTGTTTCTTGGATTATAGTACAGGGCAGGAGGCCCCCACCTCCTTATTAAAGTAGTCAGATTGCAGGTGTCAATTTTGTAACTCAAGTTATGAATAGCTAATTTGGTTTGAGCTACTTCATCTCTGTCGAGCTCATCACAAGTCTTTCCCAAACCTCAAAAGTTTATGTTTTAAAAACTTTATGGCTGTGTTGCTAAATGGCAAAGGTTAACTCCAAGCATAAACACTTATAGGTACATAGTCATTGCCTGTAAAATATCATCTTCCATATTCGTTCACCATTCTTTTTTATCACACATTAAATGACCTTGAGGCCTCACCTAATGTGAGGCTGAGAGCTTTGGAGCACAGTTAGTATTTTAGCCCACACTTGTATGAAGATGAAAGATTCAGAATAAATAGCATGGATACCTTGAAGACCGTGCAGTGCAGATAGAACATAATGTTTTAAAAAGCAACTAAAAGCAACTCACTCTGTATCATAGCAACCTTATATAGAACAGTCACTTCAGGATCAATTAAGTTAAACCATTTTATCTTTTTAAGCAGCTAGTATGAACACTTTAAAAGAAGCAATTTCATATTATGTATGACCATCTAGGGTGAAGGCTATAACAGCTGTAGTAATCTTATTTTTATGTAAAGGATTTTATCCTCTACACAGTGTAATGCAACAGAGGTATTCAATGCTGTTTCTCTGATGCTGGAACCCAAGAAGAGGGGCTGAAAATAGTTTTCTCTGTTGACCTTACTCCCTATATTGGAGAATTGTAATTTTTCTCTAATCATTCAATGTATGTGAGGAGAACTGATCTGTAAAAAAAACTGTAGTTTTGTGTTAGGATAAAATACACACCTATGCAGCTTTGTCTTTTTATTGTGAAGGCTATCCTGGCCCTCTCTTGGCATATATCTGGCATTTTTTGATCTCCTGGCAAATCTCTTTTCATTGAAAGAGTTAAGAGTTTAAGTTAATGCAAAGTTGTGTCTTAAGATGACTTTTTCAAACTCTAGGAGAAACTTAAAGCACAGAACTTAATTGAAATGGACCCCCATGGCTTTCACGATCCTAATTGGTCAGTCAAAGCTCACATAGCTCTCATGTGCACAGAGCTCAGCTTTTTCCTAGCTCCTACACCATTAGAAAAAGAATGCAAGTAGGAAGGATTTATGGCAGAAGAGACGCAGAAAGGGGCATGTACTTAGACTGGAGCATCTGTGAATGGCAACCAATCATCATCTAGCTTTATTTTAAAGCTTAAGTGAAGTACAGTAGCTGAAGCTAGAAGCTGATTGGTTACTGTGCACAGCTTCTCCAGATTCTGTCGTCTACAGTTTTAGTACATTTTGGTAAATTCTGCACAGAGTCTCTCCTCCTACCTAAATGACACAGGTTTTGCTTTAAATTAAATAAAACCTGGCATGACAAAAATGTGTGGGGTGCCATTGCTGACTTCTGAAAGTGGTAGTTCCCTGGCCGTCATATTTATTCGATGGCTTCAAAACTTTGCAACACTGACCCAGAACAAAGTATACTGATTAAGAACTTTGACCTTCCCTGCTTTCATTTGTGGCATTTGCTTTCGTGTAAGGCAGTTAAACTTCACCTCCAACAACAACTAGCAAGGTGAGTTACTTATCATCTTACACACCCTTAAGAACTTCAATTTGTCACCCACCCTGCACTGCTCAACCTTTGTGAGCAAGGGTCCAAGCCTGGTCCCCTTTCTAACTTGCATGCACTCTTCAGCCCTATTTATTCCTATAAAAGATATTTAGTCATGATATTTCAAACAATCTAGCAGAGTACAGAACATCCAATAGGGTCCATGGAGCTTCATTGCAGTGTATGTAAAGCCAAAACTTTTTTTAGGTTTTTGATAGAGCATGAGGAAGGATTAGAATTCCTGCAATGTTTTTATTGTCTTATGATTGTCCAGAAGCATAATTAACCCTTTGTATTAGAGTGAGGAGAATCCAAAAATTGGAGTTGTCACTGGAACAGGAATATAGAGAAAATCTTACAGTGGGGACGCAGGGGATTGCCCTTCATTTGACAGATTTTCTATTATTTTTTTATGTCTACATGACAGAAATTGAAGGTAGTTTTTCCCAATGGCTCTCACTGACAATGGGTTTAATCTATTCTACGCAGGGGATTGCCCTTAGTTTGAGAGATTTCCTATTACTTTATTATGTCTACATGACAGAGAGGCGAAGGTAGTTTTCCCCAATGGCACTCACTGACAAGGGATTTTACCTATTCTATGCTCAATCCAGCTGTAAAAAAATATTTTGTAAGTTTATTTATGATAGTTACTTATATAACGCCAACAATTTACGCAGTGCTGTACATCTATATACTGTGCATTTGAATCAGTCCCTGCCTTCAAGGAGCTTACAATCTAAGGTCCCTAGCTCACATTCATACATACATACTAGGGCCAGTTTAGACAGTTGCAAATTAATCTACCAGCATGTCTTTGAAGTGTGGGAGGAAACCAGGGTACCTAAAAGAAACCCACTCAAGCACAAACAGAATATGCAAACTCCATGCAGGTAATGCTGTGGTTGGGATTCAAACAGACGATTTTAGTGATGCTAGACAGAACCATTTACCCACTGTGCTGTCCAAGTTTACATTTATTATAAGTGATAGGTTAAATCTTAAGGGTTATGTTGCAGGTTTAGGTTAACCACTTAAGCCCCGGAAGATTTTACCCCCTTCCTGACCAGGGCCTATTTTGCGATTCGGCACTGCGTGACTTTAACGGACAATTGCGCGGTCGTGCGACGCTGTACCTAAACTAATTTGACGTCCTTTTTTTCCCACAAACAGAGCTTTCTTTTGGTGGTATTTGATCACCTGTGCGATTTTTTGATCATGCGCTATAAACAAAAAAAGAGCGTAAATTTTGCAAAAATAACAATATTTTTCACATTTTTTTATATGAAATTCCCCCCCCCCCCAAAAAAAAAATGTAAAAATCGAATTTTTTTAACATTTTCGGCCAATTTGTTTTATGCTACATATGTTTGGTAAAAAAAATCGCAAAAAGCGTTTTTTGATTGGTTTGCGCAAAAGTTATGGCGTTTACTAACAAAGGGAAAGATTTTTGTCATTTTTGTTGTTTTTTTATTAACGCGTAATGGCGGCAATCTGCGATTTTTTTGCGGTACTGCGACATTGCGGCGGACAGATCGGACCCTTGACTGACATTTTTGACACTTTTGGGGTTACCAGTGACATTTCTACAGTAATCAGTGCTATACATATGCACTGTTACTGTAAAATTACACTGGCAGTGAAGGGGTTAACTTTTTTGAGAGGGAGGGGTTAAGTGTGTCCCTAGGGGCGTGATTCTAACTGTGATTGGCTGTGGCTTGAGGTGAGGCTTGAGTGCGCGCTTGCTCCCCAGAGCCTCACATGCTAGTGATGTATATATACGTCACTCTGCCTGTGAGGGGCTGACCGCCGCAGTATATGTACTTGCGGCGGTCGGCAAGTGGTTAAGTATTAAGGTGAAGGAGAGGGTTACAGCACGGTACAGTAAGGTTATTTCTAGGGGTTAGGTTAAGGATTCAGTTGAGAGTTAAAGTAAAGGATAAGTTCACTTGTTTTTAAAAAATAAATGCAGATTTTGTTTTTTGCAGGTAAGCTGCTGATGCCAGGCAGGTCTCCTGCATACAGTCAGTGTATTGGCTTACCCATACATCCCATAAAGGTAAGCCAATACTCCATGACAGGAAGACTCAATGAACTATCATGGCGCTCCACAGCGCTATGGTAGTTCATTGAGAACTACAAGACATTCAAACATATCGCTGTTCTGTTTTTCAAACAGTGGCAGCTAGTACGGAGAACTTGTCCCCGTACTGCTGCTACAGGCAGGGGGACAGTGGGGGCAGCGGGCGGCTGCAGCACTGGGAACATGTTACATGTTCCACCCTAAAATCAGGTGGAACATGTAACATGTTCCCAAAGGTGAACTTATCTTTTAAATATACAGGACTGTCCAAGGTATTTTGATTATACCCTTTAATTGTCTTGTGCTTTTATGCTTAGCCTCATAAAAAGAGCTCACAACATTAGTCTTCTGGCATTGAAATCCAGTGCACTGGCTAAAGGATGTTAAAAAAGGAATATCTAATGATATAGGTTTAAAATTCAAAACAGGGATAATCTTTCCTGTGCTTGGTTATCCATGTCTTCTATCTTTCCTCTGCTGCTCAATGCTGTCCTCTGCTGCTCCATACTTCCTAATTCAGGAAGAGACTTCCTTATGTTTCATGTACAATGTAGAATAGCCACTGCGACTTTCTTTTGCATTCAGGAACTGCAACATTTAATATACTACTTCCTGCAAGTAAGCTTAACGCACAAGACAAATAAAATAAAAATAAATAAAAAAAGTGAATTCTGATTGGTTGCTGTGGGTTTAGCAGTTTGTGAGGCTTTATTATAGTGGTATTGACTTACATAGTAGTTAAGGTTGAATAAAGACAATAGTCCATCCAGTTCAACCTGTGTAGGTGTGTGTGTGTCATTGATGATAACCATTTCCCATATCCCTGTATCTTGTGTTCTTTGAGATGCACGTCAAAGCCTTTTAAAATTATCAATACTCCCAGCTGATACCACCAATTGTGGAAGAGAGTTTCACATTCTTACCTCCCTGACAGTGAAAAACCCCCTACGCAGCTTAAGGGTAAACCAATCCCCAATCCTCCAATCTCATTGTGTGGCCACATGTCCTCTTACACTCCCTGAGACTGAATATTTTTTTTCCTATGTTGGGATTATTCTCCAGTGAGAATAAATTTAGCTTCATGCCAAAAATGCATTAAAATATTGTGAGGGCCCCCTAAAACCAAGACCCCTATCTGTGCATGCAGCTCTGCAAGCCAGGAAAAAGGGGGTGTGCCCCCCTCCTGAACCATACCAGGCCATCTGCCCTCAACATGGGTTTTGTGCTTCGCTGGGGGGGGTGGGGGCTACCATTTGTCTTCATGTTGATGAGGACAAGGGCATTTTTCCTACAACCTTGGCCCGGTGGTTGTGGGGGTGCAGAGAGGGTGACTTATTGGAATCTGGAAGCCTACTTTAACAAGGGGGCCCTCAGATCCCACCCCCCATTCAAATGAGTATGGGGTACTCAGTACCACTACTTATTCACCAAAAGAAATGACAAGTGTAAATAAAAACAGCACACAGTTTTTGACAAGTCCTTTATTAAAAAAATCGACCCCAAAGTACATTCATCATCAAGCACGATAAACATCTCCCACATGGAAAAGAAAAGCCACTGACTGACATGACCGTTCCAGAATCTTGGCTCCCACCGACTGACACACTGCTCCCCCCCACTGCTCACTGCTTAAGTAAACATGGATGTGGGTTAATGATGTCATGATAGGGCAGGGCCACTTGGTGATGTCATTGACCATCCATGGACACGTCTATGTTTGGTAAATAATGTCACGAGGGGATGTTGGGTCAATGATGTCACAATAGGGCAGGGCCACTTGGTGATGTCATTGACCATCCACAGACACATCCATGTTTGGTCAATTACAAGCATGTATTGTGCATGATGTCACCGAGTGGTTCACACCCTTGTGACACCATTGACCCCACCCCCTTGTTTAGTTAAGCAGTGGGGGGAGCGGTGTGTCAGTCTGTGTGGGAGCAAGGTGTTGGGAGTGGTCATGACGGCAAGCGACTTTTTTTTTTCTGCGGAAATTCATGATTGTTGATGGATGTAAATCAAGGGACTTTTTCTTTGTTATAAAAAACTTTTTACAAATTTTTTTAGTTTAAGGTCCGGATCCAGGGACCCTCTCAGTGAAGGGGGCTTCCATATTCCAATAAGTCACCCCTTCCCCGCACCTCCACAACCATCTGGCCATGGTTGTAGAGAAGAGGCCATTGTCCTCTTTAACATAGGGACAAGGGGCTTTGTCATGAGGTTCCCCCCAAAATCTATACCAGACTCAAAGGGCCAGTATTCGTTAAATAGCGCACAACAACTTATTCAACAAATGTTTTTGTTGACTTTTTTTTTTTTTTTTTTTTTAGGGAATTTACTCTTTACTAGTTTTATGTGATATTTACTGAACGTTTTTTTTTTTTGCGGTAAATAAAACATAAACCTATATTAAACTAAGTGTTCCCCAGCATGCAATACCTAAATACATGACCTAAATATTGCACCTGATATCCTTTAGTGAATTGTGTCCACTTTTCATCAGTTACAGCAAACTGCTTTTTTTTTCAATTTTTACATGGGTAAATAAAAACTGATAATTGTAAGCACCCCTGTCAGTGTTTAATGGTTGGTATCATTCTCCTGTAAACTGATACATTTGGTGGAGAGCTTGTTCTTTTGAAAAACAAGAGACTTTTTGGCTGGATCGCAAAAAAAATTGGTAAACTGCTATATAATAAATGTTTGCTTTTGGACTTAATGTTGCTTTAAAGTGATATTAAAGTCTCTTTTTTTGTTGTTTGAAAATAACAAACATGTTATACTTACCTGCGCTGCCCCTCTTTGGCGCTCCTGACCCCTCCCTCCTGCCGAGTGCCCCCACAGCAAGCAGTTTGCTATGGGGGCACCAGAGCTGAGCCGCAGCTCTGTGTGTCTATTTAGACATGGAACCATGGCTCGAACCTGCCCCCTCTCTCTCTCCTCATTGGATGACTGATTTTGATTGACAGCAGACGGAGCCAACGAGAAGGGAGAGTACCGGACAGCCAAGTCTCTCATGCAACATTCCTGGATCGAGATGGACTCAGGTAAGTATTAGGAGGGCAGAGGCTGCTGCACACAGAAGGTTTTTTTTATCGGTTAAGATTAAAAAAAAAAGCCTTCTACCTTCAGAGCCACTTTAAATAAGTCTGACAAATTTTGCCTCCCCTAGTGGTCCCTGCCTGAAATAAGATTCTTACTATAACTGGCTTTCAGAAAAAAAAAATGTAGTCAGTCATTATTTATTCAGATGTATATTTTGAACTGCTTATTATAGCACATGCCCTGGCACTGCATATATAAATGGGTATATGAGAAGACATACACTTAGCTACATACGCTAAACTTCCTTCCTCCATATGTTTTACCGACTGTTTGAAGATAAAATAATCCATCTTAGAGTGCACATTTTCCATTTAAGTCAGCAAACCACAGATGCACTTGTAATTCTAAAGGCGCTGAAAAAAGTAGACTGTCTGTCCAAAAGTTTGGATATATTTTATTTTTCTCTCCTTACTTTTATCAATGAAACCCGCAGTATTCACCAACACTCAGATTAGCTTATTTTCTTCTCTCTGTTACTGTCTCGTTCTCAGTATAAATTACATACTGCAACAGCAATTTCTTCATCTTAGAATATATCTAGTTGACTATCTGAATGCTTTATAAAAGACAAAAATGCCTTGCCAGTAACTAGAAAAATTGTACATCTACACAGATATATTCCTTTACCGCCAAGGGCAAAAACTGTGGGAAGGTTTATTTAACTGGTGTCCAACTCTCAGCATGAGATTAGAAATCCCACCCTGTCCCACACTATGATTACCAAGTGTGGTGTTTTTATTGAATACCTAGCTAATAAACTGCTTATTATTAAGTTAAAAAAAATAGATTACCAGGCTCGAGTGGTATCATTAACCTTCCTTCACTACTCAGTCTAAATCGGAACAAGTACTGTATGCACTTTTCAGCTGTCCATATGAAATTGACTGTATACTTAATCTGGACCTTTAGACCAGGGGTCTCCAAACTTTCTAAATAAAGGGATAGTTTACTGTCCTTCAGACTTTAGGAAGGCCGGACTAGGGCCAGTATGGGTAGAAAACCTCCTAGCATCCAGTTGGAGTAAACAATGCCCTATCTTTGGTGTCAGTGGGAGGAATAATGCCTCAGCGTTGATGGCAGTGAAAGGAATAGTGCCCCATTGTTGGGGTCAGTTGGAAGAACAGTATCTCATTGTTGGTGCCAATGGAAGGAATTCTGCTCCTAAGTTGGTGCCAATGGAAAGAATTCTGTGCCGTAATTGATGTCTGTGGGAGGAATTGTGCCCTTTTAATGGTGTCAGTGGGAGGAATAGTGCCTCACTGTTGGTGTCAGTGGGAGGGATTGTTCCTCATTGTTGGTGTCAGTGGGAGGGATGGTGCCACATCGTTGGTGTCAGTGGATAGAATAGTGCCCCAAGGGCCAGATAAAGGCAAGCAAGGGGCCGCATCCAGCCCCTGGGCCACAGTTTGGAGACTGCTGCTTTAGATATTCAGAACCAGCAAAAGTGGCTCTGATATTTCTTTTCTGACAGGCTTCCCATACGTATCTCTGGTAGCTGGTAAGGTTCTCTTGTTAGGCAAAGTAAAGAAGGAGCCTCTTCTTAATTGCAACTTGAGTGGAGGGATAGTTATACTGAGCAGTGCATTATAATTTAAAGGGGACCTGAACTGTTGGAGCTTTGCCCAAAAAGAGACAAGCAGTCATAAATGGGCTAGTGTCAGTCACAGGGCAAGACTGTACTCCTTATGTCAGAGCTGCCATCCTAATAACTGGTTATATGATGATTGATGGAGAAATTAAGCATAAGCAGTAGGAGTGGTTCAGAAAGCCCAGATCTACAGAATGAATGAAGCCGAAGCAAGGGAATGCTGGCACTGCAGCTTTCAGCAAACAGTACAGTGGTGACATTACAGTGGTGACATCAGCAGACCTCACTTTATACCTTGTGCAGGAAGAAAGTGTAAACACAAGCCTAAAGCCGCATTTTACACACGCATTTTGGCACATTTAGACGCGTTCAGGCACGTCAAGCATTTATGCATTGATGTATTCAATTGGATAATAATTTAATATGACTATTGGAATGAATGAACACTCAAGCACTAAACACACCTAGCGCTAATTCACCTCTAGACACGTTTAGATGCGGTTAGCATTTTTCTGCTCAAAAGCTCCTCTCCTGAACGTGTTGATGCTATTTGTTTTCTCCCTGTAAATGCTCCTCTTCTAATACAGATGTAAACATGTCCATGGAAACATAGGCTAACATATAGGTGAATTTACAGGCAGAAAATAAGCCAATTTTTTTAAGCTCTGTGTTCCTAACCGCCTTCAGAGTTGATTATAAATAGAAATATCTTTTGAATTAGTGTGGGATTTACAATGGTGATTTAGCATAACTTTAATTCTTACCACGTTTCACAGTAAAATTAATTTTTTTACCAAACAGAAATAATGAGATAGGTGTTTCTTTAAAAATGCTGTTGTTTTTTATATTGAATTTCACTACTGACTCAGCCCTCTACTATTTTTTTTTCCATTTCAGTCCTTCTTTCATACGGTGTTAGAAAACAGCCCTTACTGTGACACCATGGTTGACAATAATTTGCGAATAACTAACTGGAATAGAAAACTAGGCTGCAAATGTCAATACAAACACATTGTTGACTGGTGTGGCTGCTCTCCAAATGACTTCAAACCTTCTGATTTTCACCGCTTCCAGGTATGTAGATTTTGTATTACAATCGGTCATCCTAATGCATTTATTTTTAATTTCATTGTCACAAAACATGTCAAATGTGATGAGAACTCTGGTGAGAATAATCTTCACGTAAGCCTATTAAACTTTTAAATGTACACTTGGATTATCTATTTTTCCTATAAACAAGGCCATTTCCTACAGGTCAACCTTATTGATTTACTAAATAAAGAAAACCAATATTGAAACAAAAACATGGACTGCTATATCTGAATTCCAAGCAAGACAATCTGGCAGGCTGGTTGTACCCAAGTTGATAGATCGATCAACTTGGTACATTTAGGTTGATAGATTGATCAACTTGGTACATTCAGGCTGCTCGTTAATGGTTCGAGTTCAGCAGGAACCGCCTGAGATTGGAACCGTGTATGGCCGGCCTTACTGTACTGCAGAGTGATACTCCTCACAGGTTCAGGAATGCAGGAGTATTGATATTTAGGCTCCATTCACAAAATCATCTTGTATGCAGTATTTAGGTGTCTGGACATATTTTCCCAAAATATCACATGTGACCCTGAAACTGTCAATTCACTATACTATTTTGTGGTATTTACTGCGAAATGCTCATAAATGTCAATAAATATCACATGAAAGGGTGCTAAACTTAATTCACAGAAGGAAGAAAATATTTAAATGCATGTGGTAATTAAGTAGTGGTCCATGCATGCAGTATTTAACCACTTCAATACAGGGCACTTTCACCCCCTTTCTGCCTAGACCAATTTTCAGCTTTCAGTGCTCCCACGCTTTGAATGACAATTACTCAGTCATGCAACACTGTACCCAAACAAAATTGTTATCATTTCTCTTTCGTTCATTGACGGACACAGCTCTTCATCTTCATGACCGTAGGGTTATACTGCCCCCCCCCCCCCCACAGGAGTAGGACACTAGGCAGAGAAAAAAGCTTGAGCATGCCTAAAGTGCATGTCCCTAGGGGTATGGGGGTATACTCCCACTTCCTGCTATAGGTATTCAGTTTTTTTCTGCCTAGTCAGGAGTAAGGACCTAGTTCCTTGCTGGGATCTCTGGTCCCGGCAATTGTTTTCTTTTTAATTGGAATTTTTTCCTCCTTTTATTATTTTGTTACTGTGAGAATCTACAATCAAGTGCCGAACTGGCAGACAAACTGGATAATCTAGATTCTTATGGTCCCCCCTGTCCGGCCAGTGACATAGCCCCACTGAACAGGGACTGGCCTGCGAGTTTAACGTCTCCCGAGGACGCATACGAACTGGCTTCGGCCTAAGTCGCAGCATTTCCTCCTGGCCAAAAGCACCCACATTACAATGGAGTGGGGTGTCCTGTCAGGAGCAGGGTGTCCTTTTGGTGGTGGAGGGACGTCTTCGCTGTTTTCCGGATCTGTGGACCTCCCTGATCCAGGACAAGTGGGTTCACAAAGTCATTTGCTTCAGCTACAATATCAAGTTTCGGTCTTATCCTCTGGAAAGGTTCTTCCCTTCCAACCTGCATTTTTCCTCAGATCTCTTAAAGGATCTCTATGGGGCAGTGCAATACTTTTTACTTCAAGGGGTGATTGTTCTGGTTCCAAAGTGGGAACGTTTTCAAGGTTTTTACTCAAACCTGTTTACAGTTCCCAGAAAGGAGGGTGAGGTGCGTCCAATTCTGGACCTCAAGGCGCTAAACTGCTTTGTGCGGGTACAGAAGTTCCGAGTGGTGGCGTCCCTACATCAATGGGATTTTCTCGCCTCCATCGACATCAAGGACGCCTACTTTCACATCCCTAGGTGTTTCGCCCATCAGCTCTTCCTCCGCTTTGTCGTCGGGGGCGAGGAGCATTATCAGTTTGTGGTGTTACCCTTTGGCCTCGCTTCTGCTCCTTGAGTCTTCACAAAAGTGTTGGCCACGGTTCTAGCATTACTGCGTTAGCAGGGGATCGCGATACTGGGGTACCTGAAGGATCTGCTTTTGCAAGCAGAGTCTTCGACTGCTCTGTTGGCCAACTTGGAGATTACTCTGAGGGAGTTCGGTTGGATCCTGAATCTTCAGAAGTCTGCTCTGGTTCCGTCCACGAGCCTGGACTATCTGGATCTGACTCTGTACTTGGCCTCGGCCAGAGTGTTTCTTCCTCTGGAAAAACTTCAAAAGTCGCAGGAGGCAATTTGGCTTCTGCTGTCCAGCAGACTGTGCTCTATGCGGGCTTGCATGCGGGTGTTGGGCCTGATGTTGTCTACCTTCGAGGCAGTTCTGTTTTCACAGTTTCATATGGGATCTCTGCAAAAGGAGATTCTAGTGAAATGGAATATGGATCCTCAGTCTCTAGGCAATCTGATCCTGTTGAGCTAGAGCACGAGGGGGGTCCATGGTTTGGTGGCTTCTTTCTTCGGCACTTCTTCAGGGAAAATCGTTTCTTCCCCTGTACTGGGCGGTTGTTACCACAGATGCTAGATGGGGAGGCATTCTTCGCACTGACTGTGCTCCAGGCTACAGATCAGTGTATTGGAGCTCCGAGCGATCAGGCTTTGTCTAGATCATTGGACAAGTCCTCTCCAGGGGTGTCTGGTATGGATTCAATCAGACAATGCCATGGCTGTGGCCTATGTCAATAACCAAGGGGGCACAAGAAGTTTTTTTTGGTGTGTCCAAAAACTTTTTTGGAGGTTTCTATATCTTGATAGGAAGTTTTTTAAATTAATTTTTAAAGGTTTTTAAATTATACTATGTATTGTTGTTTTGTCTATGGCTACCTGTAAATGTCTGCTCATGTCCCCATGTTATGGGGCCTCTCCAAGTATGGCCTCTTTAAGTTGAGGGGCCAGTACATATAAAATGCCATTTGGCATGACTATAGGTGTGACCTGAAGATGGAGGCCACGCCTCCGTAACACGTCATCATAGCAACGGGCTGACGTGTGACGTTGCTTCCTTTCTCTCTTCCTTGCTGTGTTTTTCCTGTATTTACGGGTCTTCCACCCGGGTCTGGGCGTGCATGCGCAGTAATGACTGTGCAGGGCTGGCCGGCGCAGGAGCTGGAGACACCGGGAGCTCAGTGAGCGGACCACTCACCCAGGAGACCAGGAGGGATCACCGCCTTACCATCTTACTAGGACACAGGAGCATTGATTGAGCTCCCTGTCTGACTTGAAGTGGCCATACAGGAAAGGAAGTTGCAAATATGCTCAGAACCGTTCACCAGCATGTGAGTGCATGTACTATTACAACGTATACCTTTTAATAAACGGTATTACGCTAGGTCGTATGTGCGCTTTTGTCTTCTTTTGTTTTGTTTTGTGAGTAACAGACTATTTTATTTTTGAGTGTCTTCTTTTTAATTTTTTTTTTTTTGGGGACACTTTAATTTACTTGCGTTCAGTATTGTCTTTTCCTCTGTCATCAGCCTGTGGATGTTAGTCTGTGCCTCCTGGTCCTCTCTGCAGACCAGGGGAGACTGACTTTCCCTCCTCTGTCAAACAGCACTGAAATCAGCCACTGCTGCAGCATAGGTGCAACAGAAATGAAAAGAGCGCACTGCAAATATTTTAAAAGAGCTACAGTACTCATTCTTGCACTGATGTGCTTTTTAGGCAGGATGGGGTGGGTCACCCACACTAGGAGTTTTATGGATAGGTAAGGAGGGGCCACCCACAGCCTACAAGCATGGCTTGGAAATTATGCATCTTTTCTAAAATTTGAGAACTGCTTTCTAATATTCTAAAGAAGATGAAATGCATAGGTATTTTTTGGAAAGGTGATGGAAAGGTAAACTATTCCTTTAAATACAACTCGAATGCATCTTACACAGTTGTACAAAAGACGCTTTTGCATAATTGTGCATAGGGTTGCTTTCCTGATTGGGCAAAAATCTTCTTTTCTTGAAACACACTAGGAAATGGGCTCACCAACAGACTAGGTTGTAATGGACCTAGAGAGCTCATGCTCTAAAATACTGTATGTTTAATGTATGTCCCTTTGAAGTTCTGAGAATTCAGACTTTAGATCAGGTATGACATTTTTACTCTAAGACTTCCAGGATGTTCTTTTTGAAAATCAATAGAGTATTTTATTACTTTAAAAGTACATTCTAGTCAAAATTGAAAATTAAAGTGAACCTGTGCCCATACAATGGAATTAATATATATGTACAATTGCAGAAATGTACTAAAACTTGTGAACATCTTCCTGGTTCAGCTGTGCATTGTAACCATTTAGCTTCTAACTTCAGATTGTTTAATAAGGCTTCGACAATAAAACCTAGATGCTGATTGGTTGCTATGCACAGCTGAACCAGATTCTGTGTGTACCAATTCTCCCCCAAAGATTTTGGAGTAATTGAATGTAATAGGGAAAAGGCTAAGCTTTCATAGCCTGTGTTGTAAAGTTTACAAATTGTTGTCTTCACATTGTTTATACATAAATGAAGGCTTGTTCTAAGAACTTTTTCTTTTTGTCCAGAATGTGTACACTTTAATGTGCATGATCTGGGCATAGGTTCCTTTAGGCTTTGGCATGTAAAAATGGAACAACCCCCACGTCCCCTTCCCCCTCCTTTTAGTAATTTAGTTTATCTTTCAAACATTGCTGTATCAAGCCAGTTTTATAGTGTTTACCCCATAGATGTGAAAATTGTAATCTGAACCACCATGGATCATATTATGCCTGTGGGTAACTTTACTTTAACTTCCTTTAAATATTCTTGTCTTTGTTTGCTAAAGGTGCCCGGAATGCTGCCTGAGCATTAAATGTATGCAAATAAACATCATTTACATTCAGCAAGCCTTGTATCTGAATGAATTTATGTTCACACTTAATGGATGTTTTGACAACTAAAGGCAAGAGTTGGACAGGTCTAGTCTTGAGCATTTATCTTTCAGCTAAGATGTATCAATGTGGAATCAGCACAGCGGCGACCTTGATTTGTTCTGTATCCATTTACGAAGGTCAGGGAAAAATGCAGCAATAGCTCAGCTCATATAGCAGACATGGACTTCAGCCACGATGTTGTAAACGTCAAGTGCCCATAAATGTTTAACCTGTGGCATATTCCTAGCAATCTTTTTATTATGGCTCTTTTATTAACAGAATGTCCTGTCCAGAATATTATGTTGCCATTTCCCTAGGACTGGGGTGTTTGTAATTTGATTGCTCCACTGATGTGCCCACATAGACATACAGCAAACAGTATTCTCAGCTGTAAAAGCATATAGATCCTGTAAAAATCAATGCCTCCTTCTGTAATTTAGTTGGCATTGTCTAGACATAATTAAAAGCTGTAGTTTGTGTGGAGTTACATTCTTTGATCCCTATGTGTAACATGGTTAGCAAAATGCCTAAACTATTGCTTTTGCAAAGGCATAGACTTTCATGCACTCACCGGCTGGGCTCTCATCTAGCCAGGCATCTGGAGTTCATTTTATATAAAATTATCTGCGCTCTCTATTTCTCTTCAATAACCACCTGCTGCTGTATCTACTGTATATCACCAGATATACAGTATATTAGCCTCATACACTTAAGTGTACAAATAAACAATAAATATAGAATATATATAAGAGGTGAATAAAATATTTCTAGTGCATCTAGTGCTAGAAAATCATCAAAACCCTATATTATATTACATTCTTACAGTCAGATCTAAAAAAATAAGTCAGCAACTACAAAAATTCTAGCTGCTGACTTTTACTAAACAGACACTCATCTGTCCAGGGATTCTGCGCTCTCCTCACCCAGTCCGGTTTTCCACCCGCCTTCCGGGTTCCCGACACTGGCATTTTAACTGTGGGCAGCCAGCTGTGACTCCTTGTAGCTTCCCACCGTGCTGTGCTTTGTGAATGGTTACAGAGTTACATAGTTAGTCAGGTTCAAGACACCTCTATCTACTTCAACCAATAAAAGGGGAACAAAATGTTGCCAGTAAATCAGGCTTAAATGATCACAATTTTCACCAGGCTTTGTAACTTCATAGATACATGTTGTATGTTTGTCATATACTGCATTACTAGTCCCTAAATGTAGTAGCTGCGTTTGTTTTCTTTTTCAATGCCTTTTTTCATTTGTTTTCACCTGGTGTTTCTGACAGTAACATGATTCCTGTCCTAGAGAAACAACATGAAATGACTATGAAGGAGCAGTAATGTCATCTAGGACAGGAAGTGTGTTAGGCCTACAGAATACCTCTCCCTCTTCTTATCTCTATAACATAGTAGGATGTTCTGTAATTTTTTTAGGTATATTTAACAGAGCAAAATGAGGCAAGTAAGAAAAGATAAATTGTTATTGTTTAGATACTTTTTAAAATAGTAGTTAAGCATAAAGTTTTTTTTTTTTTTATGTTTTTTTTTTTTTTTTCATTTAAATAATAAACATGTCATACTTGCCTGCTTTGTGCAGTGGTTTTGCACTTAGTAGCCCATCCTCTTCTTCTGTGGTCCCCCACCAGCACGTTTGGCTTTCCCCCCTTACCTGTTGCCCCCATAGGAAGCCGCTTCCTATGGCAGCACTTGTGCATACTCGATCTCCAGCCAGCTAGTTTGCGCCCATTCAGACACACAGCCCGGCTCGGCCTCCACTCTCTGCTCACAGCTTTTGACTGACAGCAGCAGGGGTCAATGGCTCCGGCTGCTCTCAGCCAAGCCTGTGCGAGCTGGGAGAGGGGAGAAGAGCTGCTGTAGATGTACGCAGGGCTGGATCGGGCTCAGGTGAGTTTTTGGTGGGGCTGAGGGGGTAGCTACAAACATTTTTTAACATTAATGCAGATAATGCATTAAGGCGAATAGCCTTTAAACAACCACTTTAATGCATTCTCTAGTCTATCTGTCCTAGACTCCTCCATCCCTAAACACCTGGCACCATGTCACCTCTTCAGCACTGTCTCCAGCTCCAGTGTTGCTGCCCTCACTTCTTACTTTCACATAAGAAACTGAGGGCAACGGAGATACAGTATAAGCTCCTATTGCCATTAGTCAAACGCCTATGAGGAGGGTCTTGGGGCATGGCTTATCACTGCTGTGTGCGTCAATGGACACACACAGCTCAGCACAGGACCTGACATAAGTGTGTATGCATTGGTGTCTCCTTAACACCCAGCTTGCTACAGGAGGCTCCTGAAGGAGGAGAAGCGCTTACAGCACCAATGGGGACTGCGAGAAGAGGGGGAAAGTGACATTTGTGTGCATTATTTAGAAAACAAAATTGACTTTATTGTCCCTTTAAACTAAAAGCAAAACAATGCCACTGAGTTTACTCATATTGTTTAGGCTGCATTCACATGTCAGCTTATAATCGCGGGCAGAACCGCCGCGGTTCCGCCCGCGATTCGGAGATTTATTGCAAATCGCGGGACGCCTAGCGTTGCCCGTTAATTTGCAATAGCCCCCCAAACACCGAGCGATGTTGCCGCGATTTACGCCCGCCGAATCGCGGCAACATCGCGCAAACAAAATCGCGGGACGCAATACGCTTCAAAGAAGCTCATGTACTTTTTTGGAGCGTATTGCGTCCCGCGATTTTGTTTGCGCGATGTTGCCGCGATTCGGCGGGCGTAAATCGCGGCAACATCGCTCGGCGTTTGGGGGGCTATTGCAAATCAACGGGCAACGCTAGGCGTCCCGCGATTTGCAATAAATCTCCGAATCGCGGGCGGAACCGCGGCAGTTCTGCCCGCGATTATAAGCTGACATGTGAATGCAGCCTTAGTGATTTAGGCATCTTCCTCCTTTTCCATCGAGCATCTATGAATTTTGCCAATGCCTTTATTTGAGCAGCAAGATTACACATAGATTGGAGTCAGTTCACTAAAGAATACAATGGGCATGTGTTGTACCATATGATATTTACAAATTTTTGATTAAATATGCTATCAGTTAACTGAAGATTTGGTCATCAGATGAACTTCCTGCATGAATGATATAACAGTAATTCTTTAAATTGAGTATGAAAAGGTGAATTTACAAATATTCTTGTAGGGTTTGTGCTTCTTAAAATACTGCTAGCGTCCAGCTGGCACTAATTGTAAGGCTCTGTGAGGTATCTATTGACAATAGTAGAAAATAGAGCTATTGAGAGAAAATAGCATTCAGTTAGAAAGTATACACATTCATGGAAAATCCTCACAAGGTATATTATTGACCTGTTGACAGCTGTTTACAAAAGTGGATATTTGTTGTAAGAACTATGAGTTACTTTGTAAGGTTGTGTAGGTGGCCTGGGCTTACCTGTTCCATAAGTTAAATTCCTTTAAGGTTATTACAAATCTTTTATATCTTCCCTTTGGCTCGTTCACACAAAATTACACACTACAGAGCTCAGTGAGGAGAGCTGATTGGAGGGAAGGGACACACCCCCTTCACACAGCACACAGAAGCAGAGCTGAGGCCATCAATCAGCTAGAGATTCCTCCCCTGTCACCCTTTTTTTTTTCTTGGTTTCAGGAAAATTTGCCAGAAGTGATGCTGCCAGTTCAGGAATGAAGCAGCAGACAGAAATGACACTTAACTGAGACAAGTACACACTATAGAGGGATATGCTTTGTTCATACAGTGATTTATGTCTGAGATTTACAACCACTTTAAAGATACACAAAAGTATATGCTTTCTTCTTAAAGTTATTGTAAAGGTTTTTTCTTTTAAAATAATATCTTATACTTACCTGCTCTGTGCAATCGTTTTGCACAGAGCAGCCCCCGTGCTCCTCTACTGGGGTCCATCATTGGCGCTCCTGGCTCCTCCCTCCTTCCGAGTGCCCCCATAGCAAGCCACTTGTGCCAGCTGGATCCTGAGCTGCACTGTGTCCCCTGCTTTCTTGCTACTGGACATGATTGAGTAAAGTGGGAGAGAGAGAGCAGTGCCGCTGCTCTTGGGTTCAGTACAGCATCAAAATTGGACTAAGGTAAGTATTTAGGGGGGCTGCATGTAAACGTCTTTTTACCTTAATGCAGAGAACACATTAACCACTTCAGCCTTTGCAAAGAACCCGTATGTCACCAGGTTGAAGGGGTTATACCAGGATGATATGTATAAATCAAGAAAACAGCGCTTGCAAAAGGGTTACACCTCTCTTATATAAAAAACTATTGTGGGCAAAAAATACATAAATAAATATGTGATAAATAATTAATCCATAAATAAAGTGCACAAGTGCTTGCAAAGTGTGATACTCTAAAAATATACTGCTGGTGCTATAAAGGTTCAATATAATGTGCAAAACCAGTCCAATGTAGGGTGAAAAAAAAATGATGCTGGTGGTGCTGCAAACAAAAAGTGCTGAAGCACTGAGGTTCTTCAATATCCAGTGCAGAGTGTCTCAATCCCCTTCAGGAACCCCACTCATCAGAAATGATGGACCCTCCACCTATGGTCAAAATAGACATGGAACTGATGCAAATACAAAGTAACTCTATATTTCTGTAAACCCCTTGATGCTGATTACTCAGGGCTGCGTAACTAACGATCTGATGATTCCTCCAGGCTGATATACAGTTACTATAGCCCCTTTATGATGATTGTGCTGGTACGCTCAAAGGGAATAAATACATCGCATAGTGAAGCCAGTAATGTGAAAGATTTATTAAACCAAGAAAAAACTACTTACAAAGGTTTGTAGATTGTGCTGCATATAGGAAAAAAGAATGCTACTGCCATCTGACACTGTTTTCTTGATTTATACAATTTGTCCGAGTTTTTCACTTGGTGAACAGCAGCTGCAGCATTTAGTCAAACAATCATTTATAGTCACTTTCTCCCTCAGCGCGGGTTTAATTATTTATATCACTATACCAGGATGATGCCTGCAGCTACAGACATCATTTCAGTATCTTTTTTATCGGCCAGTGATGTAATATAAAATCAATCCTAGCAGTTAATGAGCTGCTGGATCGCTTTTGCAGGTGGCCGAAGGGGGTTTCCCCCCTCCCATCCCTTCAGCCACCTTCCTGGGCTCTCTGTCTCACAGGTGAATCTGGAACTGAAGCCGGCTGACCTTAGAGATGACTGAGGGCCAGGTGATAACATAGGGGCAGGTGGGGACAGAGAGTTATCCCCTAGAACAGGAAATGCTCAAACAAGGACACTCCTTGGGGGATTATCAGGTATTTTTTAAATAAAATTTGAAGATTTAAAAATGTTATACGTTACTTTTCAAATGGCCTTTAAAATGTTAAACCTTTTTGAGATTTTAATAATTGGATATACTTATTTTTTAATAGTTCAAATTTTAAATTTCTGGTTACAGCTTTATAATTTTTTTTACCTAAAAATAAAAAAGAGCTACAAACAAATACCTCACAAATTACAAAGAATTCTGTGAACAATGCAATTAGCTTTTTTGCCATTTTTTCCAGCCCTTTACTGTTACTCAAATATATTTTATACAGTACTCTTCTATTTAACCTTAAAAGAATAAGCTCAACAAATATTTCTTTAGAGAATAGTGGCACAAATCTTACTTCCTCAAACATAGATGTGCAGTTTCAAATAGGGCTACAGAGAATAGCTACCACATTATTTTCTTGTAATATAAGACACTGGAGATTTTAAATAAAGCATTGCCCAGGGTATTAAACCTTAGTTGAAATACTTGAAAAAGGGAGCAATGTTATATGTCTGATGAGGTTGCAACCTACTAAAAAATTTCAAGAACTTTGTGCGTATCAAAGTCTCAGGAATGACTTTGTAATTTTCCCAAGAGGTTCTTCTTCTCACGTTGACACTAGGTTTACACTGTACCTTTAAAAAAATCTCCAGCTACGCACATCCTAACTTCTAGATATAATTTTTGCTTGTTTATTGATCCGTAGGCATTTAAATGATAGCACTCAACCTATAAAGTAAAATAAAAATTAAGGATATTATGCCAAATATAAATAAAAAATGCCAGTTACATAATCAGGTTGCATGATCCAATTTGCTCCAGTGGGGAAAAAATAGATTCCTTACTGATTCCTCAGAAGGCAGTCTGATCTTCCTTGGATCAACAATCCCTGATGTTGTTACCTATAAATGTTAATATCCACTTATATTTTGTTAATTTAGGAATGCATCCAGCTCTTTTTTAAAACAATCTACTAAGCTGGCAAGCAATAGTTCTTGAGGGAGCCTATTCCACATTTTTACCACTCCTACTGTGAAGAAGTCTTTCCATATGTGGAGGTTACATCTCCTTTTCCAGACGTTAAGAGTTCTCCCTTGTTCTTTGTGATGACCTTAAATTGAATAACTCCAATAAGTATATTATATGGACCACCTATGTATTTATTCATGATGATCATATCCCCCTTAATCGCCTCTTCTCCAGAAAGAATAAGTTCAGTTCAGCTAATCTGTCCTCATAGCCAAGCTCCTCCATGCCTCTTATCAGTTTGGTTGCCCTTCTCTGCACTTTCTCCAGTTCCCAGATATCTTTTTTGTGAACTAGTGCCCAAAACTGAATTGCATATTCCAGATGTGGTCTTACTAATGAATTGTACATGGGAAAGATATCTCCCCTTCTGGGATCTATACATCTTTTAATATGTACAAGTATGTTGCTTGCTTTAAAAACTACGGCCTGGCATTGCATGCTATTATTACATTTATGATGAATGAGAACACCCAGATCCTTCTCTACTGTTTATTCACACAGTTGTACATCTCCTAGGATGCAAAATAGATACATGTTTTTAGCCAAGGTTTTGGACCGAGAGGATTTTGTGTTCCCTTTAGAACACATTCACACTTCTATTCCCCTTTATTTAGTAAGAATCACTTAGTAACTGTCATTGTACAAGATATGCAAATGTTCGAGAAAATGATTGAAGTTCGGATCAAGCATAGGCTCGGATCAAGCATAGCATCAAGCACACCACTAGCACAGTTATTTTTTCCTATCCCGTGATAAACCTTTTTGCTCCACCCTTAACCGGGAACCTATCAGAATGAAAATATGGCATGTGGACTTTACAAGTGATTCGAAAAAATGCCCCGCAAACTGATTCACTCATTCCTATTGGAGATATTTTTATGAAGAGTTAACCAAAAAAATCAACCTAGACATACAGTCTTTTCCATATTTAATACCTAGTGTACACCTTTGAAGGATAGATGTATAGGTCTCAGTAGTGTGTCTGAATTAAGTTTACAAATTGAAGATTGCGGAAAAATGGATAAAAACATTTGTAGTTTGTATGCTACATTCACTAGTACACTTCCCAGATCCTTGATTGCTGATGTAGTATGGATTTGACAATGAATAGCAGAATTATGTTATTAAAAAATGTTTTTGTACATCATTTAAAACGTATGTGTACTAATAAAAACTTTTATGTCTGCAATGTGGTTTTCAAAACTTTTTACAGGAGAAAACGATTTTACCAGTATTACAGAGAGTGGGTGTTTTAATTAATGGGGAACTTGCACTAAAATGCAAGGTCCACTTAAGTGGCTGTGTTCCCCCACAGTCAAGAATCCTAAATTATCGAAATAAAAAAATATTTTGGGAAAAATCATAAAGAATATTTGCCTTACACGGGCCTCCAGTAGGCCCAGCCAGGTAAAGTGACATCAGTGGGTCTTCTTTGGGGGATCCCATAACCCACAAAAACAGGCTCCTGCACAATGCTGTATCATCCTTTTGCAAGAAGGATGAGGCCCAGGAACTTCAGTGACAGGAAGCTGTAGGTAGCTGGAACTTGATCATAAGATGCATATTTTTAATGCATTTTATTTTGAAGGGTTTTTTATTTTTGCAATGCAGTGTTCTATCAGCAGGGGGTGGGGGCAGCCACATTTGCAGACCTTACACTCTAGTCAGTGCAAGGTCTGCTTTAATATATTTGTAATTCATAAATACAGAAAAAAAGTCTGTCTTAAAAATGTTGATTGTAGTTCATGTACAATAAATGAGACATTTTAACAAATCTTTTTTTATATGTGTAGCAAACAGCAAGACCAACATTCTTTGCACGTAAATTTGAAGCTGCAGTGAACCAAGAAATAATTGGGCAACTGGACTATTATTTGTATGGCAACTACCCATCTGGCACACCAGGCCTGAGATCATATTGGGAGAACCTGTATGATGAACCTGATGGTATCCACAGTATCAGCGATGTCATGTTGACTATGTTCCATTCGTTTTCTCGCATGGGACTCAAAAGAGCTGAAGCATCCCTACACACAGATGGAGAAAACAGCTGCCGGTATGTGCAAGCTTCTGCCTGTTAACTTATAGGCTGTGTACAAATATAGCATGTGCCAGACAAAACTAGATTGGAGAAAGGAATTGTAGTTCTAGATTTTAAAACAAAACTGATATATTATTAAGCAATCAAGAAAAAAATGTACATGTTTTAAAGAACATCAACAGTGGGCTCAGTGCATGAAAAATATCAGTCAATAAACTGTCACTTTTTTTTTTTAGTACATTTGAAAAAGGAAAAACCTGAGTTGTTGCTATCAACAAGAACATTGAGGGCTTGTTACATTAAACATACCATAACATATACCCCACATGAAGGCCTCATGCACACTGGACATTTTCAACAGCTGCTGTTTTTGGCTTCAGGTGTTTTGTTCTGCAGCCTGTGAGCTCCCAGCATGTTATCCTATGCGTCCATGCACACATAGGCTTTTATGAGCAGTTTTCAGCAGGGGCCTTTTTCTGCTGTATAAAAATAGTTTAACGCTGAAAAAAACTGAAAGAACTGAAAAATGCAGCCATTCAGTGTTTAAGCATTTTTGAGCCATAAGCTTTTGTGGGATCAGTGTTGCTAAGAAAAGCTAAAAAAACGATAATGCTTAAAAACGCTAATGCAAAAACACAGCATTCTAGAGCTAAATAATCTATATATTGATTCCCGCACTAGTGAGATAATAAAACAATATAAATTAACCAAAAACTTGATATGAAGTAGTGAATAAATACACTCTTTAAAGAAATAAATACGTGGACATAAATATATAAAAATAAGTAAAAAATAAGTGCATGAATGCAGCTGCTGCAACTCTAAGTAAACCTTAGGTAAAATATGTAAAACCAAAATTAAGCAGCGCTAGCATATAAAAACTGCAATAACAATTTTAGTGATATATGTGGAATAAATAAATAAATAAATAAATAGTCCTTGTGATATCAGTGAAGAAATCCGAATAAAGTGCTCAAGTGCATAAATAAATAACTTAAAGGTGCTCCAAGGTGATGGTGACCCCTCTTGGCTCCCCACAATGCCAGATTGTTAGCGCTTGAAGTATATGCTACACAGAGCCTCCTTTCATGGACTATCATTCGCTGTATTCATATATCCTCGGATAGAAGTGGGTATGATCCGCCTCCGTATCCACCATTAAAATATAAAAGGACCGCACCTAGTGAAGTATGTATTTACAATTTATTGCCAAATTAAAGGTTTAAAACATACTCACAAACAAAGACCTTTGAAAACGCCCAGAGGGAGGGTGAAACGCTTTGACGCAACTTCCGTCACGGACTAGACGTATCGTCACTTCCGGTTAAGCACTTCCTGGTCACACAGTGGAACGCACGCCAATTGCGGCGTCCACTAGTTTTGTAATAAATGCGATACCATTTTATTCTGTTTGTGAGTATGTTTTAAACCTTTAATTTGGCAATAAATTGTAAATACATACTTCACTATGTGCGGTCCTTTTATATTTTAATGGTGGATACGGAGGCGGATCATACCCACTTCTATCCGAGGATATATGAATACACCGAATGATAGTCCATGAAAGGAGGCTCTGTGTAGCATATACTTCAAGCGCTAACAATCTGGCATTGTGGTGAGTGGGGAGCCAAGAGGGGTCACCATCACCTTGGAGCACCTTTAAGTTATTTATTTCTGCACTTGAGCACTTTATTCAGATTTCTTCACTGATATCACAAGGACTATTTATTTATTTATTTATTCCACATATATCACAAAAATTGTTATTGCAGTTTTAATATGCTAGCGCTGCTTAATTTTGGTTTTACATATTCTAGAGCTAAAGCTACAGGCATTTCTATAACGTCCAGTGTGCATGAGGCCGAAAAGTTACATGTTATAGTGTTATTTATAAGTGTTGCAATGCTACCTGACTCATTGAAGTGAGAAAAACAATTTAGACATGAGTAATGTGAACATTTTGTCCATGCGTTTTAAACACTTTATTGTTTTTTTCTTTTGCTTTATTCACACCTGTTTCCCTAAACTTTTTCACTAAGAAAGCAAAATGTAGGTGTTAACTTTTCACTAAAAGGTGTTAGCTTTTTACTAGGTCCAACTAAGTGAAAAACAATTACGGTACTTAGCTGAAACACGCGAATTGTGTCCTAGTAACAAAAATTCTGGGAGTAGAGGTCTCCAATTGTGTTAATATCAATTCTTATGGCCTTCAGCAAAGTGCGTCAAAGATGAACCCCAAAGAAAACATTGCCATAAAACACCACTAGTACAGTTATTCTTTCCTTCAACCATATGCCTTGGTAAACTTGTAAACCTTTTTACTACACCCATAACTGGGAACCTGTCAGAATGAAAATATGGTAGCTGCCAGTGCTGACTTGGCTTGCTGATCAGTGATAAATAACAAGCATGTCCTTTGCTATCCTGGAATCACACTAGCTGCATGCTTGATTAATGTCAGTTAGTGAACCAAAGATAAAAACAGACTTTGGACTTTTCAATTTCTATCTTGGTTTTCCAGCCTTAAGCTGGATACATACTATCCAACTTTTGTGGTTAGATTTCCTTCAGATTTACCTTTTCTATGTAGTGCCAGGGCCTGCCAGATTGCATACAAATTGAAAGTGTTTAGGTTTGACCTCATATTATATGGTTTTGGTAAGTCTAAAGGAAAAAGTCTTCAGAAAATCTTATAGTGTGTATGGCCCATAAGTCTGAATAATTCTCTCATGGGATACTGAGTTTTTTCTTTGCCCAAGTTCTCATGCATTCAATCTGAAATACTTTATTCCTTCAATATTGTAACAGCTAAGTTTCATACCGATTGAATGCAGTACAATTAACCACTTTACCACCGGAGGATTTTCCTGCTAAAAGACCAGGGGGTTTTTTTGCGATTTTTTACTGCGTGATTTTAATGGACAATTGCGCGGTCGTGCGACGCTGTACCTAAACGAATTTCACGTCCTTTTTTCCCCACAAACAGAGCTTTCTTTTGGTGGTATTTGATCACCTGTGCGATTTTTTGATCACGCGCTATAAACAGAAAAAGAGCGTAATTTTTGCAAAAGTAACAATATTTTTCACTTTTTTTTATATGAAATTCCCCCCCAAAAAAATGTAAAAATCAAAATTTTTTAACATTTTCGGCCAATTTGTTTTACGCTACCTATGTTTGGTAAAAAAAATCGCAAAAAGCGTATTTTGATTGGTTTGCGCAAAAGTTATCGCGTTTACTAACAAAGGGAAAGATTTTTGTCATTTTTGGTGTTTTTTTTTAACGAGTAATGGCGGCGATCTGCGATTTTTTTTGCGGTACTGCGACATTGCGGCGGACAGATTGGACCCTTGACTGACATTTTTGACACTTTTGGGGGTACCAGTGACATTACTGCAGTAATCAGTGCTATATATATGCACTGTTACTGCAAAAATGACACTGGCAGGGAAGGGGTTAACAGTATTGGACAGGGAGGGGTTAAGTGTGTCCTAGGGGCGTGCTTCTAACTGTAGAGGGACATTGCTATTGGTGTAAAAACAAAGATCAACGGTTCTACATAGTAGAACCGTCTGATCTTCATTTTTACACAGGGAGAACAGACAGGCGGCGTGTTTACATAAGCCGCTCTGTCTTTCTCCTGCTGTACCGGTGATCGTAGTGTGACCGGCGGACATCGGGTCCGCCGGTCACACTCCCGCACTCCTCCGTGAATGAGCCGAGGCGGGCGCGCGCCTCGCTGGGCGCGCGCTCGCCCGCTATTGGCTCTGGAAGGAGTGACAGGCGAGTGACGTAGATCTACGTCACTCTGCCTGGCCAGGGCCGACTGCCGCAGTAAATATACTGTGCGCAGTCGGCAAGTGGTTAAGACAGGCGAGAATCTTCTAAGATAAAAGAAAAGTATGGCCAAAGCTTTTTTGGCCATACTTCTCTTCTGGGTAACAGGAGTGCATTTAATTTTGCGCTCTTGTGACCCAGAATCAACTGAAAGCGGAGTTCCACCCAAAGTTCCCCGCCCTCTGGTCCCCACCTACCTTCCTCCCCCTCCTACCCGTCCCCACTTCCATGAGACTCTGCCACAGCATAGCCCCTCTGAATTTTGGCTCTCCTCCTCCTTTCTCTGCCGCTGGGCCAGTTAGAAAGCGCAGCGAGCTTCACGTATGCGCAGTAGGGAGCAGGCTGTGAAGCCGAAAGGCTTCACTGCCGGTTTCCCTTACCACTAATGGCAGTGGCAGGCACCAGAGAGCCGATCCAAAAATCGCCTGGGGTGCCAACATCGTTGGACAGGTAAGGGATCCATGGAGAGTTAAGTGTCCTAATATTAAAAGTCAGCAGCTACAGTATTTGTAGCTGCTGACCTTTATTTTTATTTTTGTGGGGGGAGGGGGGTGGAACTAAAGCAGGCTAAAGCCCGCTGTGAGCTGATGTTACAGAGAACGCTCCAAGCTCTGGAAGAATCCTTACCATATTATTGGGGTCCACCCAGCTGCCTGATTAACCCCCATTCCAGCCTGGAATGCCTGGTGAGTGCTGGAGGAGCAGAGCAGAGAGTGGTGACTGACACTCACCACTTTCCACTCCAGGGAGACAGAGAACTGAGCGATCAGTAGTCATGCGATTGCTCAGTTCTTGATCTTAGAGCTGATGTGGGACAGCTGCAGTACTACACTGATTCTGCAGCATAAAGGTGACTATATTGTATATGGTATATGGACTTAACCCTTGGGTGGTTCAGTGGGTATGCAGTTGGCAAAAGGATAGATAGCGAAGTGAGGTTGTAAATGGGGTTCACTCAGAACAGAGAGCAGTCACTAATGATGTACTGAACAACAAGAGATGGGCACACAACCTCGTGCATTACCACCAAATTTATTAAAATCCAAAAAAGCATACATTGTACTCACAAACGCATGATAATAGCACACATGTAAGGAAAATGGAACCAATCACCTCAAGGACCTCCAGGAAAATGGAACCAATCACCATACTCCTATGGTGCTGGATGACATGATGGCGTCCGCATATGCCTTGCTCACGTGTTTCGAGGGAGAATCCGCTTCTGTAGAGCCAAAAGTACTACTGACCCACAATAAATTCACATGGTGTTATATAACCAGTCTGTACCGCCCTCATTACCCAGCTCCACCCCACAAGGGGCAAAGGTCAAGGGTGTAGATAGCTGGGATGGAGATTGTTTACTGATGGCCTATAACATCCACAAAAGTGAGAGACCACACAGTGCAATTTTTGTGGATGTAGAAATAGAATTCTAGGATGCACCATTAGAGGGATCATCAGCAGGAGGAAGGAGGTTCTGATTCCCCTATATAGATTTTTAGTGATGCCTCATTCAGAATACTGTGTCCAGTTCTGAAGACCTCACTTACACAAAGATATTGATAAAATAGAACGAGTCCAGAGACAGGTAACAACAATGGGGAAAGGTTTGGGGGATAAAACTTATCGAGAGCAACGTCAGGAACATGATATGTACTGTCTGGAGGAAAGAAGGGGAAGGGGAGACATGATTGAAACCTTTAAATACATCAAGGGGGAAAATAGGGTTGAGGAGGGCAGTCTTTTCAATATGAAACCAGAATCAAGAACACGGGGACATGACCTCAAACTCATTAGAGGAAAGTTCAAAACTAATCTTAGAAAGTATTATTTTACTGAAAGGGTAGTTGATGCTTGGAATAATCTACCAGCAGAGGTAGTGAGACAGTTAACAGTAAAAGGCTTCAAACATGCTTGGGACAAACATAAATTTATACTATGAACGAAAAAAAAAATGGACAGACTCGATCTATTACTCACTTTTCTATGTTCACATGTATATATGTGTTTGTTTTTTTTTTAATCCCATACTCTTTTAGGATAAAGAGGTAAAGTATGGTGGAGTTTTTTTTTTTTTTTTATGTAGACTATTAAAATCCAGGCACAGAGCCACATATTACAGAATAACAACAAGCCCCAAGATATTACCAGTACCACAAAATTTAAAAGTCCAAATTACAAGTATACAATGAACAATAAACTAGTCAGAGTGTAGTGCTTTACAGTGACCACAGCTTGACATGGGGGCGATGGCACACAAATTATTTATTACCCACAAATTACTGGCTACGTGGAGTTGTTTTTTTATAATTACAAATAGAACGTTTTTTTAAGGGTTCTCATTTTGCATCTTACAACTTCTATTGTGGGAACAAGTAAGGGTCCACTTGATTTTTCATTCATTGGGATAGGGAAAATTAACTTAAGGAGCAACCCCACTTTGGGTGATCTATGTACATTACAAGGATTTTACCAAACTTTGTTGCAGACTCCTACCTTTTGTTATTCTGAAGAAATCATTCTGTGTTTGTCTGTGTCCATGTGCAAAGGAAATTGAACAAGAAAATTGTATAATATGAGGGCAGCTTAAATCTACCCAACAGGGACACAAACACCAATAAAAACTTGAGAATTCCTTTCCTACTCCAACTAAAACCAAACATTGCCTTTCTATATACTTTACAGGGTAGATCCATTGTTGTGGGGGAAAAAAGCAAATAAAAAAATAATAATATAGAATATACGATTGTGACTCAAGTCATTTCGTAATTGAATGGTATTAAAAATTACCTTTCCTTTTTAATCTGCAGCTCTAAAAAATTTCTGTAAATTGCAATGCAATATGGCTACCAGGAGGTGTTCGGTACACAGAATGTGTATTGAATGCCCCCCAGAAACATAATTTCCTGCTTGTTTGATGTGCTCACTGATTTTCCCAGAAGTCTGCATGAAGGTACAATTCAGATTTTTGGCATCCCGTGCAACAAAAATGTCATTTTTGTTGAGGCACTCCCTCCTCATCTAAAGGGATGCAGAACCTGCAATTTTCATCATTAGAGCCCAGCAGGTACAGCAGCTGATTGGTAATTATGAAACAAATTCCATTAGATTCACTTTCCACATGGACAACGATGTAGTGCAAGGGCCTGCCTGATTGCAAACAAATTGAAAGTGTTTAGGTTTGACCTCGTATTATATGGTTTGGTAAAACTAAAGGAAAATTGTACAAGAAAATTGTACAATGTATGGTCAGTCTTACTCCTTTATTCAAGCCATTTTTCTTTATTCCCCTGGAAGACGAGAGGGGCTTTCTCAGCTAAGCACACCCTCCTGCCTGAGCTAAGGGCAAATGTTACATTAATCATCTGCCTTTACTCAAGGTGGCTTTGGCTTAAAATGTTAGGTGGGTGTAATTTCTCAATAAAATAAAGCACAGTGACATGGATGGATGGGTGTGCTTTCTTTGAATATTTAAACTGAAATAGTGTTTCAATTTGTGGTACCCAGATACAGTTGAGTTCCACTGTAAGATGGGAAGTCTGTTCATTACCTGTTTTGTCTCCAGGACAGAAAGTGAAAGCAAATTTTCCCAGTGGAACACAGACTTTATCTTGATTTGATATACACTTTAATTGCTACTATTGAGAAGAAATAGGTTGATCATGAGTCCTCCAGTTACCTACAACAATTTTTTCCACTGAAAGTAAGAAGAACCTATGCGCTTGACCATATGCCAGATGTTATAGATAAAACTGAGTGATAGGTATAGAGTCAAAATAGGGAATTAAAGGAAATAGCAGCAAATTCTGTATAGTGTCACCACATACATAAATAGATAAAAGGCAATAAAATCGGAGCTCAATTGATCTCCAATAAAACTTGATAAGAGAACTCACTTAAAATATACACATCAATAATACATATCAAAAAATGTGACATCAAAATAATAGTGATGTAATAAAGTGCATAAGTGCCAAAGGTGCATAGAAATGCATAAATATGTGAAAACAGACTTCAATAAATAGCAGCAAAAAGCTATAACCAATAATAGCGAGCAAATGTCACTGTGAAGAAAAAATAACAGTGAATGAAAGTGCCAAGTGATGGTAGACTAAACAAAGTCACCAATAAGATATGATCTAAAGTGAAAAATAAAAGAATGCATAGTGGAGGAAAAAACAAAATATGACTGTGTAAATAAAAACTGTGACTGTATGAGAAAATAATACCAAAAAGAGGCAATTTGATAAAACCCAAATACTTCAAAAAGTGTGAGGGTAAAAGCACATAAAAAACGGAACAGCAAATATTCATATATGATTCATAAGTTCATAAAATAACACTTTCATAAAGTGCTGATGTGCAAAAAATTGCCGAAAGTGCGGGAAACTGCGACCAATCACAAAGTCTGGGAAACTGCTTCTCGGGTGATAGTGAGCAAATATCCTAAATGAGTGAAATGACGGCTCACCTCCAAAACACTCTTTAAGAGTGTTTGTACCAATAGGTAGCAGGGTCTCCAATAGGGTGGTGAACGGTCCTGTAGTGGTCCCTTTAAGGTAGGCTGTATTGATCCTTATGGGTAACCAGCATCAGACATCAAGGGAAAAGGATATCCTATATGGGTTTCAGGCTGGCATTTTAACCTCTGAAAACTTTAGCTTAAGTCCAGGGTACTTGTTATCCTCCTTCTAACTTCTCTGTTACTCTGCCTGGAGCTAAATCCAGCCATTTCTATAAGGGGAAGCACAAACACTGGAGATCATCTTCTTGGAGCAGCCCCCTCTATATGACTGCCAAACAACCTTTGGCCCTAGCAACACATGTCATATAGAGGGGGCTGCTCCAAGAACATGCTCTCCAGTGTTTGTGCTTCAATTGAGCGCCAATTTTATTACCTTTTAATTAATATTTTTTTCCACTGATATCCTTTAACCACATCAACTACAAAGAAATGTGTCCAGTGGAGACGCAGAGGGCAGTAAAACCTTGAGCTAACTCATCTCTACTTCATCTCTACTTCTTCACAGGAGAAAAAAGTGTTTTGGCTTGGGTCAGGGCTTTTATTTCATAAAGTGCCAATTCTAAAAAGCAGGGTTAGATTTGCCTACAGGTTATCCACTGTTTTGTACCCGAAGGGTGGCCATACATGAGTCAAATTTTCGAAAGAATTTTCGTTCCAATTTCGCACCGTTAGTGGGCTGCAGCAACGGCAGATTTTCGTGCGGTTATCGAATTTGAGTGATCAGGCATGTTGGAAATTTTTTAAAAAACAAACAATTTTCTAATCAATGATGGGAGAATCGTGCGAGAAATATAATCAAAAAATAAATGTGCATGATTGCAAGAAAAGAAAAATTCCGGAAAGAAAAGAAAGATTCCCACGCAACGAAAATTCTTTTCTGTAGCAATATAAGGTGAAATTGAAGGCTTGGTTGGTTGAATTTCTAAATCAATGGTGGCACCATCGAATCACAAAATGCACAACATTTCTGATTTGTGAAAGAATGTTTTTTCGAAATTCGACCAATGTACGGCCAGCCTAAACCTTTTTACATATAGTCCAACTTGACTGCAGTGTGTCTTTTACACATGAAATTCCATTATATCTATCTTTTATCCTAATCTCAGGTGTAGGGTATTTTCAGTGGCTGCAAATAACACTGCATTTTTAAACATATTGTTCCAAACATAGTTACAATGTTAGTCAGGTTGAAAAAAGACACAAGTCCATCTGGCTCAACCAATAAAAAACAAAAAAAAAAAAAACAGTAAAGAAAACCTAACCATACAATCCTATATACACAATCCTATACCCACAGTTGATCCAGAGGAAGGAGAAAAAACCCTAGCAAAGCATGATCCAATTTGCTACAGCAGGGGAAAAAAATCCTTCCTGATCCCTGAGATCCTGAGAGGCAATTGGATATTCCCTGGATCAACTTTACCTATAAATATTAGTACCCATTTATATTATGTACACCCAGAAAAGAATCCAGGCCTTTTTTAATGATGTATTGTGTGGCCTTACATTTACACATTAACAATCCCTTTGTCTGCTTGCATATATTAAGAGATCTTCAGCTGACAGTCAATACTGCTGTCTTGTTCCAGTCTAATTCTTTTTCAAAATGTGAGTTCAAGCATGCAATCGATCTTGCATCACTATAATTTAAGTTTGTTATCCATGTGGTGAAAAGAGTAATGGAAAATTAAATCTGCAATAAAATTTTTGCTTTGTTATCCATGTATGTACTTTAAATGCTAAAGCTGAAATTTGCTCAGACTATTCCTTGGGTAAATGTTTATTGCTACATATGTTATAAAAATACAATGCACTTTAGTATTCTGTGCAGCAGGTGGGATATTGCTTATATTGGAGGTGGTGATTTGTTTGTAGTGTCTTTGTTTAGTCCATCAATGCCAGCTTTGTTTGTATTTAGCTGCTCTGCATTGTTGACACAGCACCACCAATAATGAAAAATCCATCCGGATCATTTTTTTTATATATTTACAGTTAAAAAAGCTTTTGTAATATTTAGATTTGTTTTTTTTTTGTGTGCATGTACATTTTTAGTCCTCCCTTTAAGGTATATTTTGACACTATATGCCCATCTGCTGCAAAATCCAATTTACAAATATTGTACAAAGTAATAGACTTGATTTCTTTTTCATTCATTAAGAGGCAGTGGGCTTGATTTACTAAAAGTGGAGAGTGCAAGATCTGGTTCAGCTGTGCACAGAAACCAATCATGTTCCAGTTTTCTTTCTCAAAGCTTAAGGGTCCTTTCATGCGGGCTTGCTGCCTGGCAAACTCCGCTTTGCTCAGCGGGGATCGATCCACAGATCTCTGCTGAGCAGACGGATGACAGGTCCGTCTCTGCTCACTGTGCATAGCCAGACCTGTTAGAGCCCAACTCTCCCCTATGGGAGATCGTATGAAAACTGACCACCTGTCCATTTTCATCCAATCCCATCCTCCAGACCGATGGAAAATAGGGTTACCATCTGTCTGGACTTCACGGACAGGATCGAATCGGATAGCAGCGGGTGTCAATGGACAATTCACCGCTGACATCCGCTGCCCTATAGGGTTGCATGGAGCGTCTTGATCGGAAAGCCCGTGTGAAAGGGACCTAATTGAACAAGCTGAATTTAGAAGCTGATTGGCTACCATGCACAGCTTCACTAGATTTTGTACTCTGCAGTTTTAGTAAGTCAACCACAATGTATTTAGAGACTTCTAAGTTATACTGCTACCTACATCAGGATTTTCACACTGGCAAACATAAAACATTGACCGACATGGTAAAACCCCTCCCACTCCCAGCATGCCTCAGTTTTCTGCCAGTGTCCAAAGAGGATGGATGCCTTCTCTTATGTGGAAAGTTTAACCAATTTATTTTTGTCACTCTTTCAGGGTCTAGAGGTGTGACACAGTCATTAGTTTGACCTTGTCTCTGAAGGCTCGCTTTATGTTTCTCGCACACGCCACACTGTTCCTGCCAATCACCATGAAATAGCACTTTTTTGCCACTGCTCCTAATTAATGGACACATGTGGTTCATCTTCGGTTGGCCCTTTGCGTCCTATCAACAATGACCTGGTAACCTCTGGCTTTCTGAATCTCATCTGCTGCCAGCAGCCTGTTTGAGTATCCAAGGCTTAGCCTTGTACCCAAATCTATCTTGTCCCTGCTTTGCTCATGACATGTTGGATCACAGTCAAGTGGGAAGCAGTCCCTCTGTTCCAGGTCCTTCCAGTTCACGATCCACTAACAGTTCAGGTCCTGCCTACAGTATACCCTCTAAAGGGCCTGATACAGGCAGCTTGGAAAATTATTATTTGAGTCTTTACACTCCTCTAACTCTCTGTTTTTTTTCCCTTAGGACAATTTAAACCTGCAGTTATGCAAGATTTCAACCTTAATTGCTCACTTTGACTGCAGAGGCTATACGTGTACCTCCAAACCTTTCACTGTATAATCATTATCTGATCTGCCTGTGTCCACTAGGCCTTCTGCCATGGAGACAATGTCTGATAAGGAGTTTCATAATATTCTAAAACATCCTCCCTTAATAGATTATGTTGCCCCTGACGAGTTGTTGGCAACTGCCATTGCTGCCAGGCTTAGAGAGACCATTTTGGTTCTTATTGGCGTGGTGCACCCAACCTTGGAAATGGATGAGCAGTTTGCCACTTCTACTAGTGCTACTTCCTGTCTAGAATCCATTAGAGGTCCTAGAACTCTACCACTTAAACCTTTCCTGTGCATCCACTAGTCCCAGATATCCTTTATGGAGACCGGAAAACCCCTGATAATCTGTTTATACCACCCAAATGTTCACAGCCCCATACCCATATGGGGGATTCATTTATTAGGACATGGGCTGTTTCCATTGTGAGTTTGTCATTTTCCAATCTTAAGGCACTAAAGATTACCATGGAGGACCTGCCGCTGCTTAAGTTTGTCAAACATTAAAAGAGGATTCTGTTTACCTCCACACCATTCTTCTATTCTTGAAGCATTTGGAGCTCATGCTGACAGCGCTTTGTTGCTGCAGAGATGATCTAATGAAGGTCTCCTTTCTTGTTACTCGTATGAGTTTCATTTATTAATCTTAGGCCACTGTCTCAAAGGTCACACCCAAGCCAGGTGCCCAACTCAACTAGAAAACCCTGGACTTCCAAAACCCTGAAACTTGCACACAGATCCTCTTCCGCATGAAGGGACAACCCCATTTTCAAAAGTAGGGGGGTGATTGTTAGCCCTTATGAACATCTAAACAGATGGCATCTCTGATACCTGGATAGGGAAGTTGGTTTCCAGGGGCTACAAGTTAGAGTTCCACTCATAGTCACTCATGTTTTCTAACCACTCTGTGTTAACCACACAAATTAGTAGATATCCATGCAGCTCTTGCAGGTCTTCTAGATCAAGGGATTGTTTCTCCAATTCAGCAGCAGAATGGTTCAGTGATACTACTCTAATCTTTTCACAGTTCAAAAACTAAAAGGGGGCACCCCCCCCCCCCGGATCTCAAGGTCTTAAATGTCTTCATGCAGGCATAGAAATTTTGCTTGTAATTCACCAAGTCTGGCATAACCTCCCTCCATCATGGAAACTTTCTGGCCACCGTTGGAATCAAAGGTGTGTTTACCCAGAAACTGGCCTTGCTTGCCCTGTTAAGCTTTTCAAGATTGCAGATGCTTCATGGTCACTGGTTTTAACTTCATGGCTGTTGAAGCCCAGGTCTTGGGCGACAGCAGACTCTTCAAATAGGTGATTCCTATGATGCTAAAAAGCTAGGAATTCTTCTTTGCACAACATCTACCATTCCTCATGGGATACATATTTTGCAAGGAAAGAAGCTTTCATCCCATAAAATATTCTGTGGTACAAATGCCTGGATCAGCATTTTACCCAGAGCACCATCACAGGGCAAATCTCAGCACATGCAATTTTTCAGAGACCTCCTATTCTTTGTACAGAGGTTCTCTCATGTGGTTCTCCCTATGCATTCACCAGTTTGTCTGTGGGATTTGAATTTAGTTCTCTCAGCACTTCCAAACCACCTTTTGAACCTATCATGAATATTCCCCTTTCCACTTACTCAAAAGGTTGCATTCCTTGCCTCTATCACCTCTGCAGAGTGTGTGTCTGAACTGGTGGCTTTTTCCTGTAAAGCACTTTTTCAGGTCTTACACAAGGACAAGATGGTGTTGAGACTTAAATGCTCCCATCCTTCCTAAGGTTGTTTTGGCCTTTCATTTCAGCCAGGTCATTGTGATTACCTCCCTCTGTACGGCCCCAGAATATAAAAAGGAGATTCTCCTTTGCTGTCAGGATGTAGTGCAAGCTGTTTCTATCTACCTCGCAGCCACTGCTTTCATTAGAAAGACTAGAAAGAGAGTCTCTTTTTATCATATCTAATGGTCTCTTTAAATGGAAACCAGCTTCTCGTTCCAGCCTTTGGTCTTAAAGATTGAGTACAAGACCTTATTCAGTTCTAGCTTTAGGTGAAAGGTATTTTGGGCAGCTCTTTGAACTGCAGGTGGTCCCAAATTCTGTGGTTGCCTAGGCTTGTTATTTTTTTGCTGCTGTTGCCCACCCCTTAGTTTGATTGCTTTTGAATGTTCCAATAGTCTCTGAAATATGTGTCCCTCAAGTACTTGAAATACAAATTGGATTTGTGTACATATTTTAAAATCCTTTTCTTAGAGTTCTTTGAGGGACACAGTTCACAGTTCTGTGTTCATGGTCTTGCTTTCCTACAAAACTGAGTCATGATGGAAGTGGGAAGGGTTATACCAGGCTGGGCATGGTATTTTGTCGGCCATAATCCAAATCGTTCTGTAGGCGGCAGTATAAGCCAATACCCCTGATTCCTATCTTCCCCAATAAACTCAGAGAAAAACATTTTATAGTAAGTTAAAAAATCCTGTTTTTCTGAAGTACATACCGCCTAATGAGAAGGCCAAGAGGTACAAGAGTTCAAAAGTGTTCAATAATATCAGTTCACAACAGGTTAACATAAGGGTACATGCACACACCCATATGAAAATACTGTAAGTAGCATGCAGGATCTTCTGTTGCCTAGCATCAATCTATTGTTAGGATGCAGGCTGCTTAGAAGAAGGCGTAGCATCCTTTTTTTGCTAGGAAACTGGTGGCTTCCGGGCCCAACTCTTTAAATCCTGCCAGCAAAGGCTATTTTAACACTTGCTGCAGAAGTAAATCACTAAAAAAATAAAAAATAAACCTAAAAGAGCTGCACATTTATTGCTGTATATGCAGCACGACTGCAATATAGTAATAAATACAGAGGGTTCAATTGGGCTTTGTAACAAATCCATAGGGTAGATCTCTTGTATGAGTAGGCAATGCTGAATCTAAAGTCTAAGTACCAGCCAGTTTTTACCAGAGCTCCTGATGGTGGAGGTGGATTTTACTGCTTGTGGGTGCCAGGTTGTGACCCCCAGGTTCACCCTTCTGCAGGTGCAGAAGTACAGGTGGGCACTGGTGAAGAGAAGATTAAGAAAACAGGCCAAAGATCAGGGCAGGCATAAAGAGCCAAAGCCAAGAGACAGAGACAGAAGATCAATCCAAGAAGCAGGACAAATAGTAGCAAGAGAAATCTCAGAGAAAAATGAAACTGTTGCACTGTTAATGGGAGGTGATCTGAGCATGACTTAAATAGAGAGGGAGATTGGGAGGCTGGGCAGGAAGTGGCCTAGAAGAAAGGTATATTAATCAGCAGGTGAGGCAGGCAATGCCCACAGTTGTGAGCTCTGTGCAGCAAGAACAGATCACATAATAGTAGAACCACAGGTAC
Source organism: Pelophylax lessonae (assembly GCF_965119305.1). NCBI lineage: Eukaryota > Metazoa > Chordata > Amphibia > Anura > Ranidae > Pelophylax > Pelophylax lessonae. The sequence goes on along the minus strand of NC_138773.1, from coordinate 121,367,158 downwards.
CAACAGAACCACAGCAGCAAGAAGGTAAAAACGAACCACAGGCATCAGCGAAACCACAGATGATCAGTTCTTCAGCTGATCTGTGACAGCCTTTATTGCATAGATAAGAAAAAAAATCTTTTTTTCATCAGTCCAGTCCTTAGTCAATCAGTGTGTGCACAGCAGGATTACAATTTCTATTACCAATTAACTTCTTGCCATTTAACATTGATGTGAACTTTTATTTGAAACAACAACAAAAAATAACTAAACAAACATGATATTTCATATTTCTGTACAGAGCCAGAATTGTCGCAGTCTTTTAGACTGGGAATAAAAAGTGACCCACGCATAGAAAGCTCAACAGGCCTGATACGAGTATTTGAAAACATTTTGCAAAGCCCAGTAGGACAGTAATATTCATATAATAGCACCTCTACAGAGAATACAGTGGATGGGACGCCAGATGTAAAAACTGAGCAAACCTAATAATTCAGAGACTGAAAGCTCAGAATACAGCTGAACAGCAAACATTTTGTATGAATTAATACATTTCAAGTTACCAGCGACCAGGAGAAGCCAAAAATATCAGTTTTGGGTTGAAAGCGGTGTGTTAGAAGTAGCTTACAGAAGGTCTTTTGCAATCTCTTTTTGTCTGAGCTACTGGACTGTCAGCCAAAATCTGAATAACATATACTATATACATATATATATATATATATATATATATATATATATATATATATATATATATATATATATATATATATGTATTTATATATATTTATATATATATATGTATTTATATATATTTATATATATATATATATATATATATATATGTATTTATATATATTTATATATATGTATTTATATATATTTATATATATATATATATGTATTTATATATATTTATATATATATATATATATATATATATATATATATATATATATATATATATATATATATATATATATATATATAGCTTGCTATCCATTTTTTTAATTTTGCATATAATAATTACTATTAACTCATGATTGTTTCTTCCTCTGTCATTTTTTTTAGGCATTAAGCTGTAGCACTGCTATCATTGCAGGCCGTGAGGTCATATCTGTGCAGCAGTCTGTCTTTTTTTTTTGTTTTCCACACTCTCAGTTTCTCTTCAATCTTGTTTTTCAGATACTATCCCATGGGCCACCCGGTTTCAGTCCATCTTTATTTCCTTGCTGACCGCTTCCAGGGTTTTCTTATTAAACATCATGCCACTAATCTTGCAGTCAGTAAGCTGGAGACATTGGAGACCTGGGTAATGCCAAAGAAGGTCTTTAAGATTGCCAATCCCACAAGTGATTTTGGCAGGCTGCAGTTTTCTGAGGTGAGTTAAAATGATGTGAGAGAAAATAGTATGTTTAGCTTTTCAAACAAATGAATTGCACAAAAGGCCTTACTCCAAAGCTTCAGCTAGCTAAGATTTTTATTGTATACAAACCTAAAGACGGCACAACTAGCAGCCACTTGGAGCAGAAGTATTGAGGTACAGTCCACTGACTGCTTCTTCACAACAGTCTAAAACAAGCTTCAATGCCAAGACATTTTGCCTGCTAGGGAATACAGCACCTGGGCTATGAACTACTAATTTGTATTATTCTAGTGCCAGAATTTTAAAATAAATTACAGTACATTTTGTTGCTAGGTTGTGTTTTTTTCGACATCGTCACACATGGAATAGATTTCATGGAAGCACAATACAGTATACTAATTTACTCATTGTTCTATAATGGCTTATCAAGTGTTAAAGCTGTGATATTCAACCAGTAATACACTGTAAATGGTAGTATACCGATGTGCAGGCTTTCACTTTCTAAGTCTTTTCTACTGCAGCTCAACAGCTTGCAAAAGCATTTGGTATTCAATGATGACTGGCACAATATTGATCATGGGGGGGCATTATCTGACAACTACGCCCTTATAAATGGAGATTATGCTTGTTGTTACTTCCCTTTTGCTGCTCTTGAAAAAGATAATACCTTACCCACTTGACCTCCGGAAGGTTTACTCCCCTTCCTGACCAGGTCATTTTTTGCGATACGCCACTGCAATGCATTAACTGACAATTGCGTGGTCATGCGACAATGTACCCAAATTAAATTTGTGTCCTTTTTTTCCACAAATAGAGCTTCCCTCAGGTAGTATTTGAGTTTTTTATTTCTTTGCGCTGGAAACGATGAACGGCCAACAGTTTTGAAAAAAAAGAAATATATATATATATATATATATATATATATATATATAATACCAGTGTTGCAGCGCTGCTACTTAAAAACAAATGTAAAATAGTGCAAAAATATCAATTCGTGCAAATGTGCAACAATGTGCAAATATAAAATATGTGAATCACACAATGCGTTTGAACAGTAATGCTAAAATTAATTAAAACATACTGCTAAAAGTCCATAAATATTGTGCTAATCAATAAAGCATATAAATATATAACTGTGATCATTGATAAAAGTCCATAAATATCCAACAAAATATGAAATAATTGTGTTCCGCTGAATCAATCCGGGTGCTCACCCCCTTGTGGTAGTCTACTCACACAAATCGCTCGGTCATCCGCAGTTCAATCATGAATAGCAGCTGGCCTTGCCAGCTTGAACACAACGATGTGTTGGGATAGATCCTTAGAATGGTCCTTAGTGCATACTCCGAGTTCCCTCAGGCATAAAAACAAAGGCCAAACATAGTGAAGTACGTTTCACTTAAAGTTTATTAGAGACAAGGAAGTATACTCACAAACATGTATGACAGAAGGGCGACATGAAAGCACGGCTCGGTGGTTTGCTGCTCTCGCAGCGTGCGCCTCACCGGCCGGAAGTGATGTCAGGTCCGCTCAGCCAATCACTAGATGCGTTTCGCCGTCCAATCACGGCGTCTTCTGTAGCTTGGACGGCGAAACACGGTGAGCTCCCAGATTGATTCAACGGAACACAATTATTTCATATTTTGTTGTATATTGATGGACTTTTATCAATGGTCACAGTTACAGTGGGTACGGAAAGTATTCAGACCCCCTTAAATTTTTCACTCTTTGTTATATTGCAGCCATTTGCTAAAATCATTTAAGTTCATTCTTCTTCCTCATGAATGTACACATAGCACCCCATACTGACAGAAAAACACAGAATTGTTGACATTGTTGCAGATTTATTAAAAAAGAAAAACTGGTCCTAAGTATTCAGACCCTTTGCTCAGTATTTAGTAGAAGCCCCCTTTTGATCTAATACAGCCAGGAGTCTTTTTGGGAAAGATGCAACAAGTCTTTCACACCTGGATTTGGGGATCCTCTGCCATTCCTCCCTGCAGATCCTCTCCAGTTCTGTCAGGTTGGATGGTAAACGTTGGTGGACAGCCATTTTTAGGTCTCTCCAGAGATGCTCAATTGGGTTTAAGTCAGGGCTCTGGCTGGGCCATTCAAGAACAGTCACGGAGTTGTTGTGAAGCCACTCCTTCATTATTTTAGCTGTGTGCTTAGGGTCATTGTCCTGTTGGAAGGTAATCCTTCGGCCCAGTCTGAGGTCCAGAGCACTCTGGAGAAGGTTTTTGTCCAGGATATCCCTGTACTTGGCCGCATTCATCTTTCCCTTGATTGCAACCAGTCGTCCTGTCCCTGCAGCTGAAAAACACCCCCACAGCATGATGCTGCCACCACCATGCTTCACTGTTGGGACAATATTGGACAGGTGATGAGCAGTGCCTGGTTTTCTCCACACATACCGCTTAGAATTAAGGCCAAAAAGTTCTATTTTGGTCTCATCAGACCAGAGAATCTTATTTCTCACCATCTTGGAGTCCTTCAGGTGTTTTTTAGCAAACTCCATGCGGGCTTTCATGTGTCTTACACCGAGGAGAGGCTTCCGTCGGGCCACTCTGCCATAAAGTACCGACTGGTGGAGGGCTGCAAGTGATGGTTGACTTTCTACAACTTTCTCCCATCTTCTGACTGCATCTCTGGAGCTCAGCCACAGTGATCTTTGGGTTCTTCTTTACCTCTCTCACCAAGGCTCTTCTCCCCCGATAGCTCAGTTTGGCCGGACGGCCAGCTCTAGGAAGGGTTCTGGTCGTCCCAAACGTCTTCCATTTGAGGATTATGGAGGCCACTGTGCTCTTAGGAACCTTAAGTGCAGCAGAAATCTTTTTGTAACCTTGTCTGTGCCTTGCCACAATTCTGTCTCTTCAGGCAGTTCCTTTGACCTCATGATTCTCATTTGCTCTGACATGCATTGTGATCTGGAAGGTCTTATATAGACAGGTGTGTGGCTTTCCTAATCAAGTCCAATCAGTATAATCAAACACAGCTGGACTTAAATGAAAGTGTAGAACCATCTCAAGGATGATCAGAAGAAATGGAAAGCACCTGAGTTAAATATATGAGTGTCACAGCAAAGGGTCTGAATAATTAGGACCATGTCATATTTCAGTTTTTCTTTTTTAATAAATCTGCAACAATGTCAACAATTCTGTGTTTTTCTGTCAGTATGGGGTGCTATGTGTACATTCATGAGGAAGAAGAATGAACTTAAATGATTTTAGCAAATGGCTGCAATATAACAAAGAGTGAAAAATTTAAGGGGGTCTGAATACTTTCCGTACCCACTGTATATGTTTATATGCTTTATTGATTAGCACAATATTTATGGACTTTAAGCAGTATGTTTTAATTAATTTTAGCATTACTGTTCAAACACATTGTGTGATTCACATATTTTATATTTGCACATTGTTGCACATTTGCACGAATTGATATTTTTTTCACTATTTTACATTTGTTTTTAAGTAGCAGCGCTGCAACACTGGTATTATATTTATGTAAAGGCACATGCACTTTTATTTGCAGCTAGCAGCTATTGCACAGACACTTTAGAGTGTTTTTATATATCTATTTATTTATTTATCTAGTCACACCATAAGCGCGAGGTTTCTTTTACTGTTTTACAATATATATATATATATATATATATATATATATATATATATATATATATATATACATATATTACTTTCTGCTATAAAACAAATCAAATAAAAAAGAAAAATTAAAAAAATCTAATTTCTTCATCAGTTTAGGCCAATATGCATTCTGCTACATATTTTTGGTAAAAAGAAATCCTAGTCAGTGTATATTATTTGGTTTGTGCAAAAGTTACAACATCTACAAACTATGGGATATTTTTATTTATTTATTTTTTACTAGTAATTGTGATGTTCAACAACTTCAACAACTTATAGCGGGACTGCGATATTGCGGAGGACAAATCGGACACCTAACTGACACTTTTAACACTTTTTTTGGGTCCACTGACACTAAAACAGTGATCGTATATATATATATATATATATATATGTGATTCTGCCCAGGAAGTGGCTGCCCAGTAGCAGTATATATGTTATGGGGCGATTGGAATACTGTTACAAAAATTTAGTAGATACTGAGGTTTGAATTTAGCATGGGGAAAATAAGGAAGTTAATGGTTAATTGTCATTATTAAAGTCCAATGGGTTTTTAAAACTAATTGTGGGAATGAGTAAAACAGGGTAAAGGGCAGCTGCCAAAATTATGGAATTATATAAACTTCAAATATTATTTTTAGTGGTTTGTTGTCAAGATTTCAATGGAGCTCTGTCCGCCTTTCCTAATGGACTGAGCTTCATCAAAATGCTGACAAAAGAAGCACTGTTGCTTTTATTGCAAGACCAGTGAGTGCCTCTATACATGTTTTGGATTTGTATAGATTTTTTTTGTGGGTGAAGACCCAGGCATTTACTTTACATATACAGTGCAGTGACTACGCTTGGGATATTTTGCAACCTGCCAAATATGGGGTGGAACTACTACTGTTTTCATTTAGTGATCAATTTGGATTGATGCCAGTTTGTGCATTCTTACCTACTCCTCAGACTGCTATCAAGTCAACATTAAATTAGATTTATAGCAAAATCTTATTTTACGTTTAGAATATGGAAGGAGGAAATTTGTTTTTATTGTTGTATCTTCGCTGGGGAGATTTGCCCACTGTGTTGGTCCTGGGACAGAAAGTGATGACAAATTAAATATTTTAAAGTTGCTGCCAAAACAGAAGGTAAGGGAAAATCTTACAAAAATTTCCTCTCTCTTCCAGTGGTGTCCAGAAAGTAAATCCAAGTAGGAACATAGGCAGAAAAGAAAACCTGACAGGGCTTTTATTTATTCCATACTCTATCCAAAGCCTAAAAAAGATTTAAATTTAAATACACATGCATTAAAGCAGTAGTAGACCGCAAAAAAAAAAAAAAAAAAGAATGAAAAAAATATTCTTCCTGCAAGTTAGGAGCATAATGTGCTAGTGTGCAGCACTGTCACTGCTCCCCCTGGGCTTCCATCTTCACCTGGTCTTCCTTCCTTCTGGATTCATGGGCAGTGGCCATTTGACTGGCCGAGCCACGATTATGTCACTCCCGTACATGCGACCGGAAGTCTCGGCAGTGGCATGGCTCTCTCTACGGATGACACATTTAGGAGATATTTACTGTACCTACAAGTAAGCCTTATTATAGGCTTACCTGTAGGTATAAATCATTAAAAGGCCTTTACTACCACTTTAAATCTGTTTCTATCTTTAGCTTGTTCACTTACGTTTTGAAAATAAAAAAAACTGGAAGCTGACCGGTTTCCAACTACACCTGCTTCAAATTCTGTCTTCTCCAGTTTTGGTATATTAATGCCTGTAGTACAAGTTAAGGGTATATAATGCACAAGCAACTTTACATAGTATAATTAAAATGTCTCCCTCTTCCCGGTACAAATAATCCCCCTCCCCCCTCCAAGCTCATACCGTTAGATCTCCACAAACATCCCTAAATCCCCACTCCAAGCCAGACAGTAAAGATTCCCCTCCCAGTACAGACCAACTTTCCCAGCACAGACTCTTCTGTACAATGAACCCCATCACAAATCCCTCAGTACAGATTTCACCCCCTAACACAGACTTCTCAACACAGAAGTACCACCCCCCCCCCCCTTAGTACATACTCCCTTCTAGCACTGATTTTCTTCCCAGACAAACTCCTTAGTAAAGACACCCCTCCCCTCAGTACAGGCCGGCTCTGCACAGAGCCCCCCCCCCTCCAGAACAGATACCTCCCTATTCCCCTCCCTCCCCCCAGGACAAACCCCTCAGTACAGAAATCCCCCTCCCCCCCAGTACAGACCTCCCTCAGTAATAGAACCCCCTTTCAATACTACAGACCCCTAATCACAGAATACTTATCTTACCCAGGACAGGCCCCTTAGTACAGAACCCCCCCCCCCAGCACAGACCCCCCTTAATAATAGACCTCCCCTTCCACCACTGCAGACCCCTCATCACAGAATACTTCCCTTGCCCAGGACAGGCCTCTCAGATTATACATTTCTCTTCAGTACAGACCCTTTAGTAGTAGAACACCCCCCCCCATCCCCATCCAACAACCCTCTCTTCCACAACACAGAAACTCTCAGAACGGACACCTTCTATTTCCCCCCTACCATGTGCAGAACCCTTACTACAAAACAATCTTCCTCAAACTCACCCCTTAGTACAGATCATGGCACTCCGTGGCAAACTGTACAGACAAACAGGAAATCAGAGTGAGAAGGAGTCTGTCTTATGAGTGGAGCAGGGAAGACAACACCTGCTCTCCTGCTGTCACTGAAGCAGTGGCCACACACAAGCTGGGCTTGCTGCAGCTGCCTGACATTTCTTTGTATTGTATGGTGGAGAAAATAGTGGTGCAGTGCCGTACAACACAAACAAAAACATGTCAGGCAGCCACAGCACCTCCAGCCATTGTGCAAACCATATCCCCCTTAGTACATCACTGATATAATCATCAAGCATTTGGAGACCCACTGGTCTACTTTCTCAAGTTCATATGGACAAAGTCTATGAGAAGGAAAAACAGAACACATTTATAGATGCTGGAAAGGAACTAATGAAAACTGCATAGGGAAATTCAGAAGGTTCCTGTCCGCGTGCGCTTACAGTGTCAGCTGCATGTGATTGCTTGGCTCTGGCTTCCTTTAGTGGTCAGATGTATAATTTATGCACAATACGTACAAAGCCTTTTGAAATATTTATCGGGAGTACTGTATGTGTGACTGGGTGGCATTGCTGGAGCACAATTAGGGGACATTTGTCACCCAGTAACAAAAAGTGTTGAAACAAGGGCCTTCATGCTAGGATCACCAGTTATTATTTTATTGAAAGATGCATGTTTAAAAAAAATGTATCTTTTGAAATTAAATTTACTTATTAAAGCTTATGTGAGATTTTAGTGATTGGATTTAGATACACTTTAGGTTGTTTGGTTAGAGGTTACCTTTAAATCCTTTGCAATTCTCAATTCCTAGTCAAAAATATTTCAGTACCTAATTTAGATATTAGTACATAAAACTGAAACTCAGGGTACAATGTCATAATACAACATAAGTATTTAGTATTCTGTACTAGCCTGAAATTAATTGGGCACATTCTTTTTCTATCAATGTGGCCAGCATAACAAATGGTAATCGTGATTGGGCAATTAAGAAAGACCAATGTAGAACTCAGGCTTTTGGTGTGTGTGGCAAATCCCAGACATTAATGTCCCATTAAGGAGATTAATGCTTTGTTGGTGCTGTTTATCAAAGTGTCTGCTAGTTGACTTTTAATTCCCTGAAGTGATAAGTGATCACAGCTATAATTTTTTTTTACTTTTTCCCTTTGAGTTGCTTGCTATTGTTTCACTTGCTTTACCTCCTGTAGGCTTTGCTATACAGTGATATAAGATATTAACTTTCCAGTGTACCGTATTTAGTCTTGAACTTTATTATGTATTTTTCAATGCTTGGTTCAGCTGTATGGGGTTGTTTGTAAAGATATGTATAGTCTTTACAAAACTTTTAGAAAACATGTAAAAAAAGATCAGTTTCATGTAAGCAAGCTTATTAGTAAACTTTTTCTATCTATAATGTAGAGTATATGAATACAGTATACACTGATCATCCATCATTTTATGACCACCCACCTAATAATGAGTAGGCCCTCCTTTTGCCAACAAAATATCCCTAATTCATTGAGGCATGGATGCCACTAGACACCTGAAGATATGCTGTGGTATTTGTCACCAAGCTGTTAGTAGCAGATCCTTTAAGTTTTGTAAGTTGCAAAGTGGGGCCTCCAAGGATTGGACATGTTTTTCCAGCATATCCCACAAATGCTCAATTGCATTGAGAGCTGGAGAATTTGGAGGCCAAGCCAACACCTCAAACATGTGGTTGTGTTCATCAAACCATTCTTGTACCATTTTTGCAGTGGGACAAGGTGCATACTCCTGTTAAATTGGCCACTGTCTTCAGAAAATACTGGCCCACCCCTCAAAAGACGTCACTGCTGACGAAACATTGCCCAAAGCATCACCATCACACTGCCTCCATCAGCTTTTCTTCTTCCCATACTTCATCCTGGTAACATCTCTTCCCCAGGTGGACATTGACATGCACCCTGCCATCCACATGATCTAAAAGAAAATGTGATTCATCAAACCAGACCACCTTTTATTCTCTGTGGTCCAGTTCTGATGCTCATGTGCCCAATGTAGGCACTTTTTGCTGTGGACACGGGTCAGCATGGGTCAGCATGGGCACCCTGACTGGTCTGCACCCCCATACACAACACATTTTTAACACATCAACTTTAGGGACAACATATTTACTTGCTGCCTAATATATCTCACTAACTTTCAGATGCTATTGTAATGAGATAATGAGTGATATGCATTTAACCTGTTAGTGGTCAAAGTTCTGGCTCATCAGTGGTTTGAACATTGTACAGCCATGTAAGCATTTTACATACCCAAAATCTGCTTCCTGCTTCGCAGGCCTCAAAAAACTTTTTTTCTTTAATGTTTCCTCTCATATTTAAAGCCAAACTCTAGTCAATGTGAAAATCATCCCTTGCAGTGCGGACACAGCCCCACTGCAAGGGATTATTTTCAATCTTCCTAGATTATTTTCAATTTTCAATTGAAAACATTCCTTGCAGTGGGGCTGCGTCCGCACTGCAAGGGATAGGTGCATGCTTAGTCTAGGCAAGAGGAGAAGCACTTTTACTTTCTTCATTCCCTACTCCCATGGCAGATGGTGCTCCCCATGCTTGGTGGTAGACTGTCTCTCAGCATCATCACATATGAGCTATATAGACCCTGCATTGATCTTGATGATGTCAGGACTTTACAGTACTGGAGCCTGGGGGAGAAGACACAGCAGGGACTAGTCTAACAGCATAAAGGAGCAGAAGATCAGGTTAATTGATCATCTTTCCCCTAGACCCTAAACAAGGTATTAACCCTTACAGTGCCGGCACAGCTCAAATGCAAGGGAAAAATTCAGTTTGTAAAATGTAAAGCTTTATAAAAGTTACTGTAATAGAAAATTTGCAGTGACAGTTCATATTACTTGCTTGCTAAATATACAATTTACCTTCTGTAGATAATATCATAAACTACAGGTATGTTCAAATACTTTTAGCAACAAGTTAAATTTCAGCTTTCTTCACTTAAAGTGTCAGGATCATGGTGGCCATTATCAGAAGGAGAGAGAATCCGCATTTTTACAGGAGAGGAAATTAACAGAAATCTCCCCAACCAAAAAGAGACAGCAAAAAATAAAGTGAATCTGTCAGTGATAGCTAACAGTCGTGCAAAGTCTCGGCTGGTAAATGTTAAAAGGAATTTACATTTATTAACATATCCTCACCACAGGGTGTAGTGCTAAAGAACATTTCTATAAAGATTGGGGATGAGAAAGGGTTAAAGGAAAAACTAACATGTTAATAGAGCAATTTAATGACCAACAACATAATGTGTAGGAAGACAAAACTAAATACCTGAAACCGAAACAGTTATGCAAAGTGAATAATGCTGGTCAAGAGACAGCCATGCTAAAGCATCTGAGGATGGGTAACATAGTAATCAACCAAGGAAACTAAGTGCAGGAGACATAAATTACATCAAGCTTATTTCCCTTCGAAACTTGGAAGATTTCAGCTCATAACTGGCAGAAATGTGTCAGACTCTGGCACGCACTTCCACAGTCAGAGAATTCTTAGCAGAAATGGTCTCCATAGAAGATTTGCAGCCAAAAAGCCATACATGCAAGGGGAAAACAAAGCCAAACAATCCACCTATGCAGAAAAACAGGATGCAGAAAACTGGCAGCAGGTGCTCTGCACAGAGGCAAAAATAGCTTTATCCCAAGGTAGTTTACTTACAGGCTGGAAAATAGTATATAAAAATGTATGCAACCTACGGAGAAGAGAATAGCGGTAGACAGTAGAGGTTCACTGCAGGTTTTGGGTGTAATTTTTGTAATTGGACCCAAGCATTAAATGACATACATACAAAAATGTCTATTCCCATAAAGGGAAGTGCCATCATCCCATCATAACGGATTAAATACAAACACATGCGGGAGCTTTGCATGGGAAAAATGCATAGAATCTAGACAAAGAATCTAAAATTTATATTTTTACTTTTTGGAAATTATTGACGTAAATACATAAAATGGAACACTGACACAGAATAAAATTAGTCCTATTGATATATCTCCAACCAGGGCCTGACTTTCCCCTGCATCCAATTGAAGCTTCTGTGGGGGATCAAGGCAGGTGCAGGAGGGAGTTAGGGAACTATTTATTATTGGGTCACTCTGGTGAAAGGAGAGTGGCAGATATAACCTCTACTGGGAACACGGACTCACTGTATGAGTAAGGTTTATGTAGAGCATTTGAGGATGTGTATATGATGATTTTGACCAGCTACCCCTTTGGAATGGTGCTGGATGCAGTCAGCATTCTGATATATAAAGACTGTCCATAGTAGTTTTCATTCCCCACATAGATTAATCAGATGTTATCTGAATTAACAAATTGGGTACTATATAACAACTACATTATGTTTCAATAAGAGCTGCTATAGCTTTATTTTAGATCTCCTCGCTGCTGAAATGTATAGGGCAATATCAGAGTTAGTTTGGGTACCTCTGTGGTTTCTTTGTTGGGTTCTGATTGACTGGATCCTTCCATGCACATATGGCATAAATATTTTCAACTACACTGATATTCTTTTTTAATACTTTAAAAAGAAAAAAATATTACTACTCTCCAATCCTCCTAAAGAAGTAGACTTTACGGACATTCACAAAATTCACCCGAAAAGTACCCAATACAGCCTAACCATTGGATAACCATGAGAATATGCAATGAGTAGTTATAATCAAATATCTTCTTAATTTTATTATGGGTCCCTGGGTGGAGGAGTCTCAATAACAGCAAGTGTAATCTGTATCATAGTTCAGTTTCAAGTATGTATGATATTTTACTGATTTCCAAAAAAGAAAAATGAGAATTTTAAAACCTGTGTGTAACTGATATGCATAGTACTGCTAAAGCCCTGTGCAGAGCTTCTGTATATGTTTCTATTTCTATTACAAATGGAGTTGGTCATTTGAGCAAAATTAATGGCGCCCCCACTGCTAAGAAGTACTGGCAGGTTGTTTGCTGCATGACACAAGGACACAGACAACGATTCATGCTACATTTGTGTGAACACTTTCAACCTATGGCACTTGCAACTGGTGGTTTATTTAACATTAGGGTTTTTTTGCTAAACAGTGCAAATTACATAGCAGCCTATATTGTGTGACTGTTTTAAATTATGTCAGTGGAAAGCTTTCCCTTTTTTCACATTTTGTTATGCTACAGCCTTATTTCAAAATGGATAAAATGTATTATTTTCCTCAAAATTCTACAAATAATACCCTATAATGACAACGTGAAAGAAGTTTGTTTAAAATCTTTGCAAATTTATTAAAAATAAAAACTGAAAAAATCACGACACTCAAAATTAAGCTCAGATGCATCCTGTTTCCACTGATCATCCTTGAGATGTTTCTACAACTTGTTAGGAGTCCACCTGTGGTAAAATTCAGTTGATTGCACATGATTTGGAAAGGCACATACCTGTCTATATAAGGCCCCATAGTTAACAGTGTATGTCAGAGCACAAACCAAGCCTCAAAGTCTGAGGAATTTTCTGTAGACCTCTAAAACAGGATTGTATCGAGACACAGATCTGGGGAAGGTTACAGAAACATTTCTGCAGCATTGAAGGTCCCTATGAACACAGTGGCCTCCTTCATCTGTAAATGGAAGAAATTTGGAACCACTAGGACTCTTTTTAAAGTGGGCCGTCTGGTTAAACTGAGAAGTCGGGGGAAAAGGGCCTTAGTCAGGAACGTGACCAAGAACCCAATGGCAACTCTGACAGAGCTGAAACGTTTCTCTGTGGAGAGAGGAGAACCTTCCAGAAGAACAACCATCTCTGCAGCACTCCACCAATCAGGCCTATATGGTAGAGTGGCCAGACGGAAGCCACTTCTCAGTAAAAGGCACAAGACAGCCCGCCTGTACTTTGCCAAAAGGCACCTGAAATACTCTCAGACCATGAGAAACAAATTCTCTGGTCTGATGAAACAAAGATTGAACTCTTTTACCTGAATGGTAAGCGTCATGTCTGGAGGAAACCAGGCACCGCTCATCACTTGGCCAATACCATCCCTATAGGGAAGCATGGTGGTGGCAGCATCATACTGTGGGGATCTTTTTCAGTGGCAGGTACTGGGAGACTAGTCAGGATCGAGGGAAAGATGAATGCAGCAATGATTGATGAAAACCTGCTTCAGAGCGTTCTGGACCACAGACTAGGACGAAGGTTCATCTTCCAACAGGTCAATGAACCTAAGGACACAACCAAAGTAACAAAGGAGTGGCTATGGAACAACTCTGTGAATGTCCTTGAGTGGCCCAGCCAGAGCCCAGACTTGAACTCGATTGGACATCTCTGGAGAGATCTGAAAATGCTGTGCACTGATGCTCCCCATCCAACCTGATGGCGCTTGAGAGGTCCTGCAAAGAAGAATGGAAGAAACTGCCCAAAAATAATTGTTCCAAGCTTGTAGCATCATACTCAAAAAAGCTTGAGGCTGTAAGTGGTGCCAAAGGTACTTCAACAAAGAATTGAGCAAAGGCTGTGAATACTTATGTACATGTTATCTATTTTGTTTTATATTTTTAATAAATTTGCAAAGATTTCAAACAAACTTCTTTCACGTTGTCATTATGGGGTATTGTTTGTAGAATTTTGAGGAAAATAATGAATTTAATACATTTTTGAATAAGGTTCTAACATAACAAAATGTAAAAAAAAGTGCTGTGAATACTTTCCGGATGCACTGTATACCATGGTATGTATTTTGTTTTGTATTCTATATTTTTTTCTTCTTAGTCTATTTAGCGTGTTTATATCTAAACAAATAAAAAATTAAACACAATTACCTCTTTTTAGGTAGGTAAAAACAACATATACTGCATTTAAATATTCTATATGTATCACTTGCCATTAGTATGTGGAATGCTCAAGGCAGCAACTGTAGGTTTTCCACTGTGCTTTAACCACTTGCCGACTGCTCACAGTAATCCTACTGCGGCAGTGCGGCTCTCCTGGGTCCAGCGACGTAGGTGGAGTTCATGTGATTCCGGCGGCGCGCTCGCTCTTGCTGTGTTTAGACACAGTGGGAGTCGGGCCGGGGTAGGATCGCCGCCTCCCTCCCCCAATCTTCGTGGAAATGGTGAGAAGACCCGCCTGCTTATGCAAACAAAGCAGGCAGATCTTCTCAGTGACAGACAGGAGGAGATCACAGGATTCAGCATAGCTGAACCTGCCATCTCTGTCACATAACCCCCTCCCCCCACACACGTCAGTAAGCATGAGGCATACATTTAACCCCTTGATCACCAACAGTGTTAACCCCCTTCCCTGCCAGTGTCATTATTAAAGTAACAGTGCATATTGTTAGCACTGATTACTGTAGTAATGTCACTGGTCACCCCCAAAAGTGTAAAAAATGTCAGTTAGGGGTCCGATCTGTCCATTCACACACTGAGCGTGGCTCGGTCCTGCCCCGTTCTCTCCTCATTGACTCACCGGCTGTGATTGACACTGGTGGAAGCCAATGGCTCGCACTCCTGTTTCAGCCAATGAGGAGGAAGAAGCCTGGGAGAGCCGCTGCTCTCATGCACATTGGTGGATCAAGATTGGGCTCAGGTAAGTATTAGGAGGGGCTGGGGGGGGCGGGCTTCTGCACATGAAAGGTTTTTTTACCTTCATGCATAGAATACATGAAGGTAAAAAACCTTGAGCCTTTAAAACCACTTTAAACTAACCCCATCCCCACAATATTTATTTTTGTTCTGCAAAATTATGTGTTGCAACTCTTCAAGGCAACATTTTTTTAATGGCTCAAATATGCTGCTCAAAATTTTTGCTCTGTTTATAAAACAAAAATGTTTGAGCAACATATTTGAACACAGAAAAATTTCCACTTAACATGGCAATTTTTTGGGCAAAAGACTCTTCTTTCTTAGTGATTGCACCATTATCTTCATTATCCTGCAAGCTTGAAATAGTCAGGCCCACATACTGTGTACCATCAAATTTCATGAGAGGGAAGTCCAAGGATTTAGGGCAAAAGACATACGCTTTGTCCCTCTCCTGGGCATACATTTATATTTTAGAAACTTTTAGATAAAAGAAAAAGATCAATGCTTCATATAAATTTGCTAAAAAAAAAAAGCATAATTCGTTAATACACATTTTTATAGTAATTCTGCCCATAGCAATTTTATTATATTGTGATTTTGGAATAAGCAATTTAAATTAAACATGGCTGATTTTACTATGGGTAACATTACCATTTTTAAACTAGTGTTTTAAACTCTATTACATGAATGAGTACATTACCATAAGTAGTCTTACCATTTTTAAATAATTTAACAAGATTTTGGGGGAGATTGGCTAAAACTGATGCACACAAAATCTGTGCATTGTAATCAATCAGCTTCTAACTTCAGCTTGTTCAATTAAGCTTTGACGATAAAACCTGGAAGTTAATTGGTTACTATGCACAGCTGCGCCAGATTCTTTGTGTACTGGTTTTAGTAAATCAGCCCCATTGAGTACATTGGGATGGCATCTTTGGACAGAAGGGCAGTTGGGAGCTATGCTCAGGAGCAATGTCTTCTTGAAGTGATTGCTGTTCTATAATTTCTTATGTCACTTTTATCACTCATTTTTTGGCATACAGATGAACTTTTAATAATCCAATTCACCTTTAAAGTGGTAGTAAACTGCAGGTGGTTAAAAGAAAATAAAAATTCCCTGCAAGGCAATGTCATAATGTGCTAGTATGCATCGCATATTAGCACATTATGAGAAACGCTAGACATTAAGCCCGTTAAATTAACGGGCGCTAGAACATATGTGGTCAAACATTTATAAAAACATACTTGTTCCAGTATAAAAAATAAGTGGACAACCATGCAGTTGATTTCTATCTTATCGTATTTATTCTTTAGAAATGTTAAAGAAGAATAATGTGAAAAATTTCACTTTTCTAATTTTTTTTTTTGATGTAGCAAACAAAAACAATTAAGGTACGGTAAATGTTGCTTAAGTGCAAACCTTTTCAAACAATTGTAAATATACAAAATCAGTAGAGTTTTTTTTTTTAAATATTTGTTCTTGTTTTTTTTTTTTTGGGGGGGGGGGGGGGGGGGTATGTTGAATTTCTAACATCATTTTCCTGTTCTTCAATAGATCTATTTTCTATTCTTTGTCTTTTGGCCTTTGTAATGTTTAACTCATTAACTCTTGCTGAGTTGAACACTCTTCTTCTGAATTGTATGTATGTATCTTTTTGGTTTAGTCCTATAGCCTCTGTCAGCTCTGCGTCCCTGTTGCCCTAGCAACGTCGGGGACATGCGCAGAGCTGATTGAGCGGCTCTCGCTTATCTCTTTTTTTTTCTAACAACGCGAGAGCTGCATGACGTAGCCAGCTCTGCGCATGTCCCCGAGGTTGCTAGGGCAACAGGGACGCTATGCGCAGAGCTGACCGAGCGGCTCTCGCGTGCTAGCGCGCACCCGCCACATGCCCGCGCACACCCGCCGCTTCAATATTTTCGGCCGGCCGCCCGAAGTCTCTGCGCAACAAGTCCCAACGGCTTTCCGTGGGGTACATGCGCAGTAGCGCAATCCCACGGACACAGGGACTGGACGCAGAAACACTTGCACTTTATTATATTAGATACCTTAATATTGTTTTCTTTCATACTCTATTAAACCTTTTCAGTTTATTTATATATATATATATATATATATATATATATATATATATATATATATATATATATATAGTTTAAATAGCATTGTTGTTAAAATCCATAGAAAAAAATTACTGAACACCAAAGTTCCGCACACAGAGATCAGAACCAAAAGATAAAAACGTGAAATTAAGAAATTGAGCTCAGAAAGACAATCTTGTTGATTTTTTAACTTCCAACAGCTTGAATCCCCCCCATAAGTAACAATCAGTTCCAGAGTTTATATCCACTGGGGTGTGATATGTACACATAAATGACAATGGTGCCCCTTCTACAGAAGTACTGCTGCCATTGTACAATGACTTGTAATAATAATAATATTACATTCAGTGCTGATTGCACTTGGTATGTCCTGAATAAGAAAAATAAATAAATAATAAAAAAAAAACGTTGCCTGTCACCTGCAGAAGGGAGCTGTGATCCCAGCGATCAGCCCTGGTGCTCGGATGATAACACAGAATAGAGTGTGATCTCCTGTGTGCTCAGCACCTTCTCAGTATCCTCCTCATACCACCTTCCCAAATATCATCCCATCTCACCACACTGCCCCATTCCCCTCCATCACACCCCCCTCCTTTCCGCTCCTTACCGCTGGCAGACTGCAGCACGGCTCCGCTGTGATCGAGGTCCATGTCCCGCGGTGAGGGTCCCGGGGAGCCCCGAACAGTGCCCGCATCCAGCAGCCTCTCCATCTTGCCGCTTCCACACTGCCCCATTCCCCTCCATCACACCCCCCTCCTTTCCGCTCCTTACCGCTGCCAGACTGCAGCACAGCTCCGCTGTGATCGAGGTCCATGTCCCGTGGTGAGGGTCCCTGGGAGCCCCGAACAGTGCCCGCATCCAGCAGCCTCTCCATCTTGCCACTTCCACACTGCCCCATTCCCCTCCATCACACCCCCCTCCTTTCCGCTCCTTACCGCTGCCAGACTGCAGCACAGCTCCGCTGTGATCGAGGTCCATGTCCCGTGGTGAGGGTCACGGGGAGCCCTGATCAGTGCCCGCATCCGGCAGCCTCTCCATCCCGCCGCTTCAACATTTTCAGTCGGCCGCCCGAAGTCTCTGCGCTCCAAGTCCCAACGCCTGTCCGTGGGGCACATGCGCAGTAGCGCAATCCCACGGACACAGGGACTGGACGCAGAAACACTTGCACTTTATTATATTAGATACCTTAGAACGAAGCCCCCTGTCATCGCTGAAAAGGCTGACATCTTCCCCAGGTTCTTCCAGGTTCGCAGCCTTCGGCTACATGAGTGGCCAGGGGCGGGATGAAGCAGTGAAGCTGCCATTTACGGCATTGGCTCTGAAGGTCCGGCATTGTAAGCTGGACCTTTAGAACACATGTGACAGTGATGTCAACGGCTGCATTCACTCTGAATATCTCCTAAATATTGCAAGTTTAGTAGATATTCACAGTACCTACAGGTAAGCCTTATTATAGGCTTACCTGTAGGTACAAGTGGTTTAACAGAGTTTACTACCACTTTAATTCCCAAGATAACAACAAAGAGTTATTCAGTTCATGTTCCAATCCTTCAACTCTAGTTTGTTTTTATGTACTATGAATCTAGCAATAAAGCCTTTTCCTTGAATATAACTTGTTTCCTTTTTAATTGGGCAGTTTTACAAAAATTGTTTTATTTGTAGGTTTATTGAATTAAAAACACATACACATAAGAGTATCAGTAAATAAGATACAAATGCAAGAAAGTGTTAGGATTTGGGAAGACTAGAAAGAGACATTGTGGTACCGACAGTTTAATGTATTCTACTGTACATGATGACCTCTATTGACCATGCTGAGTGTTTAATCAATGATAGTCAAGGTAAAATCTTATCACAACTAATCTAATGACAGCTAGCATCTAAGAATACATAGTCCACACAGTATAGTGTGCAATGGGGACCATGGGTGTTTACATTCTATACACCAGTTCTTATTTTTCTATTATCCTTATCATCTATTATTAAGTCGCAATCATGAAACGAATATTGTAGGTGTATCTCAATGGGAATTATGTGGACTGGTGATTGACAAGGTCAAATAAATCCAAACATGCTATTACAGTACATGGTTTTACCATATGTATTGTATTTCACTAACACCTGCGAATAATAGAATGATAAAAAAAAGTCTGGAAAAAAAATAGAAAAATCTCACCCAGATTCTTTGTAACTGTGCTGTAATCTGCAAAATCAAGGTGACTGTCAAGTATGTGACCATAGAAAAGCATATTACTGGCGCAAAAAGGCAAATTAGGGACCCACCGGTTCTATAGAAAGTAATTAACAATAAAAAAGGATAATTCTCTATAAATGACAACGAAAGTCCATAAATATGACTATGGGAAAAAGTCCATAATAAACAGTCCATGCACAGTTCACTCAGGAGGCTGCTCTTGTGGCAAGCAAGAAGAGGCTTGAGAACAACTGGAAGAAAAGCACAGGCGCCAAACTAAGTGCAGCATGAAGGGTTTATTAAAATAAAAACACAAGTCATGGTACTCACAAACAGGAGTAATATAAGGCATAATTTGTGGTATTCATAAAAAGAATCGTCAATCCAGTGCTATTTTTAGTCACTTCCCGGAACTGACGTAATGGTGCAGGCGACGAAGAAGGAGCGCATGCCTGTCGCCTGCGCCAATTCGTCAGTTCCGAGGAAGTGACGTCAGGAGGAACCCCCATGCATTCCACGACCAGAGGAAGTGCCAAAAACCACCGGCAAAGACTACGGGAGCCGTGCCCGCTGGAGGCCATCCTGAAAATAGCATTGGATTGACCATCCTTATTATGAATACCACGGATTATGCCTTTTATTACTCCTGTTTGTGAGTACCATGACTTTTGTTTTTATTTTAATAAACCCTTCATGCTGCACTTAGTTTGGCGCCTGTGCTTTTTATCAAGTATGTGGCCATGCAATTGCCATACCTACAAGCAGTTGCATACCAGAATGATATTGATACTTTGGTCAATTTTAATGGCTGTTCTCTTCTCAGAAATATGTTCATATACTGTATCTCTATTGCCTTAAAATTAAAACTCAGTGTTAATTAGTCTTTACTTTTTTTCTGTGGATATATGTAAAAAACCCATGTATGTGGCAAGCTAGATCTCCAATTCTCCAAAGTGGTTTAAAGCACAGATTTAACGCAAGATAGTGTTATTGAGCATGTATGTTCTTATTGGTGTAACCTGCAGGGGGGTGCCTTCTGTGGTATAAGGCTTCACTATTAAAAATGAGGGGAGAGTATCTAAAAGTACCAAAAAAGCTCTCCATTTAGAATTAGTTGTCTACTTCAGTGTACATAGAGTGGGGGAAGCACCATATTATTTTCGAAGAGTTTTGAAGTTGCACTTACCAAAGAAAACTATTATGGTACCCATAGCACCCACTCTATTCTTGAACTAGGAACATGAAGGAGATATTCAGGTTGGCTGCTATCATCAAATTAGATATGACTTTCAGATATTTTCATAGTTGAAGCCAAAAGAGCTCCTAAGATGCTATTCAGACTGTACACGTGAACCCTACTTCCACCGCGAAAGTTGTTAAAAATAGCTTATATTTCAAAACACAATTAAACTTAGCTTTATGCTGATAATATTTATTGAACACATTCAATAAAAATGCAAAACATTTCTGTTGTTCTGTAGTTGCAGACTGGTATATTAAATAATTTTGTATAAAAAAAAGGCATACAAAAGTTACATTTCCTTATCTTATGGATGGACTACCAGAATTTTTCAAATGTTGACCCTATTTTAACTTGTGTATAGTTTAAATACATTTTTGTATCATGTTTGCCATCTATTTGCTTTTCATCTTATCTTATTTTATCACTTATTATTTTTTAGGCAGGAACTGAGTGGGATGCCAAAGAAAGAATATTCCGTAATTTTGGTGGTGTCATGGGGCCTATGGATGAGCCAACTGCAATGCAGAAGTGGGGAAAAGGACCCAATATTACAGTCACTGTGGTTTGGATTGATCCTGTAAACATCATTGCTGCTACATATGACATTTTAATTGAATCCACAGCAGAATTTACTCATTATAAACCACCCCTGAACTTGCCTCTTAGGCCAGGCATCTGGACTATTCGTGTTCTTCATCACTGGGTCCCTGTAGCTGAAACAAGATTTTTGATATCTCCCTTAACTTTTTCAAATAGACAGCCAATAAAGGGTGGTAAGTATTACATTTATTACAGCCCATTTATTACAACAAAATAACAGTCTAAAGATTTTCTTTGTGAGTGCATTGTTAATATGAACATAGGCAGTATGGCTCCACCTGCTGAATTAGTTTGCCTATGTAGAAAATTTAGTTTGACAAGCTTCTTAATTTTGTTAAGATCCATTCAAACATTTGCAGTGTGTTAATCTATGCAGGTTAATCATATTATGCCTTACAGAACATACATTGTGTAAAGGCACCTCATTTATTTGCATAGGCTACCTAATGTAGCAAACAGATGCATGTACTATTTGCAGCAAGGTACCAGTTGCAATACACATCCATTGGCAAAGGTGCATTGGAGTGTGATTCAGAATTAATGATACAACATTGCACCAATGAATGTAACGTGCGTGGCCACAAGCAACGTAACGCAATGGTGTAATGTGCCATAGCATCTTCTGGCTGGGAAGTTTTATTGTGCTGCTTAATTAGAATTGTTGGAACACTTTTAAATTAAACATGAGGCTGGACCTCTGTCTTATCCTAGAGGTAATGTTGACAGCAAGCTTAACAGACCGGTCTAGACTTCACTTTTCCTGGCCACAGATTAAAGTTCTTACTGTAAATCTACAGGGCCAGCTGCAAGAGTAGTGCCTGCAGGCTCTTTTGAGTTTCTTCACATTCTTCCCTTCCTTGGTCTTTCACCGGGAGTCACCTGAATGTTCTAGATGTAAAGAAGCTACAAACTTCTTGCACTGTCATGAGTATAATCGATACAATCTTTCCAAGTAACCACATAGTCTTTTTCAGGGGTCAGCAACCTACAGCACAAATACTACTGTGGACATGCACAGCCGCTTTCAGTGCCAACCGACAGTCACATGTCTACAAAAACATTTGATATTTTTCTAAACGAGATGACTGTAGTAAAGTTTGTTAAATATTATCTAGTCTGTATTGAGAAAATTAGTTTACCAGACAGATGCCTATTTTTTTTTAAAAGGTGGCCTGTGCATTAATCTTAGCATTTGGACTCACATCAAACAAATAATCAGCCAAGCGCACACTCCGAAGGGGAAGACTGGCGTGCTGCTCTCCTCAGGCAGGGAACTCCAAACGGATGCATAAAAGAAAGGAAGGAAAAGGAGGCGCAAACACCTAGTGCATTACCCGTGGTACTGTTTAAAATGATTTATTAAAATGCTGAATGCATACTCACAAACATGAAGAATAAAAATCGTACTGCTCCAGCTCTGAGGAAGGGAGCTTGACTCCCGAAACGCGTTAGCGGTCGCAATTTCCAGGACATGGTCCAACACATGGGTGACGGGAATTTGCAGTACGATTTTTATTCTTCATGTTTGTGAGTATGCATTCAGCATTTTAATAAATCATTTTAAACAGTACCACGGGTAATGCACTAGGTGTTTGCGCCTCCTTTTCCTTCCTTTCTTTTATGCATTTGGACTCACATGTTCAGTATGTGGGAATAGATTTTTTTTCACACTTGAAGAAATGAAGACCGTGTTAAGTCCAGCTCAAAGCTGACATCAGATAATTCATAAGCATGTGTGCAGTTGGAATTATCATCCTAGAGCCCACAACTAAGCTGTGAAAGACAGGCACAAGGATCACACTGAAACTGGTCCAGTTTACTTGCACAGTACATGTTACCAGTAAATATGAACATGTTTTGTGTATGCACTTGTTAATATAAAAATGATTACGCTAAACTTTGTATTTGTAGTATAACTGTAAATGCAAACTGTAAATGCAAAAATTTAAAATATAGAGCTACAGCATGCTGTTGTTCACTGGCATGCATGAGTCTGATACTTGTATATTAGCACTTAATGTGGAAAAGGTTACCGACCCCAGTCTATAAAAACAAATGATTTTTTCATTTTTTGCTATTTACCATAGATAATGACTACCTAGCATTTCCCAAAACCATTACAGATACAACCAAAGCAGTTTCCATCCTAACTGAAGAGTGTGTTCATGACAGGCACACTTTTAGTTTAGTGTAAGTATAGTGTAGTATAGCCTCATTAACCACAATATAATAAAATACCAGTTATCCTTTTATGGCAAAAAATTACTTCTTATGAGGTATCTATTATTAAAACCCCATGCAGCCTGGGTGTTTAGCCCCTCTGCATGGGGGGTGTCCCACCCAGTCCCATTGCCGGCATCCTGCCAGACTATGAGATGCTGAGAGCTGCTGCGGCTAGACAAGGCTCAATGGTACATCTAGCAATATGAACGTTTAGGGCAGTATGTGCCCAGGGACGAATGCCTAGAACGCAAGAAGACTGTGTTCTGGGCATATGTTCCTGGCGCATACTAAACGCTCATACTACTATGTCCACCATAAGCCACAGCAGTCTCTCTTTGACTTTGTCAGGATGTGTCCTCCACCTCTAGCTAAACACCAAAGCCCCAAGAACTGAGACTAAACACCCAGTGTGCATGGAACCTAAGGCACATGTGAAGGGAATAAAATTAGGACCTGAATGTGGCTACACACCCTCCTTAGCATGCCAGAACTGGGCAGGCCTGCTCAAGGAAAGAAAACTATGTTCCTATGATGGTGGAGAAGCGCTCTGGAAAATGCTGTAATACCTTTTACATTTTTTAACAGATTATAAAGTGTTTTTTTAATAGCTACTTTTATCAAAAACAACTATTTTGCTTTTTATTAGACAAGAACTTTATCTATTTACCCAAACAGGATGTTCTAGATGCTTTAAAGTACATTAATTATTCATATTTTGCTCTCATGCCAGTGAAAGAGAGCAGAAAGAAATCGCCTTTACTTACATAATGGTGCCAACTACAAATTTAGTCACTGGTTTAGCTTTCCTGATTTCTGTCAGATTACTTTGGCTTAGGTGGTAATTGGCCCAAACTGACCTTGGTGTCAAAAATACCAAGTTGTATTGATAGCATTTACATTGAAGAAAATACTTACCCTTAGGAATGTATCTAAGAAAGGATGCATGCTAAGTTCAAACATTCTATTTGCACTGAATACACTTTTATTGACTATTCTGTTAAAAAAAAAAAAAAAAATGAAGATAATTATTTTAAGAAAACCTGCATTTGCACATGCATAAGGGTCATGAGGTTTTTTTACTTTTGTGATAAAAGTCCAGAATACATGTACAACAATTATTCCTGAACCACTCTCTGTATTCCTGTGCTGAAGATAACAAACATTTGGGCAGCACTGAATACTTGACTCTTGTTGGCTTTATTTAATGAGCAGCAGGTTGACAAAGCACCTGTTTTCTCAATCCACAGTTTATAAAACTCTACCCGAAGGGGCAATGTATAGTAAATATGTAGATTTACTCGTTTTTCATAGAAGGAAGACTAGTTTGAAGTTTACCTTTCTAATCCTACTAACCTACTAACACGAAGCTGCGGTTTGGCCCCGCCACCTGTCTCTCCTAATTGGCTAACTGACTTTAAGTGACAGCTGCGGGAGCCAATGGCACTGCTGCTTTGTCTCAGCCAATCAGGAGGGAGAGTTCCAGAAAGCTGTATAGAGATGGGGCTCAGATAAGTAGTAGGGGGCTGCCGCACACAGAAGGTTTTTATCTTAATGCATTTACAACCACTTTAAGTATCTAAAGCTTACAGCCAAATCATGTAATATAGTCTTTTTATTACATTCTAACTATTTTCTTTGAGGTACAAGTATCAAACTTAAAGGATAAGTTCACCTTGGGTAACATGTTACACCCATATCTAGGGTGTAACAGCAGCCCCCCGCATGACCCCCGCCCGGAGTCCTATTACGACAGTGAGCGGGGAATCTTCTCCCCGCATTCGCTGTCACTATTAAAGTGCCGCATCATTCATTCACAGAGTTCGGTAAATGTGAGAACTAAAAGTATCGATAACTTTTGCGGCTGTCGTCTCTCAATGAACTATCATGGTGCTGTTGAGTGCTCTAGATTTCATTAATGCCTTCTGTCAGTGTATCACTACCTTCTTGTATGGGGTATGAGCAGATAGCTTACATTGACAGCCTGCAAGAGCCTTGCAATGCACCCGTGCTCTGATGTTTGCAATGACACCTGTGTAGTGCAGTTTACATATGTGCGCAGGACCAGCGTACACATGCACATTTGCAGGGGGAGGGGGGTAGGGGGTATACACTTTTTTAATTTAATTTTTTTTTTTTCTCTCTTATCTTTTTTATTTTTTTTATCAACTTTACTGCTGGGGCAGTGACGGTTTTCCTTTACTGAGACATCTGGGGTCTATTACACCGCAGGTCTCATCTCTGCCTTCAAAAGCATCTGATCAAACTAAGATTGGTCTGATCAGATGCTTTACAAACCAGTAACAGCTTGTAAACCGCAAACTGAAACCGGAAGTGACAAAATCATTGTCACTTCCATGTTTTATAGACACTATAGACTCTATGGTGTGCCTCCCTGACAACTGGTTTAAGTCCTGGTCTCCCTGGTGGCACAGCAGAGTGCGGGAAGGCAGTGGGGGGGGGGGGGGGGACCACATTCCACTACATTTAAAAGTGATCCAGCAGCTGTACAGCCGTTTGAATCACTTTTACATTAAAGAGCATCATCAGTTCTAAAAATAGATGCAGCTGCAGCCATGATTCTGGTAGAACCACTGAAATCCCATTACATGCTAGTATGTCTATTTGGGGAAAGTGGTTAAAATTACACATGCCCATGAAATGAAGACAAACTGTGGTGCAATAAATTATCCATAGGTGACACTTTAACCACTTAAGCCCCGGAAGATTTTACCCCCTTCCTGACCATGGGGTATTTTGCGATTCGGCACTGCGTGAGTTTAACGGACAATTGCGCGGTCGTGCAACGCTGTACCTAAACGAATTTGACGTCCTTTTTTTCCCACAAACAGAGCTTTCTTTTGGTGGTATTTGATCACCTGTGCGATTTTTTGATCATGCGCTATAAACAAAAAAAGAGCGTCAATTTTGCAAAAATAACAATATTTTTCAAATTTTTTTATATGAAATTCCCCAAAAAAAATGTAAAAATCAAAATTTTTTTAACATTTTAGGCCAATTTGTTTTATGCTACATATTTTTGGTAAAAAAAATCGCAAAAAGCGTATTTTGATTGGTTTGCCCAAAAGTTATTGCGTTTACTAACTAAGGGAAAGATTTTTGTAACTTTTGTTGTTTTTTTTAACGCGTAATGGCGGCGATCTGCGATTTTTTTTAGCGGGACTGCGACATTGCGGCGGACAGATCGGACCCTTGACTGACATTTTTGACACTTTTGGGGTTACCAGTGACATTACTTCAGTACTCAGTGCTATACATATGCACTGTTACTGTAAAATGACACTGGTAGTAAAGGGGTTAACTTTATTTGAGAGGGAGGGGTGGTGTGTGTCCCTAGGGGCGTGATTCTTACTGTGATTGGCTGTGGCTTGAGGTGTAGGAACAGTGATCAACGGTCCTACATAGTAGAACCGTATGATCACTGTTCTTACACAGGGGAGAATGACAGGCGGCTTGTTTACATTAGCCGCCTGCCTTTCTCCCGCTGTCACGGACGATCGCGAGTGCCCGGCGGACATCGGGTCCGCCGGGCACATGCGCGGGGGGGTCTGTGACCGCGCGCTCGCTCCCCAGAGCCTCACAGGCTAGTGACGTACCCATACGTCACTTTGCCTGTGAGGGGCTGACCGCCGCAGTATATGTACTTGCGGCAGTCGGCAAGTGGTTAATGCTTTAATACAGTTTAGAGTTAACCAGGAGATCTGGTGCTAGAATTATTGTTCTCATTCAGATGTTCGTGATAATTCCTCACATGTGTGGTGTGATCACCATTTACAAATGCATGCAGTCAGGGCTGCTGATAAGGGGGTACCACCATACCTCTGTATGGGGCACAGGCCCCATCATTTTAACAGAGGGGCCCTGGCAACTGGATAGAATAGGAGAGGAAGTGGGGTTGGCATTTGTTTGTACTGATCCCCTGTACTGTAGTTCCCCTCTGCAGCTTCTCCTCCTCTCCTCACCTCTTTTATCTGCTGCAGGGGGGAACTACAGGGGATCAGTACAAGCAAATGCCGCCCGCCACGCCTCCTGTCCAGGTTCCCCTTCCTTCTGATGCCCACATCCCCCTGTGTGCTCCTCCTGTTTGAGGACTGTGTCCTCAATCACTTTCTTTGTCTCAAAAGGGAAACTTTAGGGGTTTGTTAAGACCAAAGCCTCCTAACAGGGCTGTTAAAAAAATTGTAAAAAAAATAAAAATAAAACAAAAAAAATTTAAAAAAATGTTTAAACACGAATATAAAAGAATTGTAAGAAAAAATAAAAAAACATTTAATTAAAGACTCATTTACACTGGCTCTCTCAGTGTGAATTAAGTGGTTTGTTTGTCCAGCTGAAGCTTCCTGTTACTCTATGGGAATGCAGTGCCTGTATAAACACAGCCACCTATCCTAATGATGACAGGTGTGCAGATGCGGGTGAGTGGCCCCATAGTCACACCTTCTGTGTTTGGGGCCGTACATCTGCACCCACATGCCTTCAAATTAGGCCCTGCAGCTGTATACAACTTCTGCATCCCCATAGTTTAACATAAGCTGCCTGCATACATCTCCAGCCACATAAAAAAAAAAGGAACTGCAGTGCGTTTTGCACGCATGGTGGAAAATGCACACATAATGCAGGAACTGCATTTTAGTGTGAACCTAGTCTTAGAGCCATTTAGTGAAATGATTTGATAACATTATAATATACTAATTTAATAAACATATAGTAGCCCATATCTGATTTTCCTGAACACAAATTACAAAACAAGTGTTTTTCCAGGTTTTTAGTGTTAATTGTGCCTCTGCATGGCTGTTCTGTTACTACATACTGGTGATATGTAATTGTATCTCACAGAGAACATTTTTAATTTTTATTTATTTAATCAGTCTTGTTTTGTGTTCTGTGAGCATATTTGGGCCACTGCTGTGAGCTAATGCAGTACTAATCTTCCTTAACAGGAGTGCCAGCTGGCAAATATCTTATAATAACAATAGATTTTAAAGCTTTTCCTTTTATTCTTCCTCATTCTTATTTTTTACTTAAACAGTTTAGTTGTATTATTTGTGACACTGGCAATGTCACACAAATAATTTCCCATAGCAATTTTAAAGGAAACTTGTCATGACACAAATAAGGGATTGCCATTGCCAATATGATTTACAATCTGCTGTCTTTTAATTCCCTGTTTTCACTGCATAATGAGTATGGAGACAATGGAGGCAGTAATGCTGACCTGCATGCTTGTTCTATGTCAGTGGCTCTCACACTTTTAACCCAATTTTCACTACTTCTGCCCTTTCTACAGGTTCAAGAATTAGGACAGTATATCTAAAATTAGGTCTCTTGGGTGGTTAATGGAACCTATTATGAAGCAACTATGGAAGACGCCTTTTTTTATAATCTCCCTCTGAAAATGCTAGTTATCTAGCTGTTTAAATATCCCCATTAACTAGACCCAAAACCAAAAATGTAATATATTGCAGCTTATCACTCATTAGATGTGGTGGCTTCATTCGTTTTTCTTTTGTTTGGATTTTTCCCCTCTGTTTTCATCTGGTGATCTGGTCACCTGTAGGGTGCCTACACTGTTGATGAAGGACCACTAGGGACACCTTTGGAAAGCAGCATGGTCAGTCTGGGGGAAGGGGAGTGTTAGATGTACTAGCAGATTTAGAATCACTAACAAATTGAAGTCAAACTCCAGGTAACACTTTTTAAGCAGTTACAGCAGCAACCGTGTTGATCAGTTTTGGATAAAGGTTTTACTTAAATAAATTAAAGCTGACCATTGTTAACACCCCTATCAGTGTTAAATTTGTCTCAATCCTCCAACTTTTACATCTGCAATATTGAGTACAAATACAAATGCCTGATTCTCAGTGAACGGTGTTTACATGGCTACTCTGTGGGAACTTAAGGATTTCAAACTGATGTGAGACATAAATCAATAAAAAATAAAATAAATTAAGTGAGACAAAAATTTGTGACTCTGAAATCAAACAAATAATATCAGTGAAGTCCAAGAAATCACCACAAAGATTAAGTGGTGACTAGATTGATCCATATATCAAACACTTGGTGAAATGAACCACAAGTCCCAGTAGAGATGTAATGGATAGGAGGCCTTATCCCAACGTGGATGGAAATCAGAGAAAAAAACACCCATGGATAAGATGTACAAAAGATGGCTGCTTACCAGAAGCAAGGGCCCCCAAACTAATGGGTAGACCAAATGCACAATAGATACACAGATTATGCAATAGGCAATGATCGATCCTCACATCAGACACCAATGGGGGCAGGCCATATGTGCAACAGAAGATGAAGGTACAGGGCAACAGGATGCACCAATAATAACTCCTCATTCAAAACACCAAAAATGGCAGACCGAGGATGTGAAGGGGAGATAGGAGAGACACATAGCGTAATACTGTTTGAGCTGCATAAAACCTGTTAATAAAATTACACTTATAAATGTCCGGATGAGATAGGCATGTCATACACAATGAAAGAGAAGCAGACCGTAGCATCCTGCGTTCACAATACAAAGCCGGTGTCCAAGGGGGCGTGGTGACGTCACATCTGGTACCGCCCGACACTATATATATAGTACGATGTCCAGAGGGATTGCTGCTAGGCACTGATGAGGCTGCATTGATAGGTGGCATTGATGGGCACTGATAGGTGGCCCTAATTGGTGGCACTGCTGAGCATTAGTAGGTGATACTGATAGGCAGTACTGATAGGTGGCACAGATGATGAGGCACTGATGGGCACTGATTGATAGCACTGGTGGGCACTGATAGGTGGCACTGGTGGGCACTGCTTAGCAATGCTTATGGGCACTGGTAGGTGGCACTGGTGGGCACTGGTAGGTGGCACTAGTGGGCACTAATGAGGCAGCAGTGACTATCTGTGTGCGGGACTGATGTCCCATTTACACAAGCCGGTAATCGGCTTTTTTTTCTCCTCACGCTGTTGTTGGCTGACAGTTGATCACGTGGTAAGGGGCTGGGATTTCATGGGCTCGCTGATCACAGAGTGCGCCACGCGCGTCCCGCAGGGGGAGCGCAAGCAGCGTGAGCACAGGGATGTACATGGAAGCCCTCCTGGCAATTTAGGCCTACGCTGTAGCCGTCTTTTGTCTATAGCACGGGCGCAAAGAGGATAAAAACTCTCTGTAGACAAATATTGAATTTTAAGCATGAAATACAATGGTGTGACCCCCTTAACAAAGTGAATTTTAGTTACAAATACATTGCAGCAATGTCAGGCTAATGTGCAGGGGAGGTAACAATTATGATATTATTACAGTAAAGACCTTTTCCCTTGAAAGATCAGACATTGCATAATAACAGGGAATTTCATTTTCACTGAATCTTTGGTCAGTTTCCAATAATTTGGCTTAATACATAGGGTTTACCAAATAATTTTGGGTCAATGTTGAGTAAAATGCCATTTGAATCTTTTATAAAAACACCCCTAAAAGTGTTGGAGTGTATTTATATATATATATATATATATATATCTATAAAAAAAACAGGATTAATTATCCTATGAAATGGCAAGTATATTTATTATGTGCAAACCATTTTGCTCTCCAGGTTGAATTATCTTTATAAGAATAGTGTGAATGAGGAAAATACTGGTTTATGGCCACTCGTAGTTGATGATCATAGTAAAAAAGTAGTCATATTACATTTTGCTGACACTTGCACAGAATTAATGTGCATGCAGTTTTGCAGGATGGATAGCTCTGCAATATTTTTTATAAATACACCCCTTTGTATTGCCCCCATCAAGCAATCAGGTCCCTGGTTTTCCAGTACTAGTTAAAAATAAAAGAAGAATCGTATTGGTGATTATGGGTGGCAAACATATTTTTTTTTTTTTTGCAGGGTTTTGTACCCAAGTTCTTTTTTTTAAATAAATACATCTTTGTATGTATTCAGTGCAATAATATTAAAGTTGGATTTGTTGAAAATATAATATAAAAATGTCAGCTTAGTAAATTTCCTTTATAAGCTTTCATTTAATTATAATTCTCTTTCCTTGTGAAAGCAGTGGCTTGGGGCAATGTGTTTTTCGATTTTGTATACACTTAGAAATGCTGCATACAAGGCTGTTAGTGACTGAACCATCAGTAAATAGATGTCTTTATTCCCAGTCTAATTACTGCCAATATTGGATATTCTGTCTTTGGGAAAAAAAAGTCTTGGTGTCATTGGATGGCTGTGTGTCAATGCCTGCCTGGCAGACACATGGAATTCTTGGACATACAGTGCTATCTCACATAAAACAACAATTTTCCTTTTCAGCTGAAGGCTACATTGAATAAATCCTTTCTGTGTTGTAGATGATGTGTATCTTGGATAGCCTGCAAATTTGTCAGTTTAATGTTGACTAAACATGAATGGGGAATTGAAAGCATCAGTCTGAATGTCTGTGAAAACTCAGTATTCATATGCCAGGGAAGTTAGTAGAAGTATGTGAAGGCTTATATGTGTGTGTGTGTTATGTTGAATTTTGACAGTGTGTCTCTATTTCTGCAACATAGCTATGTATTTTGCACTATATCAGACCACTTTTCAGTAAGGGAAGAAATATGAATTAACTAAAATGATTATTTAGCCAAATACTACCAATAGCTACTTATCGGTATCTGTAACTTTCCAATCTCAGAGCAAAAATATTCCTATTATTAACCTCCCTGGCGGTATGATTATTTCAGATTTTAGATGCTGAAAGCGGTACCATTATTTTGCATGTAATTCTTAAGGACGAGCAGCCCAAACCAACTATTTACATATGATTTTTTTTTTTACTGTGCATTCTTCTTTATAACATCTCGGGTATGATAAAGTTTGAAACACAAAATCATAAATTAATATATAATAAATAACTATATATAAGTTAAAATATATATATATATAATATATATTATATATATAATGGCTTTGCATTTTATGGTAGAGCTGCTCCTTTGGGTTTGGGGGTGGCTGGGGCTGTTGTTGGGGGTGCAGCCTGTCACCTTGGGGGGGTCGAGTTGGGGGTGTCCAGCCGGTCACCTGAAATCATTTTACAGGCCTCACCAGTGCTCTGTGGTGATCATCCTGTCCCTGGACCAACTCTCCCCCCTCCCCTCTCCTTCTCCCCCTTCTCCTCATCTCTATGCTTCTTCTTCCCGATGTGGCCATACAGAGGGAAGAGAGTAGTGGTGCTGGGCGAAGGGCAACAGGCGCCTTAGTGGTTTGCAGGCAAAAATGCAAGTTGTGCTGGCACACTGCCATGCCACCGACTCCCCTGCTGCACGGCCCAGGCAATGGTCAATGACCTGGGGGGTTGAGGACCTTTGGTTTGATGGATTCTGTTGAAAAACTTTTCTCGACCAGCAGCTGCAGCCGCCGATCAGTGTATTTGGACAGCTATGGGTCTTGCTTTCAGTATACAGTGTACCAAGTAGGTGGTGATCTCTATGTCCTCATCATTTGTGTGGATAGAGAAATATACTGGCTGAACAACACAAAAAAAAAAAAAACAGCGTATGGCGAGTTTAGAGTAGAAGTTCACTTTATCAATCAACTATTTTTAATCCTTATGCTGGTAGTATTAGTAAACAGATAGGAAAGTATATAACATTTACTAGTTGTAAATTTTTTTCTTTTACATTTCTTCAGTTACTTCCTGATTTCCACCGTAGGCAAATTATTTCATGCTTCCCAGGAGTCTTCAGGGGGCAAGGGGTTTTCTCAGCTAAGCACACCCTCCTGTCTGCATGCCTAAGCTAGGGTCAGATGGATTCCAGAAAGTAAATGCTGCATGAATTATCTGCCCTTACTCAAGCTGGCCACGGCCAGAAATGCTGGGGGACTGTTTTTCAAAGTGCTTTCTCAGCAAACCAAAGCATGACATCATGGATGGATAGATGAGTATTCTGTGAATGGTAAAAATATATGAAATAGCGTTTTCAGTTTGTGGTGCTCAGATGCAATGTAGTTCCACTTAAACTTGGATAGCTGTTGCAGGCTTATGGCTTTTTAACTAATAATCAGTGTGTTGCAAAAGTATATAAATAACCAACAACCAGGGGGTATTTTTTATATTTTAAAGTGCTGTATATGGGGTGGGGCACTCTCTTTTCATGTCAATGTCCAGGAAATGTCTACATTGTTTTCATCCCCACCTCAATGTGTCCTGAGCCTTAAGCATAAAGGCATTCATGCAGTTGTAGATGCTGATGCAGTTTCACTTATAGCAGTCAGGGGATTTACCTATTTTGTTGCCATTATTCTACCCACACAAAATGGCTACCCGTGTGATCATTCTTCTTATAAAAAAATAATTAGTTGTTTTTTTTTTTTTTTTTGCTGATTAAATGTGGAATACTTCTCATTCATTTCAGATCCTATTTATGGAATTCATTATGAAATAAATGTTTCTTCCACCACAACATGAGATTCAAACTGTGAAGAGTACAAATAATAACTTCAAATGTACAGCATATGTTGTTTTGGTTACTGGCAGGCTATTGGGTTTACCTAAGGAAAACTATTGCAGCTTTCAATTGCTCTGACCATAAGTAATTTTCAATATAAATTCATGCCACATTACTAATACAAAATAGTGAATATGAAATAATGCAATAAAAGTGTATAGATGTTAGTGAGGAGAGAAAAATAAGTAGTGAGTAAATGACATGACAACTGTGGTTTGTGATGTAAATGTACTAGTTGTTGTGACATCCACAGAGAAAGCAAAATGCTTTGGACTGTAATTGCCCCTTTACTTTTTACTATTTCTATTCATTGTATGCTATTTCATTTGCGTCAGCTGACTGAACTTTTTGATGGCACATGCTGAGAGCAAACGCACTCCTAATAGTGGCAGAACCTGCTTAAAGTCTGATCTGGTGATACAAAACAAATGACAAAAAAATTGTTCTTTTAGTCATATTTGGATATCTTTGTCCAAACTCAATATATCTAAAAATATAGTAAAATATTTTTTTTCTGTTTCTGCTAATGTACAAAGTATTAGAAAGCTGAAAACATCTCTAGCTTTCAACAATTTATGTTTAAGCACCTTAAGATCCCAGCAAACCCAATACAGTCCTCCGAGATTCAGGCACAAACAGGAGATGTGTTTTAAATCTGAACTCCAGGCAAATTTAAAAGGCACACCTTAATACAGCTTTTGAACCATTAAAAAAATCAATAAATGCAAGCAATGAAGGTACCTAACTTTGACTAAGTACCAGCCTCTTGCTGTCCCTATGAAGCAGAGCTCAGAATGATGAGGGAGAAGGAGTACAATGAGCCATTCAGTTGGGGCACAGTGCAAGGGGTATGTTGGTACAAGGGGAGAGCAGAATGATAGAAAAATAGCTCGTCAGTTTGCTGCTTCTCTTTTCACTGTCCAGTCACAGGGTGGAGGTAGGGAGAGAGACATACATGGAAAAGTGAAACTGTCCCACAGAACGGTCAGGTTTCTTCTCCTGCCAGGCAAGGCTCTGCTGTGTGGCAAAGATGTATAAAATCCCAGAACTGGATGGACAGAAATACAAACCATTTAATAGGTAAAACAGCTCACATTTATGTATTTAATTTCTGTATTTATATCTTTGCCTGGAGTTCAGCTTTTTGGTGAATGGCAGAACGCTTAGATGGCAAGAATAATGGTTAGTCCTAATTCGGGTACAATGCCAGTAACCAGAACGGGCATTTCATTTCCCCTTTCAGAAACTTAAAATCTCTTTAATACCCCATATTTAATGCCATCCATATTGCAAAATATTGCTTTTGTAAAAGAAAATAATATGTTACATTATTGTTTTGTATTAATATGATGTTTTCCATGTTTCAGATGAAGTTGGCAAACTTCACGGAGGACCTTTGAAAAAGGCTTACATGGAACAGAGTTTCCAGGGACTGAATCCAGTATTAAATATACCAATTAATTCCATGCAAGTGGAGCAAGCAAAAAAGAATGCTGGACTTGTAGGTTCTAAACTAGAAAGCTGGGTTGACAGCTTAGCAAGCAACATCTGGTCAGCAGTGGACATCTGCACCACAGGACCATCCTCCTGTCCAGTCATGCAGTCCTGCTCCCAGACGGCATGGAGCTCACTTAGTCCTGACCCCAAATCAGAACTTGGCCTTGTCAAACCTGATGGGAGATTGAGGTAGCATCTGGTGCACCCTTCAGTGGCATGGGATTTAAAAGGGAAACTAAACCATAGATTCACAAATCCACAGAAATGATAAGTCTGAGCAAATGAAGGGGTTTATTGCTTTGTGGAAGCAAAGAATCATCACTTGGCACAGGTGTTTTAAGAAGTCCTTCCTGGATGTCATTGTGGGTTTTTCCTTACATTTGGATTGATAGCACTTCCCTACAATTGGCAGGGCGCTGACAAAAGACGCTGATTAAGGGCTCACATGCGCAAAAATTCATGTATTGTATGATTATGAGAAGCCCCTTTGCACAAATGTCTTCTATATTTTTCTACTTCCATGTATTTGTGTGTTTGTCATTGTTATTAGGAAATATACTAACAAGGAGTTTATCATATGTCATTTAAGAAACATGTTTCTTTTTTGCATTGTAAGGAAATATAGTGACAGATAGCCTTTTAATGACTCCTGTGTTGCCAAAGAAATGCAAAAAGGCATTGCAGATAGCCCTGGCAGCCAAAGGGTTATATGATATAAATATTCTCTTTTTGAGCTTCTTGCTACCTGTGAAGGGTATGATGTAGTTGCACATGTCCGTTGGCAAGTAGACATAATTTTTTATCCATCTAATAGTATTTTAATGAAAGCTAAGATACGATTGGTTAACATGGCTTGGAAGACCTGTTGGTTATTTGCACGATAGTGTGTTAAGAAATCCATCACATCCACTGATGTAGGAGACCTTTTCCCAGGATAACATATATCCTCCCAAAGTAGTAGTGATCAGTGTCAATCCAGTGCAGAGGCATCTTTTTCATAGGTTGGACCAATATTTAGAAAACAAATCCATACATTTTGGTCCCTCTTATTACATTTAAACTACGAAGTACCTATGTGATGTTGCTCATTCTTGGAAAATGGTTTGTTTTTTTATCTACAATTTAAAAGGGATACCACAGTGTGTATTCATTATTTTCATTTGTTATCTGAATCTATTTGGTGAATTTGGTGTTGTGATTCCACAAGACTTTAAAATGATGTAGTCTCAATTTACAGGAGCAGAGGTCACACTGTGTGGCCACCAGGCATATTTAAATCTGTCCATAGTTTCTCAGTGGTTAAAATATTTTCACTGGAAGCTCTTTGTGTATTACCCTGGTTGTTTGTAAAATCGGCCAGACTGAAAGTTGCAGTGTACAAACTGTTGGTTTCCTTATCCTCACATGAATCAAAAGACACTAAAGTGGCGATAGACATTTTTCTGAAGACATCTTTCACTGAATCCAAAGGAAACCACATTAAAACTGCAGTATTCAGTAGTTGTTAGTGTCAGATTTGATGCTATTCTGTGAACCAAAGTCATTTAAGAAATTGGTCTTTGATTGTAACATGTTTTCACACATTCAGAATGCATAGGAGAAGGTAACTAGCCAGCTGAACTGAGCCTGATGGTAGAAAAATTATTATTAAACGTTTTATTCCATTAATGGGTTTAGTGGGTTCACTGTACTAGCAAGGACCAAAGAGAGAAATGTCTTCCTTTTCCCTGTGTGAAATTCCCTCCTCTGTGGACACAGCTTCTCCAATCAGAAAGAGCTTCCAGCACTTAAACACTAACCCTTCACCACCAAAAAAATACTCTACTTTGTCTAGTAGCTCTTTGGCAGCCATTGTTTCCTTGTGTCTATAGACTCCTTGTGCAGAGTCTATACATTCTTCTCTCCGCATTAACAAAAATCCAGCAGAAAACCCTTTTATCACTACCACATTATTATCAAATTTACCATGATACGCTGTTAAACAGGTTTTATTCCCTTCTTCAACATAACAATGTTGTAATCATGTTTAATCAGAGATCATGACCACATGACTCCTACAAATGATCCTTAGAATTCTGTAGTGTTAGCTGTGCTAGCACCTAAAAACCAGAGGGTTAAAGCAGTGCAATGCTGCCACTTCTGGAAAAATAGTAACATATGAGTAGTAATGTATGTATTCTAGATATTTATTATTTATATTTTTAGTCAGTGACTAATTAGCAAATGCTGCTTTTGCAGCTTAATTTTTATCTTACTAACTTCAGCTGCCTTTCTTCAGTGAAGGCGGGGCGCTTTGCATTTAATGTTTTACCCTCTAGTATAGAATACCATTTGATTTTGCTTTGATGTAGTCATTGAATCAAATTTTTCATAGCACCATAGAAAGACTGTACCCGTAACTGTATTTAATGATTTGTTCTTTACCTTAAATTTCCTGTTATAAATGATTAGGGGACAGACATTCAGTGAATACCCACAAATCGTCTTGGGTTCCCTTTGGGGCTTAGTTTCAACCATGACTGTCAGGATCCCTGACAAATAATCATTTGCACAGGTCATGTAGGATAAGACTTCAGATAATACCGGGATTCAATCTAAGTACGCCTGTATATGTACTTTGTCAAGCGTATTTATTAAAGTAAGGCAGTAGCCTCTAGATTGTAGTTAACTGAAATTTGTCCAGCTAAAAAACAATAAGGGTGCCAATATAATAGGTCAATATCAGTTACAAAACAGTTGATCGATTGGTCAGTGTTTGAGTGTCTAGTATAAAGTATTAAGGCTGTCCGTGTTCAGCTTGGAGGCTTCACTATTATAGGGAGGCAGGGAGGCTGCAACTAATATAGGAAAAGAACATGTGCAAGTGTCAGGACAAAACTACCAACCCCTCC
Organism: Pelophylax lessonae; assembly: GCF_965119305.1. Lineage (NCBI taxonomy): Eukaryota > Metazoa > Chordata > Amphibia > Anura > Ranidae > Pelophylax > Pelophylax lessonae. The sequence continues at coordinate 121,328,721 of NC_138773.1, read as the reverse complement.
ATGCTAAAGCTGTATGCACCATGGGGTATGCATGTAACATCCAAGGCAAGGACCTGTTACCTCCACTAAAAAGTTAATAGGCCAAATGTATGATGAAGATCATTCTCCCTTTTACATAAAAAAATTAGGGACATGGATGAAAGACCAAACTACGGAACAGCTATTTCAGAAAGTTTGTAGGTGATACTAGGACATTTGCCTAGTGCCAATGGAAAATTAATCAGGAAGACATGCATAGACTGAAGTAAGGTGCAGAGTTGCACCTAGGAAATTATGCAGTTAAAGAGCAGGTTCCAAACAAGCATGTAATAGAAAAGAAAAAATTGAGCAAGGGAAATTTTGCTTAAGCTAACAGTTTGACAGCTAGTTGAGCACACAATAGGATCCACTGTGGGTCTTCCGCAATTCCTACAGATCAAGGTCGGCTCTACTCGGTGTAACTAATTGCAGAGGTCATGAATGTGAGCTTTTAGGGGGTTAGAGACATTTTCATTTCAGATCAATCGTACAGACATTATATAGTATCATATATAAATTAGAAAGGGAATTTGTTTTGCTTTCCCCGTTCAGACCCTCTTTGTAATTTGAGCAAACCAACTTTTTTCGCTAGGCAAATATGTTTTAGTTAATACACAGCTGTTAATAACAAGATTCAGCAATTTTAAGGCCCTGTTCATACTTCATGTATCTGAAACCGCAAGCAGAATTACATGAATCTGCCAGTGATTCCAGATTGTGCTAAGCCCAGGGCAAAATGCACTTAGGGTTCCATTTATTCTTAATGGCACCCCAAACACAGCTAGAAACAACAACAACCAACGTTCCACGTCTATAATGGTGTGGGAGCTTCTTTGGTGCATTTGTCACACATAGGCAGCCCATTTTGGTGAATGGGGACTAAGACGTTAAGAATCTAAAATAATAAGGTTGGTTGCTCTAAAAGAACTTGATGGGTCAAACATATGATGAAGAGCATTCTCCCTTTTGTCACGAGTGTAAGATTTGTATCTATTTGCTCAATGTGTAAAATGCCATTAGGTAACACAGGTGGGTTAATGCAATCATGGCAGTACAAACTTTACTTAATTTAATTGGATCAGTAGCAAACAACAGTGATGTTTTGAACCTGAATTCACTAGCGGGTTAACCCGCAAGTAAATTTTGGACATATCTTTCCAGTTTCATTGGAATTGTCTAGGAAAGAGCAACAGGGACCTACTAATGTAAATACGCAGTGGGGGTCTATAATATTGGCTGGGAAAAGCATGATATCCCCTTCTGCTAGGCAACTGTATTTTCTTAGATTTCTAGTGACTAGGGACATCAGTATAGGGCACCTTGCTGTATCTAAATTGGCCAATAATAAAGGATGGTAAAAGTGAGATACATGACAATGTGATGTAATGTGTACAGTGTTGAACTGTTAACAGTTAAAATTTGTTTGTGAACATATGATATAGTTCCAGCTTTTGCTGTAAGCATGGTAACTAGGTTTCAATACAGTATTTTTTCCAATTATAAAGGAGGAGTTCATTCTAATGTAATGCACAAGCTGCATTTATTTGCCCAAGGGTGCTACCACCAGTGCTACCTCTCAACATTCTCACAGAAGAAGTCCTGCATTAACTTACATTGATTTGAATGTATAAACTATGCAAACTGTATCCTGTTTTTTCATCCTGATCACCTTTATCATGAAAAAAGCTTAGAAGAGTTAAAAGTTAACTTGCCTTATAAACAGCAAGATCCTGTACAGGCTTCTCTGATAACAGAGCGAATATGTCTGGCGCTGTTCAGAGTGCTATATTTGTACATTGTTATAATGTAATTTTTTTAAAGCTTGATCATCCAGTGGTTGTTATATTACTATGCCAATGACCATCTCAAACCTTTTTTGTCATATGGGAGGTAAAGCAGAATTCCAGCTAAACAGGTTTATACGCAGTTGAAATAAATGTAAATTAACTGTTTTATCTATCTTAACATTCTGTTCAGGCACTTTTCTAGTCAATTCTGTCACACTATATAGCCATGAGAGTGACACTACTACTCAAAGTCCGCATTAATGCAGCTTCCCGGGGAAGTCTGGTCTGTGCTCCCCATTCTGTAAGCCTGCATAAATGACTCTCCTATCATCTCCCATTACATGAGTCATGATAGAATGACAACACTTTGTAGTGCAATAGATTTTAATGGTCCAACAGATCTGGCATACCCACTATAAACCTGATTTTTCAAACAGAAACTTGGAATTCTAAAATAAAACCAATTTAAAGATTTAAATCCAGATAAAGAACTAGTTGCAGAGAACTAAACAAGCAGTAATAAAGATACAGTTTATTTTACAAAGAATACATAACTGGGCTAAATAAGTTTTCTTATAATTGGCTGGAGTTCTGCTTTAAATCAATCAATCAAACTTTATAAATAATTTTAGCAAAATATGTGTTGGGAAAGCAAAGGTTACTGTGGATTGCCATAGCAACCAATCAGAAAGCATTCTTTATTGTTGCGACTTTTCATTAGAGCCGAAAGCTGATTGGATGGGGTTGCTGTGAGTTACTGTATGCTGCCTTACTAAATAGGCAGAAGGTGCCATCCTTTGTAGATTTTATTGAAAAAAAAATCTGTGCTTATATGGGTAAATTCAAGACAGGGAGAAACGTACAGTAAAATATAGCAGATAGATTTTATCTTCCTTCAGTTTAAATTCAGTAAGCTGTTTGCTATAGGTTAATACTTTCTGCACCTACTCCTTGTTCTTTGTACTGCTTTGCTGGATAGGCCAGATAATATACAACAAATTGTATCAAGGTATTTCAGAATATTTCTGCATACTGAATTTGATTATTAAATAGTTGGCAGTTCACCAAATACAAATTTACCTAGCGCAAAATGTCATTCTTGTTTTTTTTTTTTTTTTTTTTGCACCTACCTACATTGTAGTTATAATATAAATCGTATGCATCTATCATAAGTGTTTAGTTTAACTGAATAGTTGCTAAATACATTTTGGATTGGGCAAAATTGTAACCTGAAGTATCCTTCATAGTTATATGCCTTAAAAATGTAAGAGTTTATTTGGCACAATCTGGCAGTGGCTGGTCAGAAAATGTGCCCCAGAAAAAGAGTTGTCTAATTGTTATGCTTATGGTTTTACAAGGATTTTTTTTCACCTAGCCCTGTAAATTTGCATTTGTTTCAAATATTTAAAGAGAATATTTGGTGATTCTATACAGTATATATTTTCCTAATTTATTATGGTTAGGACTAAATAACATTTTAAAGATATATATTAAATCAGGTAAATATAAAATATTACATAAGAATACTTTGTAGTTTTTTTTTATCCAACCTGCAGATCTAACACTAGGATCCTTTTTACAGGTTTTGCGGAGTATTCTTAGCTGTTCTGTTGAAAAAAAAGAAGCCTTTTTACAGAACATAGTAGTTCAAGTTCCAGTTTCGACACGCAAATAAATGAGTCTCATTTCCTCCTCCCTGCTCTGTTCAGATAAGGCCTTATGAAAATGTTGTTTCCACTTTTCAATTCAATTTTTAATTCCCAGATTCTGAAAATAAACAGCTATTGTCACTGGTACACCATGTATAACACATTTATTTATTAAACAAGGATTTTATATTAATAACATATAAAACATAGTAAAACATAGAACTTCATTTTAAAAATGTGCAGATTTAGCATGCTGTAAAAAAAAAAAAAAAAAAAAAGTTACTCCAAAATCGTTAGCTTCCCATTAATTCTGCACAGGGCAATTATCCAACAAATGTTCCCTGGGCTAAGTGAAAAAAAAATACTTAGTGTATTTTAGTAATCAGTTTTGTAATAGACACTTTGGTAGAATTTGCAGTCAGGATTGGGAAAATACAGTAATTACAGTGGATAGCTTTTCTTTTTTTTTCACTTATACATTTTTTATTAAGGGTTTGAGATAAGTCTGTACAACAAAAGTATACATTATAATCATGTAATTTAACAATGTAGGAAAAAGTAGGGTTCTTACTTTATTCCTAATACAAATATATAACAATCACAATCTCTTATCCCTTATCTGCAGTACACTACTTCTATTCCTATACAGCCAACTTGTCTTCATGATAAAGCTACACATAGTACAGTCTCTTCCCACCCCAATTTTCCTTCTTTTATACCTACATAAACAACCCTCAAACCCCCCCCCCCCCCAAAAAAAAAAAAAACAGAGGGGAAGGAAAGAGGGGAAAGGGGAAAAAAAAGAAAAAGGGGGGGGGGAAGGATATTGATCCCTTCCATTTCCTGGCGGGCAAATGTTACCTCTACCCAAAGAAAAATACTCAACGCTTACATCATACTTCCATTCAATTTTTCAATCTAGTAGTGCTATACCTTCTCTCAATAAGATAGATTCCATGCTCCCCACGCCTCTATATATTTTTCCCTCTTATGTTGAGCTGTCATTACTAAATCCTCCATTTTGTTTATTTCCTCTATTTTCCGAACCCAACCTGCTATTGTTGGAGACGTTTGTTTTTTCCAGTTAAGGGGTATACAAAGTCTGGCCGCATTTGCAAGATGACATATTACCGATTCTCTATATTTCCTCATTGATGAGTTATTTAGTTGTAGAAGAAAAAAAGCCGGATCTTCTGGAAACTCAACTTCTGTAAACTTTTGCATGATCACTCTTCCAAAAGTCCGTCAATTTGGGGCAAGACCAAAAAATATGGAGTAACGTGCCCTCTTCTACCAAACAGCGCCAGCATCGATCCGAGTTATTAATCGAGATTTTGTGTAATTTATATGGAGTGTAATACCACCTTGTCAATATTTTAAAATTTGTTTCTTGATATTTAGTACATGTAGAGGATTTATGGACAAGGTTGATCATACTCTGACGCTGCTCCGGTGAGAAGGCACGAGAAAACTCCCTCTCCCATTTGTCAAAATAAGATAATTGATATTGCCTTTCAGGTGTGTTTATCAGATCATATATTTTGGATATCACATGATAAATATTTCCTGTATCTGAGCAGTATCTTTCAAAGGTTGTCAATTGACGGTTATAATTCTAACTCCTAAATTCTAAATTCTATAATTCTAAGGGTTAGGGATTGAGCGAAGAAAATGTGATAATTGAAGTGCGTTCCAGAAGGTAAGTCTAAAAACATCCATCTCATTCATTAATGTCTCCAGAGAAGGCCATTTATGTTCCCTTAACCTCCCTGGCGGTATGATTATGTCAGGAATTACATACCAAAAGCGGTACAATTCTTTTCATGGAAATTTGGCGTTATGTATTATAGGCCTACAATTCTTAGTAATTACTGACTTAAACCTGACCAAAACAAGACTCTAGTAGACATCCCAGATGTGATAAATTTGAAACACAAACGCATGAATTATAATCGAATCAATAATATTATTTTATTATTTAATATATAATATATATAATAAAATTATATTATTGATTAGATTATAATTCATGCATTATATATTATATATAGATATATGTGTGTGTGCATATATATATATATATATATATATATATATATATATATAAATATATATATATATATAATATAAAATGTGTTTTGTGCAACGTTTTTTTTTTTTGAATTTCCCTCCCTAGTTCCGCTCCCATGCAGCATTGCTGCTGCAGGGAATGGAACTAGGAAGTGATCACACCGACGGAGGGACGGAGGAGCGGCGGGACTCTCGGCTGGCGGTCGCAGCAATGAGAGATCATCGCTGGATCTCCAGGAGAAGGTAAGAGAACACCGCTGCGCTCTCTGCAATCCACCCCGAGCGTGACTCGGGGTTACCGCTCCTGATATGAAAAATCAACCCCGAGTCACGCTCGGGATTACCGCCTAGGAGGTTAAGAAATGTATGGCTTGGAAATGACCTGTCATACTGAGAGATCTAAAAGATTGTACCTCCATGCCTATAGGAAATTTTGGGTTCCCCAAAATTGGGAGTAATGGCGAATCATATGTAGATAAAGAATTCTGGAAGCATAGTTGTGAGCAAATTTGTAACGTCGTACCAATTAACTGATGTGATTTCAATCAGTGGATAGCTTTTCCTTTTTTTTTTTATTAAATTGCAAGATTGTGTCAATGGACATCCCTATGTCTATGTACTGCAATGGTGTTTCTGTAGTTAAAGGATTAGTTTGCCTTTACCAAAAAACTGCCTATACAGATAAGGGTCTATATATCTAAGTCTGTAGATAAAAACAAAATGTGCAGCTTTGATTAAAGTTGAATAATGCCCTTACTATAGGTGTAGGCCAATTGCATACCTCATGAAGCCTGACCTGAGAATTCCCAGGAATTCTGTTGTTAGAATGTTGCTAAGTGAGGTCCAGTTATTACTGTTCATCTTCATCATCACTGGATGAGCTCTGCATTAGGGGAGAGAAAGAGCATGTAAGAGGGTTTCAATCAGAGAAAGAGCTCACTCCTGTGATGTTGAAGGTGAACAATAATATGAGTAGCTGAGCCTCACTTAACAATGTCCTAGCAATGCCTAGGAGTCTTCAGGTCAGGCTTCATGAGGTACGTAAGGGGCCTAAACTTATAGCAAGGGCATTGTTAAATCTTGGTCAATGCTTCACAGCTTGTTTTCATTGACAGACATCCTTTTCCTGCATAAACAGTTTTTTTTGGCAAAGGTTAACTATTTCTTTAACCACTTGCCGACCGCCCACAGTATATTTACTGTCAAGAAAAGAGAACCCCTGAGGAGTTGGACTTTGAACGGCAAGAACCAGGACTTGAGTATGTAGTATATAAATTTATTAGACAATAGTCATAGGATACAAAAATGGTTTGACAAGGACATAAAACACATATATCATAAAAACATGGTCATAAATACGTCTTTGATTCAGAGAATGTCTGAGATGTCTGGACAGGACTAGACGCGTTTCGGTCAGTTTGCCTTTCTCGATAGTCCAAGAAATGCCAGAGCTCAGACAGATATGCAGATACTCTGTGGGTTCAAGGACGGAAGACCATGTAGACAGATTTGAAATCTTAGCGGGTTATAAAACCTTCGTTTATCTTTGAGCATAAGTGGTATGTACCGACTTGGCTATGTCTGTATTAATAGACCTCGAAGAGTACGTCATGCGTGCCAGGGCTTCAATAAGGAAACTCCTTAATTTTCAAAAAGATTATAATAAGGATCGGTGTATTAACTTCACAAGCGACAGTGGGTTAACCCCCCCGATCAGAATTCCCACGAGGATCTCAAAATATGAGTCCACAATGAGGGGCATCTGTCAGGTTGAGGTTTCATAGGAAAATATCCAAGATAGTCAGTATAGTGCTGGGCTTGTCCAGCACTGAGTCCCTCAATAGCCCGGTCAGGATGAGTAATGGCGGTGCGCATAAAAAAAGAGGTCAATTTAATTTGGGTACAGCGTCGCACGACCGCGTAATTGTCCGTTAAAGTCACGCAGTGCCGAATCGCAAAAAAGGCCCTGGTCTTTCAGCAGGAAAATCCTCCAGGACTTAAGTGGTTAAGCTTGGAATGAGATAGCCTTATGTTGAAACACGCTGCCTTAAGGCCTGTGCTGACAGGCATTTATTTGCTTCAGACGCGTTTTGCATTCCTCTACATGTCTACAAGAATGCAAAATGCATTGAACACTGGACAAATGCAAGTCAGAAGAAGGTTGACTGTGGGTCAAATGCTATTGTCAATGAATTCTGAATGATCTTAGAAGCGTCTCAAACTGATGCCATCAATACAGGCCTGAAGGGATTTGTTGCGTTGTTCACCTTCTAGGTAGTCACACATGCCGGGGTACTGGTGTGTTGAGGTTGCATACATACATAAATTAGGCACCATCCATGGAAAGGGATTGAAAATAAAGGTAGTTTTGTAAATCACTGACTTTGTGGCACTGTCCCTTTGTTTAGAAGGTCATTAACAGTGTCATAGGAATCACTAAAACTGAAAACACTTTAGATCTCCTTCACACAGGTACTAAAGCCCATACACCATGAATTGGCCATTTCTTTATGTGTCTGGAGCTGCAGATGCTGCATACAAGCAGTCCATGTAAGTCTATGGGGACACAGATACTGCGCAGTCGTCCTCCTAACTTGACAGTCTCCTGCACCCCCGCACCTTTTAGATTAGGATGAGTGGCTGTGTCCCTACAGCCTCTGCATCCAGATAGACTCACATGGGCTGCCTGCACATGGCTCTAACTGCATACACAAATGACCAATTCAAACGGCACAGGCCTATACATGAGGCCTCAGTTTGTTGTTAGGAGACATACTCAGTACTCTTTTATTTCTATGTTATTTAGCAAAGTTTAAAGCAGTATTAAACCTGAAACCAAAAATGTAATAAATTGCAACTTAGATCATTAGATGTAGTGGCATTTCTAGGCTTTTTCCCAACTGTTTTCATCTTGTGATTCTGTCAGTAACACACCTCCTGTATTAGAAAGCCTCCACTCTGGATGGAAGAGCACAGGGGCACCTTTGGACAGCAGCATTGTCATTTTGGAGGGAGGGTGGTGTTAGATGTGCTAGCAGATTTAAATACACTAACAAATTAAAGCCAAACTACAGCTAATGCCTTATAAGCAGTTACAGTAAACAGTTTTCTTTCTTTTGGAATAAAGGCTGTACATAAATAAATTAAATTGGATCATTGTAAGCACCCCTGTCAGTGTTCAACGGTTTGTTTCATCCCTGTAACTGCCACATCTGCAGGAGAGCTCGTTAATATGAAAACAACAGACTTAATGGCCGGATCCCCAAGGTGATAATAAAAGAAGGAAAACCTAAAAGAGAAAATGAATGCAGCCATCACATCTAAGAATGGGTAAGCTGCAAAGTAGTAAAGTTTGATTTTGGGTTTAATACTGCTTTAAATAAACAAAAAGATTTAACTTTTTCATATTCACCTTAATCCATAAACAACAGCAAACCTAAGTCAGAATACTAATGTTGACAAAAATGTGTACAATAGGTTAACATATAGAAAATCCATTGTATAATGAATTACAAAGTGTCAGTGGTTTTTTTTAAAAGAAACCCACCATAAGAGAAACATAGTGGCTGCCATTGATGAAATCTCCTTTCTATAGAATATCTAAACTCTAAAGGTGTATGTCACATTATATGGCGGTAAACATCACTGTGTGCATACTTGTTAAGCAAGTTTTAATAAACGTTTTTCTACATGTGCAGACCTGCACTAGGACTACAGCTTCACTGTAGTTTCACTGTTGTCAGTGCTGTAAGTTCTTCCTACATCACCATCGGAAGCATAGTTGGTGGGCATGATTAATGCAGCTGAATAAAGGAAGTTTTAAAAAGCATTTAAAGTTGAACTAAACCCATTGATTTAAATGTTTCCCAAAACATTCACTTTCAAGGCAAGCCATGAATGATAACTGCCACAGCAGCTTTAAAGTGGTTGTAAACCCACTTTGTTGACATTTACCTATAGGTAAGCCTATATTAAGGCTTACCTATAGGTGCTATAAATATCTCCTGAACATGCACCGTTAAGGAGATATTCACAGTGCATGCAGCCGATGATGTCATCGGCGCATGCGCTCTGAAGAAACGACCACCCGTGCCGTTCCTTCAGAGCCCAGTGCCGTGAACGGCGGGAGTGATGTAATCGCGCCTCCGGCCAATCAGATGGCCGGAGGAGGAGGCGTTTCAGGAAGCAGTTCGGCCGCCCTGTCGGCACTGCGGGGGCTTCGTTTTTAAGGTAAGTACTTCATAATTAACTAGTACGCAATGCATATTAGCTCATTATGCCTTTGTCTTTACAGTTTTTTTTTTACATTTTTTATCAGCCAGTTTACTTTCTCTTTAATGTGGTGGTAAACCACTTAAAAAAAAAAGGAAAGAAAGAAAATAGGTTTTGGGCAGTTTAAGTCATAATGTACTAGTATGCATCACATACTAGCACTTTGTGACAGTCTTACCTGAAAATGAAACCCTCCGGCGGCACGATGTAACCGCTGAAGGGGCTTCCATCTTCACCCGGTCTTCCTTCTGAATTCATGGGCTTTGGTGATATGAATGGCCGAGCCGACGATGACGTCACTGCTTGCAGGAGTCACTGTTTATGGCATGGCTCCGAAAGAATGGTATGGGTATGCCATTCCTTCTGAGCGCATGCGCCGCTGACGTCACCGGCTGCATCTAAGGTAAATATCTCCTAAACGGTGCACATGTAGGCAATATTTACCGTACCTTTTGGTAAAAATCATACAAGAGCGTTTACTACCACTTTAAGCTCTATACTGTACTGTTAAGCCATCAAATGGCTGGTGTTGTGTCATAAATGATCACACCTTGCAGGCAACTGCAAATCAAACAAATACTAAAGATTGTAGATTCCTTGTCTGTAAAGGATAGGAGAGTTTTAAAAAAAAAAAAAAAGTTATCCTCCAGGCATCTACAGTATCTCACAAAAGTGAGTACACCCCTCACATTTTGTAAATATTTTATTATATCTTTTCATGTGACAACACTGAAGAGATGACACTTTGCTGCAATGTAAAGTAGTGAGTGTACAACTTGTATAACAGTGTAAATTTACTGTCCCTTCAAAATATTTCAACACACAGCCATTATTGTCTAAACTGATGGCAACAAAAGTGAGTACACCCCTAAGTGAACATGTCCAAATTGGGCCCAAAGTGTCAATATTTTGTGTGGCCACCATTATTTTCCAGCACTGCCTTAACCCTCTTGGGCATGGAGTTCACTAGAGCTTCACAGGTTTCCACTGGAGTCCTCTTCCACTCCCCCATGACGACATCACAGAGCTGGTGGATGTTAGAGACCTTGCTCTCCTCCACCTTCCGTTTGAGGATGCCCCACAGATGCTCAATAGGGTTTAGGTCTGGAAATGTGCTTGGCCAGTCCATGCCCTTTACTCTCAGCTTCTTTAGCAAGGCAGTGGTCATCCTGGAGGAGTGTTTGGGGTCCTTATCATGTTGGAATACTGCCCTGCGGCCCAGTCTCCAAAGGGAGGGGATCATGCTCTGCTTCAGTATGTCACAGTATATGTTGGCATTCATGGTTCCCTCAATGAACTGTAGCTCCCCAGTGCCGGCAGCACTTATGCAGCCCCAGACCATGATACTCCCACCACCATGCTTGACTGTAGGCAAGACACACTTGTCTTTGTACTCCTCACCTGGTTGCCGCCACACACGCTTGCCGTCATCTGAACCAAATAAGTTTATCTTGGTCTCATCAAACCACAGGACATGGTTATAGTAATCCATATTCTTAGTCTGTTTGCAGGCTTTCTTGTGCATCATCTTTAGAAGAGGCTTCCTTTTGGGACAACAGCCATGCAGACCAATTTGATGCAGTGTGTGCGGCATATGGTCTGAGCGCAGACAGGCTGACCCCCCACCCCTTCAACCTCTGCAGCAATGCTGGCAGCACTCATATGTCTATTTCCCAAAGACAACCTCTGGATATGACACTGAGCACGTTCACTCAACTTCTTTGGTCGACCATGGCGAGGCCTGTTCTAAGTGGAACCTGTCTTGTAAAACCACTTGTATGGTCTTGGCCACTGTGCTGCAGTTTAGTTTCAGGGTCTTTGCAATTTTCTTATAGCCTAGGCCATCTTTATGTAGAGCAACAATTCTTTTTTCAGATCCTCAGAGAGTTCTTTTTCATGAGGTGCCATGTTGAACTTCCAGTGACCAGTAGGAGAGAGTGAGAGTGATAACACCAAATTTAACACCCCTGCTCCCCATTCACACCTGAGACCGTGTAACACTAACGGGTCACATGACACCAGGGAGGAAAAATGGCTAATTGGGCCTAATTTGGACATTTTCACTTACGGATGTACTGTTGCCAGCGGTTTAGACATTAATGGCTGTGTTTTGAGTTATTTTGAGGGGATATCAAATTTACAATGTTATACAAGCTGTACACTCACTACTTTACATTGTAGCAAAGTGTCATTTCTTCAGTGTTGTCACGTAAAAAGATATAATAAAATGTAGGTGAATCTGCCAACTGCTCTCTCTGGTGAAACGTTCAACAAAGTATTTACAAAGGAAATACAGTCCTTAAATTATTGGTTAGTTATATATATTTAAATGCCCATTTTGTTTTTACAAATTATGTTGTGTTGTCTCCAGTTATTAAAGGTGTTCATGTAATCGGATAAAATTCTATTTTGTTACAAGTCATATTGTGCATTAAACTGTACAGTAATATTTTGTATTTCTATTGACTAAACTGTAAATATAAGTGTTGTCAAAAACAGAAAAAAGATTCAAAATGGACACACTGAAAGATGTAGATATTTTGCTATTTATTGAAAGTAGTATTTTATGAATCAAAGAAAAAAAAAGTCTTAAATCTGACCAGTCTTATGAACTTTGAGAAGTCTGACTTATTTCCTTGTAGTAGAATGTGATTTTTAACACTTATTGCACTACCCTAATGTTTTTTTTTTTTTCTTTTAGCCTAACAACTTGTGCCTTAGCTGTTTTTTTTTTTTTGTCTAGGAAAGTTTTTTTTTGTCAAAAATAAGGTATTTTTCAGAAAAATGGATGTACGGTAAACTTGTATCATACCAAAAAGCAGAAAAAAAATACCCAGCTGCAGTTGTATTTAAGTGCTTTATGTCCTATTGTGTTTTCAAATGCAAAGTTTCTCAAAATAAAATAAAAAAAAATAAAATACTTGGTCCTTAACTGTGCTTTGTTTTTTGAGCTCCATATAAAGCTTTAGGTGGTCTGTCTTGGTTACATCATCAATCTGCTGGGTATATGTGTTTTGAGCTTGGATTTGTGCCGTTTTAAATGGCAAGAAGGGAGCCTAATGCCAAAGGAGATTGATGTGACATTTTACAAAATAATTCAGTTGTGTTTTTATTGTTTATTTTAAATGTTAGAAAAACACATTTAAAAAAGAAATGCTACCTTGTAATATTATGCTCAAGGCTTTCTTTCTTAATTCCTTAATGAGAGCTATTTCATATGAAGGATAATGAAAATATTAAAATACTTGCAAATGATTTTACTCACTGAAAATAACAAAAACATATTTTTCTAGTTTACATCCTAGTTCCACTTTACTATTTGTTCTATTTCAAAATAGCCACCCATAAAGTGCAGTTTGGTCTATTGCTGTGATTATTCCTAAACTTTGCTGTATATGTGTTTACATTACATTTACACTAAATACATTTTGCTTTGATTATTATTATCACTGAAATATCATGTGAAATTTCAAAAAAGACTGACAGCAGAAGTGCCTGCAGTGATAGTGGAAATAAAAGAGGAGGTGGAGAGCAATAGCGCATTATGCAAGGTGCTGTGTTTATGGAATCTGTCACAGACTTGTATTAAACCACTTCAGCTCCGGAAGGTTTTACCCCCTTAATGACCAGGCCATTTTTTACAATTCAGCACTGCGTTCCTTTAACTAACAATTGTGCAGTCGTGCGACGCTGTACCCAAATACAACTGATGTCCTTTTTTCCCACAAATAGAGTTTTCTTTTGGTGGTATTTGATCACCTCTGCGGTTTTCAGATTTTGCACTACAAACAAAACAAGATCGACAATTTTGAAAAAAAAAAACACATTTTTTACTGCTATAAAACATTCCCAATAAATTTTTTTTTCAAAATCACATTTTTTTATCAGTTTAGGCCAATTTGTATTCTGCTACATATTTATGGTAAAAAAAAAATCCCAAAAAGCGTATTTTAATTGGTTTGCGCAAAAGTTATTGCGTCTACAAACAAGGGGAAAGATTTATGTCATTTTTATGTATTTTTTATTTTTACTAGTAATGGAGGTGATCTGAGATTTTTAGCGGGACTGCGACATTGTGGCTGACAGATCGGACCCCTAACTGACATTTTTGACACTTTTGGGGGGACCAGTGACATTACTACAGTAATCAGTGCTAAAAATATGCACTGTTACTGTAATAATGACATTGGCAGGGAAGGGGTTAACCTAGGGGGGGGGGGATCAAAGGGTTAAGTGTGAGCCTAGAGGAATGTTTACTAACTGTATAGGGGATGGGCTTGTGAAATGATCATAGAGACGTGTGATCCTATATAGCAGGATCACAGGCGCTCTGTGATCATTTCAGAGAGAAGAACAGTCAGCTGGGGAGTGATCGCGGGTGCCCAGCAGCAATCGTGCCCACTGGCCCCGTGCATCGGCATCCCCGCTGCCTAGTGGTGGTGCACGCACCCCCCAGCACCAGGCGCTCGACCGACATATGGCTACGTTGGTTAAGGCAGAAGAGGCAGCCTGCCACAGTAAATCTGCGGCACAATATGTTTTACTTTCTGCTATAAAACATTCCAAATAAAAAAACTTCACATTTTTTTTAGCAGTTTAGGCCAATTTCTATTCTGCTACATATTTATGGTGAAAAAAAAAATCCCAAAAATTGGTTTGTGCAAACGTTATCATGTTTACAAGCTATAGGATAGATTTTTGAACTTTTTATTTTTATTAGTAATGGCGGCGATCAGCTATTTTTAGCCCCCGTTCACACTGTGGCGACCTGTCAGGCGACCTGAAGAAGCTGTGGACCCGTTCTTTTTTTTTTTTTTAATTTTATTTATTTATACCAGAAAAACAATAGGGAACATTCCTTGTTTACATTTTACAAATAATTCAATATATTCCTTGTACAATCCAAATGTCATTCATTTATTAATCACACTTAACCGTATCTCTCTTGATCTTGAATTGTGACTTTCTACATTTAAGATAAATTACCTTAATTCCCCCTGTTTCTCTCCTTTTTACCTATTTAATATATCCTATATTAAGAAAGAAGGACAAATAAATGAGAACGAAAAGGAAGAGAAAAAAAAAAAAATGTATCTCCTCTTAACTAGTTTCCAAGCTGCACGCAATCCCTCATCTGAGGGCACATCACAACTCCTGCTAAAGGAGTATATATAATCATTTCTGTTGCATATCCCCTGATAGAGTTCCTCTGTTAAGCCACTTAATATTTTCTCCACATGAGGAAGGTTCCGCCCAAAAAAAAAGGGGAGTTCGTTCGGAGGTGGAGCTCGTGGTAACATGGAGAGGGGAGAGAGAGTGAAAAGGGAGAAAAAAAAAATTCCCCTAATTTTTTGATTTATCTCCTATTGTGTGTATTTGTGCCTTGACCCGTTTGTATTGTTTCATTTATGTCCATAACTATTTTGTGCTTCTCTTTTCCCCTCTCCCTCTTTCAAATTTTCAATATTAATTTTATCCCTTCACCTCGTGGCCCCTTCCTCTGAGGCTATAAATTGATTCCATATGGCCCACTTTTTGGTGTATAACTCTCTTTTACCTTGCCCGGTTAGAATCATATCCTCGAATTTGTTTATTTCTTCCACTTTATATAACCACATACTAATAGTTGGCGGATTTGGATCTCGCCATCTTAGGGGAATGCACGCTTTAGCTGAATCTAGTAGATGTCTTAAAATCAATTTTTTATATTGTCGATCTGGCATTTCAGGTGCATGGAAGAGGAAAAATATCGGGTCTTCTGGAATATCATATTCAATAAGTTTCTGAGCTATTTCCTTTATCTGAGTCCAAAATCTCTTTATCTTTGGACATTGCCAAAATATATGAAGAAGATTCCCTCTTTCCTCCAGACACCGCCAGCATCTGTCCGTAATTTGTACTGAGAATTTATGTAACCGAGCTGGTGTATAATACCACCTTGATAGTAATTTGTAGTTTGTTTCCTGTATTCTTGTGCATATTGAGGATTTAAACGTAAATTTTATTATGTGTTGTATCTGTTTCTGTGTGAATATGATCCCTAGTTCTCGCTCCCATCCTTTAAGGTAGTGCGGTCTGTAGTCTGGGGATGGATCTGTTATCAGAGAATATGTCTTTGAGAGTATGTGAGAGACTGCGCCCTTTTGTGTGCAAATTCTCTCAAAGGCAGTCATGGGTCTGTCAAACTCCGTAGGTGGCGGGAGTGATTGTAGGAAATGATTCAATTGTAGCGCCCTCCAATGGTCTAGACCGAAGTCCTCCCCTGGATCCTTCAATACATTTACAGTTACCCATGTCCCTGCTCTTATAAAGTGGGATGCCTGATATTTCCCTCTTTCTCTTGTTTTATTAAATAGGGCATCCTGGATACCTGGAATAAATGCTGGGTTCCCTAATATTGGATATAAAGGTGTGTTTTTTGTAGTTATAGCTGTGTTTCGAAATAGCTTTTACATATCCTAATTGTCGTTCCTATTGTTGGGTGTTGCATCGTTTCCTTAGTTAATTGGCCTGGGCACCATGGGACCCTATTTAACGGTATTGTGCTTTGCGTCTGCTCTATATTAGGCCATATTTTAGTTTCAGTATGGCAACACCAATCTATTAGTCTGCCTAGGTGTACTGCCTGGTAGTATTTTGATATGTCCGGAACTGCGAGTCCCCCATCTTTTTTTGGTATGTATATTAATGTTCTTTGGAGCCTAGGTCTTTTTTGACTCCATATAAATTTTGAAAATTCTGATTGTATCTGTTTAAAGTAATTGGGCGGTATTAAGATTGGTATTGCTTGGAACATGTAGAGAAACCTCAGAAGTATGACCATTTTGAGGATGTTACATCTTCCAAACCATGAACTTAATCCAGTTTGCCACCCTCGTAATTGTTCCTTTACTTTATTCAGGAGTGGGGGGAAATTTAGCGCATACACCCGGGATATCTCAAACGGCAAGAGTGTTCCTAAATATTTCAATGCCTCTCCTGTCCACCTCAGGGCGAAGTTTACGCATAATTGTGATCTTAAATTGTTCATTAATCCAATTCCCATCGCTTCAGATTTGCCTAGATTAATTTTTAAATTTGATAGAGCTCCATACTGACGGAATTCCTGTAAAAGGTTCGGTAATGAAATAAGGGGGTTTGTGAGCGTGAATAGCATATCGTCTGCGTATGCAGAAACTTTCTGTTGACTACCTGCTGAATTTATTCCCCGTATGTCAGGGTTGTTCCGTATGGTGCATAGGAAGGGTTCTAACGTCAGAGTAAATAATAAAGGAGAAAGGGGGCATCCCTGTCTTGTACCGTTAGAGATCTTAAATTCCTTTGACAGAACTCCGTTTGCTTTGACCCGGGCAGTTGGATTCATGTATAGTTGTTTTATCCAGTCTATCATCCTTTCCCCAATCCTTACATGTTGTAATACTTTAAACATAAATTTCCAACTGACCCGGTCAAATGCTTTTTCAGCATCGGTCCCGATAAATGTACAAGCTTGTTTAGAGTCGTGAGCTAAGTAAAGAAGATTAAGAGCCTTTACTGTATTATCCCGTGCTTCTCTATTGGGCACGAAGCCCACTTGGTCTTGGTGTATCAAGGAGGGGAGGTGTGTCTGAAGTCTGCTTGCAATGATTTTGGAAAATAATTTTAAATCTGTATTAAGTAATGATATAGGCCTATAACTAGGGCATGCTGTCGGGTCCTTTCCTTCTTTTGGTAATACAGTTATGTGTGCCCGTAACATATCTTTATGTACTGGTGTTTGTACAGAAGATCTATTAAATAAGTCCACCATCCTTTGGCCTAATTTAGGGAAGAATGTCTTATAGTATTGTATTGGTAGACCATCTGGCCCTGGTGCTTTCCCTATTTTGGTGTTTTTAATTGCCTTCTGAAGTTCTTCTAGTGATATGTTTGCAGACATCGACTCCCTCACCTCCTCTGATAGACCCAGCATACCTGATTTTACTAGATATTGAGACATCTCTTCTAGCTCCTTCTTTTGTGGATCTAAATTATAAAGTGACTCATAATACTTCCTGGAATTCTTCAACTATTTCTTCTGGTTTTTCAATTCTTTCACCTTTTAGTGATATTAATTTGGGTATGTATGTTCTTGTTCTTGTGTCTCGCAAGGATCTGGCTAGCATTTTCCCGCATTTATCCCCTGACTCATATATTGTTTTTCTGGTTCTCTGTAAGGCTACTTTAGCCTTATATTGTAGGATATCAACTATCTGTTTGCGAGTATTGGTTATTTCTTTCATTAATTCTACATTAGTGGCGTGTTTATGTCGAGATTCCAATTCATGTAATTTCTGTGTAAGTTGGTTCATTTGTTTTATACGCAGTTTTTTGAGTCGTGCTCCATGTTTTATGAATATTCCCCTAATCACTGCCTTATGGGCCTCCCATACCACACCTGGGCTTGTCTCCTCTCCTTCATTATTTTGAAAATAAAGGTCTAGTTCTTTCTCTACCTCCGATATAACTGTTGTTTCTTGTAGCAAGCTTAAATTTAAAGTCCATGTTTGTGATCTGACTAAAGGTGTTTCTTGTAAGGCATATGTTAATGTGAGTGGGGCGTGATCTGACCATGTTATAGGGCCGATTGTAACCGATTTAATGGAGTGTAATTGCGAGTGCGGTAACAGAAAATAGTCAATCCTAGAGTATGATGCATGTGGTGTGGGAAAAAAAGTGTAGTCTTTCTCTCCTGTGTGGAATAATCGCCATGCATCAATCAAGTGTGACCTATGGAGTCATTTTGCAACCCTTTTCTGAACACTAGGTGGGATGGAAGATGTACCTGTAGATGTGTCTTCTGATGGTATTAAAGGCATGTTCATATCTCCACCCAAAATCGACAACCCTTCCTGAAATTCTCGCAGTTTCTCCAGGCATTTTTTCAGGAAAACGTCCTGTTGAATATTTGGGGCATATATTGAGGCTAGTGTTACCTTGGTATTTCCTATATTCCCTTTTACAAAGAGGAACCTGCCTTCTGTATCAGACATTATCTGTGAGCAAAACCATGGAATTTTCGCTGAGATCATTATTGATACCCCTTTAGTTCTACTGTTCATGCTAGTTGAATGATATACTTGGGGAAAAAATCTATTTTTTAGTATTGGTATTTTAATTTCTTTGAAATGTGTTTCCTGAACGTAGGCTATATCTATTTCTGATTTTTTTTAGTTCAGCGAGTAAAATTTGTCTTTTCTCTGGTATATTTAACCCTTTGACGTTTAACGTATATATTTTAAGTGTGTCCATTGTACAATAGCGTAAAGCTTGGAACCAGTCAGGTGGAGAAGAAAGAAAAAAATAAATAAATAAATAAATTAGGATTAATAAGTAAGAAATTTGGGGATTATGGGCTGTTTTTGACGTCCAGTGGTCAAAGACCAACAATTGGGCGTGTGCCCTGTAGGGGTTTAGGTATGGAAGCTGCCACCTGGGCATCTCCAAGCTTCCACTAATCGGCCTTTCTTTTACTCTTGTTTACATCAATCTAACTCTTTCCTTTTTGCTTACTTCTATTTATCAGCATTATTTCTTAAATCTTCTTATCTGTCCTATCTGATTATTACCACCCATAGTTTATATGTGTCAAGTTTTTTAAGTCTCCCATCACCATATTTTCTCATGTTTTAAATTTTCCTTACTCTGTATCCCCATCTCCTGTGTTTGTCAAGTATGGTTGAGGGTAGGGGAGCCAGAGGGGGGGGGGGGGGGGGGGCGAGGGGAGGGCAGGGGACGGAGGGGGTGGAGAAGGCAAGTGGGGGGGGGAGAGCGGGGGGGGGAGACGCAGCCACGACCCCCATCATCCCCAAGGCAAGTTTCACTTAAAGTTAATTTCAAGAGGGATACATTTACTTCTATAAATCTCTATCGCTTAGTTTATCAACATTAACCTGTAATTACTCTTTTTGCCTCTCATAGCTGTCAATGTATATCCCTCTGTGTCTCTATTGATCCAGGTTTCCATGCCACCTCCCCTATTTCTGTACGTGTAGGAAGGGCTCTCAGTAAGGCGCGGATTTCAGGGTCTGTCTGTGAGAAGGCCGCTAGCTGCGGAGGCCTCAGCACGTCGAGGCTGTGTGTCACCGCCATAGACGCCGCCTGTGCCTCTCTCGGCAGTCCGCTCGCTTCCCCGGCCTCCTCCTGCATGTGCTCTCCTTCCGCTGTGCGCACACTAGGTGCCGTCACAGCTGCGGACTGTGGGGACCGAAGATATTGTACTATCTCCTCCTTCTTCCTCCCTGGAGTGCGGACGGCCGTGCTAGCACCACGTCTTCTTCCCGGGGACATGCCTGGATACCGGGATCCTTTTGCTGGTTATTGCCCTGGCCGGCTGTGGAAGCCTGGAGCTGGATGTTTTAGTGTGCTCTCATGCGGCCGCTTCCTGGCCACGCCCCGTACCTCCTGTGGACCCGTTCTAATAGGAGCGACGCAAGTCGCTCCGACTTAGAAAAAGGGTCCGGAGCTTCTTTGGGGCGACCTGGAGCGACCTGCATTGACTTCAATGTTATGAAGTCCGAGGTCGCGGTGCGAGCAGCGCGCCGCGACCTGTGAGGTCGCCCCGGGAAGTCGGCTCGCCCCAGTGTGAACGGGGCCTTAGTGGGACTGCGACATTTCGGCGGACAGATCGGACCCCTAACTGACATTTTTTACACTTTTTGGGGACCAGTGACACTAATACAGTAATAAAGGAAGAAGACAAAGGGCACCAGGTCACAATATAGTATGAGAAATATGACAATTTATTGTAGTGACTTACATGTACAAACGATCCAAAATACAGCCAGTAAACCATCAACAACGGTACTCGCAATGGGACACATCTGGGATGATCAGATCCGGAGACCTGCTGAACGATCCTGTGCCGTGTGGCAGCGTCTATGATACAGGTGGCGGTTGCTGCTGTAGGTGGCGCAGGCTCCCTGGATGGGCAGCCTTGCAGATGTCTGTGTACAGCGGGGTCGATGAAAGCAGTGACCCGGAACCGGAAGTGATGTCAGCGACCTGTCAGTTCCTCCACGGAGACTGACAGGAACCAGAGAGCTGGATAGAGTGTGGAGGGCAGGCAGCAACATCGTTTCAGAGGTCCTCCTCCTTCATCAGGCAGGCCCGCCCCTCCACTGGAAACACTTATATAGGAAACACAGGCAGGGAAGCCCATTAAGTGAACAATGACTGTAATTAGCCGCAATAAAAACAATATCAGTGAATAATTAAAACCATTGAGATAAAAAGCGAGAAAAAACCCTGTCTATGAACTACACACAAATTATTGTACAAAAAAATGTACAAAAAATTGTTCAACAAATGTGACACTTGCATGTCTATATCCTGAACAAATGTCAGAGAATTACTTAAAAATATATCAAAATAAAAACTTGTTAAAGGAAAAGGGAAAGAGGAACCTCCCACTTGTACTTCAAGCTCGGGGGGTTCCTGTCCTACATATGGGGTGACTCTGTGTTAAAATAAAATATATATATAAATTATTAATTAAAAAAAAATAATAAAAAATAAATTATTATTTAAATAAAAAAAATATTATTTAAATAAAAAAAAAAAAAAAATATATATATATATATATATATATATATATATATATATATATATATAAGGATTACCTGGCTAAAAACTGTTGATAGAATAAATATAGTTATAATTATAAAGGTCGCCTGAACATTATAACAGCCCGTAGCTGCAATAAAAACACTATCAAACAGCCTGTTTAGCAACAATTCAAATGACGGAAGTGAACTAGATGACCAGGAATATAAACCACGTGTAAAAAATATATAAAACATCTAAAATGTTCATTTCAGGATCGTGTTAATCTCAAGCTCCTCATTTAATCCCCCGGGGGCCAAAGAATTGAGGATGAAAATCCAAAAGGTTTCCCTATGGCAGAGGGTCTGGAAGCGCTCCGCTACCGAATCACCGGGGGGAATGGTCTCAATGACCCAAACGCGTAGTCCCTCGGTGGACTGATTGTGGTGGAGACAAAAGTGCCTGGTGACACTAGGCTTCCGGAACCGGCACCTGTATCATAGACACTGGCACACGGCACAGGATCGTTCAGCAGGTCCCCGGATCTGATCATCCTGTATGTGTCCCATTGCGAGTACCGTTGTTCATGGTTTACTGGCTGTATTTTGGATCATTTGTACATGTAAGTCACTACAATAATTTGTCATATTTCTCATACTATATTGTGACCTGGCGCCCTTTGTCTTCTTCCTTTTTTGCTATATGCCTGGAGGGTCCCTCACCTCCCGAGGAGCTGCCTGCACTCTATATGCCACATACACCTTGATTTGGACTCCATGACCATCCACTACAAGGAATTATCTACACTGTGATTTTTTCCATGCTGTGGAAGGACTTTGTTCATAGATGAGGTTTTTGCACTCCCATCTTTGACTTGTTTGTTATATATACACCCCCCCCCCCTTTCCTTTAGAATTTTTTGCCTTACCATTTTATATGTTTAAATATGCTTGTGTGTTTCTTGCACATATAGTCTATGCATTTTACCTTCCATTGTGAGTCAGTGAGCGCTGACTTCTGACTTAGGTCAGTTTTTTGTTTACTAATACAGTAATCAGTGCTAAATAATATGCACTGTTACTGCATAAATGTCACTGGCAGGGAAGGGGTAATACTGGGGGATGATCAAAAGGTTAAATATATGCTTAAATGTGCTTACTAACAGTGGGGGGGGGGGGGGGCTCTGTGACAGGCACATAGAGATCAGTGTTTTAGCTTAGCTGAAACATACAATCTCTCATTTATTCTCCCTGGAGAAGAGACGTCTGAGGGGGGACATGATAGCAATTTATAAATATCTTAATGGGGATCTCAGCTTGGAAAAAAAGCTGTTCATTCGAAGGAATTGCATGAGGACTCGAGGACATACAATGGAGAGGAGAAGCGTTTTAACCTCAGGCAACGAGGAGGGTTCTTTACTGTTAGGGCTACAAGATTGTGGAATTGTCTACCACAAGAGGTGGTTTCTGTGGGTAGTATGGGGGCTTTCAAAAGACTCTTAGACTTACATCTCAAGGATCAGGACATTAAGGGCTATGTGAGATGATTACAGCCACACACACCTACACAGGTTGAACTGGATGGACTATTGTCTTTATTCAGCCTCACCTACTATGTAAGTATGCCTGTCTGACAGAAGAGCGGCCTGCTTTGTTTACATAGGCAAACGGCTCGCCTGTCAGTTTCTCTGAAGATTGGGGGAGGCTGGTGGCGATCAAGTCCGCTCCTCCCGCAGCTCGCCTCCCACTGTGTCTAATCATGTAGATCTGCATAAATCTGTGTGGGGCCACCAGTAAGTGGTTAAAGAGGACTTCTGTGAAATCTGAGCCCAAAAAGTCAGGCACAGAGCAAAGGACTAGTCTCTTGTATGATCTATGCTTTCCCTGCAGCTGGCTTTTTTCAAAATGATTGACTTACCATGCCTTGTTCTGCACAGTGTCTTTGGAGAAGGCCATCTTGGTAGAGGCGGGGCATGCTTGTTGACAGTTTGATGACTCTTGGATGAAATATTCACAAAGCAACAGGAGGGATGGATAAAGCACTAATCCACAGAATGAATACAACAAAAGGAAGAAAATCCTTATACTGCAGGTCCTCAGGTACAGCTTTCTCTCCAGCAAGGAGAAAAGTGAGCAACACAGAAGTGCTAAATCTCATTGAAAATCTAAAGAGACTAGCTGTAAAAGGTACAGTGCCTTAAATGATCTCACACTGCAGTTATACAGCTATGCGTCCTAAAGTGATTGTATATAATCACCATGTAAAACAACCCATTCAGTTTAAAATAGAAATGAAAGGCAAAACATGTTTGCATTAATCTAAATATACATTATAAATTATAAATACATTTATTTGGAAAAAAAATAAATAAATACATTTTTTCCCTTTTTTATAAGTTAATACATTTCCTCTGTTCTCAGCTGCATAAGAGATGGGGGAAGGAGAAGCAGCAACACACTGAGCTTACCAGTGAATGGTGTGTCAGGACAAGTCTGATCATTAGAGGAGAGCACACTGAGTTCCCGGCATAGCTAGATCATGGTGTGCTCTCCTGCTTAGTATGGTCAGTTTTTTTGTTAATTTTTTATTGTAAGTTTCAAAAGTTTAGTACAATACAGAGTCTATTGGGCATACCCAGGCAACTACACTCAGACCACAGAAATTGATTGAAATCACAGTAAGTTCAAACCTGGAATCAGGGCTTAGGAACAAAGGAGGATGATAAACAAGGCACTTTCCAGGTGTAATCACCTATCCGAGTACTATATCACAAAGAACAATAACACAGAATACCATTTCTCTGGAACACATTGATTACACTGGTACACATGTTAATCAGGCATATTAGAATCAGCATTCGTAGACAGGGATTCTACCCAAATATCCCATGCTTCATGGCGCAGCCACGAGAAAGGTAAGTAGCCTTATATAGTTGTAAAGCTAAATTAACCAGATCTTACCAAAAGGTTAGCGAAGGAGCTGAGGACACATTCCTGAAGTGAAGAAGACCTGTTTTTGACATCCTGTCATGTGCAGAGAAACGTCAGTTAAAGCTAATCCCCAGTCAACTACTAAAAAGTAAAATTTTGATGCCCCTTACCATATAGTAATAACAATTGTTCAGTCGAGGGGCATGTAACAGAATCTCTTACCTTATTCACCTGTCCTGCAGGCTTCCTTCTTGCTGTATGACTGGTTCCCTTAACCTGCTCCTTTTTGCCAACGATGGGGCCGTCCCTCATTGACTTCACCACATACAATGCATAACCATATAATGCATAGCGGTCCTTTATTGTCCATGAGAATGCTGAAGGGTTCGAATAGGGTTGGAGAAGATCACTATTATTCATGAGAGGAAGAAATAAGTGTAAGTATTTCTCTCTGTTATATCCACCTAGATTAAATGGGCATTAGAGCCTTACTATATAGGAAGATGGACTACCAAATCAATATAATGTATCAGTTGACCAGAGTTCAGCTTTAACTGTACTTCAGTTTTCTTCACACTAGAGAAAAATTGATGCTGTGTCTTTGTTGGGAAGTGGCCATCATGGTATTGAAGCAGGGCTTTGCTAAAATTCATGCTGTGTCTTTGTTGGGAAGTGGCCATTTTGGTATTGAAGCAGGGCTTTGCTTCCTGATGTCAGACCCATCCCTCTGAGGATGAAGCAGCAGGAGAAGTGGAGAAAGTACAAAGACACACAATGAAAAAAACAGCCCACCAGGCCCTCAGGAACACAGTGAGCAGCACCGAGTGGCATCACCAGACCTCACTCAGAATCTTGTGAGAATAGTAGTCGTTAGAAGCAGAAGTGGGCTGTACCTTCTATGATCTCACTTTGCATATATAGACCTATGAGGCTGCAGGCAGAGGAGTGCTTAGGCCTAGTCACATGTCAGGATGAGCACCACTATTTTTCTAGAAAAATGTAAGGCAAATGGTAGAGTGTTGCTTAACCACAATTAACTTTTCTAGATGTTCCCTTTAATTCTCAACTTTGTGAGTATAGGTTCATTTTTACAATAACCTGAACTTTAAAAAGGCCTTTTACCATAATATTCTATTTCGTAAACAAGCTTGTTAAATCATTTGGTTGGGAAAAACAACTGATACTTTTATGTAGCACTTCTCCAGAAGGGCCTGCTTGGTAATTTGGATTCTCTGTTCTACGCCTCATCTGTAATAACATCCTCATCCCCTCCTGGTTGAATGAAAGTTACTGCAAGCACTTATAAGAATAGGAATATAGATACCTTTAACATGCCTGTGAATTTGCACCAGTAATAGACACAAGACCTTTTAGGCCTCAGGCACACACGGCGATTGGCCAACATGCAGGGGCTACAATACTTCAGGCATTTCCTCCACAGCTGTGTCCATTCCCCGAAAGTCAGCTTCAAGGACTTCAAAGGGTCCTGGTTGATCCAAGTTGAGTGCCAGGAGCCATAAACCAGATGGAGAATGAAAGTGCAATTAAAATCATACCTTTAATTGGCAAAAATAACACAGTTCAGGAATGTAATCAGACAAGGTGGGGTCAGGAAACCAGAAGTCAGTGTAGTCAGGATCAAAAGTCAGGAACAGGAATCGGAAGGGAAGTCATCCAGGCCTAATCATACACAGGAGCACAGGAAGGAAGGCACTTAAACATCAAAGACCACGCACGCAAGGGCAGGGAGGAAATGAGCTAAGCTGCTTAAATAGCAAAAAGAGGCCGACTGTGGGCTGGACCACTGGTAACCAGGTGAGTGGCTGGTAATTAACCGACAGCTGAGCAGCTTCTGAGCACTGAAAGAAAACAGTTGTTAAGTAGCAGTAGCTCAGCCCTGACATTGAACTTGACTAAAGCTTGAAGACATACCATTTTCCATGGCTGCAGTATCTTCTTATCTCTGCCTATTTGCCCCACTTCTTCCACTGAGCCTTTCTGTTCCTAAACCAGGCGGTGATGCACTTGTCGTAGCATGGGGTGTACATTCTCAGTTGGAGTGTCATGATTCGAGACAAGAAATGTGAGTGGGCTCCTGACGTGGTCACTGTTTGTTCCTATAAGGGAACTCTTGTTGGCTCTAGTCGGGCGAGGTCACACAATAGCTAATAGAAAATATAGGAACCTAATAGGTTTTAAACCTCCACAAATCAAAACCAAAAAAAAAAATGAACTACAGTAAAGAGCTGCGTGTTCTAAAGTGTAAAAAACACCTTTACTAGTAAAAGAAAGAAATGAGCCATGCTCTTACATCATGAAATACATATCACCATAGTGAATAAACAATAGTGAATAGACAAATAAATAAATACATCTTAATTTAAATGATAGAAAATACAAACCCAATTCCAAAAAAGTTGGGACACTGTACAAATTGTGAGTAAAAAAAGGAATGGACTAATTTAGAAATCTCATAAACTTATATTTTATTCACAATATAATATAGATAACATATCAAATGTTGAAAGTCAGACATTTTGAAATGTCATGCCAAATTTTGGCTCATTTTGGCTTTCTTGAGAGCTACACATTCCAAAAAAGTTGGGACAGGTAGCAATAGGAGGCCAGAAAAGTTAAATGTACATACTGTATAAGGAACAGCTGGAGGACCAATTTTCAACTTATTAGGTCAATCGGCAATATGTTAGGGTATAAAAATAGCCTCTCAGAGTGGCAGTGTTTCTCAGAAGTCAAGATGGGCAGAGAATTACAATTCCCCCAATGTTGCAGTGAAAAATAGTGGAACAATATCATAAAGGAGTTTCTTAGAGAAAAATTGCAAAGAGTTTGAAGTTATCATCATCTACAGTGCATAATATCATCCAAAGGTTCAGAGAATCTGGAACAATCTCTGTGCGTAAGGGTCAAGGCCGGAAAACCATACTGGATGCCCATGATCTTCGGGCCCTTAGACGGCACTGCCTCACATACAGGAATGCTAATAATGGAAATCACAACATGGGCTCAGGAATACTTCCAGAAAACATTATCGGTGAACACAATCCACCATGCCTTTCGTTGTTGCCGGCTAAAACTCTATAGGCCAAAAAAAGAAGCCATATCTAAACAGAAGCGCAGGCATTTTCTCTGGGCCAAGGCTCATTTAAAATGGGCTGTGGCAAAGTGGAAAACTGTTCTGTGGTCAGACTAATCAAAATTTGGAAAACTGGGACGCCATGTCATCCAGACTAAAGAGGACAAGGACAACCCAAGATGTTATCAGCGCTCAGTTCAGAAGCCTGCATCTCTGATGGTATGGGGTTGCATGAATGCGTGTGGCATGGGCAGCTTACACATTTGGAAAGGCACCATCAATGCTGAAAGGTATATCCAAGTTCTAGAACATATGCTCCCATCGAGACGTCGTCTCTTTCAGGGAAGACCTTGCATTTTCCAACATGACAATGCCAGACCACATACTGCATCAATTACAGCATCATGGCTGCGTAGAAGAAGGATCCAGGTAAATGGCCAGCCTGCAGTCCAGATCTTTCACCCATAGAAAACATTTGGTGCATCATACAGAGGAAGATGCAACAATAAAGACCTAAGACAGTTGAGTAACTAGAAGCCTGTATTAGACAAGAATGGGACAACATTCCTATTCCTAAACTTGAGCAACTTGTCTCCTCAGACCCCAGACGTTTGCAGACTGTTATAAAAAGAAGAGGGGATGCCACACAGTGGTAAACATGGCTTTGTCCCAACTTTTTTGAGATGTGTTGATGCCATGAAATTTAAAATCAACTTATTTTTCCCTTAAAATTATACATTTTCTCAGTTTAAACATTTGATATGTCATCTATGTTGTATTCTGAATAAAATATTGAAATTTGAAACTTCCACATCATCGCATTCTGTTTTTATTCACATTTTGTAGTGTCCCAACTTTTTTGGAATCTGTATGTATATACATCTGTATGTATGTTTGTATGTACATAAAAATTGTGACATTCATTTATAATCACACAGGTGACTAATGTCCTCAGTGAGTATAGGAAAGGTTCCTCTCCTCCAGCTTGCAGACGCACTATGCTCACCAAACTTAATTGACCCCTATTACAAGGGGTCAAATTGTGCATATGGGAAAATCCAAGATGCCATATATGAGGTCACAGGAATAAATTCTAATCGCTGCTGTCATCTATTCAATATGTATATAAATAGCATATTCAAAGATCCAGTGTTGCTATATAGAGAGAGAGAGGAAGAAACACTCGTGATGCAGTATTTCAAAACATTTATTTAGAAAAGGTTATATTGCACTTACATCAATGAAGACAGGGATCAGCATATATTGTATAGGAATCGCCAGTTTGAGCTCCACCTACGTTCCAGTATATGGACTTATATATGGACTTCACAATTTTTATGTACTTTCAAACATTTAAATCAAGATGTATTTATTTTTTTGTCTATTCACTATTGTTTATTCACTGTGATGATATGTATTTTATGATGTAAGAGCGCGGTTCCTTTGTTTCTTTTCACACAATGGCTAATGTATCAAATGTCTCTGATTGCTTAGCAATTGAGGGATCAAAGGTCAACTTTTACAAAAAGTAATGACAAATGGGGGAGGGGAATGTAGGTTAAAAGTACATAGGACAATCGGCATGTATGTATAACATATGGTAAAAACAAGTAAAGTGTGGACGAATACACAACATGGTAATATTGTACAAAAGGCCGAAGGCCTAGCAGCCCTAACACTAAGGGAATACAGGAAAGGAAGGGGAACAAGTGGGACTTTGTATGAAGTGCGTAATGGTTTGGGTGTACAACATGGCTTTAGTAGGTAAACGGATGGGTGCACAACAAGATAGCAGAAAGAAAAACAATTTAATGATAATTGTCATAATCCATACAGATATCCACAAGAGGCATAGGTACATGTATATGGTATTGAGTACAATAATACAGTTAAAACAACATAAATGTAAGATCGTAAAAAGGCCTGAACAGATGAAGCCATGGCTAAAAATGGGCATATAAAACCATAATGGCATTATGTAAATAGAGTCATATAATGAATGCATTATAACAGGCTCTACGCATTTCGTGGAGTAAATTCCATTTCTTCAGGAGCGGATGCATCCCATGTCACTGCAAATAGAGAAGAAAAAGAATCCCCCTTACAGTCAACAGTATAATGGACATGGTAACAAGTATAAGAACATAGGTGAGGGAGGAATATATCAACCCAACTTGAGCCAGCTTCACCCATTGTACTTACAGCTTAATGATGAGGTGAGTATATATAATATATGGGCAAAAGTCCAACAAGGTACAAAAGGTACCTTTGTACAAAAGGTACCCATCATAGGAGAAATTCTGAGTTCTAAGACCCCAAATCTTTAGCTCTTCTAATTTTTGTAGAGGTAGGTGTTTGTCGTAAAAGTCCCAGTAAAGAAAGGTCACCTGTGCCCCTGTATCCAGAAGGGCCTTTGCATAGATGCCTTCTACTTGGACTGGCACGATGGAAGAATGTTCTACTAACTTGTCAGGAAACTGGCTTGGTGATAGTTCAGCAGTCTGTATTTGTACTTTCTTGCTGATCCGCTTCTGGGGTGTCAATGCCTTTGTTGAAGTTCTAAAAGAATGGTGTGCATTGTCCTTCCACAGCCATCTACCTGAGGTCAAGGAGAGTGAGTTGGACGGGAACAGCAGGAGGGCCCTCTCCGAGGACCTGGACCTCCCCAATTGTTTCCTTGCTTTTTTTAGTTTAGAGCTGACAGATGGGCATCCAGTTGACTCATTCACTGGGGCTCTCTGAAGTTCCCTGCTGCCTTTCTGGATAGAAGCTTCTGTAGCAGCTTCAGGACTTCCAACTAGAAGCCTCTGCTCTGAAACTCCATCAAGCCTTTTTCTTTGGTGTCAGATGGATCTCTTTTCGTTGGGCATTGTTCTCTGAAGTGTTTCCCCACAACTGTGACATTTCTTTCCAGAAGGGGGCAGTGTGGAACCTGGCTTAACTTCCCCTAACTCATTTTTCTTAGCAACAAAGCAGACACTACCAGTTGCACATTAGTGAGTAGTTTCCGCATATTCCCCTGAGCTTCCATCACTTGCATAACTGTCTTGTGTAACTCCAGGTGAGTCTGTACCACTTGATCAAGCAGATCTTGCATAATCAGATCAGAGGGCACTTAGAATGGGGTCTCTCTCAACAGCTCGACACCTGTCTCATACATTGACTCTTTGTTAGCTTTTGAGCCTTTTCTTTGTCCCAGTGTTTAGCCTCCCTGGCGGTATGATTCTTTCCGATTTTAGGTGCTGAAAGCGGTACCATTATTTTGCATGTAATTCTTAAGAATGAGCAGCCCAAACCAACTATTTACATATGATTTTTTTTTACTGTGCATTCTTCTTTATTACATCTCGGGTATGATTAAGTTTGAAACACAGAATCATAAATCATAATATAATAAATACCTATAAATAAGTTAAAGTATGTATGTATATATATATATATATATATAAGTATACACATGTATATATATATAGATATATATAGATAGATATAGATATATATATATATATATATATATATATATATACATACAAAGTACAGTAAAACTGCAGGAAAGGGCACTGGGGGCAAACTAATGTGAAGTTATTTTATTTTGTAATGTATCAGTGTGTTTGTGTGTTTTACTATTTGAATTTGCCGCCGGTTCCACCCCCCATGTGAGCGTCACGTCACAGGAGACGGGAGCCGGGGCACAGAGCATCGGGAGGAAGATCCGCCACTGCACACCGCCGGGATACATCGCTGGATCCCAGGGACAAGGTGAGTACCCTCTCTTCCAGGATCCAGCGATCTTCTCAGTGGTACCCCGAGTGTGGCTCAGGGTTACCGCTTTTGGCACTGAAATTTAACCCCGAGCCACACTCGGGAATACCGCTAGGAAGGTTAAGTCTTGATTTTTTCTCCTTCAACAAAGCTTCTTCCTCTCTAACTTCCACTCGGTAGGAGTGCTTTTAGAGCCCTTCAGGAGAAACCTCAGGACAGTAGAATGGTATGTAGTCAGACAACTTCCCCCCTCTGTATTGAGGTGTGTTCACACTCACACATTAAGTCAGAAACTTTTTTGACTCTCCCGAACACAGCATACAGTTATCCTAGCTTTAAGTTGGGAATCACTTTTGCAAAACCTCCCTTGGCTCTGACTGATTCTTTGTTTTTTTAGGGCCTCAGCATATTCCATTCTTCTAGTGCTCAAAAGGCTTGATCTACCCTGTCCTGAGGGGACATGAACTCTTCATGAAAAGAACCGCATATTTCTATACCCATAAGAGGGATTGAACCATTTTTCATGACGTTCCCTACCACTTTTCCAACATCTATGAAGAAGAGAATCCTGAGACTGGTGTGGAGGCTGAAGCAGCTACTTTAGGCTCTGATGCTGTCTGGCTGGGACTCTCTGGATTGAGGTTACCTAGTTACATAGTTAGTCTGGTTGAAAAAAGACCATATAGTTAAACCAATAAAAGGGGGAAAACGATTATACAATCCTACATACACATTCCTATACCTATAGTTGATCTAGAGGAAGACAAAAAACCCCCAATGATCCAATTTGCTTGAGGAGGGGATAAAATAATTTCCTGATCCCCCAAGAGACAATTGGATCTTCCCTGGTTCAACTTTACCTATAAATGTTAATATCCAGTTATATTATGTACATTTAAGAAAGAATTCAGGCCTTTTTTTAAAACGATCTACTGAGCTAGACAGAACTAGCTATTGTGGGAGTCTGTTCAACATTTTCACAGCTCCCTCTATGAAGAAACCTTTCCGTATTTGGAGATAAAATCTCTTGTCCTCCGACATCTTTTTGTGCATTGGTAAAACACTTTCAGAAAAACTGCATATTCAAATCTTACTTATGATTTGCACAGGGGTAAAATTATCTTTTCTCTCTGGAGTCCATACCTCTCTTAATACAAAAATGGATTTTGCTTGCTTTTGAAACCGCAGCTTGGCATTGCATGCCATTATTGAGCTTATGATCTACCAAAACACCCAGATCCTTCTCCGCCATTGATTCCCCCAGTTGTGCTCCCTCTAGTATGTATGCATATTGTTTGCCCCCAAATGCATAACTTTAGATTCATCAACATTAAACTCCATTTGTCAGATAGTTGCCCAATTAAACAGTGCAGTGCAACAGAGGTGGGCTTTACGTTAAAGACATCTTGTACGAATGTTATTTCACTGCATAGCTGTGTGTCATCTGCAAAGACTGAAATGGTTCTTTTAATCCCAGACCCTATACCATTTATAAATACATTAAAAAGCAAGGGTCCCAACACCGAACCTTGGGGTATACCTCTAACAACCCAAAACCATTCAAATTATGAATCACTAACCACTACTCTATGAATGCGATCTTTTAGTCAGTTTTCAAACTATCTATTTACAAACTGATTGTTCCAAGCCTGTAGACTTACCTTACACATTAGTGGTGTGCAGGGAATTGTGTCAAACGCTTTGCAAAATCCAAGCATACTATGTCCACAGCCTCTCCTTTGTCTAAGGTTTTACTTACCTCCTCCTTCTATCTTTCATGAATCCATGCTGCCTGTTGCTTACAATATTTTTTTTTCCCTACAAGAATTCATCTATATTATCTTTTAGTAAACTCTCCAGTATCTTCCCAACTATAGAAGTATAACAGGTTTATAGTTACTTGGTAAAGACTTTAATCCCTTTTTAAATATAGGCACCACAAAATATAGGCAGCTTCTATACTATTCCAGTCATTAGAGTCCCTAAAACGTAGAAACAATGGCTTTGAAATCACAGGGCTCAACTCCTTTAGGATCCGCAGGCATATACTATCTGGCTCAGGTGCTTTATTCACCTTTATTATGTCTAAATATTTCTGGATCATATCAATATTTTGAGGTGTTGTGGATCATTTGGGGCTGTGTCTATACCATCCCCATTATGGACATAAAAAATATGCTTTTTTGTATACACAAAGGTATTTAATGAATTTGCCTTTTCATTGTCATGAGTCACCCACTCTAGATTATCTGTAAAGGGCCCACATGTTCAGATCTGGTCTTTTTACTAATAATATATTTGAATAATTTTTGGGGCTTTTTCCTACTCTCTTTTGCAGTCTGTCGTTTTTTTATGAATTTTTGTGGCCTTGATTTCCTTTTTTTACATATGCTGTTATATTCTTTGTAACATTTAAACATTGATAGTGTTCCTTCATTTTTATATTTTTTAAAAGCTCTTTTTTTACTATTTATACCTTTTTTATCTTTGGCCGTGAGCCACATAGGTTAAATTTTTAGCCTTTTAAACGTATTGCCTATGGGAATATATTTTGCAGTGAGTTCACATACAGTCTTTTTGAATAATTCGTATTTCTGTTCTGTGTTCATCGATGGCAATATTCCCTCCCAGTCTAAGTCTTGGAGAGCAGCCCTCATCCTTGGAAAAATGTACTTCTTAAAGTTAAGGGTTTTAATCTTTCCAGTATGTGCTTGCTGTTTACAGCTAACATTAAATTAAATCATGGTATGGTGACTGCTACCCAGATGTTCTTTTATATGAACATTAGTAATAAGCTCTGCATGGTCTGAGATTACCAGGTCCAGCAGAGTATCATTCCTAGTTGGGGGTCTCTATGAACTGTACCATAAAATTGTCATTGTAATAGGTTTAAACATTTTTGCCCTTTACCTATTCCTGCAGTGCCATTACTCCAATCAATTACCAGGTAGTTAAAATCTCCCCATTATTATCACTGTCCCAGCCCTTGCAGCCCTTTCTATCTGTGCAAGGAGCTGAGTATCCACCTCCTCATTAACACTGGGTGGCCTATAACAAACTCCAATGATTACCTTTGTAGTACACACACCAATGTACAATTCCACCCATAAAATGTCAGCCTCATCATACTCTACAACAACTAGGTCCTCTTTCACACTCATTTTGAGATCACTTTTCACATAGAGACAGACACCACCACCACCTTTCCTTTTTACCCTGTCTTTCCGAAAAAGAGCATAGCCAGGAATATTAATAGCCCAGTCATGTAAAGAATGAGGCCAAGATTGAGCAATAACAATGAAATCATAGTTCTCTTTGTGCACCAAAGCTTCCAACTCACCTAATTTGCTTGGCAGACTTCTAGCATTGATGAACAAACACTTTAATTCATTGTCACATTTTGCATATGTATTTTGAATATTTTTTATTTCAGTACAAATTGTACCATTTCCAATGGTTGTTTGTAACGTAACTTCTTATCACCTGCCATAGCCCTCCCCCCATCTGTCCCCATTCCACCCACAAATAGGGACTGGCAGCGGTCTGACCTGTCTGTCCCATTATAATCGAATTCTCTCTCTCCCCTCTATCCTAGTTTCATTCCAATAATTTTTATTGATTTTTTTGAAGAAGAGCAAAAAGTATACAAAATCCAACAAACGATAGGGCAAGTATAATGGCTCAACATGGAGCTTAAAGTTGAAACAAATGGAGTCCGTCACCCCCCTGACACTCCCAGTGGGAACAAACTGTGTCATGGGAGACAAACAACACTCCAACCCAATGAGAATGAAGATATATGCCGTAGGTTACCAAAAGATCCAGAAACCAAAATAAACAGAAGGTATGTTGATGAAGCAAACATTAAAAGGTTTTAGACATAATACATTTTATGCGTACTGGTGTGAAGAAGGACAGGGCATCCATATAAGGAAAAGAATAGGAGGCACCGAGGAGTCCCGCAAGTCAAAGTAACTTGAGAAGAATCACAGAGGTTGCTGTATGTATTTCTTCCAAGGATCCCAGACTTCTTCAAATTTTTTCAGATGTGTCCAGTAGAAGATTAGCTGTCTTCTCCTGCACCATTATCCAGGATACTTTTTGCTTAGCTGCTGTAAAGGACACTGATGGTTGTTTCCAAACCCTGGCTACCCTAATCTTAACCCCCAATAAAATAAAGTGAATGAATCTCTGGATTGGTTTGGAACAGCTGGCTGGCCTACTATTATTTTATGTAAGGCCAGTTCTGGAGATTTTGGTAGGGTTAACCCAGTACCTTTATGCAGCAAGCAAAAGATCCTATTCCAGAATACCCGGATTCGAGGGTATTCCCACTGTGTATGAAAGATCCCAGGAGGCCACAACCTCTGAAGCATAGTGGGGAGGAACCCGGAAAAATTTTGGCCAAGCGGGAGGGCACTATATACCAGCGAGTTAAAACCTTAATGTTAGCCTCCATAAGGTAGACATTTACCATTCCCTTAAAGGATTTTTGAAACAGAGAGAACCAGGTCTCTGCCTCTCAACTGGTCTCCAAATCCCACTCCCAGCTCAACGCATATGGGGGTTTGTCCAAGGTCTCCGTCAGTGAAGCATAGATCAAAGAAATACTACCCCGCTGATCCATAGTTTCAGAACACATTTTTTCATAAGCAGTTACTCTTGGGGGAACAGATTTCGAATCCCATATAGATAAAAGAGATGTGCCAAAGGCCTGAATCCAGAAACCAGGTAAGAAGATTTATATAAGGAATCACATAAGGACTGGGGACCTGTCTTTAGCAGGGACCCATACCATATAATCAATAGTATGACCTGGAACTGCCTGTCTCTCTATATCTACCCAATCTAGTTCCCTCCCCGCCCCCCCCCCCCCCCCCGGAGTAAATAACTGAAAACTGAGCTAATTACCTCTCTCCTAGTTTAAATACTCCTCCAGCATTTCCATAAGCTCTCCCCAGCACAACAGGCCCCCTTCCATTTAGGTGCAAAGTGATTTTTAGCATATAAGTTGTACCCCAATGAAAAGTCAGCCCAGTACTCTAGAAACCCACATTTTTCCCTGTTACACCAGGTATTTCAGTGGAATCAGGTGGATTTTAACATCATTAGTTAATTGCGGTGCATACAGTTAACTTGGCCTGTTTTCAAGTCCAATATGAACCCATCTGACACACCTGGTTGAAATAAAGTTACTGCAAGCACTTACAAGAACACAAGTATAGATACCGTTAACTCGGCTGTGAATCAGCACTAGGAATAGACACAAGACATTTTAGGCCTTATGCACACATGGCGTTTGGGAAGTCACCAAAATATTCCAGAAAATTGAATGTGCCATACCTTTTGTAACAATGCACTATTGGTGCATTGCTTTAGAGCAATAGGGTTCCTATATAAAATAAATGGTGCTGCAATGTGTATAACCTGCTGCAATGCAATGAGTCTTCAGTTATCTCAGTGTGCACTTCATAGGCATTGTTCTTTCATGAATGTGTATACTAAATGGCAAAAGCATATCAGCTAACCCCCAAAGCATTACAGAAAATTCCTTTATTGTAGGTAAGCCACCCCTTAGCTGGTGTATGTTTGGACGGCTTAGAAAACAACAATTGTTAGCAAATAAGCCATATGCACTCTGTCAAAGTTGTGTTCATCTCCTCGAGTAGTGGTAAGTTTGTTGGTAAGGGTTAATATTTCTTGGTATTACAGGGTTTGCGTTGATACAATTGGTATATGAGAATTTTCCTAGTAAATCAGGTCTACTTTGATATTTTGACATGTTTATAAGTTTTCCATTTTTTGGGGCGTACTACTAGCAAAAGATTTTTTTTATTACTGGAAATTATATCCCATCTCTCTTAGCTACTCACTACTCTGTAGTTACTTATTGTCAACTGACAATATCAAATCACTTGTTAAAAGTGAACAATAATGTTTACAATGCTTTGCTTTATTTTGCAGTTTCATAATTATAAACACAAGGTATTTTTTGGATTCATCTTTCGATGCATTTAACAAATCATTTAAGAAATATAACATCTGGTATAAATGTTTTAAAAATATACTGATTCGTGCAGCATACTTGGATATCCACCTTCAGCGTGCAATCTTGTAAATAGGTATTTTTAACAAATAATAAAATGAATTAAAACGTTTTTCAGTGCACAGGCGATCACCAGGGTCTCTATCCTGCCACTTGGAGAATGGACACTAAACAAAAAAGCAGTATCCTGCAAAGGTAGGTTAAACAAAAGGCAGAAAAGCAAAATCAGAAAGGCAGGATCTGTGTAATCCTAACTAACTCAAAAATAGGATTTTATGAAGTGTAATAACCACTTCAATACAGGGCAAATTTCCACCCCTTTCTGCCCCGACTAATTTCAGCTTTCAGTGCTCTCACATTTTGAATGATAATTACTCAGTCACGCTACACTGTACACAAACAGAATTTTTATCATTGCTTTCACATAAATAGAGCTTTCTTTTGGTGGTATTTAATCACAAATGTTTTTTTTTTTTTTTTTTTTTTTTTTAGAAACCCACTTTTTTTAGTTTCTATTATATAATTTTGAAAATTTGTAATTTTTCTTCATAAATTTAGACTCACATTTGTACTGCTACATATCTTTGGTAAAAAAATAACCCAAATTAGTGTACTGTATATTATTTAGTCTGTGTGAAAGTTGTAGAGTCTACAAGCTATGCTGCTTATGATTGAAAATTGATCAGTCCTGATGTACTGACTGTCTATCTCATTTATTGAGGCCCTGAAATCTCAGGACAGTACAAATACCCCCCAAATGACCCCTTTTTGGAAAGTAGACAGTCCAATGTATTTAGTAAGATGCATGGTAAGTTTTTTGAAGTTTTAAGTTTCTTTCCACAAAATTGTCATATTAACAGGTTGTTTCTCACAAATGGCATAGGATACTTGCAATTACACCCCAAAACACATTTTGCTACTCGTCCTGAGTATAGCGATACCACGTGTGTGAGACTTTTTCACAGCCTGGCCATATACAGAGGCCCAACATCCAAGTAGCACATCCAGGTGTTCTAGGGACCTAAATTACACATTTAATTTCCTGACTACCTACTACATTTTTGAAGGACAGTGGAATTACCCACAAAATGACTCTATTTTGCAAAGCAAATACTACAGCGTATATTCTATGAGGCATTATGAGTCTGTTGAACATGTCTTTTTTTCCAGAAGCTTTTGGAAAATGTGGAAAGACAATTAAAACTTTTGTTTTTTAATGCAATTCATAAGATATTTTTAACACATAGCAAGAATTACACCCTAAAATACATTCTGCTACTCCTCCTGAGTATGGCGATACAACACGTGTGAGACTTTTTCACAGCCTAGCCACATAGAGAGGCCCAACATCCAAAGATCACCATCAGGTGTTTTAGGGACATAAATTACACATATGATTTCCTGACAACCTATCACATTTTTTAAGACCCTTCATATTTCTAACACATAGCATTTACATATCAATTACACCCCAAAATACATTCTCCTGAACAAAGGGTAAAAAAAAGATTACCTATAGTTTTAGTATTATAGTGATCCACAGAGGAGAGCATTGGTCCAGGCAGCAGGCAGAGACGTGGTCAGCGACAGCTAAAGGAATCATCCAGACAGCAGGCAGGAATATTGTCCATAGTCAGTACAGGCAGAAGGCAGATATATTGTCAGTACAGCCAATGTATTGGTCCATGTAGCAGGCAGGGACATGGTCAGCAGCAGCGAAAGGAATCATTCATGCAGCAGGCAGGAATACTGTCCATAGTCAGTACAGGCAGCAGGCAGAGATATGGTCAGTACAGCCAAAGTATTGATCCATGCAAAAGGCAGGAATATGGTCCATAAAAAAAGTCCTGGTTTAGTGCAGGTAGAGATATGGTCAGTACAGCCAATGTATTGATCCAGACAGCAGGCAGGATCATAAATTTTAGGGCCTCGGTCAAGAAAGAGTAGGGACATGGGTAGAGACATTCTTCCCACCCAAATCTCTTTGTAGCCTCCAGTCCCTGATCTGGTAATTAAAAACCCAGAGAAAACCAAAAACTTGTTTTATATATTCAGAACACTATTCTGAAGCACCTCACATATGTGAGACCCCTGTGTTTTCTTGAATCCCACTACTACAGTATCAGTGCAAAAGATCAGTCCAAGCGGCATGGTCAGTTAACAGGCCGAGATCAGTGCAAGTAAAAGGCAAAAACGTAGTTGATAATTCAGATGGCAGACAGAGGCATAGCTGATAAATGGGTTAGGGTCAGTTCAGGTGGAAGGCAGAAACGTGGTGGATAAACAATGCAGGCAGAGGCATAGTGGATAATCAGGCCAGGGTCAGTTTAGGTGGAAGGCAATGGCATGGTTGGTTGAGGCAGCAGGCAAATGGTCAGCACAGATATTGAAAACAGGGAAATGGCAGGCTTTTAGTAATATGGCCTAATATTTTAGGGAAGTATGTAAACGTCTAAAGCATTTTTCAATGCATAGGCCTGGTTAGCAGCATCAGGGTGCCAGGAAACCAGACCACATCGGGATACAGGTAAAATAAAGCAGTTTATTGGAGCAAACAACAATAAACACGCAGCAAGAGCGGAAAGCAAGATGAAGAACAAGCTGGCGTCGAGTCCAGAAGCGGATGGTCTGCCAATAGCGGGTCCTCTACCAATGCAGAGTTGTCTGCCGATGCGGGGTTGAGAGACAGGAGAGTTGTCAGCCAAGCCAGGTCATACATGGAGGAACACGGAGAACAGAAGACTGCTAGCAGAGATGCACCTTGGAGCACAAACGCAAGGGTGAGGACTGAAACCCATCAGGTGGTTGATATAGTCAGGTCTGCAGCATCATCACTGTGCGACACCCAGGCAGCAGGCAAGTGATGATGCAATCAGAGTTTATAACAGGCAGCAGTCTGCACATGTCCAAGATGACTGGCAACAGGAGGGCAGGATAAGACCTTGACAGTACCCTCCCCTCAACGGCCCCTCCTCCGCAGAGCAAAAAGCGGTTTCTGAGGAAAGCGAGCATGGAAAGCGCAGAGAAGGGCAAGAGCATGAACATGAGCAGAGGGAACCCAGGATTGCTCCTCAGGACCATAACCCTTCCAGTGCACCAGGTATTGCCCTCAGAACAGACGAGAATCCAAGATGCTGCTAATCTCATACTCCTCATGACTGCCCACAGAAATGGGACGAGGGCGAGGAAGTGAAGAAGTATGGCGATTGCAAACCAGTGGCTTCAAAAGTAACACATGGAAGACATTGGAGATACGCATGCCAGGGGGAAAACCAAGGACATAGGCCACCAGGTTTACCTTACGGATGCAAAAAGGCCCATCAAAACGGGGTGCCAGTTTTGGAGAGGGCACCCTGAGGTTGGGATTACAGGTCGACAACCACACCCTCTCCCCAATCTGGTACGTAGGAGCAGATAAATGTCTTCGGTCTGCCTGGAGCTTCTGACGCTGTGCAGAGACCAGTAAAGACTCTTGAATCTGCACTGAAAGGAAAGGAGGGCACGAAGATGATCATCCACAGCCGGGATGTCCTGTGGCTACAACGACTCGGGCAACACAGCAGCGGGTTGGAAGCCATAATTGGCCATAAATGGAGATATCCTGGAAGATGAGTTGATGGCAGAGTTCCTGGCAAACTCCGCCCAGGGTAGCAGATCAACCCAATTGTCCAGATGGTCAGAGATATAGCAGCGGAGAAATTGCTCCAGAGCTTGGTTGGGACACTCAGTGGGACCATTGGACTACAGATGGTAGGCCTGAGGAGAAGGAGAGTCGAATACCCAACTGGGAGCAAAAGGCACGACAGAACCTAGAGAAAAACTGGCTCCCATGGTCCGAGATTATTTTCTTAGGCAACCCGTGTAAATGGAAAACCTCCCTGGCAAACACCGAGGCAAGCTCCTGAATGATAGGCAGCCTCTTAAACAGAACACTGTGGCACATTTTGGAGAACCGGTAACTGTGCAATCACGAGATGCGGGAAGTTCCACAATAAAATCTATGGCCAGGTAAGACCAAGGTTGCTCCCCATTGGGAATGGGATGCAGTAGGCCCAAAGAAAGGTGCCGAGGAGATTTGTTCTGGGCACAGCCTGAACAAGCAGCCACATACACAGCAACATCAGTGCGGAGAGATGACCACCAGAACTGATGGGGAATAGCCCAGGACATCTGGTTCTTATCAGGATGACTGGCAGTCTTGGAATTGTGGTACATGTGCAACAGTCTGATGCGCAACCCCTCAGATACAAAACATTTTCCAGCAGTTCTCTCTATGGGAGTGTCAGGTTGGCCAGCCAAGATCTGTTCCCCAAGAGGAGAGGTTAAGTTGGTGTGCATGGCACCCAGGACATAATTTGAAGGTGAGAGAGCAAGAAAATCCTCCTTGGGTCAGGACTATGTAGGCAACCACACCTCCAACAGTATAAAAATAATAATTTTATTTGATACATTAAAAAGATCAATCAATCATAATATACATAGAAATATGAAAGAATATGTAGTACAAAACAGACATATAAATAAATATAGGTATAAAACCTAGAATATTAGATAAAACCAAAAGCAAAATAGCGGCTAATATACGATGTAGATCACGAAGTGTGAATAGGCATATGGAAATCCTCCAAAACCGACACATTTCAGGTAGGAATACCTTTCTTCAAGGATATGTAGATGGTGTATTATGATTTCCGGATGGATGTTGAAGACGGCAAGATTGCCACATACAGTAAAAAGCCGTAGAGAGCAGATGGTGGAGAGAGTGTGCTGATGGTGACAGTGCCCGCAGGGTGGCGTTGCCTGCAAGAAGACAGCAGGAAGATGACAGCCACTGTATCCCCTGAGGGTCCCAATGGATTGGTCAAAAGGTTGTCCCTTAATAGGTGGAGTAAAGGTATCTGTGTCTGTGTCTTTAAATTGTTTGTGGTACTCTATTCAAAAGATACATTGGATGGTGTAGAAATGTTAGCACATATTTCAGGGACACAGTATATGTGTGAATCAAAAACCTTGTAGAGTAAAGTGTGGCACAAAGTAGTGCCAGGGCTAGGCTTGCCTGCGGGTCACTGACAGCATGATCTGAAGGTATGACCGGTGTCTGCCAACTGGACAACTCAGAATACTGGGGAGACAAGGCATCAGCCTTAACATTCTTGGAGCCGGGCAAGTAAGAGACCACAAACATAATTATAAATGTAAATATAAAAGGACAATGCAGTGACAATTGTGCTCCAGATAACATTCTTGGGTGATCAAGTGCCAGAAATCCTCCACCATTCATGCAAGCCTCTCACCTCCAAGGGGGACCCCTGAATGAACAGATGGGTCTAAAAAAAAAGCCTTTTTTACCTTAATAAAGCAGTTTATTTAAATACAGAGAGCACTATATATCTTCTTTCATTTTATGTGATACTTGCTTGGAAGCTGTTGGATTATCTACCCGTCAGTGCTGCTTATCTGTTCCTGTCTTGGATGTGTCTCTGGGTGATCTCTGCTGGTGATTTTCATTTGCCTTAAAGGCGACAAGCGCATTTAGACCCATTTGTTCATTCAGGGGTTGCCCTTGGAGATGACAGGCTTGCATGAATGGTGAGGATTTCTGGCACTTGATCACCCAAACATGTTATTTGGAGCACAGTTGTCACTGCATGGGACTTTTATATTTACATTTATATTCATGTTTATGGTTTAATGATTTTATTAATTCATTGAGCGCTGCACTTTATTTACTCTTGTTATATCGTGGGATTTGACATTTTGACCAGTTGAGTGTCCAGCTGCTATACAATTTAGGTATTGTTTTGCACTGATCTTACTTTTTTTCTAAATGGGAGACCACATAGTTTAAACCAGACAAGAATAAGGCCCATTCGGCCTGACGGGGAGTGAGCTTCTTGGCCTCCGAGATATGTCAGATTCTTATGATCGGTGAGAATGAGAACTGGAACCACAGAACCTTTCGAGTAAGTGTCTCCACTCCTTCAGAGCCAAGATAATGGTCAAGAGCTCTCCATCAGGTGTCCGACGCTGAGACAGTAGGGGCCTTCTCCCATCTCAGACACATCCACCTCCAGGACAAAGGGCAAACCAGGATTGGGATGAGACAGAATAGGAGCCAAAGCGAAAGCAGACTTGAGGGCCTCTAAAGATTGGATGGCAGGAGGCATCCAATTGTGGTAAACGCTGCCCCTCTTGGTCAGATCTGAGATAGGTTTGGCCAAAGAGGAAAAGTTCCTGATAAATTTCCAATAGTAGTTGGTAAACCCAAGGAAACACTGAATGGAACAGAGACCACTGGGAAATGGCCATTGTAGAACAGCCAAAACCTTCTGAGGGTCCATGGAGAACCCTTCAGCAGAAATTATGTAGCCCAAGAAGGCAACCTGAGACAGGTGGAATTCACATTTCTCAAGCTTACAGAAAAGCCCATTTTCTCGTAACTGTTGCAGCACCCATCTGACATCAAGGAAGTGTGATTCAATAGAGTCCGAGTAAATCAAGATGTCTTCCAAATAGACTACCACGTATTGCTGTAACATAACACGAAAGACATCATTGATGAACTACTGGAAGACAGCGGGTGCATTGCACAAGCCAAAGGCTATAACGAGAGATTTGTAATGACCAGTTCTGGTATTAAACGCAATCTTCCACTCGTCGCCCTCCTTGACCCTTGCGTGGTTATACGTGGCCCCTAGGTCAAGCTTGGTACAGACCGTTGCTCCCTTGAGGCAGTCAAACAATTCAGTGAAAAACGGAATCGGGTATGCATTCTTGACCGTAATGCAATTAATGCCCCTATAATCAATGCAAGGTCGGGACTCATCTCCCCTTTTCTTTACGAAGAAAAAACCGGCACCCGCTGGAGAAGCGGACTTGCGAATGTGCTCCCGTGTAAGTGCATCCGCAAAATACTCCTCCATGGCCTTATTCTTCACAACTGAAAGAGGATAAACCCTGCCATGAGGGGGAATGGCACCAGGTTGCAAGTCTTTAGCACAATCAGATGGACAAAGGGGAGGAAGAGTAGCATCACGCACCTTGTCAAATACATCT
The DNA here is from genome assembly GCF_965119305.1 of Pelophylax lessonae. Taxonomy (NCBI): domain Eukaryota; kingdom Metazoa; phylum Chordata; class Amphibia; order Anura; family Ranidae; genus Pelophylax; species Pelophylax lessonae. Next base: position 121,284,475 of record NC_138773.1, on the reverse strand, counting down.
TGATACTCACTATATTCAGTAGGTAACACTGTATCTGAGGAGGTACAAAGTGCCTTAACAGGCCTATAGATACAAACAGCGCCATACTGTGGAGACCAACAGAGGATCTAGACCGACTGCGAATCAAAGGTTGGATTGTGTTTCTGAAGCCAAGGGTACCCCAAAACAACAGAGTAGTGCGGGGATGAATTAACCTGGAAACAGGTCAACTCCCTGTGAACAGCTCCTATGGCCATATCAACCGGGACAGTCTCGTGGGTAACCTGTGCCGGTTGCAGGGGTATGCCATCAATCACCTTGATAAAAAGGGGAGAAACAGGAGGCTGAAAGGGTATGGAATTTGCAGCAGCAAATGTACTGTCAATAAAATAACCGCCAGCACCGGAGTCTACCAATGCCCGAGTAACCACCAAACCCACTTACCAGGAGAGGGTAACCGTGATTGGCGGTTTATCTTTATGGGAAACTGGGGATAAGGAAATTCCACCTAAGATCTGCCCCAACAGGACCTTAGGTGCGAGCATTTCCCGGACGGTCGGACAAGATTTCAGGAAATGCCCACTAATTCAGGCACTGACCCTCCCTCCTCGTAAAGGCCCGCTCAGCCTTGGAAAGGTGAGTGAACCCCAGCTACATGGGTTCACAGCCAGATGCACCATCCCCATGAGGCATGGGAGGTGAGGGAGGAACGGGTGAGAAAGAAAACATAGGAGTCAATCTGGTAGGAGGCCTCTGCAGACGCTCCTTAAACGATGGTCTCTCCCTGAGCCTGTTATCGATCAAATCACGAATGAAATGAGAGCCTCAAGCTCATCACTTCAATGCATTGGAGAGATCATGAGAGAAGACAGCCACCAGAGCCTCATTATTCCAATGGTATACTCTGCAAAGGTTTGTATACCCTGTTGAATGGACAGAAGCTGCTTTGCAGTAGAGGTAGAGCAAATAGGCACATCAAATACCCTACAAAAGGAGGCAACAAAACTGTTGGAAGAATTGGCTGAGTCAGGAATCTTTCATAAATGCAGCTGAAGTAATGTATATATGAACCTATAAATGTAGATAGAAGTTATACTTTATGTAAATTACAGTTAGAGTGATGCTTTAGGATAACTTAATTCTATGTGTACTCATGTTGAAGGTTTCCATCCTCCCTTCCCCCTCTCCTGTAATAAAAGGGGAGTCTGTATCCTGTAATAAAAGGGGAGTCTGTATGTCTCTTGTTCCTACAGAGAAAACCTTGAGAGATAAGGAAGCAGGATGCTTACATTTCCAAGACCAACTTCCAGAACCAGCTCTGACCGGAGAGATAACAGCTAAAGGATGGGACAGTTGAAGTAACCGTTACATTGCCAGATGGAAAAGTGGACATTGATTGGATGAAATATGCTATTACATTTTAGATTAGCCCAGAACACACCTATACCTCATAAATATTCATCACTAGAGTTGAGCGGAAACCTGGATGTCCGTGTTCGGCGGGTTCAGCCGAACTTTAAAAAAAAATTCGGGTCCGTGTCCCGGACTTTTGCCGAACTTTTCCCGGACACTGAACCCCATTGAAGTCAATGGGGACCCGAACTTTCAGGCACTAAAATGGCTCTAAAACACCAATGGAAAGGGCTAGAGTGCTGCAAATGGCAGCAAAACGTTGTTAAGAGCATGGCAAGTGCTCTGCAAACAAATGTGGATAGGGAAATAACTTAAAACAACAAAAAAAAAAACAGAAAAATAAAACAATGTTCTTCATCTCTGAAGGACAAGGCCCATATGGAGTAGGAGGGAGGTTGAGGTGGTGGTGGATGTGGCGGTGTCATAGGCGGGCACACAGGGTGTGCCGGGTGTACCTGGGCACACCCTAATCACCTAGGGCACATTAGCATTATCGCTCTGTTTGCCAGTGAGGAGATGGGAAAGATCTCCCTCGGACCTGCTCTGCTCTATTTCACTTTGCCAGCAGGTAGAGTAATGTATCGGGGCCATGTACATGTAGGCAAACACATGCATGTGTATTTAAACTTTGGGGTGCACACCCTAAAGCAATAGGCTGCACACACCTATGGGCGGTGTAGGTGGAAGTGGCGGTGGAGGAGGACCAGGGCCGGATTAAGAGCATCATGGGCTTGGTGCTGAGGATTTTGAAGGGCCGTGCCTTGGCATGCACCCAGAGGAGGAAGGGTGCAGCCATGCATGCCTAATTCCACATGGGATGCTGTCTCTGAAGCCCATAAACACATCCATGCATCGGCAACTGTCCCTCCTTGTCCGGCCTTCGTGCTGTGTGGGGAGGTTCTGAGGGAGCTGCCTGGGGAAGCGAGCATAGAAGCCAGACTTCTGTGTTTACAAGTGACAGAAGAGCGGTAACAGTGAATATGGCCAACCCGGGGCCTATATAAAGGTAGGGGCCTGGAGCTGCAGCTCCAATAGCCCCTACGTTAATCTGGCCCTGAGGAGGACGAGGTAGCCAACACTGCTTCTTTTCACAAATTTTAAATGAGGGTACACCCCAAAAGAGTGAGAAAGAGCAAAAATGGAACAATGGCTGGGTAAGGTCGGTATCCATCGCTATTCTGCACAAGGTACGGAAAAGTCCCGTGGGATCCATGCCTGGTTCATTTTAATGAACGTGAGCTTGTCCACATTGTCTCTGGACAGGCGGCTGCGCTTGTCTGTGATAACGCCCCCAGCCGTGCTAAATACCCGTTCAGATAATACACTGGCTGCAGGGCACGCCAGCACCTCCAAGGCGTAAAGGGCAAGCTCAGGCCATGTGCCCAACTTGGAGACCCAGAAGTTGAAGGGGGCAGACCCCTCATTCAGTACGTCTAGGCGTGTGCACACATACTGCTCCACCATGTTGGTGAAATGCTGCCTCCTGCTAAGACGTTCCATATGAGCTGCTGGTGCTGCTGTTTGTTGTGGCGTGCTGACAAAGCTTTTCCACATTTCGGCCATGCTAACCCTGCCTTCTGAGGTGCTGGCGGGGCCCTGGTTGCGTTGGCGACCTCTTCCTCCTCCTCCTCCTCTGCCTTGTGCTTCCACTGTGGCCCCGCTGTCAGGTGGGAATGCCAGCAGCATGGCGTCTACCAGTGTGCGCTTGTACTCACGCATCTTGCGATCGCGCTCCAGTGAGTGAATTACGGACGGTACATTGTCCTTGTAACGGGGATCCAGCAGCGTGGCCACCCAGTAATTAGCACAAGTTAGAATGTGGGCAACTCGGCGGTCGTTGTGGAGACACTGCAGCATGTAATCGCTCATGTGTGCCAGGCTGCCCAGAGGCAACGAAAGGCTGTCCTCTGTGGGAGGTGTATCGTCCGTGTCCTCTGTATCCCCCCAGCCACGCACCAGTGATGGCCATGAGCTGGCCTGGGTGCCACCCTGCTGTGAACATGGTTCCATCTCCTCCTCCAGCTCCTCCTCCTCATCCTCCAGAACTGTGCCCCTGCTTGACAATTGTGTCCCTGGCGTTTGTGTGTGCAGGAACCCACCCTCGGAGCCCCTTGCGAATGACTGCCCTGAAAGCCTTGGAAATGTTACCTCTTCATCCTCCTCCTCCACCTCCTCCTCCTCCTCATCCTGTGCCACATCCTCTTCCATCATCGCCCAAATTGTTTTTTCAAGGAGGCATAGAAGTGGGATAGTTAAGCTGAGAACGGCGTCATCGGCACTGGCCATGTTGGTGAAGTACTCAAAACAGCGCAACAAGGCACACAGGTCTCGCATGGAGGCCCAGTTATTGGTGGTGAAGTGGTGCTGTTCCGCAGAGCGACTCACGCGTGCGTGCTGCAGCTGAAACTCCACTATGGCCTGCTGCTGCTCGCACAGTCTTTCCAGCATGTGCAAGGTGGAGTTCCACCTTGTGGGCACGTCACATATGAGGCGGTGAGCGGGAAGGCCGAAGTTACGCTGCAGCGCTGACAGGCGAGCAGCAGCAGGGTGAGAACGCTGAAAGTGCGCACAGACGGCCCGCACTTTCTGCAGCAGCTCTGACATATCGGGGTAGTTTTTAAGGAACCTCTGCACCACCAAATTCAGCACATGCGCCAGGCAAGGGATGTGCATCAAACCGGCTAGGCCCAGAGCTGCTATGAGATTTTGCCCGTTATCGCACACCACCAGGCCGGGCTTGAGGCTCGCTGGCAGCAACCACTCATTTGTCTGCTGTTCCATGCTCCTCCACAACTCCTGCGTGGTGTGTGGTTTGTCCCCCAAACATGCAAGTTTTAAAACTGCCTGCTGTCGTTTACCCCTGGCCGTGCTGAAGTTGGTGGTGAAGGTGTTACGCTGTCCGGATGAGGAGGCGGTAGAGGATGAGGAAGCGGAGTAGGAGGAGTTAGGAACAGGAGGCAAACTGAAGCGCCCTGCAATCCTCGGTGGTGGAAGGACATGCGCCAAATTGCTATCCGCCTCAGGCCCATCCGCTACTGCATTTACCCAGTGTGCCGTTAGGGAGATATAACGCCCCTGACCGTGCTTACTGGTCCACGTATCGGTAGTTAGGTGGACCTTGCCAGAGATGGCGTTGCGCAGTGCACACCTGATTTTTCCCCCACTTGGTTGTGCAGGGAAGGGATTGCTTGCCTGGAAAAGTAGTGGCGGCTGGGCACGACGTACTGTGGGACAGCCACCGACATAAGGTTTTTAAAACTGTGCGTCTCCACCAGACGGAATGACAGCATTTCAAAGGCCAAGAATTTTGAAATGCTGGCATTCAGGACCAGGGATCGTGGGTGGGTAGGGGGGTACTTCCTCTTCCTCTCAAGTGTTTGGGAGATGGAAAGCTGAACGCTTCCACGGGACATTGTGGAGATGGTTGGTGACCCAGGTGGTGGTGTTGCTGACAGATCCTCTGTTTGCGGGGAGGCAGGTGCCGGTATCACTACAGATGTGGCTGGAGCGGCCGAGACTGCAGCAGAAGAGGAAGCAGGATGATCCAGAGACGTTTCTTGGTTTTGAAGGTGTCTACTCCACTGCAGCTCGTGCTTTGCACTTAGATGCCTGATCATGCAGGTTGTGCTCAGGTTCAGAAGGTTTATGCCTCGCTTCAGGCTCTGATTGCACAGGGTGCAAACCACTCGTGTCCTGTCATCAGCACATTTTCTAAAGAACTTCCACGCTAGAGAACTCCTTTGAGCTGACTTTGGTGCGCTCGTTCCCTTGCTGCGTTGGGCAGTAGCAGGCGTAGTGTCTAGGGCACGGGCGCTCCGCTTCTGCACCCTGCTCCCTCTTCTGCTGTGCTGGTGGCTCTGTGCGACCACCGCCTCTTCCTCCAAACTACTCCGGTCACCTGCATGACGTTCATTCCATGTGGGGTCGAGGACCTCATCGTCCTCCACATCATCTTCCACCCAGTCTTCACCCCTGCCCTCCTTGTCGGTCTCCACAATGCTGAACGCCGCAGAAGTTGGCACCTGCGTTTCGTCATCATCGGAGACGTGCTGCAATAGTCCTTGCATGTACTCATCTTGAGAAATGAGTGGTTGGGCATCGCTGCACTCAATCTCTTCCACTTCTGGGGCAGGGTTAGGTGGATGGCCCTGGGAAACCCTGCTGACAGAGTCCTCAAAAAGAAGAAGAGACTGCTGTATGGCTTGGGGCTCAGACTGCTTGCCTGATTTGCAAGGGGGTGAGGTGAAAAACGGTTGGACATCGGCTGCAGGTGCCAACTCTGACCTTTCTGCAGTAGACTGGGTGGGAGACAATGTGAAGGAACTGGAGGCACTGTCAACAGCAAACCAATCTACTATCGCCTCTCTGTGTTCTGGCCTCATCACTTCTAGAGGCGTATGATGCCCTACCAAATACTGATGCACGTTCTGTCGCCTACTAACACTTGAGGAAGGTGTTTCACTTGTGCGTGTAGCTGGCACAGATCGACCACGTCCTCTCCTTGCAACAGGAGCTCTACCAGCAGCACCACGACCCAGGCCACGGCCCCTATTTGACGGTCTCCTCATATTTCTGTAATTTATGATCTTGCCCTAGAAAGGTGTTTATTGAATAGCGGAACAAAACAACAACAGTATCGCACGGGTGTATCTGACAGTCAAGTATGCAAACTATGCCGCAATTTAATGTTTTTTACCCCAAAAGGGTGTATATTGAATAGCGGAATAGGAAAAAGGATAAAAAAACGGTGTATCTCACACGTACAAACACAGACTAGGCCCCGATTAAAATTTTTTGTACCCTAAAGGGAGGATGAGGAAGAGGAGTAGGAGGAGTTGGGAACAGGAGGCAAACTGAAGCGCCCTGCAATCCTTGGCGGTGGAAGGAGATGCGCTAAACAAATTTAAAAGGTGTATCTAACACGTACCGATACAGACTATGCCGTAATTTAATTTTCTTACACTCCAAAATGGTGTATATTGAATAGCGGAATAGGAAAAATGTTATAATACGGTGTATCTCACACGTACAAACACCGACTAGGCACGATTACAATTTTTTGTACCCTAAAGGCAGGATGAGGAAGAGAAGTAGGAGGAGTTGGGAACAGGAAGCAAACTGAAGCGCCCTGCAATCCTCGGCGGTAGGAGATGCGCCAAACAAATTTAAAAAGGTGTATCTCACATGTACCGATACAGACTATCCCGCAATTTAATTTTTTACACTCAAACAGGGTGTATATTGAATAGCGGAATAGGACAAATTTTACAAAACGGTGTATCTCACACGTACAAACACCAACTAGGCCCCGATTACAATTTTTTGTACCCTAAAGGCAGGATGAGGAAGAGGAGTAGGAGGAGTTCGGAACAGGCAGGAGGCAGACTGAAGCACCCTCAAATCCTCGGCAGTATGAGATGCGCCCCACAAATTGGAAAGGTGTATCTCACACGTACCAACACAAACTATCCCGCAATTTAATTGATCCCCAAAGGTTTTTATTGAATAGCGGAATAGGAAATATGATCAAAAAAAGTGTATGTATCTCACACGTACAGAAGCACACTAGGCCCCAATTACTATTGTTTGTACCCCTAAAAGGCTGGATGATGAGTAGGAGGAGTTTGGAACAGGCAGCACCCTCAAATCTTCAGAAGTATGAGATGAACCCCAAAAACTTGGAAAGGTGGATCTCACACGTACCAACACAAACTATCCCACAATTTAATTGATCCCCAAAGGTTTTTATTGAATAGCGGAATAGGAAATATGATCAAAAAAAGTGTATGTATCTCACACGTACAAAACCACACTAGGCCCCAATTACTATTGTTTGTACCCCTAAAAGGCTGAATGAGGAGTAGGAGGAGTATGGAACAGGCAGCACCCTCAAATCTTCAGAAGTATGAGATGAACCCCAAAAACTTGGAAAGGTGGATCTCACACGTACCAACACAAACTATCCCGCAATTTAATTGATCCCCAAAGGTTTTTATTGAATAGCGGAATAGGAAATATGATCAAAAAAAGTGTGTATATCTCACACGTACAAAACCACACTAGGCCCCAATTACTATTGTTTGTACCCCTAAAAGGCTGAATGAGGAGTAGGAGGAGTATGGAACAGGCAGCACCCTCAAATCTTCAGAAGTATGAGATGAACCCCAAAAACTTGGAAAGGTGGATCTCACACGTACCAACACAAACTATCCCGCAATTGAATTGATCCCCAAAGGTTTTTATTGAATAGCAGAATAGGAAATATGATCAAAAAAAGTGTATGTATCTCACACGTACAGAAGCACACTAGGCCCCAATTACTATTGTTTGTACCCCTAAAAGGCTGAATGGGGAGTAGGAGGAGTATGGAACAGGCAGCACCCTCAAATCTTCAGAATTATGAGATGAACCCCAAAAACTTGGAAAGGTGGATCTCACACGTACCAACACAAACTATCCCGCAATTTAATTGATCCCCAAAGGTTTTTATTGAATAGCGGAATAGGAAATATGATAAAAAAAAGTGTATGTATCTCACACGTACAAAACCACACTAGGCCCCAATTACTATTGTTTGTACCCCTAAAAAGCTGAATGAGGAGTAGGAGGAGTATGGAACAGGCAGCACCCTCAAATCTTCAGAAGTATGAGATGAACCCCAAAAACTTGGAAAGGTGGATCTCACACGTACCAACACAAACTATCCCGCAATTTAATTGATCCCCAAAGGTTTTTATTGAATAGCGGAATAGGAAATATGATCAAAAAAAGTGTATGTATCTCACACGTACAAAACCACACTAGGCCCCAATTACTATTGTTTGTACCCCTAAAAGGCTGAATGAGGAGTAGGAGGAGTATGGAACAGGCAGCACCCTCAAATCTTCAGAAGTATGAGATGAACCCCAAAAACCCCAAATATCATTCAGCTCTGCTGCAGGCCACAATTTAATTTTTTTTAACCCAAGGCTGTATATTGAATAGTGGAATAGAAAAAAAAGTGTATGATTTCTGAAACCACTCAATATTAGCACATGTGAACTGAACACAGCAGTGTATGATCAGTCACTCAGCACAGCACAGCTGAAGGAAAAATGCTGCACACAGTGCCTGATAGAAAAATACTTTTCTTCCTCCTCAGTGGGCAAAAAAGATTGTGTTCACTGCACCCCAAAAAGATTGTGTTCACTGCACCCCAAAAAGATTGTGAACACACTGTCTGACCCTAAAAATCTGCAGACTCTGTCCCTAAAAGGATTGCTAAGATCGTAGATCGGTCACTGCAAACCCCACCCCACACAGCAATATCGATTGTAGTTTGTAGAACACACTGACCCTAAAAATCAGCAGACTCTCTCCCTAAAATGCCTACAACTCGCCCTGCCTAACACACTCCGACCTGTCCCTCAATTCTATCCGGACACAAATGTTTTTTTTTTCCTGTCTGTCCCTAATCAGCAGCCAGCACCCCAAAAAGATTGTGTTCACTGTACCCCAAAAAGATTGTGTTCACTGCACCCCAAAAAGATTGTGTTTACTGCAGCCCAAAAAGATTGTGTTCACTGTACCCCAAAAAGATTGTGTTCACTGCACCCCAAAAAGATTGTGTTTACTGCAGCCCAAAAAGATTGTGTTCACTGCAGCCCACACACAGCAAAATGGATGTGGACCACTGACACCTGCCTATCTCCTATCCCACACCACACAGCAATATCGATTGTAGTTTGTAGAACACACTGACCCTAACAATCAGCAGACTCTCTCCCTAAAAGGATTGATAAGATCGTAGATCGGTCACTGCAAACCCCACCCCACACAGCAATATCGATTGTAGTTTGTAGAACACACTGTCTGACCCTAAAAATCTGCAGACTCTGTCCCTAAAAGGATTGATAAGATCGTAGATCGGTCACTGCAAACCCCACCCCACACAGCAATATCGATTGTAGTTTGTAGAACACACTGACCCTAAAAATCAGCAGACTCTCTCCCTAAAAGGATTGCTAAGATCGTAGATCGGTCACTGCAAACCCCACCCCACACAGCAATATCGATTGTAGTTTGTAGAACACACTGACCCTAAAAATCAGCAGACTCTCTCCCTAAAATGCCTACAACTCGCCCTGCCTAACACACTCCTACCTGTCCCTCAATTCTATCCAGACACAAATGTTTTTTTTTTCCTGTCTGTCCCTAATCAGCAGGCAGCACGTTGATGTGTGCTCTCTCCCTGAACTAAACAGCAGAATGATGCCGCAGTGGCGCTGCCTCGAACTTATAAAGACTTGGTCACATGCTTCAGACGGCCAATCACAGCTACTGATACATTTGTAGGCATGGCTGGGATGGCTTAGGCACACCAGTTAAACGCTTGTTGATTGGCTGTTGAAAGCCCGCCATGAAAAGCGCGCCAAAGCATGCAAAACCCGGAAATAAAACGACCGAACACGGATTTTTACCCGAATATACAGTAAAGTTTTCGGGTCCGTGTTCGGGTAACAAAAATCCAATTATTCGGTACAAACACGAATAATACAGTCCGTGTTCGCTCAACCCTATTCATCACTATAAAAAGTGCAAACCCCATTGTCTGGGTAGATTTTTATGCATGAGGCAGGCTATGACTGAACTCTGTATATATCTCCATGCGCATATAAATAAACGAATTCCTCTTGTTTTGCAAAATCACCGGATCTGAGTTTTTCCTACAAAAACTCCGTTATTTTAGTACCACAGGATTATCATTCTCTCATAAGGGATTCACCCAGGTCAAGGCCTTGTCCAAGAGCAATGAGATTAGGAAGCCCAACTTGCACCTATCAGAAGGAAACGCCTGAAGAACCATCTCATAATAAATGCCCACTTGGTTTAGGAAGCCACCACACTGACTTGGTTCACCCCCATAGCTCTGCGGAAGGGTGGCTGAACTAGTTATCATTCTGGTAACAGCGACTCCAGCTGCAACTGCAGGAGTGGCAACAGGAGCAGCAGCAGGAGCAACAACAGCAATAAAGTCTGCAACACCTGAGCGAACTGACCCAAAAAGGTGATTTTGTTGATCGAGCGTGGTAACCAGCATGGGGAGTGCATCGTCAGGATTCATGGCCCTTGTGTACTGTCAGGGTGCCATGAAACCAGACCACAGGGGGATGCAGGTAAAAAAAAAAGCAGTTTATCGGAGCAAACAACAATAAAAGCACAGCAGGAGTGGGAAACGAGATGAGAAACAAGTCAGGATCAAGTCCAGAAGCGGGTAGTCATCCAAGCCGGGGTCGAATCCTGAAGCGGGTGGTCAGTCGATACGGGGTCGTCTGCCAATGTAGGGTCAAGAGCCAGGAGAGTCTTCAGCCAAGCCAGGTCATACACGGAGGAACACGAAGAACAAAAGACTGGTAGCAGAGATAGACCTTGGAGCACAAACGCAAGGGCGAGGACTGCGACCCATCAGGTGGTTGATATAGTCAGGTGTGCAGCATCATCACTGTGTTACCCAGGCACCAGGCAGGTGATGATTCAATCAGAGTTTATAAGAGGAAGCAGTCTGCACATGTCCAAGAGGACTGTCAACAGGAGGGCTAGGTAAGATCTTGACAGACAAGGACATTGGGGACAATGAAAACTGGTGTCTCTCCTAACTCCCTCTCTGCCGCATACCCGCCATTTTTTGGTGTCTTCTTCCGGTTTTTGCTGGTGGAATTTTCTTAGGGAAATAGTGCTCATGAAGTTTGCTGACACAACCAGAGGGAATGCTTTCTGGGTAAGATCCTTGCTGATTGTAATCATGGATACACCCAGGCTTTTGAAAGAGATTGTGTCTTCCGTGAAGTTCCACAGAGGTGTCATTGTGCATGGTGGACAAGAGGTACACATCTCTCTTATCTCTCCACTTCACGGACAACACTTCCTCATTTTTCAGACTTGATAAATTCCCCATTTGTAGTCTTGTGCTCACTAGACCTTGTGGGAAGCCCCTCTTGCTTGTTCTTGTTGTACCACAGGCCAAGGTTTTCCCATAGTATGTAAAAGTAAAGTGGCGGAAAGGGGGCAGACTGGTATAATAATTGACTAGGTAGATGTGATACCCCTTTTGAAACAGTGGTAATGCCAGGTCCCAGAAAATTTTTCTGCTTGTGCCAAGGTAGGTTGGACACTCAGGGGGCTGGAGCTGGGAGCCTTTATACATGTGGAAGGCATGCACATATCCAGTGGCGCTTTCACAGAGCTTGTAGTGCTTCAGTCAATACCTGGCCCTCTTACTGGGAATGCATTGGTTGATTCCCAGCCAGCCAGTTGAGGGGGACAAAGGATTCGTCCACACAGATGTTCTGGTCAGGGACATAAAGGTCAGTAAATCTCTTAGAAAAAAAAACAATAAGGAAGCACATTTTATAGAGTTAATCACAGTTGGAATGATCTCGGGGAGGGCACTGTAAGTTATCGCTGAAATGCAGGAAGCGCACAATCATGTCATAGCGGAACCTGGACATGACAGCTGAAAAAATTGGCATGTGATAAGTAGAGGGGTTGGACCAAAAAGCACGCAATTTGTTTTTTTCTTTTTAAGCCCCATGTTAATCGAGAGGGTCCAAAACAATTTAGGTTCTAGTTGAACAGCAGCAGTCTAAATATGTACACATCATAAATTATTTAAAGTGACAGTGCTGTGGGAATAACATACAAGGTACTTTATTGCTGGGGCAATCAGGGTCCAGTATACTAAAAGATTAAGTGGTAACTTACTGTTCCTGAGTTCTCCTCCTCACATAGGATCAGTGTGTGAAGTGGAGAAGCCGGTAACAGGGAGTTACTGCTGTTTGTTTACATTGTTGACCAGCTGTGATTGGACACAGCCTTACGTTGTAAGGAGTCATCCCTGATCGCCCTAGGGGCGGGCAAGAGTAGCGTGACCGGAAGTATGTCATATGACGTCCAGGGGGGGGGGGGGACAAGAGGACCACCCCAGCGTCATCTTACCATAGGCCGGGCAGGAACCTGTTAAAGTTAAAGTATAACTTTATCTTCAAACCTTTATCTGGGGACACAGCAGACAACGGGTGTAGAAGGCTTTTTCCCACAAACAGGAAAAAGAAGAAAAAAAAGGAGGGAATGAATGAACCATGTCCTCACTGCTATGAAAGGCAGAAATTAACTTAAAAAGGAAAAGGATAGAGATGGAGGGTGGCTTTCTCCTTATCCCTAACAGAGGGCTAAGAAGACGAAGCAGGGGCACAGAGTATCCAAACTTGAGATCAGTGTAGGCTGAAGTGATAGCAACTTACATCCTTTGACTTCCTTGATGCTATCATGGAAGCAGCCCAAAAAAAGGCAAAAAAGGCGATCCCCAACAAAAACTTTTTGAGGTTTAGCCCAGCATACCATTACTGGAGCAACAACATTCTCCTCAAGCTGACAGTAGAATAACAGTTGTAGGAGGTTATGAGTGTTATAGTTAGAGATGTCTCACATAGAAAGCAGAGATTTATAGTCCACTGTGCAGAAGCTCAGTTATCCAAAGTTAAGATAGCAAGCCTATGAGGGAACCCATAGGCCAGGAAAACATACTTGTTAAAGCTCGTAAGTTCTTTATTAGCTTCTCAAAGGAAACAGTAAGAGTCAGGGGTTTGCTTTGGCAAAAAGGAAATTTAGAGCAGGAGCAGGTATAGTCGGTGGCTGAAGGGAGGGGGGGACTGCCAGTGTGTTCCAGCTTTCTTTTAGCCTTGAAGGCACCTGTGTGCTCAAAAACACAAAACAAGAGAAGCCACATATGTAAAGACACATAAGACAGTACTGCTGTAAGCTTCTTACTCTTCTTTAGAAGAAAAGGGATAGAGAGCAATTAGGAGACCATAGGATGGCTCATTCAATCTGTATGGGCAAAAAGGGGCCCAGTGTAGGTAGTGGTGCTGAACACTAAAATAGTGATCATTCAGGGAGGCAGAGGTAGGATATAGTAGTGGCAGTACCTTGAGTCCTTCAAGAAGGCAGAAGTAACCCCCCTAAAACATGATCTAGTAGAGGAGGATGGCAAGTGGCACCAAAGGCTGCCCTTAGTGTCTGTGTCCTTTCCCAGCAGCTAACTATGGTGGGAGCCTGAAGAGAAAGGGACACCTAGGAGAAAGAGCAAAGGAGTTGTTGCAGGGTATGACATCCCTCTGACTGGATAGAAACCTGAATATGATAACAATGGGCTATGCCAGTTTGCCCACTTCTTGTACTCAGTCACCTAGGAAATTTAGGAGGACAGATAAATATTAATTACAAGGAAAGCTCTTTGAAGACAGTGTGTGGTTCGCTGTGGTGGGGTTTCAGGGATGCAGGGACATAGCAAGACCTGTAGCCCCCCCAAGATTCTCATACTCACAACAAACAGACTCTAACAGCCAGGCAAAGTAGGGCAGCAGTATTGGACAGAAAGTAGTCTAGTGTGACCCCAGGGAAAAACGTAGTTAGCTAGTGTTATAAAAGGTTTTCTGGAAGTTACTTCTTGGTCACTGGGACTCTACTGGGACCTGAAAAAAAGAACACTCCAGTCACAGAAAAAAACTAGATTGAAATAAAAAAGGAAAATCTCCTATCTAAAGGAACAGACAATCTAAGATGCCCTACCTCTTAGAGCACAAAGCTAATAGATGTGTTTAGGCCTTAAAGGGTGCACACCCTTCTGTTTTTGCTTAGCATACATCTTTCTAATAGCAGTAGTTAATTGACTGTGTCCCCAATGAATGTTTGGAGAGCAATGCTTTTCAGAAATGTAGCTGGTCAAGATCTAAATCTGTGTGCTAAACATTATTTAGGATTTGGGAACCCCTTTACCTTATCAGTTTGCAAAGTAGTAGAGGTACTCCCGAAAACATCTGCTACAGTCTCCTAGCTGTCTCTCACATAAAAAAAGCCTAACATGTTTATACTAAGAGGTGCTTTACAGGTATCAGTTAGATTCAAAATGTCGAATTTGGTTGGTAAGAAATGAAGCAAAATTAGAGATGAGGTTACAAAGCATAGATCTATAAAGGATATCACCCACACCACATACACATATGAAAATCTCTGTGAAACCTGGTGGTAACCTAGCACTCAAAATAAGAACGACTTAGTGGGCTTTCTGGCTCTAGCACTGTTTTTGTCGCTGTGTTAGCTGCCTAAAATTGCTTTAATCCCACTATCTGTAGACACACACACACATATAGAAAACCTCCACGTATACATTTCTATACCAATGGTTGATCCATAGTTGATTGTGAGGCTGTAGGAGATTCCCTGTAGAGGAGGACATTGGTGAATCACCTTTGTCCTCACTTGACCCACTCACATTTGATATACATCATCAATGTGTGGCCCTTACAGTGGCCACAGCTTATCAAATAGAAGATAAGTGCTAAAACAACAAGCGAAGCCGGCCGGCTTCTAATTCAGCCAGTCCTTCCGGGTTGCATGGTGACGTCACCACGCAACCAGGAAGGACGGGCTGAATTAGAAGCCGCCCGGCTTCACTTGTTATTTTAGCGTTTAGCTTCTATTTGAATGTAAGTTTTCCTCTTTTATTTAAATAAATAGTTTTTACGATTCACATTATGGAGCATTATCCTTTTCTTTATGGTTGAAACTTGAGCCATTTGGCGGACTCTTAGGACTTTGAGTGGATTACTGCCTTGAGTGTCGCTTGCTGCTCTGCATGGTCTGTGGCATCCAGTCTGTCTCATTTGGTGTTTCTCTTTGGGGTGGATATCCTGCTGGAATCGATTCATTGATCCATATCTAGTGGCTGTTTATTGGCTCAATACAGTTTGCCATCTGGTAAGCCTATTCGCATGTTGTGGTGATTGGAGCACTGCGGTGGAGGACAGCACGTTATTTATCCGTTATACTCACATTATTTTCCTATCACTATTTTGGAACTTTTTCCATTACAAGGACTTAATTTAGGCACATATATCTATATCACTCAATGTGTCATATCAATTTTCTGATATAATAATTTGATACATTTTTATGTACTATTATCATTTTTTATGTACTATT
Source organism: Pelophylax lessonae (assembly GCF_965119305.1). Taxonomy (NCBI): domain Eukaryota; kingdom Metazoa; phylum Chordata; class Amphibia; order Anura; family Ranidae; genus Pelophylax; species Pelophylax lessonae. Next base: position 121,269,064 of record NC_138773.1, on the reverse strand, counting down.
ATCACTTTTAGTGCAGCTTTTTTCTGTTTTTTGGTCTACTTGGTGTTATCTCACTTTAAAGCTGCAGCTTGTTGATTTATATTAGCGCGGTTATATATTGCTACATCAGATATGGCGTTCTGACAGCTGGTCCATATAATCGCCAGAAATTGGATAACATTGATGAGATATACTGTATAAACACTTGAACGGTGTCACACTCATCTCCCCCACGATCCAGTGCCAGGTTTCCTTTCCATTACATGGCTGAAAGCACTACTGGGTTCACCAGGATTGCTGGCACTGCATTCAATCAGAAAAAGGCTAGGTGACACATTGCGTGGCATCCAAACATCGCTTACAGCCAAGCACCTGTGCCCTTGGTGACCTACCTTCACCATGTATTTTAAACACCTCCATGCACCCTGAGATCTGATGTTCCTCCATGCACTTTAGATGCACCCTTGTATCTCCAATGACCCCTGCTCTCCTGTGTCTCTCGTAACTCCTGCTCTTGTGTCTCCAGATTCCTTTGTCTGCAGTGACTCCTGCGTTCCTATCATATGTCTCCATTGACCTCAGTGCCTTCAATGATTACTCCAAAGCACCTGTGTTTAACCAGTAACCTCTAAGCTCCCATTGACATCTAGTGACTCCACAGGTTTCTTTGTAACCTAGTGATCCCGGAGCATCCTGTGTCAACCTGCGACTCTAGTACAATGTTTCTCAACCATTTTCAAGTCACGGCACCCTTGAAAAGTATTTTCATTCTTAAGGCACCCCAGTTTAAGGCTTGGCTCACATTACTGCGTGCTGGGAATGTGCACAAAATCATGTGCGTTGTCAAAATGAAAATTGACAAATGCTCTGCTCTTTAGCAGACTCGCAGAGGTACTATTAATTCTTAATAGTACACCCACGCATTGGCAAATGCTAATGACACTAAACGATTTTCATAAAAGGGTTGGGGACTGCGTTTCTGCGTGTAGAGCAGCCCATTGAAACAAATAGGCTGCACGCAAACCACACAAATGTTAAACAAGAGTTTGTTCACATACATAAATACTTATACACATCACACACACACACACATCCATATAAACATATAGACACACGCGCACAAGCGCACACGCGCACAAACACTCACACACAGCTTTTTTAAAAAACTGTAATACTGTACCTTCACTCACACTGCTGGGTGCTGTACTGTAGGGGAAGGTGGAGAGGCCAAGAAGATGCCACTCTACTGTATTTCACTGTTCTAATTAAGCTCCTACTGTGCTGATGCAAGTGGAGCAATGGGAGTTCCTAATGCCCTTCTTAACCAGAATGCCAAAGCACCCAAACAACCTCAGACAGCACCCCAGGGTGCTGCAGAACCCTAATTGAGAAAATGCCTAATTGAGAAAATGCCTGATTATCTCTGTCTCTCCATGCAGCCTTAAGTACAAACCTGTATTTTTTTGGACTATCAGTTCCAATCATATTACTCTGAGAAGGTCAGGCAAGGAGGAAAAGTATATTTTTATAATTTTTTAGGATGCTTCTTCATATGATATATCCTTTTTATATTAGCAAGCAGGAGCTGTAATTCCCAGACCCCAACACATGACTTGATAGATGTTTTTTTTTTTGCCCAGGGTTCCTCTTTAACATGGCTAAAGTTAGCTTGGAATATGCATGACTTGGGAGTCTTTTGTTTCTTCCTTTGTCAGTGACTTAGCGCCTATGGGGAAAAAAAACAGATGAGACTTTCATATCCAGAGATAAATAGATTCTTGAAAAACATAAAATGTAATAACTTGCCATATGCCATATGGTTTGAATTTCTTTTAAGAAAACTTGTATAAACTGCATAATCAGCTCTTCTATAATGATAAGACAAAGTGCTAACTGTGGAATCCAATGTGGAATAAGTCTATTACCATCACTGGCTGTTTATAAGAGTGCTTCATTTGTTTTATTCACAGAAGAGAAAATGCTGCAGACTAGATCCCAATGTCTTCTTAAAAAAAAATATATTATATTTAGTCAACATTTCAATTAACTGTGGACTAATCTCAACTCATTTACATTATTTCAGTATGCAAAATTAAACATTTTACTGCTCAGTTTGAAACCCTATTATGAGAGGTCTGCCTGGAAAATAGATCTGCTAATTATTTTCTTTGAATTGATTATGAAACATTTATTGCATTCTCCTAAAAATATAGATTAGAAGCATGGCAGGCAAGGCTGGAATGTATACATTTTGCATTAGGTATTTGCACATGAGCAAGTTTAGAATACCTGTGAACAAGTTTACACAAATATCGTCTAGGATTGGCTTGCCAGACTGAGTATATTTGAAGGAAATCTCCAGTCACAATAAACGAACCTAAATGAACACATTGCAAGAAGAATGCCCTAACTTTTTCCTTGCTGGAGCGGTATATATTTTGTTTCTTTTTTCATTGGATGCTCCTGTTTTTAATTATTTATTTTAAGCAAGCAACAGGGTCTCTAAACGTTGACTTGTGCTCTTATGTATAGGAACATGAAGACATCCAACCTCACACAGCCTCCTAGCAAACAATGGCTAAAGTTTTTTCTGCTCTTATCTAAAGACCTTTTTTTTTAAATACAGTGGGTAAAGAAAAGAATCACCCCCTTTATAATAATTAAATTTTTTTGCTTTGCAGCCTGAAATGAAGACAGACGTTGTTTTTGTTTTATTAAGCAGTATTTGCTTATAACATCCACATGAAAGGTATAACACCAACATGTCAGAAAAGAAAAAAAAAAAAATCAAAAACAGAATCACTGAATTGGAAAAAGAACACCCACTTGTGTCAGTATGTTGTTGAACCACCTTTTGCTTTAATTACAGTCTTTAGTCCGTTGGGCTATCTCTCTACCAACTTTGCACATCTAGACGTTGCAATATTTGCTCCCTCTCTTCTGCAGAACTGCTCAAGTTCAGTTAAATTTGATGGTGACAGTCTTCAAGTCATTCCACAGATTTTCAATGGGGTTTAAGTCTGTGCTGTGACTAGGCCATGCAGGGACATTCACCTTTTTCTCCTTCCACCACTTTGTGGTCATTTTTGCTTTGTGCTTTGGGTCGTTGTCATATTGGAAGGTAAAACTTCTTTCCATTGACAACTTCTAGCAGAGCAGGGGAGCAGATTTTCCTCATGAATTTGATGATATTTTGTCCCATCAATTCTGTCTTCTATCCTGACAAGTGTTCCAGTCTCTGCTGCAGAGAAACACCCCCATAACAGGATATTACAACCTCTATGCTTTACTGTAGGAATGGTGTTATTTGGATGGTGAGCTGTATTGGATTCCTGTCAAATAATTAAATTAAAGGTCAAATAATTACATTTTAGGTTGAATATATTTTTATGAATATTTTCTGCATATAAAAATCAAAACATATGTGGGTAAAAGAGATGGAGGGGAATAAAGTGTAACAATCATCAGAAGGATACAAAAAATGGCCCTTCAAAGGTCACAGGTTAGAATAAACCACATCATGTAAGCAATTTACAAATTGTCACGGGGAGGGATGGGGGGGGGGGGGGATAAAGAAAAATTAAAAATTGCATAGAATATTGGTTAGGATGGTACAATGTTAACCACAGCAATCAAAAGACTGCCAGATGTTTCTTCTGAGTGGAAGAATCTGTGATGGGTAGAAATCGGAATAGGTAAAAAAAGAGGGGGGGGGGTGCTAATGCTTGAAATTCCTTTTGGGTTAGGTGTAAAATCTTCTTTGGACTTTGTCCAAGGTCAAGTATTGGAGCCAAATGATTCACAATTTGTTGTTTTTTTTTTTCATGCATCTAGTTCCCTGGCTTGCTTCTCCTCCATAAGCACTGTCATTTATTAAGTCTACCCAAAAAATGTAGGGGGGGGGTGTAGTATTGGATTTCCAGAACCTGGGGATAAGCTGCCACGCAGCTGATAAAAATAATCTGAGGGTGCAAGATTTTTGAGATTTAATGGAGCCTGGCAAAAATGGACAAAAGTGCAATCTTAAGAAAGCGGTGAGAGAATCGTCATAGATTTTGTAAATATTTCAAATATTTGGTGCCAAAATGGATGAATTTGGATGCATTCCCACCATGTGTGCAGATATGTTCCTCTTGTTCGAGAACAGCGCCAGCATACATAAAAAGTTTCGGGGAAGATCTGATTATTGTAAACTGGGTCTCTGTACCATCTAGATAAGCAAGAGATCAAGGATTTGTGTGTAAACAAGAATGAGGAATGCCAATCCTCTAAGGCAATCTCAGTCTCCAGATCTCTTAATTTTATGTAAATAGGGAGAGTGCAATGATTATGTGAAAGAATCTCTTTATATATCAGGGATAGTGTATGATGAGGAGACTTTGAGAGGTAGCACAATCCTTCAAAGGCTGTCCAGGGTCTATGAACCTGTCCTGAGGCATATAGTGTTTTACAGTATTTTGTCAAATGCAGATTTGTCAACCAGTCTAGGGAGGCTATGGAGATGTCCATCTGAGTTCTGAAAAGGCAAAGTGTGGGGTGCACAAACGAGCAAGCTATGGGCCACGATAACTTTTCATATGTGCCATAAACCAAGGATCGGCCACCGTTGGAAAACCCTGGATTATCAAATAGAAGAGTTAATGGGCTTGGCTCAGAGAAAAGAGAGTAAGGCTCCATGTACACAGGACGCTGGAAATGGCCGTTTAGGAGCAGTTGGGCGTTTTTTTCAGAAGCCCCTGAACCCACCTACATTTTATCTTATCTGTCCATGTACACCAGGTCGTTTACAGTCATTTGCAGGCAGTTGCGTTCAGGGACTGTTTTTAGAACGCAATTATTTGCGTTCGAACGTGTGTTTCCCGGCGTTTTCAAACGCACAAACGCGTCCGAACGCGTCTGAACGCGTCCGAACGCGTCTGAACGCGATGACCCGCGTTCGCGTTTTTCCATTTTAAAGGGGAATAATTTTTTTGACCTTTAGGAACGCTTCTAAACGCAAACGCCTGCAAACACCGCTAAACGCGGGTACAAACATGACCGAACGGACGTTTCAAACGTTCTAAAAATTCCAGCATTCAAAGGGACTTTTAACAACGTCCCGTGTACATGGAGCCTAAGGCCGTTGACGATGATACAAGACCGCTAGTAATGCCGGGGTAAATGGAGAGAGCGATGACAAAGACCGATAAGTGTTACAATTGGAGATTCTGTCACATCTGCATATATTATTGCAGATAGCTCACATACATCATAATATCTCCTTAACAATATTTTGGATGGATCTCTCCATAATATCTCCTGATTAATATTTTGGATTGATCTCCCTAAGTTTTGGAAGCGTGCACTGCCTGTAAGCACCTCTTGATTATGCTGCACAGCCTTCCTTGTACAGATATATATGCATAGAGAAACCATCCAACTTGCATAGTCTATACTGCCATATCCAAAGGCTGCCCCATCAGAAATCAATTACCCACAAGTGCATTTTTTCTAGTAAGGTTAAAGGCTGGTGCACTAATACCAATCCCTGGTTTACCTGAAGAAGCATAAAAGTTACAACTGGGAATCCAATGGGCTCTATGTTCCTACCAGCTTTGCTGTGTTGACGATCTGGCTCTAAACTCATTGCAGTGACTAAAGCAGAACACCCCACAATATTTTGGCATGGCTGCTTCTAGTCCAACTTGTGAATGTGCAGGAAAGGGAGGCAAGGCTGCAGCAAAGGATGTAAGCATTATTACACTAGTAAAGGCAGTACCTGAGAATACACGTTGTTGGTAGAGTAACCAGGTGTGATTTACCACGAAGCAGCAAATACTAAGGAAACATTTAAGTTTTAGACCCCATTCACACTAGCGCGACTTGTCAGGCGACTTGGTCGCCTGACAAGTCGCGGTGGGTCGCTCGCCATTGAATAGTACAGGACCCGTTCTAATAGGAGCGACACAAGTCGCTCCGACTTAGAAAAAGGGTCCTGTACTACTTTGGGGCGACCTGGAGGCGACTTGCATTGACTTCAATGATATGAAGTCCGTGCATGTCGTGCCGAGGTCGCGGTTCACAGGTCGCCCCAGCAAGTCGCATCACCCCTGTCTGAGCGGGGTCTTAACAATACAAAAACATGGGCAATAATGTAGCTGGTTTAAATGTATGGGTTTAGGTAAACAACATCTTTACTAAAGTGAATCTAAGGTCAATATGAACGGCCATATGAAAAATTCAGTCATTTGTCCTCTGAAGGGAATTTTGGGAAGGTATCATTAAGAAACATTTCAATCAGAGATGCCTCAGTAAAGCTGTAAATAAAAAAGAGAGTGCACTGCAAAAGTGTAAGATTCACAAAAAGTCTTTAATTGGTTAAACATGTATTGCACTCACGTAAGGAACATTTCAACAACTAATGAATGCATTTATCTGTCCATCTGTGCCTTATTTGAACTTCAACCTCTAATATAAAGGCTAATGTGTTTTGAGGCAGCACGTCTTCAAATGAGTTGGCTCTGATGAAGAGGTGCTACCTCAAAATGCATTAGCAAGTATTTTACAGGTAGGTCTTTGAATGAAGCACTAATAGACACATGAGTGTACTTGTTGGTCGATGAAATGTTCCTTATAGAAATGAGAGAAATGTGTCTTTTTTTTTTTTTAACTTTTGTGAATACAGTGGGGTTGTTGCACAAAAACTGGAGAATGCAAAATCTGGTGCAGCTCAGCTTAGAAACCAATCACCTTCAAGGTTTTATTGCCAAAGCTTAAGGCCCCTTTCACATGGCGACGGATTCCGTTCGGCTCAGCGGGGGATCGGTCCGCCGATCCCCGATGAGCAGGTGGATGACAGCTCCATCTCTGCTCTGTGTGCGGAGATGGAGCTGTCAGATCCCCGCTGTGCTCTATGGGGAGAAAAACTGACAGGCGGATCGACCCATGACACAGCCGTCAGGTGGAACGGGACAGCCAATTGAAACATTTCAGCACATGGACATGCCCCCTACCTTATAAATAGACCAGAGCAGGCGGCCATTTCACATTCTGCTTTTTGTCAGCGTAGGGAAAGGTCTGCTGTGTTCATCAGGGAGAGATTGCCAGACACAAATGGCTCTGTTAAGATCCACAAAAATCCTTTTCAGGGCTGGTATTTCGGTATAGGTCTACTACAGTCTCTTTTCAGTTTAGGGACAGGTATCCAGTCTGTGCTTTATGGACAGATAGAGATCGGCAGTGACACAAATCGCTCTGTTAATGTCCACAAAAGTAATTTAAAGGGCTGCAATTTATTTGGTATAGGTGTACAGTTTCTGTTTAGTTTAGGGACAGGTATCCAGTGTGCTCTAGGGACAGATCAGCAGTGACACAAATCACTCAAGTAATTTAAAGGGCTGCAATTTATTTGGTATAGGTGTGCAGTTTCTGTTCAGTTCAGGGACAGGTATCCAGTGTGCTCCAGGGACAGAGATCAGCAGTGACACAAATCGCTCTTTTAATGTCCACAAAAGTAATTAAAGGGCTGCAATTTATTTGGTATAGGTGTGCAGTTCACTATATAGGGGTTTAATCCACGGTATAATATACTTTGTGGTCGGTAAATTAACGTACACCCTGGTTTAGAAAGTCGGTGTGGTGTGCCTGAACCGATGTTAGGGGGGTAGCCTGTAAATAAAGAGGGCACCCCGAAGGTAAGAGGTTAAGAAAAAGGGTGAAGGTGGGTGGGGTGACGAGCCGAGCAGCAGCAGGCCGGTATAGGGGAGGGGCGGTGCTATAAAGCCCGCTAGCTCCTCCCACAAATACCGGCCTGCGGCCGAACACTTGTGGTCGGTAAATTAACGTACACCCTGGTTTAGAAAGTCGGTGTGGTGTGCCTGAACTGACGTTAGGGGGGTAGCCTGTAAATAGTCTCAACTCCTTCTCTGGGTGAGGAATATAAACCTGAAAAGCGACAGACTCCCACCGACCAAGCCTTTTGATGATATGGCCTGGCGTGTTGTTCCCGGAGGCAGCTGATGCCGCGCCTATCCGGAAGGAGTGGCCAGAATGCGCTGCAGGGTCCCAACCCAGTCTGATGCATAGAGTTCGGATATAGAATATGAATTTGGACGCGGTGAGGGGAACGTCCAGCAGCGTAAAAAGCGGAGCGTGGCTGGGAGAGCTCAGGGTCTGAGCCACAAAATTGTCCAGCACTTTGACTGGACACCAATGATTCCCCGATGGGTAAAAAGGGATGGTAACGGGGTGGCCCACCTGCCTGGTCTTGGAGCACCGGAGTGACAAAACATAGTGATCCCCCCATTTGACCAGATCTCGTTTGAGGAGACATGAGCGACCCTCCGCTAAGGAAGCTACCGTAAACTCCCCGGGCCTGAGAAAGCCATAGAAGGCCAGATACATGGCGGTTTTTACCACTGAATTTGTGAATGGCTCAAAAGGGGCCGTGTCCAGCAAGTCGGAGAGAGCCCGGAATTTCTCCCCATCTATAGGCAACCGTCTGACCGAGGTATGGTGATCCACTTTGCCAATACCCTTCAGGAGGTTCTTTAATGGATATGCCCTGAGAAAAGGTGATGAGTTTGGCTGGTGCGTCAGGACATGGTGTTGAACACCAGACAGGTACAGCTTGATGGTGCTGGCGGATAATTTAAGCTGGAGGTGGCAAAAGGCAGCGAAGGCGACCATTGTCTGAACTGAGTGGCCGTCCAACCCAAATTCCACTGAAAACCTTTGGAAGATGGACATGGCTCGGTCATAGGCCTTCCTGGTGTTAGATGACAGAGCCATCCGGGCCAACTCCCACCCATGCGCCACGATCCGGGCTAGTCCAGGACTAGTTCCTCGAATTCCGGGGTCCGCGTGGGGCATCTGTCGGCCGTCGGGTGGAGGTTGAAGAATACCTGCAATTTAGACCGGGAAAGAGCGTCAGCGGCTGAGTTGGAGTGACCCGGGATATGCTCACAGTAAAGAAAAAACTGAAAGGTGGCTGCTACCAAGGTCAGCCTGCGAACCAGCCTCATGATGGTCAGGGATGACGACCGGCCTTTGTTAATAATGTCACAGGCAGCCTTGTTGTCACTAAAATACTTGACTGCCATCCCTGACCAGCACCTACCCCAAGTAACAGCTGCCGCCACTATAGGATATAACTCAAACAAAGCTGAGGTCTCCTGGAAAGCAGGTAAGGCAAGTGACTCAGCCGGCCAACTATCCCTGAACCAAGAGTCCCCAAAGATGGCTGCGAACCCGGTATTGGCGGCCGCATCCGTCCAAAACACGGGGGACTGGGAAGAGATGGGCGGGATGAAAATGGAGATGCCGTTCCAGCTTTCAAGGAACTCAACCCACATCGCCAGGTCCGCCCAGGCCCTAGATCCACGACCTTATGCAGGTAAAGGTCCAACTCCTCCCGACGATGTGGGTAGACGGAACACAACACATCCCTGTAGATTCCGAAAGCCAGGACAAACTCTGGAATGGTGAGTTTTTTATTGAGCCTGGGGTCCCTGGCCTTCATAACTACGGACAGATCTCCGTAGCTGTAAACCTTATTCTCAACCATGTCCTGGGAGGCAATAAGGAGAGCCACCAGGTTTACATCCTTCCCCTCCAAGATATCCTTGCGGAGAGCTGGGGGGACCATGTGGGCCGGGGTGATGATAGGAGATACCGTAGTAGAGGGAAAGAGGGGAACTGGGGGCCTACCCTGAACACTAACGGGAGCTGGGGTCTGCACTGGCAAGGAAGGAGGAGGACCCCTGTGAGCTGGACTGGCGTCCTCCAGTTTGGACAGTCTATCGCCGATGGACTGCAGGGAAGATAGGATGGAGTCCAGGGTCCCTTGCATGGCTGACCCACAGCCCTGAGAGCTGGTGCCCAGTCCAGGATCTTCTGGATGTTCCGACATCAACCTAAATAGTTCCGCTTTCCTTGCCGTCGCTGGGAACGGGATACCCTTCTGGCGTAGGACCGCCGAGATCTTCGGGATGGTCCAAGATCCGTAGGAGCCCAGCGGAGATGGATTCCGAAGACCCCTGGGGGTACCAGATCTGACGGGGGTGCTAGGTCTGGCTGGCGTGGAGGGGGAGGAAGATCCTTCGTCCAGGATGGCTCCTTGAGGCCCGCTGTTGAAGGAAACAAAAAATAAAACGCCCAAGTCCGATTAACGACCGTAACGTAATTGGAGAACCACTGGCTGGCTAGCTAGTGCCCTGAGGCAAAAAACTTAACTACCCCGTGACAGGTGAGGCCCTGCTAGATGCCAAGCGGCCGGCGAGAGGCTCTACCTATGATTTGGGCGTGGGGCGTGAGCCCCTGATGTGGTGGCGGGAAGGTTGGCCTCTAGGTGACAGTAAAGAATCAAAAACGTGTGGCCGTGACAGGTGAGGCCCTAACTATAAACCCATGAGAAGGGTGGAGCGAGGCGCTAGCTTTGGTTTGGCTCGAGGGGCGAAAAATCTCTGACGAGATTGGGAGGTTGGCCTCGCGGGACCGGCTATGAAGGGGGGAACTATAGGGCCAGTTGAAGTGCAACAGCGAATAACAGTGCCTACGAGGAGGACGAACAACATGAAGTGTAGTATGTGCACAGAGGTGGTGAACCGTGACGGAGCACTGGAACCGAATGGCATCCGCTGGTGAACACAGAAGGTGTGAAACGAGCCTGAAGCGTGACCGGCAGGGGCCTAACCACCGGTCGCATGGCCCGACAAGGTGACTAAGTGTGTGTAGGCCCAATGAGACGGAAGGCAGGCCTAGTAGTGCCTATGGGCGACGCCAGAGTAGCGTCTGTGATGACTAAAATAAATGCGGAGCCGTGTGGTACACAAGGAACCTGAACCTGAAGTAGTACCTGATATCAGCATTGAAGGACATGATGTGAACCTGGAGAAAAAAGGCAAATGGTCAAGGGGGGGGGGGGGGGGGAGAGAGAACCAAAAAGCCGCAACCCATGACCCCCCACTAGTAGATACATAACATGGAGCCAGGAACAGAACGCATACCCTGCAAATGCTAATGAGACACCCCCCAAACCCCGGGCACCAACCCCCCCCCCTCTCTGACAAGGCAGAGCGACCCCCCCCATACAAGGTAGCCGTGGTATAACAAGAAGCAGGCAGAGTAATGCAGGAAAACGTGTGTGATGGGGTAGCCGTGGCCTTGGCAGAGGCAGGCAGTGAGTGCAGGAGAACACGTGTAAAAAAAAGGTAGCCGTGGCCTTGCAGAGAGGCAGGCAGTGTGTGCATGAGAACATGTGTAATGAAGGTAGCCGTGGCCTTGCTGAGAGGCAGGCAGTGTGTGCAGGAGAACATGTGTGAAGAAGGTAGCCGTGGCCTTACAGAGAGGCAGGCAGTGTGTGCAGCAAGATGCCCCCCCTCCCCTCCCCCCCATACCCTGCAGGTACCTGACCCCCTGCTGAACAGCGGGGAGAAGCAGCGGAGTAGATGTGGCAGTAGCAGAATGTGCAGGCAGCGGCTGGAGGCAGAGGAGTTGGGATGGATGCAGCGGTGGACGAGCCTGGCACCTGCGGAGGAAGTGCTGGGATGCACAGTAGCGGTGGAGGAGCTCGGCGCCCGCAGCGGTGTTCCCTGCATCTCAGGTCCCGACCGGAAGTCCGGTCCTCGAGGCAGCGGTATCCGGCCGACGTCAGGTGACCAACTAGAACACCTGACCAAGCCGAGTGACGAGCCGAGAGGCAGCAGGCCGGTATAGGGGAGGGGCGGTGCTATAAAGCCCGCTAGCTCCTCCCACAAATACCGGCCTGCGGCCGAACACTTGTAATATAGAAAGCATATTATAGTGGATTTGTATTGTGCACTGTGCAGCATTGTGACTGGTGTGGTGACTGAGCGTTGCTGCAGCAATACTACAAACAGTGACAAAAGCACTTTTAATGTATTATAACTGGTGTGATAGACCAGTGGCCCCCCAATACCACATATTGAAGTGGGGTGTTATCTAGGTATACTTTTACAAGTGTATTTGTGTCCTGCAACAATATTGCCTCTTTTGCTGTGCTAACTCTGCTACACACAGTGCCAAACTCACTGGCCAATTTTTTGAACAACTGGTGTGATAGACCAGTGGCCCCCCAATACCATATATTGGAGTGGGGTGTTATTTAACAGTATACTTTTCTAAGAGTGTATTTTAGTCCTGCAAAAATTTGACCTCTTTTGCTGTGTTAACTATGCTACACACGGTGACAACAGTTACTGGCCAATTATTTGTAGAACTGGTGTGATAAAACGGTGCCCCCCCCCCCAATACCACATATTGAAGTGGGGTGTTATTTAACAGTATACTTTTCTAAGATTGTATTTTAGTCCTGCAAACATTTGGCCTCTTTTGCTGTGTTAACTGTGCTACACACAGTGACAACAGTTACTGGCCAGTTATTTGTAGAACTGGTGTGATAAAACTGAGGCCCCCCCAATACCACATGGGGTGTACCTCCCTCCAGCCAACAAATACTACGTTCTTAGCTGTCAGGTAAACCCATGTGGGCTAATTTTTGGGGCCTATACTGGCCGACACTTACTTCTGTTACCTGTGAATGCCTAATGTACCTCCAGCCATCAAATACTACGTTCTTTGCTGTCAGGTAAACCCATGTGGGCTAATTTTTGGGGCCTATACTGGCCGACACTTACTTCTGTATCCTGTGAATGCCTAATGTACCTCCAGCCACCAAATACTACATTCTACATGTCAAGTAAACCCACGTGGGCAAATTTTTGGGGCCAATACTGGCCGACACTTACTTCTGTATCCTGTGAATGCCTAATGTACCTTCAGCCTCAGAATACTATGTTCTTAGCTGTCAGGTAAACCCATGTGGGCTAATTTTTGGGGCCAATACTGGCCGACACTTACTTCTGTATCCTGTGAATGCCTAATGTACCTTCAGCCACAGAATACAACATTCTTAGCTGTCAGGTAAATGCATGTGGGCTAAATTTTGGGGCCTGGAATGGCTGACACTTACTTCTTTATCCTGTGAATGCCTAATTTTTCAGACTGGAATTGAATATCAATGGGTCTGTAAAGGTTCTGCCAAATTGTGGAATGGATGCGGACCCATTTTACAGATGTGTGAATGGACCCTATATGTATTTGACATGCATTTACCGACTGCTGTCAGTTCTGGCTGATTGATAAAAAAAAATAAAAAAGATTTGCTGTAAAAAAAAAAAAAAAAATTTAGGGCAACTTTTCCAATTGCAATACTTCTGTTATGACATTGTCCATGTGCTGTGACTATTTGTGCACAGCTAGTAAGTCTTTTGTGGCTGCAAATATGACCTAGGTTAAGGTTTTTAAAGTTCGCCTCCCATTAAAGTCAATGGGGCCCGCCGCAAACTCGAGGTTCGCAGACTTTTGAGAAAATTTGCGGCTGACGTTCGCGAACCGCCCGGCCGATGTTCGTCCAGCACTAAAAAGAAACTCTGTGCCAATAATTTAAAATCTGGCAGACATACTACAGGCAAATAGACTGTGCAACTTGCAAGTGCAAATGCACCAGAGCGTAGTAAATGAGGTAAAGCATCACTTTACAAAGAATACCCAATCACATGCAAGGAATATAAAAAAAAAAAAAACTGAATTTTTGGTTGCACATTAGTTTGTCTTTTTTAGAGTTGCCTCAGTGTCAAAAGATCCCCCAGTGGATACCATGTGACTTATGCTCAGGTATTGGTGAACTGAATGTGTGTTCAACTAATTGCAGAGTTATCACATTTAACTATGTAAGACCTTGAAATCCTTACCTTTAACCTAAGTTCACACTGGTGCAGTGCAGGGAACCGCATGTGGTTTGGGCAGGAATCCCAACGCATTGAGATTTGAGCCAGTTTATTTTGTATGGCTCAAATCACAATGCATCTGCAATGGTGCAGGACCCTTTTTTTGCTGCACCGGAATCTAATTGCATGGGTGTTCACACCCATGCAATCTAATTCAGACAATTCCACTGCATTTTGTTTTGGGCAGTCATTAATTTAGCATTCACACTCACAGTACATCGCATGAGCGCCGTGGGATTTCATTGCAGTGCGTAAAACGCACAGGATTTGCTGCATTTCCCGTACCGCATATCTGTGAACCGAGGCTTAACCTCCCTGGCGGTAATCCCGAGCGTGACTCGGGGTTGATTTTTTCTATCAGGAGCGGTAACCCCGAGTCACGCTCGGGGTGGATGTGCAGAGAGCGCAGCGGTGTCTCTTACCTTCTCCTGGCGATCCAGCGATGATCTCTCATTGCTGTGACCGCCAGCCGAGAGTCCCGCTGCTCCTCCGTCCTCCGTCGGTGTGATGACTTCCTAGTTCCGTTCCCTGCAGTATATATATACCGGTGTATGTATGTATATATATATATATATATATATATATATATATATATATATATATATGCATATATATATATATATACATACACCGGTATATATATGCATATATATATATATATATATATATATATATATATATATATATATATATATATATGCACACACACACACACACATATATATATATAAAATTATATTATTGATTCAATTATAATTCATGCGTTATATATTACATATATATATATATATATATATATATATATATATATATATATATATATATATATATATATATATATAATATATAATGCATGAATTATAATCTAATCAATAATATAATTTTATTATATATATTATATATTAAATAATAAAATTATATTATTGATTTGATTATAATTCATGCGTTTGTGTTTCAAATTTATCACATCTGGGATATCTACTAGACTCTTGTTTTGGTCAGGTTTAAGTCAGTAATTACTAAGAATTGTAGGCCTATAATACATAACGCCAAATTTCCATGAAAAGAATTGTACCGCTTTTGGTATGTAATTCCTGACAGAATCATACCGCCACGGAGGTTAATGATGTGAATCCACAATCAGTCTAGTGTCTAATTAAAAGAGATGTATGGGTTTATGTTTTTTTCCACAATCATACTTACCTAGGTCGATGCAGCATCGGTCCGATGCTGCATCTGTCCCCTGGTGCCTCCACACTGAGAACCGAGTGATCAAACACTGCCGATCGCTTGGTTCTCACAGCTCCATTAGCAGAGAGCTGCAGACTGTCAGTCAGCAGCTCTCTGCTCTGCCTCCTCCACGCTTACTGGAGTGCTGGGCTGTGGAGGGGCAGGGAGCGACCGGCTGAGCCGGGTGTCGGTCACGGGATCTGGTGGATCCCGACTCAGCAGTCGTGATGACATGGAGCCTGGGCAGACTTCTGTGACGTCAGCAGAGAGCTGGCTTCAGACCACTCTCTGCTGAAAATGGGTCACTGGAGTGCAAAACGAACTGCACTCCTGTGATCCATAGGAGATGTAGAGCCAAACAAGCTTTGGCTGTACATCTCCTTTAAGTGTACTACATTAGGATATTACCGATATGGTTTCTACCTAAGAATCTTTGGTCAGAATGTTTAAGTAGGCCAGTCTGAACATCAGTTAATTTAAAATATTGCCTGGGCAATGATCACTTAAGCAAAGATTCACATTATTAAAGAATAAAGGTAGATTTTTGGTCTTTTATTAACTTAAGGCTGCAGCACAGAATAAATCGGTAAATATATTTGTACAATTGTGCCTATTTTGAGTGTTGCATGAACTACTTTGCTTCTAGCTAAATAAGTACTCTCGCTAAAGGTTTTAGAAAGTTTGGCCACACCTTCTGATTACATTAAAGTACCTACATTTTAGCATATACTGTAAGTATACACATTGTAAATGCATGTATTTAAGATGGAGCAGTTGTTGAAGAATCAATTCTAGCAAAGACAATGTCATCTTTCTGCTATGTGCATTTTTTATAACAAAGAGATAGATTAAACTCTGAATATACAGTGCTTTTCCATGAAGCATGCAATCCAAAACTGTGCATTATCAAAGTCTTTCTTATTACAACTGTCTATTTGCATTTGAGTTTGTTTTATAAAAGGGGCACTGCAATTACCTTGAAGAATAGCTGTGTATCATTAGATGTGATTGCACAAAAGATAGAAAACACCCAAAATGTTTCCAATGTTCTAGGATGCTTAGTAAATAGTCAAATGTACTGATGCAAATGATTTAAATTATTGTTCATATTTAAAGTCTATCTAAAGCCTTTTTTCATTTTGGATAGCATAAGCAAGTGTTAGAAACTTTGTCCCATAGCTGTCTGTGTCTCCACTGGGGAAATTCACTCTTTTTGTTTATCCTGGTGACCATTGTCACTGGGACTGAAAGTGAGGGAAGATCTAAAAATGTGGGTTTTCATCAGAAAAGCAATAGATCGAAAGTCCCGCAGTGAAAACACTTTTTCTAGTAACTGTCTAAGAAAAAATGTTCCTTATTTTAGAAAAATCTCTTAACATTTTTTGACAGAAAATGAAAGAAAATCTCCCAAAATGAACACAGGCAACAACATGTCATACTCTCCAAAACTAATAAAAAAACATTTTGGGTAAAACCTACTACAAAATGCTGTGCAAAATATGGAAGGGCAATCATTTAGGGGTGTAACTACGTGGAACCCCATAGCAAAATTCTGATGGAGCTTCCCAGATAGCTCAGTTTAAGTAGCTGACAGTGTCAACTGTGATAATACGTGTCATTGATTTATAAAAAAAAAATGTATGCCTATATCAGGAGTAAGCGACCTAGGAGAGGGGGAGATTTACTTCAACAACATTGAAGAGATCAAAGATCACCAGGGAGCAGAATACTTTTTTAAGGAAATACCCTAGCAAGGCCACATTAAAAAATTTGGTTTTGAAGAAAATGTCACTGTAAAAATAAAAACGTATTCTACTTTTTTAGCTTGGCCTGACTGACTGGGTTGCATTTTGATCTGGCTGACTTGGTTGAGTTCTGGTCTGGCTGGCTGGGTTGAGTTCTGGCCTGGCTGGCTGCATTACATTCTGACCTGAGAGGCTGCATTTAGGCTAGACTGGCTGATTTCAGTCCTTGGTGGCTGGGCTTCTGAGTTCTGGCCTGACTGGCTAGCTGGGCTGAGTTTGGCTTGGTTGACTGGATGAGTTTTGCCTAACTCACTTGGCTAAGTTCTGGCCTTGCTTGGTGGGTTGAGTTCTAATTTGGTTGGCTGGAAAGGGGTCAGGAGCAAGTAATACATAAGGGGAGAGATTAGTAGGTTTATAGTAAGTAATGCAAAGTTCATAGGTCAGGAGCAAGTAATGCATAAGGGGAGAGATGAGTAGGTTTAGAGTAAGTAATGCAAAGTTCATAGGTCAGGAGCAAGTAATGCAGAGTGCAGATGTCAGTAGTAAATAATGCAGAGTGCAGAGGTCAGTAGACCAGTTATAAGTAATGCAGAGTTCAATAGTAAGTAATGCAGAGTATAGAGGTCAGTATGAAGTAATGCAGAGTGCAGATGTCAGTAGTAAATAATGCAGAGTGCAGAGGTCAGTAGACCAGTTATAAGTAATGCAGAGTTCAATAGTAAGTAATGCAGAGTACAGAGGTCAGTATGAAGTAATGCAGAGTGCAGGGGACAGTGATAATGAATTCAGATTGCAGAGGTCAGTAGGAAGTAATGCAGAGGTCAGCAATAACTAATGCAGAGTGCAAGGTGAGTAGGTTAATAACACATAATGCAGTGTGCATAAAAAAAACATCTCACAAATCAGTCATGCCCATCCTCATCAGAAGTGATTCCTTTCATTATTTTCAGAGTGGCGAAGGGAAGTGGATGTAAGACACAGATACTTGCTCTTATATTGCTCTAGAATAAGTGTGGTGTCTTGTGGCTGTTTTCCTATGCCCTACTGAATACAAGGAGGAAATAACCTCTGACAAGGGTCAGCATGGCAGGGACAAAAGCTACTTATGGCATGCCCATGATCGATAGGTTGACACCCAGTCTTAATCTAAGAAAGGCAGCAGGAAGGCTGTCAGCATAGTTAGTACACCACAAGGGACCAGTGCTCTATACTTTGATTAGCAATAATAATAACCATAATTGATATTCTACACTATGACAAAATGAATAATCAACTTACAGTACACACTCTATAACTCTAGTACAACTTTTTTCACACAAAAAAAGTTCTAGAACTACAAACCTCAGCTGTCCTTTAGGTCTTGTTCATACTAACAATGTGTACAACCACACAACCCTATGTCTACACACATGTCTATGCATTGGGACTGTGTTGGGCAAGGCTGCCCAGTCCAGTCCAGCCCAGCACATCTGGTGTAAACAGGCTCTTAAGATTTTAGCAGAGGAGAAACTGAGTGATTTTTCACTGCTTTAGGCATTAGAAGGTTAATTTCAGTGTGTAGCAGATATTTATAGGTCAAAAAATCTACACTGCTAAAACATAATATAAATTATTTTTACTACACAGAGGGGGATCTGTGACTAGCAACAATCCAAAGGATCTGACTTTAGTCCTATATGATAAGTTTTAGAGTTTGGTGTTCCTTAACAACTAAATAGGATAATCCATGATCAAATTAAAGCAACTAAAAATGTTATTCCTAGCTCCTTCAGTCTTTCTCCCTGCCAGACAACCAGTCCCACAAAGCAATCTTCTACGCAAGTTGTGGGGCTGACCGCTCACTGACAGCATTTCATACTGTGCAGGGCCAGGTCTTCCATTGCACATGGGAATATTGAGAACCACCTTCTGGGGACATAGGAGAGTTTAGAAGAGTTCCAGTTGTCAGAGTAGTGAGGAGTTAGGTAAGTATTCCTTTACTTTATAACCCCTCCAAAAATAATTTAATGTTAATTAACCAGAGGGGTGGGGGGTGAGGGGGGGGGGGGGTTGGTTCAGTGTGTCTTTGAATGTGAGTCATCCTTAGATCTCCCTTTTACACTGCTTGCACTACTTGGTCATGTTGGAATATGCATTCCCAGCACATTCTTTCTCTGAATAAGTGACAAACTAAGTTGTGAAACATGAACAAGGATGACACCCCTAAACAAACATCTTCAAAGGCATGTCAGAAATGGCAGCTGTGGCATCTCTATCTTAACAGTTGCCCTTTAAATAGGGAACTGTTAGAGAGCTATTAGCATCAAATGACCTAGAAATTTAACTATTTGTCTATTAGTAGTCTAATAGGCCAGTGCCCAGGGCAGCAGGTAAAGGGGGAAAAGCAACAAACCTCAAAATTACAAACTGGTATCATTGTTTTCTTATAATGTTTCTGATCACCTATATAAATAGCTAATAATATCAGCAAAATGCCCTATAGAGAATGTGTGTGAATAGGATTTAAAAAAAAGTCTGAATAATCTCTATAGTTCAATAAATATGAAACCATCTCTACTTTTGTTTGTTGGTCTGCACAATTAAATGTAGCTGTGAATTGGAAGACAGTCTGGCTGTAAAAGATATTCTAACACAAGTTTTTATGAAAATAATTCTATGATACAAATGGCAGAACTCATATAAAAAGGCATCAGCATGTAGGTGTATATAGAGCAACATGATTTTTTTAAAATGCATACTGTATGACTAAACAACTAACCCCGCACACTAAAAAAAAAAAAAAAAGGAAAAAAGGAAAAAAAAATGTTTAGTATATTCAAATACACGCGTGAGCTTTACTTTACTGGCTTCAGAGGATGATCTTTTGTCCTTACTTATCTTCTAGAATGACAGTGTTTGTCATGTGTGAAACACACAAAATTAAAAACTAATAGACATTAAACCCTCTGTTTGGAAGGATTTCCCTTTTGACTCAGTCTGGTGGCAATAAAGTAAATAAGCAAGAAAGTCAGAAGGGATAATGACTCTGAATTAGCTTTTTTTCAAGGTCATACAAGATATACCTTTATAATTCTGGAGACTAGAAGCTTTGAAGTCATATTATACATAAATCCTTAATCCATTTAATAAAGACTTCTGGAAATACACATCTAGGCTGTGTTTGCTAAAGAAATTGTGGAATACATATCTTTTCTCAGCAGACAAGCGGGTTATTTTTTATGTGAGTTTTACCATGGCTTATATAAATGATCTCTATCTTTTTTATCTGTCAGTTTAATTTAAAGAAGTACTACGGACAGGATCAACACCATCAGTATACCTACTGTGCATAAAGTTAAGTTAGGCTGCTGCTTTTCATTGAGTTGCAGCGACATCCACTCACTTCTATAAATCACTTATCAGCACTTTGCAGCTCAGGTTAAGATTCTAATTACTGATAGCAAATAGTGATGTCGCGAGCCTAAACATCGGCAAATGTTCGCGAACCGGCGAACCGGGCGAACCGCCATAGAGTTCAATAGGCAGGCGAATTTTAAAACACACAGGGACTCTTTCTGGCCACAATAGTGATGGAAAAGTTGTTTCAAGGGGACTAACACCTGGACTGTGGCATGCCGGAGGGGGATCCATGGCAAAACTCCCATGGAAAATTACGTAGTTGACGCAGAGTCGGGTTTTGATCCATAAAGGGCATAAATCACCTAACATTCCTAAATTGTTTGGAATAACGTGCTTTAAAACATCCAGTGTGTGAATACGATCAGGTATGATGTTTTATCGGTCAAGTAGTGTAAGGGTTACGCCCGCTTCACAGTGACAGACCAAACTCTGACAGACCAAACTCCCCGTTTAACAACAGTCAGTCAGTCCATTTGCACAACCGCAAACTCCCCATTTGCAGAAGGTTGGATACCAAGCTAGCCATGTCCCGTTCCTTGTCCTCACTGACATCATTGAAAGTCTCTTCCTCCACCCAGCCACGTACAACACCAAGGGTCCCCGAAAGGTGAGAACAAGCCCCCTGGGACGCCTGCTGTGGCTGGTATTCCACCTCCTCAAAGCCACCTTCCTCCTCTGACTTCTCTTCTTCAGACTCCTCTCTCTGCGTTGCCACAGGTCCAGCAATTGACAACGACAAGGCTGCTTCTGGTGGTGGGGAGTGGACCACAACTCTTCCTCTTCATGCTCATCTACAGCCTGATCCAGTACTCTTCGCAGGGCACGCTCCAGAAAAAACGCATATGGGATGAGGTCGATGATGTTACCTTGGGTTCGACTGACCACCAGGGTTGTCACCTCCGCAAAAGGAAAGGATGCATGAGCCTACAGCCATTGTTCATGAGCATTCAGTAACGCGGCCAAAAAATACCCAGCTCCGCAGAAAGAATGAAAGAAAATGAATGTTTTTTCTATGAAAAATTATCCTGCGGATCGCTTTGGTCTGTACACAATGAAGCAACGACCTTATCATCTGGGGTGTGCCAACACAATCCTAGAGGTGATCGCTTCATTGTGATACGCAAGCCCCTTCACCACGACAAGGTAACGATCACGAAGGGGAATTGACACATGTATGTGCCTTTTTTTTTGTTTTTTGTTTTTTTTGCAGCCACAGTGTAGCACCAGAGGCCAGAAAAATTAAGCATGTACACATGCATGAAAAAGTAGGTATTGTTGCAGCCGCTGCTGTAGCAGCGGCCTGAAAAATTGAGGTTTTCAAGGCAGAAAGTGCACTAAAACATTGCGGCTTGAACCGTAGTTGGTGGCGGAGACGTCACGTAAGTCATCCGGCATGCAGAGAATGATTATATACAGCAGCGTGTGGACCATTTTTAGGCCAAGGCATCTCAGTCATCACCAGGCCTTTTTTAGTCAAATGCATTCCCCACTGTCAGTCCCTTCGGGATCCATGCCTCATTCATCTTAATAAACGTGAGGTAATCAAGACTTTTTTGACCTAGGCGACTTCTCTTCTCAGTGACAATACCTCCTGCTGCGCTGAAGGTCCTTTCTGACAGCACACTTGAAGCGGGGCAGGCCAGAAGTTCAATGGCAAATTGGGATAGCTCAGGCCACAGGTCAAGCCTGCACACCCAGTAGTCAAGGGGTTCATCGCTCCTCAGAGTGTCGATATCTGCAGTTAAGGCAAGGTAGTCTGCTACCTGTCGGTCGAGTCGTTCTCTAAGGGTGGACCCCGAAGGGCTGTGGCGATGCATAGGACTAAAAAAGCTCCGCATGTCCTCCATCAACAAGACGTCTGTAAAGCGTCCTGTCCTTGCCGGCGTGGTTGTGGTGGTAGGAGGAGGATTACTTTCACCTCTTCCCCTGTTGGATTCCCGTTGTGCTGTGACATCACCCTTATATGCTGTGTAAAGCATACTTTTCAACTTATTTTGTAGCTGCTGCATCCTTTGCGACTGCCGGTAATTGGGTAACATATCAGAGACTTTCTGCTTATACCGGGGGTCTAGTAGCGTGGCCACCCAGTACAGGTCGTTCTCCTTCAGCCTTTTTATACGAGGGTCCCTCAACAGGCATGACAGCATGAAAGACCCCATTTGCACAAGGTTGGATGCCGAGCTACTCATGTCCAATTCCTCGTCCTCACTGATGTCATTGAAGGTGTGTTCTTCCCCCCAGCCACGTACAACACCACGGGTACCAGATAGGTGACAACGAGCACCCTGGGATGCCTGCTGTGGTTGGTGTTCCTCCTCCTCAAAGCCACATTCCTCCTCTGACTCCTCTTCCTCATACTCCTCTTCCAGTGTTGCCGCAGGTCCAGCAAGCGATGGTAAGGCTGTTTATGGTGGTGGTGATGGTGACCACAACTCTTCCTCTTCCTCTTCACGCTCATCTACGGCCTGATCCAGCACTCTTCACAGGGCACGCTCCAGGAAAAAAACATATGGGATGATGTCGCTGATGGTGCCTTCGGTGCGACTCACTAGGTTTGTCACCTCCTCAAAAGGACGCATGAGCCTACAGGCATTGCGCATGAGCGTCCAGTAACGTGGCAAAAAAATACCCAGCTCCGCAGAGGCTGTCCTAGCACCCCGGTCATACAAATACTCGTTGACCGCTTTTTCTTGTTGGAGCAGGCGGTCGAACATTAGCAGTGTTGAATTCCAACGTGTCGGGCTGTCGCAAATCAAGCGCCTCACTGGCATGTTGTTTCGCCACTGAATATCTGCAAAGTGCGCCATGGCCGTGTAGGAACGCCTGAAATGGCCACACACCTTCCTGGCCTGCTTGAGGACGTCCTGTAAGCCTGGGTACTTCTGCACAAAACGTTGCACAATCAGATTCAACACATGTGCCATGCACGGCACATGTGTCAACTTGCCCAAATTCAATGCCGCCAACAAATTGCTGCCGTTGTCACACACCACTTTGCCGATCTCCAGTTGGTGCGGGGTCAGCCACTGATCCACCTGTGCATTCAGGGCGGACAGTAGTGCTGGTCCGGTGTGACTCTCTGCTTTCAGGCAAGTCAACCCCAAGACAGCGTGACACTGTCGTATCCGGCATGTGGAATAGCCCCTGGGGAGCTGGGGGGGTGCAGTTGGTGTGGAGCAAGACGCGACAGCAGAAGAGGACTCAGCCGAGGAGGTTAGCAAAGAGGATGGAGTAGGAGGAGTAGAGGAGGTGGCAGCAGGCCTGCCTGCAAGTCGTGGCGGTGTCACCATGCAGCCGCCAGCAGGTTTACCCAATGCGCAGTGTAAGTTATATACCTGCCCTGACCGTGCTTTGCAGACCAGCTATCAGTGGTCAGATGGACCCTTGCCCCAACACTGTGTGCCAGACGTGACATGATTTCCTTTTCCACAATAGAGTACAGGTTGGGGATTGCCTTTTGTGAAAAATAATTTCGGCCGGGTACCTTCCACTGCGGTGTCCCAATAGCGACAAATTTTTTGAAGGCCTCAGACTCCACCAGCTTGTATGGTAAAAGCTGGCGGGCTAAGAGTTCCGACAAGCCAGCTGTCAGACGCCGGGCAAGGGGGTGACTCTGTGAGATTGGCTTCTTACGCTCAAACATTTCCTTGACAGACACCTGACTGTGGGCAGGTGAGCAGGAACTGCTGAAGGTGAGAGGCGGAGGGGTGGGTTGTTGATAGGGGGCATGGAGAACAGCAGTGGTTGACGTGGCTGAAGATGCTGGACCAGGAGGAGGATGGTGGCTTTCAGTTTGTGTGCTGCTTTTACTCATGTGTTGATCCCATAGGCGTTTGTGATGTGAGATCATGTGCCTTCGCAAAGCAGTTGTACCTAGGTGGGTGTTGGACTTCCCACGACTCAGTTTCTTTTGGCACAGGTTACAAATGGCATCGCTGATATCAGAGGCAGACACACAAAAAAAATGCCACACTGCTGAGCTTTGCAAGGACGGCATTCTGGTGGTGGCAACAGCTTGCGTTGATTGGCGTGCTGTCTGGCTGACCCCGGGTGCCGAATCTACATGCTGTCTGACTGCGCCACTAGCTCCTTGCGATGACCTCCTCCCCCTGCTTCCAACTCGTCTCCTCCTCCTCTCTGTCTCCCCATCTGAACTTTCCCCCTCTTCTTCTGCTCTTCGAGCAGGCACCCAGGTGACATCCACAGACACATCGTCATCATCAGCCGCTTCACTTGACAACTCAGCAAAGGCAGAAGCAGCAGGTACAACATCATCATCATCATCATCATCACAATGTACGTCCATGTGTATAATGCTGCCTGACTGAGACATATCCCCGTTATCTACATCCTCTGGCACTAATAGTTGCGCATCACTTATTTCTTCCAACTGATGTGAAAATAACTCCTCTGACGGATCAAGTGAAGCGGCTGTGGTGCTAGTGTTGGTGGTGGTGCCGGCGGGCTGGCGAGTGGTAAATTGAGAGGTGCCCGAAGCTGAGCTGGAGGAGGATGGTGCATTAAGGTTCCGAGCGGAAGCTGTAGACGATTGGGTGTCCTGTGTAAGCCAGTCAACTATGGCCTCAGAATTTTTTGAGTTCAGGGTCTGTGGTGGCCTCTGAACACTGGCATTATTCTAGGGCCTAAGGAAATCACAGCACCACGACCACGACGGCCCTTGCGGGGTGGCCTGCCTCTGCCTGTCATTTTTTTTTAATGTGTTGTTACTGTTGTACTATGAGTGCAAGGTGCTGTGCCACCCCTATAGGAGTGTTGGGCAGTGGGTACAGTACACTCTGTGGACCTGACAGTCACTGGCACCCAGGCAACTGCAATTAAAAAATATATATATTTTCTTTTACTTTGCAAGCTGCTGTGCCACCTTATATATCAGTGGTGGGTGGGCAGTGGCACAGTACACTCTCTGTGGACCTGACAGCAGTCACTGGCACCCAGGCAACTGCAATTAAAAAATATATATATATTTTTTTACTTTGCAAGCTGCTGTGCCACCTTATATATCAGTGGTGGGTGGGCAGTGGCACAGTACACTCTCTGTGGACCTGACAGTCACTGGCACCCAGGCAACTGCAATTAAAAAATATATATATTTTTTTTTACTTTGCAAGCTGCTGTGCCACCTTATATATCAGTGGTGGGTGGGCAGTGGCACAGTACACTCTCTGTGGACCTGACAGCAGTCACTGGCACCCAGGCAACTGCAATTAAAAAATATATATTTTTTTTTTACTTTGCAAGCTGCTGTGCCACCTTATATATCAGTGGTGGGTGGGCAGTGGCACAGTACACTCTCTGTGGACCTGACAGCAATCACTGGCACCCAGGCAACTGCAATTAAAAAATATATATATATTTTTTTACTTTGCAAGCTGCTGTGCCACCTTATATATCAGTGGTGGGTGGGCAGTGGCACAGTACACTCTCTGTGGACCTGACAGCAGTCACTGGCACCCAGGCAACTGCAATTAAAAAAAATATATATATTTTTTTACTTTGCAAGCTGCTGTGCCACCTTATATATCGGTGGTGGGTGGGCAGTGGCACAGTACACTCTCTGTGGACCTGACAGCAGTCACTGGCACCCAGGCAACTGCAATTAAAATATATATATATATATTTTTTTTTACTTTGCAAGCTGCTGTGCCACCTTATATATCAGTGGTGGGTGGGCACACAGTGGCACTGCAGTGGGCACAGTACACTCTGTGGACCTGACAGTCACTGGCAGCCCAGGCAACTGCAATAATAAAAAATATTTTTTTTTTCAATTTATTGCAACAAGATGCTGTGCCACCGTATATATATATCAGTGGTGGGCAGTGCACTGCAGTGGGTACAGTGCACTCTGTGGACCTGACACAGCACTCACTGCAATTATGACAGAGGAAAAAAAAAATATTTTTTAAAATGCAAGGTACTGTGCCTGTGCCACCCGAAATGAGTGTGGTGTGCACACAGTACAGTCTGTGGTAGGTCTGTGGCCTCTCACACACAGCGGGCAGGCAACTGCAGTCACAGTGTACAATATATATATATATATATATATATATATATATATATATATATATATATATATATAAAAAGAAAAAACTCTATTACCTTACCAGCCCTTAAAAGGGCTTTTGGGGACGCTAGATATATATATATATGTATATATATAAATAAAAAAGAAATCCTCAATTACCAGCCCTTAAAAGGGCTTTTGGGGACACTAGATAGAGATATATATATATATATATATATATATATATATACGAAGAAACAACTCAATTACCAGCCCTTAAAAGGGCTTTTGGGGACGCTAGATATATATATATATATATATATATAATATATATATATATATATAAAAAAATTACACAAATACCAGCCCTTAGAAGGGCTTTTTGGGGTGCTGTCCTTACAGCAGTAGTGAACCAAGAACACTGCAAGACCAGGAACACTGACTAACTGTCCCTAGCTTAACAGCAGCAGCAGCAGCAGCAGCTCTCCCTACTCTCACTACACACACTGCTTCAGAATGATCTAAGATGGATGCTGCCCTTGCTTATTTATAGGAGGTGGGAGGGTGTGGGAGGGAGGTATGCTGATTGGCTGGAAATGTGCCTGCTGACTGTAAAGTTCAGGGTCAAAGTTTGCCTCAATGATGTATTATGGGGGGCGGACCGAACATCGCATATGTTCGCCCGCAGCGGCGAACGCGAACATGCTAAGTTCGCCGGGAACTGTCCGCCGGCGAACAGTTCTGTACATCTCTAATAGCAAACTGCAACTGGATGGGACTGCATTATGTATAATGTCTAGTTTGTTGTCTGATATTTACAAAAACAGTGCATTGTTGGCACAGGTAATATTTCCTAATACAGTATCTTTTCTTCTAAATAGTGAATTAAAGTGGAGTTCCACCCTAAAATGATACTTACCTCCATCTTCTCGCTCCGGGTCACCTGAAAAACAAATGGATAATCGCATTTTTTTTCTTTTACATACCTCGTAGAGAAGAAAATACTTACCTTACTTCCTTCTTCCTCCCCTCGGCGGCCACGGCCCATCGTCACTTCCTGGCTTTGCAATGATTCCTGGGAGCTGAACGTCATCGCTCCCAGGAATCATTGCGCCTGCACAGGCCCCGACGTTAGTTCCGGGGCGCGCGCGTCATTCCCTTCTAAACAGCTTCTGGGCATGCCCAGAAGCTGTGGAGGGATGACGCGCACGCACCGGAAGTGACGGAGGGGCCGGTGCAGTGCTTCGTGGGACCAAAGAAGACAGAAGAGGACACAAAAGAGGATCGCGCTGGCTTCAAGCTGCCCACACCTGAGATGGCAGTGCTGGACAATACTTTTTCAAGGTAAGTATTTGTCCTAAAAGGTAAGTGCAACCCGGGACAGATCAGAGGCTAGCCATTGTGGAATGTACTAGCCCTGACTGTCCCGGGGGTATTTTTATTTAAAAAAAGTATTCCAGGGTGGAACTCTGCTTTAAGTAAAATAGTAAGTAAAAATCTAAAACTCAGTAAAAAAAAGTAAGTAAAAATCAAAATATCTGGAAAACCTTCTTAGTTCCCCTCTCTCAAGTTAAATTGAGAGTGGAGGCTAGCAGTAGAGTTGAGAACATTTTTCACACTTTATACCATACAGTTTCATACTATGAAAAAAGTGGAACCCTTGGTTTAATAATTGTAACATCTTTGATTAAGTCATTATTGAGATTTAATACAGACTGATTATCTGATCACTGTTTGCAGTCACCTTCCTTTTTGGTGTTAATAGGAATTTTATTGTTTTATCAGCAGCTTCTCCCCAATTAAATCATATTCATCTGTCTCTATGATCACTGTAAACTTGTACATGTTACTTTGCTCTGCATTTTACGCACATCTGTTATAGAATGTACTCCTTTTTTGTACCACTTGTGATTATTCCTTAATTAAAAATTTTGTAAACAAAAAAAAAAAAATATCTAAACAATTTTCATGCTTAATTTTACTACAAGGTGTATTAATAAAATATTTGCAGAGCATAAACAAATACGTTGACAAAACAGGTCCCCAAAAAGTTTATTTTTATCTGCGGTTGGCAGATAAAACATGTTCAAGGAGCTATTCATCCTGTGACACTGCATGTGTATTTTTTCTGTAGAAATGCCAGCAAAATTAAATGTTACCAGGCTATTTTCTTTTTAGGCCAGATGTTCTTTATTCATAAGGATAGCACAGATCAAGAACAAAAACAAACTATGGCCACAAGATGGAGCTGACAATTATAGTAGGTATTTATTTATATTCTATGATGATCAGCTCCATCTAGTGACCAAATTGTGGTATTTTTATGATTCATGCTATAGTTATGAATGAAGGACATTCAGCCTGGGAAGAAATCAGCCTAGTAACATTTAAATTTTCAAGCATTCACATGCGTACATGTAGTTTCACAGGACTAATAACTCCTATTTGAATGTGTTTTATGCTGTCAGCTGCCAAAAAAAGCCAAAAGTATACAGTATACAAATACTAATTACTACTAGCTTTTACTAATATTATATACACTGTTTTTATGTAGGATTCTTTTATTATAAACGTCATCTAACTGTAATAGATTTATTTTTGTTTATAACAAAGGAACTCAAAGTACAATTATGGTTGTTTATTCACTTCTGGTGTTGCAGGCTCTTCCATGTAGCTGTGCATGGGTGATATTTTTATACATTTTCTTTCCTCTCTGCTTGAGTAAGCTTCCTGCAACTGAATATGTGAGATTGCTTAATCTCCTGAGATTAAATGACAGTGCCCATACAGTGCTGCATTCTCGACATGCTTCAAGTATCGCCCCTCTTACTGTAGAGTGCCATCTTAAAATGTTTAGTAATCCCTTGTCCATACGCAAGAATCAGCTGTGGACATGAGGCTTCCTCTACCATACTACCATAGTAAGCAACCGAAATTCAATGCAACACAGTTTCTTGATTTTTGGTATTTTTTACCAGCCTATTGATATTCATGCCATGTTGATATATATTTGTTTTAGAGCTGAGCAAACCACTTAGATAACACCCAAATTCAATGCAAATCATGTTGATTTGGTTGATGCTGATACCTGTATATATTTGACAATTCATTAATAAAAATGTGTTACTTTTAGTTCATGCTGATGGTCATCATGCATGCTATAAAAGCATGGGCATAGTGGTTGACATTTTCTGACATTTTCTGAATGCAGAAGAGCTGGGCACTTTGCTTAGTGTTCCTCAGTGTTCCTCAGTGTATTGTAAATCACAGGAAGAATATTTTTTAACCACTTTAGTTCTGGAGGATTTGGCTGCTCAATGACCAGGCCCTATTTTCCGATTTGGCACTGCGTGAATTTAACAGACAATTGCGCGGTCGTGCCCAAACAAAATTGACGTCCTTTTTTCCCACAAACAGAGCTTTCTTTTGGTGGTATTTGATCACCTGTGCGATTTTTATTTTTTGCGCTATAAACAAAAAAAGAGCGACAATTTTGAAAAAGTAACAACATTTTTCACATTCTTTTATATGAAAAATGTAAAAATCTAAATTTTTTAACATTTTAGGCCAATTTGTTTTCTGCTACATATTTTTGGTAAAGAAAATCGCAATAAGCATATTTTGATTGGTTTGCGCAAAAGTTATTGCATTTACTAACTACGGGAAAGATGTAATTTTTTTTAACTAGTAATGGAGGCGATCTGCGATTTTTTGCAGGACTGCGACATTGTGGCGGACAGATTGGACCCCTAACTGACATTATTGACACTTTTGTCTAATGAGTAAATAAAAATAACCACTTTACCTCTGCTCACATTGCTGCTACTGCGGCAATGTGGCTCGTTATCGTCCAGCGGCGTAGACCTACGTCGCTAGACTCCTCCCCTTGTGGGTTGCGCGCGCGCGTCGCCGGAGGCTCGGTCCCGCTGTATTCAGTTACAGCGGGAGTCAGGCCAGGGGAGAAGCGGCGGCGATCACCTTCGCTCTTCCCCGATCGTCGGGGATCGAGTGTGGAGATCCTCCCGCTTGTGTAAACAAAGCGGGCGGATCTCCTAAGTGACAGGCAGGGTCAGATTGCAGGGTTCAGCATAGCTGAACCTGTGATCTGTCCCTGTGTCACTCAGTCACCTCCCCCCACACACGTTAGTAAGCACCAGGCATACATTAACCCCTCACTCTCCAATAAAAATTAACCCCTTCCCTGCCAGTGTCATTTTTACAGTAACAGTGCATATTTATAGCACTGATTACTGTAGTAATGTCACTGGTACCCCCAAAAGTGTCAAAAATGTCAGTCAAGGGTCCGATCTGTCCGCCGCAATGTCGCAATCCCGCAAAAAACATTGCAGATCGCCGCCAGATCGCCGTCATTACTAGTTAAAAAAAAAACAATAAAAATGACATAAATTTCCCGTAGTGAGTAGCTGCGATAACTTTTGCGCAAACCAATCAAAATACACTTATTGCGATTTTTTTTACCAAAAATATGTAGCAGAAAACAAATTGGCAAAAAAAGTTAAAAAATTTAGATTTTTACATTTTTTTGGGGGGAATTTCATATAAAAAAAATTAGAAAATTGTATTTTTTCAAAATTGTCGCGCTTTTTTTGTATATAGCGCAAAAAGTAAAAATCGCACAGGTGATCAAATACCACCAAAAGAAAGCTCTATTTGTGTGGGAAAAAAAAGGACCTAAATTTAGGTACAGCGTCGCACGACCGCGCAATTGCCCGTTAAAGTAACGCAATGCCGAATCGCAAAATATGGCCTGGTCAGGAAGGGGGTAAAATCTTCCGGTCTTAAAGCGGTTAAAAATACGCTCATTGAGAATTTTTTTGTCGAAGACATGTAGCTAAATACATTTTGGCCTAAATATAGGACAAAAATTGAATATATTGGATATTTTTTAACTGTCAAAGTAGAAAAATATTGTTATTTTTTCAAAATTATCAAATTTTTTTATTAATATCGCAAAAAATGAAAAGCGCAGAGGTGATCAAATACCACCAAAAGAAAGCTCTGTTTGTGGGAAAAAAAGGACGTAAATTTTGTTTGGGTACGGCGTTGCATGACCGCGCAATTGTCAGTTAAAGTCGCACAGTGCCGAATCGCAAAAAGTGGCCTGGACGAAAGACAGCAAAATCCTCCGGTGGTAAAGTGGATAAACATACAGTATCTCACAATAGTGAGTACACCCCTACCTTCGGAGACTGGGCCGCATAATCCCCTCCCTTTGGAGACTGGGCCGCAGGGCAGTATTCTAACATTATAACGATCCCAAACACACCTCCAAGGTGACCACTGCCTTGCTAAAGAAGCTGAGGGTAAAGGTGATGGACTAGCCAAGCATGTCTCCAGACCTAAACCCTATTGAGCATCTGTGGGGCATCCTGAAATGGAAGGCGGAGGAGCGCAAGGTCTCTACTCTAACATCCACCAGCTCCGTGATGCTGTCATGGAGGAGTGGAAGAGGACTCCAGTGGCAACCTGTGAAGCTCTGGTGAACTCCATGCCCAAGAGGGTTAAGATAGTGCTGGAAATTAATGGTGGCCACACAAAACATTGACACTTTGGGCCCAATTTGGACATTTTGACTTAGGGGTATACTCACTTTTGTTGCCAGCGGTTTAGACATTAATGGCTATGTGTTGAGTTTTTTTGAGGGGACAGCAAATTTACACTGTTCTACAAGCTGTCCACTCACTACTACATTGTAGCAAAGTGTCATTTCTTCAGTGTTGTCACATGAAAAGATATTTATAAAAATGTGAGAGGTGTACTTGCTTTTGTGACATACTGTATATAATCAAATGCATGTAACAATCTATCCACACAATATACCATATATACATGAAGAAAGAAAAAAAAAAGAAAAGGAGGGGGGAGAAAAAGAGGGGAAAAAAGTAAAGGGGGAATTGGATAGTATAAAGTATATTATATACTGTATCTTCCAGTTAGAGGGAGACCAAATTAAACATCACAAACTGTAGACAATCAGTGCTGATACTGGCCAGACATTCCACTATAGCTTCTGTCTTCAGGAAAAGTAAGATACCTAACAACAGAATACACACACAGAAAAAGAAAGAAGAGGAGAAAAGAAGGGATATCATGTAGTTATTTTAAGCCAGTATTATCACAAACGTGGTAGACCATAAGATGGAATATGTCCATCTGTAAAGAACAAGCAGTCCAATAGACCTTACCATAAAAAATGTGGCAATAAATCGCAGTATGTTTCAACCATTCCAAAGGTGGTATAGAAAAGCCTTGATGGCATATACCGTATGCCCACAGTAGGATGTCTGGGTCTCCCAAGACCCCACCACTCCAAACATGGAAAGCCTCACACACAAACAGCCCCTTATGAAGCCAAAAGGGGTGGTCCCTGGGAGGGCTGGGTGGGACCTCTCTCAATTGGCAATGCATAAAACAGATTTACCTGAAAATCCAAAAGTGAGGGTCAGGGCAAAAGGCACCAAGGGACATAAGGTAAAAAACCCAAGGTACCAGAATCGTATCGTAATGGCAGACTCCTCATGGTCAGCTACATGCAGCCGGAAAACGCCACAGTCATAGGTGACGTCAGTTCCTGCCTCAAGGCGGAAGTGATGTCTAGCCACATCTGGGTTGTCACATCTGCCCGCTGGGTGGCAAGGACACATGTGGCTGGAAGCCGCCGCAACCAGAGGTGACGTCAGTTCCTGCCTAAAGGTGGAAGTGATGTCTAACCACATCCGGTTAGTCGCATCCATCAGAAAGACATACAGACCCCACCAAACGGGTCCTGCCTATCCACACATTACAAGCGACCACATCCCATCATCTCACACATGTAACAGAGGCACCAAAGTGCAGCATGGGTACAAACCGGGAGCACACAAGAAATGGACTTTGACAATTTTGACTTTTTGACTATTTTGAGCTCTGAATATAGGTGGATTTTCCACTTACCCACTTCCATACAACGCAATTTCTGACACTCCGCTCCTACATGTAAAAATCATAATTGTTTTTGCTAGAAAATTACTCCAAACATTATATATATATTTTTTTTGCAGAGACCCTAGGGAATAAAATGGAGGTCATTGTAACTTTTTATGTCACACGGTATTTGCGCAGAAAAACTGTTTTATGAATAAAAAAAGCAAAACACTAAAGTTAACCCAATTTTTTTGTATAATGTGAAAGATGATGTTACACCGAGTAAATAAAATACCTAACCTAGTAAATAATACCTAAATAATACCTAACATGTCACGCTTAAAAATTGGGCACACTCGTGCGATGAAGCCAAACTTCAGTACGTACAAATCCCTATAGGCGACGCTTTAAATTTTTCAAAGTTAGAGTTTAGTAGTTACAGGGGGCTAGAATTGTTGCTCTCGCTCTAATGTTCGTGGTGATATCTCACATGTATGGATTGAACGCCGCTTATGTAAGTGGCCGCGACGAACGCATGCGTTCACAGGGGCACTTTAAATTTTATTTTTTTATTGTTTATTTTATTTTTTTATTTTTACACTTTCCCTTTTTTTTTTGTTGATCACTTTTATTCCTATTACAAGGAATGTAAACATCCCTAGTAATAGGAATAGTGAATGACTCCTCTTTATGGAGAGATCTGGGGTTAATAAGACCTCAGATCTTTCACACAGGCTAAAAAAGCCTGAAATAAAAAAAAAAAAAAGGAAAAAGAAATTTGCCAGTCATCACGTCCGAGAGTCATAGAGACTGCCAGGGACCATTTGGTCCTCGCAGTCTCTATGGTGACACTTCCACCATAGAGATTGCGCGGGCGAGCCAGTAGAAGCACCGGAGGGCAGCCGGAGGGGATGGATTTCCCCTCCCACTGCCTGTAAGAACGATAAAGCGGCTGAACAGCTGCTATGATTGATCCCATGGTGAAGGGAATCGCCAGCTGAAAAAAATTATATCTGAATGATGCCTGCAGCTGCACCCATCATTCAGATATCTCCACTTAAAGCCCAGGACGTTATATGACATCCACCTAAGAGGACGTGGTTAAGAGTAGGGATGATCGAAAGGTTCGGGTCGACCATCGGTTGGACCCAAACATTGGCTGTTCGAGGTTCGGCCGAATTTCCGAACTTTTTGCTGAAAAAGTTCGGAATTCGGCAACCAGAACCGACCAAAATGCAATGGGACAGGAAATGGGCTTTAAAAGCCCGTGATTGGACCAGAACCATCAGTAAAAGCCAATTGAGGGGGCAGGAGAATGCTAGGAATGTGATTGGAGTGACTAGGGGGTCCATAGGCCAATCATTAGTGAATACGCCCCCCAGTATATAAGATAGCCCCGCCAAATTCCTAGCATTGTAATACAGGGACGTGGAAGAGAGTGGAAGCAGTTCTGTGACTTCTGCTACAAAGTGTCAATTAGCAATTTTTAGTGTGAGGAAAGGGATATCTAGTGTAGTTAGGGTACTATTTTCCACTATAGTTAGATTTAATAATCTAGTTTCTGTAGGGAAAGTGTTAAGTGTAAGGGGACCGTAGTGTAGTGTAGGGTTAACTGACTCTGACTGCTATGGCAGGGTGACAAAACCCTTCCATGTCAGGGTGACCGCTATAGAGAAAAGATTGTTTCTCTTAGGTCACTTACAGAACCAGGCTGGCTTCTCGCCTGTCTCCCTGCTTTTTGCTGCAGGTGTTTATAGGGCTTTTTTGAGGACATGTTTGGAGTCAGGCATGACATCTGAACTTCTGTGTAGGGGTATATATACATACACCCATGTATGTATATATACACATACACATATATAGGTGTGAAAGTAGCAGAAACCTATGGTTGCGCTAATTAAATAATTAACACCCATATGGCTTCTCTGCTATCACACCAATATATGTGTATGTGTATAAATACATATAAGTGTGTGTGTATATATACCCCTACACAGAAGTTCAGATCTTATGCCTGCCTCCAAAGACGGCCAAAAAAATGCCCAAAAAAACGCCAGTTGCAAAAACACACCTGGGCGTTTTTGTAGCTGGCGTTTTTTTGGGCATTTTTGTGGGCGTCTTTGGAAGCAGGCATAACATCTGAACTTCTGTGTAGGGGTATATATACACACACCCATGTATGTATATATACACATACACATATATAGGTGTGAAAGTAGCAGAAACCTATGGTTGCACTAATGAAATAATTAACAGGCATATGTCTCCGCTCCTATCACACCTATATATGTGTATGTGTATCAATACATATAAGTGTATGTGTATATATACCCCTATACAGAATTTCAGATGTTTTGCCTGCCTCCAAAGACCCACAAAAAATGCCCAAAAAAATGCCTGCGCCAACACACCTGGGCATTTTTTTTTGGCGCAGGCATTTTTTTTGGGCATTTTTGTGGGTCTTTGGAGGCATCTGAAATTCTGTATAGGGGTATATATACGCACACACTTATATGTATTTATACACATACACATATATAGGTGTGATAGGAGAGGAGACATATGCCTGTTAATTATTTCATTAGCGCAACCATAGGTTTCTGCTACTTTCACACCTATATATGTGTATGTGTATAAATACATATAATTGTGTGTGTATATATACCCCTATACAGAAGTTCAGATGTTGTGCCTGCCTCCAAAGACCCACAAAAAATGCCCAAATAAAACGCCTGCAACAACACACCTGGGCATTTTTTTTTGGCTCATGCATTTTTTTGGGCATTTTTTGTGGGTCTTTGGAGGCAGGCAAAACATCTGAAATTCTGTATAGGGGTATATATACACACACACTTATATGTATTTATACACATATATAGGTGTGAAAGTAGCAGAAACCTATGGTTGCGCTAATGAAATAATTAACAGGCATATGTCTCCGCTCCTATCACACCTATATATGTGTATAAATACATATAAGTGTGTGTGTATATATACCCCTATACAGAATTTCAGATGTTTTGCCTGCCTCCAAAGACCCACAAAAAATGCCAAAAAAAATGCCTGCGCCAAAAAAAAATGCCCAGGTGTGTTGTTGCAGGCGTTTTTTTTGGGCATTTTTTGTGGGTCTTTGGAAGCAGGCAAAACATCTGAACTTCTGGTCATACACAGTTTGATTTCCTGCTGAATCGGCTAAAAAATCAGCTGTTGGTGGCCCCGTTGGCACCACCAAGCTCATTAAACTACGACTGAAAAATCAAAGAAGATGGATGGTAAATTGTTATCGCATCCTTCGTATCCTTTTTTTTTGCATCCGCCTAGAATGCGTTCTGTGAATGGGGGTCAGGATCCTGTCATTCATCCACCCCTCCATTGTTCACAAAATGTGTTAAATTCTATTAAAACAATGCAAGAACGTTTATCAATGAAAGAAAAGTACAGAAAGGGGTGGGCTTCAGGATCTTCTTAAATATACTTCTGTGTTAGACCTAAAGCTATTACTACCTACAGCACCGGATGTTTGTTACTGCTAAGAAAACCGGGCATCATTAGCGAGAAGATTTCTACAGAAACCATCATCTTGCAGACTGCAGCTGTAACAAAACTAAATAAATAAATACATTTCAGATTTAAACTGGAAAACGGAGATAAATACAAAATGAAATATATATAATGCAATCTATCAGTAGCATTAATAGAGCAGTTTTTTTTGTTGAGTTCCCCAATGACTTTGGTATATTACTTGTTGATTATGCCAATAATTCCATTATTTTTTTTACTTCTGTTAATCACTTTGCCTCTCTGGATGTACTATGTATGTCCAGAGTGTGAGGGGTTTACAACAAGAAAAAAAAGGCGGAGCACCCCACTCTCCCACACCAAAACCTCATCAGCATGGTCCACCTGTAAGTAGTTCCAGGAGGCAGTGGCGTCACTAGGGTTGGTGTCACCTGGTGCGGTAAAACATGGTGTCACCCCCCCTCCCTATATTCGGGCCGGGCAGCAGCTCAGCGTTGGGAGTTTTTTGTAGCAGGTTGCGACGGTCATTAAGGCCTAGAGGATAGCAGGTTAGGCACTTCCTAATGGCTCAGTTCCTAGGAGCAGTAACGGATAATGGCTGACAGGCCATCCTGCCAGACCCAGCAAAAATGCAGCAGTGATCCCTCTGGTTATACGTTCGCTCCCTCTGGGTTGACCAGGCTGACTTTGGTCAGTAATGTAGCCCGTCTGTACCCTGGCAATGACAAAGTCTTTCTCTCTCTGGTGGTGCTGGGCAGTGTGGCTCTTTCTGACTTCCCCCAGCACAGTCCTCTCTTTATGGTGTAGCACTCCCTCCCTCAGCTTTTTCCCAGGTTCCCAGTCCTCAATCTCTCCCCGTAGCAGAGTGCATGCTGGGGGCTATGGTCTGCTCCCTGTGGACTACAAATGGGGCCGCCAATCTTCCGGGACTACATGTCCCATGATGCCCCCCTAGTCTCTTCTGATTGGCCCTGAGCGGTGGCCAATGGGAAGGGAAAAAGACTGGGCAGTAAGCTAGGCGGCAATCAGATGAGAGCCGCTCTCTCTTCTCCTGCACTGCTGACAGGAGAAAAGAGGGGGGGAAGTGGGGAAGATAAACTGACAGCCCGCAGCTCGCTACCTGTTCTCTGGTGGACTGAGCGAGGAAAAGAGCCTGTTGTCACTGCTTAATCATACCTCCCTACTTTGAACTTCAGAATGAGGGACACTGGAGGAGTGAAAAGTTCTGCGGCATGCTAGGTCGCTGTAAATTGTGGGAGGAGCTAAAGGGATATGTTTAAACAAAACCCAGGCTTCCTTGTACCTATAAAATATGCTTTGATTGTTTTGTCTGAGCCTACCTTAAAGAATAAATTCAATAAAATAGTCAGGGACTGCATAGCAACCAGCAACTGTTGAGACAATGAAGACTTTGGTGAGAAGTATATAATGTACAGTATTATGTATATAGTGCGGGAGTGTGTAAAGCAGAGCACAGGGGTTGGGGAG
Organism: Pelophylax lessonae; assembly: GCF_965119305.1. Taxonomy (NCBI): domain Eukaryota; kingdom Metazoa; phylum Chordata; class Amphibia; order Anura; family Ranidae; genus Pelophylax; species Pelophylax lessonae. The sequence goes on along the minus strand of NC_138773.1, from coordinate 121,230,968 downwards.
TGCTGCAGCCAGTGACGGGTTTAGGATACAAAGCGCAGGCTGCAGGGGTCCAGGGTGTGTAATGCAATGGGTTCAAGATTTAGATGAATGTAATGCACAGAAGGCTGTAGCCAGTGCCAGGTTTAGGAGTACATGATACACACAGAGAGCATTGTCCAGGAGTACATAATGCACAGAACGCAGGGCTCAGGAGTGTGTAATGTATAAAAAAAAAATAATCAGGAGTACAAAACAAAGAGTGCAGGAGACAGGGGTGTGTAACTCAGTGTAGGGGTAAGGAAAGGGCAAAATTCCTCCCACATACAAGAGATGGTCAGAGACTGTGGAAATAATACAGGAGGTGGTCAGAGACTACAGACATGATACAAGAGATGGTCAGAGACTACAGACATGATACAAGACATGGTCAGAGACTGCAGACATGATACAAGATATGGTCAGAGACTGCAGACATGATACAAGAGACTGCAGACATGATACAAGAGACTGTCAATGACTGTGGACATTATACAAGAGACTGTCAGAGACTGTGGACATGATACAAGAGACTGTCAATGACCGTGGACATGATACAAGAGACTGTCTGAGACTGTGGACATGATACAAGAGACTGTCTGAGACTGTGGACATGATACAAGAGACTGTCTGAGACTGTGGACATGATACAGGAGATGGTCAGAGACTGCAGACATTATACAAGAGATGGTCAGACACTGCAGACATAGTACAGGAGATGGTCAGACACTGCAGACATAGTACAGGAGATGGTCAGAGAATGTGGAAATAATACAGGAGATGATCAGAGACTGCAGACATAGTACAGGGGTTGTCGGAAGACTGCGGACATAGTACAGGGGTTGTCAGAAGACTGCGGACATAGTACAGGGGTTGTCAGAAGACTGCGGACATAGTACAGGGGTTGAAAAAAGTCTGGTGCGCTAAATTGTTACCATCATGAACAAGTGTTATGTGATACCAAAACTTGACCTTATTAAACAATTGTGATGATTACAAAAAATTAAATACAGAGTGAATAAATATTCCTTGAAAGAATATTACTTAAAACAAAATTATGCAATTGTCACACACAATAAAAAAGTCCAAATGTGAAAAATGATGACAATCGTGATACAAATGGGATGTGAAGGTTTCCCACCACCTCACAGATTTGCTTCTTACCAGAATTGGGTTGGTAAAGGGCAGATAGCAGAAAAATCGGTCCAAATGCAAGGGGTGGGAATGCCACTTACCTCTCTGCACATGGACAGGATTAAGATATGACGGTCAACTTCCAACTATCTACACTTCTCATTGTCTCCTATGTATCAGATCTCCGTCTACCGCAGGTAATTCAAATACCGACTTCCCCACCAGGCGAAGTGGCTCCTCCCACTGATCCTACATCAAGAAGTAAAAGGACCTCGGATTGAGCTATATGCCAGGAGCGCCAGGAGTCCCTCTTTACATATGACCTCCAGAGAGTCTGCATAATAACCAATAGCCTGAAATAATTGGGATCTGGTAAGCAGCCCTTTTATATATAGGTGTGAGTCTCAGCACAGCACTCCCTCTTGGTTTCATCACAGAGGTTCCCCTTTGAACCGATTTTTCTGCTATCTGCCCTTTACCAACCCAATTCTGGTAAGAAGCAAATCTGTGAGGTGGTGGGAAACCTTCACTTTGTATCACGATTGTCGTCACTTCTGAATACCAGTTCACCACTATTTCACCTCCCAACATTCAGCACCTGTGGATTTTAATTGGACTTTATTTGGGGATTTATTGCACTTTTCACATTTGGACTTATTATTGTGTGTGACAATTGCATAATTTTGTTTTATCCTTGGTTCACACTTATGCGATGCGGGAAGGCTGCGAATTTGCAGCCTGTTCCCGCATCACAAACGCACCCTTGGCAGTTCACACTGCCATATGCGATACGCTGGGGGTGTCAATGTAATCTTAATGACACCTCCAGTTTGATCGCATATCGCAGTGCGATCGTGCAGTTCGCACAGGATCGGATCGCACAAGTGTGAACCGCTGTGCGATCCGATCCTGATGCGGCTCAAAAAAAGGGTCCTGTGCGATTTTACTGCGGGTGCAGTGCGAATTTAGCCATACAAAGTGTATGGCTGAATTCGCACCGCACAGCCGATCGCATGTAATGAAGGAGCAGTGCGCTCCGATATTACATGCGAGCGCCGCACTTGCACAAATGTGAACCGGCTGTTAAGTAATATTCTTTCAAGGAATATTTATTCACTCTGTATTTTATTTTTTGTAATCATCACAATTGTTTAATAAGGTCCAGTTTTGGTATCACATAACACTTGTTCATGATGGTAACCATTTAGTGCACCAGACTTTTTTCATCACTATTTATTCCTATTGGATCTTTGGTTGCAGCTCACATACATTTATCAGTGCACTTTTCCACATACATTATAGTACAGGGGATAATGGAGACTGGGAGCATGCTTCTGTAGTTTACAAGAGACTGGACACATAGTACATGGTATAGTACAGCAGCACTCTCCTAAAACATAAAATACTGTTGAAGTTCAATTTTGTTGAAGTTAAAAAGAACATGAACAATCCTTCCAGTTATAATGTGCCAGCAGTGCAAGGGTTACCTGCAATTTACCTTGTCCTACTAACGGTAGCTTCTTCTATCCTGACAGAGAATGCCATAATCAGCAGCGTGGTGTGCCTCCTCCCCCTCCTCCTCTGTGTACACAGGAAGTAAACATCACAGCTTAAGGAGGTTGTAAACTCTTTTTTTATTTTCTTTTTTCTTACTTACCCTGCAAGAGAAACACATAATGAGCTAGTATGCGATGCATACTAGCTCATTATGAAATACTTACCTTAGAACGAGCCCCCGCCGTGCCGTCCGCTTAGCTGGATGACGGGCGACATGTCTAGTCGCCCGTCTTCCGGGATCGCGGCATCCGGCCATCTGATTGGCCGGAGCCGCGGTGATGTCACTCCCGCGCACGCGCGCGGGAGCCGACAGTCACGGCACGGAGTTCTGAATGAACGGCACGAGCGGCCGTTCCTTCAGTGCGCCTGCGCCAGTGACGTCACTGGATGCTTCTAAGGTAAATATCTCCTAAACGGTACATGTTTAGGAGATATTTACAGTACCTATAGGTAAGCCTTATTATAGGCTTACCTATAGGTACAAGTTGTAGAGGAGGGTTTACTTCCTCTTTAAGGAGGAGGGGCGGCTTTAGTTCAGTGTACTCCGTACATACACTACAGTGAGAAGTGTAGACTGGAGGCAGCTGGGGAGACATCCCGGGCTGGTGTCACCCCTCTGGCGGGTGTCACCCGGTGCGGACCGCCCCCCCGCACCCCCCATAGTGACGCTACTGCCAGGAGGTGTCCCTTCATTGCAGTTTGAGCAGAGGAGTCTGCAGCCTGCAAAATTTTCCCATGACAGGAGTGAGTATTGCCCTATGGTTTTGAGAAGTGAGATTATCTTCTCTATGAATAGTGTAGGACCCACTGAAAATGGGGTACTTTGACGTAGTGGTGGGCTTAAGCACAGTATGGCCATATGGTGTGACTAAATCCCCATATTTAATATATGAGAGCAGGTGTTTTTAAATAGCCTTGCAAACTTTGAAAACCATTTCTTTCTGTGTATGCGTGCGCTATTATATTGTTCAATGGGTTTACAACAAGCTCATGGCTGCAGTAGCAGCCACCAACTTGTGTTTGCTTTTTTTTTTATGGCCAGCTCCCAGCTGTAATGTAAAAGTCATTCGGGCACCTATATAGCTTTTACATGGAATCCTAATGAGCATTCTTCAAATGAAGAATTATCCCCTGAGGATGTTATTTTTGTTTCTTCTCTTCTATCCCTGCTACCATTTACACCTCCACCCATTTCTCACTGTTGGCTTTTTATCTACCAAGATGCATGGGTGAGTAGTCATGGATGACTCTGGTGAAAGTGATCTCGCCCACAGCCTAGATTAGTGACCTGTGCTATCGTTTTTAGCCTGGAACTTTTGCATACTCATTTACTGCATCCTGATCCTGCATACACATGATTTATGTGATGTATCTACGGATGTAATGTCCGTTAGTACCATGAACAGGAAAGTGGCCCTATATTAATCACATCTACCGTCTCAATAACTATCAAGTGTAAGATTGTATAACGCTTTGTGACTCCGTTAACATTCATTAAAATGGGATTAAAGCAAAAAGATGGAGATTGCATTGGGAAGTGTTGCTTGAACAGTGTTTTACCTGAGGTTTACCTATGTTTGGCAGTTAACCACTATTTTTAAAGCATTTGGCGGGATTGGCTTTCCTTCCCTAAATTGTGTACAGTATACTGTATATTGCTCTAAATACTGTGTGTTATGGTGACTAAAATAATGTTTCCTTTAGCAGGTTGTCTTTTCTTTTGATAGGGTCAAATTTGCAGTCTGAGCTTATAGTCAGTCCTCTGACAGCAGGTTAAATCATAAAAGTTTTGTTTTAATTAGAATTTTAATGTGTAATTTACGTTTTGCACTTTTGGCAAGTGTACATTTTCGACTGTGCTTTGTAATTCCTTAAATGCAATTTGGCAAATAATTACGCAGAAAATGGATGCCCACAGTTAAAGCTGAATGGTAACCATCAAGAAAGTGTTATGTCATACAGCTGGACTAGCAGTTGTTTCTGAAAATGTCATCTTCATATTATCCTTTACCCTTTGCTGACTTCAATTTGTGTTCACAAATTGGCTCCTGTGTATCTTCAAAATAGTAATACAGGCATTGCTCCGGGGAGGGATTTAGAAAAACTTGGTCTACCCACTCAGTAACGAACATAACATATAAATGTAATGTTGCTGGAGATGAGAGATGTGAGAGGGTGTCATTGACTGTGCTGTCAAACTCAAAGGGGACAGATTCCTATATAATCAGCTAATCCAAAGGATGTTACTTTACCAATGTAAGAAAATAAACTAGTCTAACCATCAGAAAATATTGAAAATTGCTGTATTGAAATAAAATTGAACCTTCAGTCTTGCGCAGTTGTACAGACTCCTCTCCTATGCTGATATTGTTTAGTCTGAAGTAACCGCACACTATGAACTTCTCACATTGTGCATTAGAATCAGCAGCAAGTCATACAGTGCCCAGGGCTGGCACTACCTATAGGCAAGGTAGGCAGCGGCCTAGAGCGCACATCACTCAGGGGCGCCGTGTCAGCCCCCCCCCCCCACACATGTGAGTGAAGCAGTGACAGCAAGGTGGGCTCTTTTCCCTTGCTCGAGATCCACTAGAGATCTCAGGCAGTGGCACTGTGACACAGGGGAGAGGCGAGCTGCGGGCTGTCAGAGTGTCTCCCTCGCTCCCCCCCTTAGCAGTGCGGGAGAAGAGAGAGCGGCTCACACCTGCTTTCTGTCCACTCCTATTCCCTCTCCATATGCCACAGCGGAGGCCCAATCAGAAGAGCCACATGCAGCACTATGGACAGGGCTCCATCACTCTGCACTGCATGTGTCCCCTCTCTGGAGCCTGACACCAAGTCACACAGGAGGCAACATACAGCACTATACACAAGGCTCCCCCCCTCTGCACTCGGCTCCTCCCCCTGGAGCCTGTAGTGAGCCTGATGTCTGAAGCTGTCCCCTGCTGTGTCCTCTCTCTGAAGCCTGACAAAAGTAAGTGTCCCCAGACAGGGGACAAACTGTAATGTAAATACAGACTGTAGTGTGTGATCAGAGTGGGGTGGGGGGTATTTAGGGGGGCGGGATCAGAGTGGGGGTATCTAGGTGGTGTGTTTAGAGTGAGGGGGTATCTGGAGTGGGGGATGGTCAGAGTGGGGGGGTATCTAAGGGGGTGTGATCAGAGTGGGGGTGGGTATATGAAGGGTGTTTTCAGAGTATGGGGGTTATCTGGGGGGTGTGACCAGAGTGGGGGGGTATTTGGGGGGTGTGATCAGAGTGGGGGGTATTTGGGGAGTGTGACCGGAGTGGAGGGCGGGGTATTTGGGGGTGTGATCAGAGTGGGGCAGGTATATGAGTTGTGTTTTCAGAGTGGGGGGTATCTGGGTATGTGATCAGGGTGGGGAGGTATCTGGAGGTGTGTGATCAGGATGGAGGGGTATCTGGGGGTGTGATCAGAGTGGGGGAGGGTATCTGGGCATGTGATCAGAGTGGGGTTATCTGGGCGTGTGATCAGGGTGGGGGGGGTATCTGAGGGTGTGATCAGGGTGGGGGTATCTGGAGGTGTGTGTGATCAGGATGGAGAAGTATCTGGGGGGTGTGATCAGAGTGGGGGAGGGTATCTGGGCATGTGATCAGAGTGGGGGTATGATCAGAGTGGCTAGGGGGCGTGATCAGAGTGGGGGTATCTGGGCATGTGATCAGGGTGGGGGGGTATCTGAGGGTGTGATCATGGTGGGGGTATCTGGGGGTGTGTGTGATCAGGATGGAGGAGTATCTGGGGGGTGTGATCAGAGTAGGGGGTATGATCAGAGTGGGGGAGGGTATCTAGGAGGTGTGTGATCAGGAAGGAAGGGTATCTGGAAGTGTGTGGTCAGGATGGAGGGGTATCTGGGGGGTGTGATCAGAGTGGGGGTATCTGGGGGGTGTGATCAGAGTGGGGGGGGTATCTGAGCTTGTGATCAGGTGGGGGGTAAGGTATCTGGGGGGGGGAGTGTTTATGATGGAGGGGTAGGGGAGGATTGATTGGGGGTGAAGAAATAGGTGAAGAGCCACCGAAAAAATTTCCACCCCGCCACCCCTAGGCTCCTACATACGCTCCATACGTATCATGCCCTGGGCCAGGGATCCTCAAACTATGGCCCTCCAGCTGTTGCAGAACTACACATCCCAGGAGGCATTGTAAAACTCTGATATTCACAGGCATGATGGGAATTGTAGTTCCTGAACAACTGGAGGGCCATAGTTTGAAGACCCCTGCTCTGGGCTTGTGACTGACTCCACTCCCAAAATGGTAGCAGTCATTAAAAAGATGGGGTATACATGTGCAGGGCGAAGAGGGTGGAGTCAGGGGCGGCAAAAGGAGGTTTCGCCTAGGGTGTTAAAAATCCTTGCACCAGCCCTGACAGTGCCCATCTCATTTTCTGGACCCTGATCCATACCTTTCATTCATTAGATTTCAGTGGGAGCAGTACTGAGGTAGGATGCTGTGATATCTTTGGAAAGCGATGTACAGCATCCTGCCTACTCCTCTCACCAGCCATGATCTGCCTGCTTTGCATAAAGAAGCCAAGGGACCCTGTAATGATGTCACTTGGTCTAAGATAAGGTTTGTAATAATAACAAGATTTTTTAAACAAGTTATTAACATGTTTTTTTTTTTGTTTTTTTTTTTTTGGGGGGGGGGGGGGGGCAGAATATAAGCAGATTATACTTACATTTACAGTATAAGAAGTTACAATAAAGTTTTTTATGTTCACCTACTGTATTTAATATAATGCATGATATGTCATGTTGCCTAACAATTCTTTATTTAGTATCTGAAAACCTACAGAAAAAAATTAAAGACATAATTGTTTTTAAGCATAACTAGAATAGTCACAAAAGTGTATTTTTGTAATTCATGCAGATGGTAACACAATATTAAACATTAAACTTCAGTACACTAATTGACCAACATTTCTGTTGTCCAAATATTGTTAAGAGTAAAGGAATATTGCTGGACAGATCAAGCTCATTTGCTTTAAATAGGAATTCTATACCCAAATTAATTTCATTGTAGAGGGTATAATAGACCTGTAGTAAGTAAAGGTATATTGAGAAATAGCACCCCTCAAAGTTCTCTTGTTGACTTCCTACTCTTGCTTCTTCCAAGGAACTGGCATATGACTCTAGCAGACACAGATAGCATGAGCATCAGGGCAGTATATCCTATTAACATTGGTAAGTAACTACTATTCAGGATACAAGGGATGGGTCCTGGATTGAGGGCCGGGACAAGGGGTGGGCAGGAGGGACGGCTACCCTGGGCGCAGTGGTTTTTTGCAGGCATGGGGGCGCCCTAACCATAACCCCAAGGGTAGGAGAGGGCGCAGTTTGGCATCTTTGCCCTGGGCGCTGGATCACCTTGTCTCAGCACTGCTGGATAGTAAATATGTATCAGCATTGTTTGGGGTATGTTCCCTTTAAAGGAGACGATAGAGAGCAATTATACTCAGGGTTAAAAGAGATGTACAGCCAAAGCTTGTTTGGCTGTACATCTGCTATGAATCACAGGAGTGGAGTTCATTTTGCACTCCTGTGACCCGTTTTCAGCAGAGAGCAGCCTGAAGTCTGCTCAGGGAGCTGTCAGAACCGAGCGATCGGCGATGTTCGATCGCACGGTTTTCAGTGTAGAGGCGCCTGGGGACAGATGCAGCATCGGACCAATGCTGCATCCACATAGGTAAGTATGAATGGGGGAAAAAAAAAGAAGCCTATACATCTCTTAAAAATCCACCTGTGAGACAGGCCTGAAAAGGGCAGAAAGCAGCAAGTAGGTCAATGAGTTACTGCGCGGAGCAGAACATACTTGTGTGAAAGAGCTGTGCCTGTTTTGTCTGCCGAGATGCGCTGCTGGGATATTGTGACCTTTTATGGATCTTTGGAGCAGGTGGGGATATAAATGTGAAACATGTTATTTCCTTGTTTAAAAGTGGAGTACAATGGAAAAGAAAAATAGAACATAATTGCATTCCTGGAACTTAATGAAAGTGGGCAAGATCCCATCTATTGACATAAAACAAATAATGTGAACTATTTACTGCACAATACACAAACACATTCGTATATACCATATATATGTGTATGTAAACAATGTAATATATTTGCATGATATACAAACAACTCAGTACGCAAACAGTGTGAACATATTTCTCACAAATCCACCCACTGTTAAGTGGGGTGAAAAATATAATTTGGGTTAATAAAAATTATTATTATTATTCAGGATTTCTATAGCGCCAGCAGTTTACGCAGCGCTTTACAATGTAGAGGGAGACAATACAGTTACAATACAATAAAATACAAGAGGATTAAGTGGGCCCTGCTCAGAAAAGCTTACAATCTAATAGGGTGGGGCAGGTGATACAAGAGGTTGTAACAGTAGGGAATGAGCTGATGGAAGATTAGTTGGAGGTGTGATAGGCTTCCCTGAAGAGTTGAGTTTTCAGGGATCGCCTGAAAGCAGCTAGAATAGGAGATAGCCGTACAGGTTGAGGTAGAGCGTTCCAGATGATGGGAGAGGCCCTGGAGAAATCCTGGAGACGAGCATGAGAGGAGGAGACCAGGGAGCTTGAGAGTAGGAAGTCTCGAGAGGAGCGGAGAGGACGGTTTGGGTGATATTTGGAGACAAGATTGGTGATGTAGCTCGGGGCAGAGTTGTTAATGGCTTTATATGTTATGGTTAGTATTTTGAATTTAATTTGCTGGGCAATCGGGAGCCAGTGTAGGGATTGGCAGAGAGGGGAGGCAGACACTGAGCGGTTGGTAAGGTGGAAAAGCCTGGCAGCAGCATTCATGATGGACTGAAGAGGAGATAGCCTATGAAGTGGTAGGCCTATGAAAAGGGAGTTGCAGTAGTAGAGGCGAGAAATAACAAGGGAGTGAATGAGTAGCTTGGTGGTTTCAGTTGTTAAAAAGGGGCGAATTTTTGAGATGTTGCGGAGGTGAAGTCTACAAGTTTTTGACAATGATTGGATTTGGGGCTGAAAGGACAGGTCAGAGTCTAGGATTACACCTAGTACCCTGGCATGAGGGGAGGGATTGATGGTTGCATAACTAGTTTTGATGGAAAAGTCATGGAGGGGGGCACTGGCGGGGGGTAAAATTACCAGCTCAGTTTTAGAGAGATTTAGTTTGAGGAAGTGGTGTGACATCCATGTAGATATGTCAGTAAGTAAGTTAGCAATGCTAGAGGAGACTGAAGGAGTGAGGTGAGGAGTAGACAGATAGATTTGAGTGTCATCGGCGTAGAGATGATATTGGAAACCGTGGGCGATTATCAAGTGACCGAGGGAGGCGGTGTAGATAGAGAAGAGGAGGGGTCCAAGAACAGAGCCTTGGGGAACCCCCACAGAAAGGGGCAATGGGGAGGAGGAGGTAGAGTTGTGGGTAACACTGAAGGAGCGCTGCGATAGGTAGGAGGAGAACCAAGATAGAGCAGAATCTTGGAGGCCAAGGGAACAGAGTTTATTAAGAAGGAGCGGGTGGTCAACAGTGTCAAAGGCCACAGAGAGGTCAAGTAGCAAGAGTATGGAGTAGTGGCCATTGGTTTTGGCAGTTAGTAGATCATTGGTGAGTTTTAGTAAGGCAGGTTCTGTGGAGTGCTGTGAGCGAAAGCCAGACTGTAAGGGATCAAGAAGGTTATTTTCACTGAGGTAGGAGCTGGGACGTTTGTAGACTAAGCGTTCCAGAAGTTTAGACGTGAATGGGAGAAGTGAGATGGGTCTTAAGTTGTTCAGGTTAGTGGGGTCTAGTGAGGGCTTTTTAAGTATGGGAGTGATATGTGCATGTTTTGGAGGGGAGGGGAAGGTGCCACTAGAGAGGGAGAGATTGAAGATGTGAGTAAGGGAGCATAGTATAGAATAAGAGGGTGTCTGTAGTAGTTGTGAGGGAACAGGATCCAGGGAACAGGTGGTTAGGCGGGCATCTGAGAAAATGTTTTTAACCTCTTCAGTAGTAGCCAGTTCAAAGGAGGAGAGTGTTGACTGTACTGTTAGGCAAGGTATGTTGAGTGGGGAAGATGTGCGCACAGTGGCGGCGTCCTCACGTATTGCATCAACCTTATCTTTAAAGTGATTGGCAATCTCTTGGGCAGTGATTGAGTTAGTGAGTAGAGGGGGTGGGGGATGAAGCAGAGAGTTAAAAGTTGAGAAGAGCCGGCGGGGACTGGATGACAGGGTAGTAATAAGAGAGACAAAGTAGGCTTGTTTGGCAGCATGGAGGCATGAATTGTATGTTTGGAGGGAAGATTTATATAGGATGAAGTCCTGCAGGCATTTGGTTTTGCGCCACCGTCGTTCAAGAGCACGGCAGTGTCTCTTGAGATTTCTACTCTTGTCAGTTTGCCAGGGTTGCAATGGTCGGGGCTTGATTCTGCGTGTAGTTAGGGGAGTAAGTGCATCAAGTGATGATGAGAGTGAGCTGTTGTAAACAGAGGTGGCCAGGTCAGGACAGGACAGGGGAGAGATTATGTCTTGTAGGTGGTCAGTAGCAGAATAGAGGAGAGAGGGGTTAAAGTGATGAAGGTTCCTACAGGTAATTGTTTGCTGCTTTGTGGGATGGGTGATTTGAGGCAAGGGTACGGTGAAACTGATGAGGTTGTGATCAGATAGAGGAAAGGGGGTGTTGGTGAGGTTGTCGGCAGAGCAGAGATGGGAGAATATAAGGTCAAGGATATTACCATTGGAGTGGGTGGAAGTGTGTGTCCATTGGGTTAGGTCAAAAGAGGAGGTTAAGTTGAGAAGTTGAGTTGTAGCTGGGCTGTTAACATTGACAGGCATGTTGAAGTCGCCAAGAATGATAGTGGGCAGGGCCGGACTGGCGTAGCGGGATACCGGGAAATTCCCCGGTGGGCCGCCGGCCCTGGGGCCGCTTTAAGATAGGGCATCGCGGCAGCGCCGCTTTAAGATAGGGCATCGCGGCAGCGCCGCTTTAAGATAGGGCAGCCGTCAGCGCCGCTTTAAGTATTGGGGCCGGCCGCTCTGATGATGGCCGCTGCAGCCCCACCCCCAGCCCCCGCTGCGCTCCAGACAGGGAGTGACGGAGCCGTAGGGTCCATCCTACTCGTCAGCCGCTGTGAGCGGCATTACATCACGGGGCGGCTGCGCGGCGGGGTGGACCGTGGAACTGACTGGCTGTGGCTGTCACGGGCGCGCAGACGCCGATCCCTCCCACTGTCCCGACACAACAATGACGTCACGCGCCGCGCCAGCAGCCAGCAGGTGAGCCTGAAGAGTGAAGAAGATGTGAAGAAGATGAGAGAGAGTGAGAGGGGGGGGGGTGCCGGGGTGGAGGAACAACAGCAAAGAGGCTTCAGTCACTGCAACAAGAGGTTAGCATAGTTTTAAATCTTTGGAGAGTTGACACATCTATTAAAAGTATTGATGCAACTTGTACCATGCCCACCACATCTGCACCTCCTGTACCATGCCCACCACATCTGCACCTCCTGTACCATGCCCACCACATCTGCACCTCCTGTACCATGCCCACCACCTCTGCACCTCCTGTACCATGCCCACCACCTCTGCACCTCCTGTACCATGCCCACCACATCTGCACCTCCTGTACCATGCCCACCACCTCTGCACCTCCTGTACCATGCCCACCACCTCTGCACCTCCTGTACCATGCCCACCACCTCTTCACCTCCTGTACCATGCCCACAGCCTCTGCACCTCCTGTACCATGCCCACCACCTCTGCACCTCCTGTACCATGCCCACCACCTCTGCACCTCCTGTACCATGCCCGCAGCCTCTGCACCTCCTGTACCATGCCCGCAGCCTCTGCACCTCCTGTACCATGCCCACCACCTCTGCACCTCCTGTACCATGCCCACCACATCTGCACCTCCTGTACCATGCCCACCACCTCTGCACCTCCTGTACCATGCCCACCACCTCTGCACCTCCTGTACCATGCCCACCACCTCTGCACCTCCTGTACCATGCCCGCAGCCTCTGCACCTCCTGTACCATGCCCGCAGCCTCTGCACCTCCTGTACCATGCCCACCACCTCTGCACCTCCTGTACCATGCCCACCACCTCTGCACCTCCTGTACCATGCCCACCACCTCTGCACCTCCTGTACCATGCCCACCACCTCTGCACCTCCTGTACCATGCCCACCACATCTGCACCTCCTGTACCATGCCCACCACCTCTGCACCTCCTGTACCATGCCCACCACATCTGCACCTCCTGTACCATGCCCACCACCTCTGCACCTCCTGTACCATGCCCACCACCTCTGCACCTCCTGTACCATGCCCACCACCTCTGCACCTCCTGTACCATGCCCACCACCTCTGCACCTCCTGTACCATGCCCACCACCTCTGCACCTCCTGTACCATGCCCACCACATTTGCACCTCCTGTACCATGCCCACCACATCTGCACCTCCTGTACCATGCCCGCAGCCTCTGCACCTCCTGTACCATGCCCACCACCTCTGCACCTCCTGTACCATGCCCACAGCCTCTGCACCTCCTGTACCATGCCCACAGCCTCTGCACCTCCTGTACCATGCCCACAGCCTCTGCACCTCCTGTACCATGCCCGCAGCCTCTGCACCTCCTGTACTATGTCAGCAGCCTCTGCACCTCCTGTACTATGTCAGCAGCCTTTGTACCTCCTGTACCATGCCCGCAGCTTCTGCACCCCCTGTACCATGTCCGCACAGCCCCTGTATCTCCTGTACCTTGCCTGCAGCCTCTGCATATCTTGTACCATGCCTGCAGCACTGCATCTACTGTACCATATCCACAGCCTCTGCATCTCCTGTACCATGCCCACCACCTCTGCATCTCCTGTACCATGCCCACCACCTCTGCATCTCCTGTACCATGCCCACCACCTCTGCATCTCCTGTACCATATCCGCAGCCTCTGCATCTCTTGTACCATGCTTGCAGTCTCTAAAATCTCTTGTGCCATGTCCACAGCCTCTGCATCTCCTGTACCATGCCCGCAGCCTCTGCATCTCCTGTACCATGCCCGCAGCCTCTGCATCTCCTGTACCATATCCGCAGCCTCTGCATCTCCTGTACCATATCCGCAGCCTCTGCATCTCTTGTACCATGCCCGCAGTCTCTAAAATCTCTTGTGCCATGTCCGCAGCCCCTGCATCTCCTGTACCATGTATGCAGCCTCTGACGTGTCCTCCTGTACCATGTCCACAGCCTCTGACGTGTCCTCCTGTACCATGCCCGCAGCCCCTGCATCTCCGGTACCATGTCCGTAGCCTCTGACTTGTCATCCATTACCATGTCCACACAGCCTATGACCACCTCCTATACCATATCCGCACTTTTACCACTTTTAACCAGAATTTGCGCTTATATATATAAAGCCATATGTGCTTTCATATCTGTCTTATCTATATATAATACACTCTTCAAATGTGCTTTAAAATGCATGGTTTTCCCTTATGTACAAGAAAATAATGACGTTATGCTGTTGGGTCGGTATAATAATGCTATGGGGCTGGTATGAAATTATTTCCAGGGCTGAATTTTATTCCCAGTCCGGCCCTGATAGTGGGTATTTCAGAGGAGAGAAAGTAGGGTAGCCGGGCAGCAAAGTCATCAAAAAAGCGTGATGCTGGTCCAGGGGGCCGATAAATTGCTGCAATCCTTAGAGAAATGGGAGAAAACAGACGAATACAGTGCATCTCAAAAGAAGCGAGTGACAGAGAGGGAGGGTTTGGAAGGACTTTGTAGGTGCATTGCGGGGATAAAAGAAATCCAACTCCACCTCCTTTCTGTCCGTTGGGTCTGGGGGAGTGAGTGGAGGCCACCATAGGAGAGGGCAGCAGGAGAAGCAGAGTCAAAATTTTGAAGCCAGGTTTCAGTTATGGCAAGGATGTTAAAGCTATGAGAGATAAAAAGGTCATGCACAGATGTGAGCTTGTTACAGATGGAGCGAGCATTCCAAAGGGCACATGAGATTGAGGGGTTGTTTTTAGGAAGCAGCTGGACAGAAATTAGACTGAGTAGATTGCGGCTGTTGTCAGAGGAGGAGGGGTGTAGGATATGTGGTTTGCAGTAAGAAAATGGAGGGCCAGGATTTGGGGAAATGTCCCCTGAGGCTAGAAGAAGAAGGAGGGTGAGAAAGGCAAGATGGGAGTGGGATGTGCATGAGCGCACATGTCTAATTGCCCTGGTGTTTAGGTTAGCATGTGGGCTCAGCAACTGAAGGAGGTGATGGGTACAGTGGTAGGGAGAGGGTAGTTGTTTGGATATACATTATCTCACAAAACTGAGTACACCCCTCACATTTTTGAAATTATTTTCTTATTTATTTTCATGTGACAACACTCAAGAAATGACACTTTGCTACAATGTAAAGTAGTGAGTGTACAGCTTGTATAACAGTGTAAATTTACTGTCCCCTCAAAATAACTCAACACACAGCCATTGATGTCTAAACCGCTGGCAACAAAAGTGAGTATACCCCGAAGTGAAAATGTCCAAATTGGGCCCAATTAGCCATTTTCCCTCCCAGGTGTCATGTGACTTGGTAGTGTTACAAGGTCTCAGGTGTGAATGGGGAGCAGGTGTGTTAAATTTGGTGTTATTGCTCTCGCTCTCTCATACTGGTCACTGGAAGTTCAACATGGCAAGAACTCTCTGAGGATCTGAAAAAAAGAATGGCCTAGGCTATAAGAAAATGGCCAAGACCCTGAAACTGAGATGCAGCACGGTGACCAAAACCATACAGCGGTTTAACAGGACAGGCCTCGCCATGGTCGACCAAAGAACTTGAGTGCACATGCTCAGCGTCATATCCAGAGGTCGTCTTTGGGAAATAGACGTATGAGTGCTGCCAGCATTGCTGCAGAGGCTGAAGGGGTGGGGGTCAGCCTGTCAGTGCTCAGACCATACGCCGCACACTGCATCAAATTGGTCTGCATGGCTTTCGTCCCAGAAGGAACCCTCTTCTAAAGATGATGCATAAGAAAGCCCGCAAACAGTTTGCTGAAGACAAGCAGACTAAGGACATGGATTACTGGAACCATGTTCTGTGGTCTGATGAAACCAAGATAAACTTATTTGGTTCAGATGATGTCAAGCGTGTGTGGCGGTAACCAGATGAGGAGTATAAAGACTATAAAGACAAGTGTGTCTTGCCTACAGTTAAGCATAGTGGTGGGAGTGTCATTGTCTGGGGCTGCATGAGTGCTGTTGGCACTGGGGAGCTACAGTTCATTGAGGGAACCATGAATGCCAACATTTACTGTGACATACTCAAGCAGAGCATGATCCCCCTCCCTTCAGAAACTGGGCCGCAGGGCAGTATTCCAACATGATAATGACCCCAAACACACCTCCAAGATGACCACTACCTTGCTAAAGAAGCTGAGGGTAAAGGTGATGGACTGGCCAAGCATGTCTCCAGACCTAAACCCTATTGTGCATCTGTGGGGCATCCTCAAACGGAAGGTGGAGGAGCGCAAGGTCTCTAATATTCACCAGCTCTGTGATGTGATCATGGAGGAGTGTAAGAAGACTCCAGTGGCAACCTGTAAAGCTCCGGTGAACTCCATGCCAAAGAGGGTTAAGGCAGTGCTAGAAAATAATGGTGGCCACACAAAATATTGACACGTTGGGCCCAGTTTGGACATTTAGGGGTGTACTTACTTTTGTTACCAGTGGCTTAGGCTACGTGTTGAGGGGACAGCAAAGTTACACTGTTATACAAGCTGTACACTCACTACTTTACATTGTAGCAAAGTGTCATTTCTTCAGTGTTGTCACATGAAAAGATATAATAAAATATTTACAAAAATGTGAGGCGTGTACTCACTTTTGTGAGATACTGTATATGTAATTTTGTTGTGCAGCATACAAGAAGATATAATGTTCTTTTTGAGATAAATATAAAGCATAGTAAAAAAAAACAAAAAAACATAAATGTAATAAACACAAACCATTTACTGCAGGATAATCAATAACTGTAATTTAAACCACTTGCACCAAGAATATTCACCTGCAGTTAATGTTTGGGGAATGTAATACAAATAAAAATGACAGTGTTTCCATTGGGTTTTCCCCGACCCTTAGAGGGCAGCAAAACCTGTGTGTCCATTGGTACTATCAAGATCCTGTGTTTCATCCACCACCATTACATCCCTCTTGAGTGCAAGAGACTGTTGTGTTTTGGTTGCCCAATTGGTTTGTCTTTTTTGATACTGTTAATTTATTGAATGGGGTATTCTAAATAGTTTGTGTGCACAGGTCTAAAAATCCCAATCGCAACTTCTTTTGGCACACCTACCTCTATGAATAAGCCCAATAAGGGTGAAACATGTCAGTGGAGCTGAAACTATGGGAAGGTTTACTGAGCTGAAGCCAGTGTATTGCTTATCACTTCGTGGTGATCTTTGTGTGTGACCCTGGTCTTTTGTTTTCTGTAAATGTTTGGAGTTCAGTGTGCTCCTAAGGGGAAATGGCACCTGCAGCAGGGGGGAGATGGAGGAGTACACATGCTGAGACTTAAACCGCTCTATGCAAGATGGCATAAATGCCTCAGTTAATGAAATCTGAATAAGAAGTAAGCCATATGGGCATAAATGATTGATATGCATCACTGACCTGCCGGTGACTGAAAGTCAGCATTAATGGCTTGAACACTCCTAGCGCATGAATGAGAAAAAGCATGGGCATAATCATAGTCTAAAGCATTGCCAAAGTGACAAATGCAAGAAGAATACGTCAGCCAAAAGCAGACTGTTAGAATAATATATATAGACAATCAACTATGATAAACAGAGACAGAACCAAATATGGATAGGCTTCTTCACAGTAAGAGCTGTAAAAATGTGGAATAGACTCCTTGAAAAGCTGGTTCTTTTGAGGCTCAGTTGATTGCTTTAATAGGGCTGGATTCTTTCCTAAATGTACGTAACATAACTGGATACTAACATTTATAGGTAAAGTTGATCCAGGGATCATCCAATTGCCTCTTGGGATATCAGGAAGGAATTTTATCTCCTGCTAGAGCAAATTGGATCATGCTTTGCTGGGGTTTTTTTGGCTTCCTCTGGATCAACTGTGGGTATGGGATAGTGTATATAGGATTTAATTTTTTTCCCCTTTTTATTGGTTGAACTAGATGGACTTTGTGTCTTTTTTCAACCAGACCAACTATGTAACAATGTAATATGGATGTAACAGAATATTAATGATACTGGTAGAATATAGCAGACTGGTAATCTGAAATACCAAGAATAGTACAGCAGCGCACACTACCATGAGACGTAGGCAGTAGAGTTGAGCGGACACCTTAATGTCCGTGTTCGGCGGGTTCGGCCGAACTTGAAAAAAAAGTCCGGGTCCGTGTCCCGGACTTTTTCCGAACTTTACCCGGACACCGAACCCCATTGAAGTCAATGGGGACCCGAACTTTCAGCACTAAAATGGCTCTAAAACACCAATGGAAAGGGCTAGAGTGCTGCAAATGGCAGCAAAACGTAGTTAAGAGCATGGCAAGTGCTCTGCAAACAAATGTGGATAGGGAAATAACTTAAAACAACAAAAAAAAAGAAAGAAAAAGAAAACAATTTTCTTCATCTGTGAAGGACGAGGCCCATATGGAGTAGGAGGGAGGTTGAGGTGGCGGTGTAGGTGGAAGCGGCGGTGGAGGGGGACGAGGTAGCCAACACTGCTTTTTTTCAGTCATTTTAAATTAGGGTACACCCCAAAAGAGTGAGAAGGATCAAAAATATAACAATGGCTGGGTAAGGTCGGTATCCATCTCTATTCTGCACAAGGTACGGAAAAGTCCTGTGGGATCCATGCCTGGTTCATTTTAATGAACGTGAGCTTGTCCACATTGTCTCTGGACAGGCGGCTGCACTTGTGATAACGCCCCCAGCCGTGCTAAATACACGTTCAGATAATACACTGGCTGCAGGGCACGCCAGCACCTCCAAGGCGTAAAGGGCAAGCTCAGGCCATGTGCCCAATTTGGAGACCCAGAAGTTGAAGGGGGCAGACCCGTCATTCACTACATGTAGGTGTGTGCACACATACTGCTCCACCATGTTGGTGAAATGCTGCCTCCTGCTAAGACGTTCCATATGAGCTGCTGGTGCTGCTGTTTGTTGTGGCGTGCTGACAAAGCTTTTCCACATTTTGGCCATCCTAACCCTGCCTTCTGAGTTGCTGGCGGTGCCCTCCTCCTCCTCCTGTGCCCTGGCCTTGTGCTTCCACTGTGGCCCCGCTGTCAGGTGGGAATGGCAGCAGCATCGCGTCTACCAGAGCGCGCTTGTACTCGCGCATCTTGCGATCACGCTCCAGTGAGTGAATTAAGGACGGTACGTTGTCCTTGTAACGGGGATCCAGCAGCGTGGCCACCCAGTAATCAGCACAAGTTAGAATGTGGGCAACTCGGCGGTCGTTGTGGAGACACTGCAGCATGTAATCGCTCATGTGTGCCAGGCTGCCCAGAGGCAACGAAAGGCTGTCCTCTGTGGGAGGTGTATCGTCTGTGTCCTCTGTATCCCCCCAGCCACGCACCAGTGATGGCCATGAGCTGGCCTGGGTGCCACCCTGCTGTCAACATGGTTCCATCTCCTCCTCCATCTCCTCCCCCTCATCCTCCAGAACTGTGCCCCTGCTGGACAATTGTGTACCTGGCTTTTGTGTGTGCAGGAACCCACCCTCGGAGCCCCTTACGAATGACTGCCCTGAAAGCCTTGGAAATGTTACCTCTTCATACTCCTCCTCCTCCTCATCCTGTGCCACATCCTCTTCCATCGTCGCCCGAATCGTTTTTTGAAGGAGGCATAGAAGTGGGATAGTTAAGCTGACAACGGCGTCATCGGCACTGGCCATGTTGGTGGAGTACTCAAAACAGCGCAACAAGGCACACATGTCTCGCATGGAGGCCCAGTTATTGGTGGTGAAGTGGTGCTGTTCCGCAGAGCGACTCACGCGTGCGTGCTGCAGCTGAAACTCCACTATGGCCTGCTGCTGCTCGCACAGTCTTTCCAGCATGTGCAAGGTGGAGTTCCACCTTGTGGGCAAGTCACATATGAGGCGATGAGCGGGAATGCCGAAGTTACGCTGCAGCGCTGACAGGCGAGCAGCAGCAGGGTGAGAACGCCGAAAGTGTGCACAAACGGCCCACACTTTCTGCATCAGCTCTGACATATCGGGTAATTTTTAAGGAACCTCTGCACCACCAAATTCAGCACATGCGCCAGGCAAGGGATGTGCGTCAAACCGGCTAGGCCAAGAGCTGCTATGAGATTTCGCCCGTTATCGCACACCACCAGGCCGGGCTTGAGGCTCGCTGGCAGCAACCACTCATTTGTCTGCTGTTCCATGCTCCTCCACAACTCCTGCGCGGTGTGTGGTTTTTCCCCCAAACAGGCAAGTTTTAAAACTGCCTGCTGTCGTTTACCCCTGGCTGTGCTGAAGTTGGTGGTGAAGGTGTTACGCTGACCGGATGAGGAGGCGGTAGAGGATGAGGAAGCGGAGTAGGAGGAGTTAGGAACACGAGGAACACTGAAGCGCCCTGCAATCCTCGGTGGAGAAAGGACATGCGCCAAATTGCTATCCGCCTCAGGCCCATCCGCCACTGCATTTACCCAGTGTGCCGTTAGCGAGATATAACGCCCCTGACCGTGCTTACTGGTCCACGTATCGGTAGTTAGGTGGACCTTGGCACAGATGGCGTTGCGCAGTGCACACCTGATTTTTTTCCCCCACTTGCTTGTGCAGGGAAGGGATGGCTTGCCTGGAAAAGTAGTGGCGGCTGGGCACGATGTACTGTGGGACAGCCACCGACATAAGGCTTTTAAAACTGTGCGTCTCCACCAGACAGAATGACAGCATTTCAAAGGCCAAGAATTTTGAAATGCTGGCATTCAGGGCCAGGGATTGCGGGTGGGTAGGGGGGTACTTCCTCTTCCTCTGAAGTGTTTGGGAGATGGAAAGCTGAACGCTTCCACGGGACATTGTGGAGATGGTTGTGCTCAGGTTGAGAAGGTTTATGCCTCGCTTCAGGCTCTGATTGCACAGGGTGCAAACCACTCGTGTCCTGTCATCAGCACATTCTCTGAAGAACTTCCACGCTAGAGAACTCCTTTGAGCTGGCTTTGGTGTGCTCGGTCCCTTGCTGCGTTGGGCAGTAGCAGGCGTAGTGTCTAGGGCACGGCCGCTCCGCTTCTGCACCCTGCTCCCTCTTCTGCTGTGCTGGTGGCTCTGTGCGACCACCGCCTCTTCCTCCAAACTACTCAGGTCACCTGCATGACCTTCATTCCATGTGGGGTCGAGGACCTCATCGTCCTCCACATCATCTTCCACCCAGTCTTCACCCCTGCCCTCCTTGTCGGTCTCCACAATTCTGAGTGCCGCAGCAGTTGGCACCTGCGTTTCGTCATCATCGGAGACGTGCTGCGATGGTCCTTCCATGTACTCATCTTGAGAAATAAGTGGTTGGGCATCGCTGCACTCAATCTCTTCCACTTCTGGGGCAGGGCTAGGTGGATGGCCCTGGGAAACCCTGCTGACAGAGTCATCAAAAAGAAGAAGAGACTGCTGCATGACTTGGGGCTCAGATTGCTTGCCTGATTTGCAAGGGGGTGAGGTGAAAGACGGTTGCACATCGGCTGCAGGTGCCAACTCTGACCTTTCTGCAGTAGACTGGGTGGGAGACAATGTGAAGGAACTGGAGGCACTGTCAGCAGCAAACCAATCTACTATCGCCTCTACTTGTTCTGGCCTCAACACTTGTAGAGGCGCATGATGCCCTACCAAATACTGCTGCAGTTTCTGTCGCCTACTCACACTTGAGGAAGGTGTTTCACTTGTGCGTGTAGCTGGCACAGATCGACCACGTCCTCTCCTTGCAACAGGAGCTCTACCAGCAGCACCACGACCCGGGCCACGGCCCCTATTTGATGGTCTCCTCATATTTCTGTAATTTATGATCTTGCCCTAGAAAGATGTTTATTGAATAGCGGAACAAAACAACAACAGTATCGCACGGGTGTATCTCACAGTCAAATATGCAAACTATGCCGCAATTTAATTTTTTTTACCCCAAAAGGGTGTTTATTAAATAGCGGAATAGAAAAACAGTATACAAATACAACGGGTGTATCTCACAGTCAAATATGCAAACTATGCCGCAATTTAATTTTTTTCACCCCAAAATTGAAAAGCGGAATTGAAAAAAGGATATAAAACAGTGTATCTCACACGTACAAACACAGACTAGGCCCCAATTACAATTTTTTGTACCCTAAAGGGAGGATGAGGAAGAGGAGTAGGGGGAGTTCGGAACAGGAGGCAAACTGAAGCGCCCTGCAATCCTCGGCGGTGGAACGAGATGCGCCAAACAAATTTAAAAGGTGTATCTCACACGTACCGATACAGACTATGCCATAATTTAATTTTTTTCACCCCAAAAGGGTGTATATTGAATAGCGGAATAGAAAAAAATTTATAAAACGGTGTATCTCACACGTACAAACACAGACTAGGCCCCGATTACAATTTTTTGTACCCTAAAGGGAGGATGAGGATGTGGAAGAAGAGTAGGAGGAGTTCGGAACAGGAGGCAAACTGAAGCGCCCTGCAATCCTCGGCAGTGGAAGGAGATGCTCCAAACAAATTTAAAAGGTGTATCTCACACGTACCGATACAGACTATGAGGTAATTTTATTTTTTACACTCCAAAAGGGTGTATATTGAATAGCGGAATAGAAAGAATTTTATAAAACGGTGTATCTCACACGTACAAACACAGACTAGGCCCCGATTACAATTTTTTGTACCCTAAAGGGAGGGTGAGGAAGAGGAGTAGGAGGAGTTTGGAACAGGAGGCAAACTGAAGCGCCCTGCAATCCTCGCGGTGGTGTGGTAAGTGGGGTCCCCCAAGGCTCAGTCCTGGGACCAACCTTGTTCAATTTATTCATAAACAGCATTGAGGACGGGATCAGTAGTTCTATACCAGTTTGCAGGTATAGTTTTTGCAGATGACACAAAATTGGGCAGGGCAATAACTGCACAGCATGAAGCAGATGTCCTACAAAATGACCTGAGTGGGCAACGACATGGCAAATGAGGTTTAATGTGGAGAAGTGTAAGGTTTTGCACTTGGGGACTAAAAACATAAAAGCACAATACACTTTAGGGGGGGAACCTTTGGGGGAATCAAAAATGGAGAAAGATCTGGGAGTCTTAGTAGAGGATAGACTAGGCAATAGCATGCAATGTCAAGCGGCAGATGCCAAAGCAGGCAGAATATTGGCATGCATAAAGAAAGGGATGTATTCCAGAGATAAAACTATAATTCTACCACTTTATAAAACTCTGGCCCGACCGCATCTGGAGTATTCTGTCCAGTTCTGGTCGCCAGTCCTCAGGAGGGATGTGTTGGAGCTGGAGAGAGTCCAGAGAAGGGCAACTAAACTAATTAGGGAATTGGAGGACCTTAATTATGAAGAGCATCTGCAATCACTTGATTTATTCTCCCTGCAGAAGAGACACCTGAGAGGGGACATGATAGCAATTTATAAATACCTCAATGGTGATCTTAGCATAGAAAAAAAGCTATTCAGTCAAAAGGATTGCATGAGGACTTGAGGGCATACAATGCGATTAGAGGAGAAGTGTTTTAACCTCAGGCAATGCAGGGGGTTCTTTACTGTTAGGGCTACGTGATTGTGTAATTCTCTACCACAAGAGGTGGCTTCTGCGGCAAGTATGGCTACTTTCAAAAGACTCTTGGACGTACATCTCAAGGATCAGAACATTCAGGGGTATGAGAGATGATTAGAGTCACACACACCTACACAGGTTGAACTGGATGGACTATTGTCTTTATTCAACCTCAACAACTATGTAAGTATATGTTTTTAGTATTCCCAAATTAGAGTACACATTACAAAGAGTCATATGTCCATACCTTGCACAGCCAATGGCCAAAGTCTGTAACAGCTGTGCTATAAATATAATAAATGGCTTAGTAAACTTAGGCAATACCTATTCTATGAGCCAGTAATTCTGTGTGCCTTGTTGGACTAAATAAACAATAAATCTATGTTTTTGGATTTGTGTTGACAGCTACGGTAAAAACACTGTTTTAAGAAGGTAATACTGTTCTTTTCTGTGCTTTAGTGGAATACCTTTAGTCTTTTGTACCAAATCTCCATAAGCCCGTTGGCTATCCAATATCCTTTATAAACAAAGACTAAAGAACATGCACAGTCTTTTAAAATCTGCAGTCTGACATTTGTGCTTTTAAATTCATAACTAATTTTAGTAAACAAACTTTTTTTCCACATCATTAGCGAGGGAGTGTTGCGTTAACTGTGTAAATATATACCTTTCAAATTATAAACTAACTAACTATGCTGTGATTTTAGCAACATAAAAACTGAATTTGAAATGCTTCATTAGATGTGACTCTTCATCAAGACATGCAAAACAAAAGGCTGAACTTTTCATAATTGCTTTGTGAAATTGTCATTTTATAAATGCAATTTAGAAATGGTTGTATTGCTACAGAATTCAGATAAAAACCATGTTGGAAATGTTTTACATAAATAAATCAATTAATTTAAAAAGAATCAGTGTCAGAAGGCTTGGTAGATGACTGCTTAACAAAACATAAATACAATATACTGTTATTTTCACTGTGTCAAGAAATCTAGCAGTTAAGGAAAATCACAATGAACAGACTACAAGTAATGCATTAAACAGTTTTTTTTTAGATTAAATATTATTTCATTTCTTTGACCTGCTTGCACAAGGCAACCCAAGGTGACCCCAACGTACTTTATAATATCAAACTAGTCCGCAAAGGGACATTGAAAAACATACAGTCGAATTAAAATACAAGCGTATCATCTGTTTTCAGTTTTGGTCAGGAAGGTCCAAATTAGTCACCATAAATAGCCAAATCTCTTATAAGCTGTCCGCCCTTGACTATGCCTAAAAAGTTGATATGCTTAATTTACTGATTCATGCCTACCTATTGAATTTCCATTACCGGCATAGAAAATAAACGTATTACTGTGAGTGGCAAAGGAAGTGAGTGGTTTCAGTGGTGACATCTCTACAAGTATACTTTTTTTGAAGTACTATGAGTCACTCTCAGCTATATAGTTTTTAAATCTTTGTTGTGAGGTAATTCACTTGTTTAAAAAAAAAGTAGAAAAATGTTTTCTTGTTTTCTGTCTTGCCATTAGGACAGGGTGATTGCTTTAGGAACTGAAAGGAGCAATAGTAGATAGACAGCTGACCAGGCTTGAGGTGGTATTAAACCCAAAATAAAAAATGTAATACATTGCAGCCTACAAAACATTCGATGGGATGGCTGTATCGTTTTTCTGTTCTTAAGCTTATTTCCCTCTGTTTCCACCTGGTGATCCGGCCAGTCTTGTATTGCAATGTCCCCACTCTGGATAAATGAACATAGGGGGAACCTTTGGACAGCAGCATGGTCAGTTCAGTCTGGGGGGAGGGTAATGTTAGATGTAGATGTGTATATATATGTATATATATATATATGTATATATATGTATATATATATATATATATATACCAAGTATGAAAAAAGGGCCTTGCCAACCCCCTACCCTTAGGGGTTATGTTACATGGGATTGTTGCCTTGTTAAGTAATAGTATACTGTATGTGCCTTCACTGTCACAACCGCATTGTTTTTATGATGTACTACATTGCTACATTGTACGTTTCATTTTCATTTTATGTGTTAAATAAAATGTATATATTTTTTAGCCAATTGAGACTATATCAGATATTCTGCCTCTGTGCTGAGCCTATATGCAGATGCAGTGGCAGTACAGACACAGTCGCATGTCAAATTAAGCACAAGAGATGAGTGACAGCACTCCGAATAAAAGGCAAATAGGATGTTTATCGAAGAAAAGTATCCAAAAAAGCAGACACCATGGACATACAAGCAGCAAGATGGTTAACGCGTTTCTTAGGTTATGACTAAGCAAATCTTTTCATGAAACACGTTAACCATGTTGCTGCCTGCAAGTCCATGATGATGTCTGCTATTTTGGATACTTTTCTTTGATAAACATCCTATTTGCCTCTTATTTGGAGTGCTGTCAATCTTCTTGTGCGCTCATTGCTGTTTGGATTATGGACCCGACTTCCAGGCTTTCATTACACACACATGAGTGACTTTTTTTCCATCATTGTTCAGCATGTCAAATTGAGACATACGACAGTTGCTAAGTCTGCTTACACTTCTTTGAGCTGCCTGCGTGCAGCTCCGAGGTGGCCACAACAAATGGTGGGTGTTGCCAAATTGCACAGTGGGAGGGTCTTAAAGGGGCTTTGTTAAATACCTGGATGGTTTTACAGGTAAGCTCCATGTACATCTGCTCATTCCTGGAATTCACAAAAACTTGGTTTTGCTCTTGCGGTGCCATTAATTTCTAATAGCACCCCAAATGTAGAAGCAAACACGCAGTTTGCTGCATGCAAAAAATGTGGTACACATGTCCCAAAACATGGGTAAACAATGTACAAACCACAATGCACCAAAATGCACCATGAGATAGTCTGCTGCATTTGTGATGTGTAGGGCAGCACATTAAAATCGGGCTGAAATGGGCTGCCCTATGCATGTTGTGGGAAAAACACAACAAATAATGTGCACCCCCATTATGCTAGGTGTGATTGGGGTCTGAAAGTGAACTTGGTCTATTTACACCCTCCCACTCCCTAAGCTGGTACTGTCTTACAAGCACAAAGGCAGCTTAGTGTCCCTGCCCACTCCCTCACGTGTAATTTTTATAAAGCTGACCATACATTATGCAATCTAATTTTGTAATCTCTGTACAATTTCCTTTAGATTTACCAAAACCATGTAATAAGAGGGCCCAACAATGCATTCAATTTGTATCAAATTGGTCAGTCTAGTAATAAGGGAGGTGGGCCCAGAAAGATAAAACACACCCTATTCTGTGGTGCAGTAAGGCAGTGCATGATGGGATATTAAGCTTCCAGGATGGTCGCATGATAATACAGGAAGTCAGGGGCTTAGGTGCATTTTTGGACATTTTGAAAAGAAAAGGGGGCAGAATCAAGGCTGTCATGGACTAGGTAAGTGACAGATAGGCACATTGGAATGCCCATTAGTAAAAGGCATCTAATCATTGGGATACGATTGTGATACGGCTGTATCAGAGAGAGTGAATAGTTAAAAGTAATTGAATCTTCAAGAAATAATGGATGCAATTTTTCCATGTGAACAAAGGTTGTTTTATCAGACAAAATAGAGCTGACGGTGAGAACCAGCTGTTGGTGAGAATGAGCTGTTATCAAATTATTTCATGGGAATCAAAGGCCACTTCAGGTTGAGAACCTGTTGTTGTCATAGCTATGACTTGTGGGAATAAAATGAGCAGTCTTGTGGGAATAAGATGAATAGTCATTAAAAACAAGTTATTGTGCATGTCCGCATGAGTCGTCCATGCGCCGGAACTATGGACTGCGCATATCCATGCATGCTGCTTACACAGCAAATATTTATCAGGCATGTGTGGCAAGAATGACTTGACAGAATTATGTTATAAATGAAGGGGATTCTCTGGGGAAAATCTGAACTTTTCTGAAGATGCGGCAGACGTGCCTTGAGTCGATTTCCCGGTGTTCCCCTTGCTGATTCCTGGAGTCCCCCAATCGTAGAGGCGACGAGTGACGCTACAATATCCGGTGATGTATTGATGCTAATTCTTTGCTATATCTATTGATTCTGTAACTAATCATTGCATGTTAGAATTATTACTATTACAATAAACTGAATCAATTTTTTTGCCATTTATTAACTTGTGCCTATCTTGTGAGCGTAGTAGTAGTGGTTAAAAACACTGTTTTATTAGGCAAAACAATCATTATAAAAAGTGAAATTCTGCCCTAAATAGGAAACTTAGCCTTTAAGGTTTGCTTGTACATTGGAGACATCCTGTAAGAATGTTATTCCACTACATGTGGAATAACGGAAACTTGGTTCGACCCCTCACATGACTGGCTGGCCAATATCCAAGGGTATTCGGTGTACCGGAAGGACAGGGTAGGAAAAAG
Organism: Pelophylax lessonae; assembly: GCF_965119305.1. Lineage (NCBI taxonomy): Eukaryota > Metazoa > Chordata > Amphibia > Anura > Ranidae > Pelophylax > Pelophylax lessonae. Next base: position 121,203,160 of record NC_138773.1, on the reverse strand, counting down.
AGGGGGAGGGGTATGTCTCTATGTCAAGAATAATGTAAGAGTGATAGAGAGGAGTGATATTATGAAAGGGATGAGAACGGAGTTAGAATTCATGTGGGTAGAACTCCATAGGGAAGAAGTAAAGGGAAAAGTAATTGTGGGGGTTTGCTATAGGCCACCCAACCAAAGGGAGTAGGTAGAGCTGGAATTTATATCACTGTTAGGTAAAGTGGCAAAACTGGGATCAGTCATCATATTCGGGGACTTCAATTATCCCGACATTGACTGGGAAGAGGGGACTACACACTCACAGAAGGCCTGTCTCTTCATGGAAACCTTACAGGACAACTACATGTCTCAGTTGGTGGATTCTCCTACTAGAGAAAATGCAGTGCTGGATTTATTGATCACTAATGACCCAGACCTAATCTCGGAGGTAGGAGGCCAGGACAACCTGGGCTCTAGCGATCACAGGATGATCACATTTAGCGTAAATAACAATATAACAAGGCAAGAGGGGAACATTAAAACCCTAAACTTCAGAAGGGCAAACTTTCCCAAATAAAAGTAAAAAAATGGCATTCAAGAAATATAAATCAGAGGGCACAGTATCAGCTTTTGAGCAATACAAGGAGGCATATAAGAAAAGTAAATACGAAATTAAAATGGCGAAAATCAACTTTGAGAGACAAATAGCGGAGCATAGTAAAAAGAACCCAAAGAAATTATTTAAATATATCAAACAGCAAAAAAACTAGGGCAGAGCATATTGCACACATAATTAACGATGATAGGAGGATGGTTACAGAGGACACTGAAAAGGCAACCGTGCTGAATGCTTTTTTCTCCTCAGTCTTTACACAGGAAAAGGAGGGGTACACTGACCATGACTGTAAGGTTAGTAGTAATACACAGGACTTGCCGCTATGGCTAACAGAGGGTGAAATCAGGGAAAGGTTGGATAAAATTAACACAAATAAATCACCAGTAGAGTTGAGCGGACACCTGGATGTCCGTGTTCAGGGGGTCCGGCCGAACTTGAAAAAAAAGTCCGGGTCCGTGACCCGGACTTTTTCCGAACTTGACCCGGACACCGAACCCCATTGAAGTCAATGTGGACCCGAACTTTCAGGCACTAAAATGGCTCTAAAAAACCAATGGAAAGGGCTAGAGTGCTGCAAATGGCAGCAAAATGTAGTTAAGAGCATGGCAAGTGCTCTTCAAACAAATGTGGATATGGAAATAACTTAAAACAACAAAAAAAACTGAAAAATAAAACAATTTTCTTCATCTGTGAAGGACGAGGCCCATATGGAGTAGGAGGGAGGTTGAGGTGGCGGTGGATGAGGCGGTGTAGGTGGAAGCGGCGGTGGAGGGGGACGAGGTAGCCAACACTGCTTTTTTTTAGTCATTTTAAATTAGGGTACACCCCAAAAGAGTGAGAAAGATCAAAAATATAACAATGGTTGGGTAAGGCCGGTATCCATCTCTATTCTGCACAAGGTACGGACAAGTCCTGTGGGATCCATGCCTGGTTCATTTTAATGAATGTGAGCTTGTCCACATTGTCTCTGGACAGGCGGCTGCGCTTGTCTGTGATAACGCCCCCAGCCGTGCTAAATACACATTCAGATAATACACTGGCTGCAGGGCATGCCAGCACCTCCAAGGTGTAAAGGGCAAGCTCAGGCCATGTGCCCAATTTGGAGACCCAGAAGTTGAAGGGGGCAGACCCGTCATTCACTACATGTAGGCGTGTGCACACATACTGCTCCACCATGTTGGTGAAATGCTGCCTCCTGCTAAGACGTTCCATATGAGCTGCTGGTGCTGCTGTTTGTTGTGGCGTGCTGACAAAGCTTTTCCACATTTCAGCCATGCTAACCCTGCCTTCTGAGGTGCTGGCGGTGCCCTGGTTGCTTTGGCGATCTCTTCCTCCTCCTCCTGTGCCTTGGCCTTGTGCTTCCACTGTGGCCCCGCTGTCAGGTGGGAATGTCAGCAGGATCGCGTCTACCAGCGTGTGCTTGTACTCGCGCATCTTGCGATCACGCTCCAGTGAGTGAATTAAGGATGGTACGTTGTCCTTGTAACGGGGATCCAGCAGCGTGGCCACCCAGTAATCAGCACAAGTTAGAATGTGGGCAACTCGGCGGTCGTTGTGGAGACACTGCAGCATGTAATCGCTCATGTATGCCAGGCTGCCCAGAGGCAACGAAAGGCTGTCCTCTGTGGGAGGTGTATCGTCTGTATCCTCTGTATCCCCCCAGCCACGCACCAGTGATAGCCATGAGCTGGCCTGGGTGCCACCCTGCTGTGAACATGGTTCCATCTCCTCCTCCATCTCCTCCTCCTCATCCTCCTCATGCTCCAGAACTGTGCCCCTGCTGGACAATTGTGTACCTGGCGTTTGTGGGTGCAGAACCCCCCCTCGGAGCCACTTGTGAATGACTGCCATGAAAGCTTTGGAAATGATCCCTCTTCCTCCTCCTCCTCCTCCTCCTCCTGTGCCACATCCTCTTCCATCATCGTTTTTTGAAGGAGGCATAGAAGTGGGATAGTTAAGCTGACAACGGCGTCATCGGCACTGGCCATGTTGGTGGAGTACTCAAAACAGCGCAAAAAGGCACACAGGTCTCGCATGGAGGCCCAGTTATTGGTGGTGAAGTGGTGCTGTTCCGCAGAGCGACTCTCACGTGCGTGCTGCAGCTGAAACTCCACTATGGCCTGCTGCTGCTCGCACAGTCTTTCCAGCATGTGCAAGGAGGAGTTCCACCTTGTGGGCACGTCACATATGAGGCGGTGAGCGGGAAGGCCGAAGTTACGCTGCAGCGCTGACAGGCGAGCAGCAGCAGGGTGAGAACGCTGAAAGTGCGCACAGATGGCCCGCACTTTCTGCAGCAGCTCTGACATATCGGGGTAATTTTTAAGGAACCTCTGCACCACCAAATTCAGCACATGCGCCAGGCAAGGGATGTGCGTCAAACCGGCTAGGCCTAGAGCTGCTAGAGATGAGATTTCGCCCACAAGGCCGGGCTTGAGGCTCGCTGGCAGCAACCACTCATCAGTCTGCTGTTTAATGCTCCTCCACAACTCCTGCGCGGTGTGTGGTTTTTCCCCCAAACAGGCAAGTGGTAAAACTGCCTGCTGTCGTTTACCCCTGGCTGTGCTGAAGTTGGTGGTGAAGGTGTTACGCTGACCGGATGAGGAGGCGGTAGAGGATGAGGAAGTGGAGTAGGAGGAGTTAGGAATAGGAGGCAAACTGAAGCGCCCTGCAATCCTTGGTGGAGGAAGGACATGCGCCAAATTGCTATCCGCCTCAGGCCCAGCCGCCACTGCATTTACCCAGTGTGCCGTTAAGGAGATATAACGTCCCTGACCGTGCTTCTTGGTCCACGTACCGGTAGTTAGGTGGACCTTGCCACAGATGGCGTTGCACAGTGCACACCTGATTTTTTCCCCCACTTGGTTGTGCAGGGAAGGGATGGCTTGCCTGGAAAAGTAGTGGCGGCTGGGCACGACGTACTGTGGGACAGCCACCGACATAAGGCTTTTAAAACTGTGCGTCTCCACCAGACGGAATGACAGCATTTCAAAGGCCAAGAATTTTGAATTGCTGGCATTCAGGGCCAGGGATTGCGGGTGGGTAGGGGGGTACTTCCTCTTCCTCTGAAGTGTTTGGGAGATGGAAAGCTGAATGCTTCCACGGGACATTATGGAGATGGTTGGTGACCCAGGTGGTGGTGTTGCTGACAGATCCTCTGTTTGCGGGGTGGCAGGTGCCGGTATCACTACAGAGGTGGATGAAGAGGCCGAGACTGCAGCAGAAGAGGAAGCAGGAGGAGCCAGAGACCTTTCTTGGTTTTGAAGGTGTCTACTCCACTGCAGCTCGTGCTTTGCACTTAGATTCCTGATCATGCAGGTTATGCTCAGGTTGAGAAGGTTTATGCCTCGCTTCAGGCTCTGATTGCACAGCGTGCAAACCACTCGTGTCCTGTCATCAGCACATTGTCTGAAGAACTTCAATGCTAGAGAACTCCTTTGACCTGGCTTTGGTGCGCTCGGTCCCTTGCTGCGTTGGGCAGTAGCAGGCGTAGTGTCTAGGGCACGGACGCTCCGCTTCTGCACCCTGCTCCCTTTTCTGCTGTGCTGGTGGCTCTGTGCGACCACCGCCTCTTCCTCCAAACTACTCAGGTCACCTGCATGACCTTTATTCCATGTGGGGTCGAGAACCTCATCGTCCTCCACATCATCTTCCACCCAGTCTTTACCCCTGCCCTCCTTGTCGGTCTCCACATTTCTGAGTGCCGCAGCAGTTGGCACCTGCGTTTCGTCATCATCGGAGACGTGCTGTGATGGTCCTTCCATGTACTCATCTTGAGAAATAAGTGGTTGGGCAATCTCTTCCACTTCTGGGGCAGGGCTAGGTGGATGGCCCTGGGAAACCCTGCTGACAGAGTCATCAAAAAGAAGAAGAGACTGCTGCATGACTTGGGGCTCAGACTGCTTGCCTGATTTGCAAGGGGGTGAGGTGAAAGACGCTTGGACATCGGCTGCAGGTGCCAACTCTGACCTTTCTGCAGTAGACTGGGTGGGAGACAATGTGAAGGAACTGGAAGCACTGTCAGCAACCCAATCTAATATCCCCTGTACTTGTTCTTGCCTCAACACTTGTAGAGGCGCATGATGCCCTACCAAATACTGCTGCAGGTTCTGTGGCCTACTCACACTTGAGGAAGGTGTTTCACTTGTGCGTGTAGCTGGCACAGATCGACCACGTCCTCTCCTTGCAACAGGAGCTCTACCAGCAGCACCACGACCCAGGCCACGGCCCCTATTTGACGGTGGAAGGAGATGCGCCAAAAAAATTTAAAAGGTGTATCTCACACGTACCGATACAGACTATGCCGCAATTAAATTTTTTCACCCCAAAAGGGTGTATATTGAATAGCGGAATGGAAAAAAGTATATAAAACGGTGTATCTCACACGTACAAACACAGACTAGGCCCCGATTACAATTTTTTGTACCCTAAAGGGAGGATGAGGAGTAGGAGGAGTTCGGAAACAGGAGGCAAACTGAAGCGCCCTGCAATCCTCGGCGGTGGAAGGAGATGCGCCAAACAAATTTAAAAGGTGTATCTCACACGTAACGATACAGACTATGCCGCAATTTAATTTTTTTTACCCCCAAAAGGGTGTATATTGAATGGCCGAATAGAAAAAAGTATATAAAATGGTGTATCTCACACATACAAATACAGTCTAGGCCCTGATTACAATTTTTTGTACCGTAAAGGGAGGATGAGGATGAGGAAGAGGAGTAGGAGGACTTTGGAACAGGAGGCAAACTGAAGCGCCCTGCAATCCTCGGTGGTGGAAGGAGATGCACCAAACAAATTTAAAAGGTGTATCTCACACGTACCGATACAGACTATGCCGCAATTTAATTTTTTTCACCCCAAAAGGGTGTATATTGAATAGCGGAATAGAAAAAAGTATATAAAAAGGTGTATCTCACACGTACCGATACAGACTATGCCGCAATTTAATTTTTTTCACCCCAAAAGGGTGTATATTGAATAGCGGAATGAAAAAAGTATATAAAATTGGTGATTTTTCAATAGCACATGTGAACACAGCAGTGTCTTATGTTTTATGTCACGGTCAGCAGCAGGCTATGAAGGGAAAAAAAAATTCCCCTTTAAATTTGTAAATTCAAGCCCTCAGTGGGCTCAAGTGAGGGCAAAAACATTGTTCACTGCACCACCCCACACACAGCAAAATCGATGTAGATCGCTAATGGACGATTGTTCTGTCCTGTGTCTCCTAATCTCTCCCTGCCTACTCTCTCCAGCCTGTCCCTAAAATGCTTTTCTATCTCTCCCTGCCTACACTCCGACCTTTCCCTACATTCTTTTCAGACACAATGTTTTTTTTTCCTGTCTCTGTCCCTAATCAGCAGCAGCCAGCACCGTTGTGTGTGCTCTCTCCCTACACTAGAACAGACTGACGCGCACCGCGCTGTGTCTCTAGCTTATAAAGACCTGGGTCACATGCTTCAGCTGGCCAATCACAGCCATGCAATTAGTAGGCATGGCTGTGATGGCTTCTATGGCACACCAGTTAAACGCTTGTTGATTGGCTGTTGAAACCGCGCCATTAAAACAGGAAATAAAATTACCGAACACGGATTTTAAACCCGAATATACAGTAAAGTTTTCGGGTCCGTGTCCGGGTAACAAAAATCCAATTATCCGGTATGGACCCGAATAATTTAGTCCGTGTTCGCTCAACCCTAATCACCAGGCCGGATGGCGTACATCCGAGAGTACTCAAAGAACTTAGTAAAACTATATCAAGACCACTGTTCCTGATCTTTGCTGACAGTATTATGACAGGAAATGTACCAGGGAATTAGAGGAAAGCTAACGTGATACCGATATTCAAAAAAGGGCAGAGGCATGTCCCGGGAAATTATAGCCCTGTCAGTCTGACATTGATTGTATGTAAACTTCTGGAGGGGATGATAAGGGACTATATCATAGAGTTTGCTAAAGACAACAACATCATCAGCAGTAATTAGCATGGGTTTACAAATGGGTGTACTTGTCAAACCAATCTCTTAACATTCTACGAGGAGGTGAGCTGTGAGCTAGATAGGGGGAGACCAGTAGATGTGGTGTATCTGGATTTCGCTAAGGAATTTGATACAGTTCCCCACAAGCACTTAATTTATAAAATATGGTCTGCTCAGGAGGGATGTGTTGGAGCTGGAGAGAGTCCAGAGAAGGGCAACTAAACTAATTAGGGGATTGGAGGACCTTAATTATGAAGAGCATCTGCAATCGCTTGATTTATTCTTCCTGTTGAAAAGACGCATGAGAGGGGACATGATAGCAATTTATAAATACCTCAATGGTGATCTCAGCATAGAAAAAAAGCTGTTCAGTCGCAAGGATTGCATGAGGACTCAAGGGCATACAATGCGATTAGAGGAGAAGCGTTTTAACCTCAGGCAATGCATAGGGTTCTTTACTGTTAGGGCTACAAGATTGTGTAATTCTCTACCACAAGAGGTAGTTTCTGCGGGAAGTATGGCTACTTTCAAAAGACTCTTGAACGTACATCTCAAGGATCAGAACATTCAGGGATATGAGAGATGATTACGGCCATACACACCTACACAGGTTGAACTGGATGGACTATTGTCTTTATTCAACCTCAACTACTATGTAACTATGTAACTACATAGCTTTTTGTCATCTGGAATAAAAGAAATTGTACTTTTAATTTCAAAATTTAATACATTTTTAACTTAAGTAGAAGGAACCCAGGACTAGGTTCTTTAATGGATGGACTTTACTGGCAACAACATGAGGCCAACTCAAAAGCATGAGACCAACTGAGGTGACCCAGTGTTACAAACACCCCCTTGGGGCATTGAAACCCAGAATATACCAAACAAGGGAGGTGCTGTACTAGGGTCCCATTTTGTTTCTATATGCTATCTGTATAGTTTTAATATGTTCTTTATTTGTACATTTGGATGTCTTGCAAACATCCAAATTTTTTTTAATCAAATGTGATAAATAAAAGTATTATGATATTTTTATCTTTTGAGTTGGTCTCATGCTATTGCCAGTAAAGTCCATCCATTGAAGAACCTAGTCCTGGGTTCCTTCTTATTTTTCTTGCTTACATTTCAGGATGTGGCATGGGAAGAGGTCCTCCTTTTTGCAACATTTTTAACTAGTTAAAAAGTAAGGATCCCAACATTGAACTTTGGGGTAAACCACTAATACCATTAGACCATTTAGTGAATGAATAACTTTTCATAGATGTTTATTTAGATTTTGTATAGAATTACAAACAAGAAACAAGGAGCTCAACTGAGCCCAAACATACATTTATAAGAGACACAATATATGTTCAAGGCACACAACACTCTGCTTAACCATCTGTGTGTCTCTCTCGTGTGCTGTCCTGGCAGGCAGGAAACAGTGCTGGTGGTAGTAGGTGGAGAGCAAGGTCTGGACCGCAAGCTGGGGCTGGATTGTTTGCAACGTTGCTCAGAATGACATAGTTTGTGATGCGTTTCGGAGCATGCGCACTGGGGTAGACCCACTGTGTGCACGCGCCTTTCTCAAGCTAATGTGTTGGAATGGGAATGCGCATTACTTTTATACACAAAATCACTATATTCCCTTCTAGAGCAGAAATAAATAATCTATCTTGCTGGCATAATGTTAGACTAGATAGCATATTGGAAATACAGTCAGGTCCATAAATATTGGGACATCGACACAATTCTAATCTTTTTGGCTATATAATTGGTTTTGAACTGAAACAAACAAGATGTGCTTTAACTGCAAACTTGCAGCTTTAATTTGAGGGTATCTACATCCAAATCAGGTGAAAGGTGTAGGAATTACAACAGTTTGTATATATGCCTCCCACTTTTTAAGGGACCAAAAGTACTGGGAAAATTGGCTGCTCAGCTGTTCCATGGCTAGGTGTGTGTTATTCCCTCATTATCCCATTTATAAGGAGAAGATAAAAAGGTCCAGAGTTAATTTCAAGTGTGCTATTTGCATTTGGAATATGTTGCTGTCAACTCTCAATATGAGATCAAAAGAGCTGTCACTATCAGTGAAGCAAGCCATCATTAGGCTGAAAAAAACAAAACAAACCCATCAGAGAGATAGCAAAAACATTAGGAGTGGCCAAATCAACTGTTTGGAACATCCTTAAAAAGAAAGAATGCACTGGTAAGCTCAGCAATACCAAAAGACCCGGAAGACCATGGAAAACAACTGTGGTGGATGACCGAAGAATTCTTTCCCTGGTGAAGAAAACACCCTTCACAACAGTTAGCCAGATCAAGAACACTCTCCAGGAGGTAGGTGTACGTGTGTCAAAGTCAAAAATCAAGAGAAGACTTCACCAGAGTGAATACAGAGGGTTCACCACAAGATGTAAACCATTGGTGAGCCTCAAAAACAGGAAGGCCAGATTAGAGTTTGCCAAACAACATCTAAAAAAGCCTTCACAGTTCTGGAACTACATCCTATGGACAAATGAGACCAAGATCAACTTGCACCAGAGTGATGGGAAGAAAAGATTATGGAGAAGGAATGGAACTGCTCATGATCCAAAACATACCACCTCATCAGTGAAGCATGGTGGTGGTGGCGTCATGGCGTGGGCATGTATGGCTGCCAATGGAACTGGTTCTGTTGTATTTATTGATGATGTTACTGCTGATAAAAGCAGCAGGATGAATTCTGAAGTGTTTTGGGCAATATTATCTGCTCATATTCAGCCAAATGCTTCAGAACTCATTGGACAACGCCTCACGTGCCGATGGACAATGACCCGAAGCATACTGCGAAAGCAACCAAAGAGTTTGTAAGGGAAAGAAGTGGAACGTTATGCAATGGCCAAGTCAATCACCTGACCTGAATCCGATTGAGCATGCATTTCACTTGCTGAAGACAAAACTGAAGGGAAAATGCCCCAAGAACAAGCAGGAACTGAAGACAGTTGCAGTAGAGGCCTGGCAGAGCATCACCATGGATGAAACCCAGCATGTGTTCCAGACTTCAGGCTGTAATTGACTGCAAAGGATTTGCAAACAAGTATTAAAAAGTGAAAGATTGATTTATGATTGTTAATCTGTCCCATTACTTTTGGTCCCTTAAAAAGTGGGAGGCACATATACAAACTGTTTTAATTCCTACACTGTTCTCCTGATTTGGATGTAAATGCCCTCAAATTAAAGCTGAAAGTCTGCAGTTAAAGCACATCTTGTTTGTTTCATTTCAAATTTATTGTGGTGGTATATAGAACCAAAAAGATAAGAATTGTGTCGATGTCCCAATATTTATGGACCTGACTGTATCATTTAACCACTTACCGCAAACCGACGTTGGTTGACTTAAAGTGGCTGTACCGGGAGGATACCTCTAGCTAGAGGCATCATCCTGGTACTGCTTTTTAGAGCCAGCGGTCGGCTTTCCAGCGGTAATAACCGATGCAGCTCGGGAGCCGCTCGATAGGTACCCTGGCGAGCGGGAGGAGATGCCCCCCCCGCCATCTTCTGTGGCTCTGCCCGGGTCTCCTATCCCACCGGGAGACCCGAGCAACCAGCCGGCTGGATAGAGTCATATGCCTGTGCTACTAAAAATTATAAGAAAAATTATCTTTTTTTTTTCTGGTTCTGGACATGCTACAGAGCTGAAACTTCAAAGGTACACTTTTTAGACCCCCCCAGACACTAAATCCAAAAAAAGTCATGCCTGCCACCAAAAATGCCCGATAAATGCCTGCAACAAAAACGCCCAGGTGGAGAGGAGCCCTATGCCTGTGCTACTAAAAATTATAAGAAAAATTATCTTTTTTACTGGTTCTGGACATGCTACAGAGCTGAATCTTCACAGGTACACTTTTTAGACCCCCCAGACACTAAATCCAAAAAAAGTCATGCCTGCCACCAAAAATGCCTGATAAATGCCTGCAACAAAAACGTCCAGGTGGAGAGGAGCCCTATGCCTGTGCTACTAAAAATTATAAGAAAAATTATCTTTTTTTCTGGTTCAGGACCATTTTAATGGAAAAGTCGGATCACATATCGCTTCAAATAAGATAAGGAGGAGACTCCCATTGAAATCTATGGGACAAGTCGGATACAAGTCGCCTCAAAGTAGTACAGGACCCTTTTCAGAAGTCGGAGCAACTTCAGTAGTGCCAATTAAGACGGCACTCATTGATTAACATTGCTTTTGTTATGTCAAGCGACTTGGGGCGACTTGAGGGCACACAAGTCGCCTCACAAGTCGCGGCAGTGTGAATGGACTCTAAGTGGTTAACATACATGGATAAATAAAACAAACATGGGTAAAAAACGCTAAAATACTTGATTAAATCATATAAACTAATACAACGATAATAGTATACAGTATGAAAATGTTTTAAGAAATATATCTGTATATCAACATCATACATATATTATGTGCATGCATAGAAATATGTTTGTGATATAAGAAAATTTTAATATATGGTTCTAGTTATATCAGGATTATGATATCTAAATTTACGATAATTTGTAAAATTGATAAAATGTGGTTAAAACTATTTTATTCTGGTATGGATGGGTTTAACTATTGAAGAAACAAATTATGTCTAGTCCCGCATTAAGCTATGTGTGTGGGACCATCACGACAAATAGAAGCAGGCTGATATCTAATAATATGAATCAAGGGGGAATCCAGGATATTATTGTATATATTGATAATAAATAACTAGACAAACAGGCATAACATGCCACAATATAGGAATACTTTTAATAAACAGAGAAAAGCCGTGATCCTCAGGATCACGACTGATCTCTGGTGAGTACCGGTTTAGGTAGCTGAGATGAAGAGCAGAGAACATGTTCTTCTCTTCTCATCACAGTACATGATCGTTCCGTCACAAACGGCCAGTTTAGAAAAGTGAGATCTGAAGATCTCACAGCCGTTTCTCTGAGAGATCTCCATTTCAGATTTGTGGGTGTATGTATGTATGTATGTATGTATGTATGTATGTGTATATATATATATATATATATATATATATATAATGTGACAGGAAGTCAGGTAAATCTGTGAATGTAGTCACAGACAGGAGCTACACTTCCACCTGGGTTAGACAAATCACCAATTACTATAGGGTGTCGGCTGCAGAGGTAGCCAGAACTGTCTAAGGAAGTTGAAAGGCCTTCAGCTGTTCAGAATGAGGAAATGAAGGCCTCTATAATTTGTCCAAAGGAAGTCTAATGGATTTCTGCCTCCAAAAGCTGTCTCCTGAAGCCAAGTGGGCTGGGAGAAGGAGGACAGTCAGATGAGTGCCTCCCGACAAGCTGTGTGGGCATGGGAGAAAACCCCCTGAAGTGATGTGTGCTAAGGAGGGTAACCAAGTGTGAAGACGTCTCAAAGGTAAAAGACATCAGATATCCAGAGGGCTGGGTGCATGTATCGCAATTGCTTCTGTGGTCGGGCTGGCATGCTTATTGAAGTATTATAGAAGTTGCAGATGATACACTTCCATGGCTGGGATGACTATGGAAAGACTATGCTTGTGTGAAGAGATTATAAATGGACTATTGAGTGTCTGCTGTAGGACAAGAAAGTCTGCCCAACAGTAGGTTGGAGACAGACTCTTAGGTAGGTTCCAGAGTGAGAAGGTAGCTGCCCACAGAGGCAAGGATTTATTTTCTGTTTTATTTTATTTTGGATGTTTTTGCTGCATGCAGTCTGGTGAAGAAAACAACATTAATAAACCAAACTGTTGTTTGCAAGCACTTGTCGGCTCTCTCTCTGGGAAAACGCACCCCCAAGGGGTCATCTACGCCTACCACCGAGCTAATCCCTCACAATATATATATATATATATATATATATATATATATATATATATATATATATACAGGCAGTCCACCCAGTTATACACGGATCTCGGCCGTTTTCAGAGGCAAAACTTCTCCTCTGATCACCCTGTGAGAAGTGAAGTTCCCTGCCTTCTAAACTGGGTGCCAGAGGAGATAATTTTTCTCTGAGAACTGCCGAGAAGTGAACTGAGAGAAAACTTCTCAGTTTATTAAACGTACACCATAGTGTGTACGTGGTATGATATATATAAATAAAGAGAAATGATAATAATGAGTTACTAAATGCTATGTTCATATTATGGTGGTGGATATTAGAACAGATGCCAAAAGATCTTTTAGATGCTGAGAGGTTACACAAGCTCTGTGAATGTGAAACCTTTTGGATATATTCCTTAGATACCCTTTTCCTGGGGGGACTCAGTGAGAAATTGGAAATATCTATCATATTATGAACATAGCATTTAGTAACTCATTATTGTCATTTCTCTTTATTTATAGGTGATTACAGCTTTTCATATATAGTGGGACATAAAAGATGGCACGGGTGGTGGGAGGTCCCATATAGCAGTTGTCCTCAACTCCGGTCCTCAGGGCCCACTAACAGGCCATATAAGTATTACCTTGGGGAGATGCAGACTAGAGTACTGCAATCACTGAGCAGCAAATGATATCACCTGGGATGTATTTCAGTTATCTTGCAAACCTGGCCTGTTAGTGGGCCCTGTAGGCCAGGGTTGAGGACCACTGCCATATAGGAGTAAGTAATCATATTATCATACCACAGACACACTATATTGTGGCATGTTACCTGTTTGTCTAGTTATTTATGATCAATATATACAATAATTTCACTGGATTTCCCCTTGATTCCTTTTATTAGATATCAGGCTGTTTCTATTTGCTGTGATGGTCCCACACACATAGCTATTAGCGGGACTTAGCATAATTGGTTTCTTCAATAGTTAAATCCATCCATACCAGCATAAAATAGTTTTTATCAATTTTACAAATGATCATTTTAGTTATCATAATCCTTTTAGAACCATTTACCAAAATTTCTTTATATCACAAACTTATTTCTATTTGTGCACATAATATATGTATGATGTTCATATACAGATATAATTCCTAAAAGTTTTTCATATGTTATTAATGTTGTATTAGTTTATATAATTTATGACTATACTAAGATTAACCACTTAAGCCCCAGCCCTATTTCAGACACTTTTTGTTTACAAGTTAAAATCAGTATTTTTTCCTAGAAAACTACTTGGAACCCCCAAACATTATATATATTTTTTTAGCAAAGACTCTGGAGAATAAAATGTCGGTCATTGCAATATTTTTTGTCGCGCGGTATTTGCGCAGCGGTCTTTAAAACGCCATTTCTTTGGAAAATTACGAAAAATCACATTTCACTGCATTTAAAAAATATTAAGCAGTAAAGTTAGCCCATTGTTTTGTATATTGTGAAAGATGATGTCACGCCGAGTAAATAGATACCCAACATGTTACAGTTTAAAATTGCGCACACCCGTGGAATGGCGACAAACTACGGTCAATAGAAATCTCAATAGGCGACGCTTTAAAATTTTTAACGGTTACCAGTTTAGAGTTAGAGTGTAGCTCTTTTTTTACATTATTGCTCATGCTCTGGCGATCACGGCGATACCTCACATGTGTGGTTTTAACAGTAATTTCATTTGCGGCTCGACTTCCGTATACGTTTTCTTTCGTGCGCGAGCTAACGGTGACGGGGGTGGTTAACTTTTTTTATTTTTTTATTAGACCCTAGACCCCTCCACTACACTTTCATGTATACAAAACTCTGAAAACTGCATTTTTGCATACAGCCGTTTTTTAAATCTGCCGCCTTTTGCAGCAGAGTAACCCGGAAGTGACGTCATGGACGCCGCCTCCGGGTTACGTTATCGGAGACCCGATCAAAGCCGCTTCCGGCTTAGATCAGGACTCCATCCAGCCGGCGGACATGCTGCCTGGGTGCTCGGGTCTCCCCGGTATAACACCGCAAAGTGACGTAGGGCTACGTCGGCAGTGGTTAATCAAGTATTTTAGAGATTTTTACCCATGTTTTTTTTTTTTATCCATATATGTTAAATGATATTTCCAATATGCTGTCTACTCTAACATTATGTCAGCAAGATAGATTAATCATTTCTCCTCTAGATGGCAGCATAGTGATTTTGTGTATAAAAGTAAGGCACATTCCCATTCTAACACATTAACCTGAGAAAGGAGCGTGTGTAAAGCCGGTCTTCCCCCAGTGCGCATGCTCCAAAACTCGTTGCGAACTACCGCCGGTGATGTCATTCTGAGCTTAACTGCAAACCATCCAGCCCCAGCTTGCGATCCATACCTTTCTCCCCACCTACTACCACCAGCACTGTTTCCCGCCAGCCAGGACAGCCAGTGAGAGAGGCGGTGACTATTCCACAGATTATCAAGCAGAGTGTTTACATACCGGATCACAAGATGTGACTAACTTTCACTGCTAAAGCCCCGTACACACGTACCGATGGTCGGCTTACAAATGTTCCTCTTTTCTCCCCGGGATGTCGGTGTCTGCTGAAAAGTGCAAAGACAGCACAAGGACAGCACAAGAATTTTGTCCGCCGACTGCAGAAGTGATGTCATGTAATGGTTAACTTTCCCTGTGTTTTCTATTTTCTGAGCATGCCCAGTCTTGCAAATCTGCGGTCTGTCGGCCGAATTGTGTACTGACAGGCGAACAATCGTCCGTTCTGGTGTCGGCATACAAATATTTTCATGTTTGCACGAAAGACTTTTGTCCGCGGATTGTGCGCAGACATCTGTCGGAGGCACCATACTAACACGCGTACAATCGGCAGATCCTTCGTCCACCGACGTTTGTATGCCGACGATCGGTACGTGTGTACGGGCCTTAAGATGTGAGTTTTATTCTATTGATTTCAATAAATGGTTCATGCAGTTTATTCTTAGAGGTTAGAGGCGCCTGTATTTTTCCTTTTTCCTCTACATGTTTGGAGATTGCTTTTGCTCCCCCACAAGGCCAGCCCTGGAAAAACTGCTAAACTACCAGAACCCTTATTAAAGTCATAGATCTTCAAAGACTACTAATGGACGTTGCATGATCTCCTAATGCTTACCAGCAAGCGGCATTACCATTGTTGTATAAAAATGTCTTCATCTTATGCTACAGGGAATTCCACCCATAAGTTCCAGATCTTAAGTTTTTTTGAGGAAACTCTGCCAGTATAAATTATTTTATATTTAGGGATGTCAGCATTAATTAGGCCAAACATTTGAACTAGTGTAGAAGGATTGGAGTGCAGTTGAGTAGTATAGTCCTCCTTGCTTGAAGGAATATTAAACGGAAGTGTGTTCATATCCAGTATTAGGGTGACAAAGTCATTCAAAATACCAAGGAGACATACTTTGGAAGTTCTAGGGCCTTAAAAACTCAAGGTGATTTTCCATTGTAGAGAACAGTGCTTCCCAAAAACTGGTGATACATGGACTAGTCCACAATATATGATATATAGTAGCTGGAGAGTCACCATATCTATAGCACTAGGCATGTTATTTAAAGCCTATACCATCCAACTTGTCCAGGACATAATTTAGATCCCCAGCTGTGCTGATGACATCCATAGACATCCATAGACCATAAATCTATTACCTCCTCCCAGCTTTTCTTAGAGAGATCAGAAAAACACAAACTGTTTTAAATCCCTTAACGTGTACATTTTATAAATGGTGGTAGTAAGTTTATTTTATTTTTTTCCAAGAAGGGAGACTGTTCCATAGGGGAGGGAAAGTGATAAAGGTAAGGTGACAAACTGAGTCCTGATCAGTAAGTATTTAAAGGAGAATTTGTTGGATAGTTTTGTTTGGGCTCATAGGACATTAAAGGAGAAACAAATTTCCAACAAACAGATGTAAGAGGTAAGATATGCCCTTAGAGAATGAATCATTAATCACTATTCTTTGAATACAGTCTTATAGCCAGTTCTCTATCCATCTAGAAACCTAATTCTGTAATTTTCTCTTACACATTAGCCGTGTGTGGGGAATTGTGGCAAATGCTTTTACAAAATCCAAGTATACTACACCCACAGCCACTCCTCTTTCAAAGTTTTTGCATACTTTCTCATAAAAAAAGCAGATTTGTTTAAATATGGATTTTTTACTACAGCTTACCTGTAAAATCAATTTTTTGGAGTGCATCACGGAACACAGAGCCATATTCATTACCATATGGATTATACAAAGGGGAATAAACCTATGCGCTACCACTAGAAAAAAGAGCTGGGATATGGAGGACTCAGTAAGTCATCATTTACATTTTTATGATTATATAAGTTATTTATCTTTCTATCAATTTTACTCTTATATTTATGGTTCATCCAGTAGGGACATCTTGCGCTGATTCTTCCTTTTCTCTTTGACATATGGATTATACGCCACCTTTAGGTGAATGGACACTGGCAACCAATCATACAGGAAGTTCCCCCATATAACCCCTCTAACCCCTCCTACACAGGAAATACCTCAGTTTTGTAGCAAGCAATAAAAAGGCCCCATACAAGAGGGGAGGGACCTATGTGACCCGTGATGTACTTCAAGATATGGATTTTACAGGTAAGCTGTAGTAAACAATCCATATTTCCTTTTCATACATCAGGGGACACAAAGCCATATTCATTACCATATGGGATGTCCCATAGCAATACATCTGAGGGAAGGGGGACACCATAAATACCGCCATCAGACCACAAAAGATCTACACAGCTGCCTGCAGAACACTGCAGCCAAATGCAGACTCCTCCTGGGTCCTAACATCCACTCAATAGAAACAAGTGAACGTATGCACTGACGACCAAGTCGTGGCTTTGCAAATCTGAGCCATACTAGCTTGATGGTAAACTGCCCAAGAGGCACCTACTCTTCTGATGGAACCTTCCCTTTCAAACCATATGCCTGAATAATAACCTGGTGAATCCAATGAAAAATCATAGACTTATACACAGGAGTGAGGTCATGGAGGGAGGAGCCTGCTAGTGGCGCCAACTCCGACGGCCTGCTCGGTTTCCGGATCGCCGCCCAGAGGGATGAGTGAGGAAATGCTCGTTCCCCCAGCCTGAATGCCCGCCTAGCCGGATCCCGCTGCCTCCCCTCGCTCACCCGACGGCCCGCCCCGGTCCTAGCCGTGGATCCAGCTTGAAGCTTGAAGGAAGGAGGATGGACTCCCCGGGTCCCTCGTACCCGACCGAGATCAGCTGTCTCCTGGAAAAGCGGCCGCCGAGTGCTGCAGTTGCAGCTGACTCGGGGAAAACCGGCGTCCAGGAGAGAAGGACCTGATCGGTTTGGACACCGCAAAGTGGCTAGTACTGGAGGGAACCAGTCTGGAGAGACCCAGTAGCATTGGAGACCATAATCACCCCTCCATACCACAGCATAAGGAACTCCACAGAACAGCCGAAGGGGACTGGTGAGAGGGGAAACCCCCCAGAATTTTCTTATGTTTGATCTCAATACCAGCTTTTACTGAAAGCACTGTCATATTATCATCCATGAGTGTATAGCTTAAGAGCGAACGGGACTGTTTTGAAAAATGTGCGGTATTCTGCTTACTTAAGTGAGAGGGGAAACCCCCCAGAATTTTCTTACGTTTGATCTCAATACCAGCCTTCCCTGAAAGCACTGTCATATTATCACCCATGAGTGTACAGCTTAAGAGCTAGCGGGACTGTTTTGAAAAATGTGCGGGACTCTGCTTACTTAAGTGAGAGGGGAAACCCCCCAGGATTTTCTTACGTTTGATCTCAATACCAGTCTTTCTTGAAAGCACTGTCATATTATTATCATCCATGAGTGTACAGCTTAAGAGCTAGCGGGACTGTTTTGAAAAATGTGCGGGACTCTGCTTACTTAAGTGAGATGGGAAACCTCCCAGAATTTTCTTACGTTTGATCTCAATACTAGCCTTTCCTGAAAGCACTGTCATATTATCATCCATGAGTGTATAGCTTAAGAGCTAGTGGGACTGTTTTGAAAAATGTGCGGGACTCTGCTTACTTAGGTGAGAGGGGAAACCCCCCAGAATTTTCTTACGTTTGATCTAAATACCAGCCCTTCCTGAAAGCATTGTCATATTATCATCCATGAGTGTACAGCTTAAGAGATAGCGGGACTGTTTTGAAAAATGTGCGGGACTCTGCTTACTTAAGTGAGAGGGGAAAACCCCCAGAATTTTCTTACGTTTGATCTCAATACCAGCCTTCCCTGAAAGCACTGTCATATTATCACCCATGAGTGTACAGCTTAAGAGCTAATGGGACTGTTTTGAAAAATGTGCAGGATTCTGCTTACTTAAGTGAGATGGGAAAACCCCCAGAATTTTCTTACGTTTGATCTCAATACCAGCCTTCCCTGAAAGCACTGTCATATTATCACCCATGAGTGTACAGCTTAAGAGCTAGCGGGACTGTTTTGAAAAATGTGCGGGACTCTGCTTACTTAAGTGAGAGGAGAAACCCCCCAGAATTTTCTTACGTTTGATCTCAATACCAGCCTTCCCTGAAAGCACTGTCATATTATCACCCATGAGTGTACAGCTTAAGAGCTAACGGGACTGTTTTGAAAAATGTGCTGGACTCTGCTTACTTAATTTGCTGAATAATACACGATACCTAGTTCATACTGACAGTTTGGAGGCAGGGAGAGGAGGACCATATGCCGAAAATGGGTAAAGAAATGAAAATCCACCTATTTTTGCTGAACACTTTTAATCCCTTCCCCGTGGTCAGTTAAACGGGAACAGAACTAAAAAAATGCTTTATTACAGAGGATGGTGATAAAAGGAGGGAATCCCGAAATATTACCTGATCCCCTGGTTTATATACAAGTGGTTACAGTCACATAGAGCTGGAACTATCTGTAATTGCTATACCGGTTTTGGTGGACTGCTAGGGCACTGGCTGGGTGCCTCGGAGGAGAGCAGGGGTCCACAATTAAAAATCGTCGGGCCTTGTATTGAGGGTGGAAGACCCGGCTTGGATAGCCTCATATCCCACTCTGGAGAGGCGGTGGGGGAGGATATACTGTGGGTTCATTCCCTAGAGCCTAATCCGAAATGAAAAATAAACCGGCAAAAGAAGTAGCAGGGAAACCTGCAAAAATTACAGCAAGCCCTGGAACAATTAAAAGGTACATGACACCTGAGGGAAAAGAGCAAAATACACAGCCAGAGAAACAACCGGTCGTTAGACCCAAACAAAATACAGAGGGAACTAAGAAAATCAAGAATCAAAAGCATATAGGAGTAAGTGGAGAAGAAAGTCTAGAAGTGTCAAGAGAAAGTACTCTAACAATAGGAGATGGAGACATGAATAGAGAAGATGAATTAAGTGAAAAAGATTATCCGCCATCAAAATCAGAAATGCGGGAAATGTTTGCTAGCCTTGAAAGATCCATCAAAGCTGAGATGGCTACCTTACACGTTGACTTTGGGCATATCTTGGGTAGAGTAGAAGAAACAGAAGAGAAGTTGGAGTCCTATGGAAAAGAGTTAAAAAACCTAAAAGATCAAATGAGGAAAATGAAAATGGAGCAGAGAAATATGTTATACAAAATCGAAGATCAGGAGAACAGAAATCGAAGAAAAAATCTGAGAATAAGAGGATTACCAGAGAAAGGGTCGACAGAAAATTTAGGAGAAACTCTGGAAAAGTTATTTAACCCTTTACTGGGAAAGACGATCACAGACAAAATTGAATTTGAAAGAATACATAGGTTGCGTAAACCAACTAATATACCAAAAGAGAAAACAAGAGACGTGATTGCAAGATTCCATAGGTACGAGACAAGGGCCCAGATCTGGGAGAAAATGAGAGACAGACCTGAATTAAAATATGATGGAGAGGATATTCAGATTTTCCCAGACCTGGCAAAAGAAACGATTAACAGAAAACGCATTCTTAGACCAATGGTAGACGCACTAAAGAAAAACGATATACAGTACTTCTGGAATTATCCAGTAGGTTTAGGAGTGAGAAGAGATGGGAGGACAGTACTACTTAGATACCCAGAAGAAACCCAAGATTTCTGTGAAGCAGTAAACATACCACTCATAGACATTCCAGGCTGGACAAATCAGGAGTCTCCAGAAGAGGAAATAGATGAAGGAGAGTCGGCCCAGTGGAAACAGAAGAAAAAGTCGAAAGCAAAAGAATCAAGAGGATGAGGAGGGACTGAGGGGACCTGGAGGGATTGAGGGGAGAGGGGGGATGGCTGGCGGGAGTGGGGAAGAAGGGGAGGAGCAAGTAAGAATATAAAATGGGCGGCCCTACGGAAATCAACAGGCCGTCACCATCAGACCCAATATCAGGGAAGATGGGAGGGAATGGCGACCACTGGCAGAGCTCGACCTCGGCCACAAGTCGATTGGAAAAGGAGGAAGGAGAATCGACGACCCTGATGGAGGGACCGGGATTAGCTATGCCCCTACAAGGGAAAGAGAGGGAGGGAAGGAAAAGAGGGGTGGGGGAAATGAAGGGGGGGGAGGGTAGGGGTGGGAGGAGGAAAGGGAAGGAAAGAGGGAAAAAGATGTCAAAAGATCCAATTGTCTCCTATAAGAAAGTACAAGAATTAAGAGAATATAGAAGGAAAGAGAAATTAAAAGGCTCAATGCTCTCCTATAGGGATCCTAAGGTCACCTTAGAATCAGATGGGTGACAGGGGAAAAAATAATGAAGATTAAGAAATAATGGTTGTAGTTAATATACTATCATATAATGTCCGAGGTTTAAACTCTCCAGAAAAAAGGAAACATTTTTTAAAAGAAATCAGTTATTTGAAGGCAGATGTGACATTCTTACAAGAGACTCATTTATCCCACGCATCCAATATTAGGCTATACTCTCAGAGCCACCCTATCTGGTATTACGCGGACTCACCCGGGAGGAAGTCCAAGGGGGTTGCCATCGGCATTTCCGGGGGCCTTGGATTTGCTCTAGAGTCAAGACTGGTAGACCCAGAGGGAAGATACCTCTTTTTAAGAGGAAAAATAGGAGACGAAGATCTGACGCTAGTAAATATATATAGCCCTAATGAGAGACAAGTAGACTTCCTAGGTAAAGTACTGGGAAAATTAATGGAGTTTAAAAAAGGGGGAGTGATACTGGCAGGGGACCTCAATCTCTGCCTCAACCCTAAAATAGATACTACATCAAAAACCTTACGGAATAATAGAGTACAGGCAAAGAAAATAAAGGAAAAATTATTTACAAATCAATTGGCAGATATCTGGAGAATCCTTCATCCTAAAGATAGAGATTTTACATGTTATTCAAGTGTACATGGAAAATACTCGAGATTAGATTACATTCTAATCGAACACAGATGGATTGAAAGGGTAAGCGAGGCAGAGATTGGGGTCAAGACTTGGTCAGACCATACCCCCATTACGGTAAAAATAAAAATGGCGAAAGAGTGGCCTAAGATTGACGCGTGGAAAATAAATGAAGAGATTCTTAGAGATAAAAAGTGGGAAAAAGAAATAGCGAAAGAGTTGGAATTCTTTTTTCAAATAAACGATACAAAAGATGCACCAAAAGACATAGTATGGGAAGCTCATAAAGCTTATATAAGGGGTATATTTATCTCAAAGGGGGCCCAAAGGAAAAAAGAAAGAATAAAAGATAAGATTAGGTTAATGACAGAAGTACATCAATTAGAGCAAAAACATAAAAATGCTCAAGATATATCAATAAATAACTTACTTGAGGTAAAAAGGGAAGAATTGAAAGATCTGTTAGAACAGGAAATTAAGCAGGAAATGAAAAGATGTATAAAAGAAAAATACATTGAAAGTAATAAGGTGGGGAAAATCTGGCAAAAATCCTGAAAAAGACAAAGGAAAAAATTTTGTAGATAAAATTAAAAATAAAAATGGGGAAATAATTCAAACAACGACAGGAATAGCCAAAGAATTCCAAAACTATTACGCAAATCTCTATGCAGTAAAAAAAGGTGATATACAGGGGAATGAAACAGAAAGGAGGGAGAAAATCAAAAAATACTTTGTAGACGCTGGATTGACAAAGATAGATGAGGAAAAATTAGCATTCCTGGAAAGACCAATCTCAGAGCAAGAAATAGAGAGAGCCATTAAAGAAACGAGTTCAGGTAAAAGCCCAGGACCAGATGGGTTTACCATAAGTTATTATAAAAAATTTAAGGAAATCCTAATCCCAAGATTTAAAGAATATATAAATGGAATAGGTACCCAGTACAAGATGAGTAAAGAGGCCCTGTCAGCATCAATCACAGTTATACGGAAAGAGGGAAAAGACCCGTTATTATGTTCTAGTTTTAGACCCATCTCCCTACTTAACGTGGATACCAAATTATTCACAAAAATCTTGGCCACTAGGATGAAGAACCTAATGAGGGAGTGGATACACAATGATCAAGTAGGATTCATCCCGGGCAGACAGGGACGGGATAATGGGATAAAAACCATATTGTTGATTAACCAAATGGCAAAAAGTAGAGCTCCCAGTCTACTCCTGTCAATAGATGCGGAAAAAGCATTTGACAGGGTAGACTGGGAGTTCATGATAAATACCCTAGTGGAGCTGGGAATAAGATCTAGAATGTTGGCCTGGATCAAAACTTTGTATAATCAACCAACCGCAAAAGTAAAGGTTAACGGAGCTTTGTCAGATTCTTTCAAAATGTCCAACGGAACAAGACAAGGATGTCCCTTGTCTCCGATGTTATTTGTTCTATCCTTAGAACCCCTACTGGCAACCATTAGGAACAGCGTGGACATTGGGGGTATAAGGGTGGGACAAGAGGAGCATAAGGTATCTGCCTTTGCAGATGATATCCTGCTTTATATAAGTAATCCGAGGATCACCCTGCCTAACATAATTAAAATAATGAAACAATATGGAGAGTTATCCAACTTAAAAATTAATCAAAAAAAATCAGAAATATTAAATATCAATATCCCCAAACAAGAAGAGGAGATGTTAAAAAAAGAATTTCAGTTTAACTGGAGAAAAGATGAGATTAAGTATCTAGGGATTAAATTAACCCCAACCCCAGAAAAACTCTATAAAGAGAATTTTCTACAACTTCTGAATGAAATAAGAATAGAATTAAATAGATTATCTCCAAGAATTTTTTCCTGGATAGGGAGAATAAATACGATAAAAATGATAATCCTGCCTAAAATTCTATACAAATTCCAGATGATCCCAATACCTCAAGTATTTTTTAAAACACTTAAAATTCTAATATCTCGTTTCATTTGGAAACATAAAAAGCCAAGGGTAAAGTTTGCTACACTTAGTAAAGGAAAGAGACAAGGGGGACTAGCCCTACCCGATTTTAAAAATTATTATTTTGCGTCAATACTCACAAGGGTGATAGAATGGACAAAAAAAAAAGTGATAGAAACTGGGTAACAATAGAAAGCACGATGAGTGGTACACACCTAGCAAAAGTTGTATGGATACCTTCGAGGTTTAGAAATTTGGACACTAATGCTCACATAATCACACGACATGCTATTAAAGTTTGGGATAATATACATAAAAAAGAAAACTGGAAGCACAACTCACCATTGATCCCTTTACAGGGCACAAAATTTTTTGCACCAGGGGAAGAGAAGGAATTAGGTAAATGGATAGAAGAAGGAGAAGCACGATTGGGGGACATAATAGAGAAGGGGAAAATCATAATCTTGGCAGAGTTAAAACAAAGAAAAGGAAATTGGAAGATGAATGAGTGGAGATATCTTCAGTTGAGGCACTTCACATTGACATTACCTCATTACTGAGAGATATGAACGACCTCCGCCCTTTTGAGCAACTATGTCTTCTGGATAAGATAGCAAATAATATTTCAAATGTGTATAAAATACTGTTAACAATAACAAAAGAGAGAGGACTATCATTAAAAGAAAAATGGGAAAGGGACCTTGGCCCTTGTAGTAACAACAAACAGTGGGATAAGAGCCTTCAATTAGTACATAGATCAGCGATAGACACCAACACTGAGGAGATGAACTATAAATTGCTCACAAGATGGTACAATACTCCCGATAAGGTAGGCAGAATCCAGACAGAGAGCTCAAGACTTTGCTGGAGGGGCTGCCAGATGATAGGGACTATAGCCCATATATGGTGGGAGTGCCCTAAAATTAAAATATTTTGGAGAGAAATTATAGACTTGATAATTAAAATTACTAAAATAGATATTCCTATGGATCCTTGGAAATGCCTATTCCATGGAACTCATATGTCAGTGAAACAATATAAAAAAACACTACTCCCCCATTTATTAAATTCAGCCAAGAGTCTAATTCCCCTAAAATGGCAAAAAGAAGAACCTCCCTCCAGTAAAGATTGGTTGATTAAAGTAGAGAAAATTAGAAGGTTAGAACAATTGAGAACCTGGGAAGAGGAGGAACAGGGGAATGGAGAGGAAATTTGGGATGAATGGAAAGATTTTAAGGGTTCAAGGGAATATAGAGATTTAATAGGAGTTGGATTGACAGAAGAGATGGGGGGGGGGAGGGATAAGGGAGGGAGGAGGGATAAAGGGGGTAAAGGGTAACATGTGAATAATGTGCATGGATAAATTCTCCAGTGATTGGAGTGTTGTAAATATTTTTTTTTTACCTGAAAAATTTAATAAAGAAATATAAAAAAAAAAGAAAAATCATAGACTTAGATGCTGCCTGCCCTTTCCTGTGCCCTTCTGGCAGCGCGAACAAAAGATCAGTCTTACGAACTTGAGCCAACCTTTCCAAATAAATCTTAAGTGCCTGTACTACATCAAGAGAATGTAATCACTTTTCCGCCACTGTTTGAGGATCTGGAAAAAAGGAAGGCAGTATAAAGTCCTGATTCAAATGAAAAGCGGACACCACCTTGGGCAAAAAAAACTGGGTGTGGACGTAAATTCACGCTATCGTGATGTAAAATCAAGAATGGCTCTTTACAAGAAAGAGCTACTAGTTCTTATACTCTTGTGGCTGAAGTTATCGCAATCAAAAAGACCAGTTTTCTGGTTAGAAGAACTAGGGGAATATGCCCCATGGACTCAAAAGGCTGTTTCTGTAAAACTGCCAGCACCAAATTTAGATCCCAAGGACACAATGGTGGCTCCACGGGTGGAAGCATACGTAACATCCCTTGGACGAAGGTTTGAACCAAGGAATGTGAAGCGATCGGTTTCTGGAAAAAAACCGACAAGGCTAATTTCATATCTACGCTTACTTGCAAGAAGGCTAGAATTCTCCCGATAATGTACTTGCGGGGATGCCATTTCCTAGCTTCACACCAGGTAATGTATGATTTCCAGTTTCAATAGCCAAGCCGTCAAATTTAGAGACTGTAAAGCTGGGTGGAATATCAGACCTTGAGAGAGTAGGTACAGACGCAGTGGAAGAACCCAAGGCATTGTCACTGCCAATTTTTGAATTTGTGCATACCAAGCCCTCCTCTGCGATGCTGGAGCTACCAGGATTACTGGTTTCCCCTTGAGCTGGATTCTGCGTAAAAGACGCGGTAGCAGCTGAATCGGAGGAAAGGCGTAGATCAGAGAAAACTCCTCCCAAGGAGTCACCAAGGCATCCACTTCGACTGTGAGCGGCTCCCTGGTTCTGGACACAAATCTCTTCAACTTGTTGTTGAACCTGGATGCCAACAGATCCACACCTGGGACCCCCCAGGGTTGGCAGTTCGATGCAAAGATCTCGGGATATAAGGACCATTGCCCTGGAAACATCTGTTGACGACTCAGAGAGTCTGCCTGCCAGTTTTCTATTCATGGACTGCTGACAGGTATGGAACAAACTTCTTTGCCCAGGATAGGGTGATATCCACCTCTTTCTGGGCTGACTGACTTTTGGTGCCTCCCTGAAGGTTGATATACAGTGGGTACGGAAAGTATTCAGACCCCCTTAAATTTTTCACTCTTTGTTATATTGCAGCCATTTGCTAAAATCATTTAAGTTCATTCTTCTTCCTCATGAATGTACACATAGCACCCCATACTGACAGAAAAACACAGAATTGTTGACATTGTTGCAGATTTATTAAAAAAGAAAAACTGAAATATCACATGGTCCTAAGTATTCAGACCCTTTGCTCAGTATTTAGTAGAAGCCCCCTTTTGATCTAATACAGCCAGGAGTCTTTTTGGGAAAGATGCAACAAGTCTTTCACACCTGGATGAAAGCTGTGGCATTGTTGGATCGTACCTTGACAGGGTGACCCTGAAGTCTGGGCATCCAGTACTTTAAAGTCTGACAGGCTGCTCAGATTTACAAGATATTGATTGGAAGGCTTTTCTCTACCAAAGACGACTTCCCTTGGACAGTGGCTTCCTATGGACCATAAGGTGAGTACCTGGATAGAGAACTGGCTCCAGGGGAGAGTCAAGAGGGTGATGATTAATGGGGAGTACTCGAATTGGGCGGGTGTGGAAAGTGGGGTCCCCCAGGGTTCTGTCCTGGGACCAATCCTGTTTAATTTATTCATAAATGATCTAGAGGAGGGGATATCTAGTACAATATCAGTATTTGCAGATGATACTAAACTAGGCTTGCCAATATCTTCTATGCAGGATGTGGAAACCTTGCAAGCGGACCTGAACAAAATAACGGGGTGGGCAACTACATGGCAGATGAGGTTTAATGTTGAAAGATGTAAAGTAATGCACTTGGGGGCCAGAAACCAGAAAGCAAGCTACTCACTAGGGGGGGGGGACCTCTGGGTGAGTCTAGGATGGAAAAGGACTTAGGGGTACTGGTAGACAACAGGCTTGGCAGTGGCATGCAATGCCAAGCCGCTGCAAGCAAAGCCAACAGAATACAGGGATATATAAAAAAGGGGATTCACTCCAGAAATAAAGAGATTATTCTCCCGCTCTACAAGACTCTGGTCCGGCCACATCTGGAGTATGTTGTCCAGTTCTGGGCACCGGTCCTCAGGAAGGATGTGCTGGAACTGGAAAGAGTCCAGAGAAGGGCAACAAAAATAATTAGGGGAATGGAGGACATCAGCTATGAGGAAAGACTACAAGCACTGAACCTATTCTCTCTGGAGAAGAGACGATTGAGGGGGGATATGATATCAATGTACAAATACTGTACTGGCGACCCTAGCATAAGGAACAAACTATTCAGAGAAAGGAGATACAATAAGACACGTGGCCACTAACTAAAACTAGAGGAAAGGCGGTTTAACCTTAAAGTGCGTAAGGGGTTCTTCACTGTAAGAGTGGTAAGGATGTGGAATTCTCTTCCACAAGCAGTCGTATCAGTAGGGAGCATTGATAGTTTCAAAAAACTATTAGATGGGCACCTTAGAGACCACAACATACAGGAGTATACAATGTACGGTTAAAAGCAAACACACACACACACATCATAGGTTGAACTGGATGGACTGATGTCTTTTTTCAACCTCACTAACTATGTAACTATGTAACTACAGAACAGCTCCCCAACTGGAGAGACTGGCATCTGTAGTCACTGCTTTCCAGACTACTGGAAGAAAGGTTTTCCCTTTTTCAAAATTTCTGATTAACAATCACCAACTTAGACTCTGATGTACTCTTGGTACTAGAGACATGCACCAGTCTAGGGACTGGACCTTTCTGGTCCATGCTGACAGAATATTGTTCTGTAAGGGTCTGGCATGGAATTGAGCATAGGGAATTGCTCCGAATGTGGACACCATCTTCCTTAATAACTTCATGCAAAGATGTACAGAAGGATACTTTTGCCTTCTTACAGATCAAACCAGATCCCTCAGGTCTGCGACCTTTCTTGATGGCAAGAATATCTTTGCCTGTATTGTGAGCACAAGGAAACCCAGATATTCCAGAAGCTGGACTGGCTGTAATGCTGACTTTGGCAAGTTCAGGATCCAACCCTGACGTTCTAAGAATTGTACTTTTTGGAAAACATTTTGGCTTAGAGCCGAATCGATCGATCTATTAGTAATAGATTATCTTGATATCTTATCACTGATATCCCTTGAGACCTTAGAATGGACAATACTGGAGCCAGGATCTTTGTGAACACTCTTGGAGCGGCCGCCAACCCAAAAGGCAGGGCCACAAACTGATAATTACGGTTTTCTACTGCAAAGCATAAAAACCTTTGATGTGCCTGAAAT
Source organism: Pelophylax lessonae (assembly GCF_965119305.1). Lineage (NCBI taxonomy): Eukaryota > Metazoa > Chordata > Amphibia > Anura > Ranidae > Pelophylax > Pelophylax lessonae. The sequence goes on along the minus strand of NC_138773.1, from coordinate 121,174,547 downwards.
ATAAGCATGTTAAGATAAGTAATCTTGATGTCTATGGATGCTAGAAATTCTTCTCCCTGTACGAATGTTCAGAAACTGGTTCAGAACTTTGCAATCCAGAATAGGTCTCACATCTCCGTTCGGCTTGGGGACTACGAAAAGGTTTGAGTAAAAACCCCTGAATCTTTAATCCTCTCAAACCTCTGTAATAGCTCTTTGGGACCTAAACTGGTCCAGAGCCAGAACAAGAGATCTTCTTTTTAGAGTATCTGCAGGTATGTTTGGCTTTACAAACCAAGGATGCAGGAACACCCGAAATTCCAGTTTGTATCCCTGTGATGGTGGAAATAACCCAGTTGACCTGAATTATTTCTACCCAGACCTTTGAGAACCGTAGCAGCCTTCTCCCCACCTGACTGAGTGGGGGCACCTCTTCACAAGGTAGGCTTGGAGGTAGCCTTGGTTGATCTCTGGGCCCAGGGTTTCTTTTGCCCTTGCCCTTGCCCTTGCCCTAAAGGCTTGGTTCTACCAGATGGCTGGGGCTGTCGCAACTGCCTGGGTTTAGAAGCACCATGAGTGTGAGTGCTGGGAATCTTAAAAGAAGGACATTTGCTTTTCCTCTTAACAGGTAGCAACGCACTCTTCCTCCCCAAATTTATTTGGATATACTTATCCAGATCATCACCAAATAGGTGTTCTCCATGAAAGGGAAGGCCAGCTAGCAACTATTTACATGGTAATCCTGCAGACCAGCTTTTAAGCCAAAGGATTCTGTGCATATGCACTGTTAAAAGAGCAAACCATGACATCTGCTGTATGGAGTCTTTAACAGCATCTACTGCAAAACATAAGGTGCGAGGTAGATCTGTCAAATCTTCCACAGACTCTCCTTGAGAAGGAGCCATCCTGGACACTTGCTTAATCCGGTCTTTTAATCACTGACAAACTTCTATAGCTACCACTGCTGGTTGTATCACAGACCCTGCAACAGCAAAGGAGGGTTTTAGTAAAGATTCCAACTTCTTATCAGCTGGATCTTTAAAAACCTGGGCATTATCCACAGGACAAGTTCAACTTTTGTTAACTGAAGAAATGGCAGCATCCACAGTAGGTATATATACTTCATTTTTTAGTGAATTTTTCCTCCATATGATACAATAGTGGAAACATTTTAGGAGGAGCAAAAATCCTCTCAGGATGATCCCAATCAGCATACATTACCTGCTCCAAGAGCAGATGTAAGGAAAAAGCCTGAGGACTTTAAGGAGGGCGCAATGAGCCTAGAGAGGAAAAAGACTTCAGACATCTCTAAGGGAGGTAATTTGTATCCAAACCAGATAATTTAAGTGAGAGACTAAATTAACAATCTCTGGGTTTGAGAGGCCAAGTATGACTCCTCAGATCCTGACTCCCCCAGAAGTGGACTCAGCTTGACCTTCTATAGGGGCCTCCACAGCTGCTTCTTCCACACCCTCTGCCCAATCCTGAACTGATTCAGGTGGTGGCTCAGGTGAGGGGGATCTATGTTTCCTCCCTCCTTGCGATGCTGCAATCATGCCAGCAACCTTGCCCTCAAGGCTGGCTAAAGCTGATGCAAAATCGTCCTTAGTGATGTAGGTTGCAACAGAAGCACTAGGAGTAGCTACTATGCCTGACAACCGTAATGGCTCAGATTGGCTAATCACCTCTGGCTCTTCAGGGGGAGTAGACACAGAGGAAGCATGGCTAGGACCTTCAAGGCCTGATGGTGGCATCACAGTGTCCCTTCCACTGGCCTGGTTCTTAAAGGCCTCCAAAAATGTGATAGATAGTCATGAAATTAGATGTGTAGTTTATGCTCCTAGAAAACCTTTACTGCTTCCTGTCCAGCGATTCCAAAGGTGGTAAAATTAATCCGAGCGGCTAAAGAGCCGCTTGGATTACTTTAACATGGAGTGAAAGAAGGTCCCCCCTGCTGCCTTTACTGGGCTCTGTGGAATGCGACTGGGGGCATTTGGCTCTGGGCCATAACAGCGTTCCGATCACCGCCATATGCCATACCAGCATCCTAATCACGCCATATGCTATACCAGCATCCTGATCACCACCATATGACATACCAGCATCCTGATCACCGCCATACCTCAAGCTAGCATCCTAATCACCGCCATATGCCATACCAGCATCTCCTGATCACTGCCATACACCATATCATCATCCTTATCACCGCCATACACCATACCAGCATCCTGATCACCATCATAACCCATACCATGTCCTGATCAGCATGGCGGAATGTTTGCTTTCCAAAACGGGGGTTATTTTCTGAATGTTTCCACTGTCCTTGTGCTTCAGGGCTTCCAAAAATGTGATACAGTAGATAGTCAGGAAATTTGATGTGTAATTTATGCCCCTTGAACTCCTGAAGGTGCTCCTTGACTTTCTGACGCTTCTATGCATTTAGGCTGTAAAAAAGTCTCTTGCATGTTGTATTTCCATAATCAGGAGTCACAGCAGAATGTGTTTTGGGGTGTAATTGCAAGTACGCCTGTAGTATATGTGAAAGAATAGCTTGCTAAAATCACAGCTTTGAAAAAAAAAAAAAAGATTTTAATTAATTTCTTTATTTTTTTAAAAAGTTTGACAAAAAAATTAAAACTTCAAAAAATTGCCATGCATCTTACTGTCTGCTTTCCAAAAAAGGGTCATGTAGCAGAATACATTTTAGCTTTGAAGAAATGTATTTTATTGTATATATTTTACAACCGAAAGTAGAAAATATTGGGTTTTTTCAAGATTTTTGGTTCTTTTTGTTTATTTATTTATTTTTTCCAAGAATTGTATTTAGGAAATAGAACATTAGTATACAGGCATATCATGCATAAATCGTCAAACATCGCACGATAGGGTTCCCTGCTGGGGGTACAATAATACACAATGAATTATAAATATATAAACGAGACAAAGTACAATGAAGCGAAACTCATTATTTAAGGGTATTTCCTTACCCTAGTTCCCTGCCCTCTACAAAACAGAGCACTTCCTGACTAGTAGGAAACATCAAGGATAACCTGGCAATAGTGCACTGCTGCAGAACTTCCATGTTCACTGTGATGTTTGGTTGCCCCTGCAACTGCCAGTCAACTCAAGTGAGTTGATGGCTGCTAGAGGGGAGTTATGAATATATTATATTATATTATATATTATATAATAAGCTCTCGAGTTGTCACTTATGTCACTTTACAGAAATCATTACCTGTCCTGCAGACAGTCTCTACCACGATTAAACCCAACTGAAGCCAAGCTACCATTAGAGGAAGGAAAACCCTTGACAGAGAAAATCGTCAACTGAAGCTTAAACCTTGAGTATATCTTTATGGGATAACAAATATACACACAACACGATTGTCTGCAGCAGAATCATGAGAAAGGTTTGGCACTGGTACAACTCAAGGCACATGAGGTTAGGTCAGGTTTGTGTGTATTTGTGATCCATTAAAGATTTAATCAAGGTTTTACGCTTCAATGTATGATTTAATCTTTCAAGGATGTTCCTCCCTGTACCGTGGCTGGCTTGCCTTCAGTTGTCTAGATACACTTTTACCTTTTAGTATTTGTTTGGTTGAGGGAACCCCTACACTTGCTATTGCTACAGAGTACAGACAGAAACTGCCCGTGTGTGAATGTGAATGAACATTCAAAATGTACCATTTTTGAAAACAAGCAATTCTCCATCTCCAGTGCCAGAAAAGCTGTAAAAAATATAAAATGTTCCAGGTTCACTGTGATGATGATTGTGTTTGCCCCTGCCACTGCCAGTCAACTAAACACACAGTGTGTGTGTCGTGACAACTCAAGAGCTTATAACGCAGCTCTAGCATCAACACACTGTGTGTGTGTTGAGTTGATGCTAGAGCTGCGTTATAAGCTCTTGAGTTGTCACGACACTCAGTCACGTTATAGAAAGAAAATGTTACCTGCACTCTACCACGTCGATTACACCTGTAACTGAAGCCAAGCAAGCCACCATTACAGGAAGGTAAATCCTTGACAGAATAAATCATCAACTGAAGCTTAACCTTGAGGAAATCCTTATGGGGTCATATTCACAAACTCACAAATATAGTAATATTACACATACAAGTATCCAATACCAAAAAATGTATGTATTATTTGTGATCCAATAAAATAAGATTTACTTGAGGTTAAGCTTCAATTTACGATTTATTTCTCTCAATCATTTTCCTTCCTATAATGCTGGCACGGTGGCTTGGTGTCAGTTGTCTAGAAGAAAATACACTTTAATATTATTTACTTGGTTGAGGGTTAAATGAACCCCTAGATACTTTTAGTGTAAAATGACGGAATATGGATTGGACATTTGACAATCTTCAAAAACAAATCATACGTGGCCATACGACGTGCCTGTTGATTGATTGGGTGAGCGGTGGTGTCTCCTTGGAGAGTCCTGGACCCAAACGCTGGTACATCACGCGTCCGGAGCAAGTGAGCACCCTGATCCCCACTCTTAATTATGTTGTGCTTTGCATATATATATATCCCATGTACGTGCATAATAGTGGATTTTGAATGGAATAAACTAGTTCATATGTTATTTTACTAGTTGGCTCTCCTCTTTCTTTTATAGTATATGTGGAGCGGCATCTTGAGAATCACCAAGGATCCATTATTCCCTATATCCTGTGCAGTGGTGCATATTCCAAAGCTTTATCAGCCCTATCCATGAGAGTGGAGGGCAAAAAGTAGGGGTGAGTGTTCTAGCTGAGGGGAGTGGAGCACAAAGGTGGCGGACACTTTGTTGGTGTGTTTCTGTTCAGCTTACACTGGAATTTCACTGGATCATCACATATCACTATTTTCCTGCTATTGGATTTTCAGTGATTATTTGAACACATATATTGATTCAAGTGTTTGTTTATTTTGTTCACATATATTGTGTGCACGCTGCTAGGTGGGATTATTTTTATTTTTCACTTTTTTGGTATATTGTTTGTTTTTAAGCAGCAGCACAATCATTTAAATATTTTTTTCTGATGCAGGATCAGCTCATTAGCGCAGGAGCCTGCTAAATATAATACATTAGGTTATGTTATTGATCATTTTCTTCCGCCATTACAAATTGGTGCCAACATGCCCAGGTTTTCCTATATTTTGAGGATGTCTCTCTCGCTTGATGCACAATGTCCTCCATTTCTGCAATCTTGTTTACTTGTCGGAGCCAATAAGCTGTAGTCGGGGGATGTGGTGTACGCCAACAAGTTGGAATGCACATCTTTGCCAGATTGACTAGGTACATAGCCAACAATCGAAAATATGATGCTTGTTGGAGTGAAGTGTAGTGCAGAAGAAATTGGGCTGGGGTATAGTCTGCAAAGTAGAAAAAGTGTGACCGCACTCTGGTTGATAGTTTTTTTGAAATCAAAAAAATAGTTTCCTTTATTCTTCAAGTAAGATCAAACACTGTACACTGTCCGTCCTGTTTGATCTTACTTGAAGAATAAAGGAAACAATTTTTTGATTTAAAAAAAACTATCAACCAGAGTGCGGTCACACTTTTTGTACTTTGCATGCTTCTGGATTATGGATCCGACCTGCACCAGGTTCTGGACATACACCTGAGCGGCTACACCCTTCTGTTTCTCATTGTCTCCGTGATATTCAGCCAGCCCGGTGAGTCTTTTACATTTATCTTCGTTTGTTTCCTCTTCATATGTTATATGGACGTTGTCAATAGACAGACAGTGATGCATAACACAGCAGACATGGATCAACCCTCCACCAGTCGAACATTTAGATTGCTTACCAACAATCCACTCAGACAAGACACACAGGCGACCCTTAAAAGCGCTAAGGATGATGTTTCACGTTCAATTAAAATGTACTTCCATAAGCTGGAGAAACTAATGATTAAAGAGGTGAAAGCCTATTGGGAAAAAACAACTCTCAATGAGTACATTGATGTTGCGCGCATTCCCAGGGGACTCCGCATTAAAAAATTCCCAACATTTGAACTCTACAATGATGATTTAAAACTGCAATGGACGGACACCCTTTCTAAATGTTCTTTCGACCTCATGAAAATCATAATTGACTCCAAATCTCTGGAACTGGACAAACTGCAACAGGACATTTCACTATCACAGGCTGATCTCTTGCCATTTAAGGAAACACCTACGTTCTTGACCAATTCCTTAACGAAAAAAATCAACAAACTTGAAACTGACATCATCAAAGGCAAACAAGAGAAATTACTCAGGGATGAAAATGATTATGCTACAAAGAATAGAAAAAGAATAATCAGCGCAAACCAAATAATTAATAAATATGCAATAAGGTGTACTAGGCAGCAAGCAATCAGTGCCAAACACAAAACACCTGTGAACTCAATATATAAAAATATTGCTGCGCCAAGTAAGCATAAATAAGTGAGGATAAATCAAAATCAATCAGTGATTGTAATCATATACATATGAATATATAAATAAATATATATATAAATCCAGTGCAAAAAAGGTCAGTGTAAAAAAGTCCAAATGAGGTAATATATCAAATCAGTATAGTCCCAAAATCATATATAGTGCCCAAACGTGATAAATCTCTTCATCCAAATATATAAGTGATTAAGGGTGCTTGCATGCTCCACTCAAAAGTGCTCCCTGTGGCTGGTGACACACTAGCAGCTCACCTCAAGGATAGGCTCTTTGCAGAGCCAAAACACGCATATAAGTGATATATTCCAGTAGCCTGGTCCTCTTAAAACGATCTCCTGTTCATCTCTCCAGATACATCAGCATCGATATAGGGGATAAAGACAAGAGATCTAGTGCTCCCTGCTTGAATAGGGTTTATTAATGCAATAGATAGGAGGTGCACTTACATTTGTTGGCACTCTTAGCAGTGCGGACTAACAATCCATCAAACAGTCTATGCCAGTGTTCTTCCGGGTACCGGCATGATGACGCATAGGCTCCTCCCCCCGTATGCGTCACGTAATTAACTTCGTCAACGGGGTCCGCTATGGTCAGAGAATTTAGCTTTGATTACAAGCGATGTATCTAGTCTGTATTCTTCGATACCGCATGACCTTGCAATACAGGCAATTGAATTCAGTTTAAAACAACATACCAATCTGACTCAGGATCTTCGATCTTACATTTTGAGAGTTTTACAATTCCTTTTGACACATAATTATTTTTCTTTTGATGGCAATTTTTACCTCCAAAGATGTGGGGCAGCGATGGGGGCTAAGTTTTCCCCCTCTCTCGCCAACCTATACATGGGTTGGTGGGAGAGACTCCACGTCTTTGGAGGTAAGAATCCTTACAGAGATCAGATCGCTCTATTTTTCCGATATATTGACGATCTGATCTTTGTTTGCCATCGAGATGTTAACTTGGAAGATTTTTTGTACTATCTCAATTCTAATTCACTAAATTTAAAATTTACGGGCCAGAAAAGTATTGACAACATAGAATTTTTGGACTTCACATTGGGCCATTCTGGCAACAAAGTTACGTCTAATTTGTATAGAAAGCCTTTATCTGGCAACAGCCTCTTACATGCAAAATCCAGCCATCCTCTACATACAATTAAAGGTATACCCGTTGGTCAGTTCTTGAGATTACGCAGAATTTGCAGTAACTTATCTGATTTCAAGACACAAGCATTTGCACTTTATTCCCGGTTCCTCGAAAGAGGTTATCCGCGTTGGATGCTCGACAGAGCGTACAATATAGCACTAGACAAAAATCGCAACGATCTCTTATGTTCATGGCCCCCAAAAAAACAACCTCTTGAAACGGATAGCGACACGACTGGGAGTGTAACTCAGGATATGGACAATTGTACCATAGTTACCGATGAATGTAGACGCAAAGATGGGTTGGCTCATAGATACAGGAATAGAAATAAAAACAATAATAAAAACAGGATTACAGTGAAAACATTCCCGTCTGTCACTCTATCTTTGCCGTACAGCCTTGAATTTAACGAGGTTAAAAAGATCATTCATAGCCATTTGCCCATTCTTAACTCTGATGAGATTTGTGCGGACATATTGAGTGATGGGGTTAATATAGTTGCTAAAAGGGAAGTTACTTTAGGAAACTCCTTGTCACCCAGTTTGTATGCCTCTAAAAAACGCAACATATCTACCACTTGGTTACATTGCAAGGGCAACTTCAGATGTGGCATGACTGATTGTGTAACCTGCCCCCATATTTTGCAGAGGAACAATTTCATTTCTAGCTATAATAACAAAACATATGATATTTGTAAATTCTTTAATTGCAATACACAATATGTAATTTATCTCATTACATGCAAAGCATGCTCTGCACAATATGTCGGCAGGACCACACGCAAACTGAAGGAACGCTTCAGGGAACATCTCAGCGATATACGCACACTTAAATCCACAAATGTGGCGCGACACTTTAACAATACACATGGAGGTGACATTTCATTGGTACAGGTACAAGTCATAGACCACATCACTAAACCTACTAGAGGTGGTGATGTGTTTCGACTTCTCTGTAAAAAAGAAGTTCTGTGGATTTTCAGGCTCCACACACGGATGCCACACGGTTTGAATTGGGAATGGGATGTCACTCATTTCTATGAGTGACGCCCCTCTCCCCCCCCCCTTTTTCTAGTAGTTGTGCTTTGAGTTGCCCACATATGCATCTTTTATATGGGTGGACTTCTTATGGCAATTCCCTGTTTTCTTTTCTTTTCTCTATATATCCATACAATTGGACCACATTGGTCCATGTATGGCCCCTTAACAGCGATTTTTTGCTCTCCTTGATAATGTCTTGTCTTCAGAGTTTTTATGAAACACCCATAGTACCATGTTTTCTATATATTACTTTCATACAACTTGATTATCTTGTGGATTTGTATTTGATATATTAGCAACGATTTTGAAGTGAGGGTTTTTTCCATTGTTTCTTTTTTGTGGTTCTGCTCTCATTTGACATTCATATGTAGATTCTGACTTGGTCGACATCTACATATGTTATAGATGTAGTCTATTGGGTTATGAATGTTATTCATTTAGACATGTGTACACTTCTTTCACACATGTGTTCGTCTTTTCAAGACTTACACATGTGTGGCTTTTTGTCATATATGCACTTAAATATAACGATCTCCATGTGTCTAGCATTTATTGTTTATAAATTTATAGTGATTATTGCTTTGGTATGCATACATGCAGGGCAGCCATCAGAAATTTTGGGGCCCCTTACACAGCTTTAGGCCTTGGCCCCTCCGGGCCTGACCACCAACATTCCGCAGGGCCCGCCCTCTGGCTGTCCCACCGAATCCGCCCACTGGCCATCCCACGAGTCCTTCAGTGCACCCACTTCTATTTTAACACACTTACAACTTAATATATGAGAATGAATCAGACATCCCCATATATTTAGCAAAGAGACATCCCAATCTAGTAAAGAGACATCCCAATCTAGTAAAGAGACTGCCTCATATATTCAGCAAAGACATATCCCAATCCAGCAAAGAGACAGACTCATAATTTCAGCAACAAGACATCGCAATCCAGCAAAGAGACGTCTCTTCAGCTGCATCGGCTTACTCTGTAGCCACCCTACTTTAGCAATTGCTAGTTACTACAGCAGCTACAACTCAGTCTTGTTGGTTGGGGCCTGCCAGGTGGGGCCCCTCAGAATGGCAGGGCCCCCTACATGTGTATGGGCTGTCCCCCCCTGATGGCTGCCCTGCATACATGTATGTACATTTGTAGCTTTACACATGTCTATTAGATTTACCTAGACTATTCCCAATATTCGAGATCAATTTCTTATATGTACTTTTCTATAAATGGGATTGCTTTTCCACAATGTGGACATGTCTATGCACACTGTCTCTCTTTTACACAGGCTGCATTCTATTGAATTTTTGTGTATCAATATGTTTGGTGTCTAGTATACCTATATAGTGTTATTTTAAACACTTATACCTTACTTTCATGATTAGCATATTTTGACATATATTTTTTCTCATCACTTTATACTTTCCCATAGATACTATGGGCTCTAGTCAACATGACCACTCATATATTGGATTTTGTCATGTGTATGTCACTGATGATTTTATTAAAACACATTTGAATATATTTTAATATACATTATATTACACTATATACATATGGGCGTCATCTTTGACGCTCCATACAGTATGTGGATTTTATTCTCATCGGTGATAACCACATACTCCTTATACTCACTTATTTCTCCATATAAGTTTTCTTATTTGTCTCCACACTTTTTGCATCGATCTCTTCTTTGGATCATTACACATTTTATCTCCAATCTCTTTATTTTATTTTGGAGTCTTTACCACACAACATATTTTTCCACATATATATATTTTTTACATATATATATACGTTTCTCACATACTTATATACGAGGACATCTCTTTATTATTATATATATATAATTTTTACTTGTATATATATACTTTTTATGTTTTGCATATACACATATATTTTCCTTTATCCATGCAGCCTGTTTTCTATAAGAGTCCGTCGTGCACATATGTTTTTACCTATTATTGTTTGTAAACAGTTTGTTCAAACTTCTTTTCATCATTTTTCCCCATTGGGATTTTATATACAACTAGAATGTTCTCACTGTGTCATTGCAAATAGCTCGCCAGAATCATCTATTCAGGTGTCTCAACATGTGTTCTTCATACCACTTGATTGACACTAATTTGATTGACTCTCTTATATAAGACTTGGCCAACTTTTGCAATCTCACAGTATGGTTATGAGTAAGCGACTGGGAATGTCGTGAAACGCATCAACCTATATGTCTGCTTGTACACTGTCTGTTTCCTTTATTCTTCAAGTAAGATCAAACAGGACAATTTTTTGATTTAAAAAAACTATCAACCAGAGTGCGGTCACACTTTTTCTACTTTGCATGCTTCTGGATTACGGATCCGACCTGCACCAGGTTCTGGACATACACCTGAGCGGCTACACCCTTCTGTTTCTCTGGGGTATAGTCTAGCATGTAGGTCATGATTTGAGTAGTGAGGCAGTGGACTTCCTTTAAGCAAGGTTAAATTAATGGGCATGACCACCAGATATGTAGCAGGGAGCCCACTTACTTGCCAACAGTTAGGCAGTATCGCCGGACAGATCTTATGAAGTCGTAAGGGGTTCTATACCATCTTGAGAGCACTTTAAAGCCATTTTCTTAAGCGGAGACATTGACTGTCCCCTTATGGATGTAAGTATAAATGTGTTCCCACTTCTCTGTGGAGAGGCCTATAGAGAGACCTTGCTTTTACTTGTGGCTAGCTTTATTAGATTTATGATCACAATCTGAAAACATAATGGATTAAATGTCTGAAATGAAATGTCTTTGCGCTTCCTTTTTTGTTCAAAGCTCCTCAAAGCTGGTGTATGTTGTCTTGACCATTCAGAAAGGAGTTTAGGGGTAACTAGAAAGTGCCATAGTTTTACATAGGTCCAAAAGGGGAACGTTTGATTTGTCATGTGGAAAGAAAGAGAAGTATGGGTTGTAAAGGTTCTTCTGTCAAAGAAATGTTCTTCTCGAATGTCATAGTAAAGCCAGACGTCAAAAAAAGGTGTCTGAGAGGCCTGGGGAAAAGTCAAGTTTATGTCTAACGGGGTCATGGGGCCCGGGAAGGATAAAAGCCCATATTTCTGGCAGGCCGCTTTGAAGATTTTTAATGTGAGTGTAAGGGGTGAGATTTACAAACTAGTGTCTTTTTTGTTTATATAGCAAAAAAATGAAAAACCCAGTGGTGATCAAATACCACTAAAAGAAAGCTCTATCTGTATAAAAAAAAATGTATATATAAATTTCATTTGGGTACAGTATCGCATGCCTAAATAATTGTCACTCAAAGTGTGACAGTGCTGAAAGGTGAAAATTGGCCTACACTGGAAGGGTGAGAAAGTGTCTGGAGTTGAGGTGGATAAATATAGGCATTAAACTGATAATGGAAGGTGTGGACTCAAAGTGTATGTAAACCCTAACAATAAATGTATTTGATCCCACTGGGCTGCAGTGTTTGATATACCATTGGAAGAATTTTGTTTTTTCTGTTTGATAAATGGGAAAAACCTTGTTGATCTTGTCAGAAATTCTGACCTGTCCTGTGTCTTCCACACACTTACAGTGTTTTCTTAAAGAGCCCTCCTAGTTCTTTCTCGCAATATGGAATGATTAGTCTTTATGTTGTAGCGATCAGAGAATGGGAGTGAAAGTGGGGGATAGTTTACCATGTTAGAGACCTTGTGCTCCTCCACTATATATATTTGCCTTGACATATGCTTTAAGTGCTGAGATTTCCAAAACATCTAAGTAACCATTAAGTGGTTTAATCCTCAAACACCTACCAAAAAATATTGGTTTGCGGTAAGACTACATTTTTTTGAAATGTCAATTTAGTCAAGCTCAAATTTTCTTTGTTTTACCATAAAAAATGTAATTTGTTGCCAAGAAACCATATACCGTAAAAGGTTACTGCCTAAATCCAGAAAATCCAGACATGGTGTGTTCAGAACCAATTCCTTTACAAAAATGTAAATTGTCTGTTGAGTAAAAAGCCTGTAATACAGTGTTGTGAGTATGATAAGGGGATTTCTCCAGCTACCAAAAAATATCACTGTCTGAAACCAGAGCAATCCTGAGAGGCTTCAGTTGGTTCCCGTTAGTAAGCAATTTTAATATTAATTAAGAAGTGATACAATTCCTACTTCACAACAGCAGTTTTCCTTACACAATTAGCACTAGAACTAATTAATTTAATGATACTGTTGTGTTATGTGAAGTGTTTTTTTTTCACATAAAGAAAGAAAAGAAGAAGTAGGTTTATTTTATAATACCTAAATGCTTTCCACATTGTGAATGATAACAAGATATAGGAGGGGCCTTTGTTTGCCTTGTAAAGCAAAAACAATATTGTGCAGCTTTGCCATATTTAAGCAGATTGAGACAGAATGTTGCCTTTTTATTTATTTATTTTTTTGAAAAGCATGTTCTTATTAAAGTGCGCCTGTCTGGCACCTAATTACAAAATGAGAGCTGTGCCATCCATAAAACTCATTACTAGGGAAGCCAAAAGAATGGTATTGCCAGCTGATCTCATTGCCAACAGAAGGAGTGAGAACGCATTCATCTATTAGCTTAGAAGTTTTAGCAAACAATTATGCCCAGCTAAGATTTACCGTAGTGACAAGCCCCAATTATGTGTGCATACAAATAATAGAAGCAGATTGTTCATGTGGCTCTGTGCACAAAGTGGGAGGTTTAGGTACAGAATAACAAACTGTATTTCATTGCCCAGGCATGTATAAAGGCACATAAAAGCTTTACCCATAGGGCACACAAAACTGTCCAGTCTTATATTAAATGGCAAGTACAAAACAAATAAGTTATTTTACAGTAAACTTTATTTTGTAGGATTATAATACAAGGAGTAGAGAAAAACTGGGTAGTTAAAAAAACAAAAAAATTGGTTCCAGCGCCTCATGTGAAGCAGCACGAACAGCGGCTCCGGGAGCATCAGCATAGAAGATCCGCACCTCACAGTCCGCTCTCCCCATGCAGGCCGTACAGGAGGCAAGCATGGCAGATGCGGCTACATTCCTCAGCCCTCCTCACCCCACAGAGCTAAGGCGTTAACCCCTGCTGTCCCTGAGGCTCACATTGCCAACGTAGCACAAGCAGTTGCTGCCCTACTATCGCCCACGATCACAAAAGCTGTGGACAGGGCTATTGCTACAGGAATCTCTCAGCTGAGAAAAGATTTAGGCGAACAATCCAAGCGCTTATCAGAATTAGAGCATCTTATGTCAGATTTAGAGGATGAAGTCCAGAACGCTTTTTCCTCAGACCAACAAGCAAATCAGACCCAGCAATAAATACTTGGTAAACTGGATGATCTGGAAAATCGCTCCAGACACAACCATTTAGGGATCATAGGTCTTCCTGAGACTTACAACGCCAACTCCCTGCATGACATCTGTATGGCACGCATCCCATCTGCTCTGGGAATTGCCAGACCGTGTACGGTGGAGAGGGCTCACTGCTTAGGTGCACCGTCCAACGACAGGCGCACCCCTTGCTCAGTTATAGTTACATAGTTAGTGAGGTTGAAAAAAGACATCAGTCCATTCAGTTCAACCTATGATGTGTGTGTGTGTGTTTGCTGTTAACCGTACATTGTATACCCCTGTATGTTGTGGTCTTTAAGGTGCCCATCTAATAGTTTTTTTAAACTATCCAAGCTCCCTGCTGATACAACTGTTTGCGGAAGAGAATTTCACATCCTTACTGCTCTTACAATGAAGAACCCCCTACGAATTTTAAGGTTAAACCGCCTTTCCTCTAGTTTTAGTGAGTGGCAACGTGTCTTATTGTATTCTCTTTCTCTGAATAGTTTGTTCCTTATGCTAGGGTCGCCATTACAGTATTTGTGGATTGATATCATATCCCCCCTCAATCGTCTCTTCTCCAGAGAAAATAAGTTAAGTGCTTGTAGTCTTTCCTCATAGCTGATGTCCTCCATTCCCCTAATTATTTGTGTTTCCCTTCTCTGGACTCTCTCCAGTTCCAGTACATCCTTCCTGAGAAACGGTGCCCAGAACTGGACAGCATACTCCAGAAGTGGCCGGACCAGAGTCTTGTAGAGAGCAAGAATAATCTCTTTATTTCTGGAGTGAATCCCCTTTTTTATACATCCCAGTATTATGTTGGCTTTGCTTGCAGCGGCTTGGCATTGCATGCCACTGCCAAGCCTGTTGTCTACCAGTACCCCCAGGTCCTTTTCCATCCTAGACTCACCCAGAGGTCCCCCCCCCCCCCTAGTGAGTAGCTTGCTTCCTGGTTTCTGGCACCCAAGTGCATTACTTTACATTTTTCAACATTAAACCTCATCTGCCATGTAGTTGCCCACCCCATTATTTTGTTCAGGTCCGCTTGTAAGGTTTCCACATCCTGCATAGAAGATATTGGCATGCTTAGTTTAGTATCATCCGCAAATACTGTGATTGTACTAGATATCCCCTCCTCTAAATCATTTATGAATAAATTAAACAGGATTGGCCCCAGGACAGAATATTATAGTTATAGTCCGCTACTTGAACTATATGGATAAAGTGCATATTCTGTAGTACTTCCGCTAGAGTATGCTAGGTCTGAGGGAACAGCGCAGCCCCAGGAAAGATCCACCTAAGAAGCTCAGGCTCACCAGCCCTTCAGGCCACTAAAAATCCAGCTGACATTCAACTGGGCTCCTAAAATCCTGCATTTGCTATTTGTGATAATCACTTTTTAACACTTTGTTCATTGTTTTTTTAGGTTGACCACTGTTGTTTAATATTACTGATAAATGTTAATCATTTCCTTTTCTCTATCTTGCTTTTGCCCCGTCCACAGATGCTCCTCTTCACCAACACACAACCTTACCGCAAGATGGGCATGAGGCCATGCCTCGTAAAAAACACCTCAGGGCCAACTCTAACCAAACCCACCTGTGACGGTGGCGGGTATCAGATCCCTGCCCTTCTCACTAACTTGTGACCAAGGACCAGCCAATCTCACACCCTGCCGTCACTTGCGTAACAATGCCACTCTCAGATGCACCCGGCACATAGATTTTCCAGCTTGCGGGACCACAATCTAGATGCCAGCAGGCTGAGAGCGATTGTCACCGGGCTAATTAAGCAATTAACCCTTTCACTGCCACCACCGCTACGTTATGAGCCCAGCAGACGCTCGTAATTTTAGAAATACCAATTATGACTTTAGAATAATCATCTGTAACATGCGCTGTCACCACAGACAGGTATGTTCAGAGGATTTATTCTATACAGTAGCACTCTTCAATAGAGATGGCCTTGCGGTTCGCCCGGCGGTCGGTTCGCAGCAAATTTTGCTTGTTCGCTACCCGCCAAATTTTCGGACACATGGAGTCGTTCACGGCAGCCATATTTGTTTACATTGGGGAGAACTTTGACCCATGACACAGCCGTCAGGTGGAACGGGATAGCCAATTGAAACATTCCAGCAGATGGACAGTCCCCCTACCCTATAAATAGACACGATCTGGTGGCCATTTCACATTCCGCCGCTTTCTGACAGTGTAGGGAGAGGTCTACTGTGCTCATCAGGGAGAGTTTGCTAGACACATATAGCGCTGTGAAGATCCACAAAAGTCCTTTTGAGGGCTGGTATTTTGGTATAGGTCTAGTATCTTTTGAGCTTAGGGAATGGTATCCTGTGGTTGCTTTAGGGGCAGTTAGAGATCGGCTGCAGTCACACAGAAATAGCTCTGTCAATGTCCACAAAAGTCCTTTTGAGGGCTGGTATTTCGGTATAGGTCTAGTATCTTTTGAGCTTAGGGAGAGGTATCCTGTGGTTGCTTTAGGGGCAGTTAGAGATCGGCTGCAGTCACACAGAAATCGCTCTGTCAATGTCCACAAAAGTCATTTAAAATGCTCCAATGTCGTTTTAGGTTCTATTACAGTCTCTTTACTATAGGGAGAGGTATCCAGTGGTTGCTGTAGGGGCAGTTAGAGATTGGCTGCAGTCACACAGAAATTGCTCTGTCAATGTCCACAAAAGTCATTTAAAATGCTCCAATGTCGTTTTAGGGTCTATTACAGTCTCTACTATAGGGAGAGGTATCCAGTGGTTGCTGTAGGGGCAGTTAGAGATCGGCTGCAGTGACACAGAAATCACTTTGTCAATGTCCACAAAAGTCATTTCAAAATGCTCCAATGTCGTTTTAGGGTCTATTACAGTATCTTTACTATAGGGAGGGGTATCCAGTGGTTGCTTTAGGGGCAGTTAGAGATCGGCTGCAGTCACACAGAAATCGCTCAGTCAATGTCCTTAAAAATAATTTAAAGTGCTCCAATTTAGTCCTAGGGTCTATTACAGTCTCTTTACTATAGGGAGAGGTATCCAGTGGTTGCTTTAGGGGCAGGTAGAGATCGGCTGCAGTCACACACAAATCGATCTGTCAATGTCCACAACAGTCATTTAAAGGGCTGCAATTTTTTTGGTATTGTTATGTAGTGCTCCAAAAAATGGGGGGTGGGGGGTGGGGAGGGGGTTAATGCACAGTATAATATACTTTGTAGAAAGCATATCATAGTGGATTAGTAGTATTATTGTGCACTGTGCAGCATTGTGACAGGTGTGGTGGTGAGACTGAGCGTTTCTGCAGCAACACTACACACAGTGGCAAACTCCCTGGCCAATTATTTGTAGAACTGGTGTGATAGACTAGTGGTCCCCCAATAGCACATATTGAAGCGGGCTGTTATTTAACAGTATACTTTTCTAAGAGTGTCTTTTAGTCCTGCATAATGTGGCCTCTCTTGCTGTGTTGACTGTGCTACACACAGTGACAACAGTTACTGGCCAATTATTTGTAGAACTGGTGTGATAGACCAATGACCCCCAATAGCACATATTGAAGTGGGGTGTTATCAGAGTATACTTTTTCAAGTGTATTTGTGTCCTGCAACATTATTGCCTCTTTTGCTGTGTGAAGTCTGATACACACAGTGCCAAACTCACTGGCCAATTTTTTGTAAAACTGGTGTGATAGACCAGTGGCCCCCCAATAGCACATATTGAAGCGGGATGTTATTTAACAGTATACTTTTCTAAGATTGTATTTTAGTCCTGCAAAAATTTGGCCTCTTGCTACACACAGTGACAACAGATACTGGCCAATTATTTGTAGAACTGGTGTGATAAACCTGTGGCCCCCCAATACCACAGATTGAAGCGGGGTGTTATCTACCTTTTTCCAGATATACTGCGATTCTCTAGAGACTGTTGTCACAGGGTAATTAAAAAACATGACAGGCAGAGGAAGTGGCAGAGACTTACGCAGGGGTGGTAGGGGTAGGGCAGGAACGGTAGGCCGGAGCCTAACTGTGAAGTTTCTAAAGCCGCATGCAATTACGACAAAGGACGCACCAGACTTGGTTGAGTGGGTCACTCAGCCTTCCTCTTCTGCACCCTCCTCATCCTCTCTATCTGGACCCTCTTCACGCTCTGCTGTGTGCAGCCCCAAAAACACCACCACCACCACATACCCTCCACTTGAGTCACTGGAATTATTTTCTGATCCATCACAAGACGTTTGCGATGCGCAGCCATTGTTGGAATCGGATCAGGAAGAGGAGGTAGCAACAGCCGCCACTCAGCAGTCAGACGACAGTACCCAGATCAGCCCAAGGAGGTTGGTCCCCGCTATTGCTGCCTACTCCGAGATCTCGAATGTTAGTGGTGAGGAAGATGACGTCGATGATGACGAGTCTATGGACGTCACGTGGGTGTCCACAAGAGAGGAAGAGGAAGGGAGTTCAGAGGGAGAGACGGACCGGCAGATAGGGAGGAGAGGCATGCACAACTTGCATTGCACAAGAGGTAGAAAGCAGACTGCAAATGTATCAGGAGCGAGCCATCAACCATGTACAGTCACATCTGGCGCTCCCAGGACGCCGGCACATGGCTCCGCAGTGTGGGCTTTTTTTAATGTGTCAGTTGCTGACAACAGTGTTGCCATCTGCAGCCTTTGCAGTCAACGCATAAGTCGCGGTAAGCCCAACACTCACCTAGGGACAACCGCCTTAAGAAGGCACCTATACTCCCATCACCAAGCCCAGTGGGAGCAACACCGTCAGAACCCACAAAGCCACATTCCAGGCTCTCACCGTCCAGCCCCTTCTCCTTCTGCTTCTCCTCACATTTGCCCTCCACTCCACCTTCCATGATTGGTTACATAGTTTGTGAGGTTGAAAAAAGACATCAGTCCATCCAGTTCAACCCATGATGTGTGTGTTTGCTGTTAACCGTACATTGTATACCCCTGTATGTTGTGGTCTCTAAGGTGCCCATCTAATAGTTTTTTGAAACTATCGTTGCTCCCCGCTGATACCACTGCTTGTGGAAGAGAATTTCACATCCTTACTGCTCTGACATTAAAGAACCCTTTACGTATTTTAAGGTTAAACCGTTTTTCCTCTAGTTTTAGTGAGTGGCCACGTGTCTTATTGTACTCCCTTTCTCTGAATAGTTTGTTCCCTATGCTAGCGTCACCAGTACAGTATTTATACATTGATATCATATCCCCCCTCAAGAGTCTTCTCCAGATTGAATAAGTTCAATGCTTGTAGTCTTTCCTCATAGCTGATGTCCTCCATTCCCCCAATTATTTTTCTTGCCCTTCTCTGGACTCTCTCCAGCTCTTCTGTGAGGACATCCATGGACGCCCTCGCAGAACTGGAGGACTGCGCTGTAGCACTCTTCCGGCTATAGCGTGATGGGCAAGTGGTTACAAGAACACTGGGCACTGCTTGCCCTTACCATTAAAGAACAGTTGGCACCGGTTGCCCTTATGATGCCGTCGTCACGTTGTTCTGAAAAAAGGCAGGCATCTGTGGTCCAAATGTTGGAGTGGAAAAAAATGATGACGCCGGATAACCCTCTTGCCTAACGTTTGACTGCTGGCTTGTCGGAACTGATAGCCCGCCAACTACTGCCATATCAACTGGTGGACTCGGAGGCCTTTCGTAAATTTGTGCGCATTCGAACACCACAATGGAAGGTCCCAGGCAGGAAATATTTCTCGCAAAAGGGCATTCCAGAGCTGTATGACCATGTTAAGTGGCAAGTGAATATATCTCTGGCACACAGTGTTGGTGCCAAGATTAGGGTTGAGCGGACACCTAGATGTCCGTGTTCGACGGGTTCGGCCGAACTTTAAAAAAAAGTCCGGGTCCGTGTCCCGGACTTTTACCGAACTTTTCCCGGACACCGAACCCCATTGAAGTCAATGGGGACCCGAACTTTAAGGCACTAAAATGGCTCTAAAACACCAAAGGAAAGGGCTAGAGTGCTGCAAATGGCAGCAAAACGTAATTAAGAGCATGGCAAGTGCTCTGCAAACAAATGTGGATAGGGAAATAACTTAAAACAACAAAAAAAAACAGAAAAATAAAACAATGTTCTTCTTCATCTCTGAAGGACGAGGCCCATATGGAGTAGGAGGGAGGTTGAGGTGGTGGTGGATGTGGCGGTGACATAGGCGTGCGCACAGGGTGTGCTGGGTGTGCCTGGGCACACCCTAATCACCTAGGGCACATAGCATTGCCAGTGAGGAGATGGGAAAGATCTCCCTGGGACCTGCTCTGCTCTATTTCTCCTTGCCTACAGGTACATGGCCCCGATACATTACTCTCCCTGCTGGCAAACACATGCATGTGTATTTCAACTTTGGGGTGCACACCTTAATGCAATAGGCTGCGCACACCTATGGGCGGTGTAGGTGGAAGCGGCGGTGGAGGAGGACCAGGGCCGGATTAACAGCATCATGGGCTTGGTGCTGAGGATTTTGAAGGGCCTTAAGGGCCGTGCCTTGCCATGCACCCAGAGGAGGAAGGGTGCAGCCATGCATGCCTAATTCAACATGGGATGCTGTCTCTGAAGCCCATAAACACATCCATGCATCGCCAACTGTCCCTCCTTGTCCGGCCTTCACGCTGTGTGGGGAGGTTCTGAGGGTGCTGCCTGGGGAAGCGAGCATAGAAGCCAGACTTCTGTGTTTACAAGTGACAGAAGAGCGGTAACAGTGAATATGGCCAACCCGGGGCCTATATAAAAGGTAGGGGCCTGGAGCTGCAGCTCCAATAGCCCCTACATTAATCTGGCCCTGAGGAGGAGGACGAGGTAGCCAACACTGCTTCTTTTCAAAAATTTTAAATGAGGGTACACCCCAAAAGAGTGAGAAAGAGCAAAAATGGAACAATGGGTGGGTAAGGTCGGTATCCATTGCTATTCTGCATAAGGTACGGAAAAGTCCCGTGGGATCCATGCCTGGTTCATTTTAATGAACGTGAGCTTGTCCACATTGTCTCTGGACAGGCGGCTGCGCTTGTCTGTTATAACGCCCCCAGCCGTGCTAAATACCCGTTCAGATAATACACTGGCTGCAGGGCACGCCAGCACCTCCAAGGCGTAAAGGGCAAGCTCAGGCCATGTGCCCAATTTGGAGACCCAGAAGTTGAAGGGGGCAGACCCGTCATTCACTACATGTAGGCGTGTGCACACATACTGCTCCACCATGTTGGTAAAATGCTGCCTCCTGCTAAGACGTTCCATCTGAGCTGCTGGTGCTGCTGTTTGTTGTGGCGTGCTGACAAAGCTTTTCCACATTTCGGCCATGCTAACCCTGCCTTCTGAGGTGCTGGCGGTGCCCTGGTTGCGTTGGCGACCTCCTCCTCCTCCTCCTCTGCCTTGTGCTTCCACTGTGGCCCCGCTGTCAGATGGGAATGCCAGCAGCATGGCGTCTACCAGCGTGCGCTTGTACTCGCGCATCTTGCGATCGCGCTCCAGTGAGTGAATTAAGGACGGTACGTTGTCCTTGTAACGGGGATCCAGCAGCGTGGCCACCCAGTAATCAGCACAAGTTAGAATGTGGGCAACTCGGCGGTCGTTGTGGAGACACTGCAGCATGTAATCGCTCATGTGTGCCAGGCTGCCCAGAGGCAACGAAAGGCTGTCCTCTGTGGGAGGTGTATCGTCCGTGTCCTCTGTATCCCCCCAGCCACGCACCAGTGATGGCCATGAGCTGGCCTGGGTGCCACCCTGCTGTGAACATGGTTCCATCTCCTCCTCCAGCTCCTCCTCCTCCTCATCCTCCTCATCCTCCAGAACTGTGCCCCTGCTGGACAATTGCGTCCCTGGCGTTTGCGTGTGCAGGAACCCACCCTCGGAGCCCCTTGCGAATGACTGCCCTGAAAGCCTTGGAAATGTTACCTCTTCATCCTCCTCCTCCTCCTCATCCTGTGCCACATCCTCTTCCATCATCGCCCGAATTGTTTTTTCAAGGAGGCATAGAAGTGGGATAGTTAAGCTGAGAACGGCGTCATTGCCACTGGCCATGTTGGTGGAGTACTCAAAACAGCGCAACAAGGCACACAGGTCTCGCATGGAGGCCCAGTTAAATTAAATAGCGGAATAGAAAATATGATCCAAAAAAAGTGTATGTATATCACACGTACACAACCACACTGGGCCCCAATTACTATTGTTTGTACCCCTAAAAGGCTAGATGAGGAGTAGGGGGAGTATGGAACAGGCAGCACCCTCAAACCTTCAGAAGTATGAGATGAACCCCAACAACTTGGAAAGGTGGATCTCTCTCACACGTACCAACACAGACTATCCCCCAATTTAACTGATCCCCAAAGGTTTTTGATTAAATAGCGGAATAGAAAATATGATCCAAAAAAAGTGTATGTATATCACACGTACACAACCACACTAGGCCCCAATTACTATTGTTTGTACCCCTAAAAGGCTAGATGAGGAGTAGGGGGGGGTATGGAACAGGCAGCACCCTCAAACCTTCAGAAGTATGAGATGAACCCCAACAACTTGGAAAGGTGGATCTCTCTCACACGTACCAACACAGACTATCCCCCAATTTAACTGATCCCCAAAGGTTTTTGATTAAATAGCGGAATAGAAAATATGATCCAAAAAAAGTGTATGTATATCACACGTACACAACCACACTAGGCCCC
This sequence comes from Pelophylax lessonae, assembly GCF_965119305.1. Lineage (NCBI taxonomy): Eukaryota > Metazoa > Chordata > Amphibia > Anura > Ranidae > Pelophylax > Pelophylax lessonae. Next base: position 121,151,950 of record NC_138773.1, on the reverse strand, counting down.
AATTACTATTGTTTGTACCCCTAAAAGGCTAGGAGTAGGGGGAGTATGGAACAGGCAGCACCCTCAAACCTTCAGAAGTATGAGATGAACCCCAACAACTTGGAAAGGTGGATCTCTCTCACACGTACCAACACAGACTATCCCCCAATTTAACTGATCCCCAAAGGTTTTTGATTAAATAGCGGAATAGAAAATATGATCCAAAAAAAGTGTATGTATATCACACGTACACAACCACACTGGGCCCCAATTACTATTGTTTGTACCCCTAAAAGGCTAGATGAGGAGTAGGGGGAGTATGGAACAGGCAGCACCCTCAAACCTTCAGAAGTATGAGATGAACCCCAACAACTTGGAAAGGTGGATCTCTCTCACACGTACCAACACAGACTATCCCCCAATTTAACTGATCCCCAAAGGTTTTTGATTAAATAGCGGAATAGAAAATATGATCCAAAAAAAGTGTATGTATATCACACGTACACAACCACACTAGGCCCCAATTACTATTGTTTGTACCCCTAAAAGGCTAGGAGTAGGGGGAGTATGGAACAGGCAGCACCCTCAAACCTTCAGAAGTATGAGATGAACCCCAACAACTTGGAAAGGTGGATCTCTCTCACACGTACCAACACAGACTATCCCCCAATTTAACTGATCCCCAAAGGTTTTTGATTAAATAGCGGAATAGAAAATATGATCCAAAAAAAGTGTATGTATATCACACGTACACAACCACACTAGGCCCCAATTACTATTGTTTGTACCCCTAAAAGGCTAGATGAGGAGTAGGGGGGGTATGGAACAGGCAGCACCCTCAAACCTTCAGAAGTATGAGATGAACCCCAACAACTTGGAAAGGTGGATCTCTCTCACACGTACCAACACAGACTATCCCCCAATTTAACTGATCCCCAAAGGTTTTTGATTAAATAGCGGAATAGAAAATATGATCCAAAAAAAGTGTATGTATATCACACGTACACAACCACACTAGGCCCCAATTACTATTGTTTGTACCCCTAAAAGGCTAGATGAGGAGTAGGGGGGGTATGGAACAGGCAGCACCCTCAAACCTTCAGAAGTATGAGATGAACCCCAACAACTTGGAAAGGTGGATCTCTCTCACACGTACCAACACAGACTATCTCCCAATTTAACTGATCCCCAAAGGTTTTTGATTAAATAGCGGAATAGAAAATATGATCCAAAAAAAGTGTATGTATATCACACGTACACAACCACACTAGGCCCCAATTACTATTGTTTGTACCCCTAAAAGGCTAGGAGTAGGGGGAGTATGGAACAGGCAGCACCCTCAAACCTTCAGAAGTATGAGATGAACCCCAACAACTTGGAAAGGTGGATCTCTCTCACACGTACCAACACAGACTATCCCCCAATTTAACTGATCCCCAAAGGTTTTTGATTAAATAGCGGAATAGAAAATATGATCCAAAAAAAGTGTATGTATATCACACGTACACAACCACACTAGGCCCCAATTACTATTGTTTGTACCCCTAAAAGGCTAGATGAGGAGTAGGGGGAGTATGGAACAGGCAGCACCCTCAAATCTTCAGAAGTATGAGATTGTGTTCACTGTACCCCACAAAGATTGAGTTCACTGCACCCCACAATGATTGTGTTCACTGCACCCCACAAAGATTGTGTTCACTGCACCTCACAAAGATTGTGTTCACTGTACCCCCCAAAGATTGTGTTCACTGCACCCCACAAAGATTCTGTTCACTGTACCCCACAAAGATTGTGTTCACTGCACCCTAAAAGGATGTTGTTCACTGCACCCCACAAAGATTGTGTTCACTGCACCCTAAAAGGATGTTGTTCACTGCACCCCAAAAAGATTGTGTTCACTGTACCCCCCCAAAGATTGTGTTCACTGCACCCCACAAAGATTGTGTTCACTGCACCCCAAAAAGATTGTGTTCACTGTACCCCCCAAAGATTGTGTTCACTGCACCCCAAAAAGATTGTGTTCACTGTACCCCCCAAAGATTGTGTTCACTGCACCCCACAAAGATTCTGTTCACTGTACCCCACAAAGATTGTGTTCACTGCACCCCAAAAAGATTGTGTTCACTGTACCCCCCCAAAGATTGTGTTCACTGCACCCCACAAAGATTCTGTTCACTGCACCCCACAAAGGATTTTGTTCACTGCACCCCAAAAAGATTGTGTTCACTGCACCCCAAAAAGGATTTTGATCACTGCACCCCAAAAAGGATGTTGTTCACTGCACCCCAAAAATGATTTTGTTCACTCCACCCCAAAAAGATTGTGTTCACTGCACCCCACAAAGATTGTGTTCACTGCACCCCAAAAAGATTGTGTTCACTGTACCCCCCAAAGATTGTGTTCACTGCACCCCACAAAGATTCTGTTCACTGTACCCCACAAAGATTGTGTTCACTGCACCCCAAAAAGATTGTGTTCACTGCACCCCAAAAAGGATGTTGTTCACTGCACCCCAAAAAGGATGTTGTTCACTCCACCCCAAAAAGATTGTGTTCACTGCACCCCACAAAGATTGTGTTCACTGCACCCCAAAAAGATTGTGTTCACTGCACCCCAAAAATGATTTTGTTCACTGCACCCCAAAAAGGATTTTGTTCACTGCACCCCAAAAAGGATGTTGTTCACTCCACCCCAAAAAGATTGTGTTCACTGCACCCCAAAAAGATTGTGTTCACTGCACCCCACAAAGGATTTTGTTCACTGCACCCCAAAAAGATTGTGTTCACTGCACCCCAAAAAGGATGTTGTTCACTGCACCCCAAAAAGGATTTTGTTCACTGCACCCCAAAAAGATTGTGTTCACTGCACCCCACAAAGGATTTTGTTCACTGCACCCCACAAAGATTGTGTTCACTGCACACCAAAAAGGATTGTGTTCACTGCACCCCAAAAAGATTTTGTTCACTGCACCCCAAAAAGATTGTGTTCACTGCAGCCCAAAAAGATTGTGTTCACTGCAGCCCAAAAAGATTGTGTTCACTGCAGCCCAAAAAGATTGTGTTCACTGCAGCTCACACACAGAAAAATGGATGTGGATCACTGACACCTGCCTATCTCCAATCCCACACCACACAGCAATATCGATTGTAGTTTGTAGAACACAGTTTCCCTAAAATTCAGCAGACTCTGTCCCTAACAGGATTGAGAAGAGATCGTAGATCAGGATTGAGTGCAGATTCACCCCACCCCCCACACAGCAATATCGATTGTAGTTTGTAGAAGACACTGACCCTATAATTCAGCAGACTCTATCCCTAAAATGCCTACAACTCGCCCTGCCTAAACACTCCGACCTGTCCCTCAATTCTATCCGGACACAAATGGTTTTTTCCTGCCTATCTTTCCCTAATCAGCAGCCAGCACATTGATGTGTGCTCTGTCCCTTAGCTAAGCAGCAGAATGACGCTGCTGCGGCGGCTGCCTCGAACTTATAAAGACTTGGTCACATGCTTCAGACGGCCAATCACAGCTACTAAGACATTTGCAGGCATGGCTGGGATGGCTTAAGGCACACCAGTTAAACGATTGTTGATTGGCTGTTGAAAGCCCGCCATGAAAAGAGCGCCAAAGCATGCAAAACCCGGAAATAAAACGACCGAACACGGATTTTTACCCGAACATACAGTAAAGTGTCCGTGTCCGTGTTCGGGTAAAAAAAATCCAATTATTCGGTACGAACACGAATAATACAGTCCGTGTTCGCTCAACACTAGCCAAGATACATCTGACCACAGACACATGTTCTAGCAAACACGGGCAGGGAAGGTATATCACTTTTACTGCCCACTGGGTGAACCTTCTGATGGCCGTTAAGCATGTAACCCGTGGCACCCATGTAGATTTAGTTGTACCGCCACGGATTGCAAGCAGGCCTGCATCTTCTTCTCCTCCTCCTACATCCTCCCTCTCCTCCTCGGCTGACTCCTCCTCTTCCACTGCTACCATCTCTTCTCCTGCGCCGCCCAAGATCCCCAGAACCTATTCCACATGCCAGGTGAGACGTTGCCATGCTGTGATGTGTCTGTTGTGCCTGGAAGCCAAGAGCCACACTGGTCCTGCACTCCTTTCAGCTTTGCGTTCACAGGCAGATCAGTGGCTGAGACCGCTGAATTTGTCAGTTGGTAAAGTGGTGTGTGACAACGGTGTTAATCTGCTGAGTGCGCTGAAACAGGGCAAAATAACACACGTGCCATGCATGGCACACGTCCTGAACTTGGTGGTGCAGCGATTCGTTGGCAAATACCCTGGGGTCCAGGACGTCTTGCGGCAGGCCAGGAAAATCTCAGGCCATTTCCGAAAATCTTACACAGCCATAGCTCGCCTTGCTGAGATTCAGCGGCGACACAACCTGCCCCCTCAGGCGTCTTATTTGTGACTGCCCGATGCAATGGAACTCAACGTTGCATATGCTCGATAGGCTGCTCGAGCAGAAACGTGCAGTTAATGACTACCTGTTCGAACTCGGTGGCAAGACATGTTCTGGGGAGCTTGGGTTTTTTCACCTCGCCAGTGGCTGCTCATGCGGGACATGTGCAGACTTCTGCGGCCATTCGATGAGATCACCAAACTGGTCAGTCACGGCCAGGGCGCCATAAGTGACATCATACCTTACGCCTTCTTTCTGGAGCGTGCATTGCGTCGTGTCATTGATCAAGCCGTAGAGGAGCAGAAGCAGGAAGATGAGGAAGTTGCAATGTTTGATGAATTCCCAGGGGGTGCTACTCCATCTGAGACAAATCAACAGCAGGAGTCTGAAGAGGAGTCAGAGGAGGAGGATAGTGCTGGGGTGGATGAGGAGGAGCAAGAAGAGCATGCTTTAAACCTTTCTGGGATCCCTGGTGTTATCTGTGGATGGGGGGAGGATAACGAGGACGACATTATCCTGGATGATGAGCTGGAAGCAGGCCACTATACTGCTTCCAGTTTAGTGTGAATGGGGGCCTACATGCTGCAGTATTTAATGGGGACACCTGTATAAAATGTATAAAGGCCAAGGACCAGTACTGGGTGGCAATGTACTTAGACCCACACAAAATGGCGGAAATTTTACCACAATCACAGAGGGCGGTCAGAATGCAGCATTTCCAGGCCTTGCTGCGGGAAATGCTGCATTCTGCTTTTCCATGCGCTGGCAGAGGAATTTCCAGTCACAGAGAGACAGTTGCGGGTAGCAATCCAACAGTGCCTGCAAGAAGAGGGCGGTTGGAAGATGTCTTGGTCACTTCAGATATGAGATCCTTCTTTCAGCCGAACCCTTGACAGCTGTACTCTGGATCGAGCATGAGGGAACGCCTAGACCGACAGGTGTCCGACTACATCTGGTTAACGGCCGATGTGGACGCTCTGAGGAGTGATGAACCCCTGGACTACTGGGTGGGCAGGCTTGACCTCTGGCCAAAGCTTGCACAATTTGCAATGGAAATGTTGGCTTGCTCCCCATCCAGTGTCCTGTCCGAAAGGACGTTCAGCGCAGCAGGGAGGATCGTGACCGATAAGCGCACTGGCCTAGCTCATGACAGTGTAGACTACCTCACATTTATAAAAATGAACGAGGCATGGATCTCTGAGGAATTCAACACATGTGACCAGTAGACCAGGTTTCATCGAAATTCCTCCACCCACAACAATTCCTAGTCCTTGGCTTCGCTACATACAGCGGCATAAAAGGCATTTCATGTCCATTGAATGGCAAATTTTTGGGGCCTTTCAGGGCAGACAATTATTTTTTCTGTGAATGCCTAATGTACCTCCAGCCACCAAATACTAAGTTCTTTGCTGTCAGTTCAAACCATGTGAGCTAATTTTTGGAGCCTATACAGGCCGACACTTACGGTTCTGTGTACTGTGAACGCCTACCGTACCTCTAGCCATCAAAAACTAAGTTTTTTGCTGTCAGTTCAAACCATGTGAGCTAATTTTTGGAGCCTATACAGACCGACACTTACGGTTCTGTGTACTGTGAACGCCTACCATGCCTCTAGCCATCAAAAACTAAGTTTTTTACTGTCAGTTCAAACCATGTGAGCTAATTTTTGTAGCCTATACAGGCCGCAACTTACTTCTGTATACTGTGAACGCCTACTATACCTCTAGCCATCATATACTACGTTCTTTGCTGTCAGTTCATACCATGTGAGCTAATTTTTGCAGCCTATACAGGCCAACACTTACTTCTGTATCCTGTGAATGCCTAATGTACCTTCAGCCACAGAATACTACATTCTTAGCTGTCAGGTAAACCCATGTGGGCTAATTTCTGGGGCCAATACTGGCCGACACTTACTTCTGTTACCTGTGAATGCCTAATGTACCTTCAGCCACAGAATACTACGTTTTTAGCTGTCAGGTAAACGCATGTGAGCTAATTTTTGGGGCCTGGAATGGCCGACACTTACTTCTTTATCCTGTGAATGCCTAATTTTTCAGACTGGAAATGAAAAACAATGGGTCTGTAAAGGTTCTGCCAAATTGTGGAATGGATGCGGACCCATTTTACATATGTGTGAATGGATCCTATATGTATTAGACAATGTATTTACCGGCTGCTGTCAGTTCTGGCTGATTTATGAAAAAAAAATATATTTTTTGCTGTAAAAAAATAAATAAAAATTTAGGGCAACTTTTTCAATTGCAATACTTCTGTTATGACATTGTCCATGTGCTGGGACTATTTGTGCACAGCTAGTACATCTTTTGTGGCTGCAAATATGACCTAAAGGTTTTCAAAGTTCGCCTCCCTTTAAAGTCGATGGGGCCTCGCGGTTCGCAGACTTTTGAGAAAATTTGCGGCTGGCATTCGCGAACCGCCCCGGCCGATGTTTGTCCATCACTACTCTTCAAGAGACAGGTTTGTTGTTAGTTTGCATTAAGAGCTAAGGGACAAGATTAACACTTTTCAGAATAAAGTTTAATAATAAAAAGGTTAAAATTGGTGCAAATAAAATATTTACAAAAAAAGGTGTTTCAAATAAATATTGACATAATTCAGCAATTAGAAAAATAAGGTAGAATTGAGAAAATGAGAATACTTGCATTCAATGTCCTGAGTATTATCAGAGTTCAGAAGCTGAGCCAGTGTGATCGGTTCTCAAACTTGATAGATGTTTCTTCTTGATGTTACCATGAGAACTCCCAACCCCATCTGCTTCTCTCCTCTTTTCTCTGAGACCGCAGGGGGTGTTAACAGAGGTCCCTGACCAATAAAGACAGGGGCCATGGGCTGCCCTAAGGTTTACGACAATACCAAGGAACCTCCCGTATAGACAGACTTATAACATAATTCATATCTTCCAATATCTACCAGTTGCCTTCTTGAAACTGATAGATTATTGTGCAGCATTGAATTTTATATCCATAGATACCAAACACAGGCTATCTCAAAGTAACCTCTGATCCGTAAGGCATCTGACAGCTAGCTTGTCTCCCATAGGAGCTAAAGTGGCCATGTATGATCTTGTTCCATTCAGTATTTTATTTTGTATTTAACTATACCCTTCTAGAGACATATCTTGTTTGAGTTTAAAGTTATGAATTTGTGTGTGAATGTGTTCAATTAACAGAGCTCTTTAATGGCTCTGTTTTACGACCCATTAGCCATTATCCTTCTTTGCCCGGTTATGGCTTATACGATCGGCCTGAGTATCAGAACAGATATCCGTCCAGACATCTGTTCAGATAACGGCTTGTTTGAAGTCGAAACTCTCTGCATTCCAGGAATTAATTGAGGTAGGGAGAGGGGGAAGAAAATCACTGAGTACACATTTGGCTTGCTAGACTGTGTTACTGAACAACATGGTTGCCCGTGGTGACAAAATGGTTGCTTGCGACAGCTTTTAGGATATCCAGTGCAGGATATCATTACACCTCCCCCCTCAGGTGGGTGCATAAGAGGGAATTGCAATTGCCCTCCTGACGCAACCAACTGTTGCAGGCTCAATTTGTCACCCCACAGGTCCACCTTACACACTGGCGTCAAGGATGCCATTTTAGTCAGGGTACCATTGGATTGGTCAGTCACAGTTTCAGCTGAGCCACTATAGTCACACCCCAGCATCCTCCTGTAGCCAGCTGTACCCAGGAATGACGTAACCAATGTTTTGGTTTAAGGAGTAGGCCAGGTCCTGGTAGCCTCAGTTCCAGATCTCTGGGTGCCTACTCCTCCCTGCTGTTCCCAGTACCAAACCGCTGACATGTCCGTCTGACAGTTACTGTGCAGAACTGTCAAACTAGGCCATGCCAGATTGTTTGGGACTGCTGACAGGAGCCCTGGGTGTTCCACCCAGACAGGGCCAAACACTACCAGGCCCCTAAAGCAGGCCACTGCACAAGGTTCAACCCCTCCCCGTAGATCACACATGACCCTTAGGGAGGTGTCTGATGCGTTCTCAACCCCATCTAGCATTGTCGAAGATGCAGTCAAGCCACATGGGGTGGTGAAGGCGGGCTTGTCCTGAGCCTTCCGGGTTAGAGGGTTTAGTCCACGCCCCCTGCTCAGGTTCAGGATGGTTAGACGGCGGGCACCAGCCAGCTGCTTTGACATCTCATGGTTCCTGGGCACAGGGTAGGCCACAATCGGAGGGCTGACGTTCAGCCTGTTAAAGGCTCCACAAAGCCTTCTCTCGGTCTCCTTTTCCCCATCTGCCTGCGCCTCCTGTGAGACAAGGGAGGTCGCAGGTATGGGGGGAGCAGACACCCGGGCGCCCATCTCGTGGACGTCATGGTGTGCCCTCCCAGGGTCTTCAATATCTCTGACGCGGCATGCTGTAAGCACTGCCAACAGCATAGATACCTGGAGGGAGAAGGGTGGTTTCAGCTGAAGGCCCAAGCCCACTCCCTGAGTGTCAGCTACCGCTAACAGGACACCTGTCTTTCCCAGTTCACGTGTACTACTTCTGCCCATGGCATGTGCTGTGCTAGGATGTTGTGTAAGAATCAGGTTAGGCCACAAACCATTGCGTTTCACTCCAGGCCTGGTCCTCCTGATTTCACAGGGATCCTTACAGACCAGATCAAGTGACACCTACAGGCCTTTGAGGTTCACTGGACACAATGAGCAGCTGTTTAACCCCCTAGTCTCCAGGCCTCCTGCCTGTTGACCTGTCAAACCTTTCTGCTCACTGTCCCAGTCAAACTGTTGTTTACTCTCCTCATCAGGGGGGAGATCAGCTCCACTCCTGAGTTGCTTGAGTGTTTGGTCTATCTGCAGTGCTGTCTCAAAGGCGGAACAACAAGTCCCAGCCAGCAGTCCTGTGGCAAACAAGGACAGCTGCTGAGGCTCAACATAGGTGGAGTCCACTGGGTCAGAACAAGGAGAGGGCACAGAGACCCCCCCCCGCTGTTCTGCGACCAGGGCCTGCATCTTAGCTGCCTTTGCAGCACAGCGAGTGACCACCAATATTGGTAAAACATCATTATCATTATCATCAGCAGCATCATTGTCATCATCATTATCATCATCATCATTAGCATCATCATTAGCAACATCATATTTACTCTTTGTAGCATTATTAAAGCATACCCCTGGTAACTTCACAGGCAAGGGGGCCTCCTCTCCTTTTTCAAAAGATGGAGGACCTTGTAATTCAACTCTACCCTTCCCCTCCCCCTCCCTCTGTCTATCCATAGGTTGCCCAGACATTAACCCAACATCTGCACACAGTAACTTGTTAAGTCCAGAGAGTTCCGTGGAGGCATCAAGGGTGCTCTTAGCAGGGGTGTAGTAAGAAACAAGGGTACCTAAATCGGCACCCAACAAAACAGCTATGGGGATCTTGTCTGAGACTCCCACCTCTCTCATCCCACTTCCAGCACCCCAATCAATGAAAACATAGGCACGGGGTACTCGTGAGCGGGTTCCCCCGACTCCAGTGAGGGTAAAAAAACTTTCCAGGGATGATGTCCCTTCTTCTTATCACCTCTGGTCTGACCAAGGTGACTTCAGCTCCTGTGTCCCGGAACCCAGTTACGATCCGGTTGCCCACGGTGACTGGCTGCAAGTTGGCGGTGGCCACCTGGGATTTCCTGCGGACAAACAGTACTGAGGAAGAGTTGCTGGCTGGCTGACCAGGTGATGTCATCTTCTTCTGCTCAGGGCACAGTGTCCTGAGATATCCAGCTTTCCCACAGGTGTAGTATCTGCGGGTGTCAGTTGCAGTTGAGGTGACACCCGAGACTGCAGGTGCTGGTTGCTGGGGAACTTGACTCATAGGTGTAGGAGGTGTTGCCATGTGTGATTTCCCTCCTTTCCAGCCATTCGGAAGAACCTTGCGATGGTCAGATACCCGGATGTAGGTATCTGCCAGTTCTGCTGCTTCTTGGGCAGAGGTTGGCTTCCGTTCCAGCACAAACTGTCTGACGTCTGTAGGACAGATGTGCAAGAGTTGATCTCCAATCATAAGATCCTCCAGGAACTCAAAAGAAATGGCTTTCAAGCCTTTAGTCCACTGCCGGAATGTGGTGCGTAAGTGACTTACCACATCCATATATGAGTCCCCAGGCCCCTTTTACAGGGACCTAAATCGCTTCTGATACACTTCTGGGGTCAACTGGTATTTTAGGATGATCGCAGCCTTTATGGCCTCCTAATCGCCGCCCTGCTCTGCGGGCAATTCGACATAAGCATCCAGAGCCTTGCCTCGCAGCCCTGGCGTCAGGTACCGGGCACTCTGTGATTGGGGCAGATGGTACTGATGGCAAGTCTTTTCAAATGACCGTAGATACACATCAATGTCACTGTCCTTTTCCATAACTGGAAGTTTGGCTGCCTGGCTCACAGGCAGAGAGGTGTCCCTGTGCTCTAGGGATCCGAGGTTCTGAGCCTGTCGCTGCGGCTGGAGCTTAGCCATCTCCAGTTCATGCCGACGATTAGCCTCCCTCTGTGTAACCTCTCTCTCAGCCTGGCATTCCGCAGCCTCTCTCTCTCTCTCAGCCTGGCGTTCCGCAGCCTCTCTCTCAGCCTGGCGTTCCAGAAACTGCAGGTACGCCATAGGATCCATCTCCCTGATACGTTGTAATGTTTCCTGCATTTGAGGAGAGTCTATGCTGGTTGCAGGCAATCTGGGGCTACTCTGCTCATGCTGTGGCTTGGAGGTGACTTCCAGTGGTACTCTAGTGTCAGTCTCTGCTGGCCTATCCTGCGAAGCCCTTCCTGAATAACTGGGCTCTGAAGTAAAGGAAACCTCTTCTTCTGGTTCCGCCAGGTTCTGGCTTGCCTGGATATCATGCTCCTGCAGGGCATGAATCATTCCTTCACAATTTTTGCCACTGACGTCTAGTCCTCTAAATGTGCACTCTGCACTCATGTCACTTTTGCTCATTTTCTTATATTCCGATAAACCAGGCATGTTTGCAAGCAGAAAAGATATAACAGAAAGCAGAGATAGGAAAGAGCTGTAGAAAGTAGAGGTTGCTGTATGTCTCTTTTAAAAAGCAACAAATATGCACCGGCTTGTCTCGAAGGACTGTTTTCCCCAAACTTTACAATCCTTCAGTGCAGAGCTAATTCCTAACAGTGCACTGAATGCTCTTAATGCAAGACTATCCCACGTACGCTGCCAGCCAATATGTATCAGATCCCTGCCCTTCTCACTAACTCGTGACGAAGGACCAGCCAATCTCACACCCTGCCATCACTTGCGTAACAATGCCACTCTCAGCTGCACCCGGCACATAGATTTTCCAGCTTGCGGGACCACAATCTAGATGCCAGCAGGCTGAGAGCGATTGTCACCGGGCTAATTAAGCAATTAACCCTTTCACTGCCACCACCGTTACGTTATGAGCCCAGCGGACGCTCGTAATTTTAGAAATACCAATTATGACTTTAGAATAATCATCTGTAAAACGCGCTGTCACCACAAACAGGAATGTTCAGATGATTTATTCTATACAGTAGCACTCTTCAAGAGACAGGTTCGTTGTTAGTTTGCATTAAGAGCTTAGGGACAAGACTAACACTTTTCAGAATAAAGTTTAATAATAAAAAGGTTAAAATTGGTACAAATAAAATATTTACAGAAAAAGGTGTTTCAAAGAAATATTGACATAATTCAGCAATTAGAAAAATAAGGTAGAATTGAGAAAATGAGAATACTTGCATTCAATGTCCTGAGTATTATCAGAGTTCAGAAGCTGAGCCAGTGTGATCGGTTCTCAAACTTGATAGATGTTCCTTCTTGATGTTACCATGAGAACTCCCAACCCCCTCTGCTTCCCTCCTCTTTTCTCTGAGACCGCAGGGGGTGTTAACAGAGGTCCCTGACCAATAAACACAGGGGCCATGGGCTGCCCTAAGGTTTACGACAATACCAAGGAACCTCCCGTATAGACAGACTTATAACATAATTCATATCTTCCAATATCTACCAGTTGAAACTGATAGATTATTGTGCAGCATTGAATTTTATATCCGTAGATACCAAACACAGGCTATCTCAAAGTAACCTCTGACCCGTAAGGCATCTGACAGCTAGCTTGTCTCCCATAGGAGCTAAAGTGGTCATGTATTTTATTTTGCATTTAACTATACACTTTCTAGAGACATATCTTGTTTGTGTTTAAAGTTATGAATTTGTGTGTGAATGTGTTCAATTAACAGAGCTCTTGAATGGCTCTGTTTTACGACCCATTAGCCATTATCCTTCTTTGCCCGGTTATGGCTTATACGACCGGCCTGAGTATCAGGACAAATATCTGTCCAGACATCTGTTCAGATAACGGCTTGTTTGAAGTCGAAACTCTCTGCATTCCAGGAATTAATTGAGGTAGGGAGAGGGGGAAGAAAATCACTGAGTACACATTTGGCTTGCTAGACTGTGTTACTGAACAACATGGTTACCCGTGGTGACAAAATGGTTGCTTGCGACAGCTTTTAGGATATCCAGTGCAGGATATCATTACACCACCCTCTCCAGGTTATCCTGCAGAGAAGCCCTTCTCACGGATGTGAGCGAGAGCCTTCAATCCCCGGTAACGCTATTAGTTGGTGTGAGTGTACCACATGTGGAAAAAAGCGAAGTCCAGGCTTCCATAGGTATGTACCCTTCTACTTTTTCCCTCAGACCCCTGTTGGGTCGTTATCTCTTCTAGTTCCCCCTCCTTAAGATGCAAGCACCCTTTATTAGGCTTGACACTTGTAGATAAACTCCCAACAATGGGCCATACACAACTCTCCATCTACGGTTTATTGCCTCTAACCCTGTTGACAAACCCCCCTCTATCCCTATATAGCTGTTACATGAAAATAGTATATTGGAATGTCAAAGGCCTATGCTCACCCCAGAAGCGTATGGCAATCCTTCGCCACCTTAAACGACTAAAAACCGATATGGCCATATTGCAAGAGACACACTTGACTATATCAGACTTTGTCTGCATGCCCCAGCTCTGGGTGGGACAAGTGTATGGGACCCCAGCTGTCAAGGGCAAAGTGGGTGTCCTTCTCCTCATTCACAAACAACTTCCTTGTGAGCTACTCTCCCTGCAAACTGATGAAGAGGGCCGAATTCTTATAGCTTAAAGCGGATTTCTGGGCACAAAAAATATTTTTTTTTTTTGTGCCCCTCCGCTAGGTATGCCGCACCTGAAAAGGAATTGGATAGTTATTTTTTTTTTTTTGTTTACTCACCTTTTTATTGACGATCGTAAATACTCACCTATGACAGCTTCCTCCTCCAGCGCCGAGGCTCACCCCGTCACTTCCTGCCTCGTGATGATTCCTGGGAGCTAAACGTCATAGCTCCCAGGAATCAATGCGCCGCACCGGCCCCACTCGTCATTTCCGGGCGACGCCGCATTCCCCTGCTAAACAGCTTCTGGGCATGCCCAGAAGCTGTTTAGGAATGCGGCGCCGCGCCGGAAGTGACGAGAGGGGCCGGTGCAGTGCATTCTGGGACACGAAGACGCGGAAGAAGACAGAGAAGAGGACCGCGCCGGCTTCAGCTGCCCACAACCGAGATGGAAACGCTGTGGAAGAAAATTTCTAAGTAAGTATTTCTTCTAAAAGGTAAGTGCGAACCGGGACAGATCAGAGGCTAGCCATTGTGGAATGTGCTAGCCCTGACTGTCCCGGGGGTATGTTCAACAAAAAAACGTTTCTCTGCCCGGAACTCCGCTTTAAGTTAAAACCATGCCTTGCGAATGGGTCATATCCAACGTCTTTGCCCCAAACACTCCCTCTAAAAAGTTCTTACAAAATCTTACATCTTTCTTAGCCCCCGTCATTCACCTCCCCCTCCTGGTAGGAGGCAATTTTTATTTAACTCTAAATAGCCTGGAGGACGAGTCACATAATCGGCCCTCAGTAAAAAGTGAAGGTATCAGCGCTCAGGATAAAGAAGAGCAAAAACGCAGGTATAATCAAACTAATAGGCAGCCAGCTTAACAGGTAGATTACACACCCAACATAAAGCATAGGATAATAAAAGCAGCACCCAAAAATGAATAATCATAAAAAACATGTGACGGTCTTTTACATGTTGAATTGGTGACTCTTTAAGATAATAAATAATAGTAAAGTCCCAGAGTCCTTATAGGATCACAGAGGAAGAAAGGGTCCAAGTCGTCCAACACCCACTGTGTAGAATGGTGAAAAGAAAAAACACATACCCAGTGGTGATATCAAAACTGCTTACCAGATATTCTGATCCTCCTTTCACAGAGTGGTCAGAAAGAGCCAAGGCAAACACAGCTGATGGTGTATACAGCAGACCCCTTTAATATCCTAAACTGACTCCAAGACTTGACAGATGAACAGTGCAGGTATGAACCAGCCTAGATGCTCCTCTCCCGTAGTAGACTGCTGATAGTGTTGCATGTATTAACAAGGCGAAAGTTTATTAAAGTAATGCACTTACATGAAACAAAAGCATATATGCAGAGTTGAAAAAGCCGCGGTGTCAGGGTGCTAAACGTCCCAGTGTCCGGTCCACCTTACGCTTATCGTCACAAAATAACATCATCAGAGGCAGGACATCACATAATCGGCCCTCCCCTGGCTCTGCTCCAATGATACCACCCTCTCTCCTTTCTCACTTTACAGAGGTGCCTACATCTGACGGACATCTGGAGACTAACCCACCCTGACGGGAGAGAATTTACCTTTTTCTCCCCTCCGCACCACACTTTATCAAGAATAGACTACATCCTAACCAATACTGCACTCCTGGAACAGGCCCTGAAAACCCCTTATACATGAGATATCTATCTCGGAACATGTCCCAATATCAGTGGAAATATCTGGCTTCACTACCAAAATGTAGGGATGGTCTGGCATTTCCCATCTTACGTGGCGAATGATCAAGCCCTACAAAAAGTTATTAAAGATACTTGGGCTGAGTACTTGGCGTCTAATTCGGGATGGGAGGCTGGGAAAACCATACTCAGGGGGCGGATCATTTCATATGCCTCTGCCCACAAGAAAAGGATCACTAGGGAATTCAAGGAAGCCAGTGCATCCCTGCGCATGGCTCAAACCCTTCTTTTGCAACAAACATCCCAGAAAATAGAGACATTTGGCGAACTACCAAGAGGCGGTTTTATTTGTGGGCAGAGGCACAGGAAAAACTCCACAACTCGCACCTACAATACCACAAATACGGTAACAAAGTGGATAAACTATTAGCGTGCCTTTGCAAGGGTCCCTAAACCCCCACTTATATCACAGCCTTGAAGGATGGCCATGGCAATTTAGCTACCACCTTCAAAGAAATCAACGGCATACTCTAAGAGTTTTATGCTTCCCTCTACCGTCCTGACTCTATCAACAAAACGGAAGCACAGGCTTTTCTGGATAAAATCTCCTTACCTAAAATTGATGACACGCTTCTGGCCGATTAAAATGCCCAGATCACGATGGAGGAAATCACCTCCTCGATTAAGTCTCTCTCACCAGGTAAGGCCCTAGGAGCTGATGGTTATACATCAAAGTTTTACAAACTCTCCATGGATGTTATCTCACCCACTCTAACCTCAGTCTATCAACACATAATAAACGGAAACCCGTATCTCCCCTCAGGTTTCCAAGCTCATATTAAACTAATTCCCAAAAAAGGGTATGACCCCACTGACCCTGGGTCCTATTGCCCAATCTCCTTACTAAACTTAGATTCTAAACTTCTGTCTAAAATAATGACGAACAAACTTCCCTTCATATCGCCAACCCTTGTACATCCCTCACAGGCGGGCTTTACACAGGGAAGATCTGCCACCTCTAATATAAGGAAGGTAATCAGGGCTCTGGAATTTGCAAGGGCTAATTCGGCCTCGGACAGTGCTACTGTCATCCTGGACAACGAAAAGGCCTCTGGCAATGTCAGCTCCCAGTGGCTTAAGTTGGTTCTCTCAAAGTTTGGCTTCATGGGTCCCTTTTTACACCTTATTACCGCCATATACACTGCCCCTTCGGCAAATGTAGTCACGGCAGGCCATATCTCCAATACTATCCGACTCCACAAAGGAACACCGCAAGGCTGCCCTCTATCGCCTCTTCTCTTTAATCTTACACTGGAAATACTCTCCCAATACCTTCTCTTCCACTTGAACCTACATGGGGTTAAGGTGGGCTCCCAAGAACTCCACGTCGCTTTGTTCGCAGATGACATTCTGATTTTCACATCAAACCCTCAGGCTGATATGCTTCACATCCAAGAGATATACACTAAATTTCAGAAATGCTCAGGCTTACGAATCAATTTCTCCAAAGGCGAGATACGTCCCCTGTTCCTACGCCTGGGCAGACGAATCAGTCTTCCCGATAGCCAAAACACATGTTACATAATTGGGGATAAAAATTGGCAGATCTACCTCATCACTATATCATATTATTTCTCTCCTGTCCTAACTAAGATCATAGCAGAACTTGACAACTGGCAAAAACTCCCCCTTTCATTCTTTGGGCTTTGTCACCTATTCAAGATGGTTAGCTTTCCAAAACTCCTCTACCCTTTACAGACCATCACTTACTGTTAAAACTTTCAGACCTTTAAAAGGTCCAAAAAGCGTTAAATACTTTTATTTGGCGGGGTCGCTTACCCTGAATCTCCATCCAAAAACTTTACCTTCCAAGGCATGAAGGGAGCATTAATCTCCCAAACATACACCTCTACAAACTCTCTTGCCTCCTACAAGGGGGCCTAGACTGGATAACACAAAACTCTAAATACTCAAACTGTGAGTTGGAGTTCCAGATGGTCAGCCCTAATGGATTGACCACATTGCTGCACTGTGGTATCAGAGCCTTACCACCTCACCTAAACTACAATCTCTTGATACGGTATACAGTACTGGTATAAAGAGAGAATTGAGGAAGAACCTGGGAGTCCCCCCCCCCCAGCTCTCACATTACCTCCCGATCCTGCACCATCCTCTTTACAACACAAGCGCATCAATAAGCGGCCTTTGCCTACTGGACTTCACAAGGTTTAAATACATTTTCACAACTGTTTGATATCTCATCAGGCAGACCTCTTACTTTTTCTCAGATAACTCAAAGATTTCATCTACCCACCCATCACCTAATCAACCATCCCCCAACAAGCAATTAGCTTTATTTGTAATCTATGTCCCTCTAGAGACCTGCGCTTCAAATGACTCTTTCGTGGACCTTCAATGTTGCAAAATCTCCCACCTTTATAAACCTCTAGACTCTGAATTCACAAAACCAACATTTGCCAAGATAGCAACAGCTTGGAACAAGGACCTCCAGACCATGAGGCACATCATGCCATTCTAGCTGGATATAATACCACCTGCGCATTTGTGACTAATAAATTCTGGTGAGAGCAACATGATAAAATTATGCATAGAGCATATATATACCACACCTAACACTGTCACAATCCCCTGAACAGCAACTCTGCACCCTCTGCAAAGAATACATGCCCTCATTGTTACACAAGCTATGGGCATGCCCCCCCCCCCCCATCTCCTGCTTCTGGGACCACGTTGAGAATCTAGCCGCCAAGGTCACCGGCCTTCAACCTTGTAAGGATATTTCCTCACTACTTTTCTAATACCTACACTCTCATCCCCCACTTCGACAGAAATAACAGAGGAATATCATGCAACATAATAAACCTTGCCTCACAACCTGCTATACGGCAGCTAGAAGAGCTATTCTCAAGCAATGGACAGCATCCCCTCCCCACTATTAAGGACATTAAAAATGATATGCAGAACCTGCTACAGAAGGGAGAGGCTGGACTTGGTCTTATTCCACCACCAGACGTCAACTGGTTTCCCCTGCAAATTGGACCCCTATATCGCAAAGGTGCTGATGAACTCAGAACAACAAAGTTTAAGGGATCTCCCCTTTTTTTACTCACTTCCCCTCTGAATACACCCAGCATATTGGCTGGGTCACCAACTATTCTCGGTACTAACCTACAACGATTTATAGTCCTGATCATTGCCCACATTCCCTACATATCTGAATACCCAGGATTTACCACCTTACATAAAACCATGGAATAATATGACACCGACTAATTTTCACATTGCCTCTTACCATCTTTACCTCTTGTCTACAAGAATCACTCCTCATTGGACGACCTTGCTTGCCCTAATCGAGCCTAGAGAATGCTTCCTTAGTATAGAATCAGTATTACACCTATGCCCTTCCCTCCCCCCTTCCCCCCTATACTATCCATTACACCTCCTACACCCCCCCCCCCACACACACACACACACACACACACATTCTGTGAATTGAGAATTTCAGCATATCGCTTTCATTTTTCATTGTGATAACCTTTCAACCTTATTTTTTTATGTCTGTAATATGAAAAAAAAACAAACAATAAAATGTCTTAAAACAAATGTTTACCTTGTTTCATAATAGTATTGAAAGTCAAGACATATACGTATTTCTGTTTACAAAACCAAAAAAGAAAAAGATGGGGCTTTGGAAGGCCAGTTGGGAGAGGGAGGACCAAACATTACAACAATTTAAAAATAAATAATATTATTTTATTAATACATATAAAACAACATATACAATTAGGGACAAAAAGAAAAGTCCCGTACAAAGGTTAGAGACAAATAAAAATGCAGTGCAGAAATATATTCCCTAGATAGGGGGATGCTGATACTTATTGCAGATGTTGATGCAAATCTCAGATGACACACAGTCTAGGGGTCCTATCAAGCCTACGTGTTTCGCATAAGGCTTCGTCAGGGCCAGAGAGACCAGACAAGACCGATATTTCCCATTGCATGCAGAGACAAGAATGGCAGGATAGACATAGGATCCCTATACCAAGATGAAAGGTCCAGATATAATTTCCAAGAACAAAGATTCTTTTTGGTTATTCCTTAGAGGTGCATGTATATCTCCATTCACTAGAACCTTCTTAGCTTCAGTATTTGTCCTGTTTATATCAGACCGGGTGCACAGTAGCTCATTAATTATAGAGCAGGCTATAAGGTGCCAAAGGTACAAATATAGTGTATGCACAATAATGTCCTATATAGGATTGAGGCAAGAAAATCCGAGGCATGCTGTGCAATCATAGACAGCACAGATCCATGGCTGGAGCCCTCATCAGTAGGGAGAGCCTTAACGATCGTGGTCCTCTGAGTATCCTGCCCCGGGATAAAAAATCCCTTAAAACAAGTGTTTATTCACTTATATTTATTGATTATAGATATTAATTATGTTAGGATAAGCACGGCTTTATTATTAATACCTATGTATAAATATACACAAATCAAATTCGGCATTATACTGGGTCATATAATATACTACAGTATAAGAGTTATTTTTGTTTTAATATCAGTGTGAGTATATTTGTGCGTCCACTTTATTAAAAGCAAACTGAAGAAATCCTTGTGTGGATGCAGAAGGACTTGTAGAAAGGCATCTATGTCTGTCACTTTAAGTCTGTCCTTAACAGAACAAAATAATGATTTTCATTTCTACTGGTACTGACAAATAGCGTAAAAGCTGTCTTTTTCTGCCTCTTTACCCCAAGGTTGTAAGTATGTTGTGTTACTGTAAACTAAGATCAAATCAATGAAGTATAGGAGATGTGAAATACTACACCTTATTTATTGTGACATTATGAAAGGCAAGGTAAATAAGGGATGCTATGTATTACCTCACATGCTTTCATAGGAGGGAAACTAAGGTGGCACCTTGTCCAGGGGCACTGGGCCACTTTGGTAGTGTGGGTCCTGAACTGGATTTTTCTTTCCACCTGTGGCCAGCAGGCTGGACTGGAACAAGAGGTTTCTCTTGGCCTGGAACTCAGGAAGCCAAACCTGAAAGAGCTGTGGATATGGAGATTGCTTTGTAGGTGAAAGAAAAAACGTTTGCATAATCTGTTTTTGTTGGTGACTGGGAGATGCCCTTCACCTGTGAGGTAGGAACCTGCAATGCTTAGTTAGTTCATGGTTTGCAAGGATTTATTTTCTGCTTTGTTTCTGACCAACCTTTTTAATAAAAGTCATATGGGCTGCCTTTTTCCCAGGAAAGGTGATCCCCACTTGTGCTAGCCCCTACACTATATATACAGTATCTCACAAAAGTAAGTACACCCCTCACATATTTGTAAATATTTTATTATATCTTTTCATGTGACAACACTGAAGAAATGACACTTTGCTACAATGCAAAGTAGTGAGTGTACAGCATGGATAACCGTATCAATTTGCTGTCCCCTCAAAATAATGCAACACACAGCCATTAATGTCTAAACCACTGGCAACAAAAAGTGAGTACACCCCTAAGTGAAAGTGTCCAAATTGGGCCCAATTAGCAATTTTTCCTCCCCGGTGTCATGTGACCTGTTAGTGTTACAAGGTCTTAGGTGTGAATGGGGAGCAGGTGTGTTATTTGGTGTTATCGCTCTCACTCTCTCATCCTGGTCACTGGAAATTCAACATGGCACCTCATGGCAAAGAACTCTCTGAGGATCTGAAAAAAGAATTGTTGCTCTACATAAAGATGGCCTAGGCTATAAGAAGATTGCCAAGACCATGAAACTGAGCTGCAGCACGGTGGCCAAGACCATACAGCGGTTTAACAGGACAGGTTCCACTCAGAACAGGTCTCGCCATGGTCGACCAAAGATGTTGAGTGCTCAGCGTCATATCCAGAGGTTGTCTTTGGGAAATAGACATATGAGTGCTACCAGCATTGCTGCAGAGGTTGAAGGGGTGGGGGGTCAGCCTGTCAGTGCTCAGACCATATGCTGCACACTGCATCAAGTTGGTCTGCATGGCTGTTGTCCTAGAAGGAAGCCTCTTCTAAAGATGATGCACAAGAAAGCCCACAAACACTTTGCTGAAGACAAAAAGACAAAGGACATGGATTACTGGAACCATTTCCTGTGATCTGATGAGACCATAATAAATTATTTTTGTTCAGATGGTGTCAAGCGTGTGCTGCGGCAACCATGTGAGGAGTAAAAAGACAAGTGTGTCTTGCCTACAGTCAAGCATGGTGGTGGGAGTGTCATGGTCTAGGGTGGCATGAGTGCTGCTGGCACTTGGGAGTTACAGTTCATTGAGGGAACTATGAATGCCAACATTTACTGTGACATACTAAAGCAGAGCATGATCCCCTCTCTACGGACACAGGGCTGCAAGGCAGTATTCCAACATGGAAATGTGGAATATGCTGCGCACGTCAACAATTTTGGGTTTACAATTCAAATAAAATAAATGAATGAGCTGCCAACACTTGATCCATGAATTAGATAAACAGATCCACTTAGAAATTAAAAACAAAATAGGTGTAGCGCTTGCAATAAATATAAATTGAGAGAACTACACAGTCCTTGTAGACAGACAGTCCCAATAACAGATCTGTGTGTTAAGAATCTTCCAGGTAAGATAGAACAGGGTGCTCCTGAGGATACTCCAAACACCGATCACCATGTGCAGGAAGAACCACCACCAAGGTATGAATTGGCCTCTTACCGCAATACTTTGACCCCCATGACAGAGATCAAAATCAGCCTGTTACAACCTCCACTTGCTAGTCCCGTATCAGCTCACTTACTGACCGCTTCCATGTGTCCAATGCAGCCACGTTGTCCTCCTGCTCCTCGGTCGCCTGCTGAGCCGCTTGTCAATGTCATCTCACTCACAGTCTCACACTAGTCTCAGCACATGATAACGACCCCAAACACACCTCCAAGAGGACCACTGCCTTGCTAAAGAAGCTGAGGGTAAAGGTGATGAACTGGCCAAGCATGTCTCCAGACCTAAACCCTATTGAGCATCTGTGGGGCATCCTGAAATGGAAGGTAGAGGAGCTCAAGGTCTCTAACATCCACCAGCTTCATCATGTTGTCATGGAGGAGTGGAAGAGGACTCCTATGGCAACCTGTGAAGCTCTGGTGAACTCAATCTCCAAGAAGGTTAAGGCAGTGATGGAAAATAATGGTGGCCGCACAAAATATTGACACTTTGGGTCCAATTTAGACATTTTCACTTAGGGGTGTACTCACTTCTGTTGCCAGCGATTTAGACATTAATGGCTTTGTGGTAAATTATTTTGAGGGGACAGCAAATTTACACTGTTATACAAGCTGTACACTCACTACTTAACATTGTAGCATTAAAGTGTCATTTCTTCAGTGTTGTCACATGAAAAGATATAATAAATTATTTACAAAAATGTGAGGGGTGTACTCACTTTTGTGAGATACCGTGTATATATATATATATATATATATGTATATATATATATATATATATAGAGAGAGAGAAACATATATGTATTTTTACTGGAAACCTTCTTTTCTTTTTTAAAGGTACAATTTGTGTTTTCATAAAATGTTTTCTTCATGTTTTCCATCTAAATGGCAGGGTCATTTTTATACTGCTTTCCTATAAAAATTGGATTGGTTGAAAAATAAAAAGAGAAAAATTGTTACTATATCATCCAGTCTGACTCATGAAATCTTAGCACATGGGTTATGGGTTTTCTTGTTCTTGAACTGTTCTTGTAAAGGTCCAATTGAGAAGAAAAGATAGACATAGTAACACTGGTTAAGAAAACAGCACTATCTTAGCTGGAAATCAATGATTACATTCATTGATTAGTTCAACATCTGGCGACTTAAATTATTGACATAATCTACAGGGAAGATATTGATTTTGTCCTAGGCAGGAAGCAATACATTTTTGTTCCATAATATAATCTCAAAAACAAGCCAAAAATACAGGTAAATATTATCTGCCTAATGTCCTCGGAATTTTTGTCCTTGTTTGGTCAAGTATATTCATGTTGCACAATGTTAGCAGCATTAAATATACTTAGAGACAATATAAAAGATTTAGCTAAAGTTTATTGTTTTTTTCCCCAGATAAATGTACTTTAGTGACTGCCTGTTTGTCTATTTCTACAAAATGTTAGTAAAACCTTTCAGTTTAATGTGCAGAAGTCTTCACTAAATAGCTCTGATGCTTTGACTCAAACTACTGACCTCTTAGGCCCTTCCTCTGAAGTGATGGAGGTAAGAATAGTTCTGTGATAATAGTAAAACAATTCATATTATTAGTAGTAGCCATGTATAAGTTCAATATCATGTTACAGTAAATCTTTTTTTCCAGAGTAATTTGATCTGGAGTGTGTACGGAGAGTTTTACACTAGTGTAGCAACAGCCAAGAAAAAGGTCCAAGCTGTGAACATGTCTTCCTTACTGTTCTAGTCACTGCTAGTTTCCCCTTCCCCCTGTGTCTTAAATTATGCTTCCTTTAGGGGAGCAGCAGTTTATTGTCTTTCCTATAGATCAGTGTTAGAATTGATGCCAAGAAAATGGTCAAGCTGAAAAAGCTCTATTTTTAATTTTAAACAAGCTCAGATAAAGATGAGAACAATTGAATTGCTATATTAGTAATTCGTGATACTTATAGTCTGCCTACTTTTGGGGTTATTCCTTATGTTTTAGGACCCCATGAGATTATCTGGTTGTGGATGAATAATACCAACATTTTACCATCTTTTTACATTTTCTTTTGTATTTTATGGTTGACATACTACAATGTATATGGGTGTGACTTTGTAGTATTTCTTATTTATGTCTATTTTATTTTTGGTATATTCCATGTAATTTAGCTATGTCCTTTATGATTTTAGAGTCATGTGCACATACAGTATGTTGATATTGAATTATATGTATGGCTGAGGGCGCCCTGCAGACTTTATATCAGCATAGGGGAGACCCTTAGTATATTGCTTTAAACATGGCAATTGGCATCAGCTAGCTCCATTTTTATTTGAGCATCCGTGGGCCCAATGCTTATCAAGCCGGGCACTTCCGGCGCTGCTAAAAGTTCTCTGCAGTGTCATGGCCTTTGTTTATTTACAGAGGACATACGTAATTTTAGATGTGTCTGGTTACTTCCGCTTCCGGAAGCGCTGGTTCTCTTCCGGCCGGCTCACCGCTATGCTGATTGGCTGCGGTGCGCTCCAGCGGAGGTATATAGATGGTGGATGGCGACGTCTGGTCACGCCCCCAGTTGAAGTCGGAAATGACGAAACGCGTCGGGGCGTGACCAGACGACGCATCCGACACCACGTGGTACGGTAGAGGACCCACCCGGAAGTATCGGGGTTGGCGTGGAGTCAACCCGGGAGGCTATTCGTGTGAGGATTCCTGCCTGACCGCTGTTGATTGCTATATGGAAGCTTTACCTTTTCCTACATATGTGAGTGCAATTCTCTTTTTATAATAAAGTTGAGTTTTACAGTACTTCACTATTGTAGTCATTTTACCTTGCATGTGGCCATTATACTGAGTGGAGTTTGTGGAAGGGATATCGGATCTAGTGTATACAGCAAGGATTGATCAAGGCTGTTTCTGACACCCATCATTAATACCTTTGATTCCTGCTTTTTGTGCTCTTGTGTGAGAACACCTGAGCCACTATATCTGGTGAGTTGCCAATTCTACTGTGTGACACTTGGTGGTGGTTGAAAAAGGTGATCCATTAACAACATCACTTTATCCTGGACGGTCTATGGACTTTAAAGGACTTTTTATCCTATATTGAAGTGTTTTAAAACACCCCTTATTTTATGGTTGTATTTTATGCAATTTGTGAGTTACATCATAAGTGACTTTTTGCGCTACTATTATTCTGCATTCAAAGATGAGAACAAGTTGATATCAAGACAAAGGGGCTTAGTGAAGTTTAAGCTGACACGTTTTAAAACAGTTTAGACATTGTTCTATTGTGTGGATAGATATTAATTTCAGGTTACAGTATAAAAGAAAACTTTATCTACAACCAACCCAATTCGATTTACCAGTACAATTTAAACAAATAAAGCTGTTATATACAGCAAAGTAGAATAAAACTACTAAAAGTCGTTTTCAAATAGTTTATTAAAAAAATATTTTAGGATTTTTCTTGGTTCTCCTGTAACATTTATTTATTCCTCACTAAAATTTTTTTTATGTTTTAATCTAAATTTTAATACATTTTTTAAAGAAAGACTATACAATCCATGAGAAAGCAGAGAATCATCATTGATACAAGGAGCCACAGAAAATAACCTGCAGTGAAACAACATGAAGCATACATGTCCACGGTATATAAAATCCTTTGTTATATCATATGGCAAAATGGTTACATATTGTTAGGAAAGCAAAATAAAGGCAATTGTAAAATTAGAAATATGCCTCATTTTCTCTATGCCAGACCAACACCAGAACATGCTTACCTATTTTGAGGTTCCCTTGGATAAGATACCATCAATGCTGATAAATCACATGAACAGGGGAGGATAGAAAACACTAAAGACTACATCTATATGTAATTAAAATCATGGAAACTTGGGTCCTCGGCAGTGGCAGCCCATGCATAGGGGGCGCCAGAGCGCCGCCCCCCCCTACCCCCTAAAAAAAAAAAGAAAAAAAAATAGAAAAAAAAAAAATTACAAAAAGAACTAAAGTTTTGAAAAAAAAAAAAACCGTGTTCGCAGGCCTATGCGCTGGGCCTGGTGGCTATGGGGGGGGGGGGTTGTTACGACCCAGAAGAGGCGCCGATTGGCTGCCTTCTGGGGGCGTAACCTGGGCGCAAGAAAAAGCGCTGAGCCACCCCCACCTTCGTGATATCCTGGCTGTGATTGGTCCAGTCTCCAGCCTGGACCAATCATCATCCAGGACATCGCTGACTCGCAATGGGGGCGGTGCCGGTGCGTGCGTCAGTCACGCACCGTCACCGCCCGATCTCCTTCCCGCCACCCGGACCGGAAGACAGAAGACTGAAGAAGAGGACGTCCACGGCGCTGCTCGTCTCGGTTCCCGGAATCCCGCCATCCCGCTGCCGTCAGAAGGTAAGTGATTGAATGCTGACCTGTGCCCTCACCTGTGCCATGCCTATGCCATCACCTGTGCCATGCCTATGCCATCACCTGTGCCATGCCTATGCCATCACCTTTGACATGCCTATGCCATCATCTGTGCCATGCCTATGCCATCACCTGTGCTATGCCTATACCATCACCTGTGCCATGCCTATACCATCACCTGTGCCATGCCTATATCATCACCTGTGCCATCACCTGTGCCTATACCATCACCTGTGCCATCACCTGTGCCATCACCTGTGCCATGCCTATGCCATCACCTGTGCCATGCCTATGCCATCACCTGTGCCATGCCTATGCCATCACCTATGCCATCACCTGTGCCATGCCTATGCCATCACCTGTGCCATGCCTATACCATGACCTCAAAGTCATGCAATTTTTTTACCGCATTTTTTTGCAGCGAAGCAATACCTATTACATTTTTCTTTTTGCGCCCCCCCCCCCAAAAAAAATTTTGAGCACCAGCCGCCACTGGTCCTCGGTAGGATCTTAGAGATGTGTATAAGAGTGGGAAAGTAGAAAGAGGTAAAAAAGAAGAGAAATGAAAGAGATGGAAAAAAAAAGAAATGTCTTTTGCATGAAGGATCAATAAAGGTGACGTGTTCCAGCAAATTCTGGATTTCTTTTGATTGTGTATCTGCAGATGAGCTTTGCTAGAACCTTCACCTAAATAATGGCTATGCTGTGGATGGATGGCTAATGTGCTCAACTGGAGAGGCTTTCTCTTCAGTGGAAACACAAAGAAGAGAAGAAGGTGTTTCTAAGTACAGTAATAAAACACTTTAATGACAAGGAAGCGTTAAAAACACTTACAAGATGGAAGTGAAAAACAGGCATATCAATCAATCCATAACGTCCAGCGGGATGCCTCCTGGAAGTAAAGACAGCTGCAGTTGGAAATTCCAGCTGACCAGCGGTGGAAAAAATGGTGTCCAGGAATGAGAGCCGTGCTTTCAGGACCAGCATGGAGCATAGACAACCGGAAGTGACGTCAGAGTGGGCAGTGACATGTTTTGGAGCATGCCCAATAGCTCCTTCCTAAAACCAATGTAATGGAGGGGGAAGGGGTATATATGAGAGTCAGGGGTGGGACAAATGAGCAGGGGGTGGGCTGGACTGATAATAACTGCCAGATCATTACATGGCAGTAGGCAATAGAATAAAATACAGTAAAATAAAGTAAAAACCAAGTAAAAAACTCACTGCAGTAAAGTAAAGATACACTATTGGGATAGAACTGCAACAAGTAGACCATAGATAAATTCAATTCCAATATTTGGACAGAACACGAAACACTCATATGGAATGCAAGGTGTACTGCATGGGAGTACACACCAAAAATGGGGGAAATATGACAACAAGTTTAATAACGGTAACTGAACAGATGTAAATACTGTGCAGCCGGGGACAGCAAGTTTCAGCAACATCACAAGTAAGGAAAACAATCTATAAAAAATAAACATATTAAAAAAAAAATATTTGTACAGTATATATATATATATATATATATATATATATATATATATATATATATATTTTATATATATATATATATATTTTATATAATACAATATGGTCATTGCTGTGAGTATATGAACATGATACACCGGGGACAATGTAAGTGTGGTTAGTGGATATACAGTAATCCCCCGCTACATCGCGGTTCAGTTTTTGCGGTCCCGGTAATTTGCGTTTTTTTTTGTAATGTTATTTTACTATATAAATCATTAAAAATGAAAGATTTTTGTGTTTTCCATAGCTCTTGCTCTGTCTCTAAGTATCTTTTATGTGTTTAAATGAGTTTCTATTGTTTTAAAAGTGTGTTTAAAGACCTTAAAATGCTTCTACACGTACAGTGACAGTAAAAAAACATGCCTACAATGCATTTTAATAGGTTTTTTCTATTTCGCGGAATTTCACTTTTCGCGGCTGGGTCCGGAACGTAACCCCCGCAATGGAGGGGGGTTTACTGTATCCAGAGGGTCTCTCTCCTTTATATAACCACACATACACAAAGGCATGTATGCAAAACCTATAATGACAAATGGCATAAGTGGGCATGCTTAGGGGCTGGTGCAGATGCAGTGGTGTGATGCATACACGGGGGGGGGGTGTTGGGGGTTACCCCATGATTCTAGTTAGGGCTAATGATTATATGGACATCAGGTTGGATACTGTTGTTAGGGAAGTGTCAATTGTCAGGGGCTAGGATTAGTCCCTGATGAAATCTACATATAAATGTAATACAAGGCATGACTATGTGACTATGAATTTATTGTAGTGGAGTAGGAGATGGAGGTGTAGGGGGACAACTGTGGTAGATATACCTGTAATTATAAGGATGGTAGTCAGAAGATGTGACAGGATGTATTATCTTATAACAACTTTAATAGGCTATGAATTTTCAGCTCCTTGTTCAAGCCTTTGGGGGACAGAACATTCAAGGTGAATATCCAATAGGTCTCCCTCTGGCAGAGCTTACGAAATCACTCGGCCAGAGGGAGGTCCCGAGGAGCGGGCTCAATGATCCAAACTTTGAAATCTTTGGGAGATTTATAGTGGTGTTCCAAGAAATGTCTAGGTACACTATGATGGTCCTTGCCTTCTGAAATGAAGCGACGATGTTTGCAGAAGGACTTGCGCAGTGTTCAAATGGTTCTACCCACATAAAGGAGACCACATAGGCAGGATAAGCAATAGTTTACATATTCTGAGAAACAGGTGTAAAATTTCCCTAATGGGGTAGGTTTTGCCTTTGGCATGGAACTCCTTTTAACCCTGTTGGACAAAGCTGCACGTTTTTCAAAGAGGATTGTGGCATTGGTACTTCCCAGTGATAGCCAGGAAGGTGGGTATGGAGTGGCCAGAAGGCTTGGGTTTATTTTTAAGCTTACTGGGGGCCAGTTTTTTTTTAATGCTGGATGCCTTTCTGTAGGCAAACTTGGGTTTATCTGGTAACAGGGACTGGAGATGTTGGTCCTTTTTCAGAAGTGGCCAGTGTTTTCTGATGATGTGTCCATCTGCCTATGATGGGAGTGAAATTGGGTGACAAAGCATATTTCGGTGGTATGAGGATCAGTGGAATGACGTGGTTTTGGGGCATTGCCCTTGTATAAATTGCAAGCAGTGTCAATGATGTTTATGGGGTATCCTTTCCAAAGGAATTTGGTTTTAGGACCTCACTCTGGGTATCATAGTCTGAGGCTTTGGTGCAGTTGTTCTCCAGTCAGCAGAACTGATTCTTTGAAATATTTTTTAGCCATTGCGGATGGTGGCAGCTGTCATAATGAAGGAATGAGTTCCCAGCTGTAGGCTTGATGTAATTCTTGGCATGAATCTGATTGTCAATGTGATACATCTCTAGGTCTAGGAATGCAAGTTTATCCTGGTCAATGACCGAGGTGAAGGAGAGGCCCATATTGTTGTTGTTGCAGAAGGTGACAAATTTATTGACTTGTGTGGTACTACCATCCCAGATGATGATGATATCGTCTATATGTCTTCCATAGTACTATGTGAGAAGAAAAAGAGGTATTGTGGTTATATTCCCTGAAGACCATTCGCATATGAGGGTGCAAGGTTGGCACCCCTGGCTGTTCTAGTTATTTGCAAGAAGAACTCTCCATCAAATTGAAAGTAATTATGGGTGAGACAAAAAAAGATATTGCTTCCAGAATGATCAAGGCCTGTCTGGGATTGAGCATTGGGCTCTCAAACAGAAAGAACTGGCACATAAACCGACATTGTGTGGGATGGAAGTATATAAGGATTGAACATCCAAGGAGACCCAGATGTAGGAGGGCTCCCATGTGTAGGAAGAGAGAAGCTCTAATAGGTGCGTTCCATCTCTAATGTATGATTGCTGAGCCTGTGCCAGTAGTTGGAGGTATTGGTCAACATACTGGGAGAACCCACTGGTTATACTGTCCATGGTGGCAACAATGGGTCGACCTGGGGGTTGGTAAGGCTCTTATGCACCTTTAGGAGATGGTAGAAACAGGGAGTGTGGTGGAATTCACTAACCGGAAAGAATGCTTCCAATTCAGTGATGATATGGTCTGTAAGTGCGTTCTGACTAGGTTGGTTGCCTCTATGGTTAATTGAGATAGTGGGTCAGTGCAGAGCTTGATGTACTG
This sequence comes from Pelophylax lessonae, assembly GCF_965119305.1. Classification (NCBI taxonomy): domain Eukaryota; kingdom Metazoa; phylum Chordata; class Amphibia; order Anura; family Ranidae; genus Pelophylax; species Pelophylax lessonae. Next base: position 121,121,448 of record NC_138773.1, on the reverse strand, counting down.
TAGGTGTTGGTATGTGACAGCAACCTAGGTGCTTCTGAGACATATGATAAAAGAAAGAAGCGGCACTTCCAGCCCTCAGGATGCAATGATTAAGCGCATGGTGTGAAACGCATCTGCTGACCCAGTGTCGTCCTGTATGTCGGGTGTTGGAACTATGTATCTGCAATAAATCTTTGTTTTCCTGAGCGCTGAAAGTGACGCTTCTTTCTTTTATCACATGGACTTTCAGGCTGCGGACCTTGGCAAGCACCCAGCTCTGTAGGATTATTACAGCCTTCCCTGGAATTTAAGCTTGCAGCTAGCTTGAAGCGGTGTAGCAATCCCCCCTTCCCCCTCCCCCCTCCTTTTTTGGCTTCTGAGACATAGTCAACCCGTTTTTGTATACCTATGCCTCCTACTTTGTCTGCAGATTTGTTGACAAGGTCACAGTTGTTGGTGAATGTGTCTAGAGCATTTTTTCTCAGAGGCAATGAGATAAGTAATGGTTTTCTTCCTATTAACAGAGGAACACATATCTAGGAGATCGGAATAGACAATTCGGTAGAATGTCCCGATGCATGGTCCATTGGCTTAGCTAGGGCAAAAAGGTGGTTTGGTCCGCAAGCTGGTGTTCTGTACTGGGGGAGAACTCAGGAGATGCTGGGTATAAGTAATGTTCTCAATATCAGAATTATGAAGAAAGGAGGCATCTGGATTGTCGTCTAAGTACAGTTCCTCTAGTAGTGCTAGACAAGCAGAGTAATTTCCAGTGTCACTGGGTGTGGTTATAGGTATGGAACTGGTGAGTGAATCGGACATTTTGTTCTTGTTTTGCTGACTGAATAATATAGAACCTTTTAAGCGTGAGGAGGCATGTAAACCTATTCAGATCTTTAAAAAGGAGGAATGGGTTAGGTGTGGCAGACAGTGCAAAATTGAGACCACAACTAAGTACAGTCTCTTCAGTCGATAATAAATGTGTGAATAGGTTGAAGAACGTTACCGTAGTCACTGCTTTCTCGGGTCTGGTTTTGGACTTCCTGTCTCGTCCCCTGCATCCTCTGCTGCATGCTTTCTTTTTAGCATTTTTTGGTGGGGGTTGGGGGGCTGTTCTCTAAAAAAGAGACCACGTGAATGATTATGTTGGTTGTCAGAATATGGTTAAAGGAAATAGATGGAACAGTGGGATGGTTCAACGCTGTGTAATCTTTAAGTATATACAGTATAAGACACCTATTCTTGAAAGATAATGTGCGCTGCCAATAAGATACTACTAAAAAACCCCAAAAATAAACAAAATAACAAATAGCTGCAGCAACCCCTAAATGTATTTCCATACCAAAGAATAAAATATGTTTACGTTGTTTATACAAGTAATCTATCCAAGCTTAAAAGTGAATACTATAAATCAATAATCTATAGCAATATACTATAAATCAACAACAAGATAATATGTGAATAATCCAAAGTAATTAGATTATTATAATCTAAAGTAATTTAAAGTAATCTCATTGATTTCCAAATAATAGCATATAGTGCAAAACAATTAAAACACATACAATATTTTTTAAATACATAGTAATAGCACCAATAACATAATAAAAAGTCCCCATAAATGTTCACCAAAACAGAGAGTCCTTGTGTTTCATTCTCTTTACATCAGTGCACTCCGTGTTCCACCACACATAAACCAATGCTCCACCACCAGCTGAATTGCACGCTCACCTGGACAGCGTGAGGAGAAGAAAGGAGAGCCGATAACCAGCTTGTGTGAAAGGGACATCTACACTGATAATCAGAGCACTGATTATCCATGTCCTGATTATCAGTGCAGCCCCAACAGTGCCCATCAGTGCTGCCAATCAGTGGCCCCCAGTGTTGCCAATCAGTGCTCGCCAGTGCTGCCAATAAGTGCCCATCAGTTCTGCCAATCAGTGCCTCCTCATCAATGTCACCTATCAGTGCTGCCTATCAGTGCCCATAAATCCTGCCTACCAGTGCCCATCAGTGCTGCCTAACAGTACCCATCAGTAAAGATATGTAGCGCCAAAGGATGAATAGATTCAAACAAAGTGAATATCAAATGCCAAAAAATAAATTTAAAAATAAATAGATGAATTTATATCACAATCTAAAGTGCATGTGCTCACAAATAATGTGATAAAATGATCCAGGTGATAAAACTAATATCCCTGATTAATTAAATATAACCTAATGAATGATTGCTATCAATATATAGTGCTCGTGCTGATAATATCTGATGATAAAACATTAGCATACACAAGTGGGAATAAAATCAAAAAATTGTGCAAAGTCCATAAACAATGAATGAATTCCGTGCTGTGCTGATATCCAGTGACCAGGTGCTGGTGCTTAACCACTTAAGCCCCGGAGGATTTGGCTGCTCAAAGACCAGAGCCTATTTTGCGAATTGGCACTGCGTGACTTTAACGGACAATTGCGCGGTCGTGCGACACTGTACCCAAATGAAATTGATGTCCATTTTTTCCCACAAACAGAGCTTCCTTTTGGTGCTATTTGATCACCTGTGCAATTTTTACTTTTTGCGCTATAAACGAAAAAAGAGCAAACATTTTGAAAAAATAACAATATTTTTCACATTTTTTTATGAAATTCCCCCCCAAAAAAATGTAAAAATCAACATTTTTTAACATTTTAGGCCAATTTGTTTTCTGCTACATATTTTTGGTAAAAAAAAATCACAATAAGCGTATTTTGATTGGTTTGCGCAAAAGTTATAGTGTTTACTAACTACGGGAAATATTTATGTCATGTTTATTGTTTTTTTTTTTAACAAGTAATGGCTGCAATCTGTGATTTTTTGAGGGACTGCGACAGACAGATTACCACAGTAATCAGTGCTATACATATGCACTGTTACTGTAAAAATGACACTGGCAGGGAAGGGGTTATTTTATTAGTGATCAAGGGGTTAAGTGTGTCCCTAGGGGCGTGTAAAGGGGTGTGGCTTTTTATTTAACCACAGAGACATACGATCCTACATAGCAGGATAGTATAATCTCTGCAGTTACATCAGGGAGAATGACAGGCGGCTTTGTTTACATCAGCCGCCTGCCTTTCTCCCTCTCCACCGGGAGATTGCGAGTGAACGGCGGACATCGGGTCCGCCGGTCACACGCGCGGGGATACAGGGGAACGAGCAGGGCCAGGAGCGTGCCTCCGGCGGTGCGTGCTCGCCCCCTGAAGGCTCCTGGACGAGCGACGTAGTACTACGTCACTTTGCCCAGGAGGGGCTGACTGCCACAGTAAATATACTGTGGGCGGTCGGCAAGTGGTTAAATATCATAAAGGGACTTGGTGCATTAATAGTAATGATGGCCGCTCACCTCCTGGTTTAGCTCACAAATTATAATGAGCCAAACCCACTTTTTGCACACACAGGTGCTGTATAGTGAGGGATAGGTTACTTTCTCCAGTCCTCCCTCTGGAAAAAGGTACTTCAGGTAGGGTATAACGGCTAGGACCACAGTGCCAAACGACACAATAAAGGGGATAGGATGGTCACCTCATCATAATCATCTCTCCACCGTTACGTATGGGTGCATATGTAAAATAAACACAGCGATCTAATGCTCTCTGTAGCAACTTTTTTATTGGGGTAAAAAATACAATAAAAAACTCACATGAACTGGCACTCAGCCAGTGCAGGCATGGACAGCAATGGTAGGTGCTACAGCGTGTTCAGGCTCCTCCCCCGTATGCATTACGTCGAAACCACGACTTCCTCAGCAGGGGTCGGGAGCATTAGATTGCTGTGTTTATTTTACATATGCACCCATACGTGACGGTGGAGAGATGATTATGATGAGGTGACCATTTTATCCCCTTTATTGTGTCGTTTGGCACTGTGGGCCTGGCAGTTATACCCTACCTGAAGTACCTTTTTCCACAGGGAGGACAGGAGGAAGTAACCTATCCCTTACAATACAGCACCTGTGTGTGCAAAAAGTGGGTTTGGCTCATTATAATTTGTGAGCCAAACCAGGAGGTGAGCGGCCATCATTACTATTAATGCACCAAGTCACTTTATGATATTTAAGCACCAGCACCTGGTCACTGGATATCAGCACAGCATGGAAGAAATTATTGATTCATTGTTTAAGGACTTTGCACAATTTTTTGATTTTATTCCCACTTGTGTATGCTAATGTTTTATAATTAGATATTATCAGCACGAGCACTTTATTTTGATAGCAATCATCCATTAAGTTATATTTCATTAATCACGGATATTAGTTTTATCACCTGGATCATTTTTATCACATTATTTGTGAACACATGCACTTTGGATTGTGATATAAATTCATCTATTAATTTTTTAATTTATTTTTTGGCATTTGATATTCACTTTGTTTGAATCTATTCATCCTTTGGCACTACATATCTTTACTTTTTTGAATATTTTGAGTGTTAGGTGAATGCACTTTATGTTAGCAGCCTTTGGTCCCTCTATCTAGCTATTTAGCTAATAACTGGGAGTATTAGTTGTTTATCGGTCAGCGCTGATTAATCATTTGTTTATAGTACCCATCAGTGCCACCTAGCAGTGCCCATCAGTGCTGCGTATCATTAACCTTCAGTGCCACCTATCAGTGCCCATCAGTGCCGCCTCATTAGTGCCACCTCATCAGTGCACATCAGTGAAGGAGAAAACGTTCCTGTTTTCAAAATTTTATAACAAACTATGGAAATGTTTTTTTTTTTTTTTTTTTTTTTGCATTATAGTCAGTCTTTTTTTTTTTATTTAGCAAAAAATAAAAACCCAGTAAATACTATCAAAACAAAGCTCTATTTGTGTAAAAAAATTATAAAAATGTCATATGGGTACAGTGAAGAATGACCGCGCAATTGTCATTCAAAGTGCGACAGCACTGAAAGCTGAAAATTGGCCTGGGCAAGAAGGGGTTAAAAGTGCCCATACTAGAGATGGACCAAACACCCTCTTGGTTCGGTTTGCACCAGAACTCTCAGACATTGCACAAGTTTGGACCCTAACCGCAAACCCTTTTAAAGTCTATAGGACCTGAACTTGAAAAATCAAAAATCCCCATTTTGAAGGTTATTGGCCCTAAAAATGGTATGGGGGCCCAGGTACTACCCTGGGGGACATGTATCAATGCAAAAATTGTGTATACTTTGTATAGAACCTGCTGCAGCAAAACTGACATTCATTAAACAAAAAAACTTAATGACATTAAGGGCCCTTTCACACTTGTGCGACTTCAAAGTCACGCAATTTTACTGCAATTTTGCCGCGACTTTGTTGCCGCGACTTTGTTGCCGCGATTTTGATGCGAGTTTGACTGGGCTTAAATGTCTTTGGCCTTAAAACGCTTCAAAATCATGCCAAAGTAGTGCAGGGACTACTTTGAAGTTGGTGCGACTTCAAGTCGTACAGATATGAATGGTACTCATTGGAAATAATGGAGAACGACTTGTCATGCGATTTTGCAGTCCCAAATCGCATGACAAGTCGCACAAGTATGAAAGGGGCCTTAAATTGATTTTCCCTGCAAGCTTTCTTTATTTTGTAAACAACGGCTTAGGGAGCCAGTCTGTATGATAAGGCCACAATATAGTGCACGCGGAACAAGATTAGAGATTTTTTAATATCTCTTTGGCAGACTTCAGATGGAAATAACAATATTTTGCACCACAGTGAGCAAGCCTTATGTGAGGAAGCCAAATTATAGTACACTCAGGCCAAGATTAACAATTTATTTTTAAGTAAAGTCTGGTGTCTCTTTTGCAGACTTTGGATAGAAGTAACAAGTGTGGAAAATTTGGTATTTGGGTATTATTGGTGCCTTCACACCCTAACCGCATAGATGTACTCTTGATACAAGCAATAGATAACCTTGCTGTAAAAAATGGAAATGATATGCCCTGGTCAAACAGTTGCCGAAAATATGATCCTTGGGTGTTCTTTGTGCCTATGAAACCTATATCAAAAACTTATTTCAAGATAAAAATAACACCCACAAAGCTAGGCAGCCTAATCTTGGAGAGCTTTGAGATCCCAAAAACACTTCATCAGCGACATCAGCATCAGGGGCTTGATAGTTGCTGCAGACTTTGCAGACTTTGGATAGAAGTAACAAGTGTGGAAAAATTGGTCTTTGGGTGTTGGTGGTGCCTTCACATCATAACCCTATAGAACTACTCTTGATGAAAGCAAGAATTGGCCTTGCTGTAAAAAATTTAAATGATATGCTCCTGGTCAAACAGGTGTGGAAAAATTGGTCTTGGGTGTTGGTGGTACCTTCACACCGTAACCTTATAGAGGTACTCTGATTAAAACTAGTACTGCCCTTGCTGTAAAAAATTTAAATGATATGCCCCGTCAAACAGGTGTGGAAAAATTGGTATTTGGGTGTTGGTTGTGCCTTCACACTGTAACCCTATAGAGGAACACTTGATGAAATCAAGAATTGGCCTTGCTGTAAAAAAATTGAAAGTATATGCAGCTGTCAAACAGGTACAGAAAAATTGATCCTTGGGTGTTCAATATGCCCATTAAACCTATATCAAAAAAATATTTCAAGATAAAATTAACACCCTCAAAGCTAGGCAGCCTAATCTTGCAGAGATTTGAGATCCCAAAAACACTTAATTAGTGACATCAGCATCAGGGGCTTGATAATTGATGCTAATCGAGGACTATATCATTTTGAAAAATGTCAGCAGATCAACGGAGTCTGTGGACAGATGTGCTCTTTTATTTGTCGCAAACCTCCACCAGCACTGAATGGCCATTTGGAATGCATGCTGGATACAGGGAGCCCAGCAGCTCAATTACATACTGGGCAAGTTCGGACCAGTGGTATTCTCATGACCCAGTAAACTAGTGGATCGTCTACTGGAAAGCTCTCCATGTCTGTTTTTGCCCCTAGATGATCTTCCACCATATGATGCAGAGGCTGTCGATGGGATGTTGAAGCTGACAGCCCTGGGTGCAGAGGACTAAAATTTTTTGAAATGCATCAAATAGGAGGCACCCTTCTTCACCGCTCCTCCTTTGACCAATAGAAGCCTCAAAACAACATTCTGCATGGGACTGTAACTTAACAGAGTCTGCAAAGATGTTACATAAACTCAGCTTTAAGGTGTTTTCAAGATATTTCATCCTGTGCCCCCCCCCCCCCTGTGAGGACAGGAATGGTTCCAAGACTTTCTACTTTTAACGGTGGTCAGGGAGGGTTGCCAATCAATAACGACCCTTCTCTTTGATGCCACAAATTCTTGGGTGCTTTCGCAGGCTTTGAAGAATAAGGGAACCCATGCACCGAAAGTTTGCGAAGGCATGAAAAGCAGAGTCCTCGGGATCACTGAGGATTACACTATCCTGAACTGCCTCCTCCCAGCCACATACTACTCTAGAGGGTTCTGGGGACTGAGAACCATCTCTTAACGTTTGACGTATGTCTTCCTCTGCTTCAATGCCTCCAAAAGCTGCCAGAATCCTCATCCTCCTCTTCCTCCCTCTCCTCTTGTGTGTTCTGTGACATTGCAAGAATGGTGTCTGCATAAAGTGGACCTTGAAAGGAAAGAAAGTCCTCCTCTTCCTCCAGCTGCTCTGCCTCAAATGCCCTGTTTATAATGCCACGCATGCCAGGCATGGTACATGTGTCAACTTTCCCTATCAAAGGGTGGACAGAAGGTTAGTGCCTTTTTAGTACACTATCATTACTGGCTCAAGCTGCTGTAGCGTGAACCACCTCTGGGCCTGCCCCTGCAGAGCTAAAAGAATCTTGGCTCCAGTGTGGCTCCTGTCCCCTAGACAGACCACCTAAAGCACTGCATGGCATCTTTTAGCCTGACTCATTGAATAGCTTGAACTTGAACACTTAGGGGGTACTGATCATCATAGGACAATTCAGCAGAGGAGGGCATAGAAGAGGAGGAGAAGAAGATGGTGATCATAGATCTCGCATCATCACCACCAGTTGGATGGAGAAGTGGCCGTTAAACAAGCTCCAGCACTGAGCCCTGTCCTGCATCCTTCTGAGTTGCAAGCAGAGTTACCCAGTGTGCTGTGAAAAAAATATATCATCCCTAGCCATGCTAACTGGATGAGTCAGCAATAGTGTGGACCTTCCTGCTCACTGCCTTGCCCAACGATGTCAAAAAATTGCTTTCCACGTGATGGTAAACAGCTGGAATTGCTTTGTGTGTGAAAAAATAGCAACTGTGAACCTGCCATTGTGGTACAGCACATTTTCCAAATTCATTGGCAGAATCCACCAAATGGAAAGGCAGGAGTAGTAAAGCCAGCAATTTTGACAAGCTGGAATTTAGACCTGGGCATGTGGGTGGCAGGGAGTGTATTTATTTTTTTCATAGCAGCAGCTGGGGCAGAGAAATTTGGCTGGTATACTCTACAGCTGGTGGTGTGCTGCAGGCAGACATGTTGCAAGGACCTGCGACACCCTTTATTAGGTCATGAGATATAGCGTGGGAGGACATGAAAGGTGATGAGTGAGGAGGAGAAGAATTGTGTTCCTTTTGTATGGCTTTCAGGTTCTCTTGCCAATAGGCTGAGTGGTGGGAGGTTAAATGCCTTGTCAAGCATGTGGTACCCAAATAGATGATGTTTTTGCCACACTTGATCTGCTTGTGGCAGAGATTGCCAATTGCAACAGTGCGATCAGCTGTATATGTAATAAAAATGGCCCACACTCTGTGTTTAAATAATTCAGCTGACTCGTCCATGCATGATGCTGAGGCTACGGCAGGAGTAGTTGTGGATAAGGAGGCAGAAAAAGCCATTCTGGCAGCTGCTGTGGACTGCACACTAATGTTATCTTGGGTTAAAAAGGATGAGGAGGATGAGAATGGTTTAGTAAGCCAGTCCACTGGCTCCTCTACGTGCTGTGGCTGGATAGCATGGGCAACATCAATAAACAGAGACAAACGTGCCCTACCTGAATATGGACACTATTCACCTTTTTCTGTGGACACAGACACTGCTGGCCCCCTCCAAGTGGCATTGGAATGTCTGCCTCTCCTTGTTGGCCTGCCAGCCACGATAGGAGGGGGCTTGTTACCCAAATGTAATAGAAACTGGGAAATGTGTGGTTGGATGCATTTTATTGAATTAAAAGTGGAGTTTGGTGCACTTTAAATTGAGGACTTCTGCTGACCGAAATCTAAAAACTATATAAAAAAAAATAATAACAAAAAAGGGGGAACACCAGCATCACAGTCAGAAAAACTGCAGCTGACAATTTAAAAAAAAAAAAAGCGGGGCAGGAAGGGGACAAAAATAAAAGCACACAGCAACCCATAAAAAAGGGGGTATACAGAACTATATACAGCACTAAATGTTATGTAATGCTGTGTTAAACACTGCACTAACACACAACACTGACACTACACTATACTCACACTATACTGACACACTACACTATACTAACACTATACTGAAACACAATATTGAAACTACACTATACTTTCACACTTTACTCACACTATACTGAAACACTATACTCACACTACACTAGGGCTACTAGCTAGGCGTTAAGAGCTACTCACCACCAGTTGCCCCACAAAACCCTTACCCTACCCCACCCCTAATTCCCCTAAACACTCCCTCATAAATTATCTCATGAAATTACACTGTTAAGTGTTTTATACAGGATTAAGTTACAAAAATATATATTAACAACAACTTTATCAGTGCCCATCAGTGCAGCCTTATCAGTGCCCATCAGTGCAGCAGATCGGAGCCCATTAGTGCAGCCTAACCAGTGCCCATTAATGCAGCCTCACCAGTGCCCTTCAGCGCAGCCTCACCAGCGTTCTTTATTTCAGCCTCGCCAGTGCCCATCAGCGCAGCCTCACCAGTGCCCATCAGTGCGGCCTCATTAGTGCCCATCAATGCAGCCTCACCAGTGCCCATCAATGCAGCCTCACCAGTGCTCATCAATGCAGCCAAACCAGTACCCATCAGCACAGCAGCCTCACCAGTGCCCAGGGAGAAAAGCCAGCTGGATCACACAGAGCGAAGATCTCCCGCTGCAACACAGCTTGGATCTCTAAATGCCAGCCGCTTTCTAAGTCCCGCCTCCTGGACCGGCTCCTATGATAGACATCACACTGCTTCAATGTCCCTGCATTAAACCAGTGTGCTGTCTATCATAGTAGCCAGTCCAGGAGGCAGGACGTTAACAGTGACCAGTGTGTACAGATCTAAGCAGTGTCAGAGAAGGAGTTAACCTTATCTGTTTGATCCAGCTGGCTCTCCTCTACCTCTACTCTCCCTTACCCACAGTTTTCCTGGCAAATCGCTGGGAAAAGAATCAGCGATAATAGAAATAAAAAAAAAAATGACATAATTCTTTCCCTTACTTTGTAGACGAGATTTTTTTTGTGCAAACCATTTAAAATACGCTTGTTGGGATTTTTTTTACCACAAATATGTAGCAGAATACAAATTGGCCTAAAATTATGAAAACATTTGATTTTTACCTTTTTTTTATTGGGAATGTCATATAGCAGAATGTGAAAATTATTGTTTTCCTTTCAGAATTTTTTTGTTTATAGCTCAAAAAAATTAAAATCGCATAGGTGATGAAATACCACCAAAATAAATCTCTATTTGTGGGAAAAAAAGGACATACATTTTATTTGGGTACAGCGTCTCATGACTGCGCAATTGTCCGTTAAAGTAACGCAGTGCCAAATCGCAAAAAATGGCCTGGTCATTAAGGGGGTAAAACCTTCTGGGGCTGAAGTGGTTAAAAATATATTTAATTGGACATTATTTATGTAGTGGGATTCCCAGCCATTTTGATGGTTATGGGTCCGCCAGGGTTACCGCTAACAACAACAGCACATTTAACCACTTAAGCCCCGGAGGATTTGGCTGCTAAAGGACCAGGGGTTTTTTTGCGATTTTTTACTGCGTGACTTTAACGGACAATTGCGCGGTCGTGCGACGCTGTACCTAAACGAATTTGACGTCCTTTTTTTCCCACAAACAGAGCTTTCTTTTGGTGGTATTTGATCACCTGTGCGATTTTTTGATCACGCGCTATAAACAAAAAAAGAGCGTAAATTTTGCAAAAATAACAATATTTTTCACATTTTTTTATATGAAATTCCCCAAAAAAAAAAGTAAAAATCAAAATTTTTTAACATTTTTCGGCCAATTTGTTTTATGCTACCTATGTTTGGTAAAAAAAATCGCAAAAAGCGTATTTTGATTGGTTTGCGCAAAAGTTATCGCGTTTACTAACAAAGAGAAAGATTTTTGTCATTTTTGGTGTTTTTTTTTTTAACGCATAATGGCGGCGATCTGCGATTTTTTTTTCGGTACTGCGACATTGCGGCGGACAGATCGGACCCTTGACTGACATTTTTGACACTTTTGGGGTTACCAGTGACATTACTGCAGTAATCAGTGCTATACATATGCACTGTTACTGCAAAAATGACACTGGCAGGGAAGGGGTTAACTTTATTGGACAGGGAGGGGTTAAGTGTGTCCTAGGGGCGTGCTTTCTACTGTGTAGGGACATGGCTATTGGTGTAAAAGCAAAGATCAACCGTTCTACATAGTAGAACGGTCAGATCTTCACTTTTACACAGGGAGAACTGACAGGCAGCTTGTTTACACAAGCTGCTCTGTCTTTCTCCCTTCACAGGAGCGATCGTAGTGTGGCCGGCGGACATCGAGTCCGCCGGTCACACGCACTGACTTGCCTGTGAACGAGCCGCGGCGGGCGCGCGCCTCGGCGGGCGCGCGTCCGCCCACGATAGGCTCGCAAGTCAGTGACAGGCGAGTGACGTACCGATACGTCACTCTGCCTGGCCGGGGCTGACCGCCGCAGTATATAGTCGTGCGGCGGTCGGCAACCGGTTAAGCATGTTCTCCACAAGTGTGAGCACTGAGACAAGGAACAGTCCAGTATCTTTGGGTTTTTTATGTTTATTGTGAACTTGGATGGGAGAAGGTATGCGTGGGATACTCCTCTGGCTTACCTATGCACAATTTTAGTGGGACAACTGAAAAACCCCTATTAGTGCTGACTTGACGCTGGCTAGAGGCGGTCAACGCCGAATGACGCTGGTTAACGCTGAACTGACTTTTGACACTTTCATGTAGCACGAAGTCCTAGTTAAAGTTTCCTTTACCCCTCTTCACTGAGGTAGCTACCTATAAGAGTGCTTAAACACTTCAGGGCCCGCACCGGCACCCTCTTTCACACACATTTATCTTCAGGGCTTAGGCACTGGTACCCTCTTTCCAAGCCCCCTCTACTAGTTAGCTGGCTCCTGGATCCCTCTGACCTTCTGGAGTGGTCCCCTATCCTAGGCAGACCCCTGGGCAGTTTACAGTACTCACGACACTGCTTTCCTGGAAACGTCTACCCCAGCAGCTCCACTCGGTCCTCAGCACACTGGATCCCTCACTGCAGCTCAGCTCAACCTTCTGTCCTTCAGGTCGACCACCAAGGACAACTTCACTACCGCTGACAGGAGGAGAGACAGCCGTCACCCTCCTCCTGGGACTCTGCTTCCCGCCAAAGACACCCTGTCATGTGCTCCCCTCAGACTTATATCCCTTCCCAGGATACATTGCGGCAGATTCTGCCCTTTGGGATAGATACAAGCCCTGGTGTGCTATTGGCCAGGTTTCCTCCACTGTCCAATGAGAGCCCAAGCTCAACAGGTACACCTGGAAACACATGACAGCCTAACTGAACAATCAGGCCCCCTGATAAGCAGGCAGGGCCCCCCTTATAGGTTTTACTAGCACCTACCTAGGAGGGTGCTACATCCACCCCCCACTAAAAATTAGCCATGTCCCTATTGGCTCTGAGGCAGCCGCCTCCTACAAAAAAATCTGCAAAAAGATCAAGAGTATCCCACAAACTTGGAAAGGGGGAAAAGGGAAGAATTGAATGTACAAATAATTTATGTGAAAAAATATATAGACATCTATATGTTGTGCAAATATACAAACTGTTTAAGGTGCATGGATGGATGCACCCCTCACCAAACAAATCTGCCTGGTGGGGATTTTAGCAACAAACTCCCTGACTATCTACCTCTACTGTGAGCCCACCTGTAGAGAAAATAAAGATTAGTCACACTGCACATATGCAATAATCACAGAACTAACTTTCTGAACAGTTGAGTGAGAAGACCCTTCTTGCAAGGGCGACCTTCTCACTCCACTCCCTTACTCCTCTGCCCTTCAGTGTTTTGACACGCCGGGTCCAATTCTTCCCCTTTCCTCTGGGGAACTCTGTGCCCTATCACTGACTACCTATGCAGAGTCCTTAGAGAAATTAGACACAGCATTTTCCTGCTGTCACTCAGAACTCTTCTCCTTTTTTGGAAACAGGGCAGACCACTGGAGCCTGAGTGGCCTGCAGTACTGCTGAGTCAGGGAAATGTGAGGGGTCTTTCAGGGCACCCCTCACCAACTTCCTGGATGCACCACCCAAGGCTGTGACGCCACCCGTTTTTTTTCTTGTTGGTTGAGAATTGCACAGTTTCTTGCACAATATTTGTAATCCAAAAGATCCTGACCCAATGGACCAAAGGATCTATGAGGTTCAAAGTATCTCCTTAAGACCCTGTAGAATAACACAACAATTTCAACTTGAACAGTAACTTGTATAACTCAGCATTATATTTTCTTTTTCAGTGTGATGGATAGCCAGTCTTAAATACACAGTTTTGCAATGAAAGAAATCCGTTCAGATGTAGTATTCTGGGTGGGGAACCCTGACAAGGGCTCCCTGGCTGTCTCGCACTCGGATGGACCAGGCCTGGCCCGACCCGTCTGGATGGCGAACCTCCACCCTATCAATGTAAATGGCTCGTCCATAGAGCCATTGAGTTTTCACTGCATCAAATCTTTCCTTTAGGTCTCTCCTGGGTGATTCCCAAAAAGGTTTGGGGACAAAGAGAAAGTCCCATATGGCTTTGCCACACCAGAGGAGCTTATGGATAGTCAAATCCGTACTCCATCGCCACCTTGCACTGCATCCACCTCTGCATTCGAGATAGTCGGGGGAGGGTTTTCCTATTGCCTCTCCCTGGCAAGGGAAAGGGGGTCTCTTTTCTCATAATCAATGAGTCATATGTCTCGTTCTGGTCCTGAGCCCGGGCGTAGTTGGCAGGTGGGATTAGGTCTGGGATCCTCTTAGTGTATGCCTCACAAAACCCCAGTTTTTGAGCCAACTCCCCTGTTTCTATAACCTCTTTAGTCTCTTTATCAGGAACAGTGACAACTTCGGGCCTGGTGAGTTGCTCCCAGCCTCAGAACCCAATCCCATTCCATCTCGTCCTCAGATCTCCAATTGTCTATTTCTTCCTCAATAGACCCGTATTTATACTGAAAGGAGGGAGACCCCACATTAACAATTCTGGTCCGTTCCTCAATGCGAGGGTTGGTAGGTGAGGCCTTGATGGCCGCAGGCCATTTTTGCTGTGGAATGGGAACAGGGGCTGACCTTGTTGCTGCTGCGGTGGGTACTGGTGCATCCTCTGGTCACTGGGTAGGCATGCACCCTCTCCCTAGAGATCCAAGTGACTGAGTCCCTCTCACTGAAAATGCTAGCCCACTGTCAGCTTACATGGCCTTCAGCTTCATCATAACTCGAATCATGCCCCTTCCACTTCCGCGGAGGAACCTGGACTCTGTACCGGTCACCACTTGAGTGAACTTCCAAGATACACACATCTCCTTGGGCCGGCCTTCACTTTTCTCAGCCCGCAGCAGCAGATAGCCACAATGTCAACACTGGCTCCATGCTTGTATTTTCATGGTAATACTAGCACACTAAGGACATAATGTTTCAAGGCACTCCAGGCCTCCTCCTGTACACAACGTGAGTCCTACTTCAGGCACCATCCATATACCTGTGTCCTACAAAAAAGTGTGGCTTGGCTGTCTGGTCTGCTCCAGTGTCTGCCTAGCTGGTGGGTGAAGCAATCACAGTCTCTCTTCTGCTCATCTTCAAGCTTCATGTTGCTTCCTCTCGCAAGTGTCTCCCTCTCAGCCACACCCGAAAGGGGGGGGTATTAAGTGGACTCCCCTAGTCATTTCTGATTGGCTGGGAGTGACTGGTGTCTCCACCCGTTTTCCTTGTTTGGCTGTCTCCGAAGATAGTCCCACTGCCTTCCCCGGCATGGCCGACTGCAATCTTCACAGTATCAATGCAATCACTGTATAGAATAAATATCCTGCTGTCATAAGCATGGTCAACATCAGTCCATATAGCTTGCACACACACCTGGCCCCTGGCACCTTGCTCATCGTGCCCCTGGCCGCCATTTTCTTCGTCCCTCCCAGGACCTTTCTCTGTTAAGCTGCTGCAGCTTCTGTTCACTGACATAAACTTCTTCCCTGCTCTCCAATGCCTGATAGCAGAGTGCATGTCATAACTGAAGTGGAAGGTTCCCACTATTTTGCAGAACTGACTGGAACACTTGCGTTGCCATGGGCAACCTTCCATGTGCACTTCAATCCCAGTCTCTCTGCCTCCCGCAGAACTGACCTCACACTTGCCTTGAGTTTGTAGAAATGTTCCGGACACAAAAATGGAGATTTTCGACATTTTCTTTGGCCGTTGCCAAGGGCAACCGACCCAGTAACCCATGGCGAAATCCAGGACGAGCCCCCAAATGTAGCAGGATTCCCAGCTGTTTTGCTGGTTATGGGTTCACCAGGGTTACCGCTAACAGCAACAGCACATTTAAGCATGTTCTCCAAGTGTGAGCACTGAGACAAGGAACAGTCACGTATCTTTGGTTTTTTTTATGCTTATTATGAACTTGGATAGGAGAAGGGATGAGTGGGATACTCCTCTGGCTCAACTATGCACAATTTTAGCGGGACAACTTAAAACGCCTATTAGCGCTGACTTGACGCTGGCTGTATGCCGGACAACGCCGGATGATGCTGGTTAACGCTGACTTGCTGTCTGTTAATGCTGAACTGACTTCTGACACTTTCATGTGGCACAAAGTCCTAGTTAAGCTTCCTGGAAACACATGACAGCCTAGCTGAACAATCAGGCCCCCCTGATAAGCAGGCAGCCCCCCCCCTTTTAGGTTTTCCTAGCATCTACCTAGGAGGGTGCTACATTTATTTGTTATGAATGTGATGTTTTTCGCTTGTTGTATTCACTGTGAGCACTTTGATTGTTTCTTCAAGTGTTTCTTATTTTTTAGCTTTAACACTTATTAATCAGTAGTTAAGTCTATGTTGCCTTTGGAAACCCTATTTTAAGATTAGCTATACAGTATTATCAGCGCTGCAGAAAGTATATAATTTGGATTAGTATCTTTTTTTGAGGGGTTCGATTTATTTTATTTTTTATATAAAATTTAGTGGTTGTGCAGGATTTTTGGTTGTTTTTAATCTTCCTAAATATTTAAAGTGTTACTAAACCCACAACAGTAAAATCTGTCTGTAGATGCAGAATAGCATGCTTGTTATACTCACTGTGTAACTGTGATTAATCCTCTGCATTGTGTAAAAAGGCTGTGTGATCCTGTATGCACATGTCCTCCCCCTCTTGCATGTTCACTGTTCACTCTGGACAAGTCCAGATAAGCACAGTAAGTGTAGTTCAGGTGCGCATGCTCAGCTTGGTCTCTATTAATGAAGAGGACATTTTCAGGTTTTAGCTGAGCTATTAAGGTCACATGTTATTAACATTAATACCTTACTAACACCCCAAACCTGTCATCCTCATCACACCTGTCAACCCACTGATACCTTACTAACACCCCACCCCCTGCCATCCTCATCTTCATCACACCTGGCAACCCACTGCAACCTTGCTCAAACCTAAACCACTGTCATCCTAATCACACCTGGCACCCCACTGAAACCTTGCTAAAACTCCAACCACTGTCATCCTCATGTTCATCACACCTTGCACCCAACTGCAACCTTGATGGCACCCCACCCCTGTGATCCTCATCACACCTGGCAACCCACTGAAACCTCACTAACACCCCACCTCCTGCCATCCTCATCTTCATCACACCTGGCAACCCACTGAAGCCTTACTAACACCCCACCCACTGTCATCCTCATCACATCTGGCACCTACTGCAACCTTGCAAACACCCCACCCCCTGTCATCCTCCTCACACCTGGCAATCCACTGATACCTCACTAACACCCCACCTCCTGCCATCCTCCTCCTCATCTTTATCACACCTGGCAACCCACTGAAACCTTGCTAACACCCCACCCCCTGTCATCCTCATCACACCTGGTGCCCCACTGCACCCTTTCTAACACCCCACCCCCGTCATCCTCATCACACCTTACAACCCACTGCAACCTTGCTAACACCCCACTACCTGTTATCATCATTACACCTGGCATCCCACTGCAACCTTGCTAACATCCCAACCTCTGTCATCCTAATCACACCTGGCACCCCATTGCAACCTCACTAACACCCCACCCTCCCCGTCATCCTCATTACACCTGACAACCCACTGATACCTTCCTAATACACTACACCGGTCATACTCCAACCCCCCCCCCCCATCACCCACTGCCAGCTTCCAAACATCTGCATTGGATGCAGCTTATTCCAATGTTGAGAGGACAAGGGTCTCTTCCCCACAAATGTGTGGCTGCGGGTAACGTGGTCTGTGGATGGGGGCATGTTGAAATTTGGAACACTATGTTAACATTAAATATGCCACCCTAGGTGAATGATTAAGTGTTACTAAACCAACAACAGTAAAATCAGTCTGTATATGCAGTAAATCAGTCTGTATATGCAGTAAATCATGCTTGTTATACCCAAGGGGTTAATCATCTGCATTGTGTAAAAAGGCTGTTTAATCCTGTCTTCTCTGATCATCTCCTTCTTCCACAGACTCCAAAAAATAACCTAATATTTTCAGGCTATAGAGTCCGGCTGCACAGTTTAGTGTGCATTGCTAGACAGTTTTTTTCCTTGGGAGGTTACATGCGATCAGCACAGGCTCAATCAGCACTGTTCAGACATATTCAGACAGAGAATCAAGGGTCTTGAAGCATGATAGGACAATCGTGGGAGAAATGAAAACTCCTCCTACAATCTATCAGCACTCATTGATACAAGTCACAAGATTGCTCTAATTACTACATACAGCTGATGAAAAAAGGTATTTATGTGTTTATATTTTCTAAAAGAATTGCATTTCCATGTTCTGTGTACTGTGGGAGACCAGATATAGTGAATGCAGGATCCTGGTTTAGTAACATTTTAAGTTAGTCTCAGAGCAGCTTCCATTGCCTGAGGAATAGGTTATACTTAGGCCCTAGGCCCCTGTTCCAAGAGGTTCCTGTTTCTGTTTGTCAAGTTTGTCCAGTTCATGTCCCTTGTTCCAGTTCCTACCTCCTGTGACCCTACTCCCCCCTGTTTTCCTTGAATCCCTGTGACTCCCATGCAGTTTCCTTCTGGCTGTTCCTTTGTCAACTGACTTCTTATATATCACTATGCCCTAATGTAATGTACAAAACAATGTGTTTTATGAGGAACAAGGACTGTCTCAGTAGTCAGTACCCCTATAGACTTTATAACACAACTACATCTTATTTTTTTTAATACAAAATATTTGTAAAACACAATAATGCTTGATCAGCATGCTTACAGAAGCTCTCAAATGACTGCAATGCTGTAACCATGTATTAGACACAAAAATCAAGAATGCCCAGTTAAATACATAAATCAAGGATGCCCAGTACAGGAAAATATGCTCAGTGGACATTTATCCCAATATAAACATGGACAGACACATGGGAAGCAGTTCCACAACTTGATAAGTTTCTACATGTTTTGCAGCATAAAGCTGCTTCCACAGGAGAAGTGGGAGTCACAACATTTGCAAAAGAAAAAATAATGACAAAATAATATATCATAATATACATCAAAGCAGCCCCACCACTGAGTCAAGGCTCCAAGACATAGCAAGAGCTAGAAAATGGATCACCCAGTCCCGGGCAGCAAACCAAGGAAACAGATCTTATCCCCGGCGAGCATGAGAGACACACAGGCAGATCAAGAAACAGCTAAAAACTACAAATGAGGCAAATATTTTAACTCCAGTAGGAAATTGTCAGTTAACATCACATACATTTTTTTTCTTCTTCTGCAATCAAATACACCTACTAGTGGAATGTAGCTCCATTATTTAAGGACGGGTTGTATTGGCAGGGACCCTGAAAACTCAGGTGTAAATCCAACTTCCCAGTCACCAAAAGGTAATGATCCAAGCGTATAGTAATAATGTACTCAAGATACCAGAAAAAGCATATACTGAGATTGAATAATCTGTGTAAAAAAAAAAAAAAAAAACAAGAAAAAAAAGGGGGGGAAAGGGTTCTGCACCACAATGAAACCATGTAAAAGCACCATGTACCATACTTCCCATGGACCCCCCTTGACTCCCTCTCTCTGGATTTGCTTATCTACCACCTGCCCTGACCTTTGCTTGTTTCCTGGATTTTCTTATCAACTCTGCCTTCTATATCTGCTTGCATGGCTTTGTCTCTGTACCTTGAGCAGAGTGAACCTAGGGAACATGACCTTGCACTAGTATACAATGAAAATCCTCTCCACAATCAGCTGCTCTGGTGACCTGATGGTGCTTAGACTCCATGCCCAGGGTAACCCCCGAGTCAACTGTTCACCTCCACCTATTTCCAGTCTGTATTCAATACTGACTAGCACAATGGATTCACTAGTGTGTTCAGTAAACAGCTACAACAATGACTATTATTGCAATTACTGTATATTGCTAGTCTGCCTGTACCCCAAGGATATCTATGTTTTTAACATATAATAATGATATGAGCTACCACAATCACCATTAAGCCAGACAGGCAAATGTTTGTGCTGATTTAGAACAATTTGCTACCACAGGAAATGTGAGGATTTTTTTGGGTAGTGGCCAAAGGGACTGCACTCACCAAGGTCCCAGAGAACCTAAGCACTACCATTCTCCCTCAAAAACTAAGGGAGTTTTAACACAGAGCTGGGGACAACAAAGTGGTCAGACACCTGAAATTCTACCTAAGTTAGGAAATTGATAAGGGCTATAGGATGGTACTTCCAAAACCCCCTTAGATTTGATCTGTG
Organism: Pelophylax lessonae; assembly: GCF_965119305.1. Taxonomy (NCBI): domain Eukaryota; kingdom Metazoa; phylum Chordata; class Amphibia; order Anura; family Ranidae; genus Pelophylax; species Pelophylax lessonae. The sequence goes on along the minus strand of NC_138773.1, from coordinate 121,101,310 downwards.
ACAATAATACAAGTGTGATTTGCCAAATAATTGTGCTCATGCTTTCTGTATGGTTGGGGTTTTATTACCATAACTTATTCACCATGACAAATGAGAGGCATACTAACAGAAATTTCCCCACAGTTCTCCCTTTTTTTTCAAAGGTACCCTTGTGTGCCAAATAGCTTTGACGCACACTCATATCTGTTTAAACTGTTTATAGAAAAAGTGATCAATCTCATGAATATAAAAATGTTTTCCACACTTTGTTTGTGAGGATAATTATCCTATATTGAAGACAGCTGGGCTTCATTTAGAAGGTTACAGAATCAATATAATGAGCATCATTGCTCTGATAACAGAGTATCCTGCTTCCATTTGCTAGGTAACTGGCAGAAGAACATTCCATTTGTACTGACCACTTATCAGACTAGGTTCTTCAGTCTGTCAGGTAACCTTTCAAAGAAATGCCCATTAAACTACAATTTTTGTATAATTGTACTTTTTGTAGTTATTAAAGAAGAACACCAATCAAAAAAAGGAAACAAAGCTATTTTTCAAGCACTTATAAATACATTTTACGCTTGCAACAATTGTTTTTGAAAATTACTATTTTATTGATTTTTATTTAAAAAAAAACAACAGCAACCACAATATAGCAACAATAGGCAGTGTATCAACAAAAAATGTAAATTAGAAAAATAAAAACCTGATAAGCTCCACTCTTCCAAAGCGATGCAACAGTGCGTGCCTGCTAATATACAGTAGTGCAAGAAATAGAAGTATGGTTGTCAGAGAATCTTCATGAACTAGTCCCAACTTACAACAGCATCTAAGCAACAGTAGGAAATAAATAATGAAGTAATATAACAGGGTTCATTCTCCTTTTTGCAGACAATGGAGCAGGGGCTATATACCACAGTGAGGTGTGAAAAAAGGAGAACCCACAATGACCTGGGGAGTCTCTCTGAAGGTGTTCCTAATTCAAGACTCGGTCACTATATCAAAACTACTGGGACCAGCTTTATGTAAAGAAAGAGCAGAATAATAAAGGATTTCCATTTATTCAAAGATGAGGAAGTGGCAGATTTCCAAAAGAGGAAAATTACTTAGGAGTATTCTTGTGACTTTTCTATGGGAGGGAGCTTCCACATCACTCAGCAGACAACCTTTCAGGTCCTGAGGTATCTGGATAGCTGTTATGGCTGTAATGAATTGTAACACCTGTGACCAGTAAGTGTATCACTGGAAAAGGACCAGAAAATGTGGAAAAAGTATCCATGTAAGCTTAAAACATCACCAACATATACAAGATCCATTAATCAAAAATTCCTCCTGTCTATTTGGCATTAGATAAAAGCTATGAAAATTTTTAAACTGGATTAATTCATCTTTTACAGCAACAAGATATTGAAAGGGATAATCCCAAACATCATCTCAGTCATCATTGTCTAGATTTTAAAGTCTAATGTCCATTTCTTCCTACATTTGCATAATCCCTGGGATAGAGGTGGGTGCAGCAATGGATACAGTGTTGAATGGGCCTGAGGAGAGAATCAGAGTAAGGATTCCAGGTTAGGTACTTGAAGAGTGATAGGGGCCCAAGCCAAATTGTAATATACATGCATGGTTTAATAGTAAATATCAAAAAAAAATACCAGTTGAAGGAGTATTTGGATTTCAATGCTGCAAATGACGCAAGATTTCCATTGATTATTAAATAACCCAGTTTCATAATGCTCCTGAGCACCACATTACTGTCTGCAAGACCTGAAATAACTTAGAAAGGTGTGAGTTGTTGCACAACAGATAGTGAAGGAACAATAAATGGGAAACAGAAGGATGAAGCACCCCACCCTATTTTATCATAGTTCTCATTGTGCGATTAAGAGAATACGGGGTTTGACAACCTCTGTAAATTAGTGATTGCAGTGCCTCCTAAGAAACCAGCACCACAGCCTCTGCTACCACAGAAACATTCCCTTTTTCAAGAAAGAGCCAGTTGTGAGCATGTACAAGCTAGAAAATACTGGAAAAAATTGCAAAGGGCTAGGCCCCCAATGGCCACTGGCTGCTTTAGAGTTGCGAGGCTAAGTCTAGGAGGTTTATTATTCCACAGAAAGGATGAAATGTGTGCATCTAATTGTTTGAATGGAAATAGGGGGATCCAAACAAGTGCATTTTTAAGGATGTACAGAAAGACAGGAAGCAATTTCATCTTCAGCAAATTGATCTTATCAATGACAAATTGTAAAAATCCCCTAGGGGTGGGACTTTATAGGCCACTCGAGAAAAATAGAAATTGTTTTAAGTATTCATAAATATTTATTGATGTATACAAATAAAAAAGAGAAAAACACATACAAAATATATATGTTAAATATACAATAAAAATTGGCAAAACTGGTGTTTAAAAATGTGCATATACACTCAACCGACTATTCCAGGTATGATCCAACGTTTCGAGGTGGAAACCTCTTCTTCAGGGATTGTACTGGAAATAGTTATTTATGGTTGGTTGGAATATGAACATAAATAATTGTTTTGCCGCCAGATAAAAACAAGGATTTTCATATAGCACCCACAGGAAGTAATAGTCTTGTAGAGAAGGTTTATACAAGTATAAGGTCAAGATGGTACCAAAAGAAATGGAGCAGGTGGGATGTGCAACCCAGAGACCAAGTGTCTCAACTGGAGTCTGGGACATCCACTGCTGGGAGAAGGCTCGCCTAATAAGTACCATTTCAAGTATGATGTGATTGGCCTCCGCCCGACTGACTAGGCTATAATTGGACTCCAGTTGAGACACTTGGTCTCTGGGTTGCACATCCCACCTGCTCCATTTCTTTTGGTACCATCTTGACCTTATACTTGTATAAACCTTCTCTACAAGACTACTACTTCCTGTGGGTGCTATATGAAAATCCTTGTTTTTATCTGGCGGCAAAACAATTATCTATGTTCATATTCCAACCAACCATAAATAACTATTTCCAGTACAATCCCTGAAGAAGAGGTTTCCACCTCGAAACGTTGGATCGTACCTGGAATAGTCGGTTGAGTGTATATGCACATTTTTAAACACCAGTTTTGCCAATTTTTATTGTATATTTAACATATATTTTGTATGTGTTTTTCTCTTTTTTCTTTGTATACATCAATAAATATTTATGAATACTTAAAACAATTTCTATTTTTCTCGAGTGGCCTATAAAGTCCCACCCCAAGGGGAATTTTACAATTTGTTCTGCATATTCGGGATGTGGCACTCACCTTTAGGAACATAGCGGGAACACACCTATAAATTGATCTTATCAATGAGTGACAGAAGCAGTGACTTCCAAAACTCAAATATGGATTTCGTTGATGCCAAAAGGGGGGCAAAATTCAACTGGATAACGTTGGGTTGATCTTTTTTTTTTTTTTTTTTTTTAAAGATATTTTTATTGAGATTTCAAACAAACGTACAAATACAACGAACCAACAGAAAACAAGACCTTCTTGACAAAGAAGGGAAACAAAACATTTCAATGCTAACAAGCATTACCTAGATTGCTGATGCTCCCCGGCCAAACCCCTTCCCCCCCCCCCCCGACCAACAAGATAAGATAAGCTGTAAATTAACAAGACAAGAAGTACAAGTCAATACTCAAGAAAAGATATGTTTTACTCAACACTCGGAATGGCAGGTATAATTCCTTATGGAGTAGCAGAAAGGGACCCCGTCTCCGCGGCGCTCAGAGGAGGCAGAGTGAGAGGACTGGATATCCAGCCATGCCAAATTTTATCAAACAGGTGTGGATGACCTCGCAACTCAAAGGTAAGTTTGTAAAGGGGAAGGCAGTTATTAATCAATTGGAGCCAAGTAGCAACCATAGGTCCCGTAGGGCCCTTCCAGCACAGAAGAATCGCCTTCTTAGCATAAAAATACAGGATGAGAAGCAAGCGTTCGACGCGGCTCGAAACCAGCGGGTCTCCGAACACGCCCAACAGGCAATTCTTTGGATGAAGGACATTAGGGAGACCCAGAACTGAGGACAGGAATGTATTAACTTCAGCCCATAATTTAGCTACCACCGGACAGGACCAAAAACAGTGAAAAAAGTCGGCAGGACGTCCACAACCCCGAAAACAATTGGGGGTGGGACGCATGCCGAACTTATGTAGGCGGTCAGGAGTAAAATAGCTTTGATGAAACACCTTCAGTTGGATCAGACGGTCGTTGGAGGCTATAACCGATTTATGATAGGTCGTAGTAAATTCAGTCCAGTCATCCTCACTAAAGTCAATGCCCATACTAACCCAGCGTGTCTATGACCTGGCAAATCTAGGATTGGAATCCGTTATCAAAAAAGCATAGTATTGAGAAATGAGTTTTGTAGTACCAGGGTCCCTAAGTAGTTTCTCCAAGGCAGACATATTCAAAGGAGCCTTCAAAGCATGTCTGAGTTGGACGTAAAAAAACCAGACTGAAGCAGGTAGTCCAAACTCTCCCCGAAGTTGTCGGAAAGACTTGAACCCCTGAGCAGTGTACAAGTGGTTGAGATACTTAATACCCTTCGCCATCCAAAACTGACAACTGGGATGAGACATCAGTTCAGGGAGTTCAGGGTTACACCAGAGCGGATTATTAGGGGATGAGGTCCAGGCGTCCACCGGAAGCCGCTGTAGCACATTTTTAACCACTTAAGCCCCGGAAGATTTTACCCCCTTCCTGACAAGGGCCTATTTTGCGATTCGGCACTGCGTGACTTTAACGGACAATTGAGCGGTCGTGTGACACTGTACCTAAACAAATTTGACGTCCTTATTTTCCCACAAACAGAGCTTTCTTTTGGTGGTATTTGATCACCTGTGCGATTTTTTTATCAGGCGCTATAAACAAAAAAAAGAGCGTCAATTTTGTAATAACAATATTTTTCACATTTTTTTATATGAAATTCCCCCAAAAAAATGTAAAAATCAAAATTTTTTAACATTTTTGGCCAATTTGTTTTATGCTACATATGTTTGGTAAAAAAAAAAATCGCAAAAAGCGTATTTTGATTGGTTTGCACAAAAGTTATCGCGTTTACTAACAAAGGGAAAGATTTTTGTCATTTTTGTTGTTTTTTTTTTTAACGAGTAATGGCGGCGATCTGCAATTTTTTTTGCGGAACTGCGACATTGCGGCGGACAGATCGGACCCTTGACTGACATTTTTGACACTTTTGGGGTTGCCAGTGACATTACTACAGTAATCAGTGCTATACATATGCACTGTTACTGTAAAATTACACTGGCAGTGAATGGGGTTAACTTTTTTTGAGAGGGAGGGGTTGTGTGTGTCCCTAGGGGCGTGTTTCCAACTGTGATTGGCTGTGGCTTGAGGTGTAGGAACAGTGATCAACGGTCCTACATAGTAGAACCGTATGATCACTATTACATAGTTACATAGTAGGTGAGGTTGAATAAAGACAATAGTCCATCCAGTTCAACCTGTGTAGGTGTGTGTGGCTGTAATCATCTCACATACCCCTGAATGTTCTGATCCTTGAGATGTAAGTCTAAGAGTCTTTTGAAAGCCACCATACTACCCGCAGAAACCACCTCTTGTGGTAGAGAATTCCACAATCTTGTAGCCCTAACAGTAAAGAACCCCCCACGTTGCCTGAAGTTAAAACGCTTCTCCTCTAATCGCATTGTATGCCCTCGAGTCCTCATGCAATCCCTTCGAATGAACAGCTTTTTTTCTAAGCTGGGATCCCCATTAAGATATTTATAAATTGCTATCATGTCCCCCCTCAGACGTCTCTTCTCCAGGGAGAATAAATCGAGCGATTGTAGACGCTCTTCATAGTCAAGGTCCTCCAATCCCCTAATTAGTTTAGTTGCCCTTCTCTGGACTCTCTCCAGCTCCGACACATCCCTCCTGAGGACTGGCGACCAGAACTGGACAGAATACTCCAGATGCGGTCGGACCAGAGTTTTATAAAATGGAAGGATTATAGTCTTATCTCTGGAATACATCCCTTTCTTTATGCATGCTAATATTCTGCTGGCTTTGGCAGCTGCCGCTTGACATTGCATGCTGTTGCCTAATCTATCATCAACCAAGACTCCCAGATCCTTCTCCATTTTTGATTCCCCCAAGGGTTCCCCTCCTAACGTGTATTGTGTTTTTATGTTTTTAGTTTAGTGCAAAACCTTACACTTCTCCACGTTAAACCTCATTTGCCATGTCGTTGCCCACTCTGTAGTTTTGTCCAGGTCATTCTGTAGGATATCTGCTTCATGCTGTGCAGTTATTGCCCTGGCCAATTTTGTGTCATCTGCAAAAACTGATAACGCACTACTGATCCCGTCCTCAATGCTGTTTATGAATAAATTGAACAAGGTTGGTCCCAGGACTGCCCTATTCTTACACAGGGGAGAATGACAGGAGGCTTGTTTACATCAGCCGCCTGCCTTTCTCCCGTTCTAACGGACGATCGGGAGTGCCCGGCGGACATCGGGTCCGCCGGGCACACGCGCGGGGGGGTCCGTGACCGAGCGGGAGTGCGCCTCTGGCAGCACGCGCTCGCTCCCCAGAGCCTCACAGGCTAGTGACGTACCCATATGTCACTTTGCCTGTGAGGGGCTGACCGCCTCAGTATATGTACTTGTGGCGGTCTGCAAGTGGTTAAAAAGGGACAAAGTGGTCCGCAGCATATGAGCACCAGGAATCTGGGGGACCTGACTCCGATACACTATATTATGGAGTGATTCAAGTGTGTCAACTATTGCAGCCTCAGTAATAGAATAGGCGTTATGTGAGGAGGGATGTAGCCAATCATGAATCACCACCAACTGAGACGCAAGGTAGTAATAAAAAAAATTGGGGAAAGCCAAACCAGCCATGTGCGTGGGTAGTTTTAGAGTATCCAAGGCTATCCTAGGGGACTTTTTTGCCACAGAAATGTTAGTATACAGTTAGTGAGTCTATGCGCCTGAAAATGGATTAGGGGACCTTACAGGGAGCGTTGGCCAAAACATACAAAATTTTCAGGAGAAAAATCATTTTGATCATATTAACCCACCCAATCAGATTCAAAGGAAGATCCATTCACTGAGAGATTCGTTGTTGTAGGAGATCAATGAGAGGGCATAAATTATTGGACACATAGGAGTGTAGCGGCAGTTGGACAATAACCCCAAGGTAGCGAAAGGAGTGGGACACCTGGAGCCTGGAACCCGAATAGATCACCGACTCTGCTGCTGGGTCCAAAGGAAAGATAGTGGATTTGGACCAATTTATGCGAAAGCCCGAAAAGTCCCTGAAACTCTCCATCTCCCTGAGAAGGGCCCGCAAGGAGTCTGAAGGATCCGCCAGGTAGACAAGCGTATCGTCAGCATAGAGGGATATTCTTTCCTCAATAGAGCCGATAGCCAGACCCTGAATGTCCGACACAGAATGGATACGGACAGCCAGAGGTTCAATAGCTAAGGCAAACAAAAGTGGGGATAACGGGCACCCTTGTCTCGTACCCCTGGAGATGGAGAATTTCAGGGAGATCGCAACATTCACCCTAACTCGAGCAACAGGATCAGTGTAGAGAAGTTTAATCCAGGCAATCATGTGGGGACCAAACCCATATTTCTGTAAAACTTTAAATAAATACGGCCATTCTACACTGTCAATGGCCTTACAGGTCTCCAATGAAACAATGACACGAGTCGAGGAATTAGGATGTGGGTACTGTAAGTTATGGAACAGCCTGCGGATATTCATGCGGGTAGAGCGACCAGGGATAAACCCTCCCTGGTCATCCTGTACCAATGAAGGAACAATCCTATTCAATCGTTTGGCCAGCACTTTGGCAAGAATTTTCACATCCACGTTAATTAACGATACAGGTCTATAGGAATCACAATGTAGAGGATCTTTGCGGGGTTTAAGAAGTAAAATAATCAAGGCCTCACGCATTGACGGGGGGAGCACCCCAGCCGCCAAGGCAGCATCAAAGGTGCGGAGGAGGTAAGGGCTAAGGAGGTGTTTAAACAAATGATACCATTCAGGGGGAAATCCGTCAGGTCCAGGGGTCTTGTGTTTAAGCATCTGTCCGATGGCAGCCTCTATCTCCTCTATCTGGAGTGGGGCTTCAAGGTCCTCAGCATCCTGAGCCGCCAGAGAGGGGAGGGTAATGTCAGTAAGGTAGAGAGACAGGGAGGCATCATCATAGTGGGCAGTGGAGGTATAAAGGTCAGTAAAAAAGGAGACAAACGCTTCTAGAATGGCCGATGGAGCATCCACCACCTCTGTCGGGGAAACACGAATCCTCGGGACAGAAGTGGGAGAATACTCGGGTCTAGCCAAATAGGCCAACAGCCGGCCTGCCTTATTAACCCCCGCAAGCGGTCTATGGCAGGGTCAATAACTGCATTAAAGTCCCCCACATAGAGAACATGACAGGATGAAAGAAGTGACTTTGTGAAGCAGGTCTGCTGAGAATAGGGGGGGGGGGTGTATAGATTGATAAAATTAAGAACAGAACGGCCAATTTGCAGGGACAACAGGACATACCTGCCTTCGCAGGTCCGCACGCGAAGCACCTCCGCTGAGCGGGACCTAGCAACAAGGACAGAGACCCCCCTAGAATAAGAAGTATGGAAGGCGTAGTAAGAACGAGCAATCCAAGCTCTTTTAAGGGCTAAATGTTTAGGAGCCGTAAGATGAGTTTCCTGGAGACAAATAATTTGTGGTTTATACTGTTTGAGGAAGGAGAAGACCAGGGACCGCTTGTGAGGAGAGTTCAAACCCCTGAAATTCCAAGAAACAATTTTCAAAGAATTAGACATATTGACTTCAATTTTCTTATAATCTGAGGTGCCCTCCAGCCGTGAAGCCACAGACACCACGGAGGGGGGGTAGAAGCAATTACACAAAGGGGGCGACACATAGGGAGCACCAGCAAGCAAAAAAGTTAGATCAAAAACAAGAACAAACCCAACCCCCCCACCCCGCTCTTTCATCCCAACCATAGAGAGCCTAGGATCCCAATAACGGTTAACAGTCAAAACCCTTATGATGCGAACATCAACCCAGGATAGGGGCAAAAGAAAAAAACCTGGGGGAGCAGAACAAGAAAAAGGATCCTGCCACAAAAAAAGGGGGAAGGGGGAAGAAAAAATAACACAGAGACATCTTCTGCATTGAATGAACTGTCATGCCGGCAAGCAAAGTCACCCCGGGGATCCAGGAACCAGCTAGGGGTCCTCAGCAACAAACAGGATAGCAGACATCGACAATCCAGCAGGAGAGCAGTGTGCAAAGCAGGAGAAGAACAAACAGGGCTGACAGGCCCCGCAGCTAGGATGGAGCAGGAGGAGAGTTCCCGAAGGCACTTCAGGAACTGGGAAGTAAAGTGCATCAGGAGTCCAGAAACACAGACAATGGGGAGCACAATTATCGATGCTGAGATCTTTGAGAACCACCAAAGGTGTCAAACAGCCAGGTAGATGCTTCACCGGGAGTGTTGAAAATGATGGGCTTATGAGCATGAATAACTTTCAGCTTGGCCGGAAACAGCATGGAGTAAGGAATCTCTTGTTCGCGGAGCCTAGCCTTGACCGATGCAAATGAGGCCCTCTGCTTCTGGACATCCGCCGAAAAATCTGGAAAAATCCGGATGGTTTGACCATTGAATTGTAGTTCACCCTTCAGGCGAGCCACCCTCAAGATAGCCACCTTGTCCTGAAAGTTGAGGATGTGGGCGATAATGGAACGTGGGGGTGCCCCAGCTGGTGGGGGGCGAGGAGGAGTGCGATGAGCCCGCTCAATAGCAAAGGAGGCAGGGAGGACATTAGGGCCCAGAGCAGATTGCAACCAGGATAATAAGAAATCTTCAGGCGCAGACCCTTCAGAGCGCTCAGGGAACCCCACAAAACGCAAGTTATTGCGGCGGGGCCTGTTTTCCAAATCATCAATTTTGTCACGCAGCGCCATGAGTTCACCGGACGTTTCCCGCACAGTAATTGACAAGGGATTAACAGTGTCCTCCACAGTACTAATGCGCTCCTCAGCCACTCTCTCCCTTAAATACCCTTAAATACTGTACATCATGTTTAAGCAAGGAAAAGTCAATATGGATAGTTTCAATCCGAGCAGTAAGGGAGGCCTTGCAATCTTGAATAGCTGACATGATTTGACCCAGGGTAGGCTCAGCAACAGGCTCACCTGGTATATCCAGCGGAGGGAAGGCATCAGTCTCACATGCAGGGGAGGAAGGATGAAGATCAGGGAGACAGTGGAGCGTGGATGAGAAAAGGTCTTCCTGTGAAGCTGCGACAGGCAGAGAGGCCTTGCAGGCTGAGGAGGAGCGCAGGTCACTGGCGCCATTTTGGCTGAGGAAGCGGTTCATCGTTGTGGCCGATGTTGCGGGTTTTTGAGGGCCAATCTTCACCATAGCAGGGCGGCAGGGTGTGCCTTCGGTCCAGAAGAGTCGATCTAGGTATGTGCCAGGGCAATCGGTGCAGGATAACATGCAGGATGGAAAGAGGAAGCGAGGAGCTCAGAGCTTAGTGTGTTGCTCGATCCGCCCACCAAGCCATGCCCCCTGGGTTGATCTTTAGTGACCTGCACACACAAGTATTTATTATGGGTCACTCATTATAGAGGTAAAGTAACATCTTGATCCACCTGTGGAATTGGATCAGTCGGAATTATCTGTGACTTGCTCTAGTTGATTTTCAGCCCTGAAAAACTGGGTAAATTATCCAATGTTGTCAATGTGGTTTGCAAAGAAAGATCAGGGTCTTGCAGAAAAAGGAGCATGTCATCTGTGTATCATGACACTTTTTCTTCAAGATCTTAAAGCCTAAATCCTCTCACCAGAGGATTTGTTTGGCTATCCATGACTACAGACACCATCATCAAGGGAAAAATTGTGGGGGACAGGGGACAACCTTGTTGAGTACCTCGCCTTACCATAAAGTATGCAGAGACCATGTTTCCTAACTTAAATGCGTGCAGTACTGGAGTGTATGGGATTTTGCCCCTCTTTCCTGAAGTGGATAGATATCATTTATAGACACCCCCAATGCAAATAATGGTTAATATGGATAAAGTGCCAAAACTCTGTCAAACAAACAAGTGACACCTCTAATGAGTAAGACTACACGGCTGAACATTCTAAATAGTACAAGCCAAAGCCTTACTAATGGGCATTGCTACACATCTGGAAAATACTGAATATGAATATCAGAATAGAGGTACTCACCGAGGCCGAGATGCCGAGAGCGGTTCGCTGTTGCGACTAAGCGCACTCCGCCCCTCTGGAGGTGATACAGAGGGTGGATGGCACAAAGAGGCACAAGCTACCAGCAAGCAGGGTAGAGCTTGCATGGAGGTCCTGTAGAACTGGAGCAGAGACTGATCAGGATCCAGCAGAAGAAGTAGCTATAAAGTCCGGAGGAGGCTGAGGGTCAAACACCGGTAAGCAGACAATCCAGGTCACAGGCTGAGGGTCAAGGCACTGGAGATAGGAGGCAAGACTGGGTCACAAGCAGAAGGTCAAGGCACAGGAGATTGAAGGTGAATCCGGTTCGCAGGCAGAGGGTCAAACACAGGTAAGCAAGAGCAAAGTCTGTAAAACAAGCCAAGGTCGGGTCCAGGAGAAGAGCAGAGTAGGTCAGGGTCAATCCGGGTCACAGCAGGTAAATGATCACACAGGAAACAGGAACTCAGGTACAGGAAGCTGAAAGACAAACCAGCAAATCCTCTGAGCATTTGCTCAGCTTTTATAGGCAGCCAGGAAGTCATGTGGAAGTCATGTGGTGCATGTCATGTGACGACCAGTCTGCAGCAAAAGGTTTCTCTGACAATGAAACATGAAGGACCTGCTGGACCCAAGATTTATGTAATGCCAGGACATTGCTGCCAGGGAGGTGAGGTGAGAGATCCAGAGCGAGATGGAGTTCACTGTCATCCAGGGTGAACAAGGTTCAGTAGCAATTACTCCAAATCAGATTAAAAGGCCAATCGGGGAGGATCAAGTTTGTGTGAAAAGCAATTGCAAGAGGATTGACCTGCACACACAAGTATTTATTATGGGTCACTCATTATAGAGGTAAAGTAACATCTTGATCCACCTGTGGAATTGGATCAGTCGGAATTATCTGTGACTTGCTCTAGTTGATTTTCAGCCCTGAAAAACTGGGTAAATTATCCAATGTTGTCAATGTGGTTTGCAAAGAAAGATCAGGGTCTTGCAGAAAAAGGAGCATGTCATCTGTGTATCATGACACTTTTTCTTCAAGATCTTAAAGCCTAAATCCTCTCACCAGAGGATTTGTTTGGCTATCCATGACTACAGACACCATCATCAAGGGAAAAATTGTGGGGGACAGGGGACAACCTTGTTGAGTACCTCGCCTTACCATAAAGTATGCAGAGACCATGTTTCCTAACTTAAATGCGTGCAGTACTGGAGTGTATGGGATTTTGCCCCTCTTTCCTGAAGTGGATAGATATCATTTATAGACACCCCCAATGCAAATAATGGTTAATATGGATAAAGTGCCAAAACTCTGTCAAACAAACAAGTGACACCTCTAATGAGTAAGACTACACGGCTGAACATTCTAAATAGTACAAGCCAAAGCCTTACTAATGGGCATTGCTACACATCTGGAAAATACTGAATATGAATATCAGAATAGAGGTACTCACCGAGGCCGAGATGCCGAGAGCGGTTCGCTGTTGCGACTAAGCGCACTCCGCCCCTCTGGAGGTGATACAGAGGGTGGATGGCACAAAGAGGCACAAGCTACCAGCAAGCAGGGTAGAGCTTGCATGGAGGTCCTGTAGAACTGGAGCAGAGACTGATCAGGATCCAGCAGAAGAAGTAGGTATAAAGTCCGGAGGAGGCTGAGGGTCAAACACCGGTAAGCAGACAATCCAGGTCACAGGCTGAGGGTCAAGGCACTGGAGATAGGAGGCAAGACTGGGTCACAAGCAGAAGGTCAAGGCACAGGAGATTGAAGGTGAATCCGGTTCGCAGGCAGAGGGTCAAACACAGGTAAGCAAGAGCAAAGTCTGTAAAACAAGCCAAGGTCGGGTCCAGGAGAAGAGCAGAGTAGGTCAGGGTCAATCCGGGTCACAGCAGGTAAATGATCACACAGGAAACAGGAACTCAGGTACAGGAAGCTGAAAGACAAACCAGCAAATCCTCTGAGCATTTGCTCAGCTTTTATAGGCAGCCAGGAAGTCATGTGGAAGTCATGTGGTGCATGTCATGTGACGACCAGTCTGCAGCAAAAGGTTTCTCTGACAATGAAACATGAAGGACCTGCTGGACCCAAGATTTATGTAATGCCAGGACATTGCTGCCAGGGAGGTGAGGTGAGAGATCCAGAGCGAGATGGAGTTCACTGTCATCCAGGGTGAACAAGGTTCAGTAGCAATTACTCCAAATCAGATTAAAAGGCCAATCGGGGAGGATCAAGTTTGTGTGAAAAGCAATTGCAAGAGGATTGATCCAGGAGAGCTTTGGGGAATATGGCAAAATTCAAGGAAATGCCAGGAAATTCAAGGGGAGGGAGCCCGCACTGTGAAAAGGAGCCTGAAGCATGAATCAAACTCATGCCCATGAAGCAAACACTACCCGTCACACTCTGTCCAGGCAAGCAGATGCATCCTCAGGGGTGTCAAAGAATTTTGTGGAGCACTCATAAGCCACTCAAAGCCTACTTGCATAAAGCATACTGTAGGTAATGCCTTTTACTCTCAAGCATCTCCTGACATTTTGAAAGGTTCTCCTACATTGTTGAATGAATTGTTAAAATTCCAGGAACAGCATGACTGATGTGTTCTTGAAGCGTAGTTATGGTTTAATTGCCACAGACAAAATAGAGCCCCATCTCTGTATTTAAGAATCCTTACCAAGAAGAGCCTGGGGTTAGCACCCAGAGATCTTGGTCTGTTGAAACTTGGTGAGCTCTTTCCGTTATAAAAATAGAGAAGACTGCGGACAGATTCCTTAAAAAAATTATTCAGCAAAGATTTCAGAATACTGTCACTCTGCACCTTTTGACAAACCCACCACCCTCACATTGTTTCTCCAGAGGCAGTTTTCAGTATCTTCTTCTGGCTGTCCACACTTGATTACATCCTGGCCATACTCCCCCATGCTTGCAAAACTTTCTACATGTACAGTATCCAGACCTGGGGTCAAAGGAATTGTTTTGATGGTTAACCTCCCCCCCCCCCTCCGAAATCAGTTCTTCTTCCAATAGTAAGGTATTCAATTTTTTGAAAGATTGGTAGAGTAATTAGTTGCAGACTCCCCATAAAAAATAGTTTACATTTCCCTGTTTTTTTACATAACATAGACAATTTATTTTGAGGAGCCGGACATGACACAGATGCTCTGGTCTGGGCTTAAACCAATGGCAGAATAAAGGTGGGTTATTATAAAAATCACTTACAAAACTAGGTAGCAATTTAAAAAAAAAAAAAAAAAAAGCCTCCAAGTTCATGAGGTCTGGAATATTTCATGTGCAAATCAGAAAAGACAGAGAGAACATAGGAAACTGAATGCATGGCCTTAAAGAGACCATGTTACCACATGTACTCCCCATGTTTTGCAATTATGTTCAGTATGCTTCTTGCTATGCACAATGTAAATCCCACAAGAATTAGACACTTCAGGGAAGTGCCGAATCCCTGGATACTCTGATCTCCCTCTCTTCTGCCCCACCCTCTCACATTAGCTGGCTCTGCAATCCCTCTCATTGGGATAGTGCCTGATTATCAGCTACTTCTTGCTATATCTTGCTTTATCCAAATAGATTATGGTAACCAACTTCTCAAGGGTGACTGTTCACGGCATGTCCAGCCCTACAGACATCACAAACAGTGATTGTTCCCAGCAACAGTTAGCATTTTTAAAGATGCATGGGAAATCTTAAAGGGGTATTATCTACCCAAACTAAAGATAAATGACCTGGTTAGATCATATCAGTATAGGAGTTACAAGAAAAAACAGGTGACAGGGTCTCTTTAAGTCTTAGATTTTACAGCAGTGGGCTGACCTCTCATTGGGGTACAACGTATACTTTAAAAGTGGTCTGCTATGCTTGGGGAGGGATTTAAGGGAAGATTGTAAAAGTAGAAAATAATGAAGCAGACAGGTCAGCGAGGGGCTTATTAATATAAGATGGGGATAGATGAAAAGCAACTCACTTTGTTAAAAAAAATTATATTATACAATTCTAATTGTACAGCAAACAAGCTATTTAGCAAATAGTGATGGACGAACATCGGCCGGGGCAGTTCGCGAACGTCAGCCGCAAATTTTCTTAAAAGTCTGCAAACCGTGAGTTCGCGGCGGGCCCCATTGACTTTAATGGGAGGCGAACTTTAAAAACCTTTAGGTCATATTTGCAGCCACAAAAGACCTACTAGCTGTGCACAAATAGTCTCAGCACATGGACAATGTCATAACAGAAGTATTACAATTGGAAAAGTTGCCCTAAAATTTTTATTTATTTTTTTACAGCAAAACATTTATTTTTCATTAATCAGCCAGAACTGACAGCAGCCGGTAAATACATGTCAAATACATATAGGGTCCATTCACACATCTGTAAAATGGGACCACATCCATTCCACAATTTGGCAGAACCTTTACAGACCCATTGATTTTCAATTCCAGTCTGAAAAATTAGGCATTCACAGGATAAAGAAGTAAGTGTCGGCCATTCCAGGCTCCAAAAATTAGCTCACATGGGTTGAACTGACAGCAAAGAACGTAGTATATGATGGCTAGAGGTACATTAGGCATTCACACAGTATACAGAAGTAAGTGTTGGCCCCAAAAATTAGCCCACATGGGTTTACCTGATAGCTAAGAATGTTGTATTCTGTGGCTGAAGGTACATTAGGCATTCACAGGGTACAGAAATAAGTGTCGGCCAGTATTGGCCCCAAAAATTAGCCCACATGGGTTTACCTGACAGCAAAGAATGTAGTGTTTGGTGGCTGGAGGTACATTAGGCATTCACAGGATAAAGAAGTAAGTGTCGGCCAGTATAGGCCCTAAAAATTAGACCACATGGGTTTACCTGACAGCTAAGAATGTAGTATTCTGTGGCTGAAGGTTCATTAGGCATTCACAGGATACCTAAGTAAGTGTTGGCCAGTATTGGCCCCAAAAATTAGCCCACATGGGTTTACCTGACAGCAAAGAACGTAGTATTTGGTGGCTGGAGGTACATTAGGCATTCACAGGATAAAGAAGTAAGTGTCTGCCAGTATAGGCCCCAAAAATTAGACCACATGCGTTTACCTGACAGCAAAGAAAGTTGTATTCTGTGGCTGGAGGTACATTAGGCATTCACAGAAAAAATAATTGTCTGCCCTGAAAGGCCCCAAAAATTGGGCATTCAATGGACATGAAATGCCTTTTATGCCGCTGTATTTAGCGAAGACAAGGACCAGGAATTGTTGTGGGTGGATGGCGGTCTGGCGGATATTTGTGACCTGGCATGAAGAATTTCAATGAAACATGGTCTACTGGTCACATGTGTTGAATTCCTCAGAGATCCATGCCTCATTCATTTTTATAAATGTGAGGTAGTCTACACTGTCATGAGCTAGGCGAGTGCGCGTATCAGTCACGATCCCCCCTGCTGCGCTGAACGCCCTTTCGGACAGGACACTGGATGGGGGGAAAGCCAACATTTCCATTGCAAATTGTGCAAGCTCTGGCCAGAGGTCAAGCCTGCCCATCCAGTAGTCCAGGGGTTCATCACTCCTCAGAGCGTCCACATCGGCCGTTAACCCGATGTAGTCGGACACCTGCTGGTCTAGGTGTTCGCTGATGTGCGATCAGCAGTCGATGGTTCGGCTGAAAGAAGGATCTCATATCTGAAGTGACCAAGACATCTTCAAACCACCCTCTTCTTGCAGGCGCTGTTGGATTGCTACCCACGACTGTCTCTCTGTGACTGGAAATTCCTCTGCCAGCGCAGCCAAAAGCAGAATGCAGCATTTCCCGCAGGAAGGCCTGGAAGTGCTGCATTCTGACCGCCCTCTGTGATTGTGGTAACATTTCCGTCATTTTTGGTTTGTAAAGGAGGTCTAAGTACGTTGCCACTAAGTACTGGTCCTTGGCCTTTATGCTTTTTATACGGGGGTCCCCCTTAAAACACTGGAGCGTGAAGGCCCCCATTCACACTAATCTGGAAGTGGTGTAGTGGCCTGCTTCCAGCTCATCATCCAGGATAATGTCGTCCTTGTTCTCCTCCCCCCATCCATGTATAACACCAGGGATCCCAGAAAGGTTTAAAGCATGCTCTTCTTGCTCCTCCTCATCCCCCCTCCTCTGACTACTCTTCTGACTCCTGTTGTTGACTTGTCTCAGATGGAGTAGCACCCACTGGGAATTCATCAAACATTGCAACTTCCTCATCTTCCTGCTTCTGCTCCTCGACGGCTTGATCAATGACACAACGCAATGCACGCTCCAGAAAGAAGGCGTAAGGTACGATGTCACTGATGGCGCCCTGGCCGTGACTGACCAGTTTGGTGATCTCATCGAATGGCCGCAGAAATCTGAATGCATCACACATGAGCAGCCACTGGCGAGGTGAAAAAAACCCAAGCTCCCCAGAACCTGTCCTGCCGCAGAGTTCGTACAGGTAGTCGTTAACTGCACGTTTCTGCTGGAGCAGCCTATCAAGCATATGCAACATTGAGTTCCATCGCGTCGGGCAGCCACAAATAAGACGCCTGACGGGCAGGTTGTGTCGCCGCTGAATGTCAGCAAGGCGAGCCATGGCTGTGTAAGATCTTCTGAAATGGCCCGAGATTTTCCTGGCCTGCCGCAAGACGTCCTTGACCTCAGGGTATTTGGCAACAAATAGCTGCATGACCAAGTTCAGGACGCGTGCCATGCATGGCACGTGTGTTATTTTGCCCTATTTCAGCGCGCTCAGCAGATTGGCACTGTTGTCGCACACCACTTTACCAACTGTCAAATTCAGCGGTGTCAGCCACTGATCTGCCTGTGAACGCAAAGCTGAAAGGAGTGCAGGACCAGTGTGGCTCTTGGCTTCCAGGCACAACAGACGCAGCACAGCCTGGCATGTGGAAAAGGTTCTGGGGATCTTGGGCGGCGCAGCGGAAGAGACGGTAGCAGCGGAAAAGGAGGAGTCAGCTGAGGAGGAGAGAGAGGATAGAGGAGGAGGAGGAGAAGAAGAAGAGGCAGGCTTGCATGCAATCCGTGGCAGTACAACCAAATCTACACGGGTGCCACGGGTTACATGCTTGATGGCCGTCAGAAGGTTCACCCAGTGGGCAGTAAAAGTGATATACCTTCCCTGCCCGTGTTTCTAGACCATGTGTCTGTGGTCAGATGTATCTTGGCACCAACACTGTGTGCCAGAGATATATTCACTTGCCGCTGAACATGGCCATACAGCTCAGGAATGCCCTTCTGCAAGAAATATTTCCTGCCTGGGACCTTCCATTGTGGTGTTCCAATGGCCACAAATTTCCAATAAGGCCTCCGAGTCCACCAGTTGATATAGCAGTAGTTGGCGGGCTATCAGTTCCGACAAGCCAGCAGTCAAACGTTGGGCAAGAGGGTTATCCGGCATCATCATTTTTTTCCGCTCCAACATTTGGGCCACAGAAGCCTGCCTTTTTCCAGAACAACGTGGAAGGTGGAGTGGAGGACAAATGTGAGGAAAGAGGAGAAGGAGAAGAGGCTGGATGGTGAGAGCCTGGAGTGTGGCTTTGTCGGTTCTGATGGTGTTGCCCCCACTGGGCTCGGTGATGGGAGTTCCGGTGCATTCTTAAGGCGGTTGTCCCTAGGTGAGTTTTGGGCTTACCGCGACTTATGTGTTGACTGCAAAGGCTGCAGATGGCAACACTGTTGTCAGCAACGAACACATTAAAAAAAGCCCACACTGCGGAGCCATGTGCCGGCGACCTGGGAGCACCAGATGTGACTGTACATGGTTGATGGCTCGCTCCTGATACATTTGCAGTCTGCTTTGTATCTCTTGTGCAATGCAAGTTCTGCCGGCCTCTCCTCCCTATCTGCCGCTCCGTCTCTCCCTCTGAACTCCCCTCCTCTTCCTCTCTTGTGGCCACCCACGTGACGTCCATAGACACGTCATCATCCATGTCACCTTCCCCACCACTAACAATCGAGATCTCAGAGTAGGCAGCAACAGCGGGGACCAACCTCCTTGAGCTGATCTGGGTACTGTCGTCAGACTGCTGAGTGGCGGCTGTTGCTACCTCCTTGTCAGGATCCGGACTGGTAGCAGGAGCTGTGCAGGGAGTGGATCCGCTGTGTCAGTGAGGGAATGGCGTGGACCGTACCGGAGGATCGGTTCTAAGTAGTTACTGGTTTTCACCAGAGCCCGCCGCAAAGCGGGATGGTCTTGCTGCGGCGGTAACTACCAGGTCGTGTCCTCCGGTAGCGGCTCAACCTCACTAACTGCTGAGATAGGCGTAGTACAAAAGGGACAGCCAGAGGCGTAGTCAGAGGTAGCAAAGGTCAGGGCAGGCAGCACAGGTTCAGAGGCGGTAATCGTTAGCAAAGGGTTCGGCTACAGGCAAGGGATTACACAAATAACGCTTTCACTAGGGCACTGAGGCAACAAAGATCCGGCAAGGGCAGGAAGGGGCAGGTCACTTATATAGGAAACAGTAAGGGAGGTTTGGGCCAGGCACCAATTACTGGTGCACTGGCCCTTTAAATTTCAAACAGCCGGCGCCCGCGTGCCCTATGGTGCAGGGACGCGCGCGCCGGGAACCACGTGAGCGGGGAGTGGAGGAGAGAGCCGGAGCGGGCACAGGTGAGTGGACCTGGGACGCGCGCGGGGACACCTCGCAGCGAGGACCGCGTCCCCGACGGAGGCAGGGACAGAGTGTCCCCGGTCAGAGAGTCTGACCGGGGTTCTCTGCAGGGACGAACGCCGCGAGCGCTCCGGTCCAGGAGCAGGGACCGGAGCGCTCAGCGTTACAGTACCCCCCCTTTGGTCTCCCCCTCTTTTTAGTATCCAGAAACCTGAGGATGAGGTTGCGGTCCAAGATATTCTCCTCTGGCTCCCAGGATCTTTCTTCAGGACCGCAGTCCTCCCAGTCCACCAAAAAATATCTTCTCCCCCTGACCAATTTAGAGGCCAATATCTCCTGAACGGAGAAGACATCCGAGGTACCGGATACAGGCGTGGGAGGAAGATTCTTGGGGGAAAAGCGATTGAAGACCGCAGGCTTGAGGAGGGAGACATGAAAACAGTTGGGAATTTTAAGGGAGGAAGGGAGATGGAGTTGGTAACACACAGGATTGATCCTCTTCTTGACCTTGTAGGGTCCCAAGTAACGAGGACCAAGCTTGTAACTAGGAACCCTGAAGCGGATGTACCTGGAGGAGAGCCAAACTCTGTCCCCAGGAACCAGGACAGGAGGAGGCCGACGTTTCTTGTCCGCTTGGATTTTCATGCGGGATGAGGCCTGTAAGAGGGACAGGCGCGTCTCACACCAGATGGTAGAAAAGTCTTGCACCAGATCATCCACTGCAGGTACACCGGAGGAGGAGGACAACGGCAGAGGAGGCAGAGGATGACGACCGTAAACCAAGAAGAAGGGAGACTTGTTGGTGGCGGAAGAGTCTTTGTGGTTGTAGGAAAACTCCGCCCACGGGAGGAGGTCGACCCAATCGTCTTGACGGGAGGAAATGAAGTGGCGAAGGTAGTCGCCCAAGATTTGATTGACCCGCTCCACTTGTCCGTTGGTTTGGGGGTGGTATGAAGAAGAGAAATCCAGCTTGATTTTAAGCCGTCCACAAAGAGCCCTCCAGAATTTGGACACAAACTGAACTCCTCTATCGGAGACAATGTGTGAAGGAAGGCCGTGTAACCGGAAGATGTGTCGGAGGAAATGCTTGGCCAACTGAGGCGCGGATGGTAAGGCTGGCAACGGGATGAAGTGCGCCATCTTCGAGAAGCGATCTATGACCACCCAAATTATAGTTTTTCCGTGAGATGGTGGTAGGTCCGTAACGAAGTCCATCGCGATATTGGACCAAGGGGTCTCTGGTATGGGAAGTGGCTGGAGAAAGCCGGCGGGTCTTTGGCGAGGAGTTTTGTCTCTGGCACATACAGAGCAGGACTGCACAAATTCAGAGATGTCCTTCTCCAAGGATGGCCACCAATATCTCCTGGAGATAAGTTGTACAGTCTTTCGGATGCCAGGATGTCCTGCGAGAAGAGAAGAATGTCCCCACTTAAGAACTTTTAGGCAAAGACGGGGAGAAACATAGGTTTTTCCGGGAGGGAGGTTACGCAAGTCTACAGGTGCCACAGTGACCAGACATTCCGGGGGCACAATGTGCTGTGGCTTGACTTCCTCTCCTGTGACATCAGAAGAACGAGAGAGGGCATCGGCCCTGAAGTTCTTGCTCGCTGGACGAAAGTGGATTCGGAAGTTAAATCTGGCAAAAAATAGAGACCAGCGTAGACTGGAGGTATGATACATTTTTATGATCCGTGTAGATGTTCACGGGATGTACCGATCCTTCAAGTAAGTGCCGCTACTCCTCCAAGGCCAGCTTGATGGCGAGTAATTCTCTATCCCCAATACAATAATTTCTTTCAGCGGGAGAGAAAGTCTTAGAGAAAAACCCGCAAGTAACCGACTTGCCTCTCGGAGTCTTTTGCATGAGCAAAGCACCAGCACCAATGGAGGAGGCGTCTACTTCCAGGTAGAACGGCTTAGTAGGATCCGGTCTAGATAGAACTGGGGCGGTGGCAAAGGCAGATTTAAGAGCGCTGAAGGCCTTCTCGTCCTAGGGAGGCCAAGATTTCGGGTTAGCCCCCTTCTTGGTTAGGGCTACAATTGGTGCCACAAGGGTGGAGTAATGCGTAATGAACTGTCTATAATAGTTCGCGAATCCGAGGAATCGCTGGATGGCCTTAAGGCCAGAGGGACGAGGCCAGTCCAGGATGGCAGACAGTTTGGCAGGATCCATTTGTAGTCCCTTGGCGGAAATGATGTAGCCCAGGAAGGGAAGACTGGTACGGTCGAACAAGCACTTTTCAAATTTAGCGTAGAGGCGGTTCTTCCTGAGACGGGAGAGTACTAAGCGGACATGAGCACGGTGTTGATCCAAGTTGGTAGAGGCGATGAGAATGTCATCCAAATAGACCACGACACAGGTATAGAGCAGGTCTCGGAAAATGTCATTAACGAACTCCTGGAAGACCGCTGGAGCGTTATAGAGTCCGAAAGGCATGACTAAGTACTCAAAATGCCCGTCTCGGGTGTTAAAAGCCGTCTTCCACTCATCACCCTCTCGGATGCGAATAAGGTTATAGGCCCCTCTGAGATCTAACTTGGTGAAGTACTTGGCGCCTTGTAACCGGTCAAAGAGTTCCGTAATCAGGGGAAGAGGATAACGGTTCTTTACAGTAATGCTGTTGAGACCCCGAAAGTCTATGCAAGGCCTAAGGGTGCCGTCCTTAGCAACAAAGAAGAATCCTGCTCCGGCAGGAGAAGAGGATTTCCTGATAAACCCTCTCTGCAGGTTCTCCTGGATATACTCTGACATGGCTAGAGTCTCTGGAGGGGAGAGAGGATAGATTCTTCCCCTAGGCGGCATAGTGCCAGGTTGCAAGTCAATGGGGCAGTCATATGGCCTATGTGGAGGCAACACCTCTGCTTGTTTTCTGCAAAAAACGTCTGAAAAATACACATATGGTTCAGGCAGACCGGCAGGAGGAGAAATAACAGGTGCAGACTTGCCTCGTACCGGCTTGAGACATCTGCCGAAACAAGCCGGACCCCAGCTTCGAACCTCTCCGGAGGTCCAATCCAGAACGGGACAATAGCCCTGGAGCCAGGGCAGACCCAAGAGGAGTTCTGAGGTGCAATGGGGTAACACAAAAAACTCAAATCGCTCGGAATGCAGGACTCTGATGTCCATCTGGAGGGGTTCTGTAAGGAACTGCACCATGCCGTCGAGTCTCTCTCCATTAACTGTGGAGATGAAGATGGACTTCAGCAAACAAACCACAGGGATGTTGAACTTGTTCACCAACGAGGCGTCAATGAAGTTACCGGCTTAACCAGAATCCAGAAAGGCAGAGGCAGCAAAGGAGATCTTGGCGGACACGGAAATCCGCACGGATACAGTAATGCGTGGAGAGGAGGTATTCACACCTAGCAACGCCTCTCCCACGTTGACTAGGTGCGGGCGTTTCCCTGACGCGGTGGACGGAGAGGACAGTCCTTTAGAAAGTGCTCAGTACTGGCACAGTACAAACAGAGGTTCTCATCTCTACGGCGGTTCCTTTCTTGCGTGGTCAGGCGAGACCGATCCACCTGCATGGCTTCCTCGGCGGGAGGCCCAGAAGAGGGTTGCGGTGGATGCTGGAAGATAGGAGCCAGACGAGGAAAGCGTCTGGGACGAGCACTTCCCTTTTCCTGTAGCAGTTCCTCTCGTCGCTCAGCAAAACGCAGGTCAATCCTGGTGGCCAAATGGATGAGGTCACTCAGGTTGGTAGGGACTTCTCATGCGGCCAGGACGTCCTTTATGGAGCTGGACAAGCCTTTCTTAAAGGTAGCACAGAGCGCCTCGTTATTCCAGGAGAGTTCCGAAGCAAGGGTGCGGAAACGGATAGCATAGTCTCCGACAGAGGAACTCCCCTGGGACAAGTTCAACAACGTAGTCTCTGCTGAGGCAGCCCGGGCTGGCTCCTCAAAGACACTCCGGAATTCCTGAAAGAAACTCTGGACACTTGCAATGGCAGGATCGTTGCGGTCCCAAAGCGGTGTAGCCCAGGCCAGGACCTTCCCCAAAAGCAGGCTAACGACAAATGCCACCTTGGCTCGCTTCGAGGGGAACTGGTCAGCCGACATCTCCAGGTGAAGGGAGCATTGGGATAAGAATCCGCGGCACAACTTGGAATCACCGTCGTACTTGGCCGGCATGGACAGACAGACTCTAGAAGTGGGGGCAGTGGTGAAGCAGGTGCAGGCGGAGGAAGCGGCTGCTGCTGTGCTGGAAGAAGCTACTGCAGCATGGCAGTCAACTGTGCCAGCTGTTGACTTTGCTGGGTGATCTGATGCGACTGCTGGGCCACAACTGTAGTAAGTTCCGTGACACTAGGCAGAGGCACCTCAGTGGGATCCATGGCCATGGATCCATGGCCGGATCTTACTGTCAGGATCCGGACTGGTAGCAGGAGCGGTGCAGGGAGTGGATCCGCTGTGTCAGTGAGGGAATGGCGTGGATCGGTTCTAAGTAGTTACTGGTTTTCACCAGAGCCTGCCACAAAGCGGGATGGTCTTGCTGCGGCGGTAACTACCAGGTCGTGTCCTCCGGTAGTGGCTCAACCTCACTGACTGCTGAGATAGGCGTAGTACAAAAGGGACAGGCAGAGGCGTAGTCAAACGTAGCAAAGGTCAGGGCAGGCAGCACAGGTTCAGAGGCGGTAATCGTTAGCAAAGGGTTCGGCAACAGGCAAGGGATTACACAAATAACGCTTTCACTAGGGCACTGAGGCAACAAAGATCCGGCAAGGGCAGGAAGGGGCAGGTCACTTATATAGGAAACAGTAAGGGAGGTTTGGGCCAGGCACCAATTACTGGTGCACTGGCACTTTAGATTTCAAACAGCCGGCGCGCGCGCCCTATGGTGCAGGGACGCGCGTGCCGGGAACCATGTGAGCGGGGAGCGGAGGAGAGAGCCGGAGCGGGCACAGGTGAGTGGACCTGGGACGTGGGACACGCGCGGGGACACCTCGCAGCGTGGACCGCGTCCCTGACGCAGGCAGGGACAGAGTGTCCCCGGTCAGAGAGTCTGACCAGGGTACTCTGCAGGGACGAACGCCGCAAGCGCTCCGGTCCAGGAGCAGGGACCGGAGCGCTCAGCGTTACACTCCTCTTCCTGATCCGATGCCAACAATGGCTGCGCATCGCAAATGTATTGTGATGGATCGGAAAATAATTCCAGTGACTCAAGCGGAGGGTATGTGGTGGTGGTGGTGGTGTTTGTGGTGGTGTCTTTGGGGGTGCACACAGCAGAGAGTGAAGAGGGTGCAGATAGAGAGGATGAGGAGGGTGCAGAAGAGGAAGGCTGAGTGAGCCACTCAACCAAGTCTGGTGCGTCCTTTGACGTAATCGAACGCACCTTCTGAAACTTCACACTTCGGCTCCGGCCTACTGCCCCTGCCCTACCCCTACCACCCCTGCGTAAGTGTCTGCCTCTTCCTCTGCCTGTCATGTTTTTAAATTACCCTGTGATAAAAGTCTCTAGAGAATCGCAGTATATCTGGAAAAAGGTATATAACACTCCGCTTCAATCTGTGGTATTGGGGGGCCACAGGTTTATCACACCAGTTCTACAAATAATTGGCCAGTAACTGTTGTCTCTGTGTGTAGCACAGTTAACACAGCAAAAGAGGCCAAGTTTTTGCAGGACTAAAATACAATCTTAGAAAAGTATAATGTTAAATAACACCCCACTTCAATATGTGGTATTGGGGGGCCACTGGTTTATCACACCAGTTGTTCAAAAAATTGGCCAGTGGGGGGCGTGGCTTGGACATGGCGGTGTGAGGTCGCTTTCTCTTGGTGCTCCCGCTCTCCAGCCTCCCTTCTTGGCCTTTAACTACTGACTATCGCTATTATGAGCGTCCACAAGAAGAGGAAAACTAAGCCTGCTTCCTCCGCATCCTCACGGACTATCGCAGCTACCCCCATCCGTGCTTTCTTCCCGGACTCTGCCAGCCCTCCGCCGAGGGCCCTACAGCTAACGCCGTGTGGCGGCCTAGGAGCGCCGGCCGCTTCCTCCCCGGGACAAGGTACCTCGCCTCTGCCCCCACCCGGCACTATGGCAGCCTCTACCCCGGTGCCTGCTTCCCAGCCCCCGCTGCCGGTTCAGATTGGGGACAACACGGAGCTATGGACTCTTCTCCGGGCCCTTCCCACCAGAGCGGACATGGAGTCCATTGTGGCCCAGGTGGCGGAGCAACACCGGCGGGATTTCCAGCAACTAGGCAGCGAGGTGGCCCTGTTGGATGGTCGCTTGGCGGCGGGTGAATCGGCGGTCAGCAATCTTCAGTCCAGGGTGGCGGCCCTAGAGCAGACCCAGACGTCCCACAGAGAGGCCCTTGCTGCTCACCAACTCCGCATGGAAGACCTGGAGAACCAGTGCCGCAGTAATAACTTGCGGCTCCGGGGTATCCCAGAAGCGACGGGTGCCGAAGACCTAGCAGAGACAGCAAGGGCTATACTTTCCCGCATCCTGCCGCCTGAGCCGCCGGTGACCCTCGAATTTGACCGGATCCATCGTGCCCTGGGTGCCTGCTCGAATGATCCCGCCAGGCCTAGAGACGTGATATGCCGTCTCCACCGGTATACCACCAAGGATCTGATCCTACGGGAAGCCTGGTCTAAGGGCCCTGTGGACTTTGATGGTGCCACTGTTCACATTTTCCCTGATGTGGCCCGTGGAACTTTGCAGCGCAGGGCTATGCTAAAGCCCCTACTGGAGCGGCTCCGAGCCCTGGAGGTCACCTACCGATGGGGGTTTCCCCTACAGCTTACGGTGCGTAAGCACGGATCTTCCTTTACCTTGCGGAGACACTCCGACTTGCCGGCCATGTTCGAGTTCCTGGACCTGACCACGATTGCCCTCCCGGATTGGATGGCGCTGCTCCCTGACCGTGATCCCCGTCAAGGACCTGGGAGCTCTGTCCGTGCTTTGCCTCGCAGGCAGCGCCAACGCCAAAGGAGCAGGAGGCCGCAGCGAGACTTTCGGGGTCCGGATGTAGCGGCTCCTGAGACCTGAGCCGGCGGCAGCTGTGGTCCGTGAGTATGGCCCCGTCCCTCCATCCTGCCCTTGTTCTCCCACTCCCATATCTGCTGCTTCCCGCTGGCTGCTTTGACTGGGCTCTCTTATCCTGGATTTCGCTGCATGATCCCGCACCCCGATCCTGCTGCTTGCCCTGCGATGCCCCCCCCCCGGTGCTCTGTCCACCCTCCTGGAAGCTGGTATATGTGCTCTGCAATTGAAGGTTTGTGGACTGCCCTGCTGGACTGCCCGCTTCTGCCTCCTGCTTGCGGGTACCTCTGCCTGCTTGTGTCTTGCTCCCTGCAGGTCGACCCCCCCTACATGCCTTGGCCCCCGGCCCTGGAGATCTGTATCTCTGTTGCCCCTGCTGCTTGCTCGCCCAAGTGACAGTCGCTGCTTTCTTCAATGCATGGTGCTGTGGCTTTGACTTTTCGTTCGCTCTGCGAGGACTGTCCCGAGTGCTTACAGTGGTCTGCATGTGCGGACCGACCTCCTTACAGACTGTCTAACTATGGGCTGCTCTGGGGAGCTATAGGCCATGTGTATGAGGGTTGCGAGACACTGCTGTGTGGCCTGCCTTGTTCATTTACCTGGCGGGGATCGGGGGGATGCTCCGCCATGGGTTCTGTTCCTCTGCCCTTTCATATTTATGTTTCCCATTACCGGTTTCTGCCTCTCCCCTCCTCCTTCGCCTGGTGTGTGTCTTGGTTCTTGCTGGATTCTCTCATTGATGGCGTTCGGAGGAGGGGACGGGCCGTTCCGCCCCTGGCGGGGCTCCCCCTGCTTCTATGGCCGATCCCTGGTGGGGGGGGGTGCTTTGATCTTATCTGATAAATCAAGGGGTGCTCACCCCGAGGGATGCCTGTGGGTGCTGCCCGGTTGCCCGGGATGTGCTGGCTGCATGGTTTCCGTTGGGGTGACTGGTCTTGCCTGCGATGCATGGGAGAAGTGTTATTAACTGTTGAGATGCCTACTGCCTTTGTTGCCTATATTGCATTTTGCAGAGTCTCTGTTCCCCTTACCCTTGTGCTCCTGCTCTTTCCCTCTCTTCCCCCCTCCCCCTCCCTGCTCTCCCCCCTTCCTCCACCCCCCCCTTCCTCCACCCCCCCCTTTCCTCCATCCCCCCCCTTTCCTCCACCCCCCCCTTCCTCTTCCCCCCCCTTCCTCTTCCCCCCCCTTCCTCTTCCCCCCCTCCCCTTCCTTTCCTCCTTCCTCTTCCCCCCTCCCCCTTCCTCTTCCCCCCTCCCTCTTCCTATCTCCCTTCCCTCTTCCTCTCTCTTCCTCTCCCCCTTCCCCCTCCCTTCTCTTCCCTCCTTCCTCTTCTTCCCTCCCCCCTTCCTCCTCTTCCCCTTCCCTCCCCCCTTCCTTCCCCCCCTTTTTTTTTTTTTCTTCTATCCTTCACGGGCCGGGGCCTTCTTTGGACTGGGTTGACTTGGTCCCCCTGGGGGGTCCTTCTGGGCTGGGTGCCTGGGGGCCGAGGGCCACCTGGGACGCACGGCTCTGGGGCCCTGTAGGGGTGGGGGTCCCGGACGCCTCTCCCGATAGGGGTGGGTGTCTTGGGTCTCTCCATACCATTTTCTGGCTTCTTCCCTTCCCCCTCTTTGGTATATGATGTTTGATTTTGGACGCTCATTATGTCACATGCTTTGATCTCTATGGGCCGTGTGGGGGTTGGCGGGGAGCGGTCACCCTCCTCTGCCTGTTGTGACCTTCGTACCCCACATAGGGTTTGTTTTCCGCGGAGTTCCTTTCGCTCCACCCTGAGTTGGGGTGGTGGGTCTGGGACTCTGGGAGAACGGTGACTTGTTCTCCTGTGCGCCTCTCGCACAGTAGCTCTCCCCCCTCTCTTTCTGTTCGCACGGTATACGTGCATTCTAGCTCTCTTCCCTGTTCTTCCTTCCGGACTTCGTCCGGTCCACTTCCTTGCCCTTGCTTTTCCGCTCTATGTGGGCGGTTTTTCCCATCTTGCTGCCTTTACCTTCCTGATTTCGGACTCTTCTCTCTGTATTTCCCCGCCATTCTTCCCTCTCCCCCCCCCTTTTTTTTTTGTTGTTGTGTGTGTTCGTGATCCTTGTGGGGAGATGGCCATCCCCCGAGCTGACCCCATCCGCTTGGTCACGCTGAACGCCAAAGGGCTTAATACCCCCGAAAAACGCTCCATCGTGTTGACCGAGCTCTCCCGCCTTCGGGCCCACGTCGGCTTCCTTCAGGAAACCCATTTCAAATCTACCAATATTCCTAAACTGGGCAACAGACGATTCCCCACGGTCTACCATGGTTGCTTTTCTGAATCGAAGTCCAGAGGCGTTAGTATCCTGATTGCTAGCCGGACTCCGTGGTCTTTTTTGGATTCATGGAGCGATGACTCAGGTCGAGTACTATTTGTCAAGGGTCGTCTTGGCTCTGTGCTCGTCACTTTGGCAAACTTATATTTGCCTAACTCTGACCAGGTGTCGTTCCTTGAACTGATGTCCTCCAAATTACATGACTTTATGGAGGGGCAGGTCCTGCTGGGTGGCGACTTCAATCTAGCCTTGGATCCGGAACTTGATGCCTCCCGGGGTTCCTCCCACATCTCCTATGCCGCGTTGCGGCGCATTAAGAAGACCTTTCGGTTGGTAGATGTGTGGCGGGCTATGCACCTGACGGACAGGGATTACACTTTTTACTCTCCTCCACATGACTCCTACTCGCGCATTGACTATTTTATGGTACCCCAGGCCCTACTGAGCAGATCGGTGTCGGCTTCGATAGGCAACATCACGATCTCGGACCACGCCCCAGTGGTCCTTGAGCTGGATTTGAGGACCCCCGAGCAATGCCAATGGCAATGGCGGCTCAATGACAGTCTCTTGCAGGACCCTTCCATCCTATCTGAGCTACGCTTGGAACTGGGTGGGTTCTTTGCTTCTAACGCCCTCCCGGATAGTCCCCTCTTGATGGTATGGGAGGCCCACAAAAGCTACATGCGGGGAATTCTAATTAAAATCGGCTGGCGCCGCAAAAAAGAAAGGATCCGCCAAATGCAGGATCTTATCTCGCGCATCGGTAAGCTGGAAGCTGCTCATAAGAGGTCTTTGGCACTAGCTGCCCTCCAGGAGCTGACGGTCCTCCGTGAGCAACTGCGATCTCTGACCCTCTTTAAAGCGAAGGCCTCCCTCTCCAAATGCAAACGTATCTTCTACGAGCATGGGGACAAATGTAGTAAGATCTTGGCTCATGCGCTTCGTCAGCAGCGGGCGCAGACATTTATCCCTGCGGTGCTTTCTCCCTCCCAACAAAAGGTCCAGGCTACGGAGCATATAGCAGAGGTGTTTCGCCGCTATTATGCCTCTCTGTACAATCTATCCTCAGATTCCTCGGCCTCTGCTCAGGATGCTCTTCGGACGCGCATTCAGGAGTATATTCGCGCATCGGGCCTCCCTAATCTCCCACAGGAGGCCTTGGAGCAGCTAGACGAACCGCTTCGGCCAACCGAACTTTCCTGCGCGTTGGCGGGGACTCAAAGGGGCAAAGCCCCGGGTCCTGATGGCTATTCGCTCTCATATTATAAGAGCTTTGAGGATGTCCTCTCCCCTCACTTCCTAGCTGCTTATAATGCGGCGGGTCTGGGTGCAGACTTTCCATTGGACTCTCTCCGAGCTCATATTGCGGTGATTGAAAAGGAGGGCAAGGACCCCCTTCTTTGCCAGAATTATCATCCTATATCGCTCCTCAATATCGATCTGAAGCTTTTTACGAAAATCTTAGCATCATGTCTAGCCCCCTTTCTCCCACAGTAATACATGATGATCAGGTGGGCTTCATACCCTCGCGGGAGGCTCGCGATAACACCACGAAGGCGATTGATCTCCTTCACCTGGCCTGTTCCCGGGGGACTCCAATGCTGCTTCTCTCGACGGACGCCGAAAAGGCATTCGACCGAGTGAATTGGCGCTTCCTCCTGGAAACCATGGAGCATATAGGCTTGGGACATCGTATGATGGCTTGGATCCGGGCGATTTACTCGCGACTGTCTGCTTGTGTTAAGGTTAATGGTTTCCTCTCTGATCCCTTGGAGATCAGGAACGGTACGAGACAGGGTTGCCCCCTCTCTCCCCTGATTTTTGTGTTGACCCTTGAGCCCTTCCTGTGCTCCATCAGAGAGAATCCCGATGTCACGGGCCTACCGCTTTCAGCGTCGCTCACCCCTGAGGTGGCGGCCTATGCGGATGATCTTATCTTCTTCCTTGCTAGGCCGCTGCTCTCCTTACCGAATCTTAAGCGTGAATTTAAGATGTTTGAAGCATTGTCCTCGTACAAAATTAACTTCCAAAAATCGGAGGCCCTCCCGATAGCGATGCCACCCGCTATGTTGCAGCTTCCTCCATTTAAATGGAGCTCCTCTCATATCACATACTTGGGCATATCCCTCCCCAACTGCCCCAAATGCATCTTCAAATGCAATTTTCCTCCTCTTCTTGCCCGCATCCGGAAAGACCTGGACGGTTGGCAAAAAGGCATGTTTTCCTGGTTTGGGCGCTGTAACATTATTAAGATGACTGTCATGCCCCGTTTGCTTTATGTGCTTCAGGCCCTCCCGATATTTGTTCCTATTCCCTTCCTCCGTAGGGTGAACGGGGCGTTTCGCAAATTCCTATGGACTCGAGGCCCCCCCGGTTGGCCTTGAAACTTCTTCGCTTGCCCAAGCTCAGCGGCGGAATGGCTTTCCCGGATGCCACCATGTACTCTGCTGCATGCCATCTGGCCAGGATTCTGGACTGGCATCTGCATAGCTCACTGAAACAGTGGGTGCGGATCGAACAGCTTTGCGGGGGTTCTCCCCCGGAATCTCTGCTGTGGGGCTCATCCCCCCTGACGGGGATCTTGGATCACCCAACTGTTGGAGCCACTTTGCAACTGGGCCGTAAGCTCTGTAAAGAAGGCCTCATCGCATCTTTGCCGTCCCCTTTGCTCTCGATCGTGGGAAACCCAGATTTTTCCCCGGGCCTCAATGACCCGGCCTTCTGTATGCTGCAGGCCAACGGGGTCTACCAGGCCAGACATTTTCTCAGCGGGGATAGTTGGATGTCTCGCCGGACGCTGCTGTCGAGTGACATGTTTGCCGCCCTGTCGTTTTGGCAGAGGGTACAACTTGCCCACTTTCTGCAATCGCTGTAGCCGGCGACCTCTTTTGCCAGACGCCTCACGCCGTTTGAAGAGTTGTGCACATCGGATGCTCTGGTGCGCCATGCTATTTCCCTGCTTTATCGTATCATGACGTCACCCGGACAATCTTCCAGGCCCCCCTATATATCTCTATGGGAACGTGATTTGGGTATCTCCCTTTCGGACTATCAGGTGGAACGTATCCTTTTCTTCACCTACAAAACCTCTACGTGCTCTAAGTACCAGGAGATGGGTTATAAGCTCTTGACCAGGTGGTATTATACCCCGGTTAAACTTCATAGGATGTTCCCCTCCTGTTCGGATCTTTGCTGGCGATGTGGTGTGGAGGTGGGTTCCTTTCTCCACATCTTTTGGTCTTGCAGGATATTACAGCCTTTTTGGTCGGAGGTCCTCCGTATTATCCAAAAATTTACAGACCACACCCTTACCCTGCAACCTGCCTTGTTCCTTCTTCACCACCACAGCTTCCCAAGGGCGTCCTATCGGAAGTCGATCTTGCCGATACTGCTGACATCGGCCAAGAGCTGTAGGAAGCAATCCCGCCCTCCTACTGTGGCGATGTGGTTGCGTAAAATGGCGTTTATTAACGAGATGGAGGACTTGCTGGCGGCCGATCGGGGTACGAGGGAGGAGTTCCTCAAGCGTTGGTTTTACTGGCATGAGTTCAGCTCGACCACTGTATACCGGGACCTTGTAGCATAGCTGACTTGCTCACACTGGCTGGCCTTCTCCCCTGTTGGCCCCCTTCCCACCCCCCCCCCATGTCCTCTTTTCCAGTGTTTGTCCTGTCTTCCCTTCCCCCCTTCCCTGCCTTCCCCCTCTTCCGATGTGGCACTTCCTGCTCTTTGTTCTATCCCTCCTCTACCTGTTTTTTTTTTTTTCATTTCTTTTTCTTCCCTTTCTTTTTTCTTTTCTCTTCTTTGAACAATTTCTCCTGTTTTTGTAAGGCATACATGACATTAAGACCTCTTGTGGTTTCTTGGATTGGTGCCCCGTCAGATGCCCTCCGCACTCTGATATGCCGGCCATGTGATAGATGCCGGTTGGAGCGTGGGTCTATCTGGGGATCTGCCGTCCTGAGACATACTTTGATGCATTGTGTATTCTCATTTCTCACATACGGCTATGTTTTTATGATTTACGCCTCATGTTACGCTGTTCTCTTGTTACTCGGCTGTATTTCAATTCACTGCCTTTGTTGACTTGTATGCCTTTTATCTCCTCAATAAACGTTGAATTTGAAAAAAAAATTGGCCAGTGAGTTTAGCACTGTGTGTATCAGAGTTAACGCAGCAAAAGAGGCAATACTGTTGCAGGACACAAATACACTTAGGAAAGTATACTCAGATAACATCCCGCTTCAATCTGTGGTATTGGGGGGCCACAGGTTTATTACAGCAGTTCTACAAATAATTGGCCAGTAACTGTTGTCACTGTGTGTAGCAGAGTTAACACAGCAAAAGAGGCCAAATTTTTGCAGGACTAAAATACACTCTTAGAAAAGTATACTGTTTAATAACACCCCACTTCAATATGTGGTATTGGGGGGCCACTGGTCTATCACACCAGTTGTTCAAAAAATTGGCCAGTGAGTTTGGCACTGTGTGTATCAGACTTAACACAGCAAAAGAGGCAATATTGTTGCAGGACACAAATACACTTGTAAAAGTATACTCAGATAACACCCCACTTCAATGTGTGGAATTGGGGGCCACTGGTCTATCACACCAGTTGTTTAAAAAAATTGGCCAGGGAGTTTGGCACTGTGTGTATCAGAGTTAACGAAGCAAAAGAGGCAATATTGTTGCAGGACACAAATACACTTAGGAAAGTATACTCAGATAACATCCCACTTCAATGTGTGGAATTGGGGGGCCACTGGTCTATTACACCAGTTGTTTAAAAAAATTGGCCAGGTAGTTTAGAACTGTGTGTATCAGAGTTAACACAGCAAAAGAGGCCACATTTTTGCAGGATTAAAATACACTCTTAGAAAAGTATACTGTTAGATAACACCCCACTTCAATATGTGGTATTGGGGGGCCACTGGTCTATCACACTAGTTATAATACATTAAAAGTGCTTTTGTCACTGTTTGTAGTATTGCTGCAGCAACGCTCAGTCACCACACCAGTAACAATGCTGCACAGTGCACAATACAAATCCACAATAATATGCTTTCTATATTACAAAGTATGTTATACCATGGATTACGTTGTATAGGTTGTTGGTACCTCAGGCCAATAAGAAGTGGGACTTTTGAGGCAAGTATGGAAAATATGAAAAAGTACAAGCAAAATCGCTAATAATAGTAAAATGGTATTTAATCCTTAAAACATATGTACAGTGGAGTACAGTTGCGTGAGAGGGTTATAGACCCTTGTGAAAGTGTGTAGTAGATGGAGGATTAGTGACACGTGGTAAATGGTGACTTTTAAGGGTATATCTCTGTCATTCCCTGCTGTTAAGCTTGGGTTGTTCAGATCAGAGATGTCTCCTATATCCTACGCGTTTCGGCCCCTTAAGGAGCCTTTTTCAAGGTTGATAGTCACCATTTCTGTTGGTAAAATGCAGATATGGTGTTAAATATTTATAAGTTTCACCACTTTTGTTAAATATATAAATTGTGGTGAGTTATTCAAA
This sequence comes from Pelophylax lessonae, assembly GCF_965119305.1. Classification (NCBI taxonomy): domain Eukaryota; kingdom Metazoa; phylum Chordata; class Amphibia; order Anura; family Ranidae; genus Pelophylax; species Pelophylax lessonae. Next base: position 121,066,685 of record NC_138773.1, on the reverse strand, counting down.
ATAGTACATACATGTTATTTTCTTTAAATCCTTGTATGTTGAAGTGGCTCCCTCTTTAGCACAGCGAAAACCTATGCGGTTTCCTGAAAAATATATATGGGGTTCAACTGCATGGTTCGTAGTAGTGTTTGTATGATGATTCTACAAGTGTAGAATCATCATACAAACACTACTACGAACCATGCAGTTGAACCCCATATATATTTTTCAGGAAACCGCATAGGTTTTCGCTGTGCTAAAGAGGGAGCCACTTCAACATACAAGGATTTAAAGAAAATAACATGTATGTACTATTTTGAATAACTCACCACAATTTATATATTTAACAAAAGTGGTGAAACTTATAAATATTTAACACCATATCTGCATTTTACCAACAGAAATGGTGACTATCAACCTTGAAAAAGGCTCCTTAAGGGGCCGAAACGCGTAGGATATAGGAGACATCTCTGATCTGAGCAACCCAAGCTTAACAGCAGGGAATGACAGAGATATACCCTTAAAAGTCACCATTTACCACGTGTCACTAATCCTCCATCTACTACACACTTTCACAAGGGTCTATAACCCTCTCACGCAACTGTACTCCACTGTACATATGTTTTAAGGATTAAATACCATTTTACTATTATTAGCGATTTTGCTTGTACTTTTTTGTATTTTCCATACTTGCCTCAAAAGTCCCACTTCTTATTGGCCTGAGGTACCAACAACCTATACAACATTTGACCAGGGATGACGGCAAACCCGACTATACATAGGGTCATAGAGATCAAAACCCCTTCTATACCATGGATTACACCCCTATATATTGCACTGCACACCAATACCAAAATATTGCAGCCCTTTAAATGACTTTTGTGGACATTAACTGAGCGATTTGTGTCACTGCAGATCTGTCCCTAGAGCACACTTGATACCTGTCCCCAAACTGAACAGAAATTGCACACCAATACCAAATAAATTGCAGCCCTTTAAATGACTTTTGTGTCACTGTCGATCTCTAACTGTCCCTAAAGCACAGACTGGATACCTGTCCCTAAACTGAAAAGAGACTGTAGTAGACCTATACCGAAATACCAGCCCTGAAAAGGACTTTTGTGGATCTTAACAGAGCTATTTGTGTCTGGCAATCTCTCCCTGATGAACAGACCTTTCCCTACACTGACAAAAAGCAGAATGTGAAATGGCCGCCTGCTCTGGTCTTTTTATAAGGTAGGGGGCATGTCCATGTGCTGAAATGTTTCAATTGGCTGTCCCGTTCTACCTGACGGCTGTGTCATGGGTCAAAGTTCTCCCCAATGTAAACTAATATGACCACCGCGAACAACGCCATGTGTTCGTAAAATTGGCGGGTAGCGAACAAGCAAAATTTGCTGAAAACCGACAGTCGGGCAAACCGCAAGGTCATCTCTATTAGCAAACCTAAATACAAAATGTAATAGTGGTTGAAATTGTATAGGGGAGGATTAAATCTGCTGCCAGGTTATTTTTTGCTGTCTGTTTAACATTGTGGATAATGAACTTCACTTGTTTTCCAAAGATCCAAAAGATTATTAGAGGATATTTCCCAAAGGTAAAATGCCTTCTAGGACAGTTGTCCTGGAACATGTGTCTACATTGAAAGATTTCCCCTGACCTCTTGTTTTAGGTACAGCTCTAAAATGTTGAATCTCTGCTCACTTTTCAAGAGTCTGTAATAGTGAGCCCTTTTAGTTCACCAACTCGGGGGTTCCCCAGGGTCCAGAGTCTAAGCCTCAGCCGGCTTCCTCACCAGAGCACCTAATGGTGGGGATGACCTTGAAGCAAGCTGGAACCAGGTCGCGGCCCCCAGGTACTCCCAGCTGGGAATGCAGACAACACTTAGTAAGTGCAGAGTACAACAGGAGACTGAAGGGAAACCAGGAAACAAGCCAGAGTCAGGGCAGGTGGCAGACAAGCACAACAATATTGACGAAGCTGGGATGGGTACACAGATAGTCAGACACAGGATATACAGGTAGTAACTAGTGTTGAGTGAACCCGGACTGTATTATTCGGGTCCGTACCGGATAATTGGATTTTTGTTACCCGGACACGGACGCGAAAACTTTACTGTATGTTCGGTTTTTAAAATCCGTGTTTGGTAATTTTATTTCCTGTTTTGTATGTAATGGCGCGCTTTTAATGGCGGGCTTTCAACAGCCAATCAACAAGCATTTAACTGGTGTGCGCCATCACAGCCATGCCTACTAATGTATTAGTAGCTGTGATTGGCCAGCTGAAGCATGTGACCCAGGTCTTTATAAGCTCGAGAGACACAGCGCGGTGCGTCAGTCTGCTGTAGTGTAGGGAGAGAGCACACAGAACGGGGCTGGCTGCTGCTGATTAGGGACAGACAGGGTAAAACAACATTGTGCTGAAAAGAATGCAGGGACAGGTCGGAGTGTAGGCAGGGAAAAATATTTGAGCATTTTAGGGACAGGCTGGAGAGATTAGGCAGGGAGAGATTAGGAGACACAGGACAGAACAATCATCCGTTAGCGATCTACATCGATTTTGCTGTGTGGGGGGTGGTGCAGTGAACAATCTTTTTGCCCTCACTTGAGTCCACTGAGGAGGAGGAGGAGGGAGAAAAAAATATATTTTTATCAGTCTGTTGTGTGCAGCGTTCAGCTATATTTTACTACAGAGTGCTGTTCTAATCTGCTATTTAAAAATTACAAATTTAAAGGGGAATTTTTTTTAAGAGCACTTGCCATGCTCTTAACTACATTTTGCTGCCATTTGCAGCACTCTAGCTCTTTCCATTGTTTTTTTAGAGCCATTTTAGTGCCTGAAAGTTCGGGTCCCCATTGACTTCAATGGGGTTCGGTGTCCGGGTAAAGTTCGAAAAAAAGTCCGGGACACGGACCCGGACTTTTTTTTCAAGTTCGGCCGAACCCGCCGAACACGGACATCCAGGTGTCCGCTCAACTCTAGTAGTAACAACAAGGAGGTCAGAGAACTGTGAAGTTGCTCAGGCAAGGAGCACTGCACTGAACACGTGTATATATATATATAGAGAAGCAAACAGGGAGGTGACCCAGGAAGCAATAGAAGGGACAATTATATAAACCCACAGTGGAGCAGGCAACGCCCATAGGGGAACCGAGAAGCATCTGCCTCTACAGGAGCAAGAATGGGAAAAGATAAGTCAGGTGCTTGGGCTGGAGCAGACACTGGTAACCAAGATGTAGAGTCTGGTGAGGTGGCTGGCAGAGAGGACACAGGGGTGGGAGTGGGCGCAGTTAGCAAAGGTAAGGGAATAAGAGTTGAGGCTTTAGTTTGTACAATGGGCATGACCGGCTGTGCTAAACAGGATCCTGGAATAGGCACTGAAGCTAGTAATGTGGGAACCAGGGCAGGGTCAAAAACATCTTAAGGGAATAAAGGAGCTAGGGTCTCAGCAGACAGGGTACGCAAAGCTGGGACCCCAGGTGGTACAGTGGTCGCAGATGCTGGGACCTCCACCAATCCAGATGGTAGCAGAGTTGGAGCTTTGAGCTGTAGACAAAGTAAAGAGACTGATGGTTTAGGCAGCAAAGAGGGTAAGGAACTAGTGATGGACAGCACTGGAAGGGGGCCCGCAGTAGAAGTAGGAAGGGGAGCAGCTTTTTTACAAAAGACACTTGGGAAGGTCTGATAATGTTGAGGGAGCATCGGAGAGGTGGTGGGAGCACCTTAGGGAGACAAGTCTGATGGCATTGGATGCACCATGACAACACCTGACCAGAGTTCCAATCTAAATAGGGTGAATGATTTTGCAACCGCGGCAGTCCAAGAATGATGGGATTAGAAGACTTAGGAACGATCAGGAAGGACATTTCCTCACGATGAAGAACACCAATATGCATAGCTATGGGTGTTGTTTTGAATCATAATTGGGTCCTAAGGCTATGGCAGAGCCATCAACTGCAGATACTGATAGGGGCTTTGCTAAGGGAATGAGAGGAATGCCCAATTTAGCAGGCAAGGGCTGCTCCATGAAGTTACTTGATATGAGTTCAAGGCCCAATAAATGGAGACAGGTGAGACAGATAGAGGGATGGTGACAGAATTCAGGTTCTGGTCTAGATCACCACCCTCCAAGGTACTCAGCCCTGAGAGTTTTCCTTGGTGGACAGGACAGGACTTATTATGTGGCCGTCAGCTCCGCAGAAAAGGCATAGGCTGAGTTTGAGTCGATGTGATCGCTCATGTGGCGTGAGACATGTATGACCTAGCTGCATGGGTTCTTCCGATTTTGGCTTACTTATAAAGGTGCATTGTTAAGGAGCTTTCTGGAAAGCAGGTGCTAAATGATCCACTGGAGGGGTGACATGGACAAGCCCTTTCCAGACCTTGTTCCTGGAACGGGACATCGTTTTGGATGCTAAATGCAATTAAGTCATCCAAGGTAAAGGGCATACTTTTGCTAGCAAGTTTGATCTTAATACGATGTGCTAAACCCTGCCAAAAGGTTGCAGTAATGGCCACATTATTGCATGCTAGTTCCGAGGCCAAGGTGTGAAAGTGAACTGCGTACTGACTAACAGTCATGCGTTCTTGACAAAGCCGAAGAAGTGCTCCAGCAGCAGATGAGGCCCTGTCAGGCACATCAAAGGTCTTACAGGAAGCTTGCAGGAAGGCAGGAAATCGTAGGATCTTGATGCTCCCAGTGGCGAGGCCCAAGCCAGAGCCTCACCAAAAAGGAGGGATATCATGTACGCCACCTTGGAACGATCAGTAGGGAAATGGTGACTAGCTACCTGGAAGTGAATCGAGCACTGATTGATGAAGCCCCAACAAGCTTTAGGATCACCAGAGAAGCAAAGCAGTAGAGGCAGCTGGAGTTTTGAAGGACTGCCCTTCACTAGAGGGACTACTGGAGCCGGACACAGGAGCCGGAATGGAAGGTGAGGAAGTGGGCACAACCTGAAGCTGATCCAAATGGGAGGAAAGTTCCTGCAGACACTGCATAATCTGTTCTTGATAAGCCTGCTGGACGTCAACTCTCTGCACCAAACATTGAAGTTGATCCGGAAGAGACTGCAGTGTCTCTGCAGAGCTCATGGCCTGAGCAAACTGTCAAGAGTCTGTAATAGTGAGCCCTTGTAGTTCACCAACTCAGGGTTCCCCAGGTTTAACCTCCCTGGTGGCATGATTCTTTCGGATTTTAGGTGCTGAAAGCGTTACCATTATTTTGCATGTAATTCTTAAGAATGAGCAGCCCAAACCAGCCATTTACATATGATATTTTTTTTTTACTGTGCGTTCTTCTTTATAACATCTCGGGTATGATAAAGTTTGAAACACAAAATCATAAATTATAATATAATAAATAACTATAAATAAGTTAAAGTATGTATGTATACATATATATACTGTATATATACATACACACACATATATATATATATATATATATATATATATATATATATATATATATATATATATATATATATATATATATATATATATATATTATATATATATATATATATATATATATATATATATATATGTATATATATATGTATGTATATTGTGATATTTGGGGTGATAGCTCCAAGGGATCACGTGCACAAGCCAGGTAAACTTAAACAAGATGTGGTTTATTTTCTTCCACAACAGAAATAAAGCTTCCAGCAGCAAACAGTTCAGAAAACAGGTATAACCTAAAAGTCCACTTAACTCCAGCATAAATGGTAAATTATAATACGATACCGGCTTTTGGCAGGGGCTTTTACCCCAGGTATGCAGTCCCAAGCAGCCGCCTGTCTCCAGCCACCATGCAGCACACAAACACACTTGTTTTTAGCAGCTCAGTCTCCCAGGTGTATGTCCAGCTCCTACTCTCCCACACCCACTGACACTACTTCCTGTCTTTTTTAAGAGCTGGTCTTTTTAAGAGAGGGCTTAACCCTTGCCTTCCTGTGATCCCATACTTACCTTAACATACAGCCCAAATATTGGTGAAATGTAACACCCATCCAGGACCCAACCTCTATGACCTCCACATACCCCCCCCCCCCCCCCCCTCTGCCTCAAGGTGTTGGAGGCACCATTAGACACCATACAATGGACTCGGGAGAGCGCATCGGCATTCTGATGCTGTCTCCCGGGCCGATGCTCTACCATAAAGTTGAATTCCTGGGGGGACAGGAACCACCTCGTCACCCTGGCATTGGTCTGCTTGTTTTGTCGCATCCAGGTCAACGGGGCATGGTTGGACACCAGGCGAAACTTCCTACCCAGCAGGAAGTAGCGCAGAGAGTCTAGTGCCCACTTGATGGCGAGACATTCCCGCTCCACCACAGCATAGTTTCTCTCTGCCGCCGTCAGTTTCCTACTGAGAAAAACTACGGGGTGCTCTTCCCTATTGACCACTTGCGACAAGACAGCACCCAGTCCAGCATTCGAGGCATCCGTCTGTACTACAAACTCCTTGGAAAAATCCGGCGCTACTAGCACTGGATGCTCACACAATGCTGTTTTAAGCTTCTGAAAAGCTTCCCCGGCCTCTGCATTCCACGTTATCATCACGGAATTTCTCCCTTTTGTTAAATCTGTCAATGGGGCCGCAATAGTAGCAAAGTTGGGGACGAACCTTCGATAGTAGCCGACTATGCCCAGAAAGGCCCTGACCTGTTTTTTTGTTAGGGGGCGGGGCCAGTTATGGATGGCTTCTACCTTATTCATCTGAGGCTTTACTAGTCCCCTACCCACAATGTAGCCCAGGTACTTCGCTTCCTCCATCCCAACAGCTGACTTCTCTGGATTTACAGTAAACCCTGCTCTTTTCAAAGAGTCTAGGACGGCCTGGACCCGAGATAGATGGGACTCCCAATCAGTGCTGAAAATGACAATGTCATCCAGATATACCGAAGCGTATCGTCCATGGGGCTGTAATGTTTTGTCCATAGACCTTTGAAACGTGGCTGAGGCGGAGTGTAAACCAAACGGCATTCTTTTATATTGCCAGTGGCCTTCTGGAGTGGAAAAATCAGTTTTTTCCCTGGCAGCCTTGGTGAGGGGAATCTGCCAATACCCTTTTGTGAGGTCTAGTGTGGTAATATACCGGGCGGGACCCAATCTCTCAATCAATTCATCTATCCGGGGCATTGGATATGCGTCAAATTTTGAGACTTCATTAAGTTTTCTTCATTAAGTCATTGCAAAATCGCAGAGTGCCGTTGGGTTTTGGTACCAGAACGATAGGACTTGACCATTCACTCTGCGATTCTTCAATGATGTCAAGTTCCAACATTCTTTTTACCTCTTCAGACACCGCTTTCCTATATGCTTCTGGGATGCGATAGGGCTTTAAGCGGATTTTTACATTGGGCTCTGTAACAATGTCATGCTCAATTATGTTGGTTAAACCTGGCAATCCTGAAAACTTCTCTTTATTTCTCTGCAGGAATTCTCTCACTTGTTGGCTTTGGGACTTAGTCAGAGTGGCAGCAACATGTACTAGCTCAACTCCTGCAGGATTAATCTTGTAATTAGAGAGGATGCCATATTTGTTAATAGCAGCTAAGATGTTTGGAAGTGTTAATATCGGGTTGGTGATGAAAAACACAAGGTCGTCCGTGAAAGCGGCCACCTTGTGCTGATCGCCAGCAACCCGAATGCCTGAAATGTCGCTAGATCGACTTATTGAGCACAAAAAGGGTTCCAACGTTAAAATAAATATGAGGTGATAGTGGGCATCCCTGCCGGGTGCCATTCGAGATTGGAAAGTAATCCGAGCACCATTCGTTTACTTGTACCGATGCCGATGGTCTAGAGTATAGGGCCTGGATGCATTGCTGCATCCATGGTCCCAGGCCTATATATGACAGGGGGCTCGAATAAAGCTCCAGGCCACCCTGTCAAAAGCCTTCTCCACGTCCGTAGATAATAATACCATTGGAGTATGTGAAACCCGTGCTTCGTGTACCAGATCAATAGCCCTTATAGTGTTATCTCTTGCTTTGCGATGCGGTACAAACCCCACCTGGTCGAAATGCACCAGGCGGGGGATGTGTGGCACTAGACGATTTGCAAGGATCTTTGCAAACAATTTGGTATCGCAATTTAAAAGGGAAATAGGCCTATAGCTGTCGCAGAACTGATGGTCCTTCCCCTCTTTATAAATAAGGGCTATATAAGCCCTCAAAGAGTCAATAGGAGACATGGCACCCTCTCCTACATTATTAAAATGCTCCAGGAGGGGTTTACCTAAATATGCCAGAAATTGCTGGTAATATGGCAAAGAAAGCCCATCTGGTCCAGGGGCCTTATGGGGTTTAGATTGTGAGAGGGCAGATGATAATTCCTCAATAGTAATTGCCCCTTCCAAGGTAGATGCCTGCTCCACTGTAAGGGTGGGCATTCCTGATTCTCGGAGGTAGATCTCTGATAATTCCCTCTCCTCGCTAGGGGAAGTTATTCTCTCAGGGGTTGTTGTGTTATAAAGAGAATGATAAAATGAATAGAACTCGTCCGAAATAGCAGACGAGGTATGAACCTCTCGTCCACCAGGCGTTTGTATATGAGATATATGTGTTCTCTTTCTCGGGCCCCTTAAAGCCTGTGCAAGCATCGCACCTGGTTTATTTGAAAATTCATAGTAGTGTCTCCTAGCCCATGCCATACCTTTAATCGTCTTCTGAAACAGGAGGCCATTTAATTCTTCTCTGGCTTGAGTTAAGGGGACAAGTTTTTTCCGCAGCTAGGGATTGCTTGTGTTGTTTACTAAGAGATTCTATCCTTGAGAAGAGGGCTGTCATTCTACTTTCCTGTTCCCTTTTACGTTGAGCTCCTATTCGCATAAGGACCCCACGAATTACGCATTTATGCGCCTCCCAGATTACAGATGGGGATAGTGAGTCATCCATATTATCTTTAAAATAATTAGAAATCGCAGACTCTATCTCCACCCTGACTTCCGGGAACTGGAGTAAGGACTCATTGAGCCTCCAAGTACATGGTTTTACATGTCCAGATTCCCATGCAATAACTACGTGGACAGGAGCGTGGTCTGATATAGAAAATGAATCGATATGCGAGGAGATAACCAAGGGGAGATCACTTTGAGGGAGTAAAATGCGATCTATTCGAGTGTAGACATTGTGGGTCGGAGAGTAGTAGGTATAATCCCGCTCACCTGGGTGCATCAGTCGCCAAGGGTCAGTCAGGTCAAGGAGAGACAGTTCCCGCTGCAGTTGGCGTAACCGGGTATGGGAAATACATGAACTTCCCCTGGAAGAATCCAGGAGGGGTTCAGGTATAAAATTAAAGTCTCCACCCATCACGAGGTGCCCTTCTCGAAACCCCAAAACTACCGGAATCAATTGCTGTTGGAAAGATATATGATCTGAGTTAGGCATATAAACATTTAATAAAGTTACCGTTGTCTGACCAACCCTTCCCTTAATCAACAAAAATCTTCCACCTGGGTCTATCAGCTCCTCTCTAAACACCCATGGCAAAAATTTAGATATGATAATACTCACTCCTTTTGATTTGGGTATTGGTGAGGGAGCATGATACACCCAGGGGAAATCCCTATTATATAGCCTGGGGATGGTATCTTTCCGAAAATACTTTTCCTGTAAAAATGCCATATGTGAATGACTGTGTTTTAAATCTGATAGAAGACGTGACCATTTCTCTGGGGTGGGTAAACCTCTTACATTAAGGGTGGTTACCTTATATACTGGGACCGCTCGTGCAGGGCTAGGTGACATGGTTACCCTGGAGGCCCAAAACAAACAAAAAAAAAAAACTTTTTTTTTTTTAAAGAAACCCCCCCTCCCCCCAGCTACATACCAATACCTATATACTGGCGCTTCCTAATGTGGGAGAAGTGATCAGAAAAACGCCGTAACATAAAAGGTGTTCACCGGCAAGCAAAAAAATATTAAAAAAATAAATAAGAAAAGAGAAAAAAAAGAAAAGATAATAAGGAGATGTGACTATAGGGTGTCGGCCTACAAAGCATCTTACTCATTTTTGAACTACAACCCCCCTGCACACACATTCAATACTTAATTTTTAAATTATCTGAATTGACAATTATGTCCCCCTCCCTTACCCTCACCCCCCCCCCAATCCCCTCTCCACCCCTACCCCCAAAAGCAACATCCCCACCTTGTATTTCCCGTGAATTAAAAAAAAAAAAAAAACATTGTGGAGTCCGTAGAGTATCTCGAGTCGGTAAATCTTCACAGATTGGATAGTGTATGGGACTCACACTACCGAACCTCATATCCTCAATGCGTGACCCCCAACCGACCAGGCAGAGGACATTACTCATCCGGGCGATGAGGGATCAGCACCAAGGGGAAGGGGCAGGACAGGGGTTTCCAACAAAGGGAGTAGAAATGGATTCTGACCAATACATCACGTGGATGGTCTTTCCTACGCTGCGGGGTGCCTGTACTTTATGTACTCTGTCTATTTCGATCTTCTCTGTAGGAGGGCGCTCCAACAATTTGTTATATATCCCCAAAGCTGCCATCTTTAATTCGGGGCCCAGAACTGTTTCTGGGACCCCCCGCAGCCTAATATTATTTCTCCGGCTGCGATTTTCATTGTCATCCTGTTGGAGTCGCAAAATGGTTAGTTGATTCTGTATATAGACCTGTGCGTTTTCTATAGCATTAACTCTGGTTTCCAATATAGATTGGGCCACCCCCACAGCCACTACTTTGTTATCTATTTATGTAAATTGCTGTTTTATGGCATTAATTTCAAGAGAAAGATTACTCACAATCGATACTGCCATCTCATTTATATCCTGCTTTGTCGGTATTAATAATTAATAAGAGCAGTTCTCTCCATTCTGAAGGCTGAGGGTTTTCCAATTGACCAGGGGATGGATGATCATCCATTGTGTCTGCCCGTGGTTTGTCCATTATGGAGGTCGGCTGTGGGGAGCCTCGAGGAGAAGCAGAGGTATCTGTTGAATGGCCCTGTGCCGGTTTAGAAAGCTTTTTCAGCGAGGTATGGCCGGTGTTAAGTGGACGCGGCGGCGCCATCTCAGCTGGAGAGGAGACACACTGAGCTGCGGGATGCCGGATGAAGTATGTCGCAATGTCCGGTCTCCTACCGGTCTCCAAGGGCTTCGCCGGGTTATCAGAGACTGACATGTGCAGAGGTTCAAGGCAGGGTCAGGTTCGCTAGCTGCATGAGGCCTGAGCACTGCTGTGGATCACAGAGCTCCTGAGGAACACACCCTTACTGCATCATTACTGAGCCACACCCCCGTGTGTTTTACTTTTGAATTTGTTGCCGGTTCCACCCCCCTGCGAACGTCACATCGCAGGAGACGGAACCCGGGACACAGAGAGCATCAGGAGGAAGATCCACCACCGCACACCGCCGGGATACATCGCTGGATCCTGGTGACAAGGTAAGTAACCCAGTGGTGTATTTAAGTTTTGTGCTGCCCTAGGCCTGACTAAACTTGTGCAACCCCTAATTAAAATATGACCCACCTCTTCCTGTAAAGGCCACACCTCTTCCTGTTTATGACCCGCCCTTTCACCTGTAAACCACAGACCACAAACACAGTCTATCAGTGCCCATCAGGGCAGCCTCATTAGTGCCCATCAGTGCAGCATATCAGTGCTGCCTTATTAGTGTAGCCTCATTAGTGCCCATCAGTGCAGTTTATCAGTACCCACCATTGACGCCTCATCAGTGCCCATCAGTGCAGCCTATTAGTGCCCATCAGTGCAGCCTATCAGTGCCAATCAGTGCAGCCTATCAGTGCCCATCAGTGCAGCCTATCAGTGCAGCCTTATGTCCCTGGATTAGTAAGATTACTCCTTTCTTTCAATATATTTGGACTTGTGTTTGCTGCCACTGATTGTAATCATAGGATTATTTCACTTATTTGTATAATGACTAGGAAGTCCAGAGTCATAATACAAATAAGGGAAATAATCAGTGGCAGCAAACACAAGTCCAAATATCTTTTAAGATGGGAGTAATCTTACTAATCCATTGACATATTGCGATAGTACATATGAGATGAGCAAGTCCAAAATATTATTGAAATCGTATACAATTAAAAGTCCTAATTGTATATGATGCAATTCAGTATGCTCGTTCAAGGACAAGAATGTTTAAAGAAATGAAATTATATTATTGACATGATGCCTGCCATACCTGGGGGCAGAGGAGTGTAGGCGGAACATTAGGCTGCAGTGCCACACTTATTGGCATTGGCGGTTGTATTAAGTGTGGCCGGCGGTCTGACCGAATGTCCTGACCGGCCGTTATTATCATACCGGCAGGTAGCAGTGTGACCGCTTTATGGGGGTGCCAGACTGATTTGCCTCCTGGACCCTGCCCTCTGGCCCAATTCACCCCATAAGACTGGCACTATACTAAAAGTGTAGCGCAAGCCAACGGTGACCCTTTTCGTGCGGGAGCCGGGAGGAGGCTGTATTTTTTCCTGCGGGGTGCAGCTTTTTGCTGCCCCCCTGAAAAGTACCGCCCTAGGCCTGGGCCTTGTTGGCCTAGGCCAAGATATAACACTGAAGTAACCCCTCTACCAGGATCCAGCGATCTTCCTAGCGGTACCCCGAGTGTAGCTGGGGGTTACCGCTTTTGCCACTGAAATTTAACCCCAAGCCACACTCGGGAATACCGCTAGGAAGGTTAAGCCCCAGCTTGCTTCTTCACCAGGGCCCTGCCCTGATGGTAGGGATGGCTTTGCAGCAAGCTGGAACCAGGACACGGCCCCCAGGTACGCTCAGGCAAGGAGCATTGCACTGAGCACGTGTGTATATATATATATATATATATATATATATACTGTATATATATATATATATATATATATATATATATATATATATATATATATATATATGTATATATATATATATATATATATATATATATATATGTATATATATATATATATATATATATATATATATATACAGTGCCTTGCAAAACTATTTACCCCCCTTGACTTTTTACCTATTTTGTTACATTACAGCCTTAAGTTCAATGTTTTGTTAATCTGAATTTTATGTGATGGATCAGAACACAATAGTCTTAATTGGTGAAGTGAAATGAGAAAAATATATGCATAAAACAATTTTTTAGAAATAGAAAACAGAAAATTGACATGTGCTTATGTATTCACCACCCTTGTTATTAATCTCATTAAAACGCTCTGGTGCAACCAATTACCTTCAGAAGTCACATAATTAGTGAAATGATGTCCACCTGTGTGCAATCTGTGTCACATGATCTGTCATTACATATACACACCTTTTTTGAAAGGCCCAGAGGCTGCAACACCTAAGCAAGAGGCACCACTAACCAAACACTGCCATGAAGACCATGGAACTCTCCAAACAAGTAATGGACAACGTTCTTGAGAAGTACAAGTCAGGGTTAAGTTATAAAAAAAAATATCCAAATCTTTGATGATCCCCAAGAGCACCATCAAATCTATCATAGCCAACTGGAAAGAAACTGGCACAACAGCAAACCTGCCAAGAGACGGCCACCCACCATAATTAATGGACCGGGCAAGGAGGGCATTAATCAGAGAGGCAGCACAGAGACCTAAGGTAACCCTGGCGGAGCTGCAGAGTTCCACAGCAGAAACTAGAGTATCTGTATATAAGATGACAATAAGCCATACGCTCCATAGAGTTTGGCTATATGGCAGAGTGGCCAGAAGAAAGCCATTACTTTCAGCAAAATAAACAAAATGGCAAGTTTTGAGTTTGCGAAAAGGCATGTGGGAGACTCCCAAAATGTATGGAGGAAGGTGCTCTGGTCTGATGAGACTAAAATTTAACTTTTTGGCCTTTAAAGAAAACGCTATGTCTGGCGCAAACCCAACATATCACATCACCCAAAGGACACTATACCCACAGTGAAACATGGTGGCAGTGAAAAATGGTGGTGGCCGCATCATGCTGTGGGGATGTTTTTAAGCAGCTGGGACTGGGAAACTGGTCAGAGTTGAGGGAAAGATGGATGGTGCTCAATACAGGGATATTCTTGAGCAAAACCTGTACTACTCTGTGCGTGATTTGAAGCTAGGACGGAGGTTTACCTTCCAGCAGGACAATGACCCCAAACACACTGCTAAAGTAACACTTGAGTGGTTTAAGGGGAAACATGTAAATGTGTTGGAATGGCCTAGTCAAAGCCCAGACCTCAATCCAATAGAAAATCTATGGTCAGACTTAAAGATTGCTGTTCACAAGCGCAAACCATCCAACTTTAAGGAGCTGGAGCAGTTTTGCAAGGAGGAATGGGCAAAAATCACAGTGGTAAGATGTGGCAAGCTCATAGAGAGACTTATCCAAAGTGACTTGGAGCTGTGATTGCTGCAAAAGGTGGCTCTACAAAGTATTGACTTTAGGGGGGTGAATAGTTATGTATATATATATATATGCACATACAGTATCTCACAAAAGTGAGTACACCCCTAAGTGAAAGTGTCAATATTTTGTGTGGCCACCATTATTTTTCAGTACTGCCTTAACCCACTTGGGCATGGAGTTCACCAGAGCTTCACAGGTTGCCACTGGAGTCCTCTTCCACTCCTCCATGAGAAATATGGAGCTGGTGGATGTTAGAGATCTTGCGCTCCTCCACCTTCCGAATGAAGATGTCCTACAAATGCTCAATAGGGTTTGGGCCTGGAGACATGCTTGGCCAGTCCATCCTCTTTACCCTCAGCTTCTTTAGCAAGGCAGTGGTCATCTGCCCCAAGGTGGGGTCTTTATCCTGTTGGAATACTGCCCTGTGGCCCAGTCTCCGAAGGGAGGGGATCATTATCTGCTTCAGTATGTCACTGTACATGTTGGCATTCATGGTTCCCTCAATGAACTGTGGCTCCCCAGTGTTGGCAGCACTCATGCAGCCCCAGACCATGACACTCCCACCACCATGCTTGACTGTAGGCAAAACACACTTGTCTTTGTGCTCCTCATCTGGTTGCCGCCACACAAGCTTGACACCATCTAAACCAAATAAGTTTATCTTGGTCTCATCAGACCACAGGACATGGTTCCAGTAATCCATGTCCCTAGTATGCTTGTCTTCAGCAGACTGTTTGTGGGCTTTTTTCTGCATCATCTTTATAAGAGTCTTCCTTCTGGGACAAAAGCCATGCAGACCGATTTGATGCAGTGTGCAGCATATGGTCTGAGCACTGACAGGCTGACCCCCCACCCCTTCAACCTCTGAAGCAATGCTGGCAGCACTCATACATCTATTTCCCAAAGACAACCTCTGGATATGACGCAGAGCACATGCACTCAACTCCTTTGGTCGACCACGGTGAGGCCTGTTCTGAGTGGAGCTTGTCCTGTTAAGCCACTGAATGGTCTTGGCCACCATGCTGCAGCTCAGTTTCAAGGTCTTGGCAATCTTCTTATAGCCTATTCCATCTTTATGTAGAGCGACAATTCTTTTTTTCAGATCCTCAGAGAGTTCTTTGCCATGAGGTGTCATGTTGAACTTCCAAAACTTCCAATGACCAATATGAGAGAGTGAGAGCGATAACACCAAATTTGACACACCTGCTCCCCATTCACACCTGAGACCTTGTAACACTAACAAGTCACATGACACCGGGGAGGAAAAATGGCTAATTGGGCCCAATTTGGACATTGTCCCTTGGGGGTGTACTCACTTTTGTTGCCAGCAGTTTAGACATTAATGGCTGTGTGTTGAGTTATCTTGAGGGGACTGCAAATTTACACTGTTATGCAAGCTGTACACTCACTACTTTACATTGTAGCAAAGTTTAATTTCCTCAGTGTTGTCACATAAAAAGGTATAATAAAATATGTACAAAAATGTGAGAGGTGTACTCACTTTTGTGAGATGCTGTATATATATATATATATATATATATATATATATATATATATATATATATATATAAGGAAGGAAACAGGGAGGTGACCCAGGAAGTAATAGAAGGGAAAAGGATATAAACCCACAGTGGACCAGGCAATGCCCATAGGTGAACAGAGAAGCCAAACATCACATGTGAAATGGGGTCACAGATCTAGCAGAACCCTGCAGCCAGGAGGTAAGAATTTCACAAACACTTGCAGGCTAGAAGGTGACATCACTTTTTTTTCTCTGTGTCAGTGGTCACTAATATACATATAGGGGTGAACTGCCCCAATGGGTACAAAGAATTAAAAAAAACAAAAATTGATAAAGGGTCTAACCCGTCCCCACATGAAGTGTTGGTTCATGAAGAACACCATGGATTGATTTACTAAAGGAAAAAAAAAAATGTAAATATTTTGGAAAACATAGTAAATGGAAAAGGTTGTGGCATCTGAGTGTGAGAAATAAACTGAAAAATGAGTGTGAGGGATGCAGTGCATGTTGGTGCTGAAGCATTATGATAGAGTTACAAAAGAATTTGATTTACATTCTTGTTAGGTAATTATTAAATTATATTACAAACCCCTAGTATTATTGAGAGGTTATATACTCAGCTTTTCACACAATCTCTTGCACATGCTGGATAGTGATAATAATGGACTAACTAGGGTGAATATTTTCCTTAGTTGAGAGTCACAATGAAGATTTAATTAACCACTTGTCGCCCGCCCACTGTCAAATGATGGCGGAGCAGAGTGGTGCGGCTCTTGTTCTGGGACGATGTCATAAGACGGTGCCCCAGGACAACCTCTCTCGCGTGCCCAGTACGACAATTGTGGCCGCGCCGTGTTGCTAGGACAGAGCGCGACCCTGATCTTGGTAAAGAGCTAATGGCATGACCGGCTGTGTCCAATCACAGCCGGTCAGATGTAAATGAGGAAGTGCCATTTATCGGCTCTTCTCGCCTCACACTGTCTGAGTGTGTGGCGAGGAGAGCCGATCAGTGGCTCCTCCTCAAAGGGGAGCCTAGGAGAGGTAGTCAGGGCACTGATCATCAGTGCCCTGATTACTGTAAAGTAAAAAAACAGTGCCCATAAGTCCCCCCCAACTAATGCCCATCAGTGCCCACAGTGTCCACCATCAGTGCTCACAGTGCCCACTATCAGTGCCCATAGTGCTGCCAGTCAGTGCCCATCAGTGCCTGCTCATCTGTGCTGCCCATCAGTGTCCATCAGTGATGCCTATCAGTGCCACCTCTCAGTGCTCATCAGTGCCGCCTATCAGTGCCACCTATCAGTGTGGCATATTAGTACCTCCTCATCAGTGCCCATAAGTGCCACCTCATCAGCGCAAATCAGTGAAGGAGAAAAATTACTTTTTTTCAAAATTTACTCACAGAAAAGAGGAAACTTTTTTTTTCAAAATTTTCTGACTTTTTTTTGTAAGAAATAAAAAACCCAGCAGTGAATAAATACCACCAAAAGAAAGCTCTTTTTGTGTGAAAAAATGATCAAAATTTCAAATGGGTACAGTATAGCATGACCGCGCAATTGTCATTCAAAGTGTGACAGCGCTGACAGTTGAAAATTGGTCTGGGCAGTAAGGGGGTGAAAGGGCACTGTATTGAAGTGGTAAACTGTAAAATTGAAAAAAATATTTTGGCAAAAATAAATAAAAAATATAAAGCGAATGACAAAAAAAAAAATACAAAACAATTGAAAAAGTGCCAAGAATTAAAGTGGAGTTCCACCCTATTTTTATACTTACCTCCATCTTCTCGCTCCGGGTCACCTGAAAAAGAAATGGATAATCGCATATTTTTTTTTTTTTTACTTACCTCGTAGCGAAGAAAATATACTTACCTTACTTCCTTCTTCCTCCTTCCTCGGCCGCGGCCCGTCGTCACTTCCTGGCTCTGCAATGATTCCTGGGAGCTGGACGTCATAGCTCCCAGGAATCATTGCGCCTGCACCGGCCCCGACGTCAGTTCCGGGTCGCGCACGTCATCCCCTTCTAAACAGCTTCTGGGCATGCCCAGAAGCTGTGGAGGGGTGACGCGCGCGACCCGGAAGTGACGTCGGGGCCGGCGCAGAGCATCGTGGGACCACAGAAGGCGGAAGAAGATGCCGAAGAGGACGCGCTGGCTTCAAGCTGCCCACATCTGAGATGGCAGCGCTGGACAAGACGTTTGCAAGGTAAGTATTTCGTCTTGCAGGTAAGTGCAACCCGGGACAGATCAGAGGCTAGCCATTGTGGAATGCACTAGCCCTGACTGTCCCGGGGGTATTAAAAAAAAATAAAAAAATCCAGGGTGGAACTCCGCTTTAACTAAACTGAATTTATTAACCCTTGACAAGAAAGGGGTAGGAGGGGATATGCTCACCTCGTTTAAATGCATTCATGGTCCATAAAGTGAACTCAGTTACCATCACCACAGACACGAGGGCATTCTTTGCAACTGAAGCAAAATAGATTTAACTTCTGCATAAAGAAAAGATTATTTACTGCATGTGAAAATGTGTCATAATAATCCTCAGGAGATGGTTCTAAATGACTCAGTTGGATGTGTTTGTAAATAAATGGCTAGGATATAGAATTTTAGAATGGTAATTCAAGAAGTCATCCAAAAGTTATTACCAGGCTACAGATTATAAGCACAAAAAAGCACTCTGGGCCCTGCTTTCTGAATTCTTTTATATTTACTGTGAACTCTCCCTGAAAAATTTTTGGGAACTCGCAATATTTTAATTTGAACGCTAATGGGTGATGTTAAGTTAACTTATTGGGATTGGTTGGTTGGTGGAATGTTTTATTTTTGACACAAGGGTTTAAATAGAAGAATGAATAGAACAGAAGGAAGCCAATGCTCTACGTGAATGCCTCTTGATAGAGGCTACAGTAAGACCTATCTAAAGGCCCGTACACACGAGTCGAAATTCGGCCGGGAATTTTCGTCCGACGACTGATCTGCCGATTTGCGGCTTGTTAGTATGGTGCTCTGGACAACTGACTCCGACTTTTCGGCCGAAAAAATTCTGGTGTGCAGGCTACAACATTTTTGTCCACCGTCAAAACACGTCCGATTTTCGTGCAGTCAGTACAGATTTCGACAGGGAAAAATCTTATGAGCAAGACTGGGCATGCTCAGAGATGAAAGAACACAAAGAAAGCAATCCGACACATGACATCACTTCTGAAGTAGAATTCTGCCGTGCGGGAAAATTTGTGTGCAGTCTAGAGCACATTCCAACCAACAAGCACCACTCTGGACAAAAGACTGACGACTGGTCGGCGGAAATTCACTTTACCAGCCTTTACTAGGACTCACTATAGACCTTCCCTGACATACAAGGCCAAAAGACCTACACAAACCTCGTCCACCAGAATAATCACTAGGTACAACAGGCTACACGATAAGTCCGTACCATATATAAAAAGTTTTGGTATCTGTTAACTTCAGACCCAAAAATGTATCGATTTATCAAACCATATTCTGAAATTACATACAAAAAATCTCGATCACTTAGAGATTCCCCAGAGACTAGCCACCATTTGTGTGACAATTTTTTGGACAATAAAGTCCTGGGGACTTTTCCCTGTGGTAGATGCAATTACTCCAGTTATATCTTCCCTCCCGAATGACACGATGTGGACACCGAAATACAGAATCACATGCCAAACGATTGGTGATATTTACATAATGAAGTGTCAATGTAAAGCTTTTTACATAGGGAAAACTAAACGTCCCTTTTTCAAGAGAATCAGGGATAATGCATCCCTGTTCCTTAAAGAAAAAAATGGAGACACCAATCAGCAGACATATGTGCCTATATCACAACTTCAATTTGATCTTAATTGGTTTCTATCAATTTGAACACATGCCCTTACATGAGAGGGGGGTTGATAAAAGACTACTACAGTTGGAAACAAGATGGAAATACTTGTTACAGGCCACAAGATCTCCTGGGCTTAAGGAGGGGATATGTTTTAAGCCATTCTTGTAATTTGCATGGGAGGGTTTTCCTTTGTTTCACTCCCTATGAGGAGCCTCTACTTTGATGAAATGTGAATCTTCCATGGGGATATCTTATTGAATTCATGTTGCTTTACTAATACTACCTCCAAGTTGGTATTACTTTATTGTTGTATTATGCACATATATTTGGTTATTGGGATTGCAGCAGCAGCTTGTTGTGTATGTACAGTACATGTGTGGGTTTTTCTTCAGCACCATATTGGTGTTGTTCTTGTAACATCACATGTGTTTGCTATGTTATCATTCAATGTTCATACATTCCTCTACCCAGTAGGGTTTCATTACCCATTTCATATTCCTCTTCTGAATTTATTCATTTACATTTTTCCCTTCTCGTCTGTCAGGGATGACATACCTGCCCTTGGAGTCACCCACCCTGGCAAGGAGCCCCTGAAAGGATGCCAGAGGCATGTTTTTCGGCTAACAGGTGAGAAACACTCTCTGGGTGGCGTCACCTCCGCCTTTGCCTTTGTGAGGCAGCTGCATGCTGCTCACAGGGGGGCGAAAGTCAGGGCAGAACTAGGGCCTACTCTGATCCAGCACATCACTGCCAGTGATGTACAGGGGGAGGGTGTCGGCACTAGTGGGTGTGGCCGGTCAGCATGATGGGCCTCGTCGTTGCCGTATCCCCGCCCCTGGATGTCTCTCCATCACGTGCAATTGTAAAGGAAACTTCCAGGTCACATGAATGGCACATTCCACGCATGTGCGAATCCCCATACTAGCATCCGCATCCCATCATGACGTACACACGTCGGCGGGATGGAAAGGGGTATTAATAGACCCTTGTGGTGGAGGCCACACTGTAGGAGCTCTGTGGAGCTGGAAAGCCAATACGCTGCAAACAGGTTGTAGTTTTAGCTTTCATGCCTACATCCCATCCAGCTTTAGATTGATACAATGGTGCTTGAATTTATGGCCTATATTATTACTTCTCATTAGAATCTATTGATTCCAATGGGACCATAGGACCTGCTGGTTGTTTGAGGATGTTGGCACCTCAGACAGATCAAGCTCAGCACTTACCCATTAAAAGGTACAGTAAAAGTCAACTTATTATGAAAAAATAGAAGTTTATAGTGCTTGACAATTTATAAGGTATGCAATACTGGTTGTTGCGATTACCTATTTACTTCATATTCACTTTTTTTTTTTTTTGGGGGGGGGGGGGGAATGTTACATGCAAGTACTCCTAAATTACATTTACTACTATTATCTTGAAATATTATAAAGATAGATATACCGTATCTCACAAAAGTGAGTACGCGTCTCACATTTTTGCAAATATGTTATATCTTTTCATGTGACAACACTGAAGAAATTACACTTTGCTACAATGTAAAGTAGTGAGTGTACATCTTGTATAACAATGTCAATTTGCTGTCACCTCAAAATAACTCAACACACAGCCATTAATGTCTAAACCACTGTCAACAAAAGTGAGTACACCCCTAGCAAAAAATGTCCAAATTGGGCCCAAAGTGTAAATATTTTGTGTGGCCACCATTATTTTCCAGCACTGCCTTAACCCACTTGAGCATGGAGTTCACTAGAGCTTCACAGGTTGCCACTGGAGTCCTCTTCCTATCTTCCATGATGACATCACAGAGCTGGTGGATGTTGGAGACCTTGCGCTCCTCCACCTTCCATTTGAGGATGCCCCACAGATGCTCAATAGGGTTTAGGTCTGGAGACATGCTTGGCCAGTTCATCACCTTTACCCTCAGGCTCTTTAGCAAGGCAGTGGTCATCTTGGAGATGTGCTTGGGGTCATTATCATGTTAGAAAACAGCCCTGCAGCCCAGTCTCTAAAGGGAGGGGATCATGCTCTGCTTCAGTATGTCACAGTACATGTTGGCATTCATGGTTCCCTCAATGAACTGTAGCTCCCCAGTGCTGGCAGCAATCTTGCAGCCCCAGACCATGATACTCCCACCACCATGCTTGACTGTAGGCAAGACACACTAATCTTTGTACTTCTCACCTGGTTTCTGCCAAACGCTTGACACCATCTGAACCAAATAACTTTATCTTGCTTCCATCAGACCACAGGACATGGTTCCAGTAATCCATGTTCTTAGTCTGCTTGTCTTCAGCAAACTGTTTGTGGGCTTTCTTGTGCATCATCTTTAGAAAAGTCTTCTTTCTGGGATAACAGCCATGCAGACCAATTTGATGTAGTGTGCGGCGTATGGTCTGAGCACTGACAGGCTGACCCCCCACCCCTTCAACCTCTGCAGCAATACTGGCAGCACTCATACGTCTATTTCCAAAAGACAACCTCTGGATATGACGCTGAGAATGTGCACTCAACTTCTTTGGTCGACCATGGCAAGGCCTGTTCTGAGTGGAGCCTGTCCTGTTAAAGTGCTGTATGGTCTTGTCCAACATGCTGCAGCTCAGTTTCAGGGTCTTGGCAAGCATCCTATAGCCTATGCCATCTTTATGTAGAGCAAACATTTTTTTTTTAGATCCTCAGAGAATTCTTTGCCATAAGGTGCCATGTTGAACTTCCAGTGACTAGTATGAGAGAGTGAGAGTGATAACACCAAATTTAACACACCTGCTCCCCATTCACACCTGAGACCGTGTAACACTAACAAGTCACATGACACTGGGGAGGGAAAATAGCTAATTGGGCCCATATTTTCACTTAGGGTTGTACTCACTTTTGTTGCCAGCGGTTTAGACATTAATGGCTGTGTGTTGAGTTATTTTGAGGGGACAGCAAATTTACACTGTTATACAAGCTGTACACTCACTACTTTAAATTGTAGCGAAGTGTAATTTCTTCAGTGTTTCTTCAGTGTTGTCACATGAAAAGATATAGTAAAATATTTACAAAAATGTGAGGGATGTACTCACTTTTGGATGGTCATATGAATGCACTAGTACATCCTTGTGATTGTCTGATGGCCAGTGAACACGCCCCCTCACGGTGTGGGAGTTGGAAATGTTCTGGACCTGAACCACGAAAGAGTATTAGTAGAGATAGAGGAGCAAGTCAAAGGGGGGGGGGGGAGAAGGCGGGAGAAGGAGTGGTGGGGAAAGGGGGGGAAATCAGAGTGATCAAAGACTGAAAGAAATAAAGACAAAAACGAATCTTTAAATGCAAGCTGAGTACATATCTTAGTACAACTTATCATGGATTAGCTCGCTATTGCTAGATGGAGTAACCGGTTAGGTGGAACTTGGAAGGGGGATACTCTCCCGTCTGTGTTTTCTGGACAATTCCCGTTCGGGCTACGGGGGAGATGGGTGTAGTAGAGTTCCGCATATGCAGTCCATTTCCTCCAAAACTTGGCCGAGCCGGTTTTTTCAGGGCCAGGTCCAATTGCTCTTTTAGTAGGAGGGCGGTGAGGTCGGACTTGACTTCCCCCACCTTGGGCGGCGTGGGGGACACCCAATGCCGGAGGATAACCCTCCTAGAAACCATGAAGCAAGTAACCAGCCAGGGTTTGTGTTTCCGTACAACCAAAGATCTTTGTTTAAAGTCCAACCCTGGAGTAGGCTTGGGTGTCCCATCCAAGTAACCAAACAAAAGGGGGAGAGGGTCCCTGGTGGGTTGGAGAGTGGTGACCCTAAGGGTCAAAAGTTCTACTTGATCCCAGAACTTCGATACATGTGGGCATGACCACAGCTTATGTAGCAGGGTGGGACGAGGGGATAGACACCAGGAACAAGCCTGGTAGGGGGAGACAAGCCGGGAGGAGGAAAAGGGAGCATCTTGAGTTGTTGATCTCTCCAGAAGGCATTGCAGATGTAAGTGCAGGTGGTGTTGAATCCTGCCAACAGGAGAGGTTTTGTGGCCGTGAGCGAGAGAGCCTTGTCCCAGGGGGAAGTATGGTAGTCTTTGGATTTGGATTCCAATTCGGATTGAAGGGGGCGGTAGAGCTGTGACAACTTCAAGGGGGGTTCCAGATTCAGAGAGTCCAGTGGGTCAAGGGCAAAATGTCCATTTGGTTTAGAACAAAGAGAGTTTACAAAGGCATGTAGTTGGTGCACGTAGAGGTATTGAATTGAGGGTATTCCAAAGGATGACCGAAGGGTATTGAAAGAGAGTGGAGATCCGGAGATGGGGTCGTAGAGTTGAAACAGAAATTTTAAACCACGGGTTGCCCAGAGGGAATAAATCCGCTCCAGATTAAGATGAAAGAGAGCAGGGTGACCTCCAATAGG
The DNA here is from genome assembly GCF_965119305.1 of Pelophylax lessonae. Taxonomy (NCBI): domain Eukaryota; kingdom Metazoa; phylum Chordata; class Amphibia; order Anura; family Ranidae; genus Pelophylax; species Pelophylax lessonae. The sequence goes on along the minus strand of NC_138773.1, from coordinate 121,042,582 downwards.
CAGATATCGGGATACATGTTTAGGGAGACCGAGTTTCTTACGTAATTCCTTCCATGCAGCCCCGGTGTCCCGGACCCTGAGCAGGATATGCTGTCTTAGGTGCACGGGTAAGTCACCCAGTTTGCAGTGCAGAATAGCACCAAGACTAAATGGCTGTGCAATTTGCAATTCCAATAGAAAATTAGAGACAGTGGAGGTACCATGGATCCAGTCTAGACCTACCCTCACTAGGCTACACAAGTTATAAAGTCTGATGTCAGGGAGATTCATGCCGCCTCTAGGTCGTGGAGGGTACAACTTATGCAGGGCGATGCGGGGTTTCTTAGAAGACCATAAGAAGGCAGTGAGAGACTTGTGAAAAATGACCAAATCCTTGCGTTTAATTAGAAGGGGTAAGGTCTGTATCACATATAATAGTTTGGGGAAGGAGACCATTTTATAAAGGTGACATCTCCCAATGAGGGAAATTGGAAGTTTGGACCATCCGGATAGTTCTTTGGTGATTTTCAGGAAAAGTGGGGAATAATTCAGGTTGTACAAGGACGAAGGGGTCTTGCCAATTTGGATCCCCAGGTATTTAATGTGAGTTTGGCTAGCGGAAAAGGAGAGGACTGTGACCAAGGGGGTGGCTGGGTGTATTTCAGGGATAATATCTCGCTCTTGGTGTAATTTATGCAAACTCCAGAGCAAAGCCTGAACCTGTCAAAGATACTCTTGACCCTTCCTGTGTCTTGTGCCGGATTAGAAGTGAAAAGTAGTATGTCATCAGCAAATAGAACCGAGCGCAGTTCCACATTACCAATCTGGACTCCTGATAGGGGTGCATGATCCGCAAGATAACGGGATAGGGGTTCCAGGGCTAAATTAAAAAGGAGGGGAGAAAGGGGGTAGCCTTGGCGGGTGCCTTTGTGTAGGGGGATGTCATTTGACAGAAAATTCAAAGTGACTACCTTCACAGTTGGTGACTTGTACATGGCGGTGATGAGGTGTAGGAAGGGGCCAGTGAAACCAAATTTTTGGAGGACAAGGTGCAACCAATGAAAACGAACGTTATAAAACGCTTTTTCGGCGTCTAATGTGAGGATGGCAGTATCTGATTGCGGTTGAATTTGTTGTTGGGATAACACAGCCAGAACTTTTCGAATGTTGGCTGTGGCAGAGCGGCCTTTGGTAAAGCCTGATTGAGAGGGATGGAGGATTGTGGGCATTATGTGTGCTAGTCTGCGGGCTATGATTTTTGATAACAGCTTGGCATCAAGGTTGATTAGGGAAATGGGGCGGTATGACCCAGTGTCAGACGGGTCCTTACCCAGTTTGGGGATCAGTTTTATATAAGCTTGGGAGCCTGTGGGAATGTAGGGACCACCGTCTAAGATAGACTGGAAAAGGGACAATAGAGAGGGGGACAGGGCCTGTGTTATTAATTTAAAAAATTCTGATGAGAAGCCGTCTGGGCCGGGGGCTTTTCCAGGGGATAAGGAGGAGATGGCGTCTAAGACCTCTGAGAGGTCAATGGGGGCATTAAGTTGCGAGAGTTGGGAGTCCGAGATCGTGGGCAAGGTGACTTCCCGGAGGTAAGAGCTTCAGCCTCATCTATGGGGTCTTCACCATAGAGCGTGGCGTAGAATTTTTTCATGATCAAATTTATGCCTTCAGGAGATGAGATTTGGGAGCCCATGTGATCTTTTAATGATTAAATTGGTACGACAGTGTGTTGACCCTTGCAGAGGCGCGCTAAGAGTTTACCCGATTTGTTCCCAAATTTATGATATTGTAAGTCGTGGACCGATTTATGAAACTGTTCCTGTGACAGTGCCCATTTATCAAAGTCCTGTTTAGCTTCCTTCCACTGTGCTACATGTGAAGGCGTGTGCTGCTGTTGGAGACTGGCATGCGCAGCTTGGAGCACCGCACTGGCTTTGACATAGCCAGCCGCCGCTCTTCTTTTATATGCTGAGACGAAGGCGATAATACGCCCTCTAAGTACAGCCTTGCCCGTCTCCCAGAGCAGCACCGGGTTATCAATATGTTGGGCATTATCCGAAAGGAAGGCCTGCCACATGTCCTCCAGTACCGTGCGTAAATCAGCGTTGTCCTGCAAGTACGAGGGGAAACGCCAGGGTTTGTAGGTAGACTCTGGAGTAGAGAGCGATAGGGTGACCGAGAGGGGGGAATGATCGGAGATGACCATGTCGTGGATCTCAGGGGAGTGTACTGAACGAAGAATCTAATGGTTGCCGAGGAGATAGTCAATTTGGGAGAAGGAGTCATGGGGAGATGAGTAGAAGGAGTAGGATCTGTCAATGGGATTTGCCAGGCACCAGAGATCTGTGAACTGGAGGCTATCTGTAAAACTAGCAAGAAGGGAAGGGGAGACACCGGTCGTGTGTGGTGTTTTGGGGTTGTGAGTTGATCTATCCATGAGAGGGTCCATCACTGCATTCAAGCCTCCCCCAGGAGAAGAGGCAAATGGACATGGGGGGCCAGGTGGCCCATCAGCTGTTGGAAAAAGGGTACCGAGGGGGGGGGGAGCATAGACATTGGCTAATATGATGGAGTCAGAATTTACCGTCAGTTGAAGGATCAGTAATCTGCCATCTGCATCTGAGTGTAGAGTGGATATGTCGATGGAAACCCGCTTGTGGACCAAGATTAGGACACCTGCTTTACCCTTGGGAGAGGATGAACCATAAACTCGATCCACCCATAGCTTCTTCATGCGGTCTATGTCTGACTGGGATAAGTGAGATTCCTGGAGGAGGGCTATGTCCACGTTTAGGCGGCGTAAGTGGAGTAGTACAGCCATACGTTTATGGGGAGAGAGGAGACCCTTCACATTCCATGAGACTATGCGTAAATCAAGGGGGGTGTAATATGAGGATGAGGAGCTTGCAGGGAGGTAGTGGCATGAGATGAGCACTGTGGGTCACTCGGAGGAAGTAGGAAAGGGCAATGAGGGGAGACACAGGGGCGGCATGAAAAATGGGGGTGCACTGGGGATGAGTTTCGTGCCGTTCACACTCCAGCATATCCAGAGTGGGAAGGGGTGAAACAAACAGGAAAACAAACATAACAGTAGAACATACCATGAGAAATGTGGACTTCACTTTTTTCCGTATGGAGACAATACCTCCGACAGCGTTACCGATTGGTAGCAGAGTCCGCTCGCTCTAATGTCAGATAAGGTACGCTGCAGAAAAGGATGTAGAAGACATTCCAGGCACGATACCCCAGTTGTAGAGGCAGAGAGGCATCAGAACTTCGGTAACGCTGTACAGAGGAGGACAACAAACATAGCAATGTAAAACATTAATACCTTAGTACTGACAGTAAGGCAGAATCAACTAAAGACAAACACATGTTGAGAGATTGCAGAGGGCCTAGAACAAGTGAGAGCTAAATAACAGTGGGATTCCAGGAGTGTAGATAGGGCTAGGCAGTGGTGGTAGCATAGCTCACATGGGCAGAGACAAGCTAATGTGGTCGATCCATTGGAGAATAAGGATTTCAGCGTCGCCTGTCCCTGTATGAGGAGTTAGAAGAAAAGAGACCCCCTCTTGGGAGACTCCTTGCGGGGGCTGCGAAGGTCCCTGTGAGAGGGTGAGGCGGACGACACCGCAGGGGGCTGCGTATCCATTGAAAGATGTAGGTGGGTTTGGATGTAGTCCGTGGCTTCTTCCGGAAGGGAGAAGGCTTTTGATTCGCCAAATTGGTCTGTGAACCTAAGAGTGGCTGGATAGGCAAGAGTAAACTTTAGGCCTTTTTGGAACAAGGCATTACATGCTGGTTGAAAGGCTTTACGTCGGCGTGCCACTTCTTGGGAGTAGTCTGCGAATAGTAACAGTTTATTGCCATCCAAGATAAGCGATTTGGCATTTTTAACCACTTGCCGACCGCCGCACGACTATCTACGTCGGCGGTCAGCCCCTCACAGGCAAACTAACGTAGGGCTACGTTGCTTGCTTGTGAGGGTCTAGGGAGCAAGCGCGCGCCCCCGGAGGCGCGCTCCCGCGTGTTCACGGACCCCCCCGCGCGTGTGACCAGCGGACCCGATGTCCGTCGGCCACTCGGCGATCGGCGGGGGAGAGGGAGAATGTCAGGCAGCTTGTGTAAACAAACTGCCTGTCATTCTCCTCGCTGCAAAGACACTGATAAAACGGATCTAGTATGTAGATCCGTTGATCAGTGTCCTTACAGCTAGAGCCACAGCCAATCACAGTAGAAACCACGCCCCTAGGGACACACACAGCCCCTCCCTTCCAAATAAAGTTAACCCCTTCACTACCAGTGTATTTTTACAGTAACAGTGCATAAGTATAGCACTGATTACTGTAGAAATGTCACTGGTAACCCCAAAAGTGTCAAAAATGTCAGTCAAGGGTCCGATCTGTCCGCCGCAATGTCGCAGTACCGCAAAAAAAATCGCAGATCGCCGCCATTACGCGTTAAAAAAAAAAACAACAAAAATGACAAAAATCTTTCCCTTTGTTAGTAAACGCGATAACTTTTGCGCAAACCAATCAAAATACGCTTTTTCCGATTTTTTTTACCAAACATAGGTAGCATAAAACAAATTGGCCGAAAATTTTTAAAAATTTTGATTTTTACATTTTTTTGGGGGGGAATTTCATATAAAAAAATGTGAAAAATATTGCTATTTTTGCAAAATTTACGCTCTTTTTTTGTTTATAGCGCGTGATCAAAAAATCGCACAGGTGATCAAATACCACCAAAAGAAAGCTCTGTTTGTGGGAAAAAAAGGACGTCAAATTCGTTTAGGTAGAGCGTCGCACGACCGCGCAATTGTCCGTTAAATTCACGCAGTGCCGAATCGCAAAATACCCCCTGGTCGGAATGGGGGTAAAATCTTCCGGGGCTTAAGTGGTTAAAGGATCGCAGCATGGACAGCCTGTCAGCATAGTTCAAGTAGCAGACTATGACCGGGCGGGGGGGTCTTGCATTCGTTGGAGGGCGCTCCCAGGCGATGAGCTCGTTTAACCATGCACGGAACAGAGAGACCAAGTGCCTGGGGGATGCGGGTGGAACAAATTTCAGAGAGGTGACCCGTATTAAATGATTTAGGCAGGCCAATGATCCTTAAATTGTTCCTACGCGACCTGTTCTCAAGGTCGTCTATTTTATCCAACAGGTATTGCTGCGTCTGTGCTGTTTTGGCTTCATTGGTAAATGAGGATTGTAGTTCCTCTTCCAGATCAGAGACTCTGGATTCTATCTCTGTAAGGTGTTTGGCCTGGTCACCCAGCTCCTTTCTTAACTGGGTGATCCCTGCGGTTACCGCCCACTCCACCGCCTTGGTTATGCTGGGCGTTATAATGGAGGCCACTGCCTGCGCCATAAGCTGTTATTGGGGGTCCATGGCAATATGTGGTGCGAGTGCTGTGTGCTGCAGGGCCGCGCATCTACTGCAGGCGCGGCGGCCATATTGCCCGGGGGATGGGGAGCGGCCTGGAGCGGTGGATCTTGAGGCAGCGCAGCCGAGTTACCGGCGGCTCCGTGGACTACGAAGCGATCCATCGATGCGGGTAAGTGCAGGGAGACTCACATGCACTTGAGGAGCTGCTGATGGCAGTCGGCGAGCGGTATGTGAGGAATTTGTAAGACAGGCTTGTCGGAGCCGCTGCGCTCACTCCTTCTCCATACGGCGCCGGAACCGGAAGTCACTTTTCTGAATAAGCCTGTATGGCGAAACAAAATAAAAGCATGGAAACACTCAAAACAACTTAAAAATACTACAGTTTCTGTATGGCAGCAATTTCATGTGCCAATAATTTTATTGATTTGTGTATTTTTGATAAATAAATATTTATTTTTTTAACAGAGTTGCAATAATAACATTACTTAGCAAGAAATAGTACCTCAAAAGCCGCACATCTCGTTCTCTTCCTGTTTTGAGTTTAAATAAAAGGCTATGTTAATCATTTAAACATGTTATATATGTTACAGGTGCCATGTGCTTAAATATTTTTTTTTGTCAGATTTATAAGGGGTCTACAAAAGGTTATGTCAGGGTTGCAGTATCTTTGGAAGACATACAATTAAAGGCACAGTATATTTATGCATTTGCAAAGAAAAAGGCCATAGCATCACTCTTTAAAAACAGTGAAATACCAGCCTTTGCTCACTGCAAAGTACATTTTTATATTGAAGTTTAATTGGAGAAAAATTTGCCATAGCTTACATGCATTGCTCATAAAAAAATCATCTTGGCACATGTGGCGTGGGGTTGTTTTTCAGTTGTTGGGCTTGGCCCCCTTAGTTCAGTGAAGGGAATTCTTAAGGCGTCAGCATACCAAGACATTTTGGACAATTTCATGCTCTCAACTTTGTGGGAACAATTTTGGGATGGCCCCTTCCTGTTCCAACATGACTGCACACCAGTGCACAAAACAAGGTCCATAAAGACAGGATTAGCGAGTTTGGGGTTGATTGGCAAGCACAGAGTCCTGACCACTACCCCAACAAACTGCAAAAGACTGCACACGAATTTTGTCGGCCAACAACAGCCGACTGCAGAAGTGATGTCATGTGATGGTTAACTTTCCTTGTCTTTTTTCTTTTTTGAGCATGCCCAGTCTTGCAAATCTGCTGTCTGTCGGCCGAAATCTGTACTGACTGGCGAACAATCGGCCGTTCTGGTGTTGGCCAACAAAAATTTTAATGCTTGCACGACAGATTCTGTTCGGCCGAAAATGCGCTGTCGGCTGTCGGAAGCATCATACTAACAAGCCTACAATCGTCCGATCGGTCGTCGGCCAAATATTTACGGCCGACAATTGGTACGTGTGTACGGGGCTTAACCTCCAACACTGTCCTGAAGTGTAGACTTCTTCAGCTTGTCAGCCCTGTCATCATAGCATTTTGATGTTTTGCAAAACTCCACCCAGAAGCCAGCCAACTCCTAAGGGCTCTTAAGAGGGTACTGAGGTAGGATGATGTGAAGTGCTGGCCTCTCCCGCCAGCCATTATCTTTGCACATTGCACAGGAAAGTGATTGATTAAAACTTTCAATAACATACCAATTGGGAGGTGGAGGTGGGGGTGGGGGGAATGAGGAACCAGGAAAGGAAAAAAGATAGGCTTATTTAAAATTAGTTTTATAAAATAAGCAGTTAGATTATAACGAGGGGTAAACCTTTGGCGTTTTAAAACTAAAGATACTTCTACATCTAAAACGTATTTTTATCATGAACAGAGAAAAGCAAAGTGTTTTTTTTTTCTTAGAAATAATGGGCAAAGTCATACAAGTCATTCTTTTATACTCCAGTGGCCAACCATGCATCCATAATTCATAAATTACAGCACAAACATTTTTCAGCCTACAATGATAATATAAATGTTCCAATGGGTATCAAAATATTTTAGTGGATACAAGAGAAAAATAATGCAGACAGTCATTGACTTTGTAATGAAAGTAATAATGTCACCATCACCATAATGACAAGCTTGGTAAGTTGATTGCATAGGCTACTTTTACTGTCAAAAGGATCACTGTTATTTTTGTGTTGCATGTTGCAGATTACACTGTCTATATGTGAAAAATGTGTTAAGAAATATACTTTAAATTTTTATGCTGCATAATAACATAAAAAGGCCCCTATTGTCATTGAATTGAATACCCAAAAGAACTATTATTATTCAAGACATCAATGCTAATTTACTTTTGCTTTAGTGGACATATTGGAAGTTCCCCTGGGTGTTCAGGGCCGGCATCCTTACTTTCACCTTTGGATGAATGATTACATATCTGGCATCAAACCCCAAACAGTATGTGACAGAGGGAAAATAAGAAGATTCCTTTAGGGACAGCCTGTGTTAAATGCAATGTGTGCCATGTTAAACTAAGTGAAACAACTATACACATTAGTCGAAGGACAACAGCTGGTAAATGTGTGATGTCATGTATGTATTTTATGGAAATACAGCTTAAGTTGGTATAAGTGTATAGCTGGTTAAAACAATAGGATCTGAGAGCTGGATTAACACACACCCATGTTCCACTTTTACTCCTTGCATTTGATGATTGTTGAGTGATACATTTTTTTTAAGTAGAGGCCTCTGTGTATGCTTTTACTTAAAAGATCATATACAGTGCCATATTTCAGGTGTAACGCAATTTACCTGTATTTGTTTGTTTTAAGATAAATAACAGCAAGTTGATGGTTTACTATTTATGCACACATGTGTATTGAGAGTAACAATCTATAAAGTAAAGCTGGGCATAAATGGATCGAAATTCAGACAGTTTATCAGTAGGGATGATCGAACTTTTCAAAAGTTCGGTTCGACCAGAATACCCGAACTTCCCAAAAGTTCGGCCCGGATTTCAGAACCCCATTGAAATCAATGGGACCCGAACTTCGGTAATCAAAAAACACCATTTTGACTAGGGGGTCTGGGTCATGCCCCAGGGACTATTTTGACTAGGGGGTCTGGGTCATGCCCCAGGGACTATTAATCACACAAAAATTGTCATTTTTGATCGAGAGCCAATTATTGAAAAATTATTGAAAAAAAAAAAATGAGATTTCTTTGGATTTAGTGTCTGGGGGTCTAAAAAAGTGTTTCAGCTCTGTAGCATGTCCAGAACCAGAAAAAAAAGTTTGTTTGTATTAGAACACTTATAGAACAGGGATATGGCTCCGCTATTTTCACACCTTGCCGGTTTTGTAGCAAGCGTTTTTTTGGGCATTTTTTGGGGGTTATTGGAGGCAGGCAAAACATCTGAACTTCTGTATAGGGGTATATATACACACACACTTATATGTATATATACACATACACATATATAGGTGTGATAGGAGCGGAGACATATGCCTGTTAATTATTTCATTAGCACAAGCATAGTGTTCTGCTATTTTCACACCTATGTATGTGTAGGTGTATATATACAGACATGTGTGTGTATATATACCCCTATATAGAAGTTCAGATGTCATGCCTGACTCCAAACATGTCCTCAAAAAAGCCCTATGAACGCCTGCAGCAAAAAGCAGGCTGACCGGAGAGAAGCCGTGACCTAAGAGAAACAATCTTTTCTCTATAGCGGTCACCCTGACATGGAAGGGTTTGGTCACCCTGCCATAGCAGTTAGAGTCAGTTAACCCTACACTACACTACGGTCACCCTGGTAATTAACACTTTCCCTACAGAAACTAGATTATTAAAGCAAACTAAAGTGGAAAATAGCACCCTAACTACACTAGATATCCCTTTCCTCACACTAAAAATTGCTTTGAAGCAGAAGTAACAGAACTGCTTCCACTCTCTTCCATGTCCCTGTATTACAATGCTAGGAATTTGGCAGGGGGCTATCTTATATACTGGGGGGCGTATTCACTAATGATTGGCCTCTGGACCCCCTAGTCACTCCAATCACATTCCTAGCATTCTCCTGCCACCTCAATTGGCTTTTACTGGTGGTTCTGGTCCAATCACGGGCTTTTAAAGCCCATTTCCTGTCCCATTGCATTTTGGTCGGTTCTGGTTGCCGAATTCCGAACTTTTTCAGCAAAAAGTTTGGAATTCGGCCGAACCTCGAACAGCCAATGTTTGGGTCGAACCGATGGTCGACCCAAACCTTTCGATCATCCCTATTTATCAGGGACCGGCTGATATTCGATCCATCTATGGACAGTCTGATTGTACCAGCTGGTATTAATCATTGTGTTCTGGCAGCCGGGAAGGCTTTACGCCAACAATAGCGTGGCAGGAGGCATTCCCCCAACAACACTGACTGTGTTGGTGGGGGAATCGAGTGATTTTCTTTTCCTCCACCCTCAGTGGAAGGAAAAAAAATTTAATCATATATGGGCTGCTTGAGACTCAACATTGAGGGTTTCTGTGTGAAGAAATTGGGTACATTTATAGGGTAATAATGTACATGAAGACAGGACATCCAACTCAATGGTCTAGAACAGTGTTTCTTAACCCTGGGCCATGGTCTGGCTACTTTTCCTCCTGCCTGTTCTGACAGCAAGCATTTGTTAGAGCAGATGAGAACCACCGCTCATCAGAAGTGCACTGTCCTGAACTCCTGCCAGCTCATGGAGTAGGGGTGGTGATGTGGAAGTCCTTCTGACCAGCTCTGGCTACCCTGAGCACTTGACTGTCCAAGCAAAGTGGTGCACACCAGACTCCAGCTTCCCTACAAGTTAATAGCAGCATTTGGAGATTTGGAGGTGGCAGGAAGGAGCTTTGTACGTTTGTTCTTGTCTGAGGGGCTAGTGGGAGTACAGGACAGCATGAATCTCTGTGTCATGGAAGATCTTGGTGGTTATGCTACTGATGTCTACCTGTGCAAGCCTGAGACTGGGATACTGCAGTGAAAAAACCTTAGCAGGCAGGATTCCCATCTGTAGATTGTGGGGGGGGGGGGGGGAGGAGCTTGTTGATCAGTACAAAGCTTTTCTAAATATAAACAGAAGCCTCCTGTGGTCACCAGGTTCAGATGAACTGCAGCACGCAGGGTAGGTTGACAGGGAAGCAATCTGCTACTGAGATGTTGCCCATGCAGCCCTTGAAGCTGCACTTAATGCCCTTAGAGCTGCACATTGAATTAATCCTGAAAATTTTCTCTACTGTCTGGCAGGCTCAATGCTTGCCCAGTGATTGCTCTTCATTTAGCGGTACCCAGTTTGAATTGGTGTCCACATTCCCGTGACAAGTCACTGTACAAAAATGTCTGCTCCGGTGACTTAACATTATATTCAAAATGGAAAATGGAAAAACAGGGTTGTAACTAATAGAATCCAATCAGCTATCATCATTTATTTTTGGGGAAATATTAAATAAGAATTTGATGCTCTAAAATATAACTGCAATTGTGTGCTATTTTTCGTTAGTTTTAATGGATCAGTTCTATAGCTTCATATGATAATAATTTATGGATTTACCATGTATCTATAGCCCAAACATTTTTTGTTTGTTATGGATAGAGAAAGGAAGGTTTAGAATTGGAGTCAACAATGCGTTGATTGTTCTCTACCCATCAATCACAACCATGTTGAGCCATGGAAGATTTTGAAAGATTTTACTGAGCCCTGATCTGCTTAAGGTTGAGAACTGCTGGTCTAGAGGGCTTGATCTTTTAACAGAATGAGCCACACAAGAGTTTCAATGGAATAGGCAAATCTAACTCAAATAGATATACACCTTCTTAGATGGCCTTCACACTTTGTGTGAGGAAATAAAATAATTTGTAAATATATTCATCCTTGACAGGGTTTCTTTTCAGCCAGAATGTGGCAGAATTCTGTTCAGCCATCTTTGTCAGCCCCTTCCTCTCCAGCCTGTCACCTAACAACAGAAGCCATTAGAGGACGTTTTTTTCACAGGTCCCAGCACCACATGATGTGATGATTTGAGGCAGCTTCTCTTCTGACCTGCCGCCACTATTCAGACATGTAGCGTTTCTCTGAGTAAGGAGCTCTGAAACTAGTCCTAGCCTCTGTGCTACAGGGCTGATAGGCAAAACTCTCTGATCACACTATACTATGCTGAGAAAAAAAAACTGTAAAACATATCACATGGAGCAGTGATGGCTGTTCTGCTGTAAGATTTTCCTGAAGAGGTGAGTGAGCTTTTGAATGGGGTGAGGGATAGGGTAGGGGGCAGCTGTGCAGAGAAGCAGCTGTGAGAAAGTCGAGAGTTTGGTAAAGAGGTGAGAACTGAAATGGGTTAGTTGTGCAGAGAGGAGAACTGGGAAGAGGGGAATTTGTGCAGAGATGAGATCTAGGAGGGATTTGTGCAGAGAGGAGAATGGAGGCGGGGGAGGGGGGGGGGTTGTGCAGAGACTAGATCTGGGGGAGGGGGTTGTGAATAGAAGAGATTTGTGAAGAGAGGAGATCTAAGGGGGATTTGTGCAGGGAGGAGATGTGGAAGGGGGGATATTTCTGTCAAGAGGATAATTGAGAAAGAGGGAGGATTTGTGCAGAGAGGAGATATAGGGGGTGAGATATTTGTGCAGCAAGCATAACTGGGAAAGGGGCAGGATATGTGCAGAGAGGAGATTGTGTGGGTATTTGTTCAGAGAGGAGATGGGCAGGGATTTTTGCAGCGAGGAAACCTAGGAAAGGTAGTGGGGGGGGGGGGGGGATTTGTGCAGAGAGAAGATGGGGGGAGGGATTTGTGCAGGGAGGAGAAATGAGAAGAGGGAATTTGTGAACAGAGGACAACTGGGAAGGAGGAATTTGTGCACAGAAGAGAACTGGGAAGGTGGAATTGTGCAGAGAGGATAACTGGGAAGCGGGAAGAGATTTGTGCAGGGAGGAGACCAGGGGTATTTGTGCAGAGAGGAGAACTTGGAAAAGGGGGTGTGGGGAGAGGAGAACTTGGGGGCAGGGGGAATTTGTGCAGAGAGGAGATCAGGGAAGGGGGAGATTTGTGCAGAGAGGATAACTGGGAAGGGGGGATTTCTGCAGAGAGGATAACTGGGAAGGGGGATTTCTGCAGAGAGGAGAGCTAGGAAGGGGGGAGGAATTTGTGCAGAGGTGAGAGCTTAGAAGGAGGGGTTTGTGCACATGTGAGAGCTGCAGAGAGCAGGGGAGAGGTTATGCAAAATGAGAGCTGTGGAAAGGCGGGGGGTGTGCTGACAGGTTGTGTAAAATAGGAGCTGTGTTGGGGGGCAGGTTGTGCAGAGGTGCAAGCTGTGAGGGAAGCTGTGGTGCAGAAGTGAGAGCTGTGGATTGAGACAAGCTTTAGATGGGGGTGCAGAAGTGAAATTTGGAAGGGGGGCAGGGTTATGCTGTGGATGGGGATGCAGAAGTGAGTTGTGGACTTGGGGTGTAAGCTGTGGATGGAGGGTGCAGAGGTGAGATGTTGCTGGAGGGTGCAAAGGTGAGTTGTATATGGGGGGCTGCTAAGTTGAACTGTGGATAGGGGTGCAGAGTTAAGCTGCGGGGGGAGAGGGGGAGAAGAGGCAAGCTATTGATGAGGGTTTCAGCGGTAAGCCGTGGATGGGGGGGGGGGGCGCAGAGGTAAGCAAAAAAATGTGCAGAGGTGACCATTAGATGGTTACTTTTGAAAGGTTATACTTGAGGGAAGGGGGATTTTTGACCAGGGAGGTTTTCTGATAAACAGTAAATCATAGAGTTTAGGGACCAAAAGGATGTAATGTATGGCACAGTATGCAGGGTTCAGTGGTGACAATTTTGTAACATATTGTGTACATTACATACTCAGAAATGCTGTACTCTGTATGCTGTGCTGTATGTTGCATATCTTTTACAGTCGTATGTTACATACGAATGGTCTCTGGACAGTACTCCTGAATGCTGTACTCTGTACAATGGGTTTTGCGTTACATATTCCTGAGTCCTGCATTGTATTCTGGACTGCACATTACGTACTTTTTAATACTGCACTCTGTGTGCTGAGCTTTATGTTTCATATTCCTGACCACTGCACTCTGTACACAGGGCTAAAGGTTGCATAATTCTGAGCAAAAGGGTCGCTTTACGTGGAATGTAAGTACCGTCCCTTTTACTGATTTTTTTTTCTGTGCCCTGTGTTTTACACACTCCTCAGCACAGCACATGAAACACTTCTCAGCCCTGTGTGCTATGCATTCCTGAGTCCTGTACTAAAGTTGTGCAATACGCTCCTGAACTTTGCGCCTTATATGATAGGCAGTTGTGAGTTATTACCAGTAATACCATTTATTTCTTTCCCCCAAGGAAGGCAGGGTTGGTTGCGGAGAGTTGGCTAGGGAGGGTGAGTTCCTGCACCTATTCTCTGGGAAAAAAGCCCTGATCCATGAGCTTCAGGTCACCAAGTCCTTTCCCTCCACTCGTTACATGCTTCACACATGGCTCCGCAGTGTGTGCTTTTTTTAATGTGTCCGTTGCTGACACCAGTGTTGCCATCTGCAGCCTTTGCAGTCAACGCATAAGTCGCAGTAAGCCCAACACTCACCTAGGGACAACCGCCTTAAGAAGGCACCTGAAATCCCATGACCAAGCCCAGTGGGAGAAAAACTGTCAGAACTCATAAAGCCACACTCCATGCTCTCACCGTCCAGCCTCTTCTCCTTCTCGTCCCCCTTCTCCTTCTCCTGTCTCCTCACAGTTGTCCAACACTCCACCTTCCATGATGTCGTCACGTTGTTCTGGAAAAAGGCAGGCTTCTGTGGCTCAAATGTTGGAGCGTAAAAAAGGTGTCCGGGGCGTGTCCGGCCGGCAAGCGTGATGGCCGCGTGAAGTGAGAGCTCCGGCAGACTCCGGGACTTAGCAACCCTCAGCGACGGACGGGCTGTGCCGTAATCAACTACACTTACCGCCTCGGCAGCCTATCTCCCTGCGGAGCCCTGTCCAAGCGGAGGAAAGCGACCAAACTGCCCCAACATCTGACTGATTTCTTCCCGTCTGCGCCGCCACGGGGTAAGCAAAATGGCGCCGGACCCGGTGCTGCACTCAGCCCTCAGCAGTATGGGGGAGGATGTGATCCACAAATGGAGGACATTAGCGACAGTATACTTTTCTAAGATTGTATTTTAGTCCTGCAAAAGTTTGGCCCTCTTTTGCTGTGTTAACTGTGCTACACACATTGACAACAGATACTGGCCAATTATTTGTAGAACTGGTGTGATAAACCTGTGGCCCCCCAATACCCCAGATTGAAGCGGGGTGTTATCTACACAGACACATGGTCTAGCAAACACGGGCAGGGAAGGTATATCACTTTTACTGCCCACTGGGTGAACCTTCTGACGGCCGTTAAGCATGTAACCCGTGGCACCCGTGTAGATTTGTTGTACCGCCACGGATTGCAAGCAGGCCTGCCTCTTCTTCTCCTCCTCCTCCATCCTCCCTCTCCTCCTCGGCTGACTCCTGCTCTTCCGCTGCTACCGTCCCTTCTCCTGCGCCTCCCAAGATCCCCAGAAACTATTCCACATGCCAGGTGAGACGTTGCCATGCTGTGCTGTGTCTGTTGTGCCTGGAAGCCAAGAGCCACACTGGTCCTGCACTCCTTTCAGCTTTGCATTCACAGGCAGATCAGTGGCTGAGACCGCTGAATTTGTCAGTTGGTAAAGTGGTGTGCGACAACTGCCAACCTGCTGAGCGCGCTGAAACAGGGCAAAATAACACACGGTGTCATGCATGGAACACGTCCTGAACTTGGTGGTGCAGCGATTCATTGACAAATACCCTGGGGTCCAGGAGGTCTTGCGGCTGGCCAGGAAAGTCTCAGGCCATTTGCGAAGATCTTACACAGCCATGGCTCGCCTTGCTGAGATTCAGTGGCGACACAACCTGCCCGTCAGAGGCCTTATTTGTGACTGTCCGACACGATGGAACTCAACGTTGCATATGCTCGATAGGCTGCTCGAGCAGAAACGTGCAGTTAATTACTACCTGTTCGAACTCGGCGGCAGGACAGGTTCTGGGGAGCTTGGGTTTTTTTCACCTCGCCAGTGGCTGCTCATGCAGGACGCATGCAGACTTCTGCGGCCATTCGATGAGATCACCAAACTGGTCAGTCACGGCCAGGGCGCCATAGGTGACATCATACCTTATGCCTTCTTTCTGGAGCGTGCATTGCGTCATGTCATTGATCAAGCCGTCGAGGAGCAGGGGCAGGAAGATCAGGAAGTCGCAATGTTGGATGAATTCCCAGGTGGTGCTACTCCATCTGAGACAAATCAACAGCAGGAGTCTGAAGAGGAGTCAGAGGAGGAGGATGGTGCTGGGGGGGATGAGGAGGAGCAAGAAGAGCATGCTTTAAACCTTTCTGGGATCCCTGGTGTTATCCGTGGATGGGGGGAGGAGAACGAGGATGACATTATCCTGGATGATGAGCTGGAAGCAGGCCACTATACCACTTCGAGTTTACATGCTGCAGTGTTTTAAGGGGGACCCCCGTATAAAACGCATAAAGGCCATGGAACAGTACTGGGTGGCAAAGTACTTAGACCCCCGGTACAAACACAAAATGGCGGAAATGTTACCACAATCACAGAGGGCGGTCAGAATGCAGTACTTCCAGGCCTTGCTGAGAGAAATGCTGCATTCTGCTTTTCCGTGCGCTGGCAGAGGAATTTCCAGTCACAGAGAGACAGTTGCGGGTAGCAATCCAACAGCGCCTGCAAGAAGAGGGCGGTTGGAAGATGTCTTGGTCACTTCAGATATGAGATCTTTCAGCCGAACCATCGACAGCTGTACTCCGGATCCAGCATGAGGGAACGCCTAGACTGACATGTGTCTACATCGGGTTAACGGCCGATGTGGACGCTCTGAGGAGTGATGAACCCCTGGACTACTGGGTGGGCAAGCTTGACCTCTGGCCAGAGCTTGCACAATTTGCAATGGAAATGTTGGCTTGCCCCCCATCCAGTGTCCTGTCCGAAAGGACGTTCAGCGCAGCAGGGGGGATCATGACCTATAATCGCACTCGCCTAGCTCATGACAGTGTAGACTACCTCACATTTATAAAGGCATTGATCTCTGAGGAATTCAACACATGTGACCAGTAGACCAGGTTTCATCGAAATTCCTCCACCCACAACAATTCCTGGTTCTTGGCTTTGCTACATACAGCGGCATAAAGGGCATTTCCTGTCCATTGAATGGCAAATTTTTGGGGCCTTTCAGGGCCGACAATTATTTTTTCTGTGAATGCCTAATACTACTGTCTGTTACCTTGGGGGAGGCCGAAGTGCTGAGAGGGCTTCCCTTGCAGCTCGGTGCGGATCACCCCTGGTGGTGAAACAGGAGATGACACGTCCCAAGGAGCACTGGATGCGGATGGATCCCGGATGGATGGATGGATGGTGATTCAGGACCGCTTCCAGGAGATCTATAGATGCTCAGAGAAAAGAGACAAAGGTTAATGCCAGGCCGAGGGTCATACACAGATAATCAGTCCGAGGAGATGAAGGTACAGAGGGTCGAACAAGAGAGAGAGTCCGTGGGATCCAAGCCAAGGTCGGTACACAGGAGATCCAGCAGAGGTGTCTCTTAGAGTAAAGGGTGGTCAGGCAAGCCGAGGTAAAACGAAGGAGAGATGCAGGTAAGACAAAGGAGCTAGCTGGGTCGAAATCGAACAGGTCACGGGTACAGGAGCTGATGGTCCAAGTTGGGCAAGAAAGAAGGATGGAAGCCATAATTAGCCCAAAACGGGGTTTGGTTGGTTGCGGAGTGTACAGAATTATTGTAAGCGAATTCTGCGCATTGGAGCAGGGAGACCCAGTTGTCCTGAGAGCTGGTGCAAAAGCATCGGAGGTACTGTTCTAGAGTTTGGTTTGTTCTTTCAGTCTGCCCGTTGCTTTGTGGATGGTAGGCAGAGGACAGGGACACTCCAACTGCCAAGGCCTTGCAGAGCTCCTTCCAAAATCTAGAGGTAAATTGAACGCCTCGGTCTGATACTATATTATTTGGAAGTCCATGTAACCTGACCACCTCTTTTATGAATGCGTTGGCTGTTTCCAAGGCAGAAGGAGTGCCCAACATGGGCAGGAAATGAGCCATTTTTGAAAGTCGATCTACGACTACTAGGATGGTGGTAAACCCTTCTGAGGGCGGTAGTTCAACTATAAAGTCCATAGATAAACCTTTCCAGGGCTGCTCTGGAATTGGTAATGGCCTCAACAGGCCCCATGACTTGACTTTTGCCCCTTTGTTCCGTTGGCAAGTAATGCAGGAATTCACATACATTCTGCAGTCCTGGTGCAGTTGAGGCCACCAAAAATGGCGTTGAATAAGTTTGTAGGTCTTTCTCACCCCAAAATGTCCGGCGAGTTTGTGGTCATGAAAGGTTTTGAGGACCATCAATCTCACTTGTGCGGGAACAAACATTTTTTCCTGGTACCAGAGGAGTCCATCCCGTTTCTTTAGAGACTCGGCTTCGAGTCCTGTACATTGGGTAGAGGCTTGTTGAATTGAGGTTTGTAGGTCAGCGTGGATCAGGAAAAAGTTTTGAGCTGACAAGATGGTATTGGGCTCCGTTGTGCTAGGAGAGTCTGGAAACATCCGGGACAGGGCATCCGCTTTTCCATTCTTCGACCCTGGCCTGTAGGTGATATGGAAATTGAAGCATGAGAAAAATAAAGCCCACCGGGCTTGCCGAGGTCTTAGGCGTCTAGCGGCCCTGAGATATTCTAGATTTTTGGGATCCGTGAATATCATAATAGGGTGCATTGCACCTTCCAGCAGGTACCTCCATTCTTCTAAGGCACATTTAATTACCAGGAGTTCCCGGTCCCCCACATCGTAATTCCTCTCTGGGGGTGACATTTTCCGAGAGAAGAACGCTACCGGATGTAGTAGGGCCTTTGAGCCTTGTCGCTGGGACAGGATAGCCCCTGTGGCTACTTCTGAGGCATCCACTTCAAGGATGTAGGGTAAAGCTGGGTCCGGATGTTGGAGAATAGGTGCGGTCACGAACAGGTTCTTCAACTCGAAGGCTGACTGAGCCTCCGGTGACCAGCGGAAGCGGATCTGCTGGCGCGTAAGTTGGGTGATGGGTGTAATAATTGTTGAAAACCCCTTCACAAACCTTCTGTAAAAGTTAGCGAAACCCACAAATCGCTGAACTCCTTTTTTGTCCGTGGGGGCTGGCCACTCCAGAATTGCTTTCACCTTCTGCGGATCCATAGATACACCCCCTGTTGAGATAATGAGCCCTAGGAACTGGATGGACTCTCTCTCAAATTCACACTTCTCCAGTTTCACATAGAGCCCATGTTTCCTCAGGGTGGCTAGTACTTTCTTAACGTGGATCCGGTGGAGTTCCAGAGTGGAAGAAAAGACCAGGATGTCATCTAGGTACACAATTAGGAAGTTGTCCAGAAACTCTCGAAAAATGTCATTCACCAAATGTTGAAAAGTGGCCGGGGCGTTACACAGCCCAAAGGGCATGACCATATATTCGAAGTGGCCAAACCGGGTCCTGAATGCTGTTTTCCACTCATCCCCCTCTCGGGTGCGGATAAGGTTGTATGCCCCTCGGAGGTCTAATTTAGTAAAGACCCGAGCAGTCCGGAAGCGCTGAAACAACTCTGGAATCAAAGAGAGAGGATAGCGGTTCTTGATGGTCACCTTGTTGAGTTCCCGGTAATCAACGCAGGGTCTTAAAGTGCCATCTTTCTTCTCAACAAAGAAGATTCCAGCACCCGCTGGAGAGGACGAGGGCCCGATGAACCCCTTTTCCAAGTTTTCATTGACATAGGTCCGAAGAGTTTCCAATTCCTTCTCAGACAGGGGAAATATTCTTCCGAAAGGGATCTCTGCCCCTGGGAGAAGTTCAATAGGGCAGTCGTAGGGCCTGTGAGGGGGTAAAACATCAGCCTTTTTCTTGTCGAATACATCCCTAAAGTCCCGATAAGCTTCAGGAAGGTCTTCAAGGGGGTCTGGGACCGGCTGGACGGCTAGACAAGCGGCAGGGGCATTGGGTCCAGGAGGGAAGCAATGATCCAGGCAGTATTTGGATGAGAAGGAGATCTTCTTCTTTACCCAATAAATTTGGGGATTATGGGCCTGGAGCCAAGGTAGGCCTAGGATTACCGGGAATAAGGGAGAGGACAAGACATCGAAGCGGATGAACTCTTGATGGCCCGGGCTTGTGATAGTAAGAACCGGATTGGTCTCGTTGGTCACGGGTCCGGAACTAGGCAAGGACCCATCGGCCAGAAAGACTTGAAGCCGTTGCTCCTTAACTTGCAGGGGGACTCCTAGTTTCTTAGCTAGAGTGCAGTCCAGGAAACAACTACAAGCTCCGGAGTCAATAATTGCAGTGAGCTGGATCCTCTCTTCGGCTACCTGTAGGGAGACAGGAAGGATAAGGTGAGCGGGGGACGGCTCAGAGACCAGCCAGTTCAGAACAGACCTTGAATAGCATTTACTAGGCCTCACAGGACAAGTGCAGAGAAAATGGCCAGAAGCTCCACAGTATAGGCAGAGGTTCGCCTGGCAGCGACGTTGTCGCTCTTCGGGGGTTAGGGAGGAACGAATTAGCCCAATCTGCATGGGTTCCCCATCTGCAGAGGCATTGACAGCTGGTCCAGGAAGAGGAGAGGCAGCAAATGGAACCTTAGGCATGACCCAAGTAGCTCGAGCCCCCTGGAGGCGTTCCGAGTAGTGTTGAGCGAACACGGACTGTATTATTCGTGTTCGTACCGAATAATTGGATTTTTGTTACGCGAACACGGACCCGAAAACTTTACTGTATGTTCGGGTAAAAATCCGTGTTCTGTCATTTTATTTCCGGGTTTGTATGTATTGGCGCGCTTTTAATGGCGGGCTTTCAACAGCCAATCAACAAGCGTTTAACTGGTGTGCCTTAAGCCATCCCAGCCATGCCTACAAATGTATTAGTAGCTGTGATTGGCCATCTGAAGCATGTGACCAAGTCTTTATAAGTTTGAGACCGAGCGCCACTGCGTCATTCTGCTGTAGTACAGGGACAGAGCACACATCATACGTGCTGGCTGCTGATTAGGGACAGACAGGCAAAAATCATATTGTGTCCGAAAAGAATTGAGGGACAGGTCGGAGTGCTGAAGGCAGGGCGAGATATTAGAGCATTTTAGGGAGAGGCTGGAGATAGGCAGGTTCAGTGTTCTACAATCGATTTTATGTGTGGGGGGGGGGGGTTTGCAGTGCCGGCAGTGACCAATCTTATCGATCCTTTCAGGGAGAGGCTGGATATAGGCAGGGTCAGTGTTCTACAATCGATTTTGCTGTGTGGGGGGGGGGTTTGCAGTGCCGGCAGTGACCGATCTTATCGATCCTTTTAGGGAGAGTCTGGAGATAGGCAGGGTCAGTGGTCCACATCGATTTTGCTGTGTGTGGGGTGGTGTGAACACAATCTTTTTGCCCGCTGAGGAGGAGGGAGAAAAAAGTATTTTTTATCAATCAGTTGTGTGCAGCGATTTTCCTTCAGTGCTGCTGTGCTGACTGTGATAATACACTGCTGTGTTCACATGTGCTATTATTGAGTGATTTCAAAAGTTATACACTTTTTTCTATTCCACTATTCAATATACACCCTTGGGTTAAAAAAAATTAAATTGTGGCATAGTCTGTACTAATCTAGTTAAAAATGACAAACTTAAAAGGGGAATTTTCTTTTTTTTTTCCCCTCCATAGCCTGCAGCAGAGCTGACTGATATAAGACACTGCTGTTCACATGTGCTATTGATAAATCACCAATTTTATATCATATTTTCTATTCCGTTATTCAATCTACACCCTTGGGGTAAAAACAATTAAATTGCGGGATAGTCTGTATCGGTACGTGTGAGATACACCTTTCAAATTTTTGGGGCGCATCTCATACCGCCGAGGATTGCAGGGTGCTTCAGTGTGCCTCCTGCCTGTTCCGAACTCCTCCTACTCCTCATCCTGCCTTTGGGGGTACAAAAAATAGTAATTTGGGCCTAGTCTGGGTCTCTACGTGTGAGATACATACACCTTTTGAAATCATATTTTCTATTCCGCTATTCAATCTACACCTTTGGGGTAAAAACAATTAAATTGCGGGATAGTCTGTATCGGTACGTGTGAGATACACCTTTCCAATTTTTGGGGAGCATCTCATACCGCCGAGGATTGCAGGGTGCTTCAGTGTGCCTCCTGCCTGTTTCGAACTCCTCCTACTCCTCATCCTGCCTTTGGGGGTACAAAAAATAGTAATCGGGGCCTAGTCTGGTTCTGTACGTGTGAGATACATACACCTTTTGATATCATAATATCTATTCCGCTATTTAATCTACACCTTTGGGGAAAAAACAATTAAATTGCGGGATAGTCTGTGTCGGTACGTGTGAGATACATACACCTTTTGATATCATATTTTCTATTCCGCTATTTAATCTACACCTTTGGGGTAAAAACAATTAAATTGCGGGATAGTCTGTGTCAGTACGTGTGAGATACATACACCTTTTGATATCATATTTTCTATTCTGCTATTCAATCTACACCTTTGGAGTAAAAACAATTAAATTGCGGGATAGTCTGTGTCGGTACGTGTGAGATACACCTTTCCAATTTTTGGGGCGCATCTCATACTGCTGAGGATTGCACAGTGCTTCAGTGTGCCTCCTGCCTGTTCCAAACTCCTCCTACTCCTCATCCTGCCTTTGGGGGTACAAAAAATAGTAATCGGGGCCTAGTCTGGTTCTGTACGTGTGAGATACATACACCTTTTGATGTCATATTTTCTATTCCGCTATTTAATCTACACCTTTGGGGTAAAAACAATTAAATTGTGGGATAGCCTGTGTCGGTACGTGTGAGATACATACACCTTTTGATATCATATTTTCGATTCTAATAAACAATCTACACCTTTGGGGTAAAAACAATTAAATTGCGGGATAGTCTGTATCAGTACGTGTGAGATACATACACCTTTTGATATCATATTTTCTATTCCGCTATTCAATCTACACCTTTGGAGTAAAAACAATTAAATTGCAGGATAGTCTGTGTCGGTACGTGTGAGATACACCTTTCCAATTTTTGGGGCGCATCTCATACCGCCGAGGATTGCAGTGTGCTTCAGTGTGCCTCCTGCCTGTTCCGAACTCCTCCTACTCCTCATCCTGCCTTTGGGGTACAAAAAATAGTAATCGGGCCTAGTCTGGTTCTCTACGTGTGAGATACATACACCTTTTGATATCATATTTTCTATTCCGCTATTTAATCTACACCTTTGGGGTAAAAACAATTAAATTGCGGGATAGTCTGTGTCGGTACGTGTGAGATACATACACCTTTTGATATTATATTTTCTATTCCGCTATTCAATCTACACCTTTGGAGTAAAAACAATTAAATTGCGGGCTAGTCTGTGTCGGTACGTGTGAGATACACCTTTCCAATTTTTGGGGCGCATCTCATACTGCCGAAGATTGCACGGTGCTTCAGTGTGCCTCCTGCCTGTTCCGAACTCCTCCTACTCCTCATCCTGCCTTTGGGGGTACAAAAAATAGTAATCGGGGCCTAGTCTGGTTCTGTACGTGTGAGATACATACACCTTTTGATATCATATTTTCTATTCCGCTATTTAATCTACACCTTTGGGGTAAAAACAATTAAATTGCTGGATAGTCTGTGTCGGTACGTGTGAGATACATACACCTTTTGATATCATATTTTCTATTCCGCTATTCAATCTACACCTTTGGGGTAAAAACAATTAAATTGCGGGATAGTCTGTATCGGTACGTGTGAGATACACCTTTCCAATTTTTGGGGCGCATCTCATACCGCCGAGGATTGCAGGGTGCTTCAGTGTAACTCCTGCCTGTTCCGAACTCCTCCTACTCCTCATCCTGCCTTTGGGGGTACAAAAAATAGTAATCGGGGCCTAGTCTGGTTCTGTACGTGTGAGATACATACACCTTTTGATATCATATTTTCTATTCCGCTATTTAATCTACACCTTTGGGGTAAAAACAATTAAATTGCTGGATAGTCTGTGTCGGTACGTGTGAGATACATACACCTTTTGATATCATATTTTCTATTCCGCTATTCAATCTACACCTTTGGAGTAAAAACAATTAAATTGCGGGCTAGTCTGTGTCGGTACGTGTGAGATACACCTTTTCAATTTTTGGGGCGCATCTCATACTGCTGAGGATTGCACGGTGCTTCAGTGTGCCTCCTGCCTGTTCCGAACTCCTCCTACTCCTCATCCTGCCTTTGGGGGTACAAAAAATAGTAATCGGGGCCTAGTCTGGTTCTGTACGTGTGAGATACATACACCTTTTGATAATATTTTCTATTCCGCTATTTAATCTACACCTTTGGGGTAAAAACAATTAAATTGCGGGATAGTCTGTGTCGGTACGTGTGAGATACATACACCTTTTGATATCATATTTTCTATTCCGCTATTTAATCTACACCTTTGGGGTAAAAACAATTAAATTGCGGGATAGTCTGTGTCGGTACGTGTGAGATACATACACCTTTTGATATCATATTTTCTATTCCGCTATTCAATCTACACCTTTGGAGTAAAAACAATTAAATTGCGGGATAGTCTGTGTCGGTACGTGTGAGATACACCTTTCCAATTTTTGGGACGCATCTCAAACCGCCGAGGATTGCAGGGTGCTTCAGTGTGCCTCCTGCCTGTTCCGAACTCCTCCTACTCCTCATCCTGCCTTTGGGGGTACAAAAAATAGTAATCGGGGCCTAGTCTGGTTCTGTACGTGTGAGATACATACACCTTTTGATATCATATTTTCTATTCCGCTATTTAATCTACACCTTTTGGGTAAAAACAATTAAATTGCGGGATAGTCTGTGTCGGTACGTGTGAGATACATACACCTTTTGATATCATATTTTCTATTCCGCTATTCAATCTACACCTTTGGAGTAAAAACAATTAAATTGCGGGATAGTCTGTATCGGTACGTGTGAGATACACCTTTCTAATTTTTGGGGCGCATCTCATACCGCCGAGGATTGCAGGGTGTTTCAGTGTGCCTCCTGCCTGTTCCGAACTCCTCCTACTCCTCATCCTGCCTTTGGGGGTACAAAAAATAGTAATTTGGGCCTAGTCTGGGTCTCTACGTGTGAGATGCATACACCTTTTGATATCATATTTTCTATTCCGCTATTTAATCTACACCTTTTGGGTAAAAACAATTAAATTGCGGGATAGTCTGTGTCGGTACGTGTGAGAAACATACACCTTTTGATATCATATTTTCTATTCGGCAATTTAATCTACACCTTTGGGGTAAAAACAATTAAATTGAGGGATAGTCTGTGTCGGTACATGTGAGATACATACACCTTTTGATATCATATTTTCTATTCTGCTATTCAATCTACACCTTTGGAGTAAAAACAATTAAATTGCGGAATAGTCTGTGTCGGTACGTGTGAGATACACCTTTCCAATTTTTGGGGCGCATCTCATACCGCCGAGGATTGCAGGGTGCTTCAGTGTGCCTCCTGCCTGTTCCGAACTCCTCCTACTCCTCATCCTGCCTTTGGGGGTACAAAAAATAGTAATTTGGGCCTAGTCTGGGTCTCTACGTGTGAGATACATACACCTTTTGATATCATATTTTCTATTCCGCTATTCAATCTACACCTTTGGGGTAAAAACAATTAAATTGCGGGATAGTCTGTATCGGTACGTGTGAGATACACCTTTCCAATTTTTGGGGAGCATCTCATACCGCCGAGGATTGCAGGGTGCTTCAGTGTGCCTCCTGCCTGTTTCGAACTCCTCCTACTCCTCATCCTGCCTTTGGGGGTACAAAAAATAGTAATCGGGGCCTAGTCTGGTTCTGTACGTGTGAGATACATACACCTTTTGATATCATATTTTCTATTCCGCTATTTAATCTACACCTTTGGGGAAAAAACAATTAAATTGCGGGATAGTCTGTGTCGGTACGTGTGAGATACATACACCTTTTGATATCATATTTTCTATTCCGCTATTTAATCTACACCTTTGGGGTAAAAACAATTAAATTGCGGGATAGTCTGTGTCGGTACGTGTGAGATACATACACCTTTTGATATCATATTTTCTATTCTGCTATTCAATCTACACCTTTGGAGTAAAAACAATTAAATTGCGGGATAGTCTGTGTCGGTACGTGTGAGATACACCTTTCCAATTTTTGGGGCGCATCTCATACTGCTGAGGATTGCACAGTGCTTCAGTGTGCCTCCTGCCTGTTCCGAACTCCTCCTACTCCTCATCCTGCCTTTGGGGGTACAAAAAATAGTAATCGGGGCCTAGTCTGGTTCTGTACGTGTGAGATACATACACCTTTTGATATCATATTTTCTATTCCGCTATTTAATCTACACCTTTGGGGTAAAAACAATTAAATTGTGGGATAGCCTGTGTCGGTACGTGTGAGATACATACACCTTTTGATATCATATTTTCTATTCTAATAAACAATCTACACCTTTGGGGTAAAAACAATTAAATTGCGGGATAGTCTGTATCAGTACGTGTGAGATACATACACCTTTTGATATCATATTTTCTATTCCGCTATTCAATCTACACCTTTGGAGTAAAAACAATTAAATTGCGGGATAGTCTGTGTCGGTACGTGTGAGATACACCTTTCCAATTTTTGGGGCGCATCTCATACCGCCGAGGATTGCAGTGTGCTTCAGTGTGCCTCCTGCCTGTTCCGAACTCCTCCTACTCCTCATCCTGCCTTTGGGGTACAAAAAATAGTAATCGGGGCCTAGTCTGGTTCTCTGCGTGTGAGATACATACACCTTTTGATATCATATTTTCTATTCCGCTATTTAATCTACACCTTTGGGGTAAAAACAATTAAATTGCGGGATAGTCTGTGTCGGTACGTGTGAGATACATACACCTTTTGATATCATATTTTCTATTCCGCTATTCAATCTACACCTTTGGAGTAAAAACAATTAAATTGCGGGCTAGTCTGTGTCGGTACGTGTGAGATACACCTTTCCAATTTTTGGGGCGCATCTCATACTGCCGAAGATTGCACGGTGCTTCAGTGTGCCTCCTGCCTGTTCCGAACTCCTCCTACTCCTCATCCTGCCTTTGGGGGTACAAAAAATAGTAATCGGGGCCTAGTCTGGTTCTGTACGTGTGAGATACATACACCTTTTGATATCATATTTTCTATTCCGCTATTTAATCTACACCTTTGGGGTAAAAACAATTAAATTGCTGGATAGTCTGTGTCGGTACGTGTGAGATACATACACCTTTTGATATCATATTTTCTATTCCGCTATTCAATCTACACCTTTGGGGTAAAAACAATTAAATTGCGGGATAGTCTGTATCGGTACGTGTGAGATACACCTTTCCAATTTTTGGGGCGCATCTCATACCGCCGAGGATTGCAGGGTGCTTCAGTGTAACTCCTGCCTGTTCCGAACTCCTCCTACTCCTCATCCTGCCTTTGGGGGTACAAAAAATAGTAATCGGGGCCTAGTCTGGTTCTGTACGTGTGAGATACATACACCTTTTGATATCATATTTTCTATTCCGCTATTTAATCTACACCTTTGGGGTAAAAACAATTAAATTGCTGGATAGTCTGTGTCGGTACGTGTGAGATACATACACCTTTTGATATCATATTTTCTATTCCGCTATTCAATCTACACCTTTGGAGTAAAAACAATTAAATTGCGGGCTAGTCTGTGTCGGTACGTGTGAGATACACCTTTCCAATTTTTGGGGCGCATCTCATACTGCTGAGGATTGCACGGTGCTTCAGTGTGCCTCCTGCCTGTTCCGAACTCCTCCTACTCCTCATCCTGCCTTTGGGGGTACAAAAAATAGTAATCGGGGCCTAGTCTGGTTCTGTACGTGTGAGATACATACACCTTTTGATAATATTTTCTATTCCGCTATTTAATCTACACCTTTGGGGTAAAAACAATTAAATTGCGGGATAGTCTGTGTCGGTACGTGTGAGATACATACACCTTTTGATATCATATTTTCTATTCCGCTATTTAATCTACACCTTTGGGGTAAAAACAATTAAATTGCGGGATAGTCTGTGTCGGTACGTGTGAGATACATACACCTTTTGATATCATATTTTCTATTCCGCTATTCAATCTACACCTTTGGAGTAAAAACAATTAAATTGCGGGATAGTCTGTGTCGGTACGTGTGAGATACACCTTTCCAATTTTTGGGACGCATCTCAAACCGCCGAGGATTGCAGGGTGCTTCAGTGTGCCTCCTGCCTGTTCCGAACTCCTCCTACTCCTCATCCTGCCTTTGGGGGTACAAAAAATAGTAATCGGGGCCTAGTCTGGTTCTGTACGTGTGAGATACATAAACCTTTTGATATCATATTTTCTATTCCACTATTTAATCTACACCTTTTGGGTAAAAACAATTAAATTGCAGGACAGTCTGTGTCGGTACGTGTGAGATACATACACCTTTTGATATCATATTTTCTATTCCGCTATTCAATCTACACCTTTGGAGTAAAAACAATTAAATTGCGGGATAGTCTTTGTAGGTACGTGTGAGATACATACACCTTTTGATATCATATTTTCTATTCCGCTATTTAATCTACACCTTTGGGGAAAAAACAATTAAATTGCGGGACAGTCTGTGTCGGTACGTGTGAGATACATACACCTTTTGATATCATATTTTCTATTCCGCTATTCAATCTACACCTTTGGAGTAAAAACAATTAAATTGCGGGCTAGTCTGTGTCGGTACGTGTGAGATACACCTTTCCAATTTTTGGGGCGCATCTCATACTGCTGAGGATTGCACGGTGCTTCAGTGTGCCTCCTGCCTGTTCCGAACTCCTCCTACTCCTCATCCTGCCTTTGGGGGTACAAAAAATAGTAATCGGGGCCTAGTCTGGTTCTGTACGTGTGAGATACATACACCTTTTGATAATATTTTCTATTCCGCTATTTAATCTACACCTTTGGGGTAAAAACAATTAAATTGCGGGATAGTCTGTGTCGGTACGTGTGAGATACATACACCTTTTGATATCATATTTTCTATTCCGCTATTTAATCTACACCTTTGGGGTAAAAACAATTAAATTGCGGGATAGTCTGTGTCGGTACGTGTGAGATACATACACCTTTTGATATCATATTTTCTATTCCGCTATTCAATCTACACCTTTGGAGTAAAAACAATTAAATTGCGGGATAGTCTGTGTCGGTACGTGTGAGATACACCTTTCCAATTTTTGGGACGCATCTCAAACCGCCGAGGATTGCAGGGTGCTTCAGTGTGCCTCCTGCCTGTTCCGAACTCCTCCTACTCCTCATCCTGCCTTTGGGGGTACAAAAAATAGTAATCGGGGCCTAGTCTGGTTCTGTACGTGTGAGATACATAAACCTTTTGATATCATATTTTCTATTCCACTATTTAATCTACACCTTTTGGGTAAAAACAATTAAATTGCAGGACAGTCTGTGTCGGTACGTGTGAGATACATACACCTTTTGATATCATATTTTCTATTCCGCTATTCAATCTACACCTTTGGAGTAAAAACAATTAAATTGCGGGATAGTCTTTGTAGGTACGTGTGAGATACATACACCTTTTGATATCATATTTTCTATTCCGCTATTTAATCTACACCTTTGGGGAAAAAACAATTAAATTGCGGGACAGTCTGTGTCGGTACGTGTGAGATACATACACCTTTTGATATCATATTTTCTATTCCGCTATTCAATCTACACCTTTGGAGTAAAAACAATTAAATTGCGGGATAGTCTGTGTTGGTACGTGTGAGATACACCTTTCCAATTTTTGGGGCGCATCTCATACCGCCGGGGATTGCAGGGTGCTTCAGTGTGCCTCCTGCCTGTTCCGAACTCCTCCTACTCCTCATCCTGCCTTTGGGGGTACAAAAAATAGTAATCGGGGCCTAGTCTGGTTCTGTACGTGTGAGATACATACACCTTTTGATATCATATTTTCTATTCCGCTATTTAATCTACACCTTTGGGGTAAAAACAATTAAATTGCGGGATAGTCTGTATCGGTACGTGTGAGACACACCTTTCCAATTTTTGGGGCGCATCTCATACCGCTGAGGATTTGAGGGTGCTTCAGTGTGCCTCCTGCCTGTTCCGAACTCCTCCTACTCCTCATCCTTCCTTTGGGGGTACAAAAAATAGTAATTTGGGCCTAGTCTGGGTCTCTACGTGTGAGATACATACACCTTTTGATATCATATTTTCTATTCCGCTATTTAATCTACACCTTTGGGGTAAAAACAATTAAATTGAGGGATAGTCTGTGTCAGTACGTGTGAGATACATACACCTTTTGATATCATATTTTCTATTCTGCTATTCAATCTACACCTTATGAGTAAAAACAATTAAATTGCGGAATAGTCTGTGTCGGTACGTGTGAGATACACCTTTCCAATTTTTGGGGCGCATCTCATACCGCCGGGGATTGCAGGGTGCTTCAGTGTGCCTCCTGCCTGTTCCAAACTCCTCCTACTCCTCATCCTGCCTTTGGAGGTACAAAAAATAGTAATCGGGGCCTAGTCTGGTTCTGTACGTGTGAGATACATACACCTTTTGATATCATATTTTCTATTCCGCTATTTAATCTACACCTTTGGGGTAAAAACAATTAAATTGCGGGATAGTCTGTATCGGTACGTGTGAGATACACCTTTCCAATTTTTGGGGCGCATTTCATACCGCCGAGGATTTGAGGGTTCTTCAGTGTGCCTCCTGCCTGTTCCAAAATCCTCCTACTCCTCATCCTGCCTTTGGGGGTACAAAAAATTGTAATCGGGGCCTAGTCTGGTTCTGTACGTGTGAGATACATACACCTTTTGATTAGTGTTGAGCGAACACGGACTGTATTATTCGTGTTCGTACCGAATAATTGGATTTTTTTTACCCGAACACGGACACGGACACTTTACTGTATGTTCGGGTAAAAATCCGTGTTCGGTCGTTTTATTTCCGGGTTTTGCATGCTTTGGCGCTCTTTTCATGGCGGGCTTTCAACAGCCAATCAACAATCGTTTAACTGGTGTGCCTTAAGCCATCCCAGCCATGCCTGCAAATGTCTTAGTAGCTGTGATTGGCCGTCTGAAGCATGTGACCAAGTCTTTATAAGTTCGAGGCAGCCGCCGCAGCAGCGTCATTCTGCTGCTTAGCTAAGGGACAGAGCACACATCAATGTGCTGGCTGCTGATTAGGGAAAGATAGGCAGGAAAAAACCATTTGTGTCCGGATAGAATTGAGGGACAGGTCGGAGTGTTTAGGCAGGGCGAGTTGTAGGCATTTTAGGGATAGAGTCTGCTGAATTATAGGGTCAGTGTCTTCTACAAACTACAATCGATATTGCTGTGTGGGGGGTGGGGTGAATCTGCACTCAATCCTGATCTACGATCTCTTCTCAATCCTGTTAGGGACAGAGTCTGCTGAATTTTAGGGAAACTGTGTTCTACAAACTACAATCGATATTGCTGTGTGGTGTGGGATTGGAGATAGGCAGGTGTCAGTGATCCACATCCATTTTTCTGTGTGTGAGCTGCAGTGAACACAATCTTTTTGGGCTGCAGTGAACACAATCTTTTTGGGCTGCAGTGAACACAATCTTTTTGGGCTGCAGTGAACACAATCTTTTTGGGGTGCAGTGAACAAAATCTTTTTGGGGTGCAGTGAACACAATCCTTTTTGGTGTGCAGTGAACACAATCTTTGTGGGGTGCAGTGAACAAAATCCTTTGTGGGGTGCAGTGAACACAATCTTTTTGGGGTGCAGTGAACAAAATCCTTTTTGGGGTGCAGTGAACAACATCCTTTTTGGGGTGCAGTGAACACAATCTTTTTGGGGTGCAGTGAACAAAATCCTTTGTGGGGTGCAGTGAACACAATATTTTGGGGTGCAGTGAACACAATCTTTTTGGGGTGGAGTGAACAACATCCTTTTTGGGGTGCAGTGAACAAAATCCTTTTTGGGGTGCAGTGAACAAAATCATTTTTGGGGTGCAGTGAACACAATCTTTGTGGGGTGCAGTGAACACAATCTTTTTGGGGTGGAGTGAACAACATCCTTTTTGGGGTGCAGTGAACAACATCCTTTTTGGGGTGCAGTGAACACAATCTTTTTGGGGTGCAGTGAACACAATCTTTGTGGGGTACAGTGAACAGAATCTTTGTGGGGTGCAGTGAACACAATCTTTGGGGGGTACAGTGAACACAATCTTTTTGGGGTGCAGTGAACACAATCTTTGTGGGGTGCAGTGAACACAATCTTTTTGGGGTGGAGTGAACAAAATCATTTTTGGGGTGCAGTGAACAACATCCTTTTTGGGGTGCAGTGATCAAAATCCTTTTTGGGGTGCAGTGAACACAATCTTTTTGGGGTGCAGTGAACAAAATCCTTTGTGGGGTGCAGTGAACAGAATCTTTGTGGGGTGCAGTGAACACAATCTTTGGGGGGGGTACAGTGAACACAATCTTTTTGGGGTGCAGTGAACACAATCTTTGTGGGGTACAGTGAACAGAATCTTTGTGGGGTGCAGTGAACACAATCTTTGGGGGGTACAGTGAACACAATCTTTTTGGGGTGCAGTGAACACAATCTTTGGGGGGTACAGTGAACACAATCTTTTTGGGGTGCAGTGAACACAATCTTTGTGGGGTGCAGTGAACACAATCTTTGGGGGGGTACAGTGAACACAATCTTTTTGGGGTGCAGTGAACAACATCCTTTTAGGGTGCAGTGAACACAATCTTTGTGGGGTGCAGTGAACAACATCCTTTTAGGGTGCAGTGAACACAATCTTTGTGGGGTACAGTGAACAGAATCTTTGTGGGGTGCAGTGAACACAATCTTTGGGGGGTACAGTGAACACAATCTTTGTGAGGTGCAGTGAACACAATCTTTGTGGGGTGCAGTGAACACAATCATTGTGGGGTGCAGTGAACTCAATCTTTGTGGGGTACAGTGAACACAATCTCATACTTCTGAAGATTTGAGGGTGCTGCCTGTTCCATACTCCCCCTACTCCTCATCTAGCCTTTTAGGGGTACAAACAATAGTAATTGGGGCCTAGTGTGGTTGTGTACGTGTGATATACATACACTTTTTTTGGATCATATTTTCTATTCCGCTATTTAATCAAAAACCTTTGGGGATCAGTTAAATTGGGGGATAGTCTGTGTTGGTACGTGTGAGAGAGATCCACCTTTCCAAGTTGTTGGGGTTCATCTCATACTTCTGAAGGTTTGAGGGTGCTGCCTGTTCCATACTCCCCCTACTCCTCATCTAGCCTTTTAGGGGTACAAACAATAGTAATTGGGGCCCAGTGTGGTTGTGTACGTGTGATATACATACACTTTTTTTGGATCATATTTTCTATTCCGCTATTTAATCAAAAACCTTTGGGGATCAGTTAAATTGGGGGATAGTCTGTGTTGGTACGTGTGAGAGAGATCCACCTTTCCAAGTTGTTGGGGTTC
Organism: Pelophylax lessonae; assembly: GCF_965119305.1. Classification (NCBI taxonomy): domain Eukaryota; kingdom Metazoa; phylum Chordata; class Amphibia; order Anura; family Ranidae; genus Pelophylax; species Pelophylax lessonae. Next base: position 121,009,614 of record NC_138773.1, on the reverse strand, counting down.
ATCTCATACTTCTGAAGGTTTGAGGGTGCTGCCTGTTCCATACCCCCCCTACTCCTCATCTAGCCTTTTAGGGGTACAAACAATAGTAATTGGGGCCTAGTGTGGTTGTGTACGTGTGATATACATACACTTTTTTTGGATCATATTTTCTATTCCGCTATTTAATCAAAAACCTTTGGGGATCAGTTAAATTGGGGGATAGTCTGTGTTGGTACGTGTGAGAGAGATCCACCTTTCCAAGTTGTTGGGGTTCATCTCATACTTCTGAAGGTTTGAGGGTGCTGCCTGTTCCATACCCCCCCTACTCCTCATCTAGCCTTTTAGGGGTACAAACAATAGTAATTGGGGCCTAGTGTGGTTGTGTACGTGTGATATACATACACTTTTTTTGGATCATATTTTCTATTCCGCTATTTAATCAAAAACCTTTGGGGATCAGTTAAATTGGGGGATAGTCTGTGTTGGTACGTGTGAGAGAGATCCACCTTTCCAAGTTTTTGGGGTTCATCTCATACTTCTGAAGATTTGAGGGTGCTGCCTGTTCCATACCCCCCCTACTCCTCATCTAGCCTTTTAGGGGTACAAACAATAGTAATTGGGGCCTAGTGTGGTTGTGTACGTGTGATATACATACACTTTTTTTGGATCATATTTTCTATTCCGCTATTTAATCAAAAACCTTTGGGGATCAGTTAAATTGGGGGATAGTCTGTGTTGGTACGTGTGAGAGAGATCCACCTTTCCAAGTTGTTGGGGTTCATCTCATACTTCTGAAGGTTTGAGGGTGCTGCCTGTTCCATACCCCCCCTACTCCTCATCTAGCCTTTTAGGGGTACAAACAATAGTAATTGGGGCCTAGTGTGGTTGTGTACGTGTGATATACATACACTTTTTTTGGATCATATTTTCTATTCCGCTATTTAATCAAAAACCTTTGGGGATCAGTTAAATTGGGGGATAGTCTGTGTTGGTACGTGTGAGAGAGATCCACCTTTCCAAGTTGTTGGGGTTCATCTCATACTTCTGAAGGTTTGAGGGTGCTGCCTGTTCCATACTCCCCCTACTCCTAGCCTTTTAGGGGTACAAACAATAGTAATTGGGGCCTAGTGTGGTTGTGTACGTGTGATATACATACACTTTTTTTGGATCATATTTTCTATTCCGCTATTTAATCAAAAACCTTTGGGGATCAGTTAAATTGGGGGATAGTCTGTGTTGGTACGTGTGAGAGAGATCCACCTTTCCAAGTTGTTGGGGTTCATCTCATACTTCTGAAGGTTTGAGGGTGCTGCCTGTTCCATACCCCCCCTACTCCTCATCTAGCCTTTTAGGGGTACAAACAATAGTAATTGGGGCCTAGTGTGGTTGTGTACGTGTGATATACATACACTTTTTTTGGATCATATTTTCTATTCCGCTATTTAATCAAAAACCTTTGGGGATCAGTTAAATTGGGGGATAGTCTGTGTTGGTACGTGTGAGAGAGATCCACCTTTCCAAGTTGTTGGGGTTCATCTCATACTTCTGAAGGTTTGAGGGTGCTGCCTGTTCCATACTCCCCCTACTCCTCATCTAGCCTTTTAGGGGTACAAACAATAGTAATTGGGGCCCAGTGTGGTTGTGTACGTGTGATATACATACACTTTTTTTGGATCATATTTTCTATTCCGCTATTTAATCAAAAACCTTTGGGGATCAGTTAAATTGGGGGATAGTCTGTGTTGGTACGTGTGAGAGAGATCCACCTTTCCAAGTTGTTGGGGTTCATCTCATACTTCTGAAGGTTTGAGGGTGCTGCCTGTTCCATACCCCCCCTACTCCTCATCTAGCCCTTTAGGGGTACAAACAATAGTAATTGGGGCCTAGTGTGGTTGTGTACGTGTGATATACATACACTTTTTTTGGATCATATTTTCTATTCCGCTATTTAATCAAAAACCTTTGGGGATCAGTTAAATTGGGGGATAGTCTGTGTTGGTACGTGTGAGAGAGATCCACCTTTCCAAGTTGTTGGGGTTCATCTCATACTTCTGAAGGTTTGAGGGTGCTGCCTGTTCCATACTCCCCCTACTCCTCATCTAGCCTTTTAGGGGTACAAACAATAGTAATTGGGGCCCAGTGTGGTTGTGTACGTGTGATATACATACACTTTTTTTGGATCATATTTTCTATTCCGCTATTTAATCAAAAACCTTTGGGGATCAGTTAAATTGGGGGATAGTCTGTGTTGGTACGTGTGAGAGAGATCCACCTTTCCAAGTTGTTGGGGTTCATCTCATACTTCTGAAGGTTTGAGGGTGCTGCCTGTTCCATACTCCCCCTACTCCTCATCTAGCCTTTTAGGGGTACAAACAATAGTAATTGGGGCCCAGTGTGGTTGTGTACGTGTGATATACATACACTTTTTTTGGATCATATTTTCTATTCCGCTATTTAATCAAAAACCTTTGGGGATCAGTTAAATTGGGGGATAGTCTGTGTTGGTACGTGTGAGAGAGATCCACCTTTCCAAGTTGTTGGGGTTCATCTCATACTTCTGAAGGTTTGAGGGTGCTGCCTGTTCCATACCCCCCCTACTCCTCATCTAGCCTTTTAGGGGTACAAACAATAGTAATTGGGGCCTAGTGTGGTTGTGTACGTGTGATATACATACACTTTTTTTGGATCATATTTTCTATTCCGCTATTTAATCAAAAACCTTTGGGGATCAGTTAAATTGGGGGATAGTCTGTGTTGGTACGTGTGAGAGAGATCCACCTTTCCAAGTTGTTGGGGTTCATCTCATACTTCTGAAGGTTTGAGGGTGCTGCCTGTTCCATACCCCCCCTACTCCTCATCTAGCCTTTTAGGGGTACAAACAATAGTAATTGGGGCCTAGTGTGGTTGTGTACGTGTGATATACATACACTTTTTTTGGATCATATTTTCTATTCCGCTATTTAATCAAAAACCTTTGGGGATCAGTTAAATTGGGGGATAGTCTGTGTTGGTACGTGTGAGAGAGATCCACCTTTCCAAGTTTTTGGGGTTCATCTCATACTTCTGAAGATTTGAGGGTGCTGCCTGTTCCATACCCCCCCTACTCCTCATCTAGCCTTTTAGGGGTACAAACAATAGTAATTGGGGCCTAGTGTGGTTGTGTACGTGTGATATACATACACTTTTTTTGGATCATATTTTCTATTCCGCTATTTAATCAAAAACCTTTGGGGATCAGTTAAATTGGGGGATAGTCTGTGTTGGTACGTGTGAGAGAGATCCACCTTTCCAAGTTGTTGGGGTTCATCTCATACTTCTGAAGGTTTGAGGGTGCTGCCTGTTCCATACCCCCCCTACTCCTCATCTAGCCTTTTAGGGGTACAAACAATAGTAATTGGGGCCTAGTGTGGTTGTGTACGTGTGATATACATACACTTTTTTTGGATCATATTTTCTATTCCGCTATTTAATCAAAAACCTTTGGGGATCAGTTAAATTGGGGGATAGTCTGTGTTGGTACGTGTGAGAGAGATCCACCTTTCCAAGTTGTTGGGGTTCATCTCATACTTCTGAAGGTTTGAGGGTGCTGCCTGTTCCATACCCCCCCTACTCCTCATCTAGCCTTTTAGGGGTACAAACAATAGTAATTGGGGCCTAGTGTGGTTGTGTACGTGTGATATACATACACTTTTTTTGGATCATATTTTCTATTCCGCTATTTAATCAAAAACCTTTGGGGATCAGTTAAATTGGGGGATAGTCTGTGTTGGTACGTGTGAGAGAGATCCACCTTTCCAAGTTGTTGGGGTTCATCTCATACTTCTGAAGGTTTGAGGGTGCTGCCTGTTCCATACTCCCCCTACTCCTCATCTAGCCTTTTAGGGGTACAAACAATAGTAATTGGGGCCCAGTGTGGTTGTGTACGTGTGATATACATACACTTTTTTTGGATCATATTTTCTATTCCGCTATTTAATTTAACTGGGCCTCCATGCGAGACCTGTGTGCCTTGTTGCGCTGTTTTGAGTACTCCACCAACATGGCCAGTGGCAATGACGCCGTTCTCAGCTTAACTATCCCACTTCTATGCCTCCTTGAAAAAACAATTCGGGCGATGATGGAAGAGGATGTGGCACAGGATGAGGAGGAGGAGGAGGATGAAGAGGTAACATTTCCAAGGCTTTCAGGGCAGTCATTCGCAAGGGGCTCCGAGGGTGGGTTCCTGCACACGCAAACGCCAGGGACGCAATTGTCCAGCAGGGGCACAGTTCTGGAGGATGAGGAGGATGAGGAGGAGGAGGAGCTGGAGGAGGAGATGGAACCATGTTCACAGCAGGGTGGCACCCAGGCCAGCTCATGGCCATCACTGGTGCGTGGCTGGGGGGATACAGAGGACACGGACGATACACCTCCCACAGAGGACAGCCTTTCGTTGCCTCTGGGCAGCCTGGCACACATGAGCGATTACATGCTGCAGTGTCTCCACAACGACCGCCGAGTTGCCCACATTCTAACTTGTGCTGATTACTGGGTGGCCACGCTGCTGGATCCCCGTTACAAGGACAACGTACCGTCCTTAATTCACTCACTGGAGCGCGATCGCAAGATGCGCGAGTACAAGCGCACGCTGGTAGACGCCATGCTGCTGGCATTCCCATCTGACAGCGGGGCCACAGTGGAAGCACAAGGCAGAGGAGGAGGAGGAGGAGGTCGCCAACGCAACCAGGGCACCGCCAGCACCTCAGAAGGCAGGGTTAGCATGGCCGAAATGTGGAAAAGCTTTGTCAGCACGCCACAACAAACAGCAGCACCAGCAGCTCAGATGGAACGTCTTAGCAGGAGGCAGCATTTTACCAACATGGTGGAGCAGTATGTGTGCACACGCCTACATGTAGTGAATGACGGGTCTGCCCCCTTCAACTTCTGGGTCTCCAAATTGGGCACATGGCCTGAGCTTGCCCTTTACGCCTTGGAGGTGCTGGCGTGCCCTGCAGCCAGTGTATTATCTGAACGGGTATTTAGCACGGCTGGGGGCGTTATAACAGACAAGCGCAGCCGCCAGTCCAGAGACAATGTGGACAAGCTCACGTTCATTAAAATGAACCAGGCATGGATCCCACGGGACTTTTCCGTACCTTATGCAGAATAGCAATGGATACCGACCTTACCCACCCATTGTTCCATTTTTGCTCTTTCTCACTCTTTTGGGGTGTACCCTCATTTAAAATTTTTGAAAAGAAGCAGTGTTGGCTACCTCGTCCTCCTCCTCAGGGCCAGATTAATGTAGGGGCTATTGGAGCTGCAGCTCCAGGCCCCTACCTTTTATATAGGCCCCGGGTTGGCCATATTCACTGTTACCGCTCTTCTGTCACTTGTAAACACAGAAGTCTGGCTTCTATGCTCGCTTCCCCAGGCAGCACCCTCAGAACCTCCCCACACAGCGTGAAGGCCGGACAAGGAGGGACAGTTGGCGATGCATGGATGTGTTTATGGGCTTCAGAGACAGCATCCCATGTTGAATTAGGCATGCATGGCTGCACCCTTCCTCCTCTGGGTGCATGGCAAGGCACGGCCCTTAAGGCCCTTCAAAATCCTCAGCACCAAGCCCATGATGCTGTTAATCCGGCCCTGGTCCTCCTCCACCGCGCTTCCACCTACACCGCCCATAGGTGTGCGCAGCCTATTGCATTAAGGTGTGCACCCCAAAGTTGAAATACACATGCATGTGTTTGCCAGCAGGGAGAGTAATGTATCGGGGCCATGTACCTGTAGGCAAGGAGAAATAGAGCAGAGCAGGTCCCAGGGAGATCTTTCCCATCTCCTCACTGGCAATGCTATGTGCCCTAGGTGATTAGGGTGTGCCCAGGCACACCCAGCACACCCTGTGCGCACGCCTATGTCACCGCCACATCCACCACCACCTCAACCTCCCTCCTACTCCATATGGGCCTCGTCCTTCAGAGATGAAGAAGAACATTGTTTTATTTTTCTGTTTTTTTTTGTTGTTTTAAGTTATTTCCCTATCCACATTTGTTTGCAGAGCACTTGCCATGCTCTTAATTACGTTTTGCTGCCATTTGCAGCACTCTAGCCCTTTCCTTTGGTGTTTTAGAGCCATTTTAGTGCCTTAAAGTTCGGGTCCCCATTGACTTCAATGGGGTTCGGTGTCCGGGAAAAGTTCGGTAAAAGTCCGGGACACGGACCCGGACTTTTTTTTAAAGTTCGGCCGAACCCGTCGAACACGGACATCTAGGTGTCCGCTCAACCCTACTTTTGATATCATATTTTCTATTCCGCTATTTAATCTACACCTTTGGGGTAAAAACAATTAAATTGCGGGATAGTCTGTGTCGGTACGTGTGAGATACATACACCTTTTGATATCATATTTTCTATTCTGCTATTTAATCTACACCTTTGGGGTAAAAACAATTAAATTGCGGGATTGTCTGTGTCGGTACATGTGAGATACATACACTTTTTGATATCATATTTTCTATTCCGCTATTCAATCTACACCTTTGGAGTAAAAACAATTAAATTGCGGGCTAGTCTGTGTCGGTACGTGTGAGATACACCTTTCCAATTTTTGCGGCGCATCTCATACGGCCGAGGATTGCAGGGTGCTTCAGTGTGCCTCCTGCCTGTTCCGAACTCCTCCTACTCCTCATCCTTCCTTTGGGGGTACAAAAAATAGTAATCGGGGCCTAGTCTGGTTCTGTACATGTGAGATACATACACCTTTTGATAATATTTTCTATTCCGCTATTTAATCTACACCTTTGGGGTAAAAACAATTAAATTGCGGGATAGTCTGTATCGGTACGTGTGAGATACATACACCTTTTGATATCATATTTTCTATTCCGCTATTCAATCTACACCTTTGGAGTAAAAACAATAAAATTGCGGGATAGTCTGTGTCGGTACGTGTGAGATACACCTTTCCAATTTTTGGGGCGCATCTCATACCGCCGAGGATTGCAGGGTGCTTCAGTGTGCCTCCTGCCTGTTCCGAACTCCTCCTACTCCTCATCCTGCCTTTGGGGGTACAAAAAATAGTAATCAGGGCCTAGTCTGGGTTTGTACGTGTGAGATACACCACCGTTTTGTAAAATTTTTCCTATTCCGCTATTCAATATACACCCTGTTTGAGTGTAAAAAATTAAATTACGGCATAGTCTGTATCAGTTCATGTGAGATACACCTTTTTAAATTTGTTTAGCGCATCTCCTTCCACCGCCGAGGATTGCAGGGCGCTTCAGTTTGCCTCCTGTTCCCAACTCCTCCTACTCCTCTTCCTCATCCTGCCTTTAGGGTACAAAAAATTGTAATCGGGGCCTAGTCTGTGTTTGTACTTGTGAGATACAACGCATTATAACATTTTTCCTATTCCGCTATTCAATATACACCCTTTTGGAGTGTAAAAAATTAAATTACGGCATAGTCTGTATCGGTACGTGTGAGATACACCTTTTAAATTTGATTGGCGCATCTCCTTCCACCGCCAAGGATTGCAGGGCGCTTCAGTTTGCCTCCTGTTCTGAACTCCTCCTACTCGTCTTCCTCATCCTCCCTTTAGGGTACAAAATTTTTTAATTGGGGCCTAGTCTGTGTTTGTACGTGTGAGATACACCGTTTTTTATCCTTTTTTCTATTCCGCTATTCGATATACACCCTTTTGGGGTAAAAAAAATTAAATTGCGGCATAGTTTGCATATTTGACTGTGAGATACACCTGTGCGATACTGTTGTTGTTTTGTTCCGCTATTCAATAAACACCTTTCTAGGGCAAGATCATAAATTACAGAAATATGAGGAGACCGTCAAATAGGGGCCGTGGCCTGGGTCGTGGTGCTGCTGGTAGAGCTCCTGTTGCAAGGAGAGGACGTGGTCGATCTGTGCCAGCTACACGCACAAGTGAAACACCTTCCTCAAGTGTGAGTAGGCGACAGAACCTGCAGCAGTATTTGGTAGGGCATAATGCGCCTCTAGAAGTGATGAGGCCAGAAGAAGTACAGGCGATAGTAGATTGCGTTGCTGACAGTGCCTCCAGTTCCTTCACATTGTCTCCCACCCAGTCTACTGCAGAAAGGTCAGAGTTGGCACCTGCAGCCAATGTCCAACCGTCTTTCACCTCACCCCCTTGCAAATCAGGCAAGCAGTCTGAGCCCCAAGTCATACAGCAGTCTCTTCTTCTTTTTGAGGACTCTGTCAGCAGGGTTTCCCAGGGCCTTCCACCTAGCCCTGCCCCAGAAGTGGAAGAGATTGAGTGCAGCGATGCCCAACCACTTATTTCTCAAGATGAGTACATGGAAGGACCATCGCAGCACGTCTCCGATGATGACGAAACGCAGGTGCCAACTGCTGCGGCATTCAGAATTGTGGAGACCGACAAGGAGGGCAGGGGTGAAGACTGGGTGGAAGATGATGTGGAGGACGATGAGGTCCTCAACCCCACATGGAATGAAGGTCATGCAGGTGACCTGAGTAGTTTGGAGGAAGAGGCGGTGGTCGCACAGAGCCACCAGCACAGCAGAAGAGGGAGCAGGGTGCAGAAGCGTAGCGGCCGTGCCCTAGACACTACGCCTGCTACTGCCCAACGCACAAGGGAACGAGCGCACCAAAGCCAGCTCAAAGGAGTTCTCTAGCGTGGAAGTTCTTCAGAAAATGTGCTGATGACAGGACATGAGTGGTTTGCACCCTGTGCAATCAGAGCCTGAAGCAAGGCATAAACCTTCTCAACCTGAGCACAACCTACATGATCAGGCATCTAAGTGCAAAGCACGAGCTGCAGTGGAGTAGACACCTTCAAAACCAAGAAAGGTCTCTGGCTCCTCCTGCTTCCTCTTCTGCTGCAGTCTCGGCCTCTCCATCCACATCTGTAGTGATACCGGCACCTGCCACCCCGCAAACAGACGATCTGTCAGCAACACCACCACCTGGGTCACCAACCATCTCCACAATGTCCCGTGGAAGCGTTCAGCTTTCCATCTCCCAAACACTTGAGAGGAAGAGGAAGTACCCCCCTACCCACCCGCGATCCCTGGCCCTGAATGCCAGCATTTCAAAATTCTTGGCCTTTGAAATGCTGTCATTCCGTCTGGTGGAGACGCACAGTTTTAAAAACCTTATGTCGGTGGCTGTCCCACAGTACGTCGTGCCCAGCCGCCACTACTTTTCCAGGCAAGCCACCCCTTCCCTGCACAACCAAGTGGGGGAAAAAATCAGGTGTGCACTGTGCAACGCCATCTGTGCCAAGGTCCACCTAACTACCGATACGTGGACCAGTAAGCACAGTCAGGGGCGTTATATCTTATATCGGCACACTGGGTAAATGCAGTGGCGGATGGGCCTGAGGCGGATAGCAATTTGGCGCATGTCCTTCCACCACCGAGGATTGCAGGGCGCTTCAGTTTGCCTCCTGTTCCTAACTCCTCCTACTCCGCTTCCTCATCCTCTACCGCCTCCTCATCCGGTTGTAACGCTCCTGCGTTTTTGTAACAAGATGGATTTGCAGCTGCAGAAATCTCCACTCAGTAGTCATGTAGAGATGTGTTGAAATACCAATTCCAACTCCCAAGACTCATCACTGTGGCCTGCCTGATTCAGCATACAAATATACACATTCAATAAGATGTTCCTGAAGTGATAGATGTATATAGCAGTATAGTGGTGATGTGCTGAAGGGACAGGTATGAACAGTGACAGTAGATGGCAAGCACTCGAGAGAAATGTTCAGGAGAGTATAGATGGTAACAGGTAGGATGCAGATAGGTTAGCAATCATGTATGGTAGTAGGTGGTAGGATAGCAGGTGACATACAGGAGAGACTAACCCAGTGCAAGGATAGATGTTAGTAGGCTCAAGAGCTAGCAATCTAAATAACAGTGCAGATGATAGGTTTAGTATTGCATAGAGAGCGACAGTCTTTAGTGAGCAATAGATATAGTGTAAGTAGGTTTTATGGAGGTTTCCCCTGCGGGGTACTTATCACTAGAGAGTAGGTTAGTAGCGGGGTCCGGTAATAGAAGTGATCCGGTAGCGAGATACAGGGATCAGGAGCGAGGTTCCGGTCTGTTCAAGGCAAAGGAAAGCAACTGGAGGTTCCGACAGCGAGACACACTAGCAAGCATGTGGACAGCCAAGCAGGTTGAACGAACGATGTGAGTGAGACCGCCGGCGGTTGAAATAGCCGCTCTGCGGCGCTCAGCAGTGACCTCATCGCTCTTAAAGGTATATGCATACCACCTAAAGGGAAAGGTGGGACGCATTGAAAAGAAAGTAGTAAATAAGGGTACTAGAGGTACCAGAATCTTACAGTACCCCCCCCCCCCCCTTAAGGCCGGCTCCGGAAGGCCTATAGTACTGGTTTCTCTGGGTATTTCGAGTGAAATCTTCGTATAAGCCTAGGTGCATGTACATCAGAGGTATCTAACCAGGTGTCGTCTTGGGGTCCATAGTTCTTCCATCTTATGAGATACTGGAGTCTTCCTCTATGGATGCGAGAATCCAAAATCTCTTTGATCTCATATTCTTCTCCGTCTTCAACTTGTATAGGAGGTGGAGGCAAGATGGTAGGCCTTATTCCTTGGTTAGGAACGTGTGGCTTCAATAGCGACACATGGAAGATGGGATGGATCTTGAGATCTGCCGGTAAGGTGAGCTGTACTGCAGCTTTTCCAATAAGTTTCCTGATTGGGAAGGGTCCCAAGAATAAAGGTCCAAGCTTTTTGCTAGGGATCTTTAATCTTAAATTTTTTGTTGATAGCCAAACGAGGTCCCCAATAGCATACTGAGGAGAAGGTCTTCTACGAAGGTCGTAGTACTTTTTTTGTTGACTATGAGCGTGTGAGATGGTAGTATTAAGTAAACCCAGAGAGTCTTTTATTTGGGTAAGATAGTCTGAGGCTACTGGGTTACTTGAGGGAAGGATGCGTGGTGGAAGAAGAGAGGGATGAAACCCATAGTTCAAGTAGAACGGACTTTGTTTGGTAGTACTGTGGGTTGCGTTGTTGTAAGCAAATTCTGCTAGGGGAAGGAGATCCACCCAATCATCCTGTAGGTATGATGTGTAGCAACGTAGATATTGCTGAAAGCACTGGTTGACTCTTTCAGTCTGTCCGTTGGTCTGAGGATGGTAGGGAGAAGTGAGCTTTCGCTCAATCCATAGTATGTGACATAGTTCTTGCCAAAACTTGGAGATGAACTGTGAACCACGGTCAGATAAGAGAGTCTTTGGAATTCCATGTAACTTAAAGACATGTTTCACTAGTAGTTCCGCTGTTTGTTTGGATGAAGGTAATCTGCGAATAGCAACGAAATGTGCCATCTTTGTTAGATGGTCCACTGACACTAGAATGGTATTAAATCCTTTGGAAGGTGGTAGTTCTACTATAAAGTCCAAGGACACAACTTCCCATGGAGCCTGGGGTATTGGTAGACTGCATAGTAGACCGGATGGTTTTGTAGTGTCAATTTTGGACCTGGCACAGATGTTGCATGAAGAAACAAATTTCTGTACAGATGTCTTCATCTCAGGCCACCAAAACTGTCTGGTAAGCAAATTAAGAGTTTTTGTCATACCCATATGTCCTGCCATAGGCACATCATGTGACAATTCCAGGATCTTGGTACGCATAGTAGGGGGTATGTAGAGTTTGTCGTAGTAGAGGAAGCCTTCTGCATCAGTACTTAGGTGTGGTGGAGGTGAATCCAATCCTATACTGTGCAAAATCTCTTCCTTCAAGGAACGGACAACCCCAATAATACGCTTGTAGGGTATTATAGGAACAGAAGGGATTTCGGCGTAATTATTTTCAGTTAATCGTGATAGCGCATCCGCTTTTTTATTCTTGTCTGCAGGCGTGTAGGTCACTAGGAAATTGAATCTTAGGAAGAATAGTGACCATCGTACCTGCCGGTGGGAGAGAGTTTTGTTAGTCTGAAGATATTGAAGATTTTTATGATCTGTATATATGATTATTGGTATTCGGGTACCTTCAAGTAGATGTCGCCAGTTTTCCAGAGCCAGTTTTATGGCAAGCAACTCCTTTTCACCCACTGGGTAATTTACCTCTGGGCTGCTTAATGATTTGGAGAAGAAGGCAACTGGATGGAGTGGTGAAGTATTTGTTGGTCGTTGGGAGAGAACTGCTCCTACTGCCATATTTGACGCATCTACTTCCAGAATATATTGGAGGGATGGGTCTGGATGGCGTAGTATGGGAGCAGAGGTAAGGCTTGATTTTAACAAGCGAAAAGCGCCACTTGCTTCATCTGACCATTTAAATGTTTTTTTTATACTTGTGAGCTGTGTGAGAGGTCTCACAATGGCAGAGAAGTTCTTGATGAACTTCCTATAGAAGTTTGAAAATCCAAGGAATCGCTGTAGAGCCTTGCGGGTGGTTGGTATAGGCCAATCCTGAATGCAGGATATCTTACTCATATCCATCTTGATTCCGGTTTTGGATATGATGCATCCTAGGAATAATACTTCTTCTTTATGGAATAGGCATTTTTTTAATTTCACGTATAGATTGTGTGTGAGTAGTCTGGATAACACAAGTCTTACATGTTTTATATGTTCAGACAAGGATCGTGAATAGATAAGTATATCGTCCAGATATACCACCACACAGACATCAAGTAAGTCTCTAAAGATGTCGTTTATGAATCGTTGGAAGGCTGCGGGAGCGTTACATAGCCCGAATGGCATTACAAGATATTCGAATAATCCGTATCTGGTTCTGAATGCTGTCTTCCACTCATCTCCATCACGGATTCGGATTAGATTGTATGCCCCTTTAAGGTCCAATTTTGAGAAGTAGGTAGCTCCACGCACTTGTTCAATGAGTTCAGGGATGAGCGGTAAAGGATAGCGATCCTTTACTGTGATGGCATTCAATTGCCTATAGTCGATAATAGGCCTAAGACTTGAGTCCTTATTGCGGACAAAGAAAAGTCCTGCAGCTGTGGAAGAAGTAGAGGGTCTAATAAACCCTTTTGCCAAATTCTCATCCAAGTATTCCTTGAGATGAGAAAGTTCATCCTGGGAAAGAGGATAAACATGACCAAAAGGCAATTTGCTATTTGGGAGTAGATCGATAGTGCAATCCTAATCCCAATGGGGAGGCAATATTTGAGCGTTTTTCTCAAGAAAAACTTCGGACAGATCCTGATAGCATAGTGGTGCAATCTCATCTGACACCACAGACAGGATCTTTCCATAAGACGGGAGGTTACACGTAGTCTCGCAATAATAAGAAAGGAAGGTTAAGGTCCGTTTCTTCCAATCTATGGTTGGTTGATGTGTGTGTAACCAGGGAAGTCCCAAAACAATGGGAAAGTGGGGTGAAGATAATAGATCGAAGGTGGTGGTCTCCGTATAAGACTCGTTAGTAGTGACGAGAAGTGCTTGTGTCTGATTAGTGATTGGGCCAGAAGCTAACGGGATACCGTTAATAAGACTAATAGAGACAGGCTTAGGTTTTGAAATAATAGGTACTTTATTTAAAGTAGCAAAACGTATATCGATATAATTTCCGCAAGATCCTGTGTCGATCATGGCTTTAGTGGTAATCCTAGTCTGGTCCCACTGCAATGTCAAACGAACAAAAAGATAAGGGTTAGTAATTGAAGTTGTTAATCCCCCCAGGAGGACATGTGAACACTCACCCTCTTTTTTGCGGGCAAAGGGACAGACGCTTATCATATGATCCGGGGATGCGCAGTACATGCAGAGATTACTGGATCGTCTCCTGGCTCGTTCAGTAGTTGATAAAGGTGGCCGTATGGTTCCTACCTCCATAGGAGTAGGGTCAACAGTGGCAATCCGAGAAGGACTGGACAATGGCATTCCCATTTTTTCAGCCTTTCTTTCTCGCAGCCGCCTGTCTATGTTGATACTGAGTTGTATCAAGGCATCCAGAGTGCCAGGTAAATCCGCTCGGGCGAGCTCGTCTTTAACGGCTTCTGATAGGCCGAGTCTGAATTGAGTTCGCAGAGATGTGTCATTCCACCCTGAATCAAGGGTCCATCTTTTGAACTCTGCTACAAAGTCTTCTACAGGTCTCCTACCTTGTTTCAAGGACCTCAATTGAATATCAGCAGTACTCTGCCTATTGGGGTCATCATATAAACTAGCGAGTTCCGCTAGGAATAAAGCATAGGAGTTGAGAAGCTGATCATCTTTCTCAAAGAGAGAGTCTGCCCAGGCCCGTGGATCACCCGTCAGATATGAAATAATAGTACAGACTTTAATATGATCAGTAAGGTAAGTACGAGGTTTTAGCAAAAAAAGTAACTGACATGCATTTTTGAATTCACAAAATTTTTTGCGATCACCTGTAAACACTAAGGGAGGATTTATTTTGGGTTCAGGGGGCTGAGCAGTGGCAAGTTGTGATAGACGGGTTACCTGCTGCTTCAGAGCCTGATTGTCTTCTTTTAATTCAGTAAGAGCATGTATTAATGCATTTACTTGTTGTTTTAATTGTGTCACTTGAGTGGGTATTTCTGCTGAATCCATTTTTATGGTTCGTTCAATCTGTAACACTCCTGCGTTTTTGTAACAAGATGGATTTGCAGCTGCAGAAATCTCCACTCAGTAGTCATGTAGAGATGTGTTGAAATACCAATTCCAACTCCCAAGACTCATCACTGTGGCCTGCCTGATTCAGCATACAAATATACACACTCAATAAGATGTTCCTGGAGTGATAGATGTATATAGCAGTATAGTGGTGATGTGCTGAAGGGACAGGTATGAACAGTGACAGTAGATGGCAAGCACTCGAGAGAAATGTTCAGGAGAGTATAGATGGTAACAGGTAGGATGCAGATAGGTTAGCAATCATGTATGGTAGTAGGTGGTAGGATAGCAGAAGACATACAGGAGAGACTAACCCAGTGCAAGGATAGATGTTAGTAGGCTCAAGAGCTAGCAATCTAAATAACAGTGCAGATGATAGGTTTAGTATTGCATAGAGAGTGACAGTCTTTAGTGAGCAATAGATATAGTGTAAGTAGGTTTTATGGAGGTTTCCCCTGCGGGGTACTTATCACTAGAGAGTAGGTTAGTAGCGGGGTCCGGTAATGAGGAGTGATCCGGTAGCGAGATACAGGGATCAGGAGCGAGGTTCCGGTCTGTTCAAGGCAAAGGAAAGCAACTGGAGGTTCCGACAGCGAGACACACTAGCAAGCATGTGGACAGCCAAGCAGGTTGAACGAACGATGTGAGTGAGACCGCCGGCGGTGGAAATAGCTGCTCTGCGGCGCTCAGCAGTGACCTCATCGCTCTTAAAGGTATATGCGTACCACCTAAAGGGAAAGGTGGGACGCATTGAAAAGAAAGTAGTAAATAAGGTACTAGAGGTACCAGAATCTTACACCGGTCAGCGTAACACCTTCACCACCAACTTCAGCACGGCCAGGGGTAAACGACAGCAGTCAGTTTTAAAACTTGCCTGTTTGGGGGAAAAAACCACACATCGCGCAGGAGTTGTGGAGGAGCATGGAACAGCAGACAAATGAGTGGTTGCTGCCAGCGAGCCTCAAGCCCGGCCTGGTGGTGTGCGATAACGGGCGAAATCTCATAGCAGCTCTGGGCCTAGCCGGTTTGACGCACATCCCTTGCCTGGCGCATGTGCTGAATTTGGTGGTGCAGAGGTTCCTTAAAAATTACCCCGATATGTCAGAGCTGCTGCAGAAAGTGCGGGCCGTCTGTGCGCACTTTCGGCGTTCTCACGCTGCTGCTGCTCGCCTGTCAGTGCTGCAGCGTAACTTCGGCCTTCCAGCTTACCGCCTCATATGTGACATGCCCACAAGGTGGAACTCCACCTTGCACATGCTGGAAAGACTGTGCGAGCAGCAGCAGGCCATAGTTGAGTTTCAGCTGCAGCATGCACGCGTGAGTCGCTCTGCGGAACAGCACCACTTCACCACCAATAACTGGGCCTCCATGCGAGACCTGTGTGCCTTGTTGCGCTGTTTTGAGTACTCCACCAACATGGCCAGTGCCGATGACGCCGTTGTCAGCTGAACTATCCAACTTCTATGCCTCCTTCAAAAAACGATTCGGGCAATGATGGAAGAGGATGTGGCACAGGATGAGGAGGAGGAGGATGAAGACGTAACATTTCCAAGGCTTTCAGGGCAGTCATTCGCAAGTGGCTCCGAGGGTGGGTTCCTGCACCCACAAACGCCAGGGACACACTTGTCCAGCAGGGGCACAGTTCTGGAGGATGAGGAGGGTGAGGAGGAGGAGATGGAGGAGGAGATGGAACCATGTTCACAGCAGGGTGGCACCCAGGCCAGCTCATGGCCATCACTGGTGCGTGGCTGGGGGGATACAGAGGACACAGACGATACACCTCCCACAGAGGACAGCCTTTCGTTGCCTCTGGGCAGCCTGGCACACATGAGCGATTACATGCTGCAGTGTCTCCACAACGACCGCCGAGTTGCCCACATTCTAACTTGTGCTGATTACTGGGTGGCCACGCTGCTGGATCCCCGTTACAAGGACAACGTACCGTCCTTAATTCACTCACTGGAGCGCGATCGCAAGATGCGCGAATACAAGCGCACGCTGGTAGACGCGATGCTGCTGGCATTCCTACCTGACAGCGGGGCCACAGTGGAAGCCCAAGGCAGAGGAGGAGGAGGAAGAGGTTGCCAACGCAACCAGGGCACCGCCAGCACCTCAGAAGGCAGGGTTAGCATGGCCGAAATGTGGAAAAGCTTTGTCAGCACGCCACAACAAACAGCAGCACCAGCAGCTCATATGGAACGTCTAGCAGGAGGCAGCATTTCACCAACATGGTGGAGCAGTATGTGTGCACACGCCTACATGTAGTGAATGACGTGTCAGCCCCCTTCAACTTCTGGGTCTCCAAATTGGGCACATGGCCTGAGCTTGCCCTTTACGCCTTGGAGGTGCTGGCGTGCCCTGCAGCCAGTGTATTATCTGAACGTGTATTTAGCACGGCTGGGGGCGTTATCACAGACAAGCGCAGCCGCCAGTCCAGAGACAATGTGGACAAGCTCACGTTCATTAAAATGAACCAGGCATGGATCCCACAGGACTTTTTCGTACCTTGTGCAGAATAGAGATGGATACCGACCTTACCCAGCCATTGTTCTATTTTTGATCTTTCTCACTCTTTTGGCGTGTACCCTCATTTAAAATGACTGAAAAAAAGCAGTGTTGGCTACCTCGTCCTCCTCCACCGCCGCTTCCACCTACACTGCCCATAGGTGTGCGCAGCCTATTGCATTAGGGTGTGTACCCCAAAGTTTAAATACACATGCATGTGTTTGCCTACATGTATATGGCCCCGGTACATTACTCTCCCTGCTGGCAAAGTGAAATAGAAGTGTGTGGCACTTCTCTTATGGCAGAGCAGGTCCGAGGGAGATCTTTCCCATCTCCTGACTGGCAAACAGAGCGATAATGTTGCTGCACCAATTGTGCAATCTAATAGTATTTTACCTTTAAATTCTGGATTAGTTCCTGAAATCTCTTGTGAGTTATCTCCATTGGGCTTTCCTTTGAACAATACAACTAAAGAAAACATTTGGAGAGGCGATTACATCGGAATAATTGTAGTTGTTGCCAAATAATAAATCTAATAAAATTGATAACAGAGAAGGTGACAGGTCAGGGGTTGACAATACCAGATCATTTTCTCATAATTCTAATAACTGGTTACATGCGTTTTTTATATTTGCAAGTATATTAGGTGAGAAACAATCTCAATTATGTAGTGGCTAATTTCAACATCTTGAAATTATATTGGAAGCTTATAAGAATTTTCCTGGCTTGTCGTGGTTATTCTATGATGAGTCGAAAAAAGAGGGGGTTTTTTTGGTGTCTCAAGCCAAAGATGATGGGACTTTGTGGGCAAGTAAGTATCAATTGAACATGAGTAAAATTATATCTCAATTTATTAACAAATTTACATAGAAGTAAAAAAATAAGAAAATATTGTAACTCAGTTGTGAGTATTGGTGTTGGGTACAGGCCCAATGTGATAAAGATAAGAGTAAGGAAATGGGAAATGGGCAAGAGAATCAATAAGCATATCCAAAGTATGGAAATATGCAATTTCCATCTACCGCTTGGCAGACATGTCAAAAACATGCACAACAACAAAATGCCGAAAGTTACTTTCATCGCCCTAGAGAGAATGCACATACCGCAACGGGGGGGGGGCGATTGGAATAAGAAACTCTTACAAATGGAGATGAGATGGATCAGGCGTCTAAATGCCACCACATACCCAGGACTTAACGAAACAGAAAGTTTCAGACCATTTCTGGAGGGTTTTGCATCTGGCAAAACAGATTAACATCATAGAAAAAATATAACCACCACCAATCAGACCATACATATATCATGGGATCTATCCCAAGATACCAGAATTCTGAGATCACACTCAATGTCCTTCAAAAATTCCGGCCCAGATCCCCCTTTGATGTGCCAGACCTGTGGATATTCCTTCAACACCTCCATTGGGGATATCCTCTCGGGCATCTAGATATAATTACTGCTGTTAAAACGAACCAAGAATGTTATATATAATATATATAATTACTATTTATTTACTGTCCTTTTTTTTTTCTTGTACCACATGTAACAGTTCTATGTATATATTCATATGAAGATGTATATCTTGTTTTCATGAGCAAACCACTTTGTTTTCCCCCCATCCTGCACCCGGCACGGTAAGCCCCTGCCACTTCCCTGTGACAGGGGTTACTATGGAGACGGAAATCTGCCGGCCACGGCTGAGTCGTTTCCTAGATCTCCCATACACTGTGTCGGCGGCCGAGCTGTCAGGACCGGCTTGTACTGCTCGCACATCACCCAGGCGCCTGCGCAGTACAAAAGCCTGAGTCACTGACAGAAGAAGCAGATGACGTGCAGCACACTATGCGCATGCGCGAACGGCTTTATAAGGCTGGGGAGCCAGCGTCCACCCTCACTTCCCTCTTGCAGAGGGAACAGGACGGACGTGGACGAGCGGCGGTGAAGGATCTCACCTCTACCTTTTTTTTTAACACCAATACCTCCTTGAAAAAATGTAAGTCTGGACGAATGTCCTTTTGCTTGAAGTCACCAATAAAATACCTTTTATCCACAAACTTACAAATTGTAATAAAACACTTCATGGACATATGACCCTTTTCAGAACGGCTAACTGGCGGCAGCAATCTACTTATGACTGCGGCATCAGGAGAGATACCTTCCCCTCCTCTAAATCTGTATATAATCTGCAAATGTAAGTGTTTATCTGGGCTTGGAAACCCACATTAATTACTTACCTTGGGAGATATAATATAATATATACATATATATACCCCTTCCAGAACGATCCAGGACATTACTGGAACAACAATCCAATACCTTTATATGAACATCTCCAAACCTGGATGTGAGTAGCCAACATTGGCAGTATATGACCCTTATTTTTCATACGATAAAAAATACAACTAATATATCCTTTCAGACCATGGTACCACACGGCTCCTTGCTGCAGGTTTAGAGGGGACAGAGGCAATTTTGGTTTGCAGTAACAAGATTTTAAAATACAAGTATGTATTTATTATTATTTTTGTATATACTAATTTCACGTATATTTCCAACAAATGGAAATATTGAATATTATCTATTATACATTACAGCTGGGTGACAGAAAAACTTTGAAAAGGCTGATACAGCCGAAACGCGTCAGAAATTATGGATGAAACTCTGTGAACCTCCTACATACGGAATACACAGAGACAAGATCCATAAAACTGTCACAACTTATCACATGTGTCACGGATTCACTGAGAATCCTTCTTTCCTTACTCTTATCTTTATCACATTGGGCCTGTACCCAACACCAATACTCACAACTGAGTTACAATATTTTCTTATTTTTTTGTAAATTTGTTAATAAATTGAGATATAATTTTACTCATGTTCAATTGATACTTACTTGCCCACAAAGTCCCATCATCTTTGGCTTGAGACACCAAAAAAACCCCCTCTTTTTTCAAGACATAGGGACGGAGGCAGCACTTACTCACACCACCTATAAGATCAAAACCCACACCCCCTCATTCTATGATGAGTCATTCCATCAAAAATTATCAATATATAGATCTTTAAAGTGGGGTACTAAAGATGTGGGTCTGTGGCTTTATTTGCTTTTGCCTCAAAAACAGATTTCTTTACAAAAATCTGCTCATTTTGGACAATTTTGTAAAGGTGTTTGTTTTAGCTTTAATGAAGGGCAATGCAAATGGCCTAATAATTGTAAATTCAAAGATGAATGTTTCCATTGTACCGGTAATCATCCCGCTTCCAGATGTTTCAAGGAACTTGCTTCTCTTAACAAAATAAAGAGCAGCTTTTTCTTAAAAGCGGAAACTCCAGTGATCTTGGCAAACATGCTGCCGTGGCTTCAAGTGTACCCAGAACATGTTAAAGCTATGACAATTTTCAATGGTTTTCTGTTTGGTTTTCAATTGCCTACTTTTAGAGGAGAGGGTTGTATAATCCCAGCTAATTTTCCTTCCATTGCAAATTTCACTAATGTAGTTCATAACAAAATTTTTAAGGAAATTCCTGAAGGCAGAGTAGCTGGCCCCTTTTTCTTCCCCACCGTTTTCTAATTTTAGAATTTTGCCATTAGGTATTATTGCTAAAAAAGAACCTTGTGAGTTTAGATTGATCCATCATTTATCTTATCCGGAAGGGTCTATCTTTAAATAATGAAATTGATCAATATTTGTGTTCTGTAACCTACTCTACTTTTGAAGACGCTTAAATTAAAATAAGAAAAGTAGGTAATTCTGCTTTACTAGCTAAGACAGATATTAAATCGGCGTTTCGATTATTGCCTATTCACCTAAGGCATTTAATTCCTTGGGTTTATTTTTTAA
This sequence comes from Pelophylax lessonae, assembly GCF_965119305.1. NCBI lineage: Eukaryota > Metazoa > Chordata > Amphibia > Anura > Ranidae > Pelophylax > Pelophylax lessonae. The sequence continues at coordinate 120,988,698 of NC_138773.1, read as the reverse complement.
CAATGATTATTTTTTTGACAAATGCCTTCCTATGGGCTGTTAACTTTGTTGCAATTATTTTGAATTGTTTTCTACCTTTTTGGAGTGGGTTGTCTCATATAGGGCCAAGTCTAAAAATGTATTACATTATTTGGATGACTTTTTATTTATTGGAAAGAACTAATCTTTGGATTGTTTATAGCTTTTCCCAGAATTTAGGTTACTTTGTAAATTATTCGGGATTCCTTTGGCAGAGGAGAAAACAGTTTACTCTACTACCTGCTTAGAATTTCTGTGAATTCAAATATATACTGTAGCTATGGAGTTTCGATTATCTGCTGATAAAATATTTAAAATTACATTTTTATTTTTATTTTAAATAAGAAAAACGTTCAATTAAGAACTATCCAATCTTTATTGGGCTTATTGAACTTTGCTTCTAGGGTCATGCCTATGGGTCGGGTATTTTCGAAACGTTTATATCGAGCGATTTCTGGCGTTTCATCGCCTTGTCATTTCATCAGAATTTCATACGATATTCGGGAAGATCTCTTAGTATGGATTTGATTTTTGGAGTCATTTAATGGATCCTCTTTATGGCAGGCCCCTTTTTGTACTGCTTTGGCACTTAAATTATACACTAACGCCTCTGGTGCCTTTGGCTATAGAGTTTTCTGGAATGGACATTGGTCTACCAATTCCTGGCATCCATCTTGGGTTTCCAGAGGATTAACTAGTAATATAGTTCTACTAGAATTATGGGGTTCTCAATTTAGTAACAAGAGAATTCTTCTTCACTCAGATAATAAGGGTGTAGTATTTGCTGTAAATTGTTTATCATCACGTTCTCTGGCAGTTTTTACACTGTTAAGATATTTAGTATTTCAATGCTTGCGCCTTAACATCTGGCTTAAAGAAAAGTTTGTTCTTTTAAGGTTGCAAAAATGTTATTGCAGACTCCTTATCTCGATTACAGATAGAGAAATGCAAGATTTTGGTTCCAGAAGCAGATTCTTTGGGCCTATCTTGCCCTCTACATCTGTGGATGTGGATATGATGCATGTTACGGCTGCTGTGAATAATTCTTTAGCGCCTTCTACTTGGAAGAATTATCACGCAGCATGGAATTTGTGGTGCTCCTTTTTGATCCAACATGGACTACCTGTTTTGTCTTTCAACGAACAGCTCGTATTAGCATTTATTGACAATCTAATGGGCTTGAATTTTTCATTTTCATATATTTTAAAAACTTTGGCGGGAATTTCATTTTTTGTTCGTATGAATGGAGCCCCTTCTTGCTTGAGTTTTTTCTCAGTTAAAACTGCTCTAAAAGGCTATCATAAAACTCATGCAGTAAAAGACAAAATACTTGCTATATCAATTTCTCTTTTTGTGTATAGCTACTGACTCTATTTATTTTTCAGTTTATGAATCGTTATTAATTAAATGCGCTTTTTGTTTTTGTTTTTTTTTTGATGCGTTTAGAATCTCAGAATTGTTGGCTTCTAATTTTAAAGCCAATGGTGGTTTATTGTTTTCTAATGTATCTATTTCTAATGGAACTTTTCATATTTTTCTCAAAAAGAGCAAAACTGATCAATTGGGTTCTGGTCGATGGATTACTCTATTGCGTAGTAATGATCAGTCTGTATGTGTAGTTTCGGTGGCAGAGAGATATTTATGTCTTCGGCCAGTGAAGGATAACCAATTTTTTTTAACATGAAAATAGTATTCCTCTAACAATTTTTCAATTTAACACAGTCTTAAAAAAAATGTTTATCATGGCTGCACTTAGGTCATCTACCTATATCTTCACACTCATTTAGAATTGGAGCTGCTACTACAGCTGCTAGTGTTGGTTTTTCTGAAAGTTTTATTAAAAACATTGGTAGATGGAATTCCAATTCTTATAAACTGTATGTTAGACCTAATGCTTTTATTTGAATTTCAGGTCCCAAAAAGATTGTTTGGATCATCGGACACTCCTATGTTTTTTGGGCTCGTGGAAGAGCCGAAAAGAGAACTTATGGCCTGAATTTGGGATTTCTGCCTTCGGTTATAAAAGTTTTATGGTATGGTTTTAGAGGTATGGAATGGAGTGATCTTTCAAATGTTTTTTTCTGTTTTATATGACAGATGGCCCACTCCTGATATTGTTGTCTTCCACCTGGGAGGTAACGATGTTGGGCATCGTAAAACTTTAGACATTATTTTGAATATGAAATATGATTTCAGAAAAGTTTGTTCTGTTCTACCTAATAGTGTATTTGTTTTTTTAGGAATTGTCCCACGTTTACTTTGGTTTTCAGATGGTATTAAATATCTTGAAAAAAATCGAAAACGCATTAATAGGACAATTTCAAAATGTATGCCATCTTTAAATGGCTTGTCTTTTAGACATAGTAATTTGGAAGGTGTTTTGAGTGGTTTCTATAGGTCTGGTCTTGTACATTCATCTGATATTGCTAACAACATTTTTAACTTGGACTTGCAGACTTGTATAGAATTGGCCGTGGGCTTGGTGGTGGTGCCATGCTCATAATGTCTGAGCATGGCTTGTGGGATTTTGTATATTGGTCGTAGTTTGAGCTTTATGGCTGAACTACTGATGTAAGTTATATTTCTTCATTTTGGTTATGGTATATTTCCATAATTCATGTTATTTTAATAAAAGGCCATGGCCCATTTTACCACACAAGTCTTGAGTCAAATCGTCTTTATTTTATGTAAAAAATATAATTATTTAATGTTTATTTATAATTGTTCTGCCTACGGTACCAAAGGAAATTACCAAGAAAAAGAAAAGAAATCCGGGCGAGGCCCCACACAGCTGCACTGATTTTAAGATGTGACAGTGGGTACAGGGAGAGGATCCCCCTCCCACTTTTACAGGTGATTGGGGGTCCAAGGAACTTTCCTAAAATAACATGTTACACTCAAAAAAGGGATGTAATATGTTTTCAAATCCATTGGCAGATAAAGGTAGGCTTATATACAGTACATATTCTAACTGTGTATTTCAGTGTTTGCCTTGGATTTCAGCATTAACATCATAACAGGTAGTAGACCAGGACATGATTACATTAGAAGCTATATTTAATAAACTTTCAAATACCTCAGTTCCAAGAGTCTAACTTGTGGGTACCACCATACAGAAATTATTTGCAACAATACTTTTGGAATACTGACACTGAACACGTTATGCTGGCTTCACATTTGTGCGTATCGGTAATGCCCCGTACACACGTGCAGATTATCTGCAGACTTTTGTCTGCAGACTTACCTTTTCTATGTAGTGCAAGGGCCTGCCGGATTGCATACAAATTGAAAGTGTTTAGGTTTGACCTCATATTATATGGTTTTGGTAAGTCTGCAGACAAAAGTCTGCAGATAATCTGCACGTGTGTATGGGGCATAACTCTTGTGAATTGTGTTGTGGTGGTGTTTATTTAGAACGGCAACCTAGCCCACATATACAGTATTTGCCAACACCCCTGCACTACATTGCAATGCAACACAACTCAATTATCATGTGCTGTGTTGTACTGCATTGCTAAAAATGAAAAAGTCTAGATTTTTATGCATTGAGATTGGTTGATAGCCAGTTTAAAATGAATGGATGATTCAATGTGCCTAAAAACCAAAAATATGAAGGTGGATTCGCTAAGCAGCTGATCAGTTTGTAACTTATAGAAGTTTGGGTCTTATAGAACCCATTATCATGGCCTATTTATATATTTTTTTTACACAACTTTCAAACAACTTTCACTTAAAGTGTTACTAAACCCACAACAGTAAAACAGTCTGTATATGCAGTGAAGCATGCTTGTTATACTCACTGTGGAAAATAAATGGGTAATCATGGGTAATGGGTTGATCATGATCCTCCTCAGGTTTCCCCCAGTGCACAAAACATCTGCCACAGTGTCCAATTAACATCTGTACCAGTGCACAACACATCTGTCACAGTGTCCACTCAACATATGTACCAGTGCACAAAATATCTGTCAGTGGTGTTCAATCAGGATCTGTAACAGTGCACAAATTATCTGTCTGTGTCCAATCAACATCTGTACCAGTGCACAAAACATTAGTCAGTGTCCAATCAACATCTGTACTAGTGCACAAAAACATCTGCAATAGTGTTCCATTGCAACATTAATATCGGTCAATGCCCAATCAACATCTGTACTGGTGCACAAAACATCTGTCAGTGTCCAATTAACATCTGCATCAGTGCACAAAACATCTGCCACAGTGTACGTGTCCCATCAACATCTGTGCCAGTGCACAAAAACATCTGCAATGGTGTTCCATCGCAACATTAACATCTGTCAGTGTCCGCCGGTGGACAATCAACATCTGTCATAGTGTATAAGTGCACAAAAACATCTGTCAGTGTACCAGTGTCCCACCAATAAATAAATACAAAATTTAAAGCGCCCTGTCCCATGTGCTTGCATGCAAAGGCAAACACACACGTTGATCTTGTACGCATCAACGGTGATTGCACTACACATGTGAGGTATCACCGTGAACGTCAGAGCAAGAGAAATAATTCCAGCACCAGGCCTCCTGTGTAACTCTAAACTGGTAACCAAAAATAGCATATAACTTTTCGCCTATGGAGATTTTCAAATACCGAAGGTTTGCGCCATTTCACAAGTCAATTTTAAAATGTGACATGTTTTGTATCTATTTTCCTGGCAGAATACCATATTTTATATATATACATTGTATTGTCTTTGTGTGCATTAAAATTCATTAATATGTATTCATGCATTAGTGTGTAAAATTGCGTTCTAAAAACTGCTGAGAAAATACTGTGTGACATAAAAATGTACAAAGTCCACCATTTTATTCTCTAGGGCTTCTGCTACAAAAATATTTAATGATTAGGGGTTCTAAGTAATTTTCTAGCAAAAATACAGATTTTTACTTGTAAACAAAAAGCGGCAGAAGAAGGCTTGGTCTTAAAGTAGATAATCATTGGATGTTGCGCTTCTCTATGTGGCTAAGCCTTGAAAAGTCTCACACATGTGGTATCATCATACTCAGGAGGAGTAGCAGAATGTTGTAGTTGTAGTTGAATGGTGTAGTTGCAAGTATGCCTATCCCGTGTGTGAGAAATACCTTGTTAATATGACATTTCTGTGAAAAAAAAATGTTTTTCTTCATTTTTCCAAGAATTGTAGGAAAAAATACAACTTCAAAAAACTCATCATGTCTTTTAATAAATACCTTGGACTGTCTACTTTCCGGAAAGGGTTATTTCGGGAATATTTGTACTGTCTTGGCATATTAAGGCCTCAAGAAATGAGATAGCAGTTAGTACATCAGGTATTATCAATTTTCAATGATTGGCACCATAGCTTGTAGACTCTATACCTTTTACACAGACCAAACAATATACTACTATTTTTAGCAAAAAAATGTAGCAGTATAAATTTTGGTCAAAAATTATGGAGAAAAATTACTTACTTGCAAAATTTTATAACAGATACTAAGAAAAGCGCATAAAGTTCTATTTGTGTGGAAAAAAATGATCAACATTTTATATGGGTACAGTGTTGCATGACTGAGTAATTATCATTCAAATAGTGATAGCACTGAAAGCCGAAAATTGGCATGGGCAGGAAGGGGGTGAAAGTGCCCTGTATTGAGATGGTTAACCACTTGCCGACCGGTCACGTTGACCATACTGTGGCAAAGTGGCTCGATATTGTCCAGCGATGTAGACCTACGTCTCTGGACTCTTCCCCTCGTGGGCGGCACGTGCGAGCCGCCGGAGGCTCGCTCCCGCTGTTTTCATTCAGGGACAGATTGCAGGATTCAGCATAGCTGAACCTGCGATCTGTGCCTGTGTCACATAGTCCCCTCCCCCCACACACGTTAGCAAGCACCAGGCATACATTAACCCCTTGATCACCAATAAAAGTTAACCCCTTCCCTGCCAGTGTCATTTTAAAGTAACAGTGCATATTTATAAACACTGATTACTGTAGCAATGTCACTGGTACCCCCAAAAGTGTCAAAAATGTCAGTCAAGGGTCCGATCTGTCCGCCGCAATGTCGCAGTCCCGCAAAGAAACCCGCAGATCACCGCCATTACTAGTTAAAAAAAAAAACAATAAAAATGACATAAATTCCCGTAGTTAGTAGCAGCGATAACTTTTGAGCAAACCAATCAAAATACGCTTATTGCGATTTTTTTTTACCAAAAATATGTAACAGAAAACAAATTGGCATAAAATGTTAAAAAATTTTGATTTTCAATGTAATATTGGTATTTTTTCAAAATTGTCACTCTTTTTTTGTTTATAGCGCAAAAAGTAAAAATCGCACAGGTGATCAAATACCACCAAAAGAAAGCTATATTTGTGGGGAAAAAAAGGACTTCAATTTTATTTGGGTACAGTGTCGCACGACTGCACAATTGTCCGTTAAAGTAACTCAGTGCCGAATCGCAAAAAGTGGCCTGGACGTAAGACAGCAAAATCCTCCAGTGGTAAAGTGGTTAAAGGAGGGTGGGCTGTTTTATGTATAAGGAGGACAGCAGGGGCCTGTTTGTGTTAAAGGAGCCAGAGTGCAACAGTCAGGATTATGTAGAATTCTGTGTACATTAAATTCTTCTGACTGCCATACTCTGTACATTGTGATGTATGATACACACACCTTACTGTTGTATGTTACTTACTTTTGACTGATGCACTGTATAATATTTTCTGATTCAATGTACATAATATACTACCTCTGCACAAGGACATGTGTCTTAATATTTGCTGACTATTTTAATTAAGTTCTTTAGACAGGTACAGACAAAGTGTCAGAAATGCATGTGTAATGGAATCGTTTTTTATATAGATCCTATTATTAAAAAATCATAACAAATACAAATTAAAAGCAATAGTGTCTGTGTATCTTTCAAGCTAATTAATAAAAGCATATACTGTAAATAATAAAAAAAAACTTTAAATAAGTGATTGAGTCTCTCTAAAGCATTAATTGTGGGTGCAAAGTGTAGCACATGTGTACTGTGTATACTGTGAGTAAGCTCAGATTCTAGTTTCCAAAACCCCTTTAAACCCTTCCAGTGCGCTGGTATGCCACACTCACAATTCCCGCAGAGCTATGTGCACCACATCATTCTTATTCTCTAAGGGTTGTCCCAGGTCTTTCTCAAATCTAGCAATGCCCCTGTTTGTCCTGCAAGCCAAAAAACACACAGAATATTAACAAAACTTTATAATCTATGCAAAAACTATTCCCCAGATGACGAACAATGGCATAAAGACAATGTAATATTGTATATATAAAAAGGATTTATGATAATGTGTAAGCTTTATTTTTGAATCTTCTTTTACTGCTGGTTTGTTTTAGGAATTATCCTATTTTTATGTAACAATAAAAAGTTGATCAGTAGGAAACCTACTAAGATATTAAAATAAATAGCAATAATATTTCAAGATTCCAATTTAAAGTGCTGTGTTTAAATATCTATCCTTAGTATCTTATTTAAACATTGTTTATCCCAAAGAACTGGGAAATTTAAATCCTACTTGCTTATTGGAAACTATTCAAATGCTCTAAATAATTTAATCTGTATCTTATTATTTAGTACTATTTAGTATTTATATCTGCTGTAAATTACTTTTTGCACAAGCCAATTTTTAAAATCTCCAGTCTCTCCATAAAAGCATCCAGTTTCCTGTGTACATGGACAAACGAGGGAGGACTTTTCATGTACTGTATAAAAATACAATGATTATCAACTTGAAGGCATGCTAGTTCAAGGTTAGTGATATCATCTAAAGTGATCTCCTAGTAATTTTACAAGTTTGTATGATTATTTTCTGGCATGTACCAATGCCTTTCTATTCTACTGTATATAAAAAGGTGTTAAGGGAATTAAAACGTTCCCTTTTTACTGGATATGCTACTTTTTAGAACTTTTTAGTATAAGATCGCAGATCTGAATATTCTGCCCTAACCAGTTGCACATAGCCCTGCCTAGGCTTTTAAAATTTCCTTCAATGTGGTATAAAGAGACATTCCTGCTTTTTACTGCTGGAAAATTCTCCCACTAGAAAAGAATTAGCAGGAAAGCACCTGTGGCTCCTCAGATCCAAATCCCTTCCTGTGTTTTCCAATACTGACAGGTCCCCAGTAAAAGTGTAGCACAACCTTGTGTACATTGTTGGGATAGGTTAGGCAAATACAGTTGGATTTCTCTTTAGTCTGTGCAGTCAGTTAGACTGAGGTCAAGTGAAGTTCAGTGTACAAACCCAATTCCAAAAAAGTTGAGACACTGTACAAATTGTGAGTAAAATAGGAATAGACTAATTTACAAATCTCATAAACTTATATTTTATTCACAATATAATATAGAAAACATATCAAATGTTGAAAGTGAGACATTTTTAAATGTCATGCCAAATATTGGCTCATTTTGGTTTTCATGAGAGCTACACATTCCAAAAAAGTTGGGACAGGTAGCAATAAGAGGCCGGAAAAGTTAAATGTACATATAAGGAACAGCTGGAGGACCAATATGCAACTTATTCGGTCAATTGGCAACATGATTGGGTATAAAAAGAGCCTCTCAGAGTGGCAGTGTCCCTCAGAAGTCAAGATGTGCAGAGGATCACCAATTCCCCCAATGCTGCGGCGAAAAATAGTGGAGCAATATCAGAAAGGAGTTTCTCAGAGAAAAATTTAAAAGAGTTTGAAGTTATCATCATCTACAGTGCATAATATCATCCAAAGATTCAGAGAATCTGGAACAATCTCTGTGCGTAAGGGTCAAGGCCGAAAAACCATATTGGATGCCTGTGATCTTCGGGCCCTTAGACAGCACTGCATCACATACAGTAATGCTACTGTAATGGAAATCACAACATGGGCTTAGGAATACTTCCAGAAAACATTGTCAGTGAACACAATCCACCGTGCCATTCGCTGTTGCCAGCTAAAACTCTATAGGCCAAAAAAGAGGCCAAATCTAAACATGATCCAGAAGCGCAGGCGTTCTCTCTGGGCCAAGGCTCATTTAAAATGGACTGTGGCAAAGTGGAAAACTGTTCTGTGGTCAGACGAATCAAAATTTGAAGTTCTTTTTGGAAAACTGGGACGCCATGTCACCCGGACTAAAGAGGACAAGGACAAGCCAAGGTATTCTCAGCGCTCAGTTCAGAAGCCTGCATCTCTGATGGTATGGGGGTGCATGAGTGTTTGTGGCATGGGCAGCTTACACATCTGGAAAGGCACCATCAATGCTGAAAGGTATATCCATAGTTACATAGGGCCGGATTTAAAGAAACTGCAGCTTCAAACATCTATGACGTGTTTCAGTTTCGCCGCGTTCAAATCAATTAACTGGCGCTGCGGCGAATTGGCGAGTAAAACAGCAATAATGAATTCCGCCGTCAGCGGGATTCACTTACGATCGCGGCTTCGCCAATTCGCAAACTTATGTCTTCGTGCTTATAGCAGTTTCACATAGCGATGTGGGCTAGTGGATTAGTGCACACATCACACGTCTGTAATTCATCTCCCTCTGCTGTAGGTTCGAGGCTTACCATCTCCACCTACTTTTTTTATTTTCTTTTTTTGTTTATATTGCTAAAATGTAACGGATTACATCATATATATTGCTAAATAATGTTACACTCAGAAGCGCTTGCAAGCTTACACCATTTTAAGTGTTTTTTTGATCTTGTCTGTGTGTCGAATCGATCTTATGAAGGAAAGTACCAAAGGCAAGTGACCAAACCCCTACCCTACTTCAGGGCAAGATGAAACCTCACAATTTTACCATGGTCTTCTTCCCACATTCCATACAATGTTTAGTTCTTTAGCTATATGTGCTTTTTAGCCTTAACACACTCCTTTTTTTCCACCATACAGCTTTATTCTGCACAATAGCTAAGTGCTTTGCAACTTCACTGCAGTTAACAACGTCATGGGTTCAAATCACATCACTACACTTGGGATCTCTTTTCACTCTCATTTTTGTTAACAGTTTTTTTAAACTATCTTGAATTTGGGGGGGGGGGGGTGTCCTACCCAAATTTCAAGCACATCAATGGAAACAACACAATTTTGATTTTATGAGCGTGGTCCTAGTTTTATCGAGATGCAATTCTTTACATATTTTTTTTTTTTTTTTAAAGAAACTTTATTAAATTCAAAGTGCGATACAATCACAACAAGAGATAACGATGAACAATACATTTTAACCTTTTTTTTTTTCGGAGCCAGATGCCGAGCAGAGGAGGAGCTCATTTCTGGCCCGGGGGGAGAACATCACATAGACTGACAAAGTCAAATAGAATTGTCACACTAGAACCCTAGTTGGATGGATCTTGTACCTTTGAGGGGCGGTGGTATCCTAGGGGGGTGGACATTGGGAGGAAGAAAAAGAATGCGGATCAGGAAAATGAAAGGGAGGGGTACGAGGGGGGGTGAGGGTGGGGTAAAAAGACGTGGAAAAGAAGACACCTATGCTACAGCACATTATTTACTGCCCTGGAACAGTGTAAACAAAATCATCTACTACCAATACATCGCTAACATTTTTGGGTTGTGAATCTATAAAATCCTGCCATTTGCTTGAGAAACGATCGGCTGCGGATGGAAGGTTGGAGTCCAGGTTGAGCCGGTCTTTAGTCATAAGGCTTAGGAGTTCGCGGTAAACTTGAGATACTGATGGGCCCACGCTAGAAATCCAATTGGCAAGAATAACCCTGCGAGCTATTAAAAGGCAGGTGAGGATCCAGATGCGTGGGTGGGGGAGAGGGCGGCTAGTCCAGATCTGTAGACGTTTGTCCCAATATCCAAAGATAAGCAATAAAGGGTCCTTTGGTAGCTGAAGAAGCGTGGTCCGTTGTATTAACGCCAGCACCTGATCCCAGAAGGCTGAAATAAAGGAGCAGGACCAAAATCGGTGATGTAGTGATGGACGGTTAGTGTTACAATAGGGGCATAGGCGTGCAAGGGGAGAGTTGCCGGTTGTCGTGAAAGGAATATACGCTCTGTGAAGAATTTTTAACTGGGTTTCCCTCCATGTTTCGTTGGGTGTCAGGCGAAGGGTGTGTTTGTATCCTTGAAATAGTTTTGTGACCAAGTCCTCCAGTGGAAAGTCTCTGGCCCAGTTGGCCGCCGAGGAACTAGCGTGGTGAATGGACGTAAGCTTCTGGAAAGGTTTGTAGATGTCCGAAATGCTATAAGTCCCTGAGTGCAGTAAAGGATCTAACAAGGGATCGCGGAACCTGTTGGCAGGTATGACACCGGATGAGCGGATGAAGCTTTGGCATTGCAGTATAGGAAAAAAATGTGAGGCAGGTAGGTTGTAAGTGTCCAGGATTTCTTGTATTAAACGGGGTTTGCCGGTAGCTTGGTCACAGAGATCCGCGAACTTTAGCAGGCCTTTCCTTTGCCATAATGTAAAGTAGTCCGACTGTATTCCTGGGATAAAGGCGGGGTTGCCCTGAATTGGTAAGTACTTGGACATAAAGGGGGAGAGCTTCAAACGTTTCCTGGATTCCCTCCAGGCAATCACTGTGTCCCGTAAAAGCACATTGTGTTGGAGTGCTGGAGGCATAGATTTCCATTTAACATGCAGGAGAGCTGCCAGTGAAAAGGGAGAGGACATCTGCGACTCCAATCCAACATTTGAATAGTTAGATGACTCCGAGAGCCAATCCAGGGATATTCTAAGAAGGCAAGACAAATTGTATAACCTGATATCAGGAAGACTAGCACCACCCTCGCTCCTGGGAAGACAAAGTTTGTTAAAGGCTATACGGGGTCTTTTGCTTCGCCATACAAATTTAGATATGCTGGTGTTCAGCAGTTTGATATCTTTATGTTTTAACAACAAGGGGAGTGTTTGCAACGGGTACAGTAACCTTGCGAAGCTGACCATTTTCACCAAGTGGCATCGCCCCAGGAGCGAGAGAGGCAGATCCATCCAACTGTCCAGTTCACGAGAAATCTTTTGGAAAAGAGGAGGATAGTTCAGGGTATATATAGAAGATGGGAGTTTGCCTACTCTAATACCTAGATACGTTATGTGCGAGTGAGCGACAGTGAAGGGAGAGGAGGCTGCCCAGTCGGGAGGGGGCATGTTACCTAGGGGGAGGATCTCACTTTTAGCGTAGTTTATCCGTAGCCCCGAACAAAGTTTAAATCTATCAAAAATAGAAACGATGGCACGCATATCGGAGAGGGGGTTCCTGGTAAAAATCAGCACATCGTCCGCAAAGAGAGACAAACGTAGCTCACTTGAACCAATCAGAATACCATGGAGCGGCGCCTTGTCCAACAAGAACCTGGACAGGGGTTCCAATGCCAGATTAAAGAGTAGAGGAGACAGGGGACATCCCTGTCTCGTACCCTTGAACAAGCGTAACTCCTCGGTGAGGGACCCGGCCACCCACAGCCGGGCCGCAGGAGAGGCATACATAGCCTTGACAATGTGAGTGAACGGTCCCGAGAAGCCAAACGAGGCCAAAACCATGGATAACCAATCAAAGTTCACATTGTCAAAAGCCTTCTCCGCGTCCAGGGTGATGATAGCCAGGTCCCCCCCCGAGGAGACCCTGGCCTGCTCCAATGCCAAAAGAACCTTGCGGATGTTGGAGGCGGCCGCTCTCCCCTTGGTAAATCCTGATTGAGCTGGGTGTATCAGGGACGGCATAACTTGGGCCAAACGGGAAGCCAGAATTTTGGACAGGATTTTGACATCCAGGTTTAGTAGGGAAATTGGCCGGTAAGACCCTGGCTCCAAAGGATCTTTTCCTTTTTTTGCCAATAACTTTATTATGGCCTGATTTCCCGTGGGAGGGTAGGAACCTCCGGTCCATAGGGTAGAGTATACCTCTAGTAGGGTGGGGCCAATAACCTCAATAGAAGTTTTATAAAATTCCCCGGTAAGGCCATCTGGGCCTGGGGCTTTGTTCGTGGAGAGGAGTTTAACCGTGTCGTGAATCTCCTGAAGAGTCACTGGGGCGTTTAACACTTCTAATTGTGCCGGGGAAATATTTGGAAGAGTAACATTTTCCAAAAAAAAACGGGCTTGTCGGTCATCAAACTGATCTGGGGAGTACAGGGAAGCATAAAAGTCCCTCATAGTCTTCTTTACCTCCGCGGGGGTGGACACAGTGATGCCCGAGGAGTCACGAAGGGAAGCAATATGTGTGGGTTTATAGGGCGCCCCGCATAGCCTAGCCAAAAGCTTACCGGCCTTATTGCCATATTTGTGCATCATGGCCGTGAAACTAGCGCGCTTAATGTTTTCCAAGTTATCCGCCCACGTATCAAAGGCCTGCTTGGCTAATGTCCATTCTTGACGATGCGCAGGGGAATCTGCGGTCAACAACAGACGCTGGGCCAGCCTGAGCCGGTCACTTGCCCGACGATAGCTTTTAGAAGCGTTTTTTCTAAATGCCGATGCATAGGATATAATTTTGCCACGGAGGTATGCCTTGCCCGCCTCCCAGAACAAATTTGGCTGCGAAACGTGCAGGACATTGGCCTCTGCATATTCCCCCCACGCCTTAGCCAAGTATGCCTGGAAGTGAGAGTCGTTATGGAGGAACCCCGGAAAGCGCCAAAGAGTAGAGTCCGCCTGTTTGTCAGGGGGGTCTAGTGTCAGGGAGATGGGGGCATGGTCAGAGATAACAAGGTCATGAATATCTGGGTCCTCAATCCTATGAAGAGCATTGGCCGAGGCGAAAAAATAGTCTATCCTGGTAAACACGTTGTGGGGATGTGAGTAAAACGTAAAATCCCTGTCAGCAGGATGGTGCAGACGCCATACGTCTGTAAAATGGAGGGATTCCATCACTTGCGCCAGCGGGCCTAGGGTCGGAGGTGTCGAGCGAGAGCGTTTGGGTGGCATTACGGACTTGTCTAAAAGGGGGTCCATGAGAGAGTTGAAGTCGCCACCTATAAGGTGTGGAACATGGGGGTATTTGAGAAGATGAGCGGAGAGATTTCTGTAGAAGAGTTTGTCTGGAATATTGGGAGCATATACGTTAGTGAGCACTATTTCCCTATCATTTATCTTTAAGTGAGCGGAAACATAGCGTCCATCGGTGTCAGACGAGAGGGAAAGGACGTCACAGGAGAGCCGCTTATGGATCAGGATCAACACTCCCGCTTTACGACCAGGGGCGGCTGATCCCAGCACCGTACCCACCCATATCCTCTGCATCCGGAAAAAGTCACCGGAGGATAGATGGGACTCCTGCAACAAGGCAATGTCGGCCTTGAGCCTCTTAAGGTGTCTCAAAACCTTCATCCGCTTGTGGGGGGAACGCAGACCTCTAACATTCCAAGAGAGAATCCTCATGGAGGGTCAGGGGGGGAGATATACAGTAGTGTAAGAAGTATGTCTTGACAAGTAGATCTAGCAGGAAAAGAGATGAAGACTAGACCATGTGCTGTAGGTGGGTGTAAAAAGTTATACCTGGGAATGGCCGATTCCAACCGTGGAACCAGGAGCAAAGGGAGTAGGAGAAAAACAATAGGAGAGGTAGTAAGGAGGAGGGAGGGGATAAATAGGTGGGAGAACAGAGAAAAGTACAACATGGACCTCACTTTTTTCCGAATGCTGCAAGTGTGGCCGTCGGTGAGACCCTTGGTGCGGACCCAAGCGGGCCTTCGACCATCCCGTCCCAAGGTGCCTCTATAAGGGGGGGGAGCGGAGAGGGTGAAAGGCCCCCAGTACCCGACCCCTGAGAGGGGGAAGGAACGAGTGCCCGATGCAGACACCTTGCAGCATTTAAAGTGGCAGTACACTTTGTTAGGAACGTCACATAAACCTTACAATCCACCTGACATAAGGCAAATAAAACAGTAATTAAACGCAACAGTGCATAAAAAGAAAACAGTAAAGATGAAGCCGAGGGAGGGATCTTTAAAAGGCCCCCAAATTAAAACTTGGGGAGACAAAAGTCAGCAAAAAAAAAAAAATACTGTGTAAGAACCAATACTTTACGTGATCCCAACTAAACGACCTCAGTAAAGGAGAGAGACTCAGTCATAAGTCCAAAACACTTCAGCGGTGAGGGAGGAAACGGTTGCCGCTGACAACGTCAGAGTATTTTTGCCTCTTGTGAGGCTCCTTGCATGGACTCCTCGGGTCCAGGGAGCGATGGGCTGAGGAGGTGTTAGCCGAAAGGAGGTCCGACCCGTCCGCCTGGAGAGAACGGGCAAAAGCTTCCGCATCCGCTGGGTCCTGAAAAGAAAGTTGTTCGCCTGAGGGTGCACGCAGCCGAAGTGTCGCCGGGTATGCCAATGTAAATTTGATTTGAGCTTGATGCAGCTTTGAGCATACCGTTTGAAAAGCTTTTCTCTTCTTAGCTACTTCCACTGAGTAATCCGCAAAAATCAGGACTTTTGCGCCATCGATCTGGAGAGATTTGGATTGCCTGAATTTTTGAAGGATCGCGGATTTGTCGGCGTAATTCAAGTATTTGGCTATGATCGGACGCGGCGAGGGGCGATCAGATGAGTGAATCCCCATGCGGTGGGCCCTCTCGACAACACAGATGCCCTGCAGACCCAAAGCCTCCGGGATCCTTTTGGAGCAGAGGTCTGGGATGGATGATGGTGGCATAGATTCCGGTATCCCAATAAAGCGGAGGTTACTCCTACGCGCCCTATTCTCCAAGTCCTCCACTTTTTGCATTAAGAACTGGTTAGTCTTGTCCTGGGCTTGCTCAAAACTATGTGAGCTATAAATCTCCTCTTCCATGCTGGCTACACGGTTCTCCACTTCAAGCAGCCTGTTTGAGTGCGCTGTTAGCTGTTTTTTTATGTCCTTCATGCCTTCAGCTACCGCCGCTTGGACTGCTGCCGATATGGTGGGGGAGAGAAGGGCCACCACAGTCTGGGCAATGCGATCTGACTGGGGGTCCCCCAAGGAAGGTACTGTGTGTGATGGAGGAGCCGCTGTGTCCATTCGGGAGATGTCCGCCGCAGCCGCGGGGAAGGCCGAGACCGGGGCCTCGATTTGCGGCGGACCCGGCGAGATGCGCGGGCCGCCTTTTTCAAGAAATTTGTCCATAGCGGCACTGACAAGGTACCTGGGGGATGCCCGACGGTATAGGAGCCGGTGTGCACCCTGGATGGACGGTCTGGCAGGATTTATAAGCAGGTATTTGAGGCCGACCGCGGGAGCCGATGAGGCAAGCGTCTACTGCATTCGGCGCCGGAACCGGAAGTCCCAATTCTTTACATATTTACCATGGTTCTTACAATTTCTTGACCAATAAACATAGGTGTCTGATATTGGACTCTCTCCATATTTCAACAACACAGACCCTCATAGTCCAACACTACATTTGCCTCACACCTCAACACAACACTGTCACATCCCTACTCTACATTACAACCCCTCACATCACCAGTACAAGCAGCATGCAAAGTGCAAAACTCCGGCCTTGGCAGCTTAATGGGCCATACACTAACAATTTGTCTAGACTTTTTCCTGTAGACTTAACCAAACCATATAATATAAGCTCAAACCTCAACACTTTCAATTTGGATGCAATCAGGCAGGCCCTTGCACTACATAGAAAATGTCAATCTGAAGGATAAAGTCTTCTCTAAATCTTACAGTGTGGATGGCCCTTTTGTCTGTAGGCACCCACACAAAACAAAAAAACACATGTTCAATTCTAATGTATTTATTTATTTGAGAATGACAGCAGAAGGAGGGATGCAGCAAAAGAATATTGTCACTCTCCAGTCCGTGTGCCTTTACAGCGCCAGACCACGATCTTTGCTCCATGGCTACGGGATTCTGATGTCTTCCACAACTTCCGGCAGAGTTCAGAATCCATTCTGCACCTCTACCAGCTCATAGGGGACAGGCATGGCAAGGTTGCTGGTCAGCTTCCAAGCCACTTTCGAAGTTCCAGGGTGTTCATGTTGGTCATTGGCCATGTGCCTTACCAAATATCCACTGACCACAAAAGAAAATGAGTGGAGTCCATCAAGGTGGGTTTCTACCACCCGCAAGCAGTACCACTCCTGGAAAAATAAAACAAAGGATAAGACATTTCATAATGAAAATCACATCTTAATGCCTGTTTGCTTCATTCTGAACTTCATTTAATTTCGACATCACGAGTGAAATAACACATTTTATGCCAACTTACACAAACCAGAAATCATTAATGTAAACATTTGAATACACACCTGTGACGCCAGACAGCCCATCACCACTGGCTTCCCATGGTACGTGCCATGATTCCAAGATGTTGATGTTCTGGAAAATTACAACACCATAAGATACCAAGCAGCCGTTCATGTTATCAATAACTACACAGGTGGCATAGACACAAATAAACACCTGCCAGCTCTTCTCAGCCCTTTACACTATTTACAATACCAACATGTTTATGGTTAGAGGTGCATGTTTTTGCTCAAGTAACACAATTTTACCAATGTTGACTACACTTTATCTACAATGGCAAGTGTCATTGGCAGATGATAATCACCCTCTGTCTCCCTGTGAGTGGCACCTCTGCTAACTAGCTAATTAATACACATGCCCTATCTTGACCGGTTACAGTACTTACATGTAAAGTGGCTAGCAACCAGGGTATTCCGGGTGGCCATACCGGCAGCGGTGCTCCGCCGCCTGGGGGCCGCCGGCTGACGGACCTCTGGCTCCCTCTCCTCCGTCAGCTCCCAAGAATCATCCCGGGCAACGCACATGTTGTGCAACACGCAGCACGCCAGGATGATCTTGGAAGCCTTTGTAGGAGAGTACAGGAGTTCACCCCCAGGCCGGGCCAAGCAGAGAAACCGGGACTTGAGAAGACCTATGGTCAACTCAATGATACTCCGGCTTCTCCGCAAGGCCCTGTTGTAATTCCTCTCTGCTGGGCCCTGGGGGTACCTGATTGGAGCCATCAGCCACGTCAGCTGCGGGTAACCAGCATCCCCTGAAAAATAAGAAAAATATACATTAGTTCTTCCTATCATGTGACTTTAGATGACTCCTCAAAATGGGAGACAATTAGGCATTTTACTAAACAACCTGCTCGTCTGTTTGCAAAAAATCATATGAAACATCTCAACTCTGTCTAACTGCCTAAATCACTAATACAAATGGGAAAAAGGACACACAAAGTGGTGGGTTTCTCTTGCAAGTTACAACTTGGCCCCTATTTTGTTCCTATTACATTAGCCTAGGTCTTACTTCTGGAATATATCTGCAACTAGAGTGAGGAAACCAATATTGACTCACTTATGCAAAGTACTTTGGGGATATGGCAATACCATTGGAATCATTTGTAGGTTTTCTTTGGGTGGCTAGAGGACACCATTTACACATTGGTTAACCACCTTCATTGGACTCAAAGACAACTTTGCAAATCTTTCTTTTGTGAGCTGCTAAGCTGCTGATCTGGTTGTGTGTGAACAGCCTGACAACTCCTAACACATCCATTTTAGGTAGGCTTTGCTTAAATCAGGGTGTACACCGATGTAGCTTATTCCTATGTCTATGTAATCTTACAGTTTATGTTGTTAAGACAAAATACTTTACCAATAAGCCACCCTTCGGGCATTTGTCCACTTTCAAACACCTCGTACAGAGTACTTGTTCTTAACATACTGGAATCATGGCACGACCCTGGGTGACCAGTGTTGACACTCATGATGCGCTGTTTGGCGTCACACACTAATTGGACGTTCACGGAGTGGTACTGCTTGCAGTTCCGGTATTCACTTTCGTGGCTCCTTGGGGGCCTAATGGCTATGTGGGTGCCATCGATTGCCCCTAGGATTTGCGGCATGTGTGCCCGCCGGTAGAAACCCAACTTGACTTCATTCCACTCATTTTCATTCTGTGGCCAGTGGATAAAATTGGGCACTATATCCACTATGGCATTAATGACCAACATGAACACCCTTGAAACTGTGGGCTGGCTAATGCCCATGATACTTCCTGAAGTGGCTTGGAAGCTGCCACGCCCTAAAATATACAAAGTGGCCAGCAATCTGGCCATGCCGGGCACCGCATGGCCGCGCTGTGTGTCCGGGTCAATTTTGTCTGCTATGAGCTGGTAGAGGTGTAGAATAGTTCCTCGCTCGAGCCGGAACTTCCTCCTGACATCAGAATCCCGCAGCTTGTCCAAATAGATCCTTGGAGCAAAAATGCGTGGCTGGCGAGGTAAGGGCACACGGACTGGAGGTGCTGCTGCTGGAGGTGCTGCTGCTGCTGCTGCAGCTTCCCCACCTTCTGCTGCCTCCTGTGCCAGGGCCTCCTCAAACAAGGCACCGATAAATGCCAGCATTGCACCATCTAATGCGTCTGGGATATCGTCCTCCATTTTGAACGCGCAAATTCGCGAATGCGCAGATATATATAGAAACGGCCGCTAATTATCACACCTGTGAGCCAGCTATAAAAGGAGCACATGGCCAATATGGCTGCTGGATGTTATAGATCGATGTTTCTTATGTGCTAGCAAGACCCTGTGACCCACAACCTACATTATCTGGAGGTAAGACAATTGTATCTCTCTCTCCCAAAAAAAAGGAAGGAGAGAATTTGTACTTATCTTGGGTGTGCTTAAGTTGTCTATGGTGAATCCCCTCCAACCCACAATAGCAATATATATAGAAACGGCCGCTAATTATCACACCTGTGAGCCAGCTATAAAAGGAGCACATGGCCAATATGGCTGCTGGATGTTATAGATCGATGTTTCTTATGTGCTAGCAAGACCCTGTGACCCACAACCTACATTATCTGGAGGTAAGACAATTGTATCTCTCTCTCCCAAAAAAAAGGAAGGAGAGAATTTGTACTTATCTTGGGTGTGCTTAAGTTGTCTATGGTGAATCCCCTCCAACCCACAATAGCAATATATATAGAAACGGCCGCTAATTATCACACCTGTGAGCCAGCTATAAAAGGAGCACATGGCCAATATGGCTGCTGGATGTTATAGATCGATGTTTCTTATGTGCTAGCAAGACCCTGTGACCCACAACCTACATTATCTGGAGGTAAGACAATTGTATCTCTCTCTCCCAAAAAAAAGGAAGGAGAGAATTTGTACTTATCTTGGGTGTGCTTAAGTTGTCTATGGTGAATCCCCTCCAACCCACAATAGCTTGGGAACCCCTCAAGTGTCTTTTAATCATTGGCAGTTGGCCCCATGTGCATGTGGTTTGGACATGTGTTTTCTCATGTTTGTTAAAGGTGTGCAGTCTAGATTTGGCATCTAAACCTGCCCCCTTACCTTCCCAGCTTCCAAAGACACCATTTTTGCTTTCCTGATAACTGTAATTTATTATGTGCACGTATGTAGGTCATGCGATTTCTCATGTATGTTTAATGTTTGCAGCCTCCTTTTGCCTATAAAGGATTACACCACCCCCCCTCCACCAAGTCTGTTTGTGCCATTAGGTAAGTGTTTGGAGGGCCTTGTGTGATTTGTACCCATATGCGTTTTCTTATGTGTTTTTTTTTTCCATTTCTTTGCAACCTCTTCTGCTTTTTTTGCCACCACCACCACCACCGTGTTTGTGCCATTAGGTAAGTGTTTGGAGGCCCTCGTGTGATTTGTACCCATATGCGTTTTCTTATGTGTTTTTTTTTTTCCTTTTCTTTGCAGCCTCTTCTGCTCTTTGCCACCACCACCACCACCACCACTGTGTTTGTGCCATTAGGTAAGTGTTTGGAGGGCCTCGTGTGATTTGTACCCATATGCGTTTTCTTATTTTTTGTTTTACATTTCTTTGTAACCTCTTCTGCTTTTTTTGCCACCACCACCACCACCGTGTTTGTGCCATTAGGTAAGTGTTTGGAGGCCCTCGTGTGATTTGTACCCATATGCGTTTTCTTATGTGTTTTTTTTTTCCTTTTCTTTGCAGCCTCTTCTGCTCTTTGCCACCACCACCACCACCACCACTGTGTTTGTGCCATTAGGTAAGTGTTTGGAGGGCCTCGTGTGATTTGTACCCATATGCGTTTTCTTATGTGTTTTTTTTTCCTTTTCTTTGCAGCCTCTTCTGCTCTTTGCCCACTACTACCACCACCACCACCACGTCTGTTTGTGCCATTAGGTAAGTGTGTTCTGTAACTGTTCACTAATTATACTGTATATGAAGAGCAATCTGCAAATCCTGTTTTTTCTGTTTTCTCTTTTGTCATTTCAGATTTAGGAGTTTGGGGCTCTTTGCTGCTGCTGGACAGCCAGATTCTCTGCCCACCTCGTGCTCCCATGGCCCCACCCACTGGAAGGATGAGAAGGGGCAGGGTGGCCAGGGTGGCCAGGGTGGCCAGGGGGGGCAGGGGGGGCAGGGGGGGCAGGGTGGGCAGATCGTCTGGCTCTGGTGTGAGGGAGGCTCCAGCTGTATCCATGAGGGAGTCCACCATCCCCATCCCGGAGGAGGAAGCCGGGGGAGGTGGTAACACACCAAGTGGACAAGCTGGCTCTTCTGACAGTAGTCCTGGAGCGGGTCCGTCCACCAGAGTCAGCTTGTCCACATTATCCCGGCTTCCCCGTTTCAACCACAATCAGTGCTGTGCCCTGGTCCACGCCTATATGGCCAGATATCAGGCGATACATGGGACCAGGGCCGCGTCTTACTCAGTAACAGAGAAGAACAGATTGTGGGATGAAATCCGGGATGCTGTAAATGCACTGGGTGAAGCACCTCGCCACCGTGACAGTGTGCGGAAGAAGGTCAACGACATCTGTGGGTCCGTTCGGAAGAAGCTAATTGCATGGGCTGCGGAGGGTCTTTATGACCGACAAGGTCGGCTGGATGAACGTGCACGAAGTTCTCTCTGGGATTATCAATTACCTTTCTTGAACATCATAGGACCTGATACCATCTTTACCAGAGAGGACTTAGATTCGGATGCTTTGCACCGAGGTAGGATATTATCTTGGATGTCAATTGTGTGAGTTGTTTGGAAAAGATTAACTACTATCCTATGTGTGACATTAATAGAATGTGATACTTGCCCTTCCAATTGTCCTTTTTTTGTTTTCCCCAACCTGCAATTTGTTCATCTGTAGCACGGATCTCAGCCCCTCCACAGCCCATGCAGCTTGGCGAACCAGACGGACTCACAGGTGTTGACATCAGTGCTGACCCTCCTCCTGGTAGGTCCAATATCATACTGTGCCAAACAATGTAGATGTTTTTTTTTTTCCAAGATAGCTCATATTGCTATGTCCTTTACAGAAGATCCGCAGCAGGGAACACACCCAGTGCAGCTAGGCCTGGAGGAAGGTGTTGGTATGTCTAGTCAAATAATGTTTTTTGGAATCTTATTAACCCCATTAACACACGTTTTTTCTTATGAAAGAGTGTTGCCTTTTAGATTGTATGTAGGGGGTATGGGCCTATGCTGGTCTGCACACCAAAGGGGTACAGTCCAAAGCATTAAGCCTAGGGGTTTGAGTGTGCCTCGAATACCAATATGAAAAATAAGAATACTTCCACACTTCCAGAAGGTATAAAAATGAAAAAAATATGTAAGTTTATTCAAAGTTCATTTACATAATTTAGGGATATATAGAATTGGGTAGACAATACAAAAATTACATATGACAATACATATTACATTTCAGAAGAACAAGAGAAAACAAAGAAAATGGTGCAAAAAGATCGTTAATTTTTAGGAGCTTTACAAAATGGAAGAGAAAAAGCTGGAACTACGCGTTTCGCAAAATATGCTTCTTCAGGCTCCAGCAGGTTAAGGATATAGGTACTTCTATGAAATAAACAATATATGTATTATTTTATAGTAGAAATACATGCTCTTATAATACAACACATCTAATCAAAACATACATAATTATCAAAAATTAAAAAAAGGTTTGGTTGTTTACCAATATTGTTCAATATTAGATATTCATAAATATTCAGGTATTGAATGTTCATTTAAAAACACAAATAAATTCATTTTAGCCAGTATTAGATGAATATATATTTATTGTATATTCCTTAGATTTTAAAGCTAGGAATGACTTTGCGGATATTATCTTATCTGAAATTCAATTCTAAAAAATGACAAAAAAAGAAAAGAAGAGAAAAAAAAAAAAAAAAAAAAAAAAAGAAAGGAGGGGGGGGGGGTTATATCAAGTAATCCACCAGAGAAGCTTAAGGGGGGGCGTTTAGGCCAAAACCCTAAACAATCCCTGGATAGGAAATCCAGGGTATGTCTGGGAAAGGGCCAGATATGAGGGGAAGTGATTGGCAAACATATGAGGAAAATCAGTATTATACAAGTGGCAAAGAAAGCTTACCTATGATCTTGTTTTGACGTTGTTTTTTACTGGATATATATATCGGGTCAATTGATTGGGTATATATCTTTTCCGTATGGTCACATAATAGGAAGAAGGGAAGGGGGGAAATAGGACGAGTAGGGATGGAAAAAGATTTTGTATATATTTGGGACCTATAAATAAGGAGATAATGTTGCCAGGGTTATAAAAAAATTTTTTAGTGATTAACACAAAGTGTAGTGATAAAGAGGATTGTGCCTAAAGGATAATGTGATATGATTGTTTTCCCAATCGAGTTATAAGGTGAAAAAATTAATGTTATAGGTAGTGAATAGAGTAACAAGAGCCAGAGAAAGATAATTAGTATTTATAAATAAATAAATAATTAGCATAGGAACCAAATGTGATAAGAAGAGAAAGAAAAGGGAATATAGGTGAGAGTATGTGTAGTGCTAATAAAGATAGGTGCCAATATGTAGATAAGGGATATGATTGTTTGAGAAAGAAACTTACCCTAATTGGGTGAAATGGAGTCTTTTAATTTGTTATTTATGTCTCTCAGCATAAAAGAGGTATCAAAAAAAAAAAAAAAAAAATATATATAATAATCATTAATATGGCCTGGATAGAAAGAGAGAGGCCCATAGGGGAGGATAAAAAATAGGGATATAAATAATAGACGACTCAATCAAATCTCTCAAAAGTGCTGTTTATGGATATTGTTGACTGAAAAGTCAGTTGCAGTTGTCCAATCTCTACAAAAAAGAGAGATCATAAAGATGGTTTATTAACCTTATCTATACAGAAAAAAACGGTCAAAAATGACCAAGAATACAATCTATAAGGAAAAAAAAAATAAAATAAAATTTGTATTTAAAGTCTTTTAGGACTTTTACCTTATTCCATCAGGGCTCAAATGAGAGAGTACGAAAAGATTGAGAAATCTGGGAAGTTCAAATGTGTGTGTCCGCATCAGTTTGGCTGGCAGTATCAATCTGCACATTTGTTTGGTACTTAAATAGGTGTAGATTTGGCGCCAAAACAGTTCCCCTGCGTCTCCCGCCCCCCACGTCCGCCCGCCAATTGTCCGTAGAGGACTTGCGGGAGGACGTTCCTGCATCACCATCGCTGACGTCCGCTTCCGGTCGTATGGACCGGAAGTGACGATAGCGTGCCACCTGTAGTGTCAGCAGAGGAGGTATCTCTCAAGAATAGAATAACAGAAATGTATATAAATAACATAAGGATGGGTAATCTCAGCAATGGATTATAGAAATAATAACATTTGGTTTCCTTCTTCATATAAGATAGTAAAAGATTTCGCCAGAGCAGCCAACAAAAAAGAAAAAGCATAACTAAGGAATACAATTTAAAAAGGGTATATTTTTTTTCCAAAAAAGCGGAAAATTAGATATATATAAGTATCGCACATCCAAGAATTACTGATTTTAAAGAGTATAATGTTTCTGGATTAGATTTTCACGATTATTCATGGTAATTACATAAAGGATTATAAAATAATCCCATGAACATGATGGAGGCTCATGGATAAAATGGTGTATCCAGCCGTCAATAATTGATATGCGACTAATAATCTTTATTTTCAATTTTCATTCATCTATATATTTACAGAACCATTGCTCATAGATAGGTTATTTATAAACTTACTACATGTTAGGTGGGGTTAAGGATAACAGGACAAAAGGTCCCCTGATGGTTAAATGATAAACAAACCAAAAAAAAAAAAAAAAAAAAAAAAAAAAAAGGGGAGGGGGGAGGGGAGGTAAGGGAGGAGGAAAAGGGGAAAGAAAATGAGGAAAGAAGGGGGAAAGGGATGAATGTACCCAGGAACATCATGACTGACAGAAAAATGTTCCACATATGGCGTTAAAAAGATGGGGTTTAAACCATCTACCGTTAAAGGTGGTTAGCCTCTCAAAAAAACCCCAGATAAGGGAGGACAATGTTATTTTTCCAAGAATGGAGCATAGCTTAGTTGCTCATTTAAGCCTGGAGGAATGCAGGCATTTAAATTAAAAATCCAGCGAGATTCTCTCTGAAGAATAACATTGTCAAAGGGTCCACCCCTGGGGCCTGGGTGGATTCTTTCTAGAGCAAAGAAACTAAACTTCGGTCGTTTGTATTTATGTATATAGGCTATATGGCGGGCTATTGGGCTTTCAAGATCCCCTCCTTTTGTATATGTCACATGATCCTTAATGCGTTCCCAAAAGTGGCGTTTAGTTTTGCCTATATAGAAGGCTGGACATTCGCATTTCCACAGATAAACTACACCAATTGTTTCACATGTGACAAAATGTCTTGATGTGAAAGTTTTTCCATTTGGCAGTTTTTGTTGCGATTTCGTGGCAATGAATTGGCAATATGCACAGGAGCGACAGGGGAAGGTGCCATGTGGTAATTTTTCACAGGGGTCCTTTTTTTTAATTCTCTCATAGTGACTTGCTGTAACTAAATCACCAACGGATTTATTTCTTCTGAATATAAGGTTAGGTTTGGTTTCTACAAAGTTGTTTAAGACCTTATCCTCTGTCAAGAGATGCCAATGTTTTGTTAGGATTTTTTTCAACTGGTCTGATTGAGAGCAAAATTTAGTTATTAACTTGGTTTTATTAGTATTGGCCAAGGGCTCCCCTTGAAAAAGGAGAAGATCACGTGGGCTATCTTTGGCCTTTTTATTTTTTTTTTTTTTTTTTTTTTTTTTTTTTTTTTTTTGGTTTGTTTATCATTTAACCATCAGGGGACCTTTTGTCCTGTTATCCTTAACCCCACCTAACATGTAGTAAGTTTATAAATAACCTATCTATGAGCAATGGTTCTGTAAATATATAGATGAATGAAAATTGAAAATAAAGATTATTAGTCGCATATCAATTATTGACGGCTGGATACACCATTTTATCCATGAGCCTCCATCATGTTCATGGGATTATTTTATAATCCTTTATGTAATTACCATGAATAATCGTGAAAATCTAATCCAGAAACATTATACTCTTTAAAATCAGTAATTCTTGGATGTGCGATACTTATATATATCTAATTTTCCGCTTTTTTGGAAAAAAAATATACCCTTTTTAAATTGTATTCCTTAGTTATGCTTTTTCTTTTTTGTTGGCTGCTCTGGCGAAATCTTTTACTATCTTATATGAAGAAGGAAACCAAATGTTATTATTTCTATAATCCATTGCTGAGATTACCCATCCTTATGTTATTTATATACATTTCTGTTATTCTATTCTTGAGAGATACCTCCTCTGCTGACACTACAGGTGGCACGCTATCGTCACTTCCGGTCCATACGACCGGAAGCGGACGTCAGCGATGGTGATGCAGGAACGTCCTCCCGCAAGTCCTCTACGGACAATTGGCGGGCGGACGTGGGGGGCGGGAGACGCAGGGGAACTGTTTTGGCGCCAAATCTACACCTATTTAAGTACCAAACAAATGTGCAGATTGATACTGCCAGCCAAACTGATGCGGACACACATATTTGAACTTCCCAGATTTCTCAATCTTTTCGTACTCTCTCATTTGAGCCCTGATGGAATAAGGTAAAAGTCCTAAAAGACTTTAAATACAAATTTTATTTTATTTTTTTTTTCCTTATAGATTGTATTCTTGGTCATTTTTGACCGTTTTTTTCTGTATAGATAAGGTTAATAAACCATCTTTATGATCTCTCTTTTTTGTAGAGATTGGACAACTGCAACTGACTTTTCAGTCAACAATATCCATAAACAGCACTTTTGAGAGATTTGATTGAGTCGTCTATTATTTATATCCCTATTTTTTATCCTCCCCTATGGGCCTCTCTCTTTCTATCCAGGCCATATTAATGATTATTATATATATATTTTTTTTTTTTTTGATACCTCTTTTATGCTGAGAGACATAAATAACAAATTAAAAGACTCCATTTCACCCAATTAGGGTAAGTTTCTTTCTCAAACAATCATATCCCTTATCTACATATTGGCACCTATCTTTATTAGCACTACACATACTCTCACCTATATTCCCTTTTCTTTCTCTTCTTATCACATTTGGTTCCTATGCTAATTATTTATTTATTTATAAATACTAATTATCTTTCTCTGGCTCTTGTTACTCTATTCACTACCTATAACATTAATTTTTTCACCTTATAACTCGATTGGGAAAACAATCATATCACATTATCCTTTAGGCACAATCCTCTTTATCACTACACTTTGTGTTAATCACTAAAAAATTTTTTTATAACCCTGGCAACATTATCTCCTTATTTATAGGTCCCAAATATATACAAAATCTTTTTCCATCCCTACTCGTCCTATTTCCCCCCTTCCCTTCTTCCTATTATGTGACCATACGGAAAAGATATATACCCAATCAATTGACCCGATATATATATCCAGTAAAAAACAACGTCAAAACAAGATCATAGGTAAGCTTTCTTTGCCACTTGTATAATACTGATTTTCCTCATATGTTTGCCAATCACTTCCCCTCATATCTGGCCCTTTCCCAGACATACCCTGGATTTCCTATCCAGGGATTGTTTAGGGTTTTGGCCTAAACGCCCCCCCTTAAGCTTCTCTGGTGGATTACTTGATATAACCCCCCCCCCCTCCTTTCTTTTTTTTTTTTTTTTTTTTTTTTCTCTTCTTTTCTTTTTTTGTCATTTTTTAGAATTGAATTTCAGATAAGATAATATCCGCAAAGTCATTCCTAGCTTTAAAATCTAAGGAATATACAATAAATATATATTCATCTAATACTGGCTAAAATGAATTTATTTGTGTTTTTAAATGAACATTCAATACCTGAATATTTATGAATATCTAATATTGAACAATATTGGTAAACAACCAAACCTTTTTTTAATTTTTGATAATTATGTATGTTTTGATTAGATGTGTTGTATTATAAGAGCATGTATTTCTACTATAAAATAATACATATATTGTTTATTTCATAGAAGTACCTATATCCTTAACCTGCTGGAGCCTGAAGAAGCATATTTTGCGAAACGCGTAGTTCCAGCTTTTTCTCTTCCATTTTGTAAAGCTCCTAAAAATTAACGATCTTTTTGCACCATTTTCTTTGTTTTCTCTTGTTCTTCTGAAATGTAATATGTATTGTCATATGTAATTTTTGTATTGTCTACCCAATTCTATATATCCCTAAATTATGTAAATGAACTTTGAATAAACTTACATATTTTTTTCATTTTTATACCTTCTGGAAGTGTGGAAGTATTCTTATTTTTCATATTGGTATTCGAGGCACACTCAAACCCCTAGGCTTAATGCTTTGGACTGTACCCCTTTGGTGTGCAGACCAGCATAGGCCCATACCCCCTACATACAATTTTTGCTTTTGAGGGGAGGTGCCAACAAAATATATGTTTTAAATAGCCACTTTCCTCCTCCACCACATTTCTCAAATTTGTTTTAGGGAGTTAATTTCCCATTTACAATTGGGAGGAGAATAGTGGTCCTAAGATTCACCACACCTGCAGATGGTTGAATAAAACCCTCTCTTTTATGGAAAAATGACTATAGTGTCTAGAATCATTCTCTGATGAAGTTTAGTCACCCTTAGATTGGGACACGATATATCTTTATATCGTCTCCCCTATCTAGGGTGACTTCTCTTTGATATGATTTTTTAGAGTTTGAAATTTGTATTATCAAAATCGTTATGCTTATGTAAAGACTTCTCTTATTTTTCTTTCCTTGTGCCTGTCGCAACTATAGCCCTAGACTTGGCCTTTTTTCTCTCCTCTCCGGTTCTTTCTATCCTTTCCTTCCTCCCTTTTTCTTTCCCCCCCCCCTCTCCTCTTTTTTTTTTTTTTTCTCTTTTTTCTCTTCTAGGAACATCATGACTGACTATTTGGGCAACATGTGGTCTAACTACATGTTGCAAATTCAGACAGAAATCAGAGGCTCCAACAAAGAAGACTCTGAGATCTCACAAATCACCAATCGTTTGAAACAACTACTGATACGTAAGACTACCTTTTTCTGGCATGCGACTTATTTTTCTCAATATATTCAATCCAGGGTAGTTCCCATTGGTCTTAGAATTCAGATCTTCCCAACTATCCATTCGGTTTCCTCGGAAATGAAGGGTAGATGGGAAGACAGTCTAACTAAGTGCTCTATCGAAATGATGCAAATATTGAAAGAATATTATGAGGCCGAAGCCTTGATTTTAGACAAAGAAATCGTTGAGATTGTCAACCAATTAGCAGCTTTTCAGAACAAACCGGTATTTAAGGAAAAAAATCTAGAGATTAAAAACGCAGTGGAAAAACATAGTGGTGAGATTATTAAAAGGAAAGACAAAAAAATGAATAGAGATCAACAAGCTTTTAGATCAGGCAGAGCCTATAAATGGGACAAGAACTTTAATAGGTATAACAGACCTAGAACCTTTAATTCCCAGACTCAGGAAGATGGTAATTGGTCAGACTCCTCTGCCGCATCTTCAACTTCATCCAATTTATGGAATACACGCTATGATTCACGCCCTGACAAGACCACTAAAAACAGGATCGACAAAAGGAAAGATGAGGCTAGAGACTCTCATCGTGATCCCAAAACTTTTAATCCAACCACACATACTGCAAAAGCTCCTAGACTGGAACCCAACATGGGTACACCAGTATCGACCAATGTAAAAGAAATAAACAATACCCCCACACCCAACATACAGGGGGCAGCGGGGGGAGCCATCCCAAAAAGCCATTCAACTAAACCACAAGACAGTGCTTTTTTAGAGCAAATGACACTAGGACTCTTGGGTCCAATAAAAGTCCCTCAAGCAGAGGGGAATCTCAAAAATTAAGTGATACACTACAGGTAATTAATATATCAGGAATAGAACTAAAACCTGAAGAAATTAAAGTGTTAGAACTAGGACTCAATTTTTGCCCCTCCAAAGATCTCGACAAATTCGAGTTCATCAAAGATATGAACCTTTTCGCACGGAAACTTAACTTTAGAAACCTAATAGAAGGGCCAGACATAAAGAAAAAAGAAGCCCCAATGGAAGGTCTCCTATCGAGCTGGCGAGACTGGACAAAAAAAGACTACAAGGCTTTAAAGATCCTCACGGAATTAGAGGATGAGTCGGGTCCCTCCACGGACGGACCCCTCTCCTCTGAACCAGTGGGAACATCAAAAACCAAACAAAATATTTTACAACCTTTTAAACAAAAATCAAAACGATTCCCAAGTCAAACTCATCCAAAAATAGATCTACTCGTGCATTTAGTAACTAGGGATATAAAACAAATGAAACCTCAAAAAAAGGCCACAAATATATCTGAAACCGAATATCAGGCTCTAAAAAATCTCCAGGCTAGAAATGATATAATTATAAAATCAGCCGATAAAGGCGGAAACGTTGTTGTTTTAAACGACACACAATATACAGAAATGTGTATGGAGATCCTGAACAACCGAGCCTGGTATTCGAGAGTAAGTTGCCTCGAATTACAAAAAAATCAAAGACATTTTACACAACTTATCAACCAATATCTTCAATGGGGCATTATCACTAAAGAATTAGCAGATTTTTTGATCATCAAAGAACCGACCACCCCTACTTTCTATGCATTACCTAAGATGCACAAAGGGAAACAAAATCCTCCCGGACGTCCAATCGTGTCCGGCATCAACAGTTTGACACAAAATGCCAGTTCTTACATAGACGCCTATCTACGTCCACACGTAGAGGCATTACCATCTTACCTTAAGGACACAATGCACATGTTATTAACTATTGAAGGAATCCAAATAGGAAAAGATACACTGTTAGTCTCTATAGACGTCGAATCCCTGTATTCAAACATACCCCATAATTTAGGGGTGGAAATAGTGGAAATTTTCCTCAATGAAAGGGGACTCGACCACAGACGTTTGAATAAATTTATTATAGATTTATTATTTTTCATCCTTACTCATAATGTCTTCGTCTTCGATGGCTCCCACTACCTCCAGGTGCAGGGAGTAGCGATGGGGACCAAGTGTGCCCCATCCTATGCTAACCTGTACCTGGGGGGGTGGGAGCGCTGGTTGTTCTCTCAGGAGCAATTTTTACCCTTTATGGAATACATCGAGATTTGGAAGCGTTATATTGATGATATTTTCGTTCTGTGGTCGGGTCCCCTTGACAAATTGAGGGATTTCACTGAAATGTTAAACAATAACATCTTTAATCTGCATTTTACATATATCTTTGATCAAAACAAAATTCCCTTTCTAGATCTCGAAATCTATAGAGATCCTAATGATATAATTGCTACAACATTATTTAGGAAACCTACAGCGACTAATTCCCTTTTGCACGCGGATAGTAGCCACCCCAAACATGTCATAGAGGGCATACCCACAGGACAATACTATAGAATCAAACGTAATTGCTCAGAAGATGCAAGATTCGAACAAGAGGCTAAACAACTCCAAACAAGATTTCTGAATAGAGGTTATAGTAAAAAAAGCACAAAAAGGGCCTATAAAAAGGCCAAAGATAGCCCACGTGATCTTCTCCTTTTTCAAGGGGAGCCCTTGGCCAATACTAATAAAACCAAGTTAATAACTAAATTTTGCTCTCAATCAGACCAGTTGAAAAAAATCCTAACAAAACATTGGCATCTCTTGACAGAGGATAAGGTCTTAAACAACTTTGTAGAAACCAAACCTAACCTTATATTCAGAAGAAATAAATCCGTTGGTGATTTAGTTACAGCAAGTCACTATGAGAGAATTAAAAAAAAGGACCCCTGTGAAAAATTACCACATGGCACCTTCCCCTGTCGCTCCTGTGCATATTGCCAATTCATTGCCACGAAATCGCAACAAAAACTGCCAAATGGAAAAACTTTCACATCAAGACATTTTGTCACATGTGAAACAATTGGTGTAGTTTATCTGTGGAAATGCGAATGTCCAGCCTTCTATATAGGCAAAACTAAACGCCACTTTTGGGAACGCATTAAGGATCATGTGACATATACAAAAGGAGGGGATCTTGAAAGCCCAATAGCCCGCCATATAGCCTATATACATAAATACAAACGACCGAAGTTTAGTTTCTTTGCTCTAGAAAGAATCCACCCAGGCCCCAGGGGTGGACCCTTTGACAATGTTATTCTTCAGAGAGAATCTCGCTGGATTTTTAATTTAAATGCCTGCATTCCTCCAGGCTTAAATGAGCAACTAAGCTATGCTCCATTCTTGGAAAAATAACATTGTCCTCCCTTATCTGGGGTTTTTTTGAGAGGCTAACCACCTTTAACGGTAGATGGTTTAAACCCCATCTTTTTAACGCCATATGTGGAACATTTTTCTGTCAGTCATGATGTTCCTGGGTACATTCATCCCTTTCCCCCTTCTTTCCTCATTTTCTTTCCCCTTTTCCTCCTCCCTTACCTCCCCTCCCCCCTCCCCTTTTTTTTTTTTTTTTTTTTTTTTTTTGGTTTGTTTATCATTTAACCATCAGGGGACCTTTTGTCCTGTTATCCTTAACCCCACCTAACATGTAGTAAGTTTATAAATAACCTATCTATGAGCAATGGTTCTGTAAATATATAGATGAATGAAAATTGAAAATAAAGATTATTAGTCGCATATCAATTATTGACGGCTGGATACACCATTTTATCCATGAGCCTCCATCATGTTCATGGGATTATTTTATAATCCTTTATGTAATTACCATGAATAATCGTGAAAATCTAATCCAGAAACATTATACTCTTTAAAATCAGTAATTCTTGGATGTGCGATACTTATATATATCTAATTTTCCGCTTTTTTGGAAAAAAAATATACCCTTTTTAAATTGTATTCCTTAGTTATGCTTTTTCTTTTTTGTTGGCTGCTCTGGCGAAATCTTTTACTATCTTATATGAAGAAGGAAACCAAATGTTATTATTTCTATAATCCATTGCTGAGATTACCCATCCTTATGTTATTTATATACATTTCTGTTATTCTATTCTTGAGAGATACCTCCTCTGCTGACACTACAGGTGGCACGCTATCGTCACTTCCGGTCCATACGACCGGAAGCGGACGTCAGCGATGGTGATGCAGGAACGTCCTCCCGCAAGTCCTCTACGGACAATTGGCGGGCGGACGTGGGGGGCGGGAGACGCAGGGGAACTGTTTTGGCGCCAAATCTACACCTATTTAAGTACCAAACAAATGTGCAGATTGATACTGCCAGCCAAACTGATGCGGACACACATATTTGAACTTCCCAGATTTCTCAATCTTTTCGTACTCTCTCATTTGAGCCCTGATGGAATAAGGTAAAAGTCCTAAAAGACTTTAAATACAAATTTTATTTTATTTTTTTTTTCCTTATAGATTGTATTCTTGGTCATTTTTGACCGTTTTTTTCTGTATAGATAAGGTTAATAAACCATCTTTATGATCTCTCTTTTTTGTAGAGATTGGACAACTGCAACTGACTTTTCAGTCAACAATATCCATAAACAGCACTTTTGAGAGATTTGATTGAGTCGTCTATTATTTATATCCCTATTTTTTATCCTCCCCTATGGGCCTCTCTCTTTCTATCCAGGCCATATTAATGATTATTATATATATTTTTTTTTTTTTTTTGATACCTCTTTTATGCTGAGAGACATAAATAACAAATTAAAAGACTCCATTTCACCCAATTAGGGTAAGTTTCTTTCTCAAACAATCATATCCCTTATCTACATATTGGCACCTATCTTTATTAGCACTACACATACTCTCACCTATATTCCCTTTTCTTTCTCTTCTTATCACATTTGGTTCCTATGCTAATTATTTATTTATTTATAAATACTAATTATCTTTCTCTGGCTCTTGTTACTCTATTCACTACCTATAACATTAATTTTTTCACCTTATAACTCGATTGGGAAAACAATCATATCACATTATCCTTTAGGCACAATCCTCTTTATCACTACACTTTGTGTTAATCACTAAAAAATTTTTTTATAACCCTGGCAACATTATCTCCTTATTTATAGGTCCCAAATATATACAAAATCTTTTTCCATCCCTACTCGTCCTATTTCCCCCCTTCCCTTCTTCCTATTATGTGACCATACGGAAAAGATATATACCCAATCAATTGACCCGATATATATATCCAGTAAAAAACAACGTCAAAACAAGATCATAGGTAAGCTTTCTTTGCCACTTGTATAATACTGATTTTCCTCATATGTTTGCCAATCACTTCCCCTCATATCTGGCCCTTTCCCAGACATACCCTGGATTTCCTATCCAGGGATTGTTTAGGGTTTTGGCCTAAACGCCCCCCCTTAAGCTTCTCTGGTGGATTACTTGATATAACCCCCCCCCCCCTCCTTTCTTTTTTTTTTTTTTTTTTTTTTTTTTCTCTTCTTTTCTTTTTTTGTCATTTTTTAGAATTGAATTTCAGATAAGATAATATCCGCAAAGTCATTCCTAGCTTTAAAATCTAAGGAATATACAATAAATATATATTCATCTAATACTGGCTAAAATGAATTTATTTGTGTTTTTAAATGAACATTCAATACCTGAATATTTATGAATATCTAATATTGAACAATATTGGTAAACAACCAAACCTTTTTTTAATTTTTGATAATTATGTATGTTTTGATTAGATGTGTTGTATTATAAGAGCATGTATTTCTACTATAAAATAATACATATATTGTTTATTTCATAGAAGTACCTATATCCTTAACCTGCTGGAGCCTGAAGAAGCATATTTTGCGAAACGCGTAGTTCCAGCTTTTTCTCTTCCATTTTGTAAAGCTCCTAAAAATTAACGATCTTTTTGCACCATTTTCTTTGTTTTCTCTTGTTCTTCTGAAATGTAATATGTATTGTCATATGTAATTTTTGTATTGTCTACCCAATTCTATATATCCCTAAATTATGTAAATGAACTTTGAATAAACTTACATATTTTTTTCATTTTTATACCTTCTGGAAGTGTGGAAGTATTCTTATTTTTCATATTGGTATTCGAGGCACACTCAAACCCCTAGGCTTAATGCTTTGGACTGTACCCCTTTGGTGTGCAGACCAGCATAGGCCCATACCCCCTACATACAATTTTTGCTTTTGAGGGGAGGTGCCAACAAAATATATGTTTTAAATAGCCACTTTCCTCCTCCACCACATTTCTCAAATGTTGCCTTTTAGATGTTTACCCTGCAAAACACAGTTGACAGCATTAATGGGTGCCGTCATTAGTAGGCAGACCAAGCCTTCTTAACCTTTGGGAGGGTTTAGCAAGTGTCCTATGAGCCCAGGAAAGCACTTTTGAATGTTTGGCCTCAATGCTTCATTCATGAAGCTAGGAGGGCAATCTGGCCATAATCATTACTGACTAAGGTTATGTACTAAACATGTTTTTTTTTTTTTGTTTTTAAAAGAACATCAGGCCCCTCTTGACGTTGCAGCTGGAGTTGGATCAGGAGCTGGCGACGATTCTGCATCCAGTGCTGTGGTATGTGATATAAGGGAACAAGGTGCACATGTAACATTTCAATGGTAGCATTGATTTTGGACTAGATGTGGCTTACATTGTGTGTGTTAAATTAGTGCTATGACATTCTGACGATGCACCAGCACAACAAGAGTTCTATCTTGAACATCAGGGAATTATGTTATAATTTGGTGTGCCACTAATGTTCCAAAAACATCCAGGATCTTTAAAGTCCGGCCCGTCTTTGATTTTCCAGGTCCAAATTCATGGGTATCGTTTGGTTGGGTTGTCCTCTAGCCGATTGATGGCAAGATTTTAGACAACATACGTAGATGTATAAAGTCATTGGTGTAGTAACAGATTTACCAAAAGCATAAACAACCTACCACACCAGGGTTAATTGGGAACACCTTCATGTTGAATCTTTTTTGCCTTTGTCATATTAGTCCTACCAATATAATATGTACCCATTATCAGAAGTGTTGCTAGCTTGGATAATCTTACAATGAACAAGTACTCATTAGAAGCACATCAAACTTTTCAACGTTCTGCTTGGGGTGTTAAGTTGTCAAACTAATCTGAAATATTTAGTCATGATGTTTGATAATGATTTGGTCTATTTCTTCTGCTTTCAGGTAGCCTTAGATGCAGAGGGATTGTCACCTACCCAACTTCGTCCATCTATGCTGGATGTAGCCGAGAGGCTGCTTGATGAGTATCAGGTCCAAAATGAGTTAAGGAGGCGTACTCAGCAATCTACTGAGGCAGTACGTCTGCTCGGGCTCATACAGGAATCTGTAGCAACAATGGTACAGGTTCACCAGGATATGTTACAGGTTCAACAGGATATGCGTAACAGCTTGGTAAGTTTAGCAGACCAGCATCAACGGGATCAGCAAAGTGTTGACACTCAGGTGCTGGCCACACGCCAATGCCTGTTTGGATCTGAAGATGCCCCATTGGCAGAGCCCTCCCAAACATCTCACTCACCTGCCACTGCAGGTTGTGGTAGTGGGAGGGTAATGCCAGTGTTGGCCACTTGTCAGGCAGCTGGGGATGGGACAATTCCTCCTGTAGCCACTCCTAGCACTTCACACTCCGTTCGGACTCCCACACCCCTCAATGAGCAATCCTCCTGCACAACCTCAATGCGCACTGGTTCCACAGTACCCCTTCCACCTGACTACATTCCCTCCACACCTTTATCACTTCACTCCTCCCCAGGCCGTTCTTCTTTTTTGTCACCAATGCGACATGTCGTTTGCCCCCGCACCGTGGACCACAACAACCAATCAACCACCACTCCCCACACATCTTCACAACCCTTGCACCACCAGCAGCATCAAATAGCCTTGGAGCAGCAACGATCCCATCTCATGTTAATGGCACACGTTGCCCAAATTCTTAGGCTGACCCCAGAGCAGATGACACTATTGGCAGAACATCTTCTGTCTGGGACATTTCCAAGGTTCAACACCCTGCATCATCAGCAGCCTCAGACACAAGATCTGATCCTAATGGGCCACTTGACCACAACTCTACAGCTAACCCCAGACCAGATGGAACTATTGGCCCACCATTTGATGGCAGGAAACTTAACAGTGCTCACCACACTGCTTCAGGCACCACCACCAACTTGATTTTTTGTTTTTTTGTTTAATTTGGTTTAGTTTTGTTAATGATTGTTACATTGGCCAATTTGTTGGGCCATTTTTTTTTTTAATTTGAGGGTGGCACAATATGATTTATTATAGTGCTTCTTTTGGGGATGAAATAAAATTTTATGCAAAATGATTAGTTTGTGTTTGCTCTTTGGTTTTTTAGGAGTGTTGGTGGCCAAGTAATGGCCCTGGTTAATGTAGGCATTTATACACACGTGCTTCTCTATCTCCAAACATATGATTTCATGTAAATTTAGATAACTCAATGTTCACATAACGACCCAAGAAAAGGTCTCCCTTCAAATGTAGCTTCAAAACAAGTCTCAAGGCTAACATAAACCAAAGCCAACATACTAACAATTACAGACCACACCACTCAACTAAACAAATACAACACAAAAGACATTCGATGTGTACACCAAAAAGAAAACTTGGGTAATAAAATAAATGTTTTAATAACACATGTGGGTGTCTACCAACTGTAGCGTACAAAAAATATATTACAATATATAATAGAATGAACTAAATTGCCAATGTAACATTTGTGTTGCAAAGAGCAACATACTTAAATTTAATTTAGATAAACATTTTAAACATTTTTTATGTTTTGACATCATTTTTTTGAAGGTTTTCACAAAAACAATTCTTTTTTGTAAACATTTGTGGTTTTGTCGGTTGCCATAAAAACAACAAGGCTTTTTTGTAAACATTTGTGGTTTTGTCGTTTGCCATAAAAACAACAAGGCTTTTTTGTAAACATTTGTGGTTTTGTCGTTTGCCATAAAAACAACAAGGCTTTTTTGTAAACATTTGTGGTTTTGTCGGTTGCCATAAAAACAACAAGGCTTTTTTGTAAACATTTGTGGTTTTGTCGTTTGCCATAAAAACAACAAGGCTTTTTTGTAAACATTTGTGGTTTTGTCGTTTGCCATAAAAACAACAAGGCTTTTTTGTAAACATTTGTGGTTTTGTCGTTTGCCATAAAAACAACAAGGCTTTTTTGTAAACATTTGTGGTTTTGTCGGTTGGCATAAAAACAACAAGGCTTTTTTGTAAACATTTGTGGTTTTGTTGTTTGCCATAAAAACAACAAGGCTTTTTTGTTAACATTTGTGGTTTTGTCGGTTGCCATAAAAACAACAAGGCTTTTTTGTAAACATTTGTGGTTTTGTCGTTTGCCATAAAAACAACAAGGCTTTTTTGTAAACATTTGTGGTTTTGTCGGTTGCCATAAAAACAACAAGGCTTTTTTGTAAACATTTGTGGTTTTGTCGTTTGCCATAAAAACAACAAGGCTTTTTTGTAAACATTTGTGGTTTTGTCGGTTGCCATAAAAACAACAAGGCTTTTTTGTAAACATTTGTGGTTTTGTCGGTTGCCATAAAAACAACAAGGCTTTTTTGTAAACATTTGTGGTTTTGTCGGTTGCCATAAAAACAAGAAGGCTTTTTTGTAAACATTTGTGTTTTTTTTGTTTGCCAAAAACAAGGCTTTTTTAATTTTTATATATTTTTTTGGTCCCAAAAACAAGGGTTTTTTTTTTTTTTTTTTTGGTCCCAAAAACGAGGGTTTTTTTTTTTTTTTATTTTTTTGGGTCCCAAAAACGAGGGTTTTTTTATTTTTTTATTTTTGTTGGTCCCAAAAAAAAGGGTTTTTTATTTTTTTGTTTCCCAAAAACGAGGGTTTTTTTTTTTTATTTTTTTTGGTCCCAAAAACGAGGGTTTTTTTATTTTTTTATTTTTTTTGGTCCCAAAAAAAAGGGTTTTTAATTTTTTTATTTTTTTGTTTCCCAAAAACGAGGGTTTTTTTTTTTTTATTATTTTTTTTGGTCCCAAAAACGAGGGTTTTTTTATTTTTTTATTTTTTTTGGTCCCAAAAAAAAGGGTTTTTAATTTTTTTATTTTTTTGTTTCCCAAAAACGAGGGTTTTTTTTATTTTTTTGGTCCCAAAAACGAGGTTTTTTTTATTTTTTTATTTTTTTTGGTCCCAAAAAAAAGGGTTTTTAATTTTTTTATTTTTTTGTTTCCCAAAAACGAGGGTTTTTTTTTATTATTTTTTTTGGTCCCAAAAAAAAGGGTTTTTAATTTTTTTATTTTTTTGTTATATTTTTTTTTAGAATGTCGAAATGTGACAGTTAAAACATTGTAAAATTAACCAAACAAATTAAAAAATAAAAACTATAATCTTTTTAAGGGTGACACATTCCTGACAAATGGCTCCTGAGGGGCTGGATCGGCCCCATAAGTTTCTTCCAAAACTAATATTCGGTCTATGCACCATGTTACATATTCTAATAGGACCTCATAGGTGAGGTGGGTGTGTCCTGGGTAGAAAAAGACATGACAATTAGTTTTATGCAAAATGATCCAAACAACGATTGTAATTAATGTGCCTCAACAAATATGCTTAGGAGTCTATTGGTTGGCTTTTATCAACACTCTGAAGCAAATATGCTAAATTGCTGGTGTAAACCTTAAACTCAAACTTTCACAGCAAATTGTTCAAAAGGTTACATAAGATGGCTTGGAATGTTAGTAGCAGTTCCACCAAAGCTAAGTAAAAGGCTTTTCTTCATGTCAACACAAGCAATCATTTAGAAGAATGTAAGGTGTTTTGGGTTCAATTGGTCAACACGATACATGTGCACACATTTATCTCTATCACCATTGGAGTTTGTGTAGCGTTCTCTCTCCCTCTTACTGTCTATAGATTGAACCTGACACATAGTAGAGACTCACCCTTAGGAATTTTGAGGGCCAGTTGTGGACGGAGCAGATGTGTCTGCTCCCCTGATCTCCTTTCCGCCATCCCAGCTGTGTTAAGAGAGAAGAAAAAGTTTATCAACAAATGGACTCACGCTAACTGTAGGTTAGGCAGTCATGAAAACGCTCTAACAC
Organism: Pelophylax lessonae; assembly: GCF_965119305.1. Taxonomy (NCBI): domain Eukaryota; kingdom Metazoa; phylum Chordata; class Amphibia; order Anura; family Ranidae; genus Pelophylax; species Pelophylax lessonae. The sequence continues at coordinate 120,948,372 of NC_138773.1, read as the reverse complement.
CCACTCATTACCCCTCCACATTTCCCTGAAAGTTTTATTTAGACTTTGATATGGTGGTGATGCAGATTTGTACAGTGCAAGCGTCATTCTACTGGGTGAAGCTTGTAGCGTTAAGGATACGTACTCCCTGCTTTTGTGCTGATTGTGTTTTTCGGATGTTTTTTGTGCCTCAGCCCTGCCTGTTCTAAGTGTTGGAAACATATCATTTTGGGAGGGCTGTGGAAAACTAATCAGGTTAGACTTACACTCTCTAGGTTTTTGGGGACAAGATAAATAACAATCCTCCTTTTTACATGGCCCCTGTACACACCTCTAGGCACCTCCCTCCTGTTGGTTGACCCCACAGCAGGCAGCTTGCTATGGAGGCACATGAGATGAAGCCAAGCACCCTGTGCCTGTTCAGGCACTAGGCTGTGAGCCAGCCTTGCCCCCCTCCCTTCCGATGGTCTCAATGATTAGGAGTGACAGCATCAGGAGGCAATATTGGCATGCTGTCACCTCAGTTAAGGAGGAGGGGGAGTCTGTTCCAGACAAGTATTAGTGCAAAAATGTGGACAGTAAAAAATGGTCCCAGTAAGTCTTAGGGGGAATATGCACACCTATCACTTGGAATACTAATGCATAGAATGCATTCACATAAAGAACCTGCTGCCTTTAGAGGAACTTGAAGCCTGAGCGGGGACATACACAGTTAGCATTTCTCCACTTACTAAGTAGACACATTACTGGAAAAGCACACAACTTACCATCATCAGTTTTTTTTTGGGCCCCCGAAGTTGATGGCGTGGCTGGCTCGGGAGAAACTGCACAAAAAGAACACAAATTGTGAACTGGAATGTGGTACATTACCGAGGAAGAGTATTTATGAAAGATTGACAAACACACATTTTCAGTGTTGACTAAATCAGGACATGATTAAATTACAATGTCCACAAAAAATGTACAAGTACAAAGCACACCATTTCCAATGTAGAGAAACTAACACCAATTTAGAATAGGGTGGCTTGAGATAACTTACAAAAGATAACATGTCCTGTAAAGCTGCCCAAAACCACCTTTCAAACATTAAGGTTAAGCAAGAGTGTTTCATGACCAACCTTCCTGTCACATATAGCAAAACTACACTTGCTTAGACTCCAACTTAGATTATCCTAGATACACATCATCCTAGCACAAACAATTCATGTGAGAATCTAATTTTAGGTACTTACAGACTAGTTCAGGGGAGCCTGGAGTGGGGGAGGATGGGGGAGACCCTACATGGGGGGATGGTGTCCCTTCATGGGGGGATGGCGTCGTATCTCCTAGAAACACAAAGACACAAATACAATCCTTGAACCAAAGCTATTTGATAAAGGCACACAGAAAGTATTTGGGAAACATTGAAGGTAGTAGTTACTTTGGACTGGGTAAGCAGCGGCCCCTCTTCCCCAGTCCTCCACAACTAACATCCTCAATGTCATCTGCTACATAACCCCAATGGCAAAATATATATATTACAGCCCTTAGATTTCCCAGGACACATTGAACACACAAACACATGTAGAATACTTACTTCCCATTTGAGGAGAGCCCAGGTCCTCATCCGTTTGAGACCAATTGGCCTCTTCTTGGGCAACAATGTGTTCCTGGCCCGGATCCAGGCGACTTGGCCCTGCCTGAGGCTCCTCTCTTGCTGAAGTTACATCAACCACAAAAGAAAACAAAACAAACAATCATTCCTCCAAGTTCGACCTAATACACAACACACCAGCACATCCACATTACTTACAGGGGGCCTGAGAAGGCTGAGCCTCCACATCCTGATCACTGGTTTCTAAAATAAAAGAAAAACATTATATATTATTTATGGACACAAATAGGCAGTAACCTCTCATCATGCTAGCACCATACTCGATGCCCCTACAATTCAGAACATAGAAGTGCACTTACACCAATGAGATGCATTGACCATGTTTTAAAACAGGAGGGCACCATGCAAATTAAGCGGGCGCCTAAGGCCTCACACCTACAGGGGCCTTGCGGCCAGTGGCGGAGCACCAACATTTCGAAGGGCGCAGTTAGGGAAATCTCCCAAGTAAAAGATTGCTTTCAATCCTCGGATCAAAAAGTTGCAGCAGTGTGCTGCAGTCCCTTCACTGCGTCTGCCAGGTGTCTGTTGTCCGCTGACACTTACTCCTCCTTCTCTGACTGGGGATTGGCCGTCTGATCATGTTATCCTAAGATGTGGAGGAATCGGTAGGTGTGTACCTGCACCAGTAGGAAGTGACTGGCCGGTCAACTCACTCTGCTATCATCAGTTGCTCTGGGAGGAGAGCTCCGCCCTGGACCCGGAACATACAGGTAACCAGGCCCAGACTTGATATTTTGCAGGCTGGTCATAGATTTGTTGTGTCCACTATGCAAAGGGGTTGAGTTGCCCAAGGGAAGTTGGAAGAGTCTGAAAATGGTTGGTGGAGGAGGAGGAGAAGAAGGCCCTGGGTGGCTGGGGGACAAGGAGAGGGCCCCTGGGTGTTTTCTAGAGGAGGAAAGATCCACAATGACGCCAGAGTCAATTGCCAAGGAAGAGAGTGGAGCTGAGCAAGTCCTGCCTATCTGACCTGAAAGCCAAACATGGTGTAGATGGAGCCCTTTGCCCTACACAATGACAGCACCAGAGGTGGAAGGTGAGTGGTAGCGGGTCTTTGACATTATAGAGCATATGGACTCTGTCCATTATTGGTAGTTTTGTTTGGAGTTGTCCTTTAGATGTTTAACTGTGTTGTTTTTGACCCGAGCTGTGAGGGACTGAGGTATGACAGCCCACTATGCTGAGACTTATAGTGCCCTAGAATGTTGAGGACTGAGGAATCCTTAGTCCCTAACAGAGGGCACTACAAGTCTTAGCATAGCAGGCAGTATTTCCTCATTCCCCTACAGAGAGGATTACAAGTCCAAGCAGGTAGCCTTCTGCAGTGGGACTTGTTGTGCCCTTGACTGTGGTGGACTGAGGAAGGGAAGTGTAAGAGGGTCTCTGTAAGCTCAGATGTATGGGGGAGCTTTGGGGAACACAGAGTTCCCTTTTACACCAGAGTCCCCAGCTTCCCCCCTCAAATAATGGTTCCCAAACTCTCCTTATATCAGAGTCTTCACACTTCCCTCTTACAGTGTAGTAAGTCTGGAGACTCCGATGTAAAGGGGGCTCTGTAAAATGTGATTAGAGATTAGAAATTTCTAACATTTTTATTTTCTACTTACGATCCACAATTTTCAGCTGCTCAAATGGCTCGCTGCCTCTGAATGCATATTGGAGTGTGGCCGTCCTCCTCCTCCCCTTCTTCACCAAAAGCACAAGAGGGTGCCGGCCGTCCGCTTTGGCTAGAAGCAGAAGAAAAAAAAGAAACATAAAAAATACGAATGTACATAGTAGTATTAAAGGTTGTGAAGAGACACTTGATGGAGGTAGGAAAGGTAGGAGCGAGAGGGAGGGGGGGGGTGTTGGTATTAGTGTTGTTGCATAGCTAAACACATGTCCACCTACCCAAAAAATTGTAACCTATCTGGTCACATGTAATGTATATTTTTACTTACCGGAGATTTGCTCCACAGCCTTTAGCAGGAGCCTGGGTGAGCGCCTTTTGGCATCACTCCAGGCCCGCTGCAGATCCACTATCTCAGGCAGGAACTGAAATCTCCGCTGCAGCCTCATCCGGAGACGACACATCATCTTGTGCTTTTGGTGAAGATGCGTATAAACTTTATCATACCCCCAGAGGAGGAGGAGCTGTGGAAAGAGCAGTGTATGTTTGAGTCCAAGTATGTCCAAAATAGTACAGTCTTCAAATAACATGCTAGGTCGTCTTTGAGATATTGTAGAACAAAGAATTCCATTTCTGGTGATACATATACATCGATGTCCAAATCTACCTCCATGACATAGGTTGCCCCACACTGGTGATTTCCTCTACATGATATAGCCATTTTCTCAATTGGCCTTTCATGACACACCCAGGGCCGCCATCAGGGGGGGACAGGCAGTCACTGTATTTACAACCTTATTGCTGTCCATTTAGCAGGGTGCAAGTAACTTTACACACATGTAGCATAGGTATCAACTTTTGTCACCATGTTAAAAGGACAGCAGTATGGGTAGCATTACAGTGACTGTTATTAGTCCAGGCTCACTAAACTAGCCAATGCTTGGAAAAGCAAGCCATGCAGATTGCTTTTCAGGTCCCTTTTAACACGAGCTGTCTGATTGGGTGTGGCTGTTAATTTTTAACGCAGACCTGATAAGCCCCTCAATTCTCCTTTATGGAGTGTTATATGTAAATGGGATTGCTTCATTTGAGATGCAGATTTAAACTGTGTATGGCCAGGCTGAAGGTACCCAAGTGAATTGCTCGATCACCTGGAGGACAACGTACAACCAGTCTGTCAGATTTTACACACACTTATCGCTAGCATCTCTTGTAGCCACTAGCAATAATCACTGTGTTTTCCTGGCAGGGGCAGCACCAGGAGAACACAATGGCTCCGCAGGAGGGTTTCCCCTGTCTGTGTTGATGGTGGAATCAAGGCAAAATGTTTTTCCTGCAAGCCACGGGACAAACAAAGATAGTTTTTTAATGAATCCATGATTTTGCCAAAATGGAAAAAAAAAGATGTTTGCTTTGTATATTCTTAAGTTTGCTACATAACTAGAACATGTAACAGTGTTATATCATTGCAGGAGATTTCCCTTCACTTCCTGTCTTGGTGTCACCAGGACAGGAAGTGAGGGAATCTCCCGTGGGGATATAGCCAGCAATTCTTTCCTTTTATATATACTATGGACATTATAAGGCAACAATTGCAAGCTATTTCCCCACAGTGATATTCCCCTCACTTCCTGTCTTGGTGACACTAAGACAGGAAGTGAGGGAAAATCTCATGCAATGATATCACCCTACTAGAAATTGTAGTTCCGTCTAAAAAGTATACATAAAGTAAGCACTTGGTTTCCAAAGTGGCAAAATTATGGAGGAGTTAAAACCCCATAGTGTGATCGGGTAATCTGACGGTGTGTTCCTACACTCCTCAATGTGTCTGTTCATTAAGCTGTGCTGAATTATCCTTTATTCACAATTCCTGCAAGAGTTGCACATGGTATGTGGGAGACGCAAATTTAAGGTGGCATAATTATCCACACAATCACACATAATCCTTTTTAAAGGTCCCCAGCAGAATTTGATGGCATAGTGGTTCACAGCAGTGCCATCAGATTCCAGTTAGATCTGTAAATTAACAAAGCAATGTGATCTGGGGGTGTATTTAACTTGCAATGGACACCCCCATTCATTATCATATGGCAGTGTGAGATGGGTGTGTTGGGAATGTGATCCATTGAGACAAGTGATTATACACTCATGTGTTTCTTTTAGAGGTGATTTGTTCAAGGCAATCCTTTGAAGACATGACCATTCCAGATTTTTGTGATCACTGATTCCATCTCAGGTGAACCAATTAGCTGCTGTGTGCAGATCCAGCTTATGATGGTAAGAGTGTCAGACAAGACAAACGGTGCCGAGCTTGCAGTGTGTATGGATGTATGTAAGGCAATAATTTTTGGCATTATGCATTTAGGGAATATAATGTTTCTAATCTTGCATATATGAAAAGGGTCAATACATTTGTCTTTATCGAGACAGATTCCAAAGCGTCAGAGCAATCTGTCACAGATAATTGTGTTTCATTTTGTGTAAAAGTTGAAACGAATCAAATCTATCTATATACAGGCATAGCCCACTTTAAGTACACAATGGGACCAGGGCATGTATGTAAACTGAAAATGTACTTAAAGTGAAGCAATCCCTTTTTTCTTTTCTCGATGCATGAAAATACACCAGCTCCATTGTAAATTTTGGCCACATTGACATGGCCTTGCTCCCAAACCATGTGGGAGCATGTTAAGGGGATCCAGGACTATGACATGATAGATTACCTAGGCAAGCTGGCCAGCCACAAAATGGATATGGTGTAGTCCTGGGTACCTGGGTACCCTGTCGTTGCTCCCTAAGTTTGTTATCCCTGTCACTTATGGTTTGTGAGCAGTGTCATGGCAAGCTGAACAAGCTGTGTCCTTACTCACGATTGTATATAAAGTGAGTGTACTTAAAGCAGGGTATGCCTATCTATATCTATATAGAAAGTTCAGAGATGTGAACCTGTTCCCTATTATATACACTAATATATGGTATATAACATATTCTATAATGTATCTAATGTATATAATATATACATAGTATATAACATTCTATAAAGTATCTAATGTATATATATTGTATATAATATATACATAGTATATATATTGTCTAATATATATATTTTGTATAATATATATTTTTTATACACACATATATATATATATATATATATATATATATATATATATACATACATACATACATATATACATACATATATATATATACACATACACATATATATATATATACACATACACATATACACATATACACATATATATATATATATATATATATATATATATATATATATATATATATATATATATATATACACATATACACATATATATATATATATATATACATATATATATATATATATAGGGTACAGGTTCACATCTAGGAAGTTTCTATAACAGGAAGCTTCTAGATCACGTCTAATAGGCAGAAAGTGCATGCGCAGATCAGCAGACCAAAAGTTTCTTGCACACCCGCTAGATAAGCGACCCACCCAGCCACCATCCCCCATCCCCCATCCCGCACCCTGCACATTCACACCCCCTCCTTACCTTACACACAAATGCCACTATTTCGGCAGTAAACAGTGCAGGAGCCATGATGCACACTTACGACAGGGCCTGGACAATTTCCGGAAACGTGTGCACGCACCAAAAGTTTCGTTTCCGGTTTCATGTATAAATGTGAGAACGCGGTTTTGTATATTCGCGAATTCGCGAATAGTGAACATACACAACCATTAAGCAGATTTAACTTATAAAAAGAAATACAAATACATACATTTGTGGACACCAGAAAACTTTATTTAGACACATGAAGACATTTTAAAAAAAAATTGGAAACATGCTGTTTATTACATTTGTATTTTTCAAACAAAAACAACCTTTGTACAACATTTAGACCATATACATCGACAAAGAGCCCATAATCAACAGATGCATGTGCAGATTGACAGAATTATGTTAACAGCAATAAATACTTACAGAGAGTCAACACACAACACAGCCAAATCTCACCTCCATAAATAACAAAGGGCCAAAAATGTTACCCATAAAGCATGTGACACACAAATATATTGGACCTCTTCGTAGGTCAAATCTTTCCTGATGTCTGAGTGAGCTATATATAATCCAAGCAAACACACACCCAGAATGGTAACGCCCAGTCAAAAAATTAACTGTGTGTGTCCTGTGTGTTTTGGAGCATGCTCAGTTGCCAAAACAAGGGAAATAGAAATGAGGAATAGAAATGTATGTAGGTGTGTATAGTATATGTGAATTGAAAAAATTCTCTATTCAAGTTTGCTAGTCATTATTTAGAATGTTTAGATACAGGAATACATACATATATATACAATTACATGAGAGAGCGAGAGAGAGAGAGAAATATATATTTAGGGAAACAATTGAAACACACCTTTTGGGATTTGGGAAGTGAGATTGTGACGATTGAACAGATATGTAAGCCAACAATCTGACTCATCACTCATGAACATCCCTAAATTTGGCGTGGCAATTATATCAGGCGTTCTTATGTGCGTTTTGGCTGGCGTTTTCACAGGCGTTTTGACATGCATTTTTTGGGCAGGCATTGTTATATGAAATCACCTAAAAAAGCCCCAAAAACAGACCACAAACACCTACATGTGAACGTAGCCCGTTTGGGGGCGTTTGAGGGGGATTTGTCCAGCTCAAGGATCAACTCCCAAAACAGGCAAAAAATCCAATCCTATTCAGTTCAATGGCCCCTTTTCCCATGTGAGCATTTTGCCGGCATTAGGAAAACACCCAACGCTCACTGAGAAATAGCACAATGATTAGGGAGTCTGCCTTCCTGCTGTAGGTTTGTAAGTTCGAATCCGGAAGGAGCCCTCTGTATGGGCAACACTTGGATATCTCCAATCCTCCAAATGTTGACATCATTAATTTTGTTCATGTTTGAAAAAGGCATGTGTATCAGCAAACTTTTAATCTAAAGACATGAACAAAATACAAAAGATGCCACATAAAGTCAATATGTAGCAATATTGTGAGCTAAAGCTCTATTTGTTTGTTGGGCATACTTTGCTAATTAGCCAAGTATAAGGGATATATATATATATACCTTCAGTTAAATGTGTAGTAAAATGGTAACACTTGGCCATACCCATATGGAAGAAAAGGTAGTATTTGCAATATATTTCTAAAAAGATTCTTTGGAAACACATAAAATATTGTCAAAATTGTGACATTTCCTTGATATGTGTGAAATGCTAATAATCTTTCTTTGAAATATGTTTTACATCTATTTTTTTTCTATCTGACGACCAATTCCCCAATGTAATATTTTGTGGGTTTTTTCAGAGAATGTGGAGGTTCTATATAAACACTGTAGATTTGCCTGCTATGATTTCGGAGTTAGCAGGAAAGGTGTATGGAATGTGATGGTGTTTACTAAAGGATCCCTTGTTGGAAGTGTGCATGTTTTTCCAATTCCGCCGGTTTTTGCCATTTTCTATGGGCGAGACAGCGGATTTGCAAGCGGTATTCAAAAAAAAATTGACCCAAAATCGCGCTGGCGAAATTTTTTGAGCCTATTTGGCGTTGCGCATGCGCACATTCGCGCGTTCGCAGCTCGCGGCTGGAGGAGCTGTTTAACCTTTCCACACTTTCGCAGATATCTCTCTTTCTAAGTCAGTTTTTGAGATTTTTTAAACGCAAGTCATCTCCAAATTGACTTCCACACCTTCCACAGTGATTTGGGATTTTTGGGGGTACAGGGGAAAATTTGGCTAAACTTTAGTCGAGCTTTTAGCTGGCGTGGTTTTAAGTCGCGCTCTGACCATATTGCATCTTAATAAATCTCACACTAGGCGCTATTTTCCGCCCGCCGTTCTTTGAATGCCAATTTCAGACTTAAATAATCGCCGGTTCGCAAAAACCCGCCGAAACGCCAATTCGCCGTACTATGAATCAGGCCCATAGTTACATAGTTAGTGAGGTTGAAAAAAGACATCAGTGCATCCAGTTCAACCTATGATGTGTGTGTGTGTTTGCTGTTAACCGAACATTGTATACCCCTGTATGTTGTCTTTAAGGTGCCCATCTAATAGTTTTTTGAAACTATCAATGCTCCCTGCTGATACGACTGTTTGCGGAAGAGAATTCCACATCCTTACTGCTCTTACAGTGAAGAACCCCCTGCATATTTTAAGGTTAAACCACCTTTCCTCTAGTTTTAGTGAGTGGCCACGTGTCTTATTGTATTCCCTTTCTCTGAATAGGTTTTTCCTATTATGCTAGGGTTGCCAGTACAGTATTTGTACATTGATATCATATCCCCCCTCAATCGTCTCTTCTCCTGAGAGAATAGGTTCAGTGCTTGTAGTCTTTCCTCATAGCTGATATCCTCCATTCCCCTAATTATTTTTGTTGCCCTTCTCTGGACTTTCTCCAGTTCCAGCACATCCTTCCTCAGGACCGGTGCCCAGAACTGGACAGCATACTCCAGATGTGGCCGGACCAGAGTCTTGTAGAGTGGGAGAATAATCTCTTTATTTCTGGAGTGAATACCCTTTTTTTTATACATCCCAGTATTCTGTTGGCTTTGCTTGCAGTGGCTTGGCATTGCCTGTTGTCTACCAGTACCCCCAGGTCCTTTTCCATCCTAGACTCACCCAGAGGTTCCCCCCCTAATGAGTAGCTTGCTTTCTGGTTTCTGGCACCCAAGTGCATTACTTTACATTTTTCAACATTAAACCTCATCTGCCATGTAGTTGCCCACCCAATTATTTTGTTCAGGTCCACTTGTAAAGTTTCCACATACTGCCCAGAAGATATTGGCATGCTCAGTTTAGTATCATCCACAAATACTGAGATTGTACTAGATATCCCCTCTTCTAGATCATTTATGAATAAATTAAACAGGATTGGCCCCAGGACAGAACCCTGGGGGACCCTGTTTTCCACACCCGCCCAATCTGAGTACTCCCCATTAATCACCACCCTTTGCAATCTCCTACCTGGAGCCAGTTCTCTATCCAGGTACTCACCTTATGGTCCATACCTACCTTCCTTAGTTTGAACAGTAAGTGTTTGTGGGGAATGGTGTCAAAGGCCTTTGCAAAGTCCAGGTACACCACATCAACAGACTTACCTTTATCTAGGTGGCAGCTCACTTCATCATACAAGGTTAATAGATTGGTTTGGCAAAAACGATTTTTCATGAATCCATGCTGATTACTACTAATAATACCATTTTCATTACTAAAGTCTTGTATGTGGTCCCTTAACATCCCCTCAAAAATCTTGCAGACTACTGATGTTAGGCTGACCGGCCTATAGTTACTCGGGATATATCTCGGCCCCTTTTTAAATATTGGTACCACGTTGGCTTTTTTCCAATCAGCTGGCACCATACCCATCTGTAAACTATCCTTAAAGTTTAAGAATAATGGTCCGGCAATCACCTGGCTGAGCTCTTTAAGAACCCTCGGGTGAGGGGGCGTGACTTCCGCATGGAGCTGTGAGGACATGCGGGACCTGAGCTCCGCCGGAGGCCTTCTGTAAAGTGTTATATTGCTCCGTTCTACTGCCTACTTTTTCACCCACCGAGCATGGGAAAGCGCAAGGGACGTTCTCTGTCAGCGAAAGGTACGGCTACAAGCTCTATTAAACATTTCCTGGCCCCAGAAACAGGCGACTCTATGGACACCGGAGGCCTGAGCCGATCGCAGCGTGGCGGTGACCCCGCCTTCAGCAAGAGACCGTCTTCCCGCCATAGCTCGCCAGCTTCTTCTTGTGACACTGACGGCCGCAGCATCTCTCCCAGCCGGACCGAAGTGGCTGCTTTAGTTAGCGGTCTTCCCACCAAGCAGGATCTGGCTTCCTTGCTTCATAGTCTGGAGTGCACCAAGGAGGTATCAGCGGTGAGATCGGACCTCTCTCAGGTGCTCACACGTGTGGAAGAGACCGAAAACCGATTGGATGTGCACTCAGCCGCCATAAGAGACTTACAAGTGAACCAGAAATGGATAGCAATTGCCCACAGAATGGCGCTCTATAGGATCGAGGATCAAGAAAACAGGAATTGCCGCAATAACATCTGCGTGCGAGGCCTGCCAGAGGCCACTAAAGATGAGGACCTTGCTGCCACTATCAGGGAAATCTTTAATAGGCTGCTGGGCAACCCTGTGGATCACCCTCTGCTCCTGGATCGTGTCCATCACGCCTTTCGACCGCGCAACCTGACGACTGATAGCCCGCGCGATGTCATCTGTCGAGTCCATTACTATGGGGAGAAAGAACTCATTATGAAACGAGCTAGAGAAGCGCAGACCCTTGAGTTTGACAGGGTCACACTGACTCTATACCCGGACCTGGCTAAAGAGACACTGGATCGGTGCAGGGCACTTAAATCCCTCACGGAGAAACTTAGACAAGCGAATATTCCTTATCGTTGGGGATTTCCTGCCTGTCTGGTCGCCTCAAGGGATGGTCGCAATACCACTCTCCGGTTCCCAGAGGACCTTGACAAATTTTGTATGGATCTCAATATCGTTGCTCCCGAATTGCCTGGCTGGCATGATGAACTGCCAATTCTGGAACCCTCGATGGAACCGCAATGGCATAAACCGTCAAAGAAGAACAGGCTCTCTTCCGCTGCTTCTCCACCAAAATAAGCTAAGTTACCCGCAGCCATCTTTCTTATGGGCACCTTGACTGTTTTTTGTTTTTCTAGTTTATTTTTCTACCATGCCACTGTTCGGATCTAGTAACTTGCTCTTTCTACCTGTTTGTTGCAGATCTCATATGCTGACCACCGGGTCTTTTCACCTTACCCAATTTCTTGCTGCAGCACCCGGGGATTTTTGTTCTTGACTTTGGCCACTTGTTGAGCAAATTCACCCTGCTTGACTAGTTCTGCTGGCCATGCCTTTACTATGGTATGGTGCAGTAGAATGGGGGAGCAGCTTGTTGCTATACCCTTGCCACCTTCTACTGCAAGTTCTAAGGGTTGTCACGGTACCTGGTTTCTATGTTCGTGTGTTACCGTTTTACTGGTTCCATTATATTGTGGCTTAGCAGTGTGAAGACTTGATTATCAATTCTTTAGCTGGAGCACTGTTATTGTATTTGCATAGCCCTCGGCGGAGCTCCACCCTCTCCACTATGCGACGCCCTATGCCCAGAGAACCCCTGCCTCGGGTTGTAGGGTGCACGCATCTTATTAGGGACACACTCAGCGCCCACCCCTTCTTGCCGACGCCTCTTGCGGATCGCCGGCGGTCGGGTTCTGGGCTCCGAGCAGACCCTATATGTCTACGCCTCCTGCTCGCCGCTGCTGGTGAGCCCGACGGGCATGCGGTGTTATGTAAGGTATTTTCAATGCTTTACCCTTTTTGTATGATTGCTGTGTACTTTCAATTTCCTTTTTCATCCTCTCCCCACTTAACCTGTTTCTGTCCCTTCTCTTTCCATGTCCGCGGCTGGTCATGTCCCCCTAGCAGCCTTTCTGAGGTAAAAGATGGAAATCCATGGCGACTATTAATTTGATATCCTTGAATGTGCGGGGACTCCAAATGGCAAGTAGGCGTCACTCTTTATACCGGGAATTAAAAAGCTTGCGAGGTGATGTGATCTTTTTGTAGGAGACCCACATCTCCCTGCATACTTCCACCCGTATAAATTCAGCAGATTTCCAGCAATGGTTTTATAGTATCTCTGATGTTAGGAAAGCAAAGGGTGTCGCCATTGGTTTCCATAAGGACACCCCATTCACTCTTCAGTCAATGGAGGCGGACTTGCATGGGAGGTATCTGTTTCTAAGGGGCACCCCGGGCAATGATCTCTGCACTCTAGCCAACATCTACGCTCCAAATCACAACCAGGTTTCTTTTTTGAGCTCCATTCTAGCTAAATTTCAGTCTTTTGTGCAAGGCACAATTATTACTGCAGGGGACTTCAATGTCTCTATAGAGCCTGCGCTTGACACGTCCGTAGGCCGGTCCTCCCTCTCCCACAAATCACTAGCCCACCTCCGCAAAAAGTTGCACGATGCCCAACTGATTGATACCTGGCGTATATCCCACCCCTCGGAGAGGGACTACTCCCATTACTCATCCCTTCATAATTCATATGCCAGGATAGATTATATCTTCCTTGACCACCGGCACCTACACCTCCTTCAAAAAGCTACCATTGATACGTCCACATTCTCTGATCACGCCCCCATCTGTGTTACTATTTCCTCCCCTACGCTTCCCCTCAAATCCACACATTGGAAACTCAATGACAATCTCATTTCACAGGAGTTGGACAAAACCCATGTCTTAGAGGAACTCAAGCTGTTCTTCTCTGACAACCACACGCCTGATGTCGATCCTAGGGTACTCTGGGAGTCACATAAGGCACATATTAGGGGAAAACTCATCGCCCTAGGTTCTAGGCGCAAGAGGGAACGTCTCCAGGAACAATCGTCTCTGTTAGCATCCATTAGATCCCTAGAGAGCTCCCACAAGCTTAATGCCTCTGCGACCCTGATGCAGCAACTTACCCTGAAACAAGAAGAACTGAAACAATTATACCACAATGAAAATGTGAAAACGCATCGTATGCTTTCACATAAGCAATATGAATGGGGGAACAAATCCAGCAGGATGTTGGCTAGATCTCTCAAGGCCCAAAAATCTGCCGCTTATATTGCTAAAATCAAGGGGGCTGATGCCTCCCTTAAACACGAAACTAAAGCTACAGCTAGTGAGTTGCGCACGTTCTATCAGCAACTTTATCAGGTGTCGCGGGGTCATTCAGACGTGGGGTCTAAGAGGGAACTAATTAAATCTTATCTAACCAACTCCAACCTTCCCCGCCTCCCCCGATCCATGCTTGAGTGCTTGACACTGATCTTACGGTTGATGAACTTAAATAGGCGCTTAAATCCATGGCCACTGGTAAAGCCCCCGGTCCAGATGGATTCACCTGCACATATTATCGAACGTTCTCAGATATCCTTCTGCCCCGTTTAACTACATATGCCAACTCTTTTTCCAAAGGTAGTCATGCACGTCCCGAGACACTGCACGCTCACATAACTGTAATACCCAAACCTGGTAAAGACCCCTCTATGTGTAGTAATTTCCGGCCCATCTCACTTTTAAACTTAGACGCAAAAATATATGCAAAAGCTTTGGCAAATAGGCTGCTACCCCTGATCCCCAAATGGATATCCAGAGACCAAACGGGTTTTATTCCCGGCGAGAAGCGCGGGATAACGTGTCGCGCACACTATCACTCATTGCCCATGTGCGGGGGAGCTCCCAGCCCACCCTTCTGCTCTCTACGGATGCTGAAAAAGCTTTCGACAGGGTGGACTGGGAGTTCCTACGTGAGACGCTGATTTCCCTTGGGCTGGGGCCTCGCATGATCAACATGATATTCGCTCTATACCACCTACCCACAGCACAGATTAGAGTGAATGGCACTCTCAGTGAGCCTTCTACACTACATAACGGCACACGTCAGGGCTGCCCGCTCTCCCCCTTCTGTTTTCTGTATCCCTAGAACCCTTCCTTTCCACAGTCCGACATAATTCCAACATACACGGCATAACTGTAGCCAACACGGAACATAAATATGCGGCTTACGCAGACGATATTCTTTTTTACATTAAACAGCCTACTATTACCCTACCTAATCTTATGAACGAATTTTCCCTTTTCCAAGACCTTTGAAAATTTAAAATAAATATGTCCAAATCCGAAATTTTAAATGTCTTGGTCCCCTCCCCTACGGTATCCGCTCTCAAATCCGTCTTTCCTTTCACGTGGCAAAAATGCACTCTTAAGTATCTGGGAGTTCACCTATCACCCTCCCTCTCTGCTATCTTTCACCACAAGCACATTCCCCTTCTTAATAATCTCAGAAAGGACCTCCACTCTTGGCGTTGGCTGGCGACTTCCTGGTTGGGACGAATTAATGTAGTAAAAATGAACATTTTGCCCAGGGTGCTCTTCCTGTTCCAGATGCTTCCTTGTAGACTCCCCCTGAGCTTCTTTGGAACCTTGAATAGTTTGATCGGTAAATATATCTGGAATACCACCCACCCCTGCATTGCCCGGTCTTTATTGTATCAAACTAAGCTGACTGGGGGTCTGGCCCTGCCTAATATTCAATTGTACCATCAAGCAACAGTTTTACAAAGAGTTTATGACTGGAAATACCACGCAGCCGACAAGCTTTGGGTTGGCCTAGAAAGAGATTTATGTGTTGCAGACCCGTATGTTCAACTTTGGATTCCCCCTCAATGCCGGTCTCTTCGACTACATAAATCCCCCCTCACCGGGGTGACCTATCGTACTTGGGACTATCTTTGCAAAAAACACCACTGGCACTATAACTCACCTATTATGCCTTTGTTAGGTCACTCCTACTTCCCCTCGGGCAACCTTGACCCCCTGTTTGGGACATGGATGAAACACCCGGACCCACTTCTCCATCAGGTGTTGTCACCTACTGGAACCCTCCCCCTAAGAGACATATCAGTTAACTCCCCCCCCCCCACGTTAATGGATGCATGGAGACACTCCCAATTAACGCATTTTGTGAAAGCATTACCAACGCCGCTACGCTCCTATGCGGATCTTTCGCCAATTGAACACATTTTGGCTCACTCCCCTCCCCCAGCTAAGTCGTTGTCGTCCTTTTACAAAGCGCTGTTGGATCTCCATACCTCTACGGACCTTCGCTTTTTTGATGCTTGGGAAAGAGACTTGGAGGGGTCTTTGTCAGACGAGCAGAAGACGACTATTCTGACCATGTCCCACAAAACCTTGGTTTCCACCCGTACGGCAGAGATCTCGCTGGCATCTCACACCCTCCAAATTGAAACATATCTTCCCTGCCTCCTCGGACCGCTGCTGGAGGGGCTGCGGGGGCAAGGGAACTCATGCTCACATTTGGTGGACTTGCCCAGTCATTCGGCGATACTGGGACGCAATACTCCCACTGCTGCATAAAATTCAGGGAAGCCCGGTCCCAGATGACCCATGGACAGTTTGGTTCCACTCCACAACAGAACTGCTTTACAGCCAGAGGAATTCATTTACTCCTCATCTACTGAATGCCGCTAAATCCCTTATCCCAAAACTATGGGCTCAACCCTCTGCTCTGACGGTTCGCCAATGGCTGCTAGCTGTCAACCACACCTACCGTATGGAGGATATTTCATACTCATTACGCCACCTCTCTGCCAGATCTAATACTATCTGGGCTTGTTGGCTGGCGTTCATACACTCGGACGAATATGCTAATTTGCTATCTACCCCTGCTGATGTTGCTCACACCCTTTAAGGAGAGTATAGATTCTTGATTGGTCGTGCTGTCAAATATTGTGTTTTTGCTGTAGGATGAAGTCATAGAATGTTTCACATCTTGGGAATGATCAACCACCCCCCCCCTCCCCCCCCTCTTCCCCCCCTCTTCCCTATCCCCATCCACCCTTTTTTCCCTTCCTCCCCCCCCCCTTCTTTTCTACCTCCTTTTCTACCTCCTTTTCTTTCTTTCCTACATCTCCTTCTGTACGGTTTAAGTAATCACCAGAATGACTGTATCACCCTTGACCACATGATTGCATTGTTGTGAAACGTATCCTGTGATTTTTCTGGTTGATTTTATATGTCTCTCTGTTCTCATGTTTTTTCTGGTTAAAAACTTCTCAATAAAAACGTATTAAACAAAAGAACCCTCGGGTGCAAGCCATCCGGTCCCGGTGATTTATTTATGTTAAGTTTCTCTAGTTTAGTTCTAAGTCTATCTTCTGTTAGCCATGGCGGTATTTCCTGAGGTGTGTTGTTTAGTTTGGCCTTACAAGCTGGGTTAGTGTAGCCCCCCAATTCTTTTGTGAAGACTGAAGAGATGAAATTATTTAACACTACCGCCTTTGCCCTGTCCTCTGTGGCCAAAACTCCCTTATCGTCTTTTATGGGGCCAATGTGTTCTGGCCTCGCTTTCTTACTGTTTATATACTTAAATAATTTTTTGGGGTTCTTTTTACTCTCTTCCGCTATATGTCTCTCGTGTTCTATTTTAGCCGCCCTGATTTTGTCTTTACATTTCTTATTACACTCTTTGTAATGCTTGAATGCTGCCAATGATCCCTCAGTCTTGTATTTTTTGAAGGCCTTTCCTATAGCATTAATATGCATTTTTATGTTGGAGTTTAGCCACCCAGGGTTTAGTTTTGCTCTTTTAAATTTATTTCCCTTTGGAATGCACTGGTCAATCCCTTTGTTAAGTATGCTCTTGAAGCACTCCCATTTTTCCTTCGTGTTCTTTGTTCCCAGGGTTCTATCCCATTTGATATTTTCTAGCAGAGAGCTCCGTTTTGGGAAATTGGCTCTTTTGAAATTCAGTGTTCTTATATTGCCCTTGTGTTTCCTATTACTATAATTAATACTGAAACGAATTGACCTATGGTCACTGTTTCCTAAGTTGCCCCGTATTTCTATATCCGTGAGCAGGTCTGTATTGTTGGTAATCAGTAGGTCAAGTACCGCATTGTTTCTTGTCGGTGCATTCACCATCTGACCCATGAAATTGTCCTGCAAAACATTTAGGAACTGCCGAGCCTTGGCTGAATACGCAGTTCCTTCTGCCCAGTCTATATCTGGATAATTAAAGTCCCCCATTATAATGACATTTCCCATCCTTGCTGCCAATCCTATCTGTAAAAGGAGGTCTGCCTCCCCCTCCTCCCTCTGGTTGGGAGGCCTATAGCATACACCCAATATTACCTTCCCCACAGTGTCTTCCCTTTGAAGTTCTACCCATAGGGATTTTGCCTCGTCCATAGCTCCATTATTAATATTATCCCTCATATTTACCTGTACACTGTTCTTAATATACAGACATACCCCTCCCCCTTTTATACCTTCTCTATCTCTGCGATAAAGGGAATACCCCTGAATGGTCGCCATCCAGTCATGAGAGCTGTCAAACCAAGTCTCTGTTATCCCCACAAAATCTCCTCAAACTTCAGTAGCTCCAGCTCTCACGTCTTGTTAGCCAGGCTTCTGGCATTGGTATACAAGCCTCGTAATTTTGACCGGTTAAATATATCCTCATTTGATGTTTTTAGGCTGCTCCCTTGATTTTTCCCCATGCCCACCCTGGGTTTAGGAGCTCCGAACACCCTACCGCTAATATACAAGTTCCAGAACAACATATGCTCCCATTCAGATTATCACATACCTGGTGGAGACCAAGCTGTAGAGAGGGCTTCTCTTGCACCTCCTGTCCAACACCCCTGGTAGAGATGACAGGCGGTGTAGGACACAGAGTGGCACGAAGGCCGGTATAGCAGGTGGTGCCTTGACAGGAGACTGATGGCGGTGGATCACCGGATGAGCACCTGGAACTGGAACTTGGTGATGCTGGATGAGAAGGCAGGAGCGAAGCCGGAACACAAGCCAAGGAGTCGTCAGCAGCCGGGCAGCACGGGTACAGGAACATGAGACGGAAGAGGAGTCAGGATACAAGCCAAAGTCAGTACACAGTCTGGCAGTGAGGTACAAAGGCATAAAGACAGGAGCAGGGTCAAACACAGGCCAGGGTCACAGGTAGGCAGGCAGGAATCCAGAGGAGTGTCAGAGCCAAGCCGGGTCGGTATGGGTAATTCAGAAGCAGGTCAGGGCACAGGTAAACAGGAACAAGCTGAAAAAACACTCAAGAAAAATTGCTCCTGTCACTGCTCAGTTTAAATAGGCCGTTTGGCGCCAAATATGTGCGCACGTCGCGTTCGCGCATTCGCACATTTTTTCCTGTGTGCCTGGGCATGCGCACAAATGCCTGTTTGGGTCCAGCATCACTTACATTGCCCCCCCCCCAATGGGCAACCTCCGGATGCCCATCTGCAACATTTTCTCAGGATGAGAATGAAAAAAAGTTTGTATTAGTTTTGTAGCATGAAGGTTAGCTTTTGGTTCCCATGAATTTTCCTCTGGGCCATAGCCTTTCCATTTAATCAAGTACTGGACAGTACCTCCTCGTTGCCATCGATTATATCAGGTGGCGGTGGATCCGACTCACGGTCAGGAAATGGGTTTAATCTTGTAGGCTTTAGCAGGGATACATGAAAGACAGGGTGAATCTTGTATGTTTCCGGAAGTAAAAGTTCATAGGCTACTGGATTGATTTGTCTCTTTATAGAGAATGGACCAATATATCTAGGCCCTAATTTCTTGGATGGGTACGACAGCTTTAGATTAGTGGTGGATAGCCAAACCTTGTCTCCTTGTTTGAGGTTTAGATCTCCTCTTCTCTTTCTGTCAAAACATGTTTTATTGTCTTGCTGTGCTTTGACAATGGCATCTTGCAACAATTTTTTGTTGGTCTGAAGAAATTTCCTAGACTGCAGGAACCAAGGAATCGGGCATCACGTCAGGTAAAAAGGCTGGGAAGTACCCATAGTTTGCAAAAAACAGGGCTTGTCCTGTGGCTGAATGAACTGCGTCATTATATGCAAACTCTGCCAGGGGTAAAAGCGATGCCCAGTCATCCTGTGAAAAAGATGAAAAACACCAGAGATATTGTTCCAGGGTTTGGTTTGTTCGCTCCTTTTGGCCATTCGTTTGTGGATGATAGGCTGAGGAAAAGCAGGTTCCCTCCAGAATCTGGAGGTAAATTGTACCCACCGATCTGAGGTGATGCTGCTAGGTACCCCGTGGAGCCGAACCACTTCCTCGATGAAGGTATGGGCAGTTTCCATTGCTGAGGGGGTTCCCGACACAGGGATGAAATGGGCCATCTTAGTTAATCTGTCGACCACTACAAAGATGGCAGTGAATCCTTCAGAAGGCGGGAGCTCGACAATAAAATCCATATTGATCATCTCTCAAGGCCTCTTGGGAATGGGCAAGGGCCTTAGTAGACCTCAAGCTTTGGTCTTGTCATTCTTGTTCCGGATGCAGATTCCACAGGTTCTGACATAATCCCGGCAGTCGGACCTCAGACCAGGCCACCAAAAGGAACTTTGTACAAGATCGATCGTTTTGGATATACCAAAGTGCCATGCCAAGGGATGATCATGACACAGGCCGAGGATTTTGGAACGAAGACTCTGGGGTGCAAACACCTTTTGGTTAAAAAAAACAGTCCCTCTTGTTCTTGAAGGCACATACCTGATGGTAGAACATCCCTTATGGATGCCTGCTTCAGCTGAGTAATCAGATCTGTTTGCAGAAGTAGAAAGCTTTGGGCCGGCAGGATTTTGTCAACTTGGTGACATTCTCCATCCTCTGGGTACATGCGGGATAGCGCATCAGGCTTGCCATTCTTGGAACCTGGTCTGTAGGTGATGTGAAAGGTAAAGCAGGAAAAGAACAGTGCCCATCTGGCTTGACGTGGTTTTAGTCTTTGAGCAGTTCTGAGGTACTCCAGGTTTTTATGATCAGTAAAGATCAGGATAGGATGAGATGCCCCCTCTAACAGGTAGCACCATTCCTCCAAGGCCGTCTTTATAGCCAGCAGTTCCCGGTCCCCCAAGTCATAGTTCCTTTCTGCCGAGCTGAGTTTCCTGGAAAAGAAGGCAACAGGATGAAGAAGGGACTTTGTGCCTAAACATTGTGACAGGATGGCACCTACGGCATTTTCTGAGGCATCCACTTTAAGAACATAGGGCAATGCAGGATTTCGTTGTCGTAGAATAGGTGCTGTGGTGAATAGGGTTTTCAACTGGTCAAACGCAGCTTGTGCTGCTGGTGTCCATCGGAAACGAGTACTTTGCCTCGTTAGCTGGGTGACTGGAAGGATAATGGCAGAGAAATTCTTGGATGGATCTTGAAAAGATAAGAATGTCGTCAAGGTAAACAATCATAAACAGATCAAGAAAGTCTCTGAAAATATTATTCACAAAATGCTGAAAGGTGGCTGGAGCATTGCACAATCCAAAGGGCATGACAAGGTATTCAAAGTGACCAAATCTTGTGCGAAAGGCGGTCTTCCATTCGTCGCCCTCGCGGATCCGTACTAGATTGTATGCTCCTCATAGGTCAAGTTTCGTGAATACCGTGGCTGCCCTGAAACGTTGAAAAAGTTTGGGAACGGCAAAGGATATCTGTTTTTTACAGTGATTTTGTTTAATCCAGATAATCGACACATGGGCGTAGAGAATGATCTTTTTTTTCGACAAAGAAGATACCAGCCCCTGCAGGGGACTTAGAGGGCCGGATGAAGCCTTTTTTCAGATTTTCGTCAATGTAGAGGCGTAGTGCTTCGAGTTCCAGTTCAGAAAGGGGGAAGATACGCCCAAACGGTATCTCAGCACCTGGTAAAAGTTCACTTGGGCAGTCATAAGGACGGTGGGGTGGCAGGATGTCTGCTTTCTTTTTACCAAAGACTTCCAAGAACTCATGATATACTGAAGGCACAAGCTGAGACGCAGAGAGATCAGGTTGTAGACCCAGAAGGGGTGCAGGTTTCACAGGACTGGGCTGGAAACAGTTTTGTTGGCAATAGGTAGATGGAAATACCACTTTTCCTGACTTCCAGTTTATCTGAGGGTTGTGTGCTTGTAACCATGGAATGCCCAGAATGACAGGGAACAGAGGAGATGGGATAATGTCCAAACATAAGTATTCTCTGTGGCCATTATAAGATATAGCCAGTAGTGGACAGGTTTCTTGGGTTATAGGCCCAGACTTAAGATGGGATCTGTCAGCTAGATGGATAGATAGCTGGCGGGTTTTTGCTTGCAGGGGAATTTGATGACGCTGGGCAAAGTCACTGTCCATGAAGCAGCTGCAAGAGAGAGGTATTGTAAGGTGAGTGGATCGGTCTCTCCTAGAAAAGTTAGCGAGGTAAGAGGAAAAAGTAGACTGAGAGTTACTAGGCCTCACAGGGCAGTTCTGAAGGTAATGTCCTGCCTCCCCACAATAGAGACATAGGTTATTCTGGCGTCTTCGTAATCTCTCCTCAGTGGTCAGTGGGGAGCGTAAGAGCCCCAGTTGCATGGGTTCCACCCCGGAGGCTGCTGGGGAAGTGATAGGTGGAGGAAATGCCGGAGGTGAAGGGACTTGAGGCAACATCCAGGTAGGTCTGGCACTTCCGGCTCTTTTTCCGCTCTCCTCTCCCTGAGCCTGGGATTAAGCTGGATAGTGAGACCAATGAGATTGTCAAGGGAACCAGGCGTACCTACTCAGGTAAGTTCATCCTTAAGGCCCTCCGATAGGCCGAGACGGAATTGATGCTGTAAGGCTGCATCATTCCAGCCTGTATCGGAGGCCCATCTACGGAATTCTGCGACATAGTCTTCGGCAGGGCGGCGGCCTTGCTGTAGTGCATGTAGGGTTGCTTCGGCTGTAACAGATCGCTGGGGATCGTCATAAAGCTGCGCCATTGCTTCGAAGAACGATGAGATTGTGTTCAGGACTGTATTATTTTGTTTCAGGAGATGGTGGGCCCAGGATTGCGGCTCCCCGAGAAGTAGAGAGATTGCAAACCCCATCTTGGTGTATTCAAGTGAGAAAGTCCGTGGTTGCAGGGCAAAGTACAGCTCACAAGAGTTCCTGAAAGCCCAGAATTTGTGCCGGTCACCCGAAAATCGTTCCAGAGCAGGTACCCGAGGTTCTGGTGGTGGCAAAACCACTGCAGGTGCGGATAGGGCCCGTTCAGGCAAGGAGGACCCAGGTGCAGGGGTTGCTGGGGTGGAAGCTATGGATTGGATGCGACCCTCTAGCTGGAAGTAGCCCTCTTGCAGGGATTTGACTGCTTGGGTAAGCGAGGCAAGTTGCTGACATAATGTCTCTAGAGGTGCAGCCCCTCTCTCGGTTTCCGACATCTGGCTGAGTGGTACTATCACATACCTGGTGGAGACGAAGCTGTAGAGAGGGCTTCTCTTGCACCTCCTGTCCAACACCCTTGGTAGAGATGACAGGCGGTGTAGGACACAGAGTGGCACGAGGGCAGGTGGTGCCTTGACAGGAGACTGATGGCTGTGGATCACCGGATGGGCACCTGGAACTTGGTGATGCTGGATGAGAAGGCAGGAGCGAAGCCAGAACACAAGCCAAGGAGTCGTCAACAGCCAGGCAGCACGGGTACAGGAACGTGAGACGGAAGAGGAGTCAGGATACAAGCCAAAGTCGGTACACAGTCTGGCAGCGAGGTACAAAGGCATAAAGACAGGAGCAGGGTCAAACACAGGCCGGGGTCACAGGTAGGCAGGCAGGAATCCAGATGAGAGTCAGAGGCAAGCCGGGTCGGTATGGGTAATCCAGAAGTAGGTCAGGGCACAGGTAAACAGGAACAAGCTGAAAGACCACTCAGCAATATGCTCCTGTCACTGCTCAGTTTAAATAGGCTGTTTGGCGCCAAATACGTGCGCACGTCGCGTACGCGCATTTCCGCGTTTGTGCATTCGCGTACGCACATTTCTTCCTGTGTGCCAGGGCATGCGCACAAACGCCTGTTTGGGTCCAGCTGAGCGTCTCTTACACAGATGTTGTCTCTTGCAGGGAAGACCTTGCATTTTCCAACATGACAATGCCAGACCACATACTTCATCAATTACAACATCATGGCTGCGTAGAAGAAGGATCCGGGTACTGAAATGGCCAGCCTGCAGTCCAGATCTTTCACCCATAGAAAAATTTGGTGCATCATAAAGAGGAAGATGCAACAAAGAAGACCCAAGACAGTTGAGCAACTAAAAACCTGTATTAGACAAGAATGGGACAACATTCCTATTCCTAAACTTGGGCAACTTGTCTCCTTAGTCCCCAGACATTTGCAGACTGTTATAAAATGAAGAGGGGATGCCACACAGTGGTAAACATGGCCTTATAACAAAGGGAGGTGACCAGCGCTATGAAGTTACAATAAATATATATAGGATATTAAATATCATACAATTAGGTGTAAGCTGCCACCAACCGACCCCTGGGGTGCAAGGGTGAAAAGAGAATGATAGTGCGTGAAGGCTGGTATAGGCGCTACCTATAAATATGACTCACAGGTCAGTAAATAGGGTGGTATGCAGTGCCAATAATAAATAGTGAAAAACGTGAGTGTATCTCACAGTGCCACCCAACTCAATATTTGCAAGTGTAATAATGTGGGCCAAATAAAAGTGCAATAATCAATATGGAAAGTGCTTAGAAATTATTTTATTAAAAAAGTGCAAGTTTAAAACAATAAAGAAAAGTGCACATGTTGTAAACAAAACTCAAGGCAAATCCTAAAAGGATAGTGAATATCTCCTCCAAATACTGTGTGAAAAAACACTTCGTAGTGATAAAACAGTGTGTTTATTCTTATCAACTTTTTTGAGATGTGTTGATGCCATAAAATTTAAAATCATTTTATTTTCCCTTAAAATTATACATTTTTTCAGTTTAAACATTTGATATGTCATCTATATGTTGTATTCTGAATAAAATATTGAAATTTGAAACTTCCACATCATTGCATTCTGTTTTCATTCACAATTTGTACAGTGTCCCAACTTTTTTTGGAATCAGGTTTGTAGTTTGGCTGGCAGGCTCTGCAAGTTTCTGTCACCTCCCCCTGGCTTCTGGAAAGTTCAAGAACATAGCCCACATGCCTATACAGTTAGGCAGCCAGGTGCAATACCAAGCTAGTCAAATTTTCACTCCCTCCTTGGGTAGATTTTCTGATAAAGTACCAGTGCTGGGATCAGTGTTGGATTTTGCCAGACTGTTTGGAAGTAGTCACCTGTAGAATATTCTAGAGCTGGACTAAGGAGACACAGTAGCTGCATTTGTCCTCAAAGGTTCCTTTTCAAGTCAGTTCTGGGCATCCCATGGGTTCTGGGCATCCCATACCTCCCTATGCCCTATTCAAGTTCTTCACCCTAATTAACATAAAAAACAAAGCCCCTACAGTGTGCATGCATGGCCGCTCTGAATGAACGCCTGATCTCGGAGCTCCGTCCCACTCCGGCATATAAGCGCTTGTTTTGCTTACAGCATGGCACTCTCAGCTGCACCCCGGCACCCTCTGCCTCCCCGAACCATCCAGGCACCCCGCTATGTCAGGGACATCGGTCAGGCGGAACCTGGAGGGGTCCTTGGCCCCGGACCTTCCGAGGCCTACATACGTCATGATGGCGGTGCCCTCACCTCCCCCCGGAGGCCGCGGTGGGAACGCTGAATCGGAGGACATTGCAGACCCTCAAACCACTCCACAGCTACCACGTTAACCTTCCTGTGAGTACTTCTCCTGCCCCCCCTGCTCCCCGGCCTCCACAGAATCCTATATAGGCCGCACTTTGGAAGACCTCCTCCTGTCCCCTATGGCGAATAATTCCTCCAGTCCAGGCCTCACACCTGGCCTACAACTTGAAGACCCTAATTGCCCCTCTAATCTTCAGGGCATGATGGCTATGTTTTCTAAAATGCTGGCTAGGGGCCTCTCACACACAGCTGCTCAGATTACATCCACTATTCAAGGGGACCTGCAGAACTTAGGGGCCGTATTGAAGCTATTGAGCAGAAATCTGATAATACTATTGCCAGAACCAACCAGAATACAGTTAGGATCCAGGACATTCAGGACCAACTTGAGATGGCGCTATCTAAGATTGATGACTTAGAGAATAGGTCCTGGCGCTACAACTTTAGAATCTTGGGGGCTCCTGGAATCCATCACGGATGTCACAGCTGCAGTTCAGTCCTTTATCTCTGGTTTACTTCCTGGCTTTTCAGCACATTGTCTGGAACTGGACCGTGCCCACAGGTCTCTGCAGCCCCCACGCATGATGATCGTGTGAGTTTCTTAACCTTTTTCTAGGCACTAATGCTAGGATCTGTTTCTGTTTGAATGGCTTCTATTCATGAAAGCCTTTTTTGCTTTGATGGAAGGACCCACTTCCTCCAGGAAAAAAAATGTAGCAAACATGGCTGATGAGGTACTGTTTAAGGTTAAACTTATCTATACTGCACGTGCATACCCTGCACAATTTTACCAAGATATGGGACATATGGTTGAAATTATCAATGGCACTGGCGTTTGAAGCATTACTTTAGCTTGACACTATGGGGTGTATTTATAAAAAAAAAAAAAAAAACTGTATGGCAATTTGCCCAGTGAAATGCAAAATGGAATTAGTATCACAGTGATTTCCTACAATACAAGCACTGTCTAGTGGACAAATGCTGTATTTTTCTTATAAAAGTACCAATACCTGGATTATTAATTATGGTATCACTGTGCTTGATTGGCCAGCAAACTGGCCTGACCTAAACCCCACAGAGAGTCCGTGGGGGTATTGACAAGAGGAAAATGAGAGACACCAGACCCAACAATGCAGATGAGCTGAAGGCAGCTATCAAAGCAACCTGGACTTCTATAACAGCTCAGCAGTGCCACACCGCAGTGATGCAGTTTTCATGGAAAAGGAGCCCTGACCGAGTACATACTATAATGTTCATAGACATACTTTTCAGTAAGCCAACATTTCTGTAGTAAAAATCTTTTTTTTTTTTTTTTTATTGATCCTATGTAATATGCTTATTTTCTGAGATACTGAATTTTTTTTTTTTTTTTTTTTACTAGCTGTAAGCCATAATCATAAAAATTAAAAGAAAGAAATGCTTGAAATATATCACTCTATTTGTAATGAAACTATTTAATATATGAGCTTCACTTTATTTTACTAATTACTTGTATTGAATTACTGAAATAAATAAACTTTTTGATGAAATTCAAATTTTTTGAAATGCACCTGTATAAAATAGTGTTCAAGTTTAAGTGAGCACAATACTGATTATATTTTTTTGCATTAAGGAATGTATTTGTTTATACTGGCATGTTATTATGATATGTTTTGTTATGAATGGGCTGCCAATGCACCAGAATAGACAAAAAACATGTATGACCCTTTTCTTACAACAAAGTGCACCACATGCACTGTATGGGTACTGTAGTGTGTTATGCTCTACTGTACAGTGAATTGAAGTGGTACTGCCTATGTATCAAGTGCATTGCAATGTATTGCGGAAAAGATCATTAAAGCATGCAAGTTTAAAAGGACCCTAACTTAAAGCTTAACTCCAATTGCAATTAAAAATGTAAAAAAATGCATTTTCCTAACAACTGCCAAATTAAAAAAGTCAGTTTTCACTGCAATACCTTCTTTTGGGTGCTGTCCCCCCGCAGATGTTCCTTTCTATTGTCCAGTACCGGTCCTCTTCCTGGTTTATTTATGCCCAGTGTGAAAAAATGTACTTCGGCTTTAAAACATTGAAAAGAGATATTTCCCTCTGCTTTTCATTACATTCACATTTCCTCATGTTATGTCTCTTTACAAACACTGCAAATACGGAAAAATACCCGATAATCCTGCAAAAAATTGAGTCCGCTATTATTTGCCTGCAGAGGGCTGACAACACTGCAACTGCTGCACTAAAGTGGCAGAAAGGGGGTAGAAACAGCAGGCAGCTGGTATAGGTAAAGCAAGAGAATGTAAACAAAGAGTTATGGTTAGTAAGATATCTCCATCTTCCTGACATAGTCCAGCAGAGGAGAACTCAGGCAGGGTTGACAATTACAACGCTGCTTGTGATTTAAGTGCAGCAGTGGCTATGTTGTCATCATCAAAATTGTGAAGATTTCTTTAAGAGACAGTCACAATATTGTTATCACCATGCCAGAGTGCACTACTTCCAATATGTACATATTCAATCAAACAGATCCTTTTACAAGCATTGCAGTAAGATTTACCAAAAAATTAGCAAAAAAGGCGGCACAGTGGTGTAGTGGTTAGCACTTTCACCTAGCAGCAAGAGGGTCGCTGGTTCGAATCCCAACCACGACACTACCTGCCTGGAGTTTGCATGTTCTGCCTGTGCCTGCATGGGTTTCCTCCGGTACTCCGGTTTCCTCCCACACTCCAAAGACATTCTGGTAGGTTAATTGGATCCTGTATAAAAATTGGCCCTACTATGTATGTATGAATGTGAGTTAGGGACCTTAGATTGTAAGCTCCTTGAGGGTAGGGACTGATGTGAATGTACAATGTATATGTAAAACGCTGCGTAAATTGACAGCACTATATAAGAACCTGAAATAAATAAATAAAATAAATAAAAAGTTCACACTTAAGTACACTCAACTAAATACATAGTTTATGTGATAAAGAGTAGAGATGTATAGAACTGTTCGCCGGCGAACAGTTCCCGGCAAACTTTGCATGTTCGCGTTCGCCGCTGCGGGCGAACATATGCGATGTTCGGTCCGCCTCCTATACATCATCATTGAGGCAAACTTTGACCCTGAACATCACAGTCAGCAGACACATTCCAGGCCAATCAGCATACCTCCCTCCCACCTCCTATAAATAAGCAAGGGCAGCATCCATTTTAGATCATTTCTGTGTTACTGAGAGCAGGGAAAGTGCTGGTGCTGCTGCTGTTGTTATAGCTAGGGACAGTTCCCGGTCTTGTTAGCCAGTGTTCTTGGTACACTCCTGCTGTAAGGACAGCACCCCAAAAAGCCCTTCCTAGGGCTGGTATTTGAGGTTTTTTTTGGATATATATATATATATATATCTATTGTCCCCAAAAGCCCTTTTGAGGGCTGGTATTTGTGTAATTTTTTTTGTTCTGTGATATATATATATATATATATATATATATATATATATATATATATTGTCATATATTGTCCCCAAAAGCCCTTTTGAGGGCTGGTATTTGTGTAATTTTTTTTGTTCTGTGAGATATATATATATATATATATCTATTGTCCCCAAAAGCCCTTTTGAGGGCTGGTATTTGTGTAATTTTTTTTGTTCTGTGATATATATATATATATATATATATATATATATTGTCCCCAAAAGCCCCTTTGAGGGCTGGTATTTGAGTATTTTTTTAATATATATATATATATATATATATATATATATATATATATATGTAGCATGTCCAGAACCAGAAAAAAAAATTCATATAGGTGTAAAAGGGGTTCCCACCATCCCTGCTCTACTGAAAAATTATCTTTTTTTTCTGGTTCTGGACATGCTACAGAGCTGAAACTTCACAGGTACACTTTTTAGACCCCCTATACACTAAATCACACAAAAAAAGTTCTTAAAAATTGTCATTTTTGATAGAGAGCCAATTATTGGAAAAATAAAAAAATAAAAAAAACTTAACAAAAAAAACATTTCTTTGGATTTATTGTTTGGGGGGTCTAAAAAGTGTACCTGTGAAGTTTCAGCTCTGCAGCATGTCCAGAACCAGGAAAAAAAGATCATATAGGTGTAAAAGGGGTTCCCACCATCCCTGCTCTACTGAAAAATTATCTTTTTTTTCTGGTTCTGGACATGCTACATAGCTGAAACTTCACAGGTACACTTTTTAGACCTCCTATACACTAAATCACACAAAAAAAGTTCTTAAAAATTGTCATTTTTGATAGAGAGCCAATTATTGGAAAACTTAAAAAAAAAAAAACTTAAAAAAAAAAAAATTCTTTGGATTTATTGTCTGGGGGGGTCTAAAAAGTGTACCTGTGAAGTTTCAGCTCTGTAGCATGTCCAGAACCAGAAAAAAAATAGAATTAGGGTTAGGGCTAGGGTTAGGGTTAGGGCTAGGGTTAGGGTCAGGGCTAAGGTTAGGGTTATTTTTAGTGCTTAGGGTTAGAGAGTTAGAGTTAGAGGGGTAGGGGTAGGGCTACTAACTCTAACCCTAAGTATCTCACCGTAACCCTAACCCTAGCCCCTAACACTAAACCTAACCCTAACCCTCTAACCATAACCCTAAACCTCTAACCTTAACCCTAACCCTCTAAGCCTAGCCATAAAAATAACCCTAACCCTAAACCTAACCCTAGCTCTAACCCTAACCCTAACCCTAGCCCTAAGCCTAACCCTAGCCCTAACCCTAATTCGTATTTTTTTCTGGTTCCGGACATGCTACAGAGCTGAAACTTCACAGGTACACTTTTAGACCCCCCAGATGCTAAATCCAAAGAAATGTTTTATTTTTATTTTTTTTTTAATTTTTCCAATAATTGTCTCTCTATCAAAAAATTAAAATTTTTAAGAACTTTTTTTTGTGTGATCCCTCTCCGGCATGCCACAGTCCAGGTGTTTGTCCCCTTGAAACAACTTTTCCATTACTATTGTGGCCAGAAAGAGTCCCTGTGGGTTTTAAAATTCGCCTGCCTATTAAAGTCTATGGCGGTTCGCCCGGTTCGCCGGTTCGCGAACATTTGCCGATGTTCGCGTTCGCCGTTCGCGAACGGCGAATTTTAGGTTCGCGACATCACTAATAAAGAGCTGATAAACAGTCGAGAATGAGAAAATGTTTTCACCAAATTTGCAAAAAAATAAATAAAAACTTAGTGAATGATTTGCTCTTAAGAATTTGCAGTAATCTTTTACCTGTCCAATAAAGTGTGTAGATATTTCCATGGGCATCCGCAGAACTTTTTTCAGGGGGGGGCATGAAGGGGAGGGGCTTAGTCATTATCACATAAAGCGCAGGAAATATACTTCTCCTGCTGCCTCTAGTCTGGTGCATAACCCACCAATATCCCAGTCCCATTCCCAAGGAATAATATCCTTCCCTTCAAATCAATATGTTGTGAGTTAGTGGCGGTGCCCCACACTGGCACTGCCCCTAACTGTGTCTTATCTTGCCATTGCCATTAGTTCTACATCTTCTGACAATCAATTAGACTTACTCTTCACCACCGCCGCTCACATGTGTCCAGACTCCCGCTGCCTCTCTCCTCCAGGCTCCTCTCTTCCGTGGGCTGTGCTCCGCCCCTCCTGACTGACGTCAGCAGGGAATCCTTGGCCCGGTATGGGGCACACAGTAGGGCAAACAGTAGGGCACATCATGGAGCACACAGTAGGGTATATCACAGGGCACACAGTAGGTCATGGGACACATCACAGAGCACACAGCAGGGCACACCATATGGCACATCATGGGGCACACATCAGGGCATAAGGGCACACAGCAGGGCATGGGGAACACAACAGGACATGGGGGCACACAGCAGGGCAATGGGAGTACATAGCATGGCATGGAGGCATACAGCAGAGAATGGGGGCACACAGCAGGGCAACGGGGGCACACAGCAGGACAACGGGGGCACACAGCGGGTTATGGGGGCACACAGCGGGGTATGGGGGCACACAGCAGGGAATGGGAGCATGCAGCAGGGCATGGGGCACGCAGCAGGGCAATGTGGCACACAGCAGGGCAATGAGGCACACAGCAGGGTAATGGGGGCTCACAGCAGGGTAATGGGGGCTCACAGAAGGGTAATGGGGGCACACAACAGGGTATGGGGGCACACAGCAGGGCATGGAGGCACACAACAGGGTATGGGGGCACACAGCAGGGTATGGGGACACACAGCAGGGTATGGGGACACACAGCAGGGCAATGGGGCACACAGCAGGGCAATGGGGCACACAACAAGGCATGTGAGAACATAGCAGGGTAATGGGGGCTCACAGCAGGGCATGGTGGCACACAGCAGGGCAATGGGGAACACATCAGAGCATGGAGGCACACAGCAGGGAATGAAAGCACACATTAGAGCATGGGGCAGACAGCAGGGCATGAAGGGAGTCAGCAGGGCATGGGGGCAAACAGCAGGGCTTAGGAGTACACAGCAGGGCTTGGAGGCACACAGCAGGGTATGGGGGCACACAGCAGGGTATGGGGAAACACAGCAGGATATGGAGAAACACAGCAGGGCATGGGGACACACAGTGGGGTAATTGGGCGCACAGCAGGGCAATTGGGCACACAGCAAGGCATGTGGGAACACAGCAGGGTAATGGGGGCTTACAGCAGGACATGGTGGCACACAGCAGGGCATGGAGGCACACAGCAGGGCAATGGGGAACACATCAGAGTATGGGGGCACACATTAGAGCATGGGGCAGACAGCAGGGCATGGGGTCACACAGCAGGGCATAGGGGCACACATCACAGTATGGGGGCACACAGGGTGATGGGGGCACACAGCAGGACAATGGGGGCACACAGCAGGGCAATGGGGGCACACATTATGCCATGGGGGCACACATCACGGCATGGGGGTACACATCATGGCATTGGGGCACACATCACCGGATGGGGGCACACATCACGGCATGGGGGCTTACATCAGGGTAATGGGGACACACATCATGGCAATTGGGACACACAGCTGGGCATGGCGGTACACAGCAAGGCATGGGGGCACACATCAGAGCAATGGGGCAATATCAGAGCTTGGGGGCACACAGAAAGGCATGGGGGCAGACAGCACGGCATAGGGGCACACAGCTGGGTAATGGGGCACACAGCAGGGCAATGGGGGCACACAGGGCAATGGGGACAAACAGCATGGCAATGGGGGCACACAGCTGAGCATCAGGGCACACAGCTGGGCAATGGGGAGTACACAGCTGGGCACATAGGTCGCTGGGCAGATAGAGGGACACGGGACATAGGGCACACAGCAGCATACAGGCAGGCTGCACTTTCATCCATGCAGAGTAGCGCGGGAAGAGGCTTTCATTAATCCTCTCATGCTGCGCTCCTCCCCACTGCACCCTCCTCTCTTCTTGTTCCTCCGAGGTGATGACCAATACAAGAACCTGGGGTGGACAGGAGAAAAGGAAGGAGGGGCTGGCGGGGAGGAGCTCATCACGAGACGAGAGGTCTATTTACACTACAGTCTAGCAGGGAGCACGGACCTGATGTACCCGTCAATTACAGCTAGACGACGGGTAGATCGGGTGAAGTGAAAGCTGTTGTGGGGACCCCTACTGGCCCTGAATAGTCAGTCCACCCCTGGGGGAGAGAGAGAGGAGGGAGCCGGCGGATCACTTGGCGGTGATCAGTGCCCCGGCTGCCGCACAGGCAGAAACACTGTGTGTGACAGTGTGAATCAAAACAGATATAATGGGGAAGGAAGCTGACATTCCAGGGGGGGGCACTCGCCCTCCCTTGCGGACGCCCATGGATATTTCTGTAGATAAAAAAGGACATGTATTAAACTGCCTTTCAAGGTGAGCTCCACCCAAACAGCTTAAATATACAATTGAAATGAACATGTGTGAACTGCAAAACAATTTGTTGATTCATAAATCTCTGTCAGCAAGCACAACTAGAAGGGTTATACCAATTTTGATGTAATAGTTAGAGAATGTGGTAGTATCATCTTCTTACCCACAGCTTGATTATTGGGCAATGAATGAGCAGCATTACACTGATGAGTCATCAAATCTGCCTACTTTGTTCTATCTTCTTTCCTCAGCATGTTTCTTGCTATCATATGTGTATGCAACAGAGCCTGAATAATTCCTGGTACTCTCCTCACCTGTTGCAATCTCAGTACGCCTATGCAAGGGCTGGCAGAGACTAAGGCTGGCCATACACTATACAATTTTCTTATTCAATTTCCTTTAGATTTACCTTTAACTATGTAGTGCAAGGGCCTGCCTGATTGCATACAAATTGAAAGTGTTTAAGGCCCGTACACACGTACCGATCGTCGTCATACAAACGTCGGCGGACGAAAGATCTGCCGATTGTACGCTTGTTAGTATGGTGCCTCCGACAGCTGTCTGCGCACATTCTGCGGACAAGAGTCTGTCTTGCAAGCATTAAAATTTTTGTATGCCGACACCAGAACGGACGATTGTTCGCCAGTCAGTACAGAATTCTGCCGACACACAGCTACAAATCCCAACACGCATGATCAAACCAAATGAGTTCCCGGAAGAATTTTCTCTAGTAAACTCAACATTTTATTCAGAAAGAACTTTCGGCTCGCGGCAGTTCAAGAAATAGGTGAAATGCGGAGCACATGCTCATCTTGATAAATGTGAGAAGAAGGGAGATGCTGCTCATAATTCAATACTTTTCTAATAAAAAGGCATGTGTTCTGTTATGATGAAGATAATGTTTGTCTATTCTATCTGTTCTATCAAATTTTATAATTAAATAATTTGAACTCTTCACCATTATTATTGTTTAAACAGCAAAGATCTAACTATTGATATGACCCTTTATTCTTGTATGAATTAATGTCTAAAACATATTTTTCAGGTTATGCACTATATTAAACATGTTAACAAATTCAGATAGGCCATTTTGTATTTTCAATTTTCTTTATTTTTTTATCTCAGAAAAAAATAAATGAAAACATTAATACTCTCCGTATAAAAAAAATAAACATAAAAAAGGTCCATTTGGACAAAATTAAAATACAAACTGCCAAACAGGGGTAAAATAAATAATAGGGGGTTACACAAATTAAAGTTGCTGGTAACTGAAATCAGGTTGCCATGAGGGCAGGTTTGGATCCTGCTGGCCATATTGCCACTGGCCATGTGGCATTTGGCGAGGTGGTGGGTGTTGTGGAGGTGGAGGTGGAGGGCATGGGTGCTCCTGGCATGCATGGCTGTGCTCATTAATGCCGTTTTCAGCCTTTTGCAGCACACCGAGGATGATTTTTCGGGCATACTGACACTGGCTAAGGTCCACCTTATCTAAAATTTTGCCCGTCATGTTGCCAAATGATTCATTGGCCTCCGGTTTCCTACGTAGGGCTATGGTGGCCTCCTGTATAAATTCATCGGTTATGTCATCCACATGCTTCCTCTTTTGCCTCCGTTTGGCAGGAGGAGGTGGTGGTGGAAAGAGTTCCGCAGGCTCCTGGCTGCACCCTGGCTCCTCCTCAGTGACACTTCCCTGTTGATGAAATGAACAATTGATTAGAATGTTATAGTGTATATAAAAAAGTCATGTTTGTTATATTATTGTGATCAAATAGCAGACTTTACATACAGTGGCGTATCTAGGGTCTCCAGTGCCCTTGTTGAGGAGCTGTATTTGGCAACAACCCCCCCCCCCCAAGATCAATGTAAAAATGTAACCCACCCCCCAAAAAAAAAATTAAAGGGCATTAAATGTTTCTCATTTGTCCCTTGTTTGCCCAGTGTAGAGCTCTCTAGTGGGCAATCATTGTCTCAGGAGTGAACAACAAGAAAGAGAGGGGTGAGAGATAGAGAGAGGGAGAGAAAGAGGGGGTGTGAGAGAGAGAGGAGGGGGGTTGCAGAGAGAGAGAGGGGCCTGAACTTGCAGAGGGCTTTGATGTAGGGCATTGAGGGTGAAGCGGTGCAGGAAAACAGGAATAAGGAAGCCACCTGCCTTGCTGACCCAGAGTGAGAGACCAGAGACATGGAAGCAAGGATGGATGGATCATTTGCCGGATCTGTTAGTTTGTTAGTTTTGTATTAAAAAAGGTTGAGCCAGAGGAATGCTGAGGCTCCAGCAGTGTTTGTTAGGACCAGAGGTGTGCTGGGGATGCAGCAGTGTTTGTTAGGACTGGAGGTGTGCTGGGGATGCAGCAGTGTTTGTAAGACCGGAGGTGCGCTGGGGATGCAGTGAGAGGCAGTCTCAGTCTCCTGGTCTTTTGGCTCAGCTGCTCTCAATGTTTTACACCTGCATGAATCCGCCTGCAAACTGGGGGTTCTGGGTTGTGCAGGCTGAGTGGATTGTTCAAAAAAACAATAAACCAATGCCAATGTTTTTGTGACCCACCCCCCTTGGCCTGCACCCCTGGCGGTTGCCTGTCATGCCAACCCCTTGCTATGGCCGTTTACATTAAGGGTCAATTATGGTTTAGCTGATAATTTTGTTACATGATTAAATTTTAGCAGACAATATATTGTGAAATGCCATACCTGAGTAAAACTCTCCTCCAGGAAATCCTCATCCTGGCTTGGATCAACCGACACTGAGCCCTCTGCCGATGTAGAAGGCAGTGTTGATATGGATGGCCTGGATTCCAAGGTGTCGGACAGGA
The DNA here is from genome assembly GCF_965119305.1 of Pelophylax lessonae. Taxonomy (NCBI): domain Eukaryota; kingdom Metazoa; phylum Chordata; class Amphibia; order Anura; family Ranidae; genus Pelophylax; species Pelophylax lessonae. The sequence continues at coordinate 120,912,299 of NC_138773.1, read as the reverse complement.
ATCGCAAGTTATCATAGTACCACAGCCGTGGTACATGTACATTTTGGGCACCTGCTCCAGACTGGGTGGAATCTTCTATTTTTTTGACCTCCCGCCTGTAGGCAGTGCGAATGCTGTTGATTTCTCGCCTTACATACTCCACATTTGCCCCAGGATAGAAGGGCTTGTAGAAGGCCACCAAATGGTCAATGGCCTGTTTTTTTAGTTTTTTATTTTTATAATCCGCCGACTTCACTTGCCACAAACACGGCAGTTGCCTGTACTCGTCAATAAAACTTATTAGAAAGTTGTGGCTGGTGTAATTGTCCACCATATTGCAGGACAGTATATGCAAGACACAACACAACACAAAACATATTAAAATAGCATGTATTTTGGCACATAATAGAGATATTCCTAATAAAAGCTGTATAGGGCCCAAAACACACAATTTCTATTAAAATATTCGTACCTTTGTTTGTGGGGAAAAGTCGTGATTCGCCGCTCGATCGTGCTCCAACCCTCGATATGTCCGCTAGCGAATCGTCGGCCGAACGATCCGGCGTCATTTAAATACAGCGCAGGCGTCAACTCCTCCTCCAGTGGCGGGCTTGTGCAGGGGTGTGTACGTGCCGAAGATCAGGCCTAAATGCTGCACTCACACCTGAGGAAGTGGAATAATCATTGTTTAATTACGAACCATGTCTCAACGATCTGAGAGCTCAATTAGTGTGGGCAGAAGTGATTGGGCCACCCGAAAATCAAGGGCTACACCCATGACAAAGCCAGAAATGGTGGAGATGGTCTCCATTTTACAAAAAATGGACTATGATGGAAAGTTGCGAAATTACGATCGGCCCAATGCCAGGAAAGATGGCATCATGGATAAGGTGGTGGCATGTTTGCTTAAAAAAATTCGGTGTGGAGCGATCGAAAGATCAAATTCGGAAACGGTGGTCCGACCTGAAACACCGTGAGCAGGATCAGCTTTCCCAAATCCATCGGATTTTGAAAAAAAGTAAGTTTTTTTTTTAATTATTGTTTTAAACATGCAATATGGTTTTTATAATTTTGTGTATGTTGTATTAACATGTCTAGATTATAATGTCTATGTAAAAAGTTAGATTACTCATTTTAGTTGTCATGTCGTGATTAGATCGATCTATTGTTGATGTTTTAGTATATGACATTAAAAGTCAGGAAGCCATAGTTAAAAATATATGTATTGTGTTGCAACGAACGTTCTTTCCTGCACGAATCTTCTCTGCAAACATTCCTATTAATCACAGATTATTATTCAAACCTTTCAATAGGAGAAAAACGTAAACTCGTGCCAAACAATGGGAAAGGAGGAGGAGAGGTTTGCCAGCTCCATCGGCAGTTGTGGAAGAAGATGAGGACATGGGCCCAGATGGTGGCACAGATTCGACTAAAGGTAATTGGTTCCTATGCACTGTCAAACATTAATGTACCATATTTTTCTTGGATAACCATGTACATGTCTTAATATTTGTTACTAAAAGAGCTATCAAGCAGGGCACCATGTCCTAACAAATGTACCTCTTGTGACTTTTATGATATGGCCAATTTTTTGTATTATGTAGATGAAGAAATTATCCTGGTGGAGCCAACAAGTGATGAGACACCAGAGCAACAAGAAGGTTGGTAGGCACAGATTTCTGGGTAGTGGGATCATAGAAATATGTGTATTTGCAATGATTGTTTAACCTTATATTCCTGTATTTCCTTACAAATTTACATTGCAGATGTTGCGTCATGCCAGGACGTGGCATCCCCAGCCATGTCAGAACCCAGATCTCCTGGCAACTTGGCAAGCAGCGTGGAAGCCACTTCTGAAAATGTGGATGATCCTGGACCAAGTGTCAGAGAGCCAGTTGTGTGCCCACGTAGGTTTTTTCATAATGATTTTTATCAGTGTTATTTTTATTGTCAACACTAGTTCCCTATGGGAGCCTCTTTATTTGAATAGAAGTCGCACCGTAAGTCGGATCAGGATGCTCTGTCTTGCGGGGCCACTTGCGCTGTGAAGATTTTGAGGGGGAACTACACAAAACAATTGAATAACCCACCGTGGGTGTCCCCCCAAGTTCACAACCAGGCCTTTTGTGTGTGGTATTGAGTTTGAGGGTATGCCCACAACAAAAAGACAGCGTGGGTTACCCAAAAACCCCTACCAGACCCTTATCCAAGCATGCAGCTTGTCAGGCCAGGAAAGAGAACGAGCAAGCGGACCAAACACCCCCTGGACCACAGCAGGACACATGCCCTCAACATGGGGGGGTTTTGTTCTTTGGGCCAGGGGGCCTCTGCACCGCACACCCAAAAGCACCTTGCTCCCATGTAGAGGAGGACAAGGGCCTCATCCCCACAACCCTGTCTGGTGGTTTTGGGGGGTCATGCGGCCAGGGGGTTCCTAGGACTTTGGAAGCAACCTTCAACAAAGGGTGGCTCCCAGATCCCGGACACCAATCACTGTGTGAATGGGTATGGGGTACATAGTACTCCTACACATTAACCACATAAATGGAAGTGTATGTGAATAATGACAGGAGACATTTCTGAAATGTTCTTAAATATCTTCATCCGGTCTTCTCCACTCTGCTCTTTGGATCTTCTCCTCTCCACTCTTCTGCTGTGCAATCTTCTGCTCTTATGTTGTCTGCTCTTTTGCCCTAGGCTCTTCTTCTTCCTCCTGTCCTCCTCCAATGCTGTTGCCGTGCATTCTGCCCGTCTCAGTTCTCTGCAGCTTAATATATATATACATTATGACCATGCCCTCACAATGACGTCATCATGCGTTCACACCCCTAATGAATATATAGTAAGCTCTGGAGACCGGCAGAATCATCAGCAACAGGATCAGAGGAGGACAGGAGGAAGAAGAAGAGCCTAGGGCAAAAGAGCATAAGAACAGGGTAGGTATTAACTCGAGAGTAATTAAAAATAACCTGGACACCAAATTTTTCTCTATTATGACCTCATGTAGGTGATTCACATTGACTCTCTTGTATTTTTTTTTACAGAACATGTTTTACATAGTTGCACTTTGGCAAAATTAACACGTGAGGCACTCCAATGTTGCTCAGACCTCGAGCAAATCAAGGAAACAGCAACGGCTTTGCAATCCAAAATGCGCGATTTTGTGGACATGATTGCCAAATTTTAACGATTTTTTAATACATTTTTTATGCTTTTATTGGTTCCTTTTATTACAAATGTTTTGTAAGCTTTTATGATATGTTGATGACACTCAGTTGTTAAGAGTGTACCCACGTTTGGGAAAAACACTTGAAAACACCCTAACCCTAACCCTAACCCTGTGAATGTTTATTACAAAAAATTTGGTAAATTCAACAATGTGTGTTCCATTCTTTATTTGACTTTCGTTGGGGGGTCGAGATCTAAAGCTGTGTAAAGAAGCATTAAATGTATGATGGCTGTCCTATTCCCATATTTACATGTTAATGAAATCATTTTGGACACTGCCATATGCGAGTTGCTGGAGGTGTCAATGAAATGTTAAAGATCCCAACCGTTTATACGCATATCACAGTGCGATCTGACATTTCATACAGGATCGGATCATACAAGTGGGAACGACTGTGCAATCCTATCCTGATGCAGCTGAATAAATGCATCATGTGCGACTTTTGTGCGAGTGCAGTGCAAATTGAGACATACACTTTGTATGGCTACATTCGCACTGAACACGCACACAAGTCGCACATGACCCTTTATTTCTGATGTATCAGGATTGGATGGCACAGTGCTTCAGACTTGTGTAATACAATCCTGTGGAAAAGTTAGTGGCGTGTCACCCTTATGCGATGCAGGAAGGATGCAAAGTTGCAGACTTCCCGCATCGCATAAGTGTGACTCAACACTCAAGGTAATAGCAGTCCTAGGATTCAATATGGCATTGATATTGGCAGTAGAAATCAGTGTAGGGAGATCTGTGTAATCTATAATGTATTGCTTGTTCGTTGCTCTAGTTCACTTTCCATTACTTATATATATTACACTTTGAGATGAACAATGATCAAGTTTCACATAACACTGACATATCCTAACATTGGTGGGCAATGAGAAGGATGTCATAAATGAACACAACATAACAGGTGTAGGTACGTTGTTAATACCCTAATGTATTATATGAAATATATAGTATGGGCAACTTCTGGACAAGAAACACCAATGTAAGGTGACATTAGATGAACCGTGGGTGTGATCTAGTTCTCAATGTGACAGGGTTTGTGGAAATTTTGTGGGGTGCAGAAGGCCCTTGTATTTACACCACTGGCTCAAAAATAACACATGGCCATCATCACTTTGGATCAGCTGGTGAGAGACTACAGTAAAGAAACACACTGATGAATGTATTAACCCTTCCAAAGTCACACATATATAACACATGATTAACCAAAATAATTATGTTTGGCATATGTGCCCAAATGATTACAATCCACAATACAGAATCATTGCAATTTTGGTTTAATGTGTTGAAAAATAAGATATCTATGACATTTATCTTGTGTGTCAAATCTTTAACAAGATTAATGTGTTTGTGACAGTGATTGCTGCCAGGACACAGCTCCTCTCCCCACGAAATAGTCCAGATATTCCTGGCGGAACTGACGGGCCCTGTGTGATGCCAATGCTGACCGTCCAACTTGCATTGACGTCATGGACTCCACTTGGTCAGAAGGTTGGGCCTCTCCACTTGTACCTGGCATAGCAGGGTCAGTATCCAGTTGCTGCAAAACATAATTGTGTACATTCCTGCGTAGGAAGTTGTGCAAAATGCAGCAACACAAGACCACATTATCCACTTTGTACAGTGCCAGGTTTATGGACGTCAGGAATATCCGGAACCGGTTGGCCATTATCCCGAAGGCATTCTCCACAACTCTGCGAGCTCTGGACAACCGGTAGTTGAAAATCCTTTGGTCGGGGGTGAGGTTCCTCTGAGGGTAGGGCTTCATGAGATGCTCCCCAAGCGCAAAAGCCTCATCTGCGATAAACACAAAGCTCATACCCTCAACAGTTTGCTCCCTGGATGGCAGGTTCAGAGTGCCGTTCTTTAGATGACGAGCGAACTCCGTCTGATCAATAACTCCCCCATCCGAATTGCGGCCATTTTTGCCAATATCCAAAAAAATAAACTCATAGTTTGCATTAACTATGGCTAGCATGACTATACTAAAAAAACCTTTATAATTATAATAAAATGTGCCGGAATTCGGAGGGGGGACAATGCGGACGTGCTTCCCATCAATAGCACCCCCACAATTGGGAAAATTCCACTTCTCCAGAAATTGATCAGAAATCTCCAGCCATTGCTCTGCGTTTGAAGGAAACTGTGGGGAAAAAAAAAAAAAAAAATTAGTGCCTGAGCACATCCCATTATTAATTACACACACAGTTGTCTGTTAAATGCTTATGCAACTGGTTAAAAAAATAAACAACAGGAAGGCAAACGTTTGGATTTGGGGATGTAACATCTACATACATTTATTTTCAACCTCCTATTGTTCTTATATTGTAAAGGGCCATACACACTATAAGATTCTCTGAAGACTTTTTCGTGCAGATTTACCTTTTCTATGTAGTGCAAGGGCCTGCCAGATTGCATAGGATTTGAAAGTGTTTGTTGGACCTCATATTATTTGATTTTGGTAAATCGGAAGGATAAATTGTTCTGACAATCTTATAGTGTGTATGGCCCATTATACTCACCAGCTAGAGCTGAGATTTACAAACTAAAGCCCTCCAGCTGTTGCAGAACTACACATCCCATGAGGCCTTGTAATTCTATGACATTCACAGACATGACTAGGCATGATGGAAATTGTAGTTCGTGAACAACTGGAGGGGCATAGTTTGAAAACCTCTGAGCTAGAGCTTTGTTATATGCTGACTTTGAGATTTAGCATGTGGGTGGGGGATGGGTAAGTAAAACTGGGCATTTATACATCAATAAGGGCTTGTGGTCAGTGAAGGTTTTAACATCATTACATAAACATACACAATCATAGGTGGGAATGGATGGACTGATGTATTTTAGATAAATCATAAACTAGGTACTAAAACATTGGCCAAGGAATAATTGTTTGAGGGAAAGCAATAAATTTTTACTATTTCAACATACTGTTAACAGGCAATGCGTTTAGGGACACATAGGAGAGAATGGTGGGGTGGTTAGTGGGTAATTTTACAAACGGTTAAGATAATCTACATCTTTACTACTATGTGCATGCGGACAGAGGGTAGTTTACAAATAATGGCCTGTGTCAATTGCTGTACATCCAAAAACATCATAATTCGGGTGAAACTACTAATACATGTAATGTAAAAAAATAAACATACCTTGATATAATCCTTCTGCAAGACCTTGATGATGGCAGAGCAGGTCTCAGGGATGATGACTCCAAGTGCTTGGGGGGAGATGCCTGTGGTGAACTTCAGATCCTGCAGGCTTCTCCCTGTTGCAAGATACCTCAACGTCGCAATTAACCTTTGCTCAGGAGTAATTGCAAGCCGCATACAAGTATCCTGCTTCAGAATATAGGGGGACACCAGGGCAAGAAGACGGTAAAAGATGGGATCCGTCATCCTCAAATAATTCCTGAAGTCATCAGGATTATTTTCTTGGAGCTCCCTCAGCAAGGACATATGAGAAAATTGATCATGGTTAAGCAACCAATTTTTCGTCCAGGAGGTCCGCTTCCTCTTCCTATTGCTCGTACGTCGTCTCAGAGCCAAAACTCCAACACTAACGACAGCAACGGTCGAATTCACGGTCGCCATAATAAATTCTCGAACGATGTCTCAGAAAATAGCGAAATGTCGTCAACCAAACAAATGCTACCGAAATCAGCGCGAGATGCCCAGAAGGGTCACGGCCAAACACTCACTTCCTCTTTTGTAGCGGCGAACGTGCGTGGAACGTAGTGACGTAATTTTCTGTCGGAAGACAAATGTCCTGGGCAAGTTTTGAGCACTTTTCAACAGACAAACAACAAACACGCCAGCCGCGAACATTTGTAGGACGTTCTGTCGGCGGACGATCGGTACGTGTGTACGGGCCTTTAGGTTTGACCCTATATTACATGGTTTTGGTAAATCTAAAGGAAAGTTGAACAAGAAAATTGTATAGTGTATGGCCAGCCTTAGGCTGGCCATACATTATGCAATTTTCTTTCCTTCAACCGCAGGTTGATTGTATGAAAAAAAACCTGACAGGCTGATTGTATTGAAGTCGATCAATAGACCAACTTCAGAACAACCAGCCTGTCCATAGATGGATCAAAAGAATATACATCTGCATTAGTGGGATTCTTTTATAAAAAAATAAATAAATGTAGCACTACCCTCGCAAAGGTTGCTGGTAATTGGCTCTCCTACTCCTGCACAGCCAGGCAACACGCATTCTCTGCTTGCAGCCAGACACAAGAAGTCAGTCCCTTGGCTTTGTTTTTATGTATTATTAGGGGTAACAACTTGGATGGGTAAAGGGATTTATGGGATGCCCAACTTAAACCAAGAACAACAGCAGGGGACAGCTTTCTTCCTCTTTACAAAAGATCCTGGACCGCTTTCCTTCCTGTACATAAACAAACCTTAGTGGATTTAATAGCAAAAGTCCATTACAGACTAGGAGCCCTCAGCCCTTCTTGGAAATAGCACAAAAATGTAGGCAAACTGCATGCAGGAGTGTATTCTCTCCTTATGTAGATCTGTTCCCAGCTACACTGCTTATAGGCACTACCAGCCCTCCTGGATGCTCTGAAGATCTCCCAGGGTAAGGTAATAAAAGGGTTAAGCAAAGTGCTGTTCTTTTAGAAAGCTTGTTACATATGGCAGTCTCTCCCCTGGAGTGTGCTGATGTACACTGTCCCCCTTGCTCCCACTGCTTTTCAGGCATGATTCCATGGCAAACCGCTGTACTGAATGGGTCCTCCTTAGCCAGCTCGAGTCCAGCCTGGATCCCATAGACCTAGGAGACCCCTCCTAGGCCACCCACAGTCTCCTCAGCACTCCATCTTCAACCCTACTTCCCTGCTGGCATGACTCAACCATTAAAGGGCTGGCCTAAACTCCCTGCCAGGCCATGACACCTGGGGATTGGCTAGATTCCCCTAAGTATGCAGATCAACCCTCCAGGTATCCGCCCACTTTTAGAATCCTGACCCAGATTCCAGACTCACACTTACCATGAGTCAAATAAATGTGCCTGTACTTCAACACTAGCACACTCGAGGGTGTTACAGAACTAAAAGCTGTTACCAGGTAAGGTACAGGCATCTATATCACTGTATATTGAGTTTTTATATCTGCTTGAAGTTTAGCTTTACTAACCATTTTAAAGAAATTGAAAAAAAAAAAACCTTATAATTGTGTATAAAAATGTACAAAAATATTTATATCCCAAACATAAAATTATATAATCATAAATATGATAAATATGATCATAAAACGATAGTGTCAAACAATTCAAACAATTGTAACGAAACATCTTCCTTCACTGTTGGGTAATAGTGACAAAGTATCCACCCTTCTATGTTGAAAAAAAAAAAAAAAAAAACACTCATGGAATTGCACTCACCAAAAGATTTTGGGCTTATGAGATCCCAAAAGTTAAAACCATCTCTTCAATTAGTGAACTACTTTCAGATGTTTCCATATGACCTCTCCAATAATCAGCATATAGAAAAAGAGGCCACACATAATTAGAGATGGCCTTGCGGTTCGCCCGGCGGTCGGTTCGCGGCGAATTTTGCTTGTTCGCTACCCGCCAAACTTGCGAACACATGGCATCGTTCTCGGCGGCCATATTAGTTTACATTGGGGAGAATTTTTTACCCATGACACAGCCGTCAGGTGGAACGGGAGAGCCAATTGAAACATTCCAGCACATGGACAGTCCCCCTACCCTATAAATAGACCTGAGCTGTCGGCCATTTCACATTCTGCTTTCTGCCAGTGTAAGGAGAGGTCTGCTGTGCTCGTGAGGGAGAGTTTGCTAGACACGAATAGCGCTGTGAAGATCTACAAAAGTCCTTTTCAGGGCTGGTATTTTGGTATAGGTCTACTAGTATCTTTTGAGTTTAGGGAGAGGTATCCAGTGGTTGCTTTAGGGGAAGTTATAGATCGTCATCTGCAGTGACACAAATCTCTCTTTTAATGTCCACAAAAGTCATTTAAAGTGCTGCAATGTCGGTATAGGGTCTATTACAGTCACTTTAGTATAGGGGCAGGTATCCAGTCGTTGCTGTAGAAGCAGTTAGAGATCGTCAGCAGTGATACAAATCGCTCTGTTAATGTCCACAAAAGTCATTTAACCACTTTACCACCGGAGGATTTTCCTGCTTTGCGTCCAGGCCACTTTTTGCAACTTGGCACTGTGCGAATTTAACTGACAATTGCGCGGTCATGCAACGCCGTACCCAAACAAAATTGATGTCCTTTTTTTCCTACAAACAGAGCTTTCTTTTGGTGGTATTTGATCACCTCTGCGCTTTTCATTTTTTGCGATATTAATAAAAAAATAGCCAAAATTTTGCAAAAAAATTGACATTTTCTACTTTGACAGTTAAAAAATATCCAAAATATTCAATTTTTGTCATATATTTAGGCCAAAATGTATTTAGCTACATGTCTTTGACAAAAAAATTCTCAATGACCGTATTTTTAATCGCTTTAAGACCAGAAGATTTTACCCCATTCCTTACCAGGCCATATTTTGCGATTCGGCACTGCGTTACTTTAACGGACGATTGCGCAGTCGTGCAATGCTGTATCCAAATTAAATTTATGTCCTTTTTTTCCCCACAAACCGAGCTTTCTTTTTATGGTATTTGATCGCCTGTGTGCGATTTTTACTTTTTGCGCTATAAACAAATAAAGAGCAGCAATTTTGAAAAAATAACAATATTTTTCAAATTTTTTTATATGAAATTCCCCCTCCCAAAAAAAAATTTAAAAATCCAAATTTTTTAAACATTTTAGGCCAATTTGTTTTCTGCTACATATTTTTGGTAAAAAAAAAAATAACAATAAGCGTATTTTGATTGGTTTGGGCAAAAGTTATTGCATTTACTAACTACGGGAAAGATTTATGTCATTTTTATTGTTTTTTTTTAAACTAGTAATGGCGGCAATCTGCGATTTTTTTTTTTGCGGGACTGCGACATTGCGGCGGACAGATTGGACCCTAACTGACATTTTTGACACTTTTGGGGGTACCAGTGACATTACTACAGTAATCAGTGCTATAAATATATAATCTGTCCCTGCCTGTCACATAGGAGATTTCCTCACTCGATCCCCGACGATTGGGGAAGAGCGGCGGTGATCACCGCCTCTCTTCCCCTGGTGCAACTCCCTCTGTGTCTGAATACAGTGGGAGCGAGCCTCCGGTGGCACGCTCGCGCCGCTGAGAAGTGGAGAAGTCCAGCGACGTAGGTTTACGTCGCTGGACAATAATGAGTCGCTTTGCCGCAGTATCAGCTCAGTGAGCCGTCGGCAAGTGGTTAAAGGGCTGCAAATTTTTTGGTATTGCTGTGCAGTGCACTAAAAAGGGGGGGGGGGGTAATCCACAGTATAATATATTTGGTTGAAAGCATATTATAGTGGATTAGTAGTATTATTGTGCACTGTGCAGCATTGTGACAGATGTGGTGGTGAGACTGAGCGTTTCTGCAGCAACACTACACACAGTGACAAAAGCACTTATAATGTATTATAACTGGTGTGATAGACCAATTGCCCCCCCAATACCACATATTGAAGTGGGGTGTTATCTGAGTATACTTTTGCCCCATACACACGTGCAGATTATCTGAAGACTTTTGTCTGCAGACTTACCAAAACCATATAATATGAGGTCAAACCTAAACACTTTCAATTTGTATGCAATCCGGCAGGCCCTTGCACTACATAGAAAAGGTAAGTCTGCAGACAAAAGTCTTCAGATAATCTGCACGTGTGTATGGGGCATTTTACATGTTTATTTGTGTCATGCAACAATATTGCCTCGTTTGCTGAGTGAAGTCTGGTACACACAGCGCCAAACTCACTGGCCAATTTTTTGAACTGGTGTGATAGACCAGTGGCCCCCCAATACCACATATTGAAGTGGGGTGTTATCTGAGTAAACGTTTTCAAGTGTATTTGTGTCATGCAACAAAATTGCCTTGTTTGCTGAGTGAAGTCTGGTGCACACAGCGCCAAACTCACTGGCCAATGTTTTGAACTGGTGTGATACACCAATGCCCCCCCAATACCACATATTGAAGTGGGGTGTTATCTGAGTAAACTTTTACAAGTGTATTTGTGTCATGCAACAATATTGCCTCTTTTGCTGAGTGAAGTCTGGTGCACACAGCGCCAAAATCACTGGCCAATTTATTGAACTGGTGTGATACACCAATGCCCCCCCCAATACCACATATTGAAGTGGGGTGTTATCTGAGTAAACGTTTACAAGTGTATTTGTGTCATGCAACAATATTGCCTCGTTTGCAGAGTGAAGTCTGGTACACACAGCGCCAAACTCACTGGCCAATGTTTTGAACTGGTGTGATACACCAATGCCCCCCCAATACCACATATTGAAGTGGGGTGTTATTTAAAAGTATAATTTTCTAAGAGTGTATTTTAGTCCTGCAAAAATTTTGCCTCTTGCTGTGTAAACAGTGCTACACACAGTGACAACAGTTACTGGCCAATTATTTGTAGAACTGGTGTAATAAACCTGTGGCCCCCCAATACCACAAATTGAAGTGGGGTGTTATCTGAGTAAACTTTTACAAGTGTATTTGTGTCATGCAACAATATTGCCTCATTGTAATGTTCTGGTACCTCTGGTACCCTTATTTCCACATCTCTCTCTTAATATTGCGTCCCATCTTGCTATCCAAATGGGACGCATACACCTTTAAGGGCAATGACATCATCGCCGAGCGCCGCTATGAGCGGCTATTTCAATCGCCGGCTTTCTCTCACTCATTGCTCGTTCAAACCGCATGTTCACCGCACCTTCTCTTGCGAAGCTGGAGCTGCTGGCTATTCCCTTTGCCTGACCTGAACCGGAACCTCGCTGCCGATCCGTATCTCGCTACTGGATCACCTCTCACTACTGAACTTTGTTACTACTACCTATCTAGTGATAAGTACCCCACAGGGGATTCCTTACTAACCTGCACTTCTACTGTCATCTACTGCATATACCAGGACTATCTCTATCTAAGCTATTTCCTATCATCTGCATAGACTGTTAGCTCTTGGGACTACCATCAACTATCCTTGCACTAGGTTACTCTGTCTTGTATACTCCATCTGCTGTCCCCTACCATCTGCACTATACTTGACATTAGAACCTATCTGCTTACTACCATCACCTAAACACTCTCCTAATACTACTCCTAGGTGCTCACCATACTATAGCCCGTCTCTCACCTATATACTCTCACATATACTATCCCTCCATTAACCACTTAAGCCCCGGAAGATTTTACCCCCTTCCTGACCAGGGGGTATTTTGCGATTCGGCACTGCGTGACTTTAACGGACAATTGCGCGGTCGTGCGATGCTGTACCTAAACGAATTTGACGTCCTTTTTTTCCCACAAACAGAGCTTTCTTTTGGTGGTATTTGATCACCTGTGCAATTTCTTGATCACGCGCTATAAACAAAAAAAGAGCGTCAATTTTGCAAAAATAACAATATTTTTCAAATTTTTTTATATGAAATTCCCCCCAAAAAAAAAGTAAAAATCAAAATTTTTTAAAATTTTCGGCCAATTTGTTTTATGCTACATATGTTTGGTAAAAAAAATCGCAAAAAGCGTATTTTGATTGGTTTGCGCAAAAGTTATCACGTTTACTAACAAAGGGAAAGATTTTTGTCATTTTTGTTGTTTTTTTTTTAACGCGTAATGGCGGCGATCTGCGATTTTTTTGGGGTACTGCGACATTGGGGCGGACAGATCGGACCCTTGACTGACATTTGTGACACTTTTGGGGTTACCAGTGACATTTCTACAGTAATCAGTGCTATACATATGCACTGTTACTGTAAAAATACACTGGTTGTGAAGGGGTTAACTTTATTTGGGAGGGAGGGGCTGTGTGTATCCCTAGGGGCGTGCTTTCTACTGTGATTGGCTGTGGCTTGAGCTGTAAGGACACTGATCAACGGATCTACATACTAGATCCGTTTGATCAGTGTCTTTACAGCGAGGAGAATGACAGGTGGCTTGTTTACACAAGCTGCCTGACATTCTCCCTCTCCCCCGCCGATCGCCGAGTGACCGGCGGACATCAGGTCCGCTGGTCACATGCGCGGGGGGGTCCGTGACCACGCGGGAGCGGGAGCGCGCCTCCGGGGGCGCGCGCTCGCTCCCTAGACCCTCACAAGCTAGTGACGTAGCCCTACGTCACTTTGCCTGTGAGGGGCTGACTGCCGACGTAGATCGGCGTTAGGCAGTCGGCAAGTGGTTAACATCAGATTGAGTGTATGTATATTGCATAAACAGGCTGTGCACAGTGATGAAGTCCTGAGAGTTGGATATGTTTGTTCAAAAGAATCTCTACATGACTACTGAGTGTGACAATTCTGCAGCTGCAAATCCATCCACTAACAAAAACGCATGAGCGTTACAGATTGAACGAGCCTTAAAAAAATTGTGGATTCAGCAGAATTACCCACTCAGGTACTACAATTAAAACAGCAAGTAGATGCATTGATCCTTGCTCTTACAGAGGTAAAAAACGAAAATCAGGCTTTAAGACAGCAGGTTGGCCGTCTCACGCAGCTTTCTGTTGCTCAGCCCCGTGAGCCTAAGATAAACCCTCCTCTAGTGTTTACTGGTGATCGGAGTAAATTTCGTGAATTTAGAAAAGCATGTCGATTGCTTTTCTTGTTAAAACCTCTGACCTACACCACTGACCAAATTAAAGTCTGTACCATTATCTCCCATCTGACGGGTGAACCCCGGGCCTGGGCAGACGCTCTCTTTGAAAAAGATGACCCACTCCTTAACTCCTATCCTTTATTCCTAGCGCAACTCGCTAGTTTATATGAAGACCCCAATAGGCAGAGTACTGCTGATACCCAATTGAGGGCTTTAAAACAAGGAAGGAGACCTGTTGAAGATTTCGTGGCAAATTTCAAAAGATGGTCCCCTGATTCAGGGTGGAACGACACATCTTTGCGAACGCAGTTCAGACTCGGCCTATCAGAGGCCGTTAAAGACGAGCTCGCCCGAGCGGATTTACCTGGCACTTTGGATGGCCTGATGCAGACCAGTATCAATATTGACAGACGACTGCGAGAAAGAAAGGCTGAGAAGATGGGCTCACCATTTTCCAGTCCTTCTCGGATGTCGCCTGCTGACCCTACTCCTATGGAGGTAGGAATGATACGCCCACCTTTGACCCTTTCCGAACGTGCCAGGAGGAAAACCGAACATCTCTGCATGTACTGCGCATCCTCGGATCATTTGATAAGCGGCTGTCCCCTTGTCCGCAAAAAAGAGGGTGAGTGTTCAAATGTCTTGCTAGGGGGACTAACAACTTCCTTTTCTAATCCTTATCTTTTTGTTCAATTGACATTGCAGTGGGACCAAACTAGGATCACCACCAAGGCTATGCTCGACACTGGATCTTGTGGAAACTACATTGATACTTGTTTTGTCTCCTTAAATAAAATACCTATTGTTCCAAAACCCAAACCTGTCTCTGTTAGTTTTATTAACGGTACCCCTTTATCCTCCGGTCCCATCACCAATCAGACACAGGCACTCCTTGTAACTGCTGACAAGTCTCATGTGGAGACCACCACCTTTGATGTATTAACCTCACCACATTTTCCCATTATTTTGGGACTTCCTTGGTTACACATACATCAACCAATCATCGATTGGAAAACAAGAACGCTAGCCTTCTCTTCTCACTATTGCGAAACTACGTGTAATCTCCCCCCATATGGTAGGATCCTATCTGTGGTGTCGGATGACATTATACCAAAATGTTATCAGGATTTATCGGAGGTTTTCCTTGAGAAAAACGCTCAAGTGTTGCCTCCCCATAGGGACTATGATTGTTGTATCGATCTACTCCCTAATAGTAAGTTGCCTTTCGGTCACGTCTATCCTCTTTCACAAGATGAACTCTCTCATCTCAAGGAATATCTGGATGAAAACTTGGCAAAAGGATTCATCCGACCTTCTACTTCCTCCACTGCTGCTGGACTCTTCTTTGTCCGCAATAAGGATTCTAGTCTTAGGCCTATCATTGATTTCAGACAATTAAATACCATTACAATAAAGGATCGTTATCCTTTACCTCTTATTCCTGAACTTATCGAACAGGTGCGCGGAGCTTCCTACTTTTCAAAATTGGACTTAAAAGGGGCATACAATTTAATTCGAATCCGTGAGGGGGATGAATGGAAGACAGCATTCAGAACCAGATACGGACTGTTTGAGTACCTCGTGATGCCATTTGGGTTGTGTAATGCTCCCGCAGCCTTCCAACGTTTTATAAATGAGATATTCAGAGACTTGCTTGATGTTTGTGTTGTAGTATATTTGGACGATATACTTATTTATTCTCATTCCTTACCTGAGCACATAAAACATGTAAGACGGGTGTTGTCAAGACTACTTGCACATAACTTATATGTTAAATCAAAAAAATGTTTATTCCATAAAGAGGAAGTACTATTCTTAGGATACATTATATCTAAAAATGGAATCAAAATGGACATGAGCAAAATATCCTGAATTCTGGATTGGCCTGTGCTAACCACTCGCAAAGCATTACAAAGGTTCCTCGGATTCTCTAACTACTATAGGAAGTTCATTAAGAACTTCTCTGCGATTGTGAAACCTCTCACACAACTCACAAGCACAAAAAAATGATTCAAATGGTCAGAAGAAGCAAATGGAGCTTTCTGTCTGTTGAAATCAAGCTTTACTTCTGCTCCCATACTACGCCATCCAGACCCATCCCTTCAATACATCTTGGAGGTAGATGCGTCAAATATGGCAGTAGGAGCAGTTCTCTCGCAACGACCAACAAACACCTCACCTCTTCACCCAGTTGCTTTCTTCTCAAAGTCATTAAGCAGCCCTGAGGTGAATTACCCAGTAGGTGAGAAAGAGTTGCTAGCCATAAAACTGGCACTAGAGAATTGGCGACATCTACTTGAGGGTACTCAATTGCCAATCCTTATATATACTGATCACAAAAACCTTCAATACCTTCGGACTAATAGAACTCTTTCCCACCGGCAGGTACGGTGGTCGTTATTCTTTTTGAGATTTAATTTTTTAGTAACCTACACACCTGCAGACAAAAATAAAAAAGCGGATGCGCTTTCACGATTAGCCGAGAATGATTGCACCGAGGTTCCCTCAGTTCCTATAATACCACATGAACGTATTGTCGGCGTCGTTCGTTCCCTGAAGGAGGAGATTTTGCACAGCATAGGACTGGATTCACCTCCACCACAACTAAATGCTGACGCAGAAGGCTTCCTTTACTACAACGATAAATTATACATACCCCCTACTATGCAAACCAAGATCTTGGAATTGTCGCATGATGTACCTATGGCAGGACATATGGGTATGACTAAAACTTTCAATCTACTTACTAGGCAGTTTTGGTGGCCAGACATGAAGACAACCGTAAAAAAGTTCGTTTCATCTTGCGATATCTGTGCAAGGTCTAAAATTGACAATACGAAACCATCGGGTCTACTTTGTAGTTTACCAATACCCCAGGTTCCGTGGGAAGTGGTATCCTTAGACTTCATAGTGGAACTACCACCTTCCAAAGGATTCAACACCATCTTAGTGTCAGTGGACCATCTGACCAAGATGGCACATTTCACTCCTATCCGAAGACTACCTTCATCCAAACAAACAGCGGAATTACTTGTGAAACATGTCTTTAAGTTACATGGTATTCCAAAAACACTGCTGTCTGACCGTGGTTCACAATTCATCTCAAAGTTTTGGCTAGCTCTATGTCAGATACTACGAATAGAGCGTAAACTTACTTCTCCTTACCACCCTCAGACCAACGGACAGACAGAGAGAGTTAACCAGTGCATTGAGCAATATCTACGTTGCTATACTTCATATCTACAGGACGATTGGGTGGATCTCCTCCCGCTGGCGGAATTCGCCTATAACAACGCGACCCACAGCACTACTAAACAAAGTCCATTCTACTTAAATTATGGGTTTCATCCCACACTCCTTCCACCACGTATTTTGCCATCAAGTAATCCAGTGGCATCTGATTATCTTGCCCAGATAAAGGATTCCCTGGGATTACTCAACAATACCATCTCACATGCTCATAGCCAACAAAAGAGGTACTACGACCTCCGTAGGAAACCCTCTCCCCATTATGCCATTGGGGATCTTGTCTGGCTTTCTACAAAAAATCTGAGATTAAAGATCCCTAGTAAAAAACTTGGACCTCTATTCTTGGGACCTTTCCCAATAAAGAAGCTTATTGGAAAAGCTGCAGTACAACTCACATTGCCAACAGACCTCAAGATACATCCCATCTTCCATGTGTCGCTACTAAAGCCCCATGTTCCTAACCAAGGAATAAGGCCTACCATATCACCTCCACCTCCTGTACAAGTTGAAGGTGGAGAAGAATTTGAGATAAAGGAGATTCTGGATTCCCGTATCCATAGAAGAAGACTCCAATATCTAGTACGATGGAAGAACTATGGGCCCCAAGATGACACCTGGCTGGATACCTCCGATATACATGCCCCTAGACTGATTCGCAATTTCCACTCGAAATACCCGGAAAAACCAGTTCTAGAGGCCTTCCGGAGCCGGCCTTAAGGGGGGGGGTACTGTAATGTTCTGGTACCTCTGGTACCCTTATTTCCACATCTCTCTCTAAAATATTGCGTCCCATCTTGCTATCCAAATGGGACGCATACACCTTTAAGGGCAATGACATCATCGCCGAGCGCCGCTATGAGCGGCTATTTCAATCGCCGGCTTTCTCTCACTCATTGCTCGTTCAAACCGCATGTTCACCGCACCTTCTCTTGCGAAGCTGGAGCTGCTGGCTATTCCCTTTGCCTGAACTGAACCGGAACCTCGCTGCCGATCCGTATCTCGCTACTGGATCACCTCTCACTACTGAACTTTGTTACTACTACCTATCTAGTGATAAGTACCCCACAGGGGATTCCTTACTAACCTGCACTTTTACTGTCATCTACTGCATATACCAGGACTATCTCTATCTAAGCTATTTCCTATCATCTGCATAGACTGTTAGCTCTTGGGACTACCATCAACTATCCTTGCACTAGGTTACTCTGTCTTGTATACTCCATCTGCTGTCCCCTACCATCTGCACTATACTTGACATTAGAACCTATCTGCTTACTACCATCACCTAAACACTCTCCTAATACTACTCCTAGGTGCTCACCATACTATAGCCCGTCTCTCACCTATATACTCTCACATATACTATCCCTCCATTAACATCAGATTGAGTGTATGTATATTGCATAAACAGGCTGTGCACAGTGATGAAGTCCTGAGAGTTGGATATGTTTGTTCAACAGAATCTCTACACGACTACTGAATGTGACAATTCTGCAGCTGCAAATCCATCCACTAACAAAAACGCATGAGAGTTACACTCATTTGCTGAGTGAAGTCTGGTACACACAGCGCCAAACTCACTGGCCAATTTTTTGAACTGGTGTGATACACCAATGCCCCCCCCCCCCAATACCACATATTGAAGTGGGGTGTTATCTGAGTAAACTTTTACAAGTGTATTTGTGTCATGCAACAATATTGCCTCATTTTCTGAGTGAAGTCTGGTACACACAGCGCCAAACTCACTGGCCAATTTTTTTAACTGGTGTGATACACCAATGCTCCCCCAATACCACATATTGAAGTGGGGTGTTATCTGAGTAAACTTTTACAAGTGTATTTGTGTCATGCAACAATATTGCCTTGTTTGCTGAGTGAAGTCTGGTACACACAGCGCCAAACTCACTGGCCAATGTTTTGAACTGGTGTTATACACCAATGCCCCCCCAATACCACATATTGAAGTGGGGTGTTATCTGAGTAAACTTTTACAAGTGTATTTGTGTCATGCAACAATATTGCCTCGTTTGCTGAGTGAAGTCTGGTACACACAGCGCCAAACTCACTGGCCAATGTTTTGAACTGGTGTGATACACCAATGCCCCCCCAATACCACATATTGAAGTGGGGTGTTATCTGAGTAAACTTTTACAAGTGTATTTGTGTCATGCAACAATATTGCCTCATTTGCTGAGTGAAGTCTGGTGCACACAGCGCCAAAATCACTGGCCCAATTTATTTAACTGGTGTGATACACCAATGCCCCCCCAATACCGCATATTGAAGTGGGGTGTTATTTAACAGTATAATATTCTAAGATTGTATTTTAGTCCTGCAAAAATTTGGACTCTTGCTGTGTTAACTGTGCTACACACAGTGACAACAGTTACTGGCCAATTATTTGTAGAACTGGCAGACTGACGGACCGGCAGATAGGGAGGAGAGGCAGGCAGAACTTGCATTGCAAAAGAGGTAGAAAGCAGACTACAAATGTATCAGGAGCGAGCCATCAACCATGTACAGTCACATCTGGCGCTCCCAGGACGCCGGCACATAGCTCCGCAGTGTGGGCTTTTTTTAATGTGTCCGTTGCTGACACCAGTGTTGCCATCTGCAGCCTTTGCAGTCAACGCATAAGTCTCAGTAAGCCCATCACCTAGGGACAACCGCCTTGAGAAGGCACCTGAAATCCCATCACCAAGCCCAGTGGGTGCAACACCATCAGAACCCACAAAGCCACACTCCGTGCTCTCACCGTTCAGCCTCTTCTCCTTCTCCTGTCTCCTCACAGTTGTCCAACACTCCACTTTCCATGATGACATCGTCACGTTGTTCTGGAAAAAGGCAGGCTTCTGTGGCTCAAATGTTGGAGCGTAAAAAAAGGTGTCCGACGTGTCCGACTACATCGGGTTAACTGCCAATGTGGACGCTCTGAGGAGTGATGAACCACTGGACTACTGGGTGGGCAGGCTTGACCCCTGACCAGAGCTTGCACAATTTGCAATGAAACTGTTGGCTTGCCCCCCGTCCAGTGTCCTGTCCAAAAGGACGTTCAGCGCAGCAGGGGGGATCGTGACCGATAAGCGCAGCTCATGACAGTGTAGACTACCTCACATTTATAAAAATGAATGAGGCATGGATCTCTGAGGAATTCAACACATGTGACCACCAGTAGACCATGTTTCATAGAAATTCCTCATTACAGGCCACAAATATCTGCCAGACCGGCATCCGCCCACAACAATTCCTGGTCCTTGTCTTCGCTAAATACAGCGGCATAAAAGGCATTTCATGTCCATTGAATGGCTAATTTTTGGGGCCTATACAGGCCGACACTTACTGTTCTGTGTACTGTGAAGGCCTACTGTACCTCTAGCCATCAAATACTACGTTCTTTGCTGTCAGTTCAACCCATGTGAGCTAATTTTTGGGGCCTATACAGGCAGACACTTACTTCTGTATACTGTGTGAATGCCTAATGTACCTCTAGCCATCATATACTACGTTCTTTGCAGTCAGTTAAACCCATGTGAGCTAATTTTTGCATCCTATACAGGCCGATACTTATTTCTGTATACTGTGTGAATGCCTCCTGTACCTCTAGCAATCATATACTACTTTCTTTGCTGTCAGTTCAACCGATGTGAGCTAATTTTTAGGGCCTATACAGGCCGACACTTACTTCTGTATCCTGTGAACGCCTACTGTACCTCTAGCCATGAAATACTAAGTTCTTTGCTGTCAGTTCAACCAATGTGAGCTCATTTTTGGGGCCTATACAGGCCGACACTTCTGTATCCTGTGAAAGCCTACTGTACCTCTAGTCATCAAAAACTAAGTACTTTGCTGTCAGTTCAAAATATGTGAGCCGGAGGGGCGTGGCTTCCGGCGCTGAAGATGGCCGCTTAGTTCTTCGGCTCCGCTCGGCCACCCGGGACATCCACCGATTACAGCCTCCACGGTGAGCTTACCAGCCCTCACGATCTCCCCTTCACCTCCGGGAGGGATGAGGAACAAGAAGGGAACCGCGCAATCGCGCAAGCTGGACGGCTTTCTTATATCCAGCTCTGCTGGACTCCGGCAAGATGGCGCCGGCAGGCCCCCGCAGCACGCACCAGCCCGAGCAGGGAGCCAGGGTGGCGGAGTACAGCAGTTCAGGCAAGTGGCTAATCCAGATAGCGGCAATTCCTCCGGTGCCTCCACTCCCCCCTCCCCATCCTCGAGGAGCCCGGCGAAACAGCGTCCCCGCTGGGGCTCTCCCCCCCCTGATCCCGCACAGCCATGCGGGATGGATCAATCAGCCTCCCCTCCTGTGGATCCCAGGGGATCGAGCACACTGCCTGCGGATCCTTTTGCCGCATTCCCAGTGGGTGATCATCCTATTTCTGCCACACTGCTTAAAGGTATGCTCCATTCCCTCTGGTCATCACTGCACACAGATGTAATGCAAAGCCTCACCCGGACAAGACAAGATGTGCAGCAGCTGGAGGTGAGAATGGATAATGCCGAAGCCTCCATGTCTAAATGTTCTTTATCCCTCAATACCCTCATCTCGGCTCACAATGACCATACTGATGACATTGATTGGATTAAGGACAAACTTGCTGACCTGGAAGACAGGTCTCGGAGGAACAATTTGAAACTAAGGGGTATCCCTGAATCTGTCCAGCCTCAAAATTTGCGCAAAATGGCTACTGATCTTTTCTCTGCACTGGTCCCCTCTCTAACTGCGACCGAATTGGAGATAGATAGGATTCACAGGATCCCTAAGCCCCATTTCATTGCACAAGATCTGCCTCGGGACGTTCTACTCCGTGTGCATTTTTTTCAGACGAAGGACAGAATACTCCTGGCCTCTAGACAGCTTCAAGCTCTCCCTGGGGACTTTCCGCAGGTGCAGATCCTGCCAGACCTATCCAGACATACGCTCCAGAAGCGTAGGAATCTTGCCACCATAACAAAAGCCCTGAGGAACCACCAAATTATGCACAAATGGAAGCACCCGGCTCAACTATCAATCACCCACCAAGGCAACACTGTGACGATTGCTTCTCTTGAAGAAGGTATGGCCCTTCTGCATCGCTGGGGCATCATTCCGGAGCCACCTGCCGCTCAGTCACGGTCTTCCAGATCCCGGTCGCCGCAGACCCTCCCGGATGACTGGCACGTTGTGTCCCGCAAAAGATCCAGTTCCAAACACCCCTCACCTGGAGGTGAACACCCCCCAATGCCAGCTCAACGTTAGTCCCTGGCCTAGGCATGTTTGACCTACTGGCCCCTCTCTTTTCGTTGCAGGTCTTACCTGCATCTGGACTCTTTTTTATCCTTTGTCAGACTCCCCCACCCTGTCTGCCTCTCCTCCCCTTTTCCCTATGTTGCTCCAGACGGACTGTAGGACTTGCTTCTATTGAACGTTTTGCATTACCCACGACTCTCGTCCAGATGATCCGGTTTGTTTCTCTGATGATACCATGACCATCAAGTTTTTATCGTTGAATGTGAATGGTCTGAACCACCCAGTTAAGCGGTTCTCCCTGTGGACTGAGTTGTGTAACAGTGGTGCTGACGTGGTATGCATCCAAGAGACCCATTTTAAGCTCCATCACCAGCCCAAGTTCTCACACAGGAACTTTCCTACTTTGTTCTTTGCCAACGCCACTGAGAAGAAACGAGGGGTGCTGATTGCACTGAGGGACTCAATTGCCTTTACGATGCGCAAGCTGACCCAGGATCCTGATGGCAGATACCTCGTCCTGCAGGGCGACTTCAACGCAATGCCATTAACTTTGGTGGCAGTCTATGCTCCCAACACACACCAAAAACGCTTCCTCTCTAGGCTGATGAAAAAGGTCTCCGGAGACGTCTATGGTAATCTGGTGGTTTGTGGTGACATGAACTCAGTGGTCGACCCTGGGCTCGACACCTCGGTGCCCGCCCGGGGCCGACAACTTTCATTGGGCTCCTTTTTGGCCTCGGAACAATTATTTGATGTGTGGCGTTGCCAACATGGCTCAGAAAGGGACTATTCGTTTTATTCCTCAAGACATAATTCGTACTCACGTATTGACATGTTCTGGGCTGATCTCCCTTTCCTGGGCAAAGTCTCCTCCTCGGCTGTCAGAAACATCACGTGGTCCGACCACGCGGCTGTGGAAATAGTCCTGGAGGAGTCGGGGCCCAGGGAACGGACATCAGTCTGGCGTTGTGATGTTAAGGTACTCCAAGATCCGACTGCTGGTAAGGTGATCAGAGAGCAGCTCTCTGAATATTTTAAACTCAACGCCCCCTCTGTGTCGGATCCCTGGGTGCTCTGGGGAGCGCACAAGGCGGTTATTCGCGGTGTGTGCATTCAACAGACTGCCAGGATGCGTAGGGCCTATAGTCGTAAACTCACGGCTCTCTTGACTGAGATACGTGACCTTGAGACTACACATAAATCTTCTCCCACACAAGCCATAGCCTCACAGCTTTCCCGAGCGCGGGACTCTCTGAAGTCCCACCTCATGGAACGTTATGACCGACATTTGAGGGTGCTTAAGCTCAAATATTATGCGCACGCGAATAAGGCAGGCAAGTTTTTAGCAGCGAGAATTAAGCAACGCAGAGTCTCTACGAGGATTTCCCACCTTTCCCAACACTCTACTGGCTCTAGACTGACCCACCCCCGGGATATAGCGAACGAATTCGCAGATTTCTATGGGTCCCTCTACAACCTAGACCGAGACCCCAACACAGTTCAACCGACTCCAATTCTCATTCGACAGTTCTTAGACAAAATACAATTACCGTCCCTGACTGACGCCCACCTCCAATCCCTATCGTCCCCTTTTACCATGACTGAAATTTCCAAAGCCATAAAACGACTCCCCACTGGGAAATCACCGGGCCCGGATGGTCTTTGTAATGAATATTACAAGCTTCATGTTGACACTCTGGGTCCCCACCTAGTTGAGGTATTTAATCAGGCTGCCTGCAAAGCTGAATTCCCTAAAGAGATGTTGAGCGCCTATATCACCACAATTCCCAAACCCGGCAAGGATGCTAGTCTCCCAGCCAATTACCGTCCCATTTCTCTATTGAATAGCGACCTGAAAATCTACGCCAAAATCTTGGCGTCCAGACTTCAGCCCTTCCTCCCCCTGCTTGTAAGGAACGACCAGATGGGTTTTATGCCGGGCAGGCAAACGTCGGATGCCACGCGGCGGATCATAAACCTAGTCCACTTGGCGGAGATGTCAAAAACGCCTTCTCTGCTCCTTACTTTGGATGCAGAGAAGGCGTTTGACAGGGTGAACTGGTTGTTTATGCGATTTACGTTGGAAAAATTTGGCTTCTCCGGAAGCATACTCGCTGCGATTCTTGCCCTTTACTCCTGCCCCTCTGCCCAGGTCCTTACTGCTGGCACAACATCGAACCCTTTTACCATAACAAATGGCACCCGCCAGGGCTGTCCCCTCTCACCCACGATCTTTAATTTGATGATCGAACCCCTGGCGGAGGCCATTAGATCGGATAACGAAGTGCGGGGATTCCAGATGGGTTCCGTTTCCCACACGGTAAATCTGTTCGCAGATGACGTCGTGCTTGCCCTTACCGATCCGAGCCAGTCCCTCCCAGCAGTCCATAGAATTCTTTCTGAATTCAGCTCGGTTTCCTACCACAAGGTGAACACGTCCAAATCCTTAATACTGAACATGGGTGTTAGTAAACGAGACGCTGACTGCCTTCAGAGAGACTATCCTTACCCCTGGACCGAAGTCTCCATCCCTTACCTAGGTATACACATCACCCCCACCACCAAAGGTCTCCTCCCTATCAACGTAGATGCCTTACTGAAGAAGACCTCTAAAGAAATGGCAGCTATGTCTAAAACAGAACTCTCCTGGGGTGGCCGAATGGCCGCCTACAAAATGTCAATATTACCTCAAATATTGTATCTCTTTCGAGCGCTCCCCCTCACATTTCCCAAAAAACAGTTAGACGCTTTATCTAGCAACATGCGTGCTTTTATATGGGGTGGGGAGAGAGCCCGTGTGGCTACCTCCACCCTGTCCCTTCCCAAATCCCTGGGCGGTGTTAAACTCCCGGATTTAGCCCTGTACCTATGGTCCACAAGATTGGTTCAGATCCAGGCATGGTTTTCTATCTCCCACTCCCTCCCATGGGTCCATCTTGAACGTCATCTCATTTCCACTAGAGATCTCCGTCTGTTCCTCCTCGGCGATTTATGGATCCCCTGGTCGTTGGCTCGATTGCCACCCACGGTGCAGTCTTCGCTCATGGCATGGCGCAGACTAACCCTCGCCGGTGGGAAACAGGCGGATAGCCACTTGCACAACTCCATGTCGCTCCCTGTTTCCATCCTAGCTGCCCACCTTCCTTCCCTGCAATTGACCCGTCTAACTGCGTTGGGACTGACTTCGTTGTCTCACTTCTATACCAATGGCGCATTAAGTTCTCCGGCCTTCTTGGTTCGGGAGTTTAATATCCCTCCCGCGCTGACTTTCACGATCTACCGCATACATAGTTTCCTAGTCAAACACCCTCCAACGACTGCCCATATTCCCACTACATCCTGGGTGTACTATCATGCAGACCCATGCCCGACCAAGGGCATCTCCCTTTTTTATGACTGCCTCCTCCAACTTTCAGACAACCCTAAGTCTAGGTCAATGATTAGGTGGGAGAAAGATCTGGCGACTACCTTTACCCCGACCCAATGGTCTAGAGCTCAGCTGTCCACATATCGGTACTCACATTGCACTTCCCACTGGGAACTAATGCTTAAGATAACGAACCGGTGGTATTATACACCTTTTCGGCTCTCTAAGCCGTTCCCTTCTACCCCTGCCCACTGTTGGCGTGAGTGTGGAGGAACGGGAACATTGGTACATATTCTCTGGGAATGTCCTTCGCTCACAAGTTATTGGAAGAAGATTTTCTGTTGTATAGCAGAGTGCACGGGTATTCTTAGCCCTCCTAGGAAGGAGCTTGCGCTGTTAAACCTAGGCATTGACGCATACCCGCTGATATACCGCCAGATGGTTGTACATATTCTGCTAGCAGCGAGAACGCTTATCCTGCGCAGGTGGAAATCGTTGGAGATTCCAGGTTTCTCTGACATGGTCTCCCTAGTGAATGATAATTATCGCTTGGAAAAAGCCCTTGCTATTAACGATATCTCCTTGAATAATTTTTCCGAATCTTGGCGTTATTGGAAATATCACCAACAGTGGCCCTGATGCCTGGCGGCGTGGTGGGGTTCGGCCTCTTCCCTGGCAAATATGTTCCCACTGGGATGTCGGGGAGGGGGCTGCTTTACCCCTCCGGGCGTGCCCGGCCTCGTGGTCCCTCTACCCCCCGCCTTCATTCTAGGCCCCTTCACATAGTGGTTGGTTCTTGGAGTATATCTATCTTGCAGCACATTTTGCAGCATTTTTTCTTCTACCGTACAACCTAGGGTTTAATCTTGGGCATTAGTTCTGTAATGCTTGCTTGCTTGCTTGAACAATTCTGGTATTTCTTGTATTTTCTTGTATTTACTTGTCTAGTCTGAGCAAAGTTTCCCCCCCTCCCCTCTCTCCCTCCCCCCCCCCCTCCTGTTTCATTGCCATACGTAGTTAATCTCAACGTGATATGTTACTGTTATTCATGTTTATATGGCTCATGCTTTTGAATGTTTGTACAACTTTTTCTTCTTCATGTGAAAATCAATAAAAATGATTGTTTAAAAAAAAAAAAAAAAAATATGTGAGCCAATTTTGGAGCCTATACAGGCCGACACTTACTTCTGTATACTGTGTGAATGCCTAATGTACCTCAAGCCATCATATACTACGTTTTTTGCTGTCAGTTAAACCCATGTGAGCTAATTTTTGGAGCCTATACAGGCCGACACTTACTTCTGTATACTGTGAACGCCTACTGTACCTTTAGCCATCAAAAACAAAGTTCTTTGCTGTCAGTTCAAACCATGTGAGCTCATTTTTGGGGCCTATACAGGCCGACACTTACTTCTGTATACTGTGTGAATGCCTAATGTACCTCTAGCCATCATATACTACGTTCTTTGCTGTCAGGTAAACCCATGTGAGCTAATTTTTGGAGCCTATACAGGCCGACACTTACTTCTGTATACTGTGAAAGCCTACTGTACCTCTAGCCATCAAAAATGAAGTTCTTTGCTGTCAGTTCAAACCATCTGAGCTATTTTTTGGAGCCTATACAGGCCGACACCTACTTCTGTATACTGTGAATGCCTACTGTATCTCTAGCCATCATATGCTACATTCTTTGCTGTAAGTTCAACCCATGTGAGCTAATTTTTGGGGCCTATACAGGGGACACATACTTCTGTATACTGTGTGAATTCCTAATGTACCTCTAGCCATCATATACTATGTTCTTTGCTGTCAGTTAAACCCATGTGAGCTAATTTTTGGAGCCTATACAGGCCGACAATTACTTCTGTATACTGTGTGAATGCCTAATGTACCTCTAGCCATCATATACTACGTTCTTTGCGGTCAGTTAAACCCATGTGAGCTAATTTTTGGAGCCTATACAGGCCGAAACTTACTTCTGTATACTGTGAACGCTTACTGTACCTCTAGCCATCAAAAACTAAGTTCTTTGCTGTCAGTTCAAACCATGTGAGCTAATTTTTGGGGCCTATACAGGCCAACACTTACTTCTGTATACTGTGTGAATGCCTAATGTACCTCTAGCCATCATATACTACATTCTTTGCTGTCAGGTAAACCCATGTGAGCTAATTTTTATAGCCTATACAGGCCGACACTTACTTCTGTATACTGTGAATGCCTACTGTACCTCTAGCCATCATATACTACGTTCTTAGCTGTCAGTTAAACCCATGTAAACAAATTTATGCAGCTTATACAGGCCGACACTTACTTATGTATTCTGTGAGAATGCCTAATGTACCTCTAGCCATCAAAAACTAAGTTCTTTGCTGTCAGTTCAAACCATGTGAGCTATTTTTTGGAGCCTATACAGGCCAACACTTACTTCTGTATACTTTGAATGCCTACTGTACCTCTAGCCATCAAATACTAAGTTCTTTGCTGTCAGTTCAACTCATGTGAGCTAATTTTTGCAGCCTATACAGGCCGACACTTACTTCTGTATACTGTGTGAATGCCTAATGTACCTCTAGCCATCATATACTACGTTCTTTGCTGTCAGTTCATTCCATGTGAGATAATTTTTGGAGCCTATACAGGCCGACACTTACTTCTGTATACTGTGAACGCCTACTGTAGCTCTAGCCATCAAATACTAAGTTCTTTGCTGTCAGTTAAACCCATGTGAGCTAATTTTGGGAGCCTATACAGGCCAACACTTACTTCTGTATACTGTGAACACCTACTGTACCTCTTGCCATCAAAAACTAAGTTCTTTGCTGTCAGTTCAAACCATGTGAGCTAATTTTTGGAGCCTATACAGGCCGACACTTACTTCTGTATACTGTGAATGCCTACTGTACCTTTAGCCATCAAATGCTAAGTTCTTTGCTGTCAGTTCAACCCATGTAAGCTAATTTTTGCAGCCTATACAGTCCGACACTTACTTCTGTATACTGTGTGAATGCCTAATGTACCTCTAGCCATCATATACTAAGTTCTTTGCTGTCAGTTCAACCCATGTGAGCTAATTTTTGGGGCCTATACAGGCCGACACTTACTTCTGTATCCTGTGAACGCCTACTGTACCTCTAGCCATGAAATACTAAGTTCTTTGCTGTCAGTTCAACCAATGTGAGCTAATTTTTGGGGCCTATAGAGGCCGACACTTCTGTATTCTGTGAAAGCCTACTGTACCTCTAGCCATCAAAAACTAAGTTCTTTGCTGTCAGTTCAAACCATGTGAGCTAATTTTTGGAGCCTATACAGGCCGACACTTACTTCTGTATACTGTGTGAATGCCTAATGTACCTCTAGCCATTATATACTACATTCTTTTCTGTCAGTTAAACCCATGTGAGCTAATTTTTGGAGCCTATACAGGCCGACACTTACTTCTGTATAATGTAAACGCCTACTGTACCTCTAGCCATCAAAAACTAATTTCTTTGCTGTCAGTTCAAACCATGTGAGCTAATTTTTGCAGCCTATACATGCCGACACTTACTTCTGTATACTGTGTGAATGCCTAATGTACCTCTAGCCATCATATACTACATTCTTTGCTGTCAGTTCAACCCATGTGAGCTAATTTTTGGGGCCTATACAGGCCGACACTTACTTCTGTATCCTGTGAACGCCTACTGTACCTCTAGCCATGAAATACTAAGTTATTTGCTGTCAGTTCAACCAATGTGTGCTAATTTTTGGAGCCTATACAGGCCGACACGTCCTTCTGTATACTGTGTGAGTGCCTAATGTACCTCTAGCCATCAAATACTAAGTTCTTTGCTGTCAGTTTAACCCATGGAAGCAAATTTTTGCTGCCTATACAGGCCGACACTTACTTCTGTATACTGTGTGAATGCCTAATTTACCTCTAGCCATCAAATACTAAGTTCTTTGCTGTCAGTTAAACCAATGTGGGCTAATTTCAGGGGCCTTTTATGGCCGACACTTACTTCTGTATTATGTGAATGCCTAATGTACTTTCAGCCACAGAATACTACGCTCTTAGCTGTCAGTTAAACCCATGTGGGCTAATTTTTGGGGCCAATACTGGCCGACACTTACTTCTGTTACCTGTGAATGCCTAATGTACCTTCAGCCACAGAATACTACATTTTTTGCTGTCTGGTAAATGCATGTTAGCTAATTTTTGGGGCCTAGAATGGCCTACAACTTTTACAAGTGTATTTGTGTCATGCAACAATATTGCCTCATTTTCTGAGTGAAGTCTGGTACACACAGCGCCAAACTCACTGGCCAATTTTTTGAACTGGTGTGATACACCAATGCTCCCCCAATACCACATATTGAAGTGGGGTGTTATCTGAGTAAACTTTTACAAGTGTATTTGTGTCATGCAACAATATTGCCTTGTTTGCTGAGTGAAGTCTGGTACACACAGCGCCAAACTCACTGGCCAATGTTTTGAACTGGTGTTATACACCAATGCCCCCCCAATACCACATATTGAAGTGGGGTGTTATCTGAGTAAACTTTTACAAGTGTATTTGTGTCATGCAACAATATTGCCTCGTTTGCTGAGTGAAGTCTGGTACACACAGCGCCAAACTCACTGGCCAATGTTTTGAACTGGTGTGATACACCAATGCCCCCCCAATACCACATATTGAAGTGGGGTGTTATCTGAGTAAACTTTTACAAGTGTATTTGTGTCATGCAACAATATTGCCTCGTTTGCTGAGTGAAGTCTGGTACACACAGCGCCAAACTCACTGGCCAATGTTTTGAACTGGTGTGATACACCAATGCCCCCCCCAATACCACATATTGAAGTGGGGTGTTATCTGAGTAAACTTTTACAAGTGTATTTGTGTCATGCAACAATATTGCCTCATTTGCTGAGTGAAGTCTGGTGCACACAGCGCCAAAATCACTGGCCCAATTTATTTAACTGGTGTGATACACCAATGCCCCCCCAATACCGCATATTGAAGTGGGGTGTTATTTAACAGTATAATATTCTAAGATTGTATTTTAGTCCTGCAAAAATTTGGACTCTTGCTGTGTTAACTGTGCTACACACAGTGACAACAGTTACTGGCCAATTATTTGTAGAACTGGCAGACTGACGGACCGGCAGATAGGGAGGAGAGGCAGGCAGAACTTGCATTGCAAAAGAGGTAGAAAGCAGACTACAAATGTATCAGGAGCGAGCCATCAACCATGTACAGTCACATCTGGCGCTCCCAGGACGCCGGCACATAGCTCCGCAGTGTGGGCTTTTTTTAATGTGTCCGTTGCTGACACCAGTGTTGCCATCTGCAGCCTTTGCAGTCAACGCATAAGTCTCAGTAAGCCCAACACTCACCTAGGGACAACCGCCTTGAGAAGGCACCTGAAATCCCATCACCAAGCCCAGTGGGTGCAACACCATCAGAACCCACAAAGCCACACTCTGTGCTCTCACCGTTCAGCCTCTTCTCCTTCTCCTGTCTCCTCACAGTTGTCCAACACTCCACTTTCCATGATGACGTTGTCACGTTGTTCTGGAAAAAGGCAGGCTTCTGTGGCTCAAATGTTGGAGCGTAAAAAAAGGTGTCCGACGTGTCCGACTACATCGGGTTAACTGCCAATGTGGACGCTCTGAGGAGTGATGAACCACTGGACTACTGGGTGGGCAGGCTTGACCCCTGACCAGAGCTTGCACAATTTGCAATGAAACTGTTGGCTTGCCCCCCGTCCAGTGTCCTGTCCAAAAGGACGTTCAGCGCAGCAGGGGGGATCGTGACCGATAAGCGCACTCGCCTAGCTCATGACAGTGTAGACTACCTCACATTTATAAAAATTAATGAGGCATGGATCTCTGAGGAATTCAACACATGTGACCACCAGTAGACCATGTTTCATAGAAATTCCTCATTACAGGCCACAAATATCTGCCAGACCGGCATCCGCCCACAACAATTCCTGGTCCTTGTCTTCGCTAAATACAGCGGCATAAAAGGCATTTCATGTCCATTGAATGGCTAATTTTTGGGGCCTATACAGGCCGACACTTACTGTTCTGTGTACTGTGAAGGCCTACTGTACCTCTAGCCATCAAATACTACGTTCTTTGCTGTCAGTTCAATCCATGTGAGTTAATTTTTGCAGCCTATACAGGCCGACACTTCTGTATACTGTGTGAATTCCTAATGTACCTCTAGCCATCATATACTACGTTCTTTGCTGTCAGTTCAACCCATGTGAGCTAATTTTTGGGGCCTATACAGGCAGACACTTACTTCTGTATACTGTGTGAATGCCTAATGTACCTCTAGCCATCATATACTACGTTCTTTGCAGTCAGTTAAACCCATGTGAGCTAATTTTTGCATCCTATACAGGCCGATACTTATTTCTGTATACTGTGTGAATGCCTCCTGTACCTCTAGC
Source organism: Pelophylax lessonae (assembly GCF_965119305.1). Lineage (NCBI taxonomy): Eukaryota > Metazoa > Chordata > Amphibia > Anura > Ranidae > Pelophylax > Pelophylax lessonae. Next base: position 120,880,084 of record NC_138773.1, on the reverse strand, counting down.
AATCATATACTACTTTCTTTGCTGTCAGTTCAACCGATGTGAGCTAATTTTTAGGGCCTATACAGGCCGACACTTACTTCTGTATCCTGTGAACGCCTACTGTACCTCTAGCCATGAAATACTAAGTTCTTTGCTGTCAGTTCAACCAATGTGAGCTCATTTTTGGGGCCTATACAGGCCGACACTTCTGTATCCTGTGAAAGCCTACTGTACCTCTAGTCATCAAAAACTAAGTACTTTGCTGTCAGTTCAAAATATGTGAGCCAATTTTGGAGCCTATACAGGCCGACACTTACTTCTGTATACTGTGTGAATGCCTAATGTACCTCAAGCCATCATATACTACGTTTTTTGCTGTCAGTTAAACCCATGTGAGCTAATTTTTGGAGCCTATACAGGCCGACACTTACTTCTGTATACTGTGTGAATGCTTAATGTACCTCTAGCCATCATATACTACGTTCTTTGCGGTCAGTTAAACCCATGAGAGCTAATTTTTGGAGCCTATACAGGCCGACACTTACTTCTGTATACTGTGAACGCCTACTGTACCTTTAGCCATCAAAAACAAAGTTCTTTGCTGTCAGTTCAAACCATGTGAGCTCATTTTTGGGGCCTATACAGGCAGACACTTACTTCTGTATACTGTGTGAATGCCTAATGTACCTCTAGCCATCATATACTACGTTCTTTGCTGTCAGGTAAACCCATGTGAGCTAATTTTTGGAGCCTATACAGGCCGACACTTACTTCTGTATACTGTGAACGCCTACTGTACCTCTAGCCATCAAAAATGAAGTTCTTTGCTGTCAGTTCAAACCATCTGAGCTATTTTTTGGAGCCTATACAGGCCGACACCTACTTCTGTATACTGTGAATGCCTACTGTATCTCTAGCCATCATATGCTACATTCTTTGCTGTAAGTTCAACCCATGTGAGCTAATTTTTGGGGCCTATACAGGGGACACATACTTCTGTATACTGTGTGAATTCCTAATGTACCTCTAGCCATCATATACTATGTTCTTTGCTGTCAGTTAAACCCATGTGAGCTAATTTTTGGAGCCTATACAGGCCGACAATTACTTCTGTATACTGTGTGAATGCCTAATGTACCTCTAGCCATCACATACTACGTTCTTTGCGGTCAGTTAAACCCATGTGAGCTAATTTTTGGAGACTATACAGGCCGACACTTACTTCTGTATACTGTGAACGCTTACTGTACCTCTAGCCATCAAAAACTAAGTTCTTTGCTGTCAGTTCAAACCATGTGAGCTAATTTTTGGGGCCTATACAGGCCAACACTTACTTCTGTATACTGTGTGAATGCCTAATGTACCTCTAGCCATCATATACTACATTCTTTGCTGTCAGGTAAACCCATGTGAGCTAATTTTTATAGCCTATACAGGCCGACACTTACTTCTGTATACTGTGAATGCCTACTGTACCTCTAGCCATCATATACTACGTTCTTAGCTGTCAGTTAAACCCATGTAAACAAATTTATGCAGCCTATACAGGCCGACACTTACTTATGTATTCTGTGAGAATGCCTAATGTACCTCTAGCCATCAAAAACTAAGTTCTTTGCTGTCAGTTCAAACGATGTCAGCTAGTTTTTGGAGCCTATACAGGCCGACACTTACTTCTGTATACTGTGAATGCCTACTGTACCTCTAGCCATCAAATACTAAGTTATTTGCTGTCAGTTCAACCCATGTAAGCTAATTTTTGCAGCCTATACAGGCCGACACTTACTTCTGTATACTGTGTGAATGCCTAATGTACCTCTAGCCATCATATACTACATTCTTTGCTGTCAGTTCAACCCGTGTGAGCTAATTTGTGGGGCCTATACAGGCCGACACTTACTTCTGTATCCTGTGAACGCCTACTGTACCACTAGCTATGAAATACTAAGTTCTTTGCTGTCAGTTCAACCAATGTGTACTAATTTTTGGGGCCTATACAGGCCGACACTTCTGTATCCTGTGAAAGCCTACTGTACCTCTAGCCATCAAAAACAAAGTTCTTTGCTGTCAGTTCAAACCATGTGAGCTATTTTTTGGAGCCTATACAGGCCAACACTTACTTCTGTATACTTTGAATGCCTACTGTACCTCTAGCCATCAAATACTAAGTTCTTTGCTGTCAGTTCAACTCATGTGAGCTAATTTTTGCAGCCTATACAGGCCGACACTTACTTCTGTATACTGTGTGAATGCCTAATGTACCTCTAGCCATCATATACTACGTTCTTTGCTGTCAGTTCATTCCATGTGAGATAATTTTTGGAGCCTATACAGGCCGACACTTACTTCTGTATACTGTGAACGCCTACTGTAGCTCTAGCCATCAAATACTAAGTTCTTTGCTGTCAGTTAAACCCATGTGAGCTAATTTTGGGAGCCTATACAGGCCAACACTTACTTCTGTATACTGTGAACACCTACTGTACCTCTTGCCATCAAAAACTAAGTTCTTTGCTGTCAGTTCAAACCATGTGAGCTAATTTTTGGAGCCTATACAGGCCGACACTTACTTCTGTATACTGTGAATGCCTACTGTACCTTTAGCCATCAAATGCTAAGTTCTTTGCTGTCAGTTCAACCCATGTAAGCTAATTTTTGCAGCCTATACAGTCCGACACTTACTTCTGTATACTGTGTGAATGCCTAACGTACCTCTAGCCATCATATACTAAGTTCTTTGCTGTCAGTTCAACCCATGTGAGCTAATTTTTGGGGCCTATACAGGCCGACACTTACTTCTGTATCCTGTGAACGCCTACTGTACCTCTAGCCATGAAATACTAAGTTCTTTGCTGTCAGTTCAACCAATGTGAGCTAATTTTTGGGGCCTATACAGGCCGACACTTACTTCTGTATACTGTAAACGCCTACTGTACCTCTAGCCATCAAAAACTAATTTCTTTGCTGTCAGTTCAAACCATGTGAGCTAATTTTTGCAGCCTATACATGCCGACACTTACTTCTGTATACTGTGTGAATGCCTAATGTACCTCTAGCCATCATATACTACATTCTTTGCTGTCAGTTCAACCCATGTGAGCTAATTTTTGGGGCCTATACAGGCCGACACTTACTTCTGTATCCTGTGAACGCCTACTGTACCTCTAGCCATGAAATACTAAGTTCTTTGCTGTCAGTTCAACCAATGTGAGCTAATTTTTGGGGCCTATACAGGCTGACACTTCTGTATCCTGTGAAAACCTACTGTACCTCTAGCCATGAAATACTAAGTTCTTTGCTGTCAGTTCAACCAATGTGAGCTAATTTTTGGGGCCTATAGAGGCCGACACTTCTGTATCCTGTGAAAGCCTACTGTACCTCTAGCCATCAAAAACTAAGTTCTTTGCTGTCAGTTCAAACCATGTGAGCTAATTTTTGGAGCCTATACAGGCCGACACTTACTTCTGTATACTGTGTGAATGCCTAATGTACCTCTAGCCATTATATACTACATTCTTTGCTGTCAGTTAAACCCATGTGAGCTAATTTTTGGAGCCTATACAGGCCGACACTTACTTCTGTATACTGTAAACGCCTACTGTACCTCTAGCCATCAAAAACTAATTTCTTTGCTGTCAGTTCAAACCATGTGAGCTAATTTTTGCAGCCTATACATGCCGACACTTACTTCTGTATACTGTGTGAATGCCTAATGTACCTCTAGCCATCGTATACTACATTCTTTGCTGTCAGTTCGACCCATGTGAGCTAATTTTTGGGGCCTATACAGGCCGACACTTACTTCTGTATCCTGTGAACGCCTACTGTACCTCTAGCCATGAAATACTAAGTTATTTGCTGTCAGTTCAACCAATGTGTGCTAATTTTTGGAGCCTATACAGGCCGACACGTCCTTCTGTATACTGTGTGAGTGCCTAATGTACCTCTAGCCATCAAATACTAAGTTCTTTGCTGTCAGTTTAACCCATGGAAGCAAATTTTTGCTGCCTATACAGGCCGACACTTACTTCTGTATACTGTGTGAATGCCTAATTTACCTCTAGCCATCAAATACTAAGTTCTTTGCTGTCAGTTAAACCAATGTGGGCTAATTTCAGGGGCCTTTTATGGCCGACACTTACTTCTGTATTATGTGAATGCCTAATGTACTTTCAGCCACAGAATACTACGCTCTTAGCTGTCAGTTAAACCCATGTGGGCTAATTTTTGGGGCCAATACTGGCCGACACTTACTTCTGTTACCTGTGAATGCCTAATGTACCTTCAGCCACAGAATACTACATTTTTTGCTGTCTGGTAAATGCATGTTAGCTAATTTTTGGGGCCTAGATTGGCCTACAACTTTTACAAGTGTATTTGTGTCATGCAACAATATTGCCTCATTTTCTGAGTGAAGTCTGGTACACACAGCGCCAAACTCACTGGCCAATTTTTTGAACTGGTGTGATACACCAATGCTCCCCCAATACCACATATTGAAGTGGGGTGTTATCTGAGTAAACTTTTACAAGTGTATTTGTGTCATGCAACAATATTGCCTTGTTTGCTGAGTGAAGTCTGGTACACACAGCGCCAAACTCACTGGCCAATGTTTTGAACTGGTGTTATACACCAATGCCCCCCCAATACCACATATTGAAGTGGGGTGTTATCTGAGTAAACTTTTACAAGTGTATTTGTGTCATGCAACAATATTGCCTCGTTTGCTGAGTGAAGTCTGGTACACACAGCGCCAAACTCACTGGCCAATGTTTTGAACTGGTGTGATACACCAATGCCCCCCCAATACCACATATTGAAGTGGGGTGTTATCTGAGTAAACTTTTACAAGTGTATTTGTGTCATGCAACAATATTGCCTCGTTTGCTGAGTGAAGTCTGGTACACACAGTGCCAAACTCACTGGCCAATGTTTTGAACTGGTGTGATACACCAATGCCCCCCCAATACCACATATTGAAGTGGGGTGTTATCTGAGTAAACTTTTACAAGTGTATTTGTGTCATGCAACAATATTGCCTCATTTGCTGAGTGAAGTCTGGTGCACACAGCGCCAAAATCACTGGCCCAATTTATTTAACTGGTGTGATACACCAATGCCCCCCCAATACCGCATATTGAAGTGGGGTGTTATTTAACAGTATAATATTCTAAGATTGTATTTTAGTCCTGCAAAAATTTGGACTCTTGCTGTGTTAACTGTGCTACACACAGTGACAACAGTTACTGGCCAATTATTTGTAGAACTGGCAGACTGACGGACCGGCAGATAGGGAGGAGAGGCAGGCAGAACTTGCATTGCAAAAGAGGTAGAAAGCAGACTACAAATGTATCAGGAGCGAGCCATCAACCATGTACAGTCACATCTGGCGCTCCCAGGACGCCGGCACATAGCTCCGCAGTGTGGGCTTTTTTTAATGTGTCCGTTGCTGACACCAGTGTTGCCATCTGCAGCCTTTGCAGTCAACGCATAAGTCTCAGTAAGCCCAACACTCACCTAGGGACAACCGCCTTGAGAAGGCACCTGAAATCCCATCACCAAGCCCAGTGGGTGCAACACCATCAGAACCCACAAAGCCACACTCCGTGCTCTCACCGTTCAGCCTCTTCTCCTTCTCCTGTCTCCTCACAGTTGTCCAACACTCCACTTTCCATGATGACGTCGTCACGTTGTTCTGGAAAAAGGCAGGCTTCTGTGGCTCAAATGTTGGAGCGTAAAAAAAGGTGTCCGACGTGTCCGACTACATCGGGTTAACTGCCAATGTGGACGCTCTGAGGAGTGATGAACCACTGGACTACTGGGTGGGCAGGCTTGACCCCTGACCAGAGCTTGCACAATTTGCAATGAAACTGTTGGCTTGCCCCCCGTCCAGTGTCCTGTCCAAAAGGACGTTCAGCGCAGCAGGGGGGATCGTGACCGATAAGCGCACTCGCCTAGCTCATGACAGTGTAGACTACCTCACATTTATAAAAATGAATGAGGCATGGATCTCTGAGGAATTCAACACATGTGACCACCAGTAGACCATGTTTCATAGAAATTCCTCATTACAGGCCACAAATATCTGCCAGACCGGCATCCGCCCACAACAATTCCTGGTCCTTGTCTTCGCTAAATACAGCGGCATAAAAGGCATTTCATGTCCATTGAATGGCTAATTTTTGGGGCCTATACAGGCCGACACTTACTGTTCTGTGTACTGTGAAGGCCTACTGTACCTCTAGCCATCAAATACTACGTTCTTTGCTATCAGTTCAACCCATGTGAGCTAATTTTTGCAGCCTATACAGGCCGACACTTCTGTATACTGTGTGAATTCCTAATGTACCTCTAGCCATCATATACTACGTTCTTTGCTGTCAGTTCAACCCATGTGAGCTAATTTTTGGGGCCTATACAGGCAGACACTTACTTCTGTATACTGTGTGAATGCCTAATGTACCTCTAGCCATCATATACTACGTTCTTTGCAGTCAGTTAAACCCATGTGAGCTAATTTTTGCATCCTATACAGGCCGATACTTATTTCTGTATACTGTGTGAATGCCTCCTGTACCTCTAGCAATCATATACTACTTTCTTTGCTGTCAGTTCAACCGATGTGAGCTAATTTTTAGGGCCTATACAGGCCGACACTTACTTCTGTATCCTGTGAACGCCTACTGTACCTCTAGCCATGAAATACTAAGTTCTTTGCTGTCAGTTCAACCAATGTGAGCTCATTTTTGGGGCCTATACAGGCCGACACTTCTGTATCCTGTGAAAGCCTACTGTACCTCTAGTCATCAAAAACTAAGTACTTTGCTGTCAGTTCAAAATATGTGAGCCAATTTTGGAGCCTATACAGGCCGACACTTACTTCTGTATACTGTGTGAATGCCTAATGTACCTCAAGCCATCATATACTACGTTTTTTGCTGTCAGTTAAACCCATGTGAGCTAATTTTTGGAGCCTATACAGGCCGACACTTACTTCTGTATACTGTGTGAATGCTTAATGTACCTCTAGCCATCATATACTACGTTCTTTGCGGTCAGTTAAACCCATGAGAGCTAATTTTTGGAGCCTATACAGGCCGACACTTACTTCTGTATACTGTGAACGCCTACTGTACCTTTAGCCATCAAAAACAAAGTTCTTTGCTGTCAGTTCAAACCATGTGAGCTCATTTTTGGGGCCTCTACAGGCCGACACTTACTTCTGTATACTGTGTGAATGCCTAATGTACCTCTAGCCATCATATACTACGTTCTTTGCTGTCAGGTAAACCCATGTGAGCTAATTTTTGGAGCCTATACAGGCCGACACTTACTTTTGTATACTGTGAACGCCTACTGTACCTCTAGCCATCAAAAATGAAGTTCTTTGCTGTCAGTTCAAACCATCTGAGCTATTTTTTGGAGCCTATACAGGCCGACACCTACTTCTGTATACTGTGAATGCCTACTGTATCTCTAGCCATCATATGCTACATTCTTTGCTGTAAATTCAACCCATGTGAGCTAATTTTTGGGGCCTATACAGGGGACACATACTTCTGTATACTGTGTGAATTCCTAATGTACCTCTAGCCATCATATACTATGTTCTTTGCTGTCAGTTAAACCCATGTGAGCTAATTTTTGGAGCCTATACAGGCCGACAATTACTTCTGTATACTGTGTGAATGCCTAATGTACCTCTAGCCATCATATACTACATTCTTTGCGGTCAGTTAAACCCATGTGAGCTAATTTTTGGAGCCTATACAGGCCGACACTTACTTCTGTATACTGTGAACGCTTACTGTACCTCTAGCCATCAAAAACTAAGTTCTTTGCTGTCAGTTCAAACCATGTGAGCTAATTTTTGGGGCCTATACAGGCCAACACTTACTTCTGTATACTGTGTGAATGCCTAATGTACCTCTAGCCATCATATACTACATTCTTTGCTGTCAGGTAAACCCATGTGAGCTAATTTTTATAGCCTATACAGGCCGACACTTACTTCTGTATACTGTGAATGCCTACTGTACCTCTAGCCATCATATACTACGTTCTTAGCTGTCAGTTAAACCCATGTAAACAAATTTATGCAGCCTATACAGGCCGACACTTACTTATGTATTCTGTGAGAATGCCTAATGTACCTCTAGCCATCAAAAACTAAGTTCTTTGCTGTCAGTTCAAACGATGTCAGCTAGTTTTTGGAGCCTATACAGGCCCACACTTACTTCTGTATACTGTGAATGCCTACTGTACCTCTAGCCATCAAATACTAAGTTATTTGCTGTCAGTTCAACCCATGTAAGCTAATTTTTGCAGCCTATACAGGCCGACACTTACTTCTGTATACTGTGTGAATGCCTAATGTACCTCTAGCCATCATATACTACATTCTTTGCTGTCAGTTCAACCCGTGTGAGCTAATTTGTTGGGCCTATACAGGCCGACACTTACTTCTGTATCCTGTGAATGCCTACTGTACCACTAGCTATGAAATACTAAGTTCTTTGCTGTCAGTTCAACCAATGTGTACTAATTTTTGTGGCCTATACAGGCCGACACTTCTGTATCCTGTGAAAGCCTACTGTACCTCTAGCCATCAAAAACAAAGTTCTTTGCTGTCAGTTCAAACCATGTGAGCTATTTTTTGGAGCCTATACAGGCCAACACTTACTTCTGTATACTTTGAATGCCTACTGTACCTCTAGCCATCAAATACTAAGTTCTTTGCTGTCAGTTCAACTCATGTGAGCTAATTTTTGCAGCCTATACAGGCCGACACTTACTTCTGTATACTGTGTGAATGCCTAATGTACCTCTAGCCATCATATACTACGTTCTTTGCTGTCAGTTCATTCCATGTGAGATAATTTTTGGAGCCTATACAGGCCGACACTTACTTCTGTATACTGTGAACGCCTACTGTAGCTCTAGCCATCAAATACTAAGTTCTTTGCTGTCAGTTAAACCCATGTGAGCTAATTTTGGGAGCCTATACAGGCCAACACTTACTTCTGTATACTGTGAACACCTACTGTACCTCTTGCCATCAAAAACGAAGTTCTTTGCTGTCAGTTCAAACCATGTGAGCTAATTTTTGGAGCCTATACAGGCCGACACTTACTTCTGTATACTGTGAATGCCTACTGTACCTTTAGCCATTAAATGCTAAGTTCTTTGCTGTCAGTTCAACCCATGTAAGCTAATTTTTGCAGCCTATACAGTCCGACACTTACTTCTGTATACTGTGTGAATGCCTAATGTACCTCTAGCCATCATATACTAAGTTCTTTGCTGTCAGTTCAACCCATGTGAGCTAATTTTTGGGGCCTATACAGGCCGACACTTACTTCTGTATCCTGTGAACGCCTACTGTACCTCTAGCCATGAAATACTAAGTTCTTTGCTGTCAGTTCAACCAATGTGAGCTAATTTTTGGGGCCTATAGAGGCCGACACTTCTGTATCCTGTGAAAGCCTACTGTACCTCTAGCCATCAAAAACTAAGTTCTTTGCTGTCAGTTCAAACCATGTGAGCTAATTTTTGGAGCCTATACAGGCCGACACTTACTTCTGTATACTGTGTGAATGCCTAATGTACCTCTAGCCATTATATACTACATTCTTTGCTGTCAGTTAAACCCATGTGAGCTAATTTTTGGAGCCTATACAGGCCGACACTTACTTCTGTATAATGTAAACGCCTACTGTACCTCTAGCCATCAAAAACTAATTTCTTTGCTGTCAGTTCAAACCATGTGAGCTAATTTTTGCAGCCTATACATGCCGACACTTACTTCTGTATACTGTGTGAATGCCTAATGTACCTCTAGCCATCGTATACTACATTCTTTGCTGTCAGTTCAATCCATGTGAGCTAATTTTTGGGGCCTATACAGGCCGACACTTACTTCTGTATCCTGTGAACGCCTACTGTACCTCTAGCCATGAAATACTAAGTTATTTGCTGTCAGTTCAACCAATGTGTGCTAATTTTTGGAGCCTATACAGGCCGACACGTCCTTCTGTATACTGTGTGAGTGCCTAATGTACCTCTAGCCATCAAATACTAAGTTCTTTGCTGTCAGTTTAACCCATGGAAGCAAATTTTTGCTGCCTATACAGGCCGACACTTACTTCTGTATACTGTGTGAATGCCTAATTTACCTCTAGCCATCAAATACTAAGTTCTTTGCTGTCAGTTAAACCAATGTGTGCTAATTTCAGGGGCCTTTTATGGCCGACACTTACTTCTGTATTATGTGAATGCCTAATGTACTTTCAGCCACAGAATACTACGCTCTTAGCTGTCAGTTAAACCCATGTGGGCTAATTTTTGGGGCCAATACTGGCCGACACTTACTTCTGTTACCTGTGAATGCCTAATGTACCTTCAGCCACAGAATACTACATTTTTTGCTGTCTGGTAAATGCATGTTAGCTAATTTTTGGGGCCTAGAATGGCCGACACTTACTTCTTTATCCTGTGAATGCCTAATTTTTCAGACTGGAAATGAAAAACAATGGGTCTGTAAAGGTTCCGCCAAATTGTGGAATGGATTGGGACTCATTTTACAGATGTGTGAATGGACCCTATATGTATTAGACATGTATTTACCAGCTGCTGTCAGTTCTGGCTGATTCATGAAAAAAAAAAAAATATATTTTTTGCTGTAAAAAAAAAAAAAATTAGGGCAACTTTTTCAATTGCAATACTTCTGTTATGACATTGTCCATGTACTGGGACTATTTGTGCACAGCTAGTACGTCTTTTGTGGCTGCAAATATGACCTAAAGGTTTTTGAAGTTCACCTCCCATGAAAGTCAATGGGGCCTGGCGCAAACTCGCGGTTCGCGGACTTTTGAGAAAATTTGCGGCTGAGGTTCGCGAACCGCCCCGGCCGATGTTCTTCCATCACTACACATAATGTGATACCATAAGGATTAAAAACACTTTATTGACACATACTCTATTTAAAATACTGTATTTATAATACACAGCCAAACGCATTGGTAGATGCTATCCGATAAGCTGCTGAATGTTGATGGTCGACTCACACAGAACCTGGTTCCATACCAATGCGTTTTGTGGAACTGAAAACTTCTTCCAGAGGATAATCAGGCCATGTATGTGTTTTACACTTGTGCTAAATAGTTCCCATATTGTATGAACACATGATTAAAGAATGTAGACATACAGAATGCTAGAGATCTTTCCATCATAATCCATAAAAGAAACCAAAGCCCATACATAAAATCTTAAATTAAGAAAACACTTTAAAAAAAATGATGAGTTAAAATAATTGTTAAAAACTTCTAAAAAATGTATGAATTAAAATGTATTACATAATCCATTAAAAATGCATGATATATAATATTTTATTACATAAAAATGATATAATAAATGTCACTAATAAAAATACAAGTGAAAACTAAGAAACTGACAAATTCATACTTATACCTCTATAGAATCCTCAATATTCAATCAAATAGTACATTCAACCAAATAAAATGTTATATTTGATCGAAAATGATAAACCAAAATATAGCAATCACAATTAATTTACATATACATACACATAATGTGCAGAAAAGGCCTGCAAAAGGTGCCAAAAACATGATATCCATCAAACGCAGATCGAACAACAGGCATAAAGAAAATAAATAGGTTTAACTAAAAATCACTTATAAAGCAATTGATATCAAATTGTACATTGAGGCCCCTTAGGTGAAGAGTAGCCATAGTGTAAATCTATTATGTTTCTTTCTGTCATATATATCGTACTCTATTTATCCCCCTCCAATACAGTCTTACACATTCAGAACCCCAAATTGTTAACTGATGGTATCTCTATTTTGCACTTCGCTATAATGAAGAATGATGCTATAATTTTTGTATCCCAGCTGGAGATTTTGAATGTGTGCATACATACATAGTTTTTAAGAGGTGTTTTAGTACTCTCAATGTATTGAAGCCCACATGGGCACTGCAGAGTCTATACTACATGTGTAGTGTCAAATGATATAAAGTCCTGAATTCTAAATGTTTGTCCCCCTTGAGTAGACAGAAATTTTTATTTATTTTCACATTTACCCTATTTGTCTTATAACCTCTACATTTCCCATACATTAAAAAAACCTTATTGATCTAAAAAAGCACTTGTCCTTCTTAGAGGATTTAAAATATTTTGCACCACCCTACTACCAAAATTAGGGGCTTTCTAATAAATAAACTTGGGGATGCCCAGGAGGGATGGGCCAAGTGTCTAATCATTTAAGAGAATGGGTCAATATTTTTTTTAGATATCTTCTTCTTCCTTTTATTGTATACTGAACCCCATGATAAAACTCCATTGAGCCACATCAATTTTAGAATCCACTAAGAGTTTCAGTTCGAATATTTTTTTCCCTCAGTAGCTGTAATTTATCATTGATCACCTTGCTAGTTTTATTATTTGGGTAACCTTTTTCAATAAACATATCTCTCAATGTATTCACTTAATTATATAACATATTTGGCCCTTTGGGATATTATATAGCCATTATGGGTGGTGGCCACTATCGATGGATAGATAGATGTTGATGGATTTGATGGGGGAGCTCATGACCATAATGAGGATGGTATTGACACAGCCCCAAATGATCCACAATGGCTCAAAGACATATTTAGACAGAATAAGGGTGGATAAAGCACCTGGACCAGATGGCATCCACCCGCACATCCTAAAATAATCTAGCGCTGTCATTTCAAAGCCTTTGTTTCAAAATTTTAGGGACTTGTTAAGGACTGGAATAGTAAGCCGGATTGGCGTAGGGCCAATGTGGTGCCTATATTGTAAAAGGGATCAAAAACTTTGCCAAGTATCTATAGACCTGTTAGTTTAGCTTCTATAGCCGGGAAGATACTGGAGAGTTTAATAAAAGACCACATCGATGAGTACTTGCTGGAAAAAATATTTTAAGCAACAGACAACATGGATTCATGAAAGGCAGAAGTTGTCAAACAAACCTGATTTCTTTTAATGAGGAGGTAAGTAAAACCTTGGACAGAGGGGTGGCTGTGGACATAGTATACTTGGATTTTGCAAAAGCGTTTGACACAGTTCCCAGGGCTGGCCTTTGGGGTGTGCGAGCTGTGCGGCCGCACAGGGCCATGGGCAACAAGGGCGCCGTGCGGCCATCACAGCTCGCAGAGGATCAGGCTGAGCTGTGTGAGAGATACGCGGCTGCACAGCGGGAGGTGAGCGGCGACTGCGGCCTGGACAGGGTTAACACAGGCCGCGGCCGCCGATTACCTCCCGCTGTGCAGCCGCGCCTCGATCACCTATTGCTGCAGTGAGGCGAGTTGTGTATCTCTCACACAGCTCAGCCTGATCCTTCCACGGAATCCACGCTGACTTCCTGCCCACACATCCCCGGGTTGTGTGGGCGGGTGGGAGCAGGAGAAGGGCGGGGCGAGGAGGAGCTGACGATCTCTCCTCTGGCGTCAGTGCAGGGAGGGAGGAGAGATCGTCAGCTCCTCCTCGCCCCGCCCCTTCTCCTCCTCCCGCCCGCCCACACTCCCGGGGATGTGTGGGCGGGAAGTTTAAAGAAAAAAAAAGCTGCAGACAAAGTAAAGTAAGTGACATCTCTCTCCTTCAAAAAATGTAAGGGGGGGTCTGTGATGTAAGGGGGGGCTCTATGTGTGCGGGGGGGGGGGCCTCTGTGTGAGGGGGGCTATGTGTGGGGGTCTGTGATGTAAGGGGGGGCTCTCTGATGTGTGGGGGGGGCTCTGTGTGGGGGGGGCTTTTTGTGGGGGGTCTGTGATGTAAGGGGGGGCTCTCTGATGTGGGGGGCTCCGTGGGGAGGGGGGTCTGATGTAAGGGGGGCTTTTTGTGGGGGGGTCTCTGATGTGAGGATGTGAGGGGGGCTTTGTGTGTGTGTGTGTGTGTAGGGGGGCTTTGTGTAAGGGGGTCTCTGATGTGCGGGGCTCCGTGGGGAGGGGGGGTCTGATGTAAGGGGGGCTTTGGGTCGGGGGTCTCTGATGTGAGGGGGGCTCTGTGTGGGGGGTCTCTGATGTGAGGGGGGCTTTGTGTCGGGGGTCTCTGATGTGAGGGGGGCTCTGTGTGTGGGGTCTCTGATGTAAGGGGGCTCTGTGTCGGGGGTCTCTGATGTAAGGGGGGCTTTGGGTCGGGGGTCTCTAATGTAAGGGGGGCTCTGTGTGGGGGGTCTCTGATGTGAGGGGGGCTTTGTGTCGGGGGTCTCTGATATGAGGGGGGCTCTGTGTGTGGGGTCTCTGATGTAAGGGGGCTCTGTGTTGGGGGTCTCTGATGTAAGGGGGGCTTTGGGTCGGGGGTCACTGATGTAAGGGGGGCTCTGTGTGGGGGGTCTCTGATGTGAGGGGGGCTCTGTGTGGGGGGTCTCTGATGTAAGGGGGGCTTTGGGTTGGGGGTCTCTGATCTGAGGGGGGCTCTGTGTGGGGGGTCTCTGATATAAGGGGGGCTTTGTGTCGGGGGGTCTCTGATGTGAGGGGGGCTTTGTGTCAGGGGTCTCTGATGTGAGGGGGGCTTTGTGTGGGGGGTCTCTGATGTGAGGGGGGCTTTGGGTCGGGGGTCTCTGATGTAAGGGGGGCTCTGTGTGGGGGGTCTCTGATGTTAGGGGGGCTTTGTGTCGGGGGTCTCTGATGTGAGGGGGGCTCTGTGTGTGGGGTCTCTGATGTAAGGGGGCTCTGTGTCGGGGGTCTCTGATGTAAGGGGGGCTTTGGGTCGGGGGTCTCTGATGTAAGGAGGGCTCTGTGTGGGGGGTCTCTGATGTGAGGGGGGCTCTGTGTGGAGGGTCTCTGATGTAAGGGGGGCTTTGTGTCGGGGGTCTCTGATGTGAGGGGGGCTCTGTGTGGGGGGTCTCTGATGTGAGGGAGGCTCTGTGTGGGGGGTCTCTGATGTAAGGGGGGCTTTGGGTCAGGGGTCTCTGATGTGAGGGGGGCTCTGTGTGGGGGGTCTCTGATATAAGGGGGGCTTTGTGTCGGGGGTCTCTGATGTGAGGGGGGCTTTTTGTCGGGGGTCTCTGATGTGAGGGGGGCTCTGTGTGGGGGGTCTCTGATGTGAGGGGGGCTTTGGGTCGGGGGTCTCTGATGTGAGGGGGGCTTTGTGTTGGGGGTCTCTGATGTGAGGGGGGCTCTGTGTGTGGGGTCTCTGATGTAAGGGGGCTCTGTGTCGGGGGTCTCTGATGTAAGGGGGGCTTTGGGTCGGGGGTCTCTAATGTAAGGGGGGCTCTGTGTGTGGGGTCTCTGATGTGAGGGGGGCTTTGTGTCGGGGGTCTCTGATGTGAGGGGGGCTCTGTGTGTGGGGTCTCTGATGTAAGGGGGCTCTGTGTTGGGGGTCTCTGATGTAAGGGGGGCTTTGGGTCGGGGGTCTCTGATGTAAGGGGGGCTCTGTGTGGGGGGTCTCTGATGTGAGGGGGGCTCTGTGTGGGGGGTCTCTGATGTAAGGGGGGCTTTGGGTCGGGGGTCTCTGATGTGAGGGGGGCTCTGTGTGGGGGGTCTCTGATATAAGGGGGGCTTTGTGTCGGGGGTCTCTGATGTGAGGGGGGCTTTGTGTCAGGGGTCTCTGATGTGAGGGGGGCTTTGTGTGGGGGGTCTCTGATGTGAGGGGGGCTTTGGGTCGGGGGTCTCTGATGTAAGGGGGGCTCTGTGTGGGGGGTCTCTGATGTGAGGGGGGCTTTGTGTCGGGGGTCTCTGATGTGAGGGGGACTCTGTGTGTGGGGTCTCTGATGTAAGGGGGGCTTTGGGTCAGGGGTCTCTGATGTGAGGGGGGCTCTGTGTGGGGGTCTCTGATATAAGGGGGGCTTTGTGTCGGGGGTCTCTGATGTGAGGGGGGCTTTTTGTCGGGGGTCTCTGATGTGAGGGGGGCTCTGTGTGGGGGGTCTCTGATGTGAGGGGGGCTTTGGGTCGGGGGTCTCTGATGTGAGGGGGGCTTTGTGTTGGGGGTCTCTGATGTGAGGGGGGCTCTGTGTGTGGGGTCTCTGATGTAAGGGGGGCTTTGTGTGGGGGGTCTCTGATGTAAGGGGGGCTCTTATGTAAGGGGGGCTAAGTTATTAGTGATCATAAAAAAGAAAAGTCAAATAAAGTGCAAAAAAGGTGCAAGAAAATTCGCACGGGGGGGGGCGCCACGGGATTAGCTCGCACAGGGCGCCTGATCACCTAAGGCCGGCCCTGACAGTTCCCCACACACGGCTAATGTGTAAGGTAAAGTCTACAGGCTTGGAAAGGTCAGTTTGTAAAAGGATAGAAAATTGGCTAAAAGATAGAATTCAGAGAGTAGTGGTTAATGATCTTAAAAAGGATATTGCGGAACTGGAGAAAGTGCAGAGAAGGGCAACCAAACTGATAAGAGGCATGGAGGAGCTCAGGTATGAGAAAATATTAGAAGAACTGAATTTATTTTCTCTTGAGATGAGATTAAGGGGGGATATGATCAACATGTATAAATACATAGGGGGTCCATAAAGTGAACTTGGTGTTGAGTTATTCACTTTAAGGTCAACACAGATGACAAGGGGTCACTCTTTAATTCTAGAGGAATCAGATTTTGCCTCCAATTATGGAAAGGTTTCTTCGCTGTAAGAGCTGTGAAAATGTGGAATAGACTCACTTCAGAGGTGGTTCTGGCTAGCTCACTAGTGTAACGCTCCTGCGTTTTATGTATGATGTGGATTTTCAGCTGCAGAAATATTCCACTTCAGTAGTCATGTAGAGAAACGCTGAGACACCATTCCCAACTCTCAATGACTCATCATGTGTGGATGATCTCAATTCAGCAAGTAAATACACACACTCAATAAGATGTTTCCTAGAGTGACTTATGTATATAGTAACACAGTCATGATAGGCTGAAGAGACAGGTTGGGTAGAGATGGTAGATGACAGACACTTGAAAGGAAATGTTCTTGAAAATAAGATAGTAGCAGATGGGATGCAGATAGGTTTAGCAATCATGTATGGTAGCAGATGACAGAGTAGCAGGTGGACATACAAGAGAGATCAACCCAGTGCAAGAACAGGTGGTAGTAGGCTCAAGAGCTAGCAATCTTTGATAATGCAGATGTAGTAATAGTCCTTAGTATGCAGAGCTAGATAGTGTAAGCTTTAGTATGAAAGTTATAAAGGTTTCCCCTGTGGGGTACTTATCACTAATAGCAATGTAGTAGAGGAGAGGTTCGGCAAGAGCGGATGATCTGGTAGCGGGATACAGGGATCAGCGCAGCGTGGTTCCGACAGCGAGGTATGCTTGCAAGCATGAGAGCTTCAAGACAGGTTAGCATCAAGGCACAAAGCAGTTTGAACGAACACATGTGAGTGAGAGCCGGCGATCTAAATAGCCATCCAGTCCGGCGCTCAGTGATGACAGCATCAGTCTTAAAGGTGTATGCGCACCTTACCAAAAGAGAATGGTGGGGCGCATACACTTATGAAAGAGTAATTAGGGTACCCAAAGGTACCAGAACATTACAGTACCCCCCCCTTAAGGCCGGCTCCTGAAGGCCTCTGGAGCTGGTTTGTCTGGGTACTTCGCATGAAAATTGCGGATTAATCTAGAGGCATGTATGTCAGAGGTGTTTAGCCAGGTGTCGTCTTGGGGCCCATAGTTCTTCCATCGAACCAAGTACTGAAGTCTTCCTCTGTGGATACGAGAATCCAGAATCTCTTTTATCTCATATTCTTCTCCACCTTCAACTTGTACAGGAGGAGGAGGTGGGATAGTAGGCCTTATTCCTTGGTCAGGAACATGGGGCTTCAGTAGCGACACATGGAAAATGGGATGTATTTTGAGGTCTATTGGCAATGTAAGCTGTACTGCAGCTTTTCCAATAAGTTTCTTGATTGGGAAAGGTCCCAAGAACAGAGGTCCAAGCTTTTTGCTAGGGATTTTCAGTCTTAAATTTTTTGTTGAGAGCCAAACGAGGTCCCCGATAGCGTACTGAGGAGAAGGCCTTCTGCGAAGATCATAGTACTTCTTTTGTTGACTGTGAGCGTGTGCAATGGTAGTATTAAGCAAACCCAGAGAGTCCTTTATTTGGGTAAGATAGTCTGAGGCTACTGGGTTATTTGAAGGAAGGATGCGTGGTGGAAGAATAGAGGGATGAAACCCATAGTTCAAGTAGAACGGACTCTGCTTGGTCGTACTGTGGGTTGCGTTGTTGTAGGCAAATTCTGCCAGAGGGAGAAGATCCACCCAATCATCCTGTTGGTAAGAAGTGTAACAACGTAAATATTGCTCGATGCATTGGTTGACTCTTTCAGTCTGTCCGTTGGTCTGCGGATGGTAAGGAGAAGTGAGCTTCCGCTCGATCCGTAGTATGTGACATAGTTCTTGCCAGAACTTGGAAATAAATTGTGATCCACGGTCAGACAGAAGAGTTTTTGGGATACCATGTAACTTAAAGACATGTTTCATCAGGAGTTCTTCCGTTTGTTTGGACGAAGGTAGTCTGCGAATAGCAATGAAATGTGCCATTTTTGTCAGATGGTCCACTGACACTAAGATGGTATTAAATCCTTTGGAAGGAGGCAATTCCACTATAAAGTCCAAGGACACAACTTCCCATGGAGTTTGGGGTATTGGTAGACTGCATAGTAGACCGGATGGTCTCGTAGTGTCAATTTTGGACCTGGCACAGACATTGCATGAAGAGACGAATTTTTGTATAGATGTTTTCATGTCAGGCCACCAGAATTGCCTGGTAATCAGATTAAGAGTCTTTGTCATACCCATATGTCCTGCCATAGGCACATCATGCGATAATTCCAAGATCTTGGTGCGTATGGTAGGTGGTATGTAAAGTTTGTCGTTGTAGTAGAGGAAGCCTTCTGCATCAGTATTTAGTTGTGGTGGGGGTGAATCCAAACTTATACCATGCAAAACCTCTTCCTTCAAGGAACGGACAACTCCAATAATGCGTTTGTGAGGTATTATAGGAACGGAAGGGATTTCGAAGCAGTTTTCTTCAGCTAGTCGTGATAGTGCATCCGCCTTTTTGTTCTTATCTGCAGGTGTGTAGGTCACTAGGAAGTTAAACCTTAGAAAGAATAGTGACCATCGTACCTGTCGGTGCGAGAGAGTTTTGTTAGTCTGAAGATATTGGAGATTTTTATGGTCCGTGTATATAAGTATTGGTAATTGGGTGCCTTCGAGTAGATGTCGCCAATTCTCCAGAGCCAATTTTATAGCAAGCAGTTCCTTTTCACCCACGGGGTAATTTATCTCTGGACTGCTTAGGGATTTAGAAAAAAAGGCGACTGGATGAAGTGGTGAAGTGTGAGTTGGTCGTTGGGAGAGTATTGCTCCTACTGCCATGTTTGACGCATCTACTTCCAGAATGTATTGGAGGGATGGGTCTGGATGGCGTAGTATGGGAGCAGAAGTAAACCTTGTCTTTAACAGGTGAAAAGCTTTATTTGCTTCATCTGACCATTTGAATGTTTTTTTAATGCTAGTGAGCTGTGTGAGGGGTCTCACAATGGCAGAGAAGTTTCTAATGAACTTCCTGTAGAAATTCGAAAATCCAAGGAATCGCTGTAGCGCCTTGCGTGTGGTTGGTGTAGGCCAATCCTGAATGCAGGATATCTTACTCATGTCCATCTCGATTCCTGTTTTGGATATGATGTAGCCTAGAAAGAGTACCTCTTCTTTATGAAACAAGCATTTTTTCAGTTTCACATAAAGGTTGTGTGCAAGCAATCTCGATAATACTAGTCTTACATGTCTTATGTGTTCAGACAGGGATCGTGAATATATAAGTATATCTTCCAGATATACCACAACACAGACATCTAGTAAGTCTCTGAAAATATCGTTTATAAATCGTTGAAAAACTGCAGGGGCGTTGCATAGCCCGAATGGCATTACAAGATATTCGAACAATCCGTATCTGGTTCTGAATGCAGTCTTCCACTCGTGTCCATCACGGATTCGAATGAGATTGTATGCTCCTTTCAGGTCCAATTTTGAAAAATAGGTAGCTCCACGCACCTGCTCAATGAGCTCAGGGATAAGCGGTAGAGGATAGCGATCTTTTATTGTAATAGCATTCAATTGCCTATAGTCGATGATAGGCCTGAGACTTGAGTCCTTATTGCGGACAAAAAAGAGTCCTGCTCCTGTGGAAGAAGTGGAAGGTCTAATAAAACCTTTTTCCAAATTCTCATCCAAATAGTCTTTGAGATGGGAAAGTTAATCCTGTGAAAGAGGATAAACATGACCGAACGGCAATTTGCTATTTGGGAGTAGATCAATGCTACAATCATAGTCTCGATGGGGAGGTAGTGCTTGAGCATTTTTCTCAAGAAAAACCTCAGAGAGATCCTGATAACATAGTGGTGCAATCTCATCTGTCACCACAGACAGGATTTTCCCGAAAGACGGGAGGTTACACGTACCCTCGCAATAGCAAGAGAGGAAGGTCAGGGTCCGTTCCTTCCAATCTATGGTTGGTTGATATGTGTGTGCAACCAGGGAAGTCCCAAAACAATGGGAAAGTGGGGTGAAGGTATTAGATCGAAGGTAGTGGTCTCCATATGAGACCCGTTAGTAGTGACTAGGGAGTGCCTGTGTCTGATCAGTGATCGGACCAGAGGATAAAGGAACACCGTTAATAAGACTCACTGAGACAGGTTTAAGTTTAGAAATAATAGGAACTTTATTTAAAGCAGCAAAACGTATGTCAATATAATTTCCACAAGATCCTGTGTCAATCATGGCCTTAGTAGTAATCCTTTTCTGGTCCCACTGTAATGTTAAGCAAACAGAAAGGTAAGGGTTAGTGATTGAAGTTGTCAATCCCCCTAGGAGGACATGTGAACACTCACCCTTCTTTTTGTAGACTAGGGGACAGACGTTTATCTTGTGATCCGGGGATGCACAGTACAAGCAGAGATTACCAGATCGTCTTCTGGCTCTTTCCATAGTTGATAGAGGTGGGCGTATGGTTCCTACCTCCATAGGAACGGGGTCAACGGCCGAAATCCGAGAAGAACTGGATAATGGCATTCCCATTTTCTCAACCTTTCTTTCTTGTAGTCTTCTATCTATGGTGATACTGAGTTGTATCACTGCATCCAGGGTTTTTGGCAGATCCGCTCGGGCGAGCTCGTCTTTAACGGCCTCTGATAGGCCAAGCCTAAATTGGGATTTTTTAGAGATGCATCATTCAATTCTGAATCAAGGGTCCATCTCTTGAATTCTGCGACAAAGTCTTCTACAGGTCTCCCACCTTGTTTCAAGGATCTTAATTGAAGATCGGCAGTACTCTGCCTATTGGGATCATCATATAGGCTAGTGAGTTCTTCTAGGAACAAGGCATAGGAGTTGAGAAGCTGGTCGCTTTTCTCAAAAAGAGAGTCTGCCCAGGCCCGAGGATCGCCTGTTAGGTAAGAAATAATAGTACAAACCTTAATGTGATCAGTAAGGTAGGTACGGGGTTTTAGCAAGAAAAGTAACTCACATGCGTTTTTAAATTCGCAAAATTTTTTGCGATCACCTGTAAATACCAAAGGAGGATTTATTTTGGGTTCAGGGGACTGAGCAGTGGTAAGTTGTGTCAGTCTAATTACCTGCTGCGACAGAGCCTGATTGTCTTCTTTTAATTCAGCAAGTGCGTGTATTAACGCAGGTACTTGCTGTTTTAATTGTGTCATCTGAGTGGTTATTTCTGCTGAATCCATTTGTGGTTCGTTCAATCTGTAACGCTCCTGCGTTTTATGTATGATGTGGATTTTCAGCTGCAGAAATATTCCACTTCAGTAGTCATGTAGAGAAACGCTGAGACACCATTCCCAACTCTCAATGACTCATCATGTGTGGATGATCTCAATTCAGCAAGTAAATACACACACTCAATAAGATGTTTCCTAGAGTGACTTATGTATATAGTAACACAGTCATGATAGGCTGAAGAGACAGGTTGGGTAGAGATGGTAGATGACAGACACTTGAAAGGAAATGTTCTTGAAAATAAGATAGTAGCAGATGGGATGCAGATAGGTTTAGCAATCATGTATGGTAGCAGATGACAGAGTAGCAGGTGGACATACAAGAGAGATCAACCCAGTGCAAGAACAGGTGGTAGTAGGCTCAAGAGCTAGCAATCTTTGATAATGCAGATGTAGTAATAGTCCTTAGTATGTAGAGCTAGATAGTGTAAGCATTAGTATGAAAGTTATAAAGGTTTCCCCTGTGGGGTACTTATCACTAATAGCAATGTAGCAGAGGAGAGGTTCAGCAAGAGCGGATGATCCGGTAGTGGGATACAGGGATCAGCGCAGCGTGGTTCCGACAGCGAGGTATGCTTGCAAGCATGAGAGCTTCAAGACAGGTTAGCATCAAGGCACAAAGCAGTTTGAACGAACACATGTGAGTGAGAGCCGGCGATCTAAATAGCCATCCAGTCCGGCGCTCAGTGATGACAGCATCAGTCTTAAAGGTGTATGCGCACCTTACCAAAAGAGAATGGTGGGGCGCATACACTTATGAAAGGTACCAGAACATTACAACTAGATTGCTTTCAAAAGGCCTGGATTCTTTCCTTGGTGTACATAATATAAATGGGTACTAATATTTATAGGTAAAGTTGATCAAGGGAATATCCGATTGCCTCACGGGGGATCAGGAAGGAAATTTATTCCCCCTGCTGTAGCAAATTGGATCATGCTTTGCTGGGGTTTTTTCACCTTCCTCTGGATCAATGGCGTGTATAGGATTGTGTATATGGAATTTTATGGTCGGATTTTCTTTACTGTTTTTTGTTTTTTTTTATATTGGTTGAGCCAGATGGACCTGTGTCTTTTTTCAACCTCACTAACTATGTAACTATGGTTTTATTAATCACCAATAGTATCTGTAGGGATAGGTGATTCTGCCTAGGTTTGATTTGCCAAGGATTCTGCAAATCCTGTCTGAAATTCAGTGAACCTGAACAGCAAATTTCATCCCATTCCAATCCTGTAATTACCATTTAAAGGGCTAATAGGCAAACTATTGTCCAAAAATTGCATGGGAGGATAGGCTCTGTCATTAGGCACTCATACCAATGCAAACAACATTTTTTTTAAATACCATACAATTGGGAATGGGTCTTTTTATTTGGCTTTTAAGGAAACCTTGAAAATGCACAAATTCTGCAAAAACATGCTTGGTGGATGCTGTTACGGAACAGAACATATTTTTACTAATAATCTCAGTGACAACAGACTGGCCAGTGCATATTGAGCTGCAGAATTGATTTTTGTCTTTTACAATTAGCTGGGCTTACAGCACTCATTTCAGATTAATTTCAGTTTGAAAAAATATTCTTTTCTCAGGTAACTTTACAATTGTGATATGCTTTTTTGTCAAAAGATAGTAGGCCTGCTTTAACCACCAGATAGAAATTGGCCAGTGGCTTGCTGAGACTGTCTCTGTTCTCCCTGATGCAAAACCATCCGGTTGCTGACCGATTTCCATCAACCTCTGATTAAGAATTAGGAAATCATAGATTTGAAATCAGTGTAAAATTGGCCAGCAATACAACATTTTAATGAGGGAGAACTGGCTGAAATGTACTAGAGAAAAATAATACAGGCAGGAGTTTTACTACAAATGTTAAGAAACTGCAGATGACACAGCGGTATAAAATTTGCCAGCAGCAGGACAATTGTGAATTTCGACAACATATAGAAAAAGAGAGCAAATGTTTGCCTCAGGTTCCCCTCATAGACTTAAATGACAAATGCCTTGATAAAATCATGTAAATTTTATTAACATATCATAATAAAAAGTACAGTTATGTGTCCCTAATGCAGGAGACACTATACAAAAACATATACAATACACGTTTCCGTCACACTTGGATGCAGGTCCAAGAGTCATGTGATGTGTCACTGATAGGTGCAGACTCCATGCTGACCGCCGACGCCTACCTGTGCCTTCCTACCAGGTTGGGGATAGGGTCTGGCTGTCATGTCATAACCTCCGACTCCGTGTTCCCTCACTGAAGCTGCCACAGCGGAATATTGGGCCTTTCCAGTGGTTTACGCATTAGTCCTTCCTTCTAACGTGTATTTGGAATGTATGACATGTTTCCTTATTAAAACCTTTGGTGTGCAACCGCTTCACCACCTCGGTACCATGTCCTCGCCTGGTTCAGGTTGAGAACCATGAGTAGTATTAGATACAATCGATCAAAGACTCCCATAGGTTCTGTGGGCACATACAGCACCTTGTTTATTGGGGAGGGTACGGTCCAGAGGAATGCTTTTCATAGAGGTTTTCCCCTCAAACCTGGTGCCCCTCTGTGGAGGAGGGGTTGTTGAGGAGAAGGTACTGTCAGAACTGGTCTCGCAGCAGCTCTCTTCTCTGTGCTCAGGCTGCTCAGCTGTCATTTATTTGTCAGCACTCATTGTTTCCTCAGTGGCTCACCTGGTTATTATTATCTGCTCATCAGTCCTGCTTACAGCCAGCCCAGTCTGGCTCTTTAGGCTGCCTTGTTCATTCCTTTCTTGCCTTCACCTTGTCAACATTCCCAGAGTTTTTCTGCTGTGTTCCTGTGAAAGACTTTGCCCAGCTGACATCCCTTCTGGTTCCTGATCCTTTTCCTCTGCCTCCGACTATGCTGATTTCTGGCTTCCTGATCACTGGCTCATCTGACTTCCCACTTTTGAACCCTGGGTTATGTTTTGACTACGTTTACTGTTCTGTACAATTTTTTACCATTACATTAAAGGTGTGATTTTACTGTATTTTCTGTCTCAGTCTGATTTATGGTTCCTGACACAGCTCCACCTGAAAGGAGTCAGCTGTTAAGGACCATGAGTCTTCAGGTGAGCCAGAGGGGGGTAGCAGTGGTGGTGAAATAGATTGGGGGTCTTCCAGACTGGAGGCTGAGTTTGGGCCCCTAGAAATGGAGGCTGAATGGTCCCCAGATCACAGGTCAGAAGAAGAGTGGACTTGGGGAGATGCTCAGGAAGCTGAAAGACTTCCAGCAGGAATACCAAAAGGAGAGCGGGGTGAGAGGTCCATTACCCCTGAAGAGGCAGAGTTGCCGGTGGAGGAGCAGCAGCAGTCCACATCCACGTGCAAAGACAGACAGCTTACAACTCCACAATTCTGTTGTGCACCGGCCCCTGCCCCATCCTCAGTCCAGACATAGCCAGCTGTCACCAGGAACAGGTTACAGGCAAATGACATGGCCTACAAACTGTGAATTATCCAATCTGTGTCTTAACTGGACACGTAAAGCCCAGGGAGCTCCCCAGGTTCTCCAGGTTTCAGAGGGAGGTGCGGAGAAGGACTGCTCTGGAGTGGGGATTGGACTTCCCGTATGTTCTGAAGGCTGTCATGGACAACATTGAGGTCTCCTGCATCAACTGGTAAGAGGAACTTATCTAAGACTACTTGCATGTTCCCAAACCCCAGAGGGGACCTCACAACAAAGATGCTTGGGGAAGGTTCCAGGATATCCAGAAGAAGTGAAGCCTGGGGCAAGCCATCAACAGGGCCCTGAGGGGTTGTCATGAAAGCCGGATGGCCCAATCAAAATTACTCTACTGCCAATAGGGGTCCCAATTGAGAAGTAATCATACTGCCCAATCTAGATATGTTCTGGTGAGCAAAGGGGCTAACGCAGGATTTCAGCCTGAAGCAAGGCAGCTGATGTGTTAGGGAAACTTTCCCCCTATTGAATGGACTAGGCTGAACCCTATCACCAGCCTTTCCAGATGTGGGACTTTGGAGAAGACAGCAGTTGTAAGGCCTAGCATGCTGCTGTAAAGAGACAGATGCTTTTGAGGAGCTCCTCCTTTCAGAGACTCTTTGAAAAAGTTTTTTGTTTCTGCAAGCAGGCTCATAACTTCTTGCTGGCAGAATGTACGGTTAGATAAAAGTTAGTGTGGGTACTGTGTTTTTGAAAGCAAGAGGAACTGGGATTAGTGGCTACAGGAAAGCAGAAGGAGATGTGTTATGATGTTCACCTCATTGTGCTACTTTATCAAAAAGGACTGAGAGTTCCTGCCTGCCTGAACTAGCAATATACTGTTAGTTTTACCAAGAGTGTGCAGCAGGTGCTGCACATAGGAACCAAGTTTGTTCAGGAAGAAGAAAGAAGAGGATCTTTGTAAATAGGGAGGAGGATGCCCCTTGTTCTGTGTTTTGGACATTTTCAGGTTGGGCATCCCATAATTTCCTACCCCATCCTGGTTACCTAATAATAAAACAACAAAAAAAAAAAAAGTCAAGGACTGATTTTCTGTTTTGGAGTGAATAAAGGAAATGTTGTAAATGTGAATGTGAAATGTGACTGGCTGCACAGCAGTGGGGACCCAGACATCAGCAACTCCTACAAGGTAGTGCTACACATGTTAAACCAATGATTGCAGCTAACCCAAAACCTGAATCCTAATCATATGTTTTAATCATGTTATACATAACAGCTAGAATTTTAACTCAATCCCTTTAATTCTAAAATGCATGCCTCAATATTCTAGGGATCTTCCTGTCTTCCTGAAGTAAAAATAGCACTTTTATACTCACTTTATTGGTTTTGCAGTGAAATCAGGAAACTGTTAAAAAAAGTTACATCTGCACATAAAGTGATAAATAGGGGACATTTTTTTTTGTTTTTTAAATAACAAACATGTTACACTTGCCTTCTCTGTGCAGTGATTTTGCCAAGAGCAGACTTGATCCTCCTCTTCTCGGGTTCTCCTGGCCCCTCCCTCCTGCCAAGTGCTGCTTGCTATGGGGGCACCCAAGCAGACTCACTCCCAAGCAATGGCTCTGTGTGTCCATTCACACATGGAGCATGGATCGGCCCACCTCCGCTCTCTCCTCATTGGCACACTGGCTGTGATTGACACTGCTGTCTCAGCCAATGAGGAAGGAAAAGACCCAGGACAGTCACTGCTTTTGTGTACATCGCTGGATCAAGATGGGATTATTATGGGGGCTGGGGGGGGGGGGGGGTTGCTGTACACAGAAGGTTTTTTACCTTCATGCATAGAATGCACGGTAAAAAACATTGAGCCTTTACAACCACTTTAAAATGAAAGAAAAAAAAAAATTACATTGGGTACACAGTGAGTTTAGGACTCCGTGCTGAAGTTCTACCATCTGAATAAAGCAGGGTATAGACAGACAGGTTTTTTTTTTTTCATTTAACCAGTGGTTTGAACAAAACAACCTGACAAATCCCACATCCACACAAGCAATGTGGATGAGGGAATCTTCCCTGCTGCACTATTATATTCTGACAGTGAAGGCTACAACCCCCCCCCCCCCCCCCCCCATCAGAATTGGATGCAAGTGCTGATAAAATGCTGGTTTTGAAGCAGGATCATTTGAAAGAGGCCATTGGACTGGCTTCTGTTGAACAGAGAGGGGTAAACACGTACTGAAAGTCAGCCAGTTCCTGTTGAACCTGCTGAATTTTGGTATGTGTATTCTCAGTTTAATTCATCTGAACATACTTCCATA
This sequence comes from Pelophylax lessonae, assembly GCF_965119305.1. NCBI lineage: Eukaryota > Metazoa > Chordata > Amphibia > Anura > Ranidae > Pelophylax > Pelophylax lessonae. Next base: position 120,852,618 of record NC_138773.1, on the reverse strand, counting down.
GCCTCTTGTAATTTTTTAAAACAACACTTACACTAGTTCCTTTACGTACCAGGTAAAGAAAACAAACTTTTTCCAAGGGTTTAAGACCACTAAAATATTTTCCAGTCCGATGTTTGATGGGGGTATTGGGTGGAAGTTTTCCCTCTTGAGGGAACTTTTCACTTTACTAAAAAAAAAGACACTGCTATGTTACCTGTCCTAGAATTATTTTAGTGGATATTCAACTGAGATTACAATAACATACACAATATGCTAAAATGGAATAGTGTGTCAGATAAGCCACATTTTCTACATACCTTAATGTAGTTAGTCATTAGCCATGCAAGAATTTTTTATTTTTTTTTGCAAATAAACGTTATTATAAAAAAAAAATGAACATAACTAAAATATTACAGTACAGTGCTGTAATTGTAAAAAGTCTCTCGACTCCCTCACATTGCTTTTGCTAATCCTATCAAAAGGTTTATATTTTTGCCACATGTTATTGTATTTGGTATTAGAGAATCGAATAAAACAGATGCGGGCTAAGATTGTACCATCATGTGGATTCGTTTTGACAGGTCAGAGAAAAGTCAATTGAAATCAACCATATAATGTCAAACTAAGAAGGCAATTAGCCCTCAGATAGAATTCCCATGACAGCTTCATGAAGTTCAACAGTGTGAACAGTAAAACAAACCACAAATCGCCAGAACTAGCACTAGAAATGTGCCTGTGTGTCAGAAGATAGTCTTTCTAAGGTGACTGTGAATGAAGGATTGTCCAGTATATAGTAATACAGAATCTATTTGCAGGTGAGCTCACTGAGAACCATGGCTGTCAATCATTTCTAATGCATAATATCATGTTTATAAAACATGGACGTGATTGACATTTTGCATCTAAAGATTTGATGTGTTTCAGGAACATATGGGTTCAATATGACAGCTTAACAATACTATAAATATGTAATTCGTAAAGAAAAATCTTTATAATCTAAATAATAAAAAATGCACACAAGAACTTTTTCAAAAACAGCAGGAACAACTCAGTTTGTTATAATTTACCCTCGTCAACATTTTTAACGGAAATTTTTTTTAACATAAAGTTTATTTAAAGGAGTTGTAAAGTCAGGAAGGGTTTTTATCTTAATGCATTCCATGCATTAAGATAAAAAACCTTTTGTGTGAAGCAGGCCCCCCAGCAGCCCTAATACTTACCTGTGCCCCCTCTCTGTCCAGCGATTTGTCTACGAGCCCCTGGCCATCCTGGGACTTTCCCTCCTGATTGGCTGAGATACAATCAAAGTCAGGGAGCCAATTGGGAGAATGAGGGAGCGGGGCAGAACGGCAGCTCCGTGTCTGAATAGACACATGCAGCTCGACTCAGGTGCCCCCTTAGCAAGCTACCCGAGAAGAGGAGGATCCCGGCTGCTCTGAGCAAAGCCAACTGCACAGAGGAGATAAGTATAACATGTTTCTTAAATTGTGGTATATTCATTTCAGATTGGTGAGAATGACAGCAAGCATAGTATAAACCAACATCCCAAAATTCACCAGCAACAGTAGCACAGAACTAGTCAAGATACGGGATTCAATAAACAGTAGGGATATCTCTAGAAGGAGACAAAGGCAGGGGGTGGGGTGGGAATGAAGGAAGAGAAAGGGGGGGTTCGAGACAAAGATATACTCATGAAAGGGTAAAAAAAGTGGGGGTATGACCAGTGGGGAGGCTGAGGGGCGAACCATTATTGCGGTATATAAAAAAAAAAAAAAATATATATATAACCCCACCATAGATGCTAAAAGACAAAGAAATGGGAGGGGAGGGGGAATGATTTTGAACCCTACTCAAGAGTCAACTGCCTCTCCCTAACCCATGCAGCCCAAATCTTGTCAAATTTTTTCTGGCAGTTACGTTTCAAATACGTCATTTTATTTAAAGGTAGATCTGCATTCACTAAGGACTTCCATAACTGTATAGTTGGTGGTTGAGGCTTGTTCCAGTGAAGCAGGATCGCCTTTCTAGCACAGAAGGCTGAATAGAAGACAAACATGTTTTTTGGACTGAGGGGCTTCTAATCTGTCACAGATACCTAGCAATAGGGGTATAGGTTTACATGGGACCCTTATTTTTCCAAAAGGTTGATGTAATTTACCACTGCATTCCAGAATTCCTGCAAATCGGGCAGGGGAATAGTAGGCCCGGTGCAAGAACTTAAGCTGGGTAAATCTATTGCACGCTGAGATCATCAGAGGAAGATATTGTTGGAGGCCCTCTTCCCAGTCATCATCCACAAGTGCAGGTATATCAGCCTGCCATAGCGAAAACAACCGAGAAACCTTGGAAGTATCAAGGGCAGCTAATATAGAGTAAAGGGCCAAAATGGGTTTATCTGATGATCTGACCACACTTTCAACATCAAATATCTTTGAGGTTAAAGAATGAGAAAAATGGGCCCTAAAAGCATGTTGTAGTTGAAAATATTGAATAACATTCAGTTAGGGGGGCGTGTCCTGGACATGGCGGAGTGAAGACGTGCTCTGAGTGAGCTCCGGCCATCTCCCTCGATTACAGCACAAATACTTACCTTCATCCACGACTGGCATGAACTCTGGCCGCCGCAGACGATCCCGGAAACCCCTGCGATCATCCCCGAGGTCTGATCTGCACCTGTTCTTCCCTAAGACGAGATCGGCCTCAGCCCACGCTCCCGCGGCCGGCCCGAGTGCGGCTCTCTCCCCCTCCACTATCATGGCGCAGGCACCACCATCGCCTACTGCCTCGGTTCAGTCGGAGCCGTGGGCGCTGTCGGGCACTCCTCTCCCTCTCGGTTCCCCGCTGGGTCGTCCGAGGGAGACGCCGGAGCCTGGGGTGGACGCGGACCTGTGGGCCCTGATCCGGGCCTTGCCGACCAAGCAGGACATGGAGGCTCTGGTACAGCGCGTGGAAGAGGCCCACAAGAAGGACTTCCAGGCTGTTCGGGCGGATCTTCAGCAGTTGTCTAACCGAGTTACGGAGGGTGAGTCCTCGTTCGCTGCCCTTGAAGCCCGGGTATCGCAGCTGGAACAGGGCCACTCGCTGCAATCCCAATATGTAACGGCCCTGCAGTTAAAAATGGAGGAGATGGAGGACCGTAGTAGGCGCAACAATCTTCGCTGCGGGGTCTCCCTGAGGCTACTGACATGGACTCGCTCCGGCCTACCCTGCTCTCTATTTGCCATACTCTGGTGCCAGATGTCCCCCAAGCCGACTTAGAGTTTGACAGAGTGCACCGAGCCTTGGGCCCGCGCTCTATGGACATTACTAGACCCGTGACGTCATATGCAGGCTCCACCATTACTCGCATAAGGAATCGATCCTCAGACAAGCCTGGGAGACTGGAGACATAGACTTTGATGGCGCCAAACTCAGAATCCTCCCGGATCTTTCGCGAGCTACCTTGCAGCGCAGGGCACTGCTGCGTCCTCTCCTGGATAAAATCCGCCACAAGGGCTGCACCTATCGATGGGGATTCCCCATCTCCCTCACAGTCCATAGAGGCTCGACATCCTTCACTGTGTCCCACCCGGAGGATCTTCCGGCTCTTTTTGCCTTTTTGGATGTGGAGCCCATCAATGTGCCGAACTGGCTCCAGCACCTGCCAAATCCGCCTCGCCGGTCCCCGGGCTCCTCTAGCCGTGGCAGAGGTCTGTCACCCCGTACCCCTAGAAGCCGGAGGAGGCTGGTCCCTGCTACGCCACAGGTGAGAGAGGACTGAGCTGTATGCCCATCTCTGCTTCCATCTTCTGACTATTACCACACCGCCCTAGTTGTTTGCTCTGCCTGAGCCACACGGATGATGAGACACTGGTCTGCCCTTGCTTCCCCAGTTCATGGCCACCCGCCTGCCCCCCCCCCTCCTCTTTGATGCCCTCTGCCCTTTTTTTTTTTTGGTGACTTCCAAACACTGTGTACCTCTCCCCCACTGCCATCATTGACTCCGGAGTTCTTTTTGCCCCGACCCCCCCCTTTTTTAGGCCCTCTTGGACTGGCCCGCCCGTCGCTGTTTGGCTGCCTCCTCACTGCTTGACGTTGCTGGAACTTTGGGAACTGTTCAACCCGAACTCTGCTGCGGAACACCAGACTCTTCTTCACTTTGGCTCGAGATGGACAGACGTCTGCCACCCATTCCCAGGTCTCCTCACTAGCTGTCCCTGCCGGCTGTACATTGCACTGGTATCCATGTTTTTATTTTTTCTTGCTCACCAGCTGGCGGCTAGGGGTGACTCAATGTGGGGTGGAGGTTTTGGTTATTGGGGGGGTGGGGGGGCGTTCACGGGAGGGGCCGGGTTTGTGGATGGGGTCCCCGCCTGTGACCCTGGGGAGGAGACGAGGTCATCTGTCCCCCTCTCTCTCTCCCCGGCTGCTCCGTACTGGGGACTGGGCCCCTAGGGATGTTGCTCTACTAGGCGTCGCCGGCCACATATGGGGGATGGGGGCTGATGATGTGGGGGAGTGGGGTCCCGGTTTCCCCGGGGGGGTGGCCCCAAGTTGGTGATGCTATAGCCTGCGTGGGTGGTCACTGGGGAGGCACTATAGTGCCTGTTGCTTTCCCTATCTATGTGCATTATAGATTGTCCCCTCTGTGTGGCCGGGCGACGTACGTCATATTTTTGGTGTAGGGGTGTGGTGTGGCACTTCCTTATTACAGTGGGGACACCTGGAATGGTGGCTCTTGGGTCCTCCATGGGGCGTGCCCTGAGTGATTTCCTCAGGCCTGCTCCGTGAACGCCCGAGACCCTGGGCCTCGCTGTGTTGAGCTGTGCTTATTTTGTTATTTCTTGAATTGCTGCGATTCATGTTCTGTTATAATATGTTAAGGTATGTTATTTATCTGACCTTTTTTCCTGTTGAGGGAGCTCTGGTCTCGGAGCTCGACTCGCCTGCTGTGTTTAGTTCTACCCCCCACTTAGGCCTACACCCTAGAGGGTTTCTCCCCTTATTTGGGTGTCTTTGTTTTTTCTTCCTCTTTGTCTCCCCTTTTCCTGTTTGCACTCCCGTTTCTCTTTTCCTTCTCCCACCCGTAGGGCTCCGCAGCGCGGTACCTCTACGTCCTTGCTTACCCCACCCCCCCTCTTTCTTCTCTTCTCCTCTTCCTCTCTCCCCCCCCTCTTCCTCGTCCCTGTTCCCCTTCCTGCTCCCCCTCTCCTTTTTGACCCCACCCTCATCCCCCCCCTTCTCTGCCTCTGCTGTACTCCCTCCCCGGCCACTATGGACCCCGTGCGAGTGCCTACATGGAATGCCAGGGGCCTAAATGTGCCCGAAAAGCGGCGGGTCCTCATGGGAGACCTCCGTCGCTCTCGTTCTGACATCGCATTCATACAGGAAACACATTTTAGGTCTGGAGGCCTCCCCTTCCTTCAAAACCGTTCTTCCCTACTGCTTACCACGCTACCAACGATGTCTCTAAATCCAGAGGGGTGTCCATCTTGCTCTCGAGCAATATTCCCTGGTCACTGCTTGATAAGAGGACAGACCCACAAGGGCGTTTCCTTTTTCTTAAGGGCCGCATTGGTGGCGTGATGGTGATGCTTGCGAATGTGTATGCACCCAATTCGCACCAAGACTCGTTCCTGCGGAAGACCTTGCTGTCTCTGATGGATTTCTCTGAGGGGAGGCTGATTGTTGGCGGCGATTGGAACATCCCCTTGGATCCCTCAGTGGACACGTCCTCCGGAGTTTCCTCCGTGCCCGGACGCAGGTGGTTAAGCTGCTTCGGGAACTCCAGTTGGTGGATGCCTGGCGCATCCTACATGCTGGGGAACGCGACTATTCGTTCTACTCTACCCCCCACAACGTATATTCTCGGATTGACTTTTTCCTGGTCCCGCACCGTCTGCTCTCCTTGATGGAAAGCATTGAAATCGGCTCCATTACGTGGTCTGACCATGCTCAAGTGATTATGGAACTGTGCCTGGGAGGCCCGGGCAAGGAGTTGGACTGGCATTGGAGATTAAACGAGAGCCTCCTGCAGGACCCTGTGGTGTTGGAGGATGTGTCCCAACAGCTCCAGAGTTATTTTCAGCTGAATGGCACTCCGGACAGTGACCCCAGAGTGGTCTGGGAGGCCCATAAAGCCGTCATCAGGGGTGTGCTGATAGCTCACGGCTCCCGCATTAAGAGGGATAGAGAGAGGCAGCTGAACAACCTCCTGGCAGATATTTCTCGCCTGGAAGATTGTAACAAGAGGCACCAGGGGGCTGCAGAGGGTTCTGAACTGGCAAAGCTCCGCTCACAGGTAGCGGAACTGTTGCAATACCGCACTAAAGCGGCCTTGCAGCGTTGCAAGCGGTTCCACAACGAATCTAGTGATAAATGTGGTCGCCTGCTTGCCAGGGCCCTTAGGGACCAACGGGCGGCCTCTTATATCGCCGCGGATGGAGGTGAGGTGCATATGCCCAGAGGGATTGCGCAGAGATTCGGGAACTTTTATTCGTCCCTATACCACCTGCCCCAGGAACAGTCTCACGAAGCGGAGGTCACTTCCTACTTGGGCTCCGTTGACCTGCCCAGATTCTCCTCGCCGGACCGTGCGGCCCTGGAGGAGGAGTTTACGGCAGATGAACTTTCCATGGCCCTTAAATCAGCGAAAAAGGGCAAGGCCCCGAGGCCGGATGGCCTAACGGTTCTCTACTACCGACTCTTGCAAACACATCTATTTCCTCCTATGCTTAGGGTGTTTAATGTGATCGGGAAATCCTTTTCCTTCCACGCTGACTCTTTGCTGGCACACATTTCTGTGATCCCCAAGGAAGGGAAAGACCCTGCGGCCTGTGGAAGTTACAGACCGATCTCCCTATTGAATACCGACCTCAAGCTATTTACTAAAATGGTGGCATCTCGGCTGCAGCCTCTCCTCCCAGGCCTGGTCCATTTGGACCAGGTCGGGTTCATTTCCACCAGGGAGGCCAGAGATAATACCATCAAGGCCTTGAACCTAATCCATCATGCCAAAACCAACGGCGTCCCGACGGTGCTGCTGAGCACGGACGCCGAAAAAGCCTTTGACAGGGTGAGCTGGCCGTTCATGACCGGTGTGCTGAAACGTTTTGGTTTGGGCCCTCGTATGCTGGCTTGGATTATGAGCGTCTATACATGTCCACGAGCGATGGTGAAAGCGAATGGGGTCTTCTCGACACCATTTGCCATCTTTAATGGCACCAGACAGGGGTGTCCCCTCTCGCCCCTGTTATTTGCCCTCTCCCTGGAGCCCTTCCTTTCCAGGGTTCGCCTCAATGCTGACATCTCTGGGCTGTCTGTGGGCGCAGTCTCCTATAAAATATCGGCTTATGCGGATGATCTCCTCTTTTCCTTGACCAACCCCTTGATTTCCCTGCCGAACCTGCTCCGCAAATTTGAACTCTACGGTGTGGTATCGCACTTCAAGATTAATTACCACAAATCGGAGGCCATGGGGATTTCTTTGCCACCTCGGATGCTAGACTCTCTCAGCCACAGCTTTTCTTTCAGGTGGACCTCGTCAGCCTTGAAATATTTGGGGACCCTACTGCTGCCTAGTCCAGCAGACGTTTTCCGGCTGAACTTTCCGCCGCTCCTGACTGCGACGCGTTCCCTCCTGAGTAAGTGGTCCGCCGGCCTACACTCTTGGTTTGGCCGCTGTAGTATCCTTAAAATGTCAATCCTGCCAAAGTTTTTATTTTTGTTTCAGACCCTCCCGGTATTGATCCCTGCTGCCTTCTTTAAACAGGTGAACGCAGTCTTTACTGAGTTCATTTGGGCTGGTCGCTGTCCCAGGCTCCGGGGGTCGATACTCACGATGCCAAAGTCGTATGGGGGTGTAGCGGCTCCAGATGTCAAAAGATACTACCAGGCAGCCCACCTAAATCGTCTGGTGGACTGGTGCAGGCATTCCCACCTGAAACTCTGGACGACTCTTGAGGCGTCCCAGTGCTCGATGCACCTCCCGGCGCCCCGTGGCATATTGCATCGGTGCCGCTTGACGTCCGGCGCCATCCTGTGATCGGCCCGACTCTCAGGGTCTGTGCCGCAGCCCTGGTGGTGGGTGACTCCCGGAGGATAACCTCGCCCATGTTCCCGGTTCTGGGTAATCGGGCCTTCCCATCGGGATGTGGCGGCGGCCGCTTCCGGGCCTTGTTAGAGATGGGGAACTTCCGGGTGTCGCACTTCGGTTCGGGAGGTACTTGGCCATCCCTCACCCAGCTGACAGCACCGGAGGGCCATTTCGAGCTCTCCCGTGGCAGGCTCTCCAGCTGCTGCATTTCCTTCGGGACCTGGGCCCGCGGTCCGCCTTCGAGAAGCCTTTGACAACTCTGGAGGCCCTCTTTACATGCGACACCCCCCTTCCCCATGCATTATCCTTGATCTATGCCTTGCTCTCGGAACCCCGGGTGACTTTGTTCTACCCGGCATTGTGAAATGGGAACAGGAGCTGCAGAGGACTTTCACGCTGACTCAGCGTCGGAATATTGTTCGCTTTTCTCTGAAGTCCTCTATCTGCACACGCCTCCAGGAGGTTAACTATAAAATCCTGACACACTGGTACTATACTCCAACGAGGATAGTGGGTTTCTTCCCGGAAGCATCGGACAGATGCTGGCGATGCCGAGCAGACCGTGGGACGATGCTCCATATCTTCTGGAGCTGTCCAGTGCTGAGTGACTTTTGGAGACTGGTCAGAGAGATATCCCAGCGAATGACCGACTTCGTGCTCCGCGATGACCCAGCACTCTTCCTCCTCCACTGTTCCTCCATCAAGCCTGATCACTATAAAAAGTCCATCCTCCGCCACCTCTTCAACGCAGCAAAGGTCTGCATCGGAGCCTGCTGGAAATCCACCGCCCCTCCATCCTTGCGGCTTTGGCTGTCCAAAATCAAGCAGATTAGTGACTTCGAAGACCTGGTGCTGACCTCGCAGGGCAGGAGGGAACTCTACTCGGCTACATGGGGGTGTTGGAATATGTTTGTCCTGTCAGACGAGGGCAAAGCGCTCCTGGAGACCCACTGATCGCACTAACTTGCTCCCGTGGACACCACCTCGCACGGGGTCCACTGACCGTTGACCTCTGACCGTCCTCTTCTCCCCCTTTATTTCCCATCTGCATTCTTGGAGCTGGGCGCCGGGCAGGCTCTGCGTACCAGTGACTACTGTCCCCTTCTGCTTCCGCCCTGACTTTCCCTACCCCCCCCTCTATCAATTTCTCCTCTTTTCTGTCCTGCTCCTTCCCTGCCCCCCTTTGTCTCCTAGTACCCTCCCCCGATGTGTTGTAAGCTACCTTTCTCTTCCTCTTTATTTGTATTTGAATCTCATGGTGAGAAATGCATACTCTGGGTAGATCTTCAACCCACAGTTCCAGTTGTGGACATTAATCTGAGGCACGCTGTTATCCACTGTTCGCAAGCCTGTTAGGGCTACACTGAATGTTTGACGCTCTTAGTAGCTTTCTACATGTTCTAGTATTCTACGAGTAGGCCCGCTATTTATCTACCCTATTCTATATGACTCTGTTTTATTGATACTTCGCAATCACCTTTCTCACTCAATTGATGTGTTTTGACTCTGTATGCTGCAACACAACCTTGTCTGTACAATTGTATATTACTTGTACTTGTGTTTTTTTCTCTACGTTTCAATAAAGAAGAATTTGAAAAAAAAAAAAAACATTCAGTTAGGTAGATCCCTCCTTCTCTTGAGATCATCAAAGGTGAGTAGCTGCCCTAGGGAAACGTTATCATTCAAGGTCATAATCCCATATCTAGCCCACAGAACAGGATCTGAAATGGAGTGGAAATGAGGGAGCCGTGGGTTACCCCATTGCAGGGTGTGTGGGGACCAAGTGTTAGGGTTTTCCACCTTTTGTCTGGACTGTTTCCCACACTCAAAGTGTTTTTCTCATAGAAGGGGTCATATTAGGGTTAGATCGAAGGCCCAGTTGAATCAGATTCTGTTGCACAGAGTAGGAGCCAAGCAACACCGCCTCTAAAGTGGAACTGGGATTGGCCGGCCCCTTCGACAGCCACCATTTAATCGTGACCAGGACCGCAGCCCAATAATATTTAATAAAACAAGGTAGAGCGAGGCCCCCAAGAGTAAACGGTAATTGCAAGATAGTTTTTGCCACTCTAGGGTTGGTACACATGCCTGAAGAGGTACGTAAACCTGGGTAAAATGGACATCTTAATGAGGTTAACACATCCTACGGGGGTGAAGGGTAGGAACTTCCAGACAGCGCATCTCTGAGTCAGGAGGGAGAGCACCGGGTTTGAATTGAGGGGAAAAAAATGTCCAACATCACAATGGATCTCAACTCCCAAATAACAGAACTGGGATATTCTTTGCAGCTATGTATCAGCCTGCGAGGTGAAAAGGAAAGAGAAGAGATTTCCCCCAGTAATTACACACGCCTGAATAGTGCTCAAAGTTATCAATAGCCGATAGAGCCGCCCTAAAAGTACTACATATACTGCTGCAGGTCGGCTCTGTTCTGCAAAACGACGTAACTGTACATCGCTTCACAGGACCACTAGTGGGAGCACGCATGTGCCAACCGGCCACAGGGGGAGCCAATCAGCGGGTCCAGCGGCTGTGATAGCCGCTGGACACCCGCGATAGCTCCCCGTGGAGACAGAACTGCAGACCGCATGTTCTGTCAGTAATGAACACAGGGATCCTGTGTTCGTCTTATTTAGGAACACAGGTCTCTGTGTTCAATTATGAATACAACCCTCACACAATGAGGAAACAGCCCAACAAGGGTTGTGTTTGGGAGATCCCAGTCTTAGCAAACTCAACTCCCAGATAACAGAACTGGGATATTCTTTGCAGCTATGTATCAGCCTGCGGGCGATCACCTAAGAGGTGAAAAGAAAAGAGAAGAGATTTCCCCCAGTAATTACACACGCCTGAATAGTGCTCAAAGTTATCAATAGCCGATAGAGCCGCCCTAAAAGTACTACATATACTGCTGCAGGTCGACTCTGTTCTGCAAAACGACGTAACTTTACATCGCTTCACAGGACCACTAGTGGGAGCACGTGTGTGCCAACCGGCCACAGGGGGAGCCAATCAGCGGGTCCTGCGGCTGTGATAGCCGCTGGACACCCGCGATAGCTCCCCGTGGAGACAGAACGGCAGACCGCATGTTCTGTCAGTAATGAACACAGGGATCCTGTGTTCGTCTTATTTAGGAACACAGGTCTCTGTGTTCAATTATGAATACAACCCTCACACAATGAGGAAACAGCCCAACAAGGGTTGTGTTTGGGAGATCCCAGTCTTAGCAAACTGATGATCGATTCATATCATTTGAATATATACACACTTGGCTACAGACACAGTTCCGTAATAAACATGGCCTGTGATGTTGCGGAGAACGGGGAGGGGATAAGCCCTCCTCCCTATTCCTCCCACTTTCTATTGACTCCCCTTCTTACTCTTCTATTTTTCTTTTTCCTGGTCAGGTTTTTTTTTTGCGTTTTTACCCCCCTTATGTCCTGATCGCAACTAGGAATGCATAATATAAAGGCTTTTACTTTCAACATATATCATATATCATATCAAACATAATTAGGAGTTTGAGCAAGGTCTCGACCATCCAATAATGTAAGTGAGCCTACAGTGCCTTGCGAAAGTATTCGGCCCCCTTGAACTTTGTGACCTTTTGCCACATTTCAGGCTTCAAACATAAAGATATAAAACTGTCATTTTTTGTGAAGAATCAACAAGTGGGACACAATTATGAAGTGGAATGAAATTTTTGGGATATTTCAAACTTTTTTAACAAATAAAAAACTGAAAAATTGGGCGTGCAAAATTATTCAGCCCCCTTAAGTTAATACATTGTAGTCCCACCTTTTGCTGCGATTACAGCTGTAAGTCGCTTGGGGTATGTCTCTATCAGTTTTGCACATCAAGAGACTGAAATTTTTGCCCATTCCTCCTTGCAAAACAGCTTGAGCTCAGTGAGGTTGGATGGAGAGCGTTTGTGAACAGCAGTTTTCAGTTCTTTCCACAGATTCTCGATTGGATTCAGGTCTGGACTTTGACTTGGCCATTCTAACACCTGGATATGTTTATTTGTGAACCATTCCATTGTAGATTTTGCTTTTTGTTTTGGATCATTGTCTTGTTGGAAGACAAATCTCCGTCCCAGTCTCAGGTCTTTTGCAGACTCCATCAGGTTTTCTTCCAGAATGGTCCTGTATTTGGCCCCATCCATCTTCCCATCAATTTTAACCATCTTCCCTGTCCCTGCTGAAGAAAAGCAGGCCCAAACCATGATGCTGCCACCACCATGTTTGACAGTGGGGATGGTGTGTTCAGGGCGATGAGCTGTGTTGCTTTTACGCCAAACATAAGGTTTTGCACTGTTGCCAAAATGTTCGATTTTGGTTTCATCTGACCAGAGCACCTTCTTCCACATGTTTGGTGTGTCTCCCAGGTGGCTTGTGGCAAACTTTAAACAACACTTTTTATGGATATCTTTAAGAAATAGCTTTCTTCTTGCCACTCTTCCATAAAGGCCAGATTTGTGCATTATACGACTGATTGTTGTCCTATGGACAGAGTCTCCCACCTCAGCTATAGATCTCTGCAGTTCATCCAGAGTGATCATGGGCCTCTTGGCTGCATCTCTGATCAGTCTTCTCCTTGTATGAGCTGAAAGTTTAGAGGGACGGCCAGGTCTTCGTAGATTTGCAGTGGTCTGATACTCCTTCCATTTCAATATTATAACTTGCACAGTGCTCCTTGGGATATTTAAAGCTTGGGAAATCTTTTTGTATCCAAATCCGGCTTTAAACTTCTCCACAACAGTATCTCGGACCTGCCTAGTATGTTCCTTGTTTTTCATGATGCTCTCTGCGCTTTAAACGGACCTCTGAGACTATCACAGTGCAGGTGAATTTATACGGAGACTTGATTACACACAGGTGGATTCTATTTGTCATCATTAGACATTTAGGTCAACATTGGATCATTCAGAGATCCTCACTGAACTTCTGGAGAGAGTTTGCTGCACTGAAAATAAAGGCGCTGAATAATTTTGCACGCCCAATTTTTCAGTTTTTTATTTGTTAACAAAGTTTGAAATATCCAATAAATTTCGTTCCACTTCATGATTGTGTTCCACTTGTTGTTGATTCTTCACAAACAATTACAGTTTTATATCTCTATGTTTGAAGCCTGAAATGTGGCAAAAGGTCGCAAAGTTCAAGGGGGCCGAATACTTTCGCAAGGCACTGTATATCTTTATTAAGCACGCTTAGTAAGCTAGGGAGCTAAGCTCCAACTACAGACTCACTAGTTTCCATAAGAGTTAAAGGTTGCATATATTGTACAGAGCTAGTTGCAACCCATTTGGATGGATATGCTAGTATAAGGCACACAACGGAATGACTGAATGTTGTACTTTTTTTTTTTTTTTTTTTTTTATATACAAAATGAGGTGTCTTAATATGTACTCTTTTCTGTAAAACCTTTATACCCAAAGTTTATGTTCACCATGTAATGTTTATTCCTTTTAAATAAAAATCTTTTGAAGGAAAAAAAAGAAAACATCCCCTAGACTCATACCTAACCGCTTGAGCACCCTTGGTGTTAACCCCTTCCCTGCCAGTGTCATTAGTACAGTAACAGTGCGTATTTTTAGCACTGATTACTGTAGTAATGTCACTGGTACCCCCAAAAGTGTCAAAAATGTCAGTTAGGTGTCCAATCTGTCTGCCGCAATGTCACAATCCCGCAAAAAATTACTAATCGCCACCATTACTAGTAAATAAATAAAAATTACATAAATCTTTCCCCTAGTTTGTACTTGAGGTGATTGTAGCTGTATTATTGCACTTGCGACAGAGACAAATTGAGTACTGTCCGTGATACTTTTTTTATTTGCACTAACACAATTTTTCAGGACAAGCTTTCGGGGTATGTCTCCTAGCATAGTTAGTAAGATAAGACAGAGGGAAAGCTATAGAGGAGGGGGGGGGGGGTGATAGTCACAGTGGGGGTCGTAAAACTGTCAGATAATGACTGAGGAAACCCATATCTAAATTTAGGCCTTTATTTTTTGTGTCAAAAAGAAGTATCATTCTTAATTCAAAAGATTTTCTTTCCTGGATAGTTCTGAAATTCCCTTTAAGAACTAAAACAATGAGGTCTTCTATAGTGCGGTCCGGTTGTGAGAAATGATGTCCCACAAGTGTGCAGAAACTATCTTCTTTATGTTCCTTGATGGTATGTCTGTGCAAATTCATCCTTACTTGCAACCTTTGTCCTGTTTCGCCTACATAAGATCCTTTGCAACATCTTTTGCATTGGATGAGGTACACAACATTACTGGAGGTGCAGTTGTATGATCCTGTTATATTGAAGGTCCCATTTATGTGTGTGACACTTTTAGACAGATTTATCTGGTTGCACAGTTTTCAGCGTTTTTTATTGTAGGGTTTGCTCCCATTATTTGTGACTTCATAATCAGAATGAAGTTTCCTGCTGATTAGTTTATGTCTGAGGTTGAGTGGTTGCCTGAAAGCCAGTATTGGAGGTTGTTAGAATGTTCCTTTCAGAGTTTCATCCTCTGTTATGATGGGTTGTAAATCTTTTTTATCCCTTCTAGTGCTGGATTGTATGTGGTGACTAGAGGTACACGGTTATTTTTTTTTTTTTCTTTGTATTGGAGATTTTCTCTTTGTTTGTAGACGCAATAACTTTTGCGCAAACCAATCAATATACACTTATTGGGATTTTTTTTTTTACCAAAAATATGTAGCAGAATACATATTAGCCTAAAATTATGAAAACATTTGATTCTTTTTTTTTATTATTATTATTATTAGGAATGTTATACAGCAGAAAGTAAAAAATATTTTTTTTTTTTTTCAGAATTGTTGCTCTTTTTTGTATATAGCACAAAAAATAAAAATCACAGAGGTGATCAAATACCACCAAAAGAAAGCTCTATTTGTGGGGAAAAAAGGACATAATTTTATTTGGGTACAGAATCACAATACCACGCAATTGTCAGTTAAAATTACACAGTGCCATATCGCAAAAGATGGCCTGGTCATTAAGGGGGTAAAACCTTCCAGTCCAGAAGTGGTTAACAAATGAAAATCTTTTTGCAGGTAAAATTTATTTACTATTTTTTTTTTTGCATCCTGTAAAGCATTGCACCCGTGATCAGCAGATTGTGTTGCAATTCCAGGATCCTGCAGGCTCTCAGTACACTTCTCTTATATGGGCAGGCAGTTACTGAATGGCAGGAAAAATAAATGAAGTATGAGGGAGCTCACAGGCCCCCTTGCAGTTCATTGAGAACCACAAGCCGTCAGCTGCAATGGATGATGGTACTTGTAGTATATTCATTGAAGTAGTCTGTCCATTCACAGGAAGCCCCACACAGCCATGCTGTTTTCAAATTGTGACAGTAGGTGCGGAGAGAAGAGCCACTGTCACAGAGCAGGGAGCACTGGCAGCAGGAGGTGGGTGGATAGGGGCATGTTTCATGTTACACCCTAAATTTGAGTGTAACAGGTAACATACACCAAAAGATGAACTTATCCTTTAAAAATCTTTACATGCTCTCCTTGCTTTATAATGTTTAGGAAAGGGAAAACTGTGTTCTGCAGTTCTTCGTTATCAGCTGTAAATTAGATTTGAACACTGCCTGTTAAAAATGTAGAAACCACCCTCTTACATTGTAAGTTAATGAGGGATAGCTAGAGTCTGTGTGGGACTAGAGCAATTGTAAAACTTTCCAGAAATTCTGAAAATGAGCCATGACACCTTCTCCTCAGAAACATTTAAAATGTTTAAATATGTAAAAAAAAATGTCATTTTATGTATGGAGGTATGCTGTATGAATGGGAACACGTAACAGACTTATAGCAGAGTTTTCATAAAATTTGACTGCAAAAGTGCAAATATGCTTTAGGAGTTAATTTTATATTTTGCTTTTTTTCTAAAGTTTGTATGCATTTCAAAATGAGCTGAGAGCGGAAGCGGAAGCCGGAAGCTGCGAGTGATCCACAGCACACACACACACACACACAGCGAGCAGAGCTGTGTGGAGGAGGAGCCGCGAGCCGCACGTGTGGAGGGAGCGGGGAAAGCCACACTAGGAAGCCGGGGGCCGGGTGCAGGAGCCTCGGAGCCGCGGACCAGGGAGACAGTGCGGGGGACATAGCAGCAGCAGCGGCGACAGAGCAGACCAGGGAGACAGTGCGGGGACGGAGCAGCAGCTGCATCAGTGCGGACCAGCAGGAAGCCAGTGCGGGGACAGAGCAGCTGCGGCGTCAGAGCGGGGACAGAACAGCAGTGGCGGAGACAAGGACCCGACAGGACCTGGACCTGACCGAGGGACGTAAGTAGGAAGCAACTGAAGCAACTGATCTGCTGGTAGGGGGGTGGGCTGGTGGGGGACTACAAGTACAAACTACATACAAGTACAAAAACTACAAGCAATACAGATTACTAAGGGGCTACTATAGACTGAGAGGTGCTCTGCGACTGACCGACGGTGGGTATCTTGCGACTGGTGGGTATCTTGCGACTGGTGGGTATCTGCGACTGGTGAGTATCTGTGACTGGTGAGTATCTGCGACTGGTGAGTATTTGCGACTGGTGAGCATCTTGCAACTGGTGAGCATCTGCGACTGGTGAGCATCTTGCGACTGGTAATTATCTTTGCGACTGGGGAGTATCCTTGCGACTGGTGAGTATCTTTTTGACCGGGGGGTGAGTATCTTTGCGACTGTTTCCACAGCACACACACACACACAGCGAGCAGAGCTGTGTGGAGGATACGGGATAACGGGTGGACAGATTACTGGGTGGGAAAGACCCAGCTGTCATGGTACACGTGGGTACCAATGACATAGGCAGAGGAAGATGGAGAGTCCTAAACGATTTCAGGGACTTAGGCGCTAAGTTGAGGACTAGGACCTCCAAGGTAGTATTTTCCGAAATACTACCTGTACCTCGAGCCACACCAGAGAGGCAGCGGGAGATTAGGGAAGTGAACGAGTGGCTGAGGAGCTGGTGTAGTAAGGAGGGTTTCGGGTTCCTGGAGAACTGGGCCGACTTCTCAGTCGGTCACCGGCTCTTTGGTAGGGACGGATTGCACCTAAATGAGGTGGGTGCAGCCGTACTGGGTGAGAGGATGGCCAAAAAGTTAGAGGGGCTTTTAAACTAGGGAATGGGGGGGAGGGTACAGATGTAGAATTAGCCAGTGGAAAGCAAGTTTCAGAGGGCAGAAATGGGGGCATTAGCGGTAGGATGTTCGGAGCTCCTAAACCCAGGGTGGGTACGGGGAAAAATCAAGAGAGCAGCCTAAAAACATCAAATGAGGATAAATGTAACCGATCAAAATTACGAGGTTTGTATACCAATGCCAGAAGCCTGGCCAACAAGATGGGAGAACTGGAGCTGCTGATGTTTGAGGGGGACTTAGATTTTGTGGGGATAACTGAGACTTGGTTTGACAGCTCTCATGACTGGATGGCGACCATTCAGGGGTATTCCCTTTATCGCAGGGATAGAGAGGGTAAAAAAGGGGGAGGGGTATGTCTGTATATTAAGAACAGTATACAGGTAAATATGAGGGATGATATTAATAATGGAGCTAAGGACGAGGCAGAATCCCTATGGGTAGAGCTTCAAAGGGAAGGCACGGTGGGGAAGGTAATATTGGGAGTATGCTATAGGCCCCCCAACCAGAGGGAGGAGGGTGAGGCGGACCTCATGTTACAGATAGGATTGGCAGCAAGGATGGGAAATGTCATTATAATGGGGGACTTTAATTATCCGGATATAGACTGGGCAGAAGGAACCGCGCACTCAGCCAAGGCTCGGCAGTTCCTAAATGTTTTGCAGGACAATTTCATGGGTCAGATGGTGAATGCACCAACAAGAAACAATGCGGTACTTGACCTACTGATTACCAACAATACAGACCTGCTCACGGATATAGAAATACGGGATAACTTAGGAAACAGTGACCATAGGTCAATTGGTTTCAGTATTAATTACAGTAATAGGAAACACAAGGGTAATATAAGGACACTGAATTTCAAAAGAGCCAATTTCCCTAAACTGCGCTCGCTGCTAGAAAATATCAAATGGGATAGAACCCTGGGAACAATGAACACGGAGGAAAAATGGGAGTGCTTCAAGAGCATACTTAACAAGGGGGTGGGCCAGTGCATTCCACAGGGAAATAAACTTAAAAGAGCAAAACTAAACCCTGGGTGGCTAAACTCCAACATAAAAATGTATATTAGAGCTAAAGAAAAGGCCTTCAAAAAATACAAGACTGAGGGGTCATTGGCAGCATTTAAGCATTATAAAGAGTGTAATAAGAAATGTAAAGACGAAATCAGGGCGGCTAAAATAGAACACGAGAGACATATAGCGGAGGAGAGTAAAAAGAACCCCAAGAAGTTCTTTAAGTATATAAACAGTAGGAAAGCGAGGCCAGAGCACATTGGCCCCATAAAAGATGATAAAGGAAAAATGGCCACAGAGGACAGAGAAAAGGCGGAAGTGTTAAATAATTTATTTTCTTCAGTTTTCACAAAGGAATCGGGGGGCTACATGAACCCAGCTTGTAAGGCCGAACTAAATAATACACCTCAGGAAGTGCCACCATGGCTAACAGAGGATAGACTTAGAGCTAAACTAGAGAAACTTAACATAAATAAATCCCCGGGACCGGATGGCTTGCACCCGAGGGTTCTTAATGAGCTCAGCCAGGCGATTGCCAGACCATTATTCTTGATCTTTAAGGATAGTTTACAGACGGGTATGGTGCCAGCTGATTGGAAAAAAGCCAACGTGGTACCAATATTTAAAAAGGGGCCAAGATATATCCCGGGTAACTATAGGCCGGTCAGCCTAACATCAGTAGTCTGCAAAATTTTAGAGGGGATGTTAAGGGACCACATACAAGACTTTAGTAATGAAAACGGTATTATAAGTAGTAATCAGCATGGATTCATGAAAAATCGTTCGTGCCAAACCAATCTATTCACCTTCTACGATGAAGTGAGCTGCCACCTAGATAAAGGTAAGCCTGTGGATGTGGTGTATCTGGACTTTGCAAAGGCCTTTGACACCGTTCCCCACAAACGCTGTACAAACTAAGGAAGGTAGGTATGGACCGTAAGGTGAGTACCTGGATAGAGAACTGGCTCCAGGGGAGAGTACAGAGGGTGGTGATTAATGGGGAGTACTCGGATTGGGCGGGTGTGGAAAGTGGGGTCCCCCAGGGTTCTGTCCTGGGACCAATCCATGCCAATATCTTCTATGCAGGATGTGGAAACCTTGCAAGCGGACCTGAACAAAATAACGGGGTGGGCAACTACATGGCAGATGAGATTTAATGTTGAAAAATGTAAAGTAATGCACTTGGGGGCCAGAAACCAGAAAGCAAGCTACTCACTAGGGGGGGAACCTCTGGGTGAGTCTAGGATGGAAAAGGACTTGGGGATACTGGTAGACAACAGGCTTGGCAGTGGCATGCAATGCCAAGCCGCCGCAAGCAAAGCCAACAGAATACTGGGATGTATAAAAAGGGATTCACTCCAGAAATAAAGAGATTATTCTCCCGCTCTATAAGACTCTGGTCCGGCCACATCTGGAGTATGCTGTCCAGTTCTGGGCACCGGTCCTCAGGAAGGATGTGCTGGAACTGGAGAAAGTCCAGAGAAGGGCAACAAAAATAATTAGGGGAATGGAGGACATCAGCTATGAGGAAAGACTACAAGCACTGAACCTGTTCTCTCTGGAGAAGAGACGATTGAGGGGGGATATGATATCAATGTACAAATACTGTACTGGTGACCCTAGCATAAGGAACAAACTATTCAGAGAAAGGAGATACACTAAGACACGTGGCCACTCACTAAAACTTGAGGAAAGGCGGTTTAACCTTAAAGTGCGTAAGGGGTTCTTCACGGTAAGAGCGGTAAAGATGTGGAATTCTCTTCCACAAGCAGTCGTATCAGCAGGGAGCATTGATAGTTTCAAAAAACGATTAGATGGACACCTTAAAGACCACAACATACAGGGGTATACAATGTACGGTTAAAAGCAAACACACACACATCATAGGTTGAACTGGATGGACTGATGTCTTTTTTCAACCTCACTAACTATGTAACTATGGTGAGCATCTTTGCGACTGGGGAGCATCTTTGCGACTGGTAAGTATCCGTGCGACTGGTGAGTATCTTGCGTCTGGTGAGTATCTTTGCGACTGGTGAGTATCTTGCGACTGGTGGGTGAGTATCTTTGCGACTGGTGAGCATCTTTGC
The DNA here is from genome assembly GCF_965119305.1 of Pelophylax lessonae. Classification (NCBI taxonomy): domain Eukaryota; kingdom Metazoa; phylum Chordata; class Amphibia; order Anura; family Ranidae; genus Pelophylax; species Pelophylax lessonae. The sequence continues at coordinate 120,832,305 of NC_138773.1, read as the reverse complement.
GACTGGTAAGTATCCGGGCGACTGGTGAGTAGCTTTGCGACTGGTGAGTATCTTTGCGACTGGTGAGTATCTTTGCGACTGGTCGGTGAGTATCTTTGCGACTGGTGAGCATCTGCGCGACTGGTGAGCATCTGCGCGACTGGTGAGTATCTTTGCGACTGGTGGATGAGTATCTTTGCGACTGATGAGCATCTGTGCGACTGGTGAGTATCTTTGCGACTGGTTAGTATCCTTGTGACTGGTGAGTATCTAGTGACTGGTGAGTGTATTAGCGACTGGTGAGTACCCCAGGTTTAGTACCAGGGGATTTAGAGGTAGTGTAGGTAAGGAAGAGCAGGTCGTTAATATTATCCCCATAGAGTAGTGGGTAATAATGTCCGACAGGATTGGGGATGCCACTCCTTGCTGCTGCATGTATGCGTTCCTTGATGAACCAATCAAGGGCGAATGTGCAAGATGTGAGCGACTTGTTGCTCTGGTAGACCAGATCCTACAGAGCACAGAGGCAACACTGCATAGCATCAACAACCTGGAAAGGAGCTTGGACATTACCCATCAGGCGCTGGCAGGGGCCAGCATAGAGGAAGGAGGAATAGAGGAGACGCAAGCAGCAGAGGTACGCAGTTGGGTGACCGTTAGGAAGGGTAGAGGGATGAGTGTCAGGGAGGCCAGTCCTGAGTTGGTACACCCTAACATATTTGCCGAGTTGCAGGTTGAGGGGGATATCAGCTCAGGGGTGGCAGAGCTGGAGCATGTACCCTCCCCCAGCTGCCAGGGGAGGGGCGGCTCCAGGAAGAAGGGGGGCCGTAACTCAGGAAAGGTTAGACAGGTTGTGGTAGTTGGGGACTCAATTATCAAGAGGACAGAGAGGGCAATCTGTAAAAAAGATCTTGGTAACCGAACAGTATGTTGTTTAGAGGGCGCCCGCGTTCAGCACATCGCAGATCTGGCAGACAGATTGTTGTGTGGGGCTGGGGATGACCCAGCGGTCATGGTGCATGTGGGCACTAATGACAAAGTAAAAGGTAGGTGGAGGATCCTTAAGAACGATTTCAGGGACTTAGATAATAGATTGAGGAAAAGGACCTCCAAGGTGGTTTTCTCTGAAATACTGCCTGTACCTCGAGCCACACCAGAGAGGCAGAAGGAGATTAGGGAACTTAACAAGTGGCTGAGGAATTGGTGTAGGAAGGAGGGGTTTGGGTTCCTGGAGAACTGGGAACTGGGCTGACTTCTCAGTCGGCTACCGGCTCTTTAGTAAGGATGGGCTGCACCTTAATGGGGAAGGTACAGCTCTTTTGGGGAGAAAGATGGCCACCAAGTTGGAGGGGCTTTTAAAATAGGAGACGGGGGGGAGGGCTCAGAAGTTGAATCAGTCAGGAGGGAGCAAAGGACTGAAGGCAGTTGTAGGGTCAGCAGCGACAGTAGGTCCACAACGTCAATTGGCAGGTCTGTGCGGGAAAACCTCAGACCAAACAGGAATAAACATCACCGCCAATCACGTTTAACTTCCGTAAAACTAAGAGGGGTATATGCTAATGCCAGGAGCCTAGCTAATAAAATGGATGAGTTGGAAATGTTAGTACATGAGGATGACATAGACCTTGTGGGAATAACAGAGACTTGGTTCGACCCCTCACATGACTGGCTGGCCAATATCCAAGGGTATTCGGTGTCCTGGAAGGACAGGGTAGGAAAAAGAGGGGAAGGGGTATGTCTCTATGTCAAGAACAATATAAAGGTGATAGAAAGGAGTGACATTACGGATGGGATGAGCATGGATTTAGAATCTGTGTGGGTTGAACTCCATAGGGAAGGAGAAAAGGGAAAAGTAGTTGTGGGGGTTTGCTATAGGCCACCTAACCAAGGGGAGGAGGTAGAGCTGGAATTTTTAGCACTAATGGGTAAAGTGGCAAAATTGGGATCAGTCATCATATTGGGGGACTTCAATTATCCCGACATTGACTGGGAAGAGGGGACTGCACACTCACAGAAGGCCCGTCTATTCACGGAAACCTTACAGGACAACTACATGTCACAGTTGGTGGATTCCCCTACCAGAGAAAATGCAGTCCTGGATCTATTGATCACTAATGACCCAGACATAATCTCAGAGGTAGGAGTCCAGGACAACCTGGGCTCTAGCGATCACAGGATGATCACATTTAGTTTAAATAACAATATAACAAGGCAAGTGGGGAACATAAGAACCCTAAACTTCAGAAGGGCAAACTTTCCAAAATTGTACTCATTAATGGAAAGGGTAAACTGGGACCAAACCTTGGGATCACTGACCACAGAGGAAAAATGGGAATGCTTTAGGAACATATTAAGCAAATGCATCTTGCAGTGCATTCCTATGGGAAATAAATTTAGAAGAGACAAAGCCAAACCTGGCTGGCTAAACCGTAGCGTTAAAAAACGTATTAGGGGGAAAAAATTGGCCTTCAAGAAATATAAATCAGAGGGCACAGTATCGGCCTTCCAGCAATACAAGGAGGCAAATAAGAAAAGTACACAAGAAATCAAGATGGCTAAAATCAACTTTGAGAGACAAATAGCGGAGGATAGTAAAAAAAACCCAAAGAAATTCTTTAAATATATCAACAGCATAAAAACTAGGGCAGAGCATATTGCACACATAATTAACGACGATGGGAGGATGGTTACAGAGGACACTGAAAAAGCAACCGTGCTGAATGCTTTTTTCTCGTCAGTCTTTACACAGGAAAAGGAGGGGTACACTGACCATGACTGTATGGTTAGTAGTAATACACAGGACTTGCCACTATGGCTAACAGAGGGTGAAATCAGGGAAAGGCTGGATAAACTTAACACAAACAAATCACCAGGTCCGGATGGCGTACATCCGAGAGTACTCAAGGAACTCAGTAAGGTTATATCTAGACCACTGTACCTGATCTTTGCTGACAGTATTAGGACAGGAGATGTACCAGGGGATTGGAGGAAGGCTAACGTGATTCCGATATTCAAAAAGGACCAGAGGCATTTCCCGGGAAATTATAGGCCTGTCAGTTTGACATCAATAATATGTAAACTTTTGGAGGGGATGATAAGGGACTATATCGTAGAGTATGCTAAAGACAACAACATCATCAGCAGTAACCAGCACGGGTTTACAAATGGGCATTCTTGTCAAACCAATCTCTTAGCATTCTACGAGGAGGTGAGCTGTGAGCTAGATAGGGGCAGACCAGTAGATGTGGTGTACTTGGATTTCGCTAAGGCATTTGATACAGTTCCCCACAAGCGCTTAATTTATAAAATAAGGTCTGCAGGTATCGACAGCAGGGTTTGCTCTTGGATACGGAACTGGCTAAAAGGCCGGGTCCAAAGGGTGGTAATAAACAGCGCATACTCAGACTGGTCTGAGGTAGTAAGCGGGTTGCCCCAGGGCTCGGTCCTGGGACCAACCTTGTTCAATTTATTCATAAACAGCATTGAGGACGGGATCAGTAGTTCGTTATCAGTTTTTGCAGATGACACAAAATTGGCCAGGGCAATAACTGCACAGCATGAAGCAGATATCCTACAGAATGACCTGGATAAAATTACGGAGTGGGCAACGACATGGCAAATGAGGTTTAACATGGAGAAGTGTAAGGTTTTGCACTTGGGGACTAAAAACATAAAAACACAATACACGTTAGGATGGGAACCCTTGGGGGAATCAAAAATGGAGAAAGATCTGGGAGTCTTGGTTGATGATAGATTAGGCAACAGCATGCCAAGCGGCAGCTGCCAAAGCCAACAGAATATTAGCATGCATAAAGAAAGGGATGTATTCCAGAGATAAGACTATAATCCTTCCACTTTATAAAACTCTGGTCCGACCGCATCTGGAGTATTCTGTCCAGTTCTGGTCGCCAGTCCTCAGGAGGGATGTGTTGGAGCTGGAGAGAGTCTGATTAGGGGGTTGGAGGACCTTAACTATGAAGAGCCGCTGCAATCGCTCAATTTATTCTCCCTGGAGAAGAGACATCTGAGGGGGGACATGATAGCAATTTATAAATATCTTAATGGGGATCTCAGCTTAGGAAAAAAAGCTGTTCATTCGAAGGAATTGCATGAGGACTCGAGGACATACAATGTGATTAGAGGAGAAGCGTTTTAACCTCAGGCAACGAGGAGGATTCTTTACTGTTAGGGCTACAAGATTGTGGAATTGTCTACCACAAGAGGTGGTTTCTGCGGGTAGTATGGTGGCATTCAAAAGACTCTTAGATTTACATCTCAAGGATCAGGACATTAAGGGCTATGTTAGATGATTACAGCCACACACACCTACACAGGTTGAACTGGATGGACTATTGTCTTTATTCAACCTCACCTACTATGTAACTATAATTGCTTTGTTTTTCTTTTTACACAAGTCCTTTAAGTAAAAAAAAAAACATTTATTAATGGAAAAAAAAACACCTTGCATCTCCATAAATCAATATCTGAAATTGATACAGAAAATTTAAAAAAAAAGGTTAAAAAAGTTAAGTTCCAACGTGCTGTAAAAGGGAAAAAACTCGGGGGGGGCGTGGCTTGGCACCATACCGAGATGGCTTCTAGATCGAGAAGCTCCGCGTGTTGAGAAGTTTATTCCAGCTTCTTGGCATCTAATCACTCGGCATCATGGTGAGATCCGGCCGCAGTGTCTCTGCCAACCGTACTCCACAAGAATCAGGCACCCAACCGAGCGGTAACATACCTGCTCTGTTCCAAACCCAGTATGCAGATCGACACTCAACCTCCTCCTCGCCTGCGCCCCGCTCGCCTGGCAGTGACTCTGATGCCGCGTCGGCTACAAGTAGGTCTCTGAGAGTAGTGACATCTCCTCTCCCCAGCCTTCTGGATCTACAAATGTTAGCTGCTGATATAAAATCCACACTGGGGTCTGCTATATCAAAGCTCCGCTCGGATCTCTGTTATGTGGTTACCAGGCTGGGTGAAACAGAGAAAGCTACCACGCTGCAGGGCTCTGCCATCAAACAACTTCAACGCACCTTTGACGCCCATATTGCTTATCTCATAGAGATAAACAGGCACATAGGAGATCTAGATAACCAGGGAGGGAGGCACAATATCAGAGTTTGTGGCCTACCTGAAACTGTAGAGCCCCAAGCCCTATAAGCTGCATTAACTGCCTTATTCAATGATCTTATAGACAGAGCCGCTGTCATCCCTATTGAATTTGAATGGGCTCATAGGGCTTTACGACCCAGAGGCAGAGAACCGGACCCCAGTGGGGTGTAATTTGCTGCCTGGTCAGTTTTCCACCTAAAGAGGCGAACCTTTCCAAAGCAAGGGAAAAACACTACATACTATTCAAAGGAACAGAAATCAAGCGGTTCCAAGATTTGTCCAATATCACCCTGCAAAATGGCTGGGCACTTCACCCTCTTCTAGAGATCCTATGAACTAGGGGGATTACCTACAGATGGCACTTTTTCATTCTGCCTATTTGCCTCAACTAGGGGCAGAGCTGCTTCCCTATGTGTCCCAGAAGATATCCCAGCCTTCTGCAAAGCACTTGAAATCCCTGTCGTTGATTTGCCCGAGTGGTATAGTGCCTTCTACGATTCTGATAGCCATAACTTTATCTCCCATGTGACAGATTTGCTTTAAAGAATTCATTCTTTAATCAAACACTCTATAGACTTACAAAATTATAGAAAAATCAGCTGTTTATTTCAGCAATTCCTGTAATCATATCAGTGTCATACCCTTGCTTCACATTTCAAACTTCAAAAATATGGAAAACATATGTTATTGAACCTAGATTACATCTATACTGAACACTAATTTCTTTCCCATGCATTTTCAATCTGCATCTTTAGTTGTAGCTAGAGCCCTTACTTTAATCAGAGTATATTGTTTACTGGGGCTGTGGCATAAATTGCTCTATTTTGCCTTTTGAAGTTTAGGTAAAAACCTTTAAGAACATGCATACATAAAGTACATATTTCCTATCTGTTTAAAAAAACTGATTGAATAGTACAGGTAGAGAAAACTAACACAATAATGTGAAAAACCAATACATGGCATACGATTGTATGAATTCATGTGAACACTTCAAGAGTACACTAACTCACTAAACATATATAACAAAAACCTCTCAATTGTATATTTACCAAAGGTAACAATTAGAAATTTATTGTAAGTGTTCACATACACTTTAATACTTAAAGTTGAACTCCAGGGAAAACCATTATTTAATTTTATGAAAGTCCCTTTCTTGCCTTGAAGTGGTTGTAAACCTCAGACAGGAAATCTGAACAAAGCACACATTTCTATAGTGTTTAATTGCCTTCCTCCAAAGCACTAAGTGGCATTCTCTCTTCTGTCTAGTTCCTCTATTATCAGAATGAGTCACTTCTGACAAGTTTACGGACACCAGAGCTAAAAAGGTGACAGAGGAGGGATCTCCAGCACACAGCCTATAATTGACAGCCTCAGCTCTGTTCCTGTGTGTTGTATAAAGGGGGAAGGTGGGGGAGGGGTGGTGTCCCTTCGCTCCAATCAGCTCTCAGAGCTCTTTTTTAAATGCAGCTCCCGCCCCCTACTTTGGGAGTTTTACAAGAATGTACAGGCTGCCGATAAACAGGTACAACTTACGTAGGAGGGTTTGGTTAAACTCTGTGTATCACTTGGGAAAGTCACTTCACTGAAAATAGGTAAGTGTTTAAACCACTTTAAATGAATGTCTTATACACAGTTGTTCTTTGATTTAGATATTAGTGCTAGTGTCAGCCACAAAAAATGGCTCCATATTTTCATTTTGCAAGACCTGTCGCAGCTATCTCTGCTATGTACCCAGTGTTTTTAACATCCCCTTTGTTGTCTACTTTCCAGTGAGTGGTGATGTAATTACACCACTGCTTTTGCTGTTTTGGGTGGACCCAGGCATCTCAGACATTAGGACTGATCTGCTCACTCACATTACAATGTTTGGGTGACAGGCCAGAAGACTGTTAATCTGTTCCATGCAGTCCTGGGACAAGGTTATCTAAAGCCCAGGGCAAAAAGGCAAAACTGTGCCCTCCCCCCAATATATACGTATGAGCATTATGCATCAGCACACCACCCCTCTCAGCAAAAAAAAACAAAACAAATTGAGCAGTACTCTGCATGCTTACCCCAAGCATAAATTCCCCCTCCTCCCAGTACAAATCAACCCCCCTGCTGAAATCCCCCCTCCCAGCACAAATCTCTGCTCACCCGTTCTCCAAATCCCCCCAGCATCAATGTGCCCCCCCCAAAAAAAATCATCCCTCCTAACACAAACCCTCTACCCCTCAAACTTCCCCTCTGAGTACACATCCTCCCTCCAAATTCCTCCTTCAAGCAGAAATTCCCCCCCCCCCCCATCCCTCCTCCTAGCACGAATACCCCCAGATCATCTCTACTAGCACAAACCCTTCCCAGATTAATTTCCCAACCCTCTCTGTCAGATCACCTCCTCTAGCACAACCCCCCCCCCCAATTTACCACTCCTAGCACCCCCTCCCCAAATTTCCCCTCCTATAACAATTCTTATTCCCTGCTGATTTGGATCAGTGCACAAAGCAATGTCCATACAGACATGGATGAGCTAGTTTATGGTGGAGGAACTTCAATGGTCTGCACAGAGTCCTGACTTCAACCTGAAAGAATGGAGACTGTGAGCAAGGCCTTCTCTCCAAAATCAGTGCCTGACCTCACCAATGCGCTTCTAGAAGAATGGTCAAACATTCCCATAGACACACTCCTAAACCTTGTAGACAGCCTTCCCAGAAGAGTTGAAGCTGTTATAGCTGCAAAGGGTGGGGCAACTTAATATTGAAGCCTACAGACTATGATTCGGATGCTATTAAAGTTCCTGTGCGTAGAAAGGCAGGTGTCCCAATACTTTTGGTTATATAGTGTATATATATATATATATATATATATATATATATATAGTATCTAATGACAATTTACACTATATTTTGTACATTAATCCCTACCCTGTAAGGTAGCTTACAACCTAAAATCCCTATCACACGTGCATATACCATATACAGTATACAAGGGCCCTTTTTTAAAAATAGATTTTTATTTTTATACATGACAGCAAATGAGAACAGGATGTACACAATTGCTACATTACAGAGTTCCTGGAAACATTAAGACAGTTTGTTCCACATTTGCATACAGTATGTAGTAATGACTTTAATGTGAAACCAGGGGTTGAGGAATAATTAACAGCATACACTCTTTCTTTTTACATATCATTTTACATATATTGAGATATAGTTAAATAAGGAAAAGCAAACACGATAGTGAAGTGTCTCCTTTCTCGTTCAAGTATTTTATTGAAAGTTCAAGAATATAACAAAGTTCAAATGACATAAGAGGCAAAACAGAATAGAGTGAAGGAGAGTTGCCCTACAAAACAATTTGAAGGGTTGCAAGCAATATAACAATAACAATGGCACAAAATGAAGAATGTAGTTAGTAGAGAATTTGAGAAATGCTACTAGGACAATAGCGTAGTAATGTGGGGTGTGAATTGGGCATAAATCAAGAGTATTGTTAATCTTAACCACTTAAGCCCCAGCCCTATTTCGGACACTTTTTGTTTACAAGTTAAACCAGTATTTTTTCCTAGAAAACTACTTAGAACCCCCAAACATTATATATATATTTTTAGCAAAGACTCTGGAGAATAAAATGTTGGTCATTACAATATTTTTTGTCACGCGGTATTTGCGCAGCGGTCTTTAAAACGCCCTTTTTTTTGGAAAAATTTTGAAAAATCACATTTCACTGCATTTAAAAAATACTAAACAGTAAAGTTAGCCCATTTTTTTTTGTATATTGTGAAAGATGATGTCACGCCGAGTAAATAAATATCCAACATGTTACGGTTTAAAATTGCGCACACCCGTGGGATGGCGACAAACTACGGTCAATAGAGACCTCAATAGACGACGCTTTAAATTTTTTTAATGGTTACCAGTTTAGTGTTAGAGTGTAGCTCTTTTTTTAAATTATTGCTCACGTTCTGGCAATCGCGGCGATACCTCACATGTGTGGTTTGAACAGCGATTTCATTCGCGGCTCGACTTCTGTATACGTTTTTTTTTGTGCCCGAGCTAACGGTGACGGGGCGGCTAAAATTTTTTTTTTTTCCTATTTTTTTTATTTTTTTTTAACTTTGTTACAGGTTTTTTTAAAAAAAAATTGATCATTTTATTGCTGTCACAAGCAATGTAAACATCCCTTGTGACACCAATATGCAGTGACAGGTACTCTTTATAGAGGGATCGAGGGTCTAAAAGACCCTAGACCCCTCCACTACACTTCCATGTATGCAAAACGCCGAAAACTGCATTTTTGCATACAGCCATTTTTTAAATTTGCCGCCTTTTGCAGCACAGTAACCTGGAAGTGACGTCATGGACGCCGCCTCCGTGTTACGTCATCGGAGACCTGATCGAAGCCATTTTCCGGCTTTGATTGGGACTCCATCCAGCCGGCAGATGTGCCGGCTGGGTGCTCGGGGCTCCCGGTGGGACGGGAGCCCCGAGCAAAGTCACGGAAGGCAGCGGTAGGGGGGAAAGTCCCCTCCCGCTTACCCGGGTAACGATCTAGTGGCCCCCGAGCCGCATCGGTCGTCACTGACGGAAAGCCGACCATTGGCTGTAAACCATGGTACCGGGATGGTGCCTCTAGCCAGAGGCATCATCCCGGTATATTACTGCAAAGTTTGCCGACGTAGTCCTACGTCACTTTGCGGTAAGTGGTTAATAGATAGAAAGTTTCTGCGCATAGTCAATTCCCTAGGATAGGGTTTAAAGAAAAAGTAGCAGTGGTGGGTGGGATGCTCGGTCAAGCAGGCATTCCTCGTCTATGATGGACTGAGCCATTCAAAATAATTCGGATAGGCTTATTTAGGGGGTGAAATCAGTAGGTATAGGAAGGTGCCAAAACAGTATCAGGAAGAGATGAGGAAAAGAAGTGTCAAGAAAGAGTAAGAATGAAAGAAAGACAAGATGAAGGAAGAAGGAATAAGGGAAAGAGTCGCTGGGGGAGGGAAAAGAGATACTTGGTTCTCAAAAAGAGGTGAGTTAAAGAAGGTGGAGGGAACTGTCGAAGTCCGCTGGGAGAATGTGGTCCACCCAGGGTTGCCAAAGGCATTCATATTTGGGAACATTATCAAGGATAAAATAGGGAAGTGATATGTGCGCTGTCACGTGGGTATCCAAGTGGGAGGGTAACCTCTAGTACAATGTCGATTGTAACAAATATTGAATGACTAAGAGATTAGGATCAAATCCTCTCCCCCATGCAGCCAGCTCTAGTATTTATCACTAAAATACCAATAACAATATTAAAATCACAATGAGTCGGCGCAAGTGGGACAAATCTCAGAAAGGGGCTCAGACTGAGCTGCCAATACAAGGAGACTCTTAACGATGAGGTATAACGGGAATAGTCATACAATTAGCTGCTGATAAGATAAGGCAAGTGCAAGCTCACTCAAACAAGTATATAAGGTATATGAAAATCAGCAGACTAAAACACAAAATCGTAAACAATCCTAAAACTCAATCCGATTCCTAAAACAATAAGCAAAGCTGTCTTCAATATATATTGCAACAATAGGTCCCATATATTTAACTGGTCTGAACTCCAACCTACATGACCAATAGAGAATATATGCCGACTATGGCAGAAATCGTATATGATGCGAATCCAAAAATTCAGACAAAATTCCTAGCGCCAATATGTATCTAAATCTTCAATATAAGTTCCAAAATAACTTTTCCAGGTATATATTAAAATAAGTCTCTGACCAAAGTCCACTGTAGAATCACACAGAGAAATGGCTGGATAGTCGCACCAAAGACTAAAATCGCAAGGAAAAATACATAAACAATGGATGAGCTAATAAACTAATATTCACAATAGTCTAAAAATGGAGCAATAATAGCAAATATGATGAAAAAATGGGTGTACGTAAAGCAATCAGTGCATGTATATCTTAAATATCCATAAATATAAAAAATGACAGAATATTAAAGGTGAAATAAAATCAATCAATATTCCATAAGCATTCTATATAACCAACATGTAGAAAAATAGTATAAGTGAATAAATAAATATTTCGTAAGCATAAATTATAACAATTCATGTGCGGTGATAAATAAATAAATAAATATATTCAAGTGCGATTAACAGTCCATGTGCAAAAATATATCGATCTAGTGCAATAAGCAGTCCACATATAATAAATGAGGTAGGTGCGGTGATAAAGTGAAGTTCATCCGTGCACATACAATTAAGTGACAATTAGTGCTTCTCTAAAACAATAATGTGGATATCCAGTGCTGTGATCCGGAGTGAGCTGTGATAAAATAGGCGCAGTGGCCGCTCACCTCACTGCACCTTTTAAGGCACTTTTAAGCTGGTCTCTGACCCTGAGGGTGGGATGCTGGGCTATTCCAATAGCTTAAGATACTCCAACCTCCACTCTCTCATCCACCGATATCAATCCCGGATTAGTTCCAACGGTACCAGTGTTATCCCAAAATAAAAGAGAATGATGCCCAATCGTGAAGCATGTAAACACTCGCTTTATTATTAAAATCAGGGAAAAAACACTCACATTTTAGTAGAAATAAACAGGCAGAGACGATAAAAGTTGCCGCACTTCAGCGGTATGATTCCTGGGTACTTCCGGTTATGGCCGTCAACCGGAAGTCGACGTCACCCAATGCCTCCCGACGCGTTGCATCACAGATCACGTGACTTTTTCAAGATGAAGGAAAAAGGAATAAGGGAAAGAGTCGCTGGGGGAGGGAAAAGAGATACTTGGTTCTCAAAAAGAGGTGAGTTAAAGAAGGTGGAGGGAACTGTCGAAGTCCGCTGGGAGAATGTGGTCCACCCAGGGTTGCCAAAGGCATTCATATTTGGGAACCTTATCAAGGATAATCGCTTTAACTTTAGCATGAATCATTGCTCTGGTGATTCTATGTTTGACTTCAAGGGTGTGCAGGCTGGGGGTTTTCCAGGCCTTTACGATCAATTGCTTTGCAGCAGTGGTAACCTGTAAGAGCAGTTTAAACTGAAGGTGAGTTATCTCAGAGGATTTTATATTAAGTGAAGCGATTGAAGGGTCTGCTTCGAGGGTCATACCTGCTAACGTAGAAAAAATTTGGAAAATCTAAGTCCAGAACACCTGGGCTATGGGACAGCTCCACCAGATGTAAAGGGGGGTTTCTTTTTTCTGTGAAGCCTTGAAAGCATGCAGGTGAGTAAGACGGGGGGTATTTAGAAATACTAGCAGGGACCAAGTACCAGCACATTAGGACCTTATAGTTAGTTTCAGAAGCCACTACATTCTGGGACCTGTATTTGGTAGCTAGCCATATATCAGACCAGTCCTTAGCCTCTAAATGGAGGTCCAAATCTGCCTTTCACTTATTGGCATAGCAAAGGGAGCTATGGTGGGAGAGTCTAAGAGTAGGGCATAGAGGAGGGATATCAATTCTCGGGCGTGGGAGTCCTTTAGGCAAGAGTGCTCAAAATAGGTCATTTCAGGCAGAGATGGGTCTGTACGTAAGCATGGGATGTAAGGATGTGTTTTTGCTGAAGAAAGTGGAATATTTCAGAGCTGGGAAGCCCATATGACTCCCATAGCACAGGAAACATCTTGAAAGCATCTGAAGTATTAAATGAGTAGGCATTGATGAAGCAAGCTCTAGACCAGTTTGTGACAGTGGCGGGTATCAGACCCCTGGCCTTCTCACCCAACTCGTGACCAAAGACCAGGCAATCTCACACCCTGCCGTCACTTGCGTAACAATGCCACTCTCAGCTGCGCCCGGCACAAAGATTTTCCAGCTTGCGGGACCACAATCTAGATGCCAGCAGACTGAGAGCGATTGTCACCGGGTTAATTAAATGATTAACCCTTTCTCTGCCACCACCGATACGTTTGAATGAGCCCAGCGGACGCTCTGGATTTTAGAAATATCAATTATGACTTTAGAATAATCATCCGTAACACGCTCTGTCACATGCAGACAGGAATGTCCGGAGGATTTATCCTAACAGTAGCGCTCTCAGGAGGATGGTTCTTTGGGTCAGTTTGCGTTTAAGAGCTTAGAGACAAAATTAACACTTTTCAAAATAAGGTTTAATTATAAGAAAGGTTAAGATTGGTGCAAATAAAAATATTTACAGAAAAATGGGTTACAAAGAAATAGAGACACAATACAGCAATTTAGAAATATGAAGATAAAGAGTGAAAATACTTGCATTCAAAAAGTCCTGGTATTATCAGAGTTCCAGAAGCTGAACATGTGTGATCGGTCTCCAATGGATAGATGTTCCTTTTCCTTGATGTTACATGAGACTGCCTGCTCTATCAGCTCCTGTCCTTTTTCTCTGAGACTGCAGGGGGTGTCACCAGAGATCCTTGACCAATAAACACAGTGGCCCTGGCAAAGAACCTCCCACTTAGACAGATTATTAACAGAACTCATATCTTGAGCGATGTAATGGTTACATGCTTGAAACTAATATTTTATTGATTTTGATTTGATTTGAATTGATTGAATTTGAATCTACTGGTATTGATTTGAATCTACCGGTATTGATTTGAATCTACTATTCACAGACACTAAACACGGGTTATCTCAGAATAACCTCTGACCTGTAAGGCATCTGATCGCTAGCTTGTCTCCCCTAGCAAGTACAGTGATCAAGTTTGATCTTAATTTGATCGGTATTTTATCTGGCATCCAAATATCTACTTTTTGTCAATGTGTCATGTTCGGGTAAAAAGTTATGACTTGGATATGGATTTGTGAGATGTAAGTGTTTGGGCTTGTGGAATTCCACACAGCCTATTGTGGACATCTGTTCTCAGATAAGATTTTACAACCTGGCCGGTCAGGATGTGGTTTGAGATAAGATCTGCTTTATGACCTCATGCTGTGTTTTTGGAGACACAACTCCTGCTACAATGTGAAAAGGTGGGGTCTACTTTAGCTCCAGGGAGACAGAGAGGGGGGGAGGAAATGACAGATTTTAAACGAACTGGTATTCCTGTCACTAGACAAAATGGATGCCGTGATTACAAGATGGTGTCCGAGCGCACAACTTCATTACACCTCATTCTCTTGTGGGCGCATAGGAGGGGATTGCAATTTGCCTCCGGATGCAACAGACTCCCATGGGTTCGGTTTGTCGCGACAAACCACCAGCATTGCCATGGGTGCTGCCTTTTTTCTGCTCAAGGATGGCATATGCTACTTCCCTGGGGAGCAGCTTCCGGCTCAGATGGAGGATGAGAGTTTCCTCTCCCTTCGCATCCCTCTGGCCTAGGGCTGCATCTGGCCCAAAGGTAATGGCATAGGGTTGTGCCGGAACTGGGCGTTTAAATTCCGGGCCCCATGTCCCAGGTGCACGGACCAGTACCTCCGTCAGGTCCTTCTGACACACTGGCGTCAAGGATGCCAGTTTAACCAGGGTACCGTTGGGTTGGTCAGTCACAGGTTCAGCTGAGCCACTATCGTCGCACCCCAGCATCCTCCTGTGGCCAGCTGTACCCAGGAATGACGTACCCAAAGGTGTGGTTTGAGGAGTAGGCCAGGTCCTAGTAGCCTCAGTTCCAGATCTCTGGGTGCCTACTCCTCCCTGCTGTTCCCAGTACCCAACCACTGACAGGTCCATCTGACAGTTACTATGCAGAACTGTCAAACTAGGCCGTGCCAGAACATTTGGGACTGTGGACAGGAGCTCTGGGTGTTCCACCCAGACAGGGCCAAACACTACCAGGCTTTAAAACAGGCCACTTCACTAGGTTCAACCTCTCCCCGTAGATCACTGTAATGTTCCGGTACCTTTGGTACCCTAAATTACTCTTTTCACAAGTGTATGCGCCCCACCATTCTCTTTTGGAAAGGTGCGCATACACCTTTAAGACTGAAGCTGTCATCACTCAGTGCCGGACTAGATGGCTATTTAAAGCGCCGGTTCTCACTCACATGTGTTCGTTCAAACACCCTTACTTGGATGCTAACTTGGCTTGAAGCTTTCGTGCTTGCAAGCATACTGCGCTGATCCCTGCATCCCGCTTCCGGATCATCCGCTCCTCCTGAACCAACCTTCGGCTGTATTGCTATTAGTGCTAAGTACCCCGCAGGGGAACCCTCTATAAACCTTTACTAAGCTTACACTATCTAGCTCTGCATAGCAAAGACTATTTATCACATCTGCATATCTAGATTGCTAACTCTTAAGACTACTGCTACTTATTCCTGCACTGGGTTGATCACTCTTGTATGTCCACCTGCTACTCTGTCATCTGCTACCATACATGATTGCTAAACCTACCTGCATCCATCTGCTACTGTCTTACCTTCAAGTGTCTGTCACCTACCACCTCCACAACCTGTCTCTTAAATCTTCATCACTGTGTTACTACATACATAAAGTCACTCTAGGAACCAGCTTGTTGAGTGTGTGTATTTACTAGCTGAATTAAGACCTTCCACACATGATGAGTCATTGAGGTTGGGAATGGTATCTCAGCATCTCTCTTACATGACTACTGAAGTGGAATATTTCTGCAGCTGAAAATCCACACCAGACATGAAACGCAGGAGCGTTACAGATTGAACGAACCTATAAATGGATTCAGCAGAAATAACCACTCAGGTGACAATTAAAACAGCAAGTAACTGCGTTAATACACGCACTTGCTGAATTAAAAGAAGACAATCAGGCTCTGTCGCAGCAGGTAATTAGACTGACACAACTTACCTCTGCTCAGTCCCCTGAACCCAAGATAAATTCCCCTTTGGTATTTACAGGCGATCGCAAAAAATTTCGCGAATTTAAAAACGCATGTGAGTTACTTTTTTTGCTAAAACCTCGTACCTACCTTACTGATCACATTAAGGTTTGTACTATTATTTCTTACCTAACAGGCGATCCTCGAGCCTGGGCAGACTCTCTTTTTGAGAAAAACGACCAGCTTCTCAACTCCTATGCCTTGTTCCTAGCAGAACTCACTAGCCTATATGATGACCCCAATAGGCAGAGTACTGCCGATCTTCAATTAAGATCCTTGAAACAAGGAAGGAGGCCTGTAGAAGACTTTGTCGCGGAATTCAAGAGATGGACCCTTGATTCAGAATGGAATGATGCATCTCTGAAAACCCAATTTAGGCTTGGCCTATCAGAAGCCGTTAAGGACGAACTCGCCCGAGCGGATCTACCAAAAACCCTGGATGCATTAATACAACTCAGTATTACCATAGATAGAAGACTACGAGAAAGAAAGGCTGAGAAAATGGGAATGCCATTATCCGTTTCCCCTCGGATTCCGGCCGTTAACCCCGTTCCTATGGAGGTAGGAACCATACGCCCACCGCTATCAACTATGGAAAAAACCAAAAGACGATATGAAAATCTCTGCTTGTACTGTGCATCCCCGGATCACAAGATAAATGTCTGTCCCCTAGTCAACAAAAAGAAGGGTGAGTGTTCACATGTCCTCCTAGGGGGATTGACAACTTCATTCACTAACCCTTACATTTTTGTTTGTTTGACATTACAGTGGGACCAGAACAGGATTACTACTAAGGCCATGATTGACACAGGATCTTGTGGAAATTATATAGATATATGTTTTGCTGCTTCAAATAAAATTCCTATTATTTCTAAACTTAAACCTGTCTCAGTAAGTCTTATTACCGGTGTTCCATTATCCTCTGGTCCAATCACCGATCAGACACAAGCACTTCTAGTCACTATTAACGAGTCTCATAGGGAGACTACTACCTTCGATTTAATATCTTCACCCCACTTTCCCATTGTGTTGGGACTTCCCTGGTTACACACACACCAACCAACCATAGATTGGAAGGAACGGTCCTTGGCCTTCCTCTCTTGCTATTGCGAGGATACGTGTAACCTCCCGTCTTCTCTGAAGATTCTGTCTATGGTGACAGATGAGATTGCACCACTATGTTATCAGGATCTTTCTGAGGTTTTTCTTGAGAAAAATGCTCAAGCATTACCTCCTCATCGAGACTATGATTGTAGCATTGATCTACTCCCAAATAGCAAATTGCCATTCGGTCATGTTTATCCTCTTTCACAGGATGAACTTTCCCATCTCAAAACCTATTTGGATGAGAATTTGGAAAAAGGTTTTATTAGACCTTCCACTTCTTCCACAGCAGCAGGACTCTTTTTTGTTCGCAATAAGGACTCAAGTCTCAGACCTATCATCGACTACAGGAAATTGAATGCTATCACAATAAAAGATCGCTATCCTCTACCGCTTATCCCTGAGCTCATTGAGCAGGTGCGTGGAGCTACCTATTTTTCAAAATTGGACCTGAAGGGAGCATACAATCTCATTCGAATCCGTGATGGAGAGGAGTGGAAGACTGCATTCAGAACCAGATACGGATTGTTCGAATATCTTGTGATGCCATTCGGGCTATGCAACGCCCCTGCAGTTTTCCAACGATTTATAAACGATATTTTTAAAGACTTACTAGATGTCTGTGTTGTGGTATATCTGGACGATATACTTATATATTCACGATCCCTGTCTGAACACATAAGACATGTAAGACTTGTACTATCGAGATTGCTTGCACATAACCTTTATGTGAAACTAAAGAAATGCTTGTTTCATAAAGACGAGGTACTCTTTCTAGGCTACATCATATCAAAAACAGGAATCGAGATGGACATGAGTAAAATATCCTGCATTCAGGATTGGCCTACACCAACCACACGCAAGGCGCTACAGCGATTCCTGGGATTTTCAAATTTCTACAGGAAGTTCATTAAAAACTTTTCTGCTATTGTGAGACCCCTCACACAGCTCACTAGCATAAAGAAACCATTCAAATGGTCAGAAGAAGCCAATAAAGCTTTTCACTTGTTAAAGACAAGGTTTACTTCCGCTCCCATATTACGCCATCCAGACCCATCCCTCCAATACATTCTGGAGGTAGATGCGTCAAACATGGCAGTAGGAGCAATACTCTCCCAACGACCAACCCCCACTTCACCACTTCATCCAGTCGCCTTTTTTTCGAAATCCCTAAGCAGTCCCGAGATAAATTACCCCGTGGGTGAAAAGGAACTGCTTGCTATAAAATTGGCTCTGGAGAATTGGCGACATTTACTCGAAGGCACCCAATTACCAATAATAATATACACGGACCATAAAAACCTCCAATATCTTCAGACTAGCAAAACTCTCTCGCACCGACAGGTACGATGGTCACTATTCTTTCTAAGGTTTAACTTCCTAGTGACTTACACACCTGCAGATAAGAACAAAAAGGCGGATGCACTATCACGACTATCTGAAGAAAACTACTTTGAAATCCCTTCCGTTCCTATAATACCTCACAAACGCATTATTGGAGTTGTCCGTTCCTTGAAGGAAGAGGTTTTGCATGGTATAAGTTTGGATTCACCCCCACCACAACTAAATACTGATGCAGAAGGCTTCCTCTACTACAACGACAAACTTTACATACCACCTACCCTACGCACCAAGATCTTAGAATTATCTCATGATGTGCCTATGGCAGGACATATGGGTATGACAAAGACTCTTAATTTGATTTCCCGGCAATTCTGGTGGCCTGACATGAAAACATCTATACAAAAATTCGTCTCTTCATGCAATGTCTGTGCCAGGTCCAAAATTGACACTACGAGACCATCCGGTCTACTATGCAGTCTACCAATACCCCAAACTCCATGGAAAGTTTTGTCCTTGGACTTCATCGTAGAATTGCCTCTTTCCAAAGGATTTAATACCATCTTGGTGTCAGTGGACCATCTGACAAAGATGGCACATTTCATTGCTATTCGCAGACTACCTTCATCCAAACAAACGGCAGAACTCCTGATGAAACATGTCTTTAGATTACATGGTATCCCAAAAACTCTTCTGTCTGACCGTGGATCCCAATTTATTTCTAAGTTCTGGCAAGAACTATGTCACATACTACGGATCGAGCGGAAGCTCACTTCTCCTTACCATCCGCAGACCAACGGACAGACTGAAAGAGTCAACCAATGCATCGAGCAGTATTTACATTGTTATACTTCTTACCAACAGGATGATTGGGTGGATCTTCTCCCTCTGGCAGAATTTGCCTACAACAACGCAACCCACAGTACAACCAAGCAGAGTCCGTTCTACTTGAACTATGGGTTTCATCTCTCTATTCTTCCACCACGCATCCTTCCTTCAAACAACCCAGTAGCCTCAGACTATCTTACCCAAATAAAGGATTCTCTGGGTTTATTAAATACTACCATTGCACACGCTCACAGTCAACAAAAGAAGTACTATGATCTTCGCAGAAGACCTTCTCCACATTACACTATCGGGGACCTCGTTTGGCTCTCAACAAAAAATTTAAGATTGAAGATCCCTAGCAAAAAGCTTGGACCTCTGTTCTTGGGACCTTTCCCAATCAAAAAACTTATTGGAAAAGCTGCAGTACAGCTTACATTGCCAATAGACCTAAAAATCCATCCCATTTTCCATGTGTCGCTACTGAAGCCCCATGTTCCTGACCACGGAATAAGGCCTAATATTCCACCTCCGCCTCCTGTACAAGTTGAAGGTGGAGAAAAATACGAGATAAAAGAGATTCTGGATTCTCGTATCTACAGAAGAAGACTTCAGTACTTGGTTAGATGGAAGAACTATGGGCCCCAAGACGACACCTGGCTAAACACCTCTGAAATACATGCCCCTAGATTAATCCGCAATTTTCATGCGAGATACCCAGACAAACCAGCTCCAGAGGCCTTCAGGATCCGGCCTTAAGGGGGGGGTATTGTAATGTTCCGGTACCTTTGGTACCCTAAATTACTCTTTTCACAATTGTATGCGCCCCACCATTCTCTTTTGGAAAGGTGCGCATACACCTTTAAGACTGAAGCTGTCATCACTCAGCGCCGGACTAGATGGCTATTTAAAGCGCCGGTTCTCACTCACATGTGTTCGTTCAAACACCCTTACTTGGATGCTAACTTGGCTTGAAGCTTTCGTGCTTGCAAGCATACTTCGCTGACGGAACCTCGCTGCGCTGATCCCTGCATCCCGCTTCCGGATCATTCGCTCCTCCTGAACCAACCTTCGTCTGTATTGCTATTAGTGCTAAGTACCCCGCAGGGGAACCCTCTATAAACCTTTACTAAGCTTACACTATCTAGCTCTGCATAGCAAAGACTATTTATCACATCTGCATATCTAGATTGCTAACTCTTAAGACTACTGCTACTTATTCCTGCACTGGGTTGATCACTCTTGTATGTCCACCTGCTACTCTGTCATCTGCTACCATACATGATTGCTAAACCTACCTGCATCCATCTGCTACTGTCTTACCTTCAAGTGTCTGTCACCTACCACCTCCACAACCTGTCTCTTAAATCTTCATCACTGTGTTACTACATACATAAAGTCACTCTAGGAACCAGCTTGTTGAGTGTGTGTATTTACTAGCTGAATTAAGACCTTCCACACATGATGAGTCATTGAGGTTGGGAATGGTATCTCAGCATCTCTCTTACATGACTACTGAAGTGGAATATTTCTGCAGCTGAAAATCCACACCATACATGAAACGCAGGAGCGTTACAATCACACATGACCCTTAGGGAGGTGTCTGATGCGTTCTTAACCCCATCTAGCATTGCCGTAGACACAGTTAAGCCACATGGGGTGGGGAAGGCTGGCTCGTCCTGAGCCTTCCAGGTTAGAGGGTTTGGTCCACGCCCCCTGCTCAGGTTCAAGGTGGTTAGACAGCGGGCACCAGCCAGCTGCTGTGACACCTCACGGTTCCTGGGCACGGGGTAGGCCACAATCGCAGGGCTGACGTTCAGCCTGCTAAAGGCTCCACAAAGCCTTCTCTCGGTCTCCTGTTCCCCATCGGCCTGCGCCTCCTGTGAGACAGGAGAGGTCGCAGGCATGGGGGGAGCAGACACCCAGATGCCCACCCCGTGGACGTCAAGGTGTGCCCTCCCAGAGTCTCCAATATCTCTGACGCGGCGTGCTGTAAGCACTGCCAGCAGCATACAGTAGATACCTGGAGGGGGAAGGGGGGCTTCAGCTGAAGGCCCCAGCCCACTCCCTGAGTGTCAGCTACTACTAACTGGACACCTGTCTTTCCCAGTTCAGGGGTACTAACTCTGCCCCTGGCATGTGCTGGGCTAGGATGCTGTGTGAGAATGAGGTTAAGCCACAAGCCCTGGTGCTTCACTCCAGGCCTGGCCCTCCCGACCTCACAGAGATCCTTACAAATCAGATCAAGTGCCACCTTCAATACATGTCTGTGAGGTTGACTGGACCCAATGAACAGCTGTTTAATCACTTCAGTCTCCAGGCCTGCTGCCTGTTGGCCTGTCACACCTATCTGCCCATTGTCCCAGTCAAGCTGTTGTTTACTCATCACAGCAGGGGGCCTTTCAGCTCCATTCCTGAGTGATTTGAGAGTCTGGTCGATCCGCAGTGCTGGCTGACAGGCAGTACTACAAGTCCCAACCAGCTGTCCTGTGGCAAAGACAGCTGCTGAGGCTTAACAGTGGTGGAGTCCACTAGGGCAGAACAGGGAGAGGGCACAGAGACCTCCTCCTGATGCTCTGCGACCAGGGCCTGCATCTCCCCTGCCTCATTCCACTCCCAGCACCCCAATCAATGAAAACACGG
The DNA here is from genome assembly GCF_965119305.1 of Pelophylax lessonae. Classification (NCBI taxonomy): domain Eukaryota; kingdom Metazoa; phylum Chordata; class Amphibia; order Anura; family Ranidae; genus Pelophylax; species Pelophylax lessonae. The sequence continues at coordinate 120,810,551 of NC_138773.1, read as the reverse complement.
GCACAGGGGTACCTGTGAGCGGGTCCCCCCAACTCCAGTGAGGGTAAAAAACTTTGCAGAGATGATGTCCCTTCTTCTTATCACTTCTGGTCTGATCAGGGTGACTTCAGCTCCTGTGTCCCGGAAACCAGTGACAGTCCAGTTGCCCACGGTGACAGGCTGCAAGTTGACGGCGGTCACCCGGGATCTCCTGCGGACAAACAGCAATGAGGACGAGTTGCTGGCCGGCTGACCAGGTGATGTCATCTGCTTCTGCTCAGGGCACTGTGTCCTGAGATGTCCTGCTTTTCCACAGGTGTAGCATCTGCGGGTGTCAGTTGCAGTGAAGGTGACACCAGGAACTGCAGGGGCTGGTTGCTGGGGAACGTAACTCACAGGTGCAGGAGGGGTTGCCATGTGCGATTTACCTCCTTTCGCACCATACAGAGGAGCCTTGCGATGGTCAGATACCCGAGTGTGGATGTAGGTATCTGCCAGTTCTGTTGCTGCTTGGGCAGAGGCTGGCTTCTGTTCCAACACAAACTGTCTGATGTCTGCAGGACAGATGTCACGTACCTGATCCGAAACCGAGATGCAGAGAGGGCTCCCCTTGCGGCTGAGTGCGGCACAATCCAAGGAGGAACCAGGAACAACCAGGCTGTAGGTGTAATACCGGCCGGGGGTCAAACACAGGGCTTGGCATGAAGCTGCAACAGGTGCAAGCCAAAGGTATAGCAGGAAGGACAGAAGCAGAAAAGTCCGTGGGAAAGCCAAGATCAGGTACTGGAGGGCAGGTAGACAGGAAGCAAGTCCGTGAGCCAACCTGAGATCAGATAACGGGAGAGCCAAACTGGAGCAGGGATGGTCAGACGAAGCCGAGGGTCAAAGCCAGGAGAGAGAGCAGACAGGTCAGGAACAAGCCGGGTCAAACTGGAATCCAGGAAGTAGCAATGCTCAGGAAACAGGAAGAGCTGAAGACAATCCAGCAATCTGATGGGCTGAGCAGAGTCCTTTTATAGGCCAGTGAATTAGTCTATGGCCTGAGTCCATTGCAGCCATGGGAAGTACTGGCAAAGTTGCCAGTTGCAGCACAGCCATTTCACTGACAATGAGTCTATGGCCTGAGTCCACTGCGGCCATTGGAAGTACTGGCGGAGTTGCCAGTTGCAGCATGGCCGTTTCTCTGACAACAGATGTGTAAGAGTTGATCTCCAATCATGAGATCCTCCAGGGACTCAATGTAATGGCGTTCAAGCCTTTAGTCCACTGCCGGAATGTGGTGCGTAAGCGGCTTACCACATCCATATATGAGTCCCCAGGTCCCTTTTTCAGGGACCTAAATCACTTCCGGTACACTTCTGGGGTTAACTGGTACTTTTGGGTGATTGCAGCCTTTATGGCCTCATAATCACCATCCTTTTCTGTTGGCAATTCGACGTAAGTGTCCAGGGCCTTGCCTCGCAGCCCTGTAGTCAGGTACCGGGCCCACTGTGCTTGGAGCAGCTGGTACTGATGGCAAGTCTTTTCAAACGACAGTAGGTACACATCAATGTCACTGTCCTTTTCCATGACTGGAAATTTGGCTGCCGGGCTCACAAGCAGAGAGGTGTCCCTGTGCTCTAGGGATCTGAGGTTCTGAGTCTGTCGCTGCGGCTGGAGCTTAGCCATCTCCAGTTTGTGCCGACGATTAGCCTCCCTCTGTGCATCCTCTCTCTCAGCCTGGCGTTCCCTAGCCTCTCTCTCAGCCTGGCATTCCATAGCCTTTTGCTCAGCCTCGCGTTCCAGAAACTACAGGTAGGCCATAGGATCCACCTCCTTGACACGTTGCAGCGTTTCCTGCATTTGAGCAGAGTCTATGCTGGTTGCAGGCAAGCTGGGGCTGGTCTGCTCATGCTGTGGCTGGGGGTAACTTCCAGTGATACCCCAGTGTCAGTCTCTGCTGGCCTATCCTGCGAGGCCGTTCCTGAATCACTGGGCTCTGAAATAACGGACACTCTGTCTCCTGGTTCCGCCAGGTTCTGGATCGCCTGGATATCATACTCCTGCAGGGCATGAATCATTACTTCACGACTTTTGCCACTGGCGTCAAGTCCTCTCGATGTGCACTCAGTAGTCAGCTCACTTTTGTTCATTTTCTTATATTCCGATAAACCAGGCATGTTTGCAAGCAGAAAAGATAGAACAGAAAGCAAAGATAGGAAGGAGCTGTAGAAAGTAGAGATTGCTGTATGTCTCTTTTTAAAAACAAAAAATATGCACCAGTTTGTCTCTAAGGACTTCTTTCCACAATCGTTACAATCCCTCAGTGCAGAGCTAATTCTTAACAGTGCACTGAATGCTCTTAAATGCAAGACTATCCCACGTACGATGCCAGCCAATATGTGACGGTGGCGGGTATCAGACCCCTGGCCTTCTCATCCAACTCGTGACCAAAGACCAGGCAATCTCACACCCGGCTGTCACTTGCATAACAATGCCACTCTCAGCTGTGCCCGGTACAAAGATTTTCCAGCTTGCGGGACCACAATCTAGATGCCAGCAGACTGAGAGCGATTGTCACCGGGTTAATTAAACGATTAACCCTTTCTCTGCCACCACCGCTACGTTTGAATGAGCCCAGTGGACGCTCGTGATTTTAGAAATATCAATTATGACTTTAGAATAATCATCCGTAACGCGCTCTGTCACATGCAGACAGGAATGTCCGGAGGATTTATCCTAACAGTAGCGCTCTCAGGAGGCAGGTTCTTTGGGTCAGTTTGCATTTAAGAGCTTAGAGACAAAATTAACACTTTTTAAAATAAGGTTTAATTATAAGAAAGGTTAGGTTTGGTGCAAATAAAAATATTTACAGAAAAATGGGTTACAAAGAAATAGAGACACAATACAGCAATTTAGAAGAATAGATAAGAATTAGAAATGGAATACTTGCATTCAAAAAGTCCTGGTATTATCAGAGTTCCAGAAGCTGAACATGTGTGATCGGTCTCCAATGGATAGATGTTCCTTTTCCTTGATGTTACATGAGACTGCCTGCTCTATCAGCTCCTTTCCTTTTTCTCTGAGACTGCAGGGGGTGTCACCAGAGATCCTTGACCAATAAACACAGTGGCCCTGGCAAAGAACCTCCCGTTTAGACAGATTATTAACAGAACTCATATCTTGAGTATGTAACGGTTACATGCTTGAAACTGATATTTTTTGGTACGGTATTGAATCTACTATTCACAGACACTAAACACGGGTTATCTCGGAATAACCTCTGACCAGTAAGGCATCTGATTGCTAGCTTGTCTCCCCTACCAATGACAGTGATCAAGTTTGATCTTAATTCGATCGGTATTTTATCTGGCATCCAAATATCTACTTTTTGTCAATGTGTCATATTCGGGTAAAAAGTTATGACTTGGATATGGATTTGTGAGATGTAAGTGTTACCTTTTAATTAACAACTGGGCTTGTGGAATTCCGCACAGCCTGTTGTGGACATCAGTTCTCAGATAAGATTTTACAACCTGGCCGGTCAGGATGTGGTTTGAGATAAGATCTGCTTTATGACCTCATGCTGTGTTTTTGGAGACACAACTCCTGCTAGAATGTAAAAAGGTGGGGGCTACTTTAGCTCCAGGGAGACAGAGAGGGGGGGAGGAAATGACAGATTTTAAACAAACTGGTATTCCTATCACTAGACAAAATGGATGCCGTGATGACAAGATGGTGTCCGAACGCACGACCCCATTACACAGTTGTGAAAAGGGGAGGGTGAAGACCAAGCAGGGTAAATGGCAGGGTTATGTAGGTAGGACAGGTAGGGGTTATGAGGGAATTGGAGTTTATATTTGAATTTAAGTGTATCCCATACTTGCAGAGAATGGCATGTCACCAGGTTTGTTAACTCCTTGCGATCATTTGGATGCAACCAGAGTAGGTTGGCCACCATGACTGTGTCACAATCTACTTATTCCAGGGCTACCAATAAGGCGACTTCATGCAAAGCATGAAGTTTGGTGAGTGAAGCTAATTGGGCCACTTGGTAGTACTTGGTGAAGTGAGGCAGTCCTAACCCGCCTTGATGTTTAGGGAGGTATAGAATTGCTTTGGATACATGGGGTCTGATTTTGTTCCATATATAGGTAAGGGCCTTACGCTGCAATATATGAAGAAAGTACGAGGGTACAGGGATAGGAAGGACTCTGAAGAGATATAGGATTTTTGGGAGAATGGCCATTTTAACTACAGTGATACACCACAACCATGCAAAAGGCAGGGTGGACCAGGATGACATGAGTCTAGTGAGATGGGCAAGCATGGGGGGATAATTAGCTGAGAAAAGTGCTGAGGGGTCTGCAGTGAGCCTAATGCCCAGGTAGAAGATATGATGAGGGGACCACGAATATGGAATAGCCTGTTGAAATTGAGACAGTAGAGAGGGGGGTAGACTTCTGTGAATTTAATACTAAGCCCGTGATGGTTGGGAATTGGTCTAGGATGGAGGGGAGGTTAGGAGAGGAGGTCAATAGGGAAGTGAAGAACAGGAGGATATCATCTGTGAACATGTGAGCAGAGTTTGTGATGGTAACCACCAATCTTAAGACCTTTGACGTCTGGGTTAAAGCAAATCTTTTGGGCAAGAGGTTCAATAGCTAGAGCAAACAGGAGAGAAGATAAGGAAGTGTTTCCTTTCATTGCAAACATTACCTCTGTATAGAACCTTGTTGGGATGAGAAGTAGAGAGTAGGAGAAAGAAGGGGAGGACAGTGAGGTAGGGAAAAGAGTAATAGGATGAGATTGAGTAAGAAGGAAATAAGGAAGGGAAGCAGAGATAGAACCAGAAGGGAAGTGAGATATGTTGTCCAGTCTGACTATGCCCAACAATCTTGTCTCAGTATAATTTATACGAATTAGAATAAGTTGGATTGACCCACTTTACAAGAGCAGAGACTTTCCAGGTATTCTGTAATAGTTGTGAAAACATTCTAATAGAACCACTTCTTACGGAAGGACTTATCCCTTCCTTTATTAGTTAGTTTCCACAGTTCAGTATCATTTATCTGCAAGGTTTGCAGTTCTTGCTTACATCAGTTTCCCAGGATACAAGATATGGTGATATTTACCAGAGTGTTGATTATAAATTTTTTGTTAGCAGCGTATTTTGGTGGAATAAAAGGAAGGGTGGTTAGCCTAAAAGTGTGTTTTGGAGTGTGGGAGGAAAAAAGCACAAAAGCACAGGAATAACATGCAACCTCTGTACAAGTACAACCATGAATCATGGTTGGGATTCGAACCAAGGTGCTGCAAGGTAATAGTGCTAACCACTAAGCCACTGTGCTGCTCATTCCTAAATTTGCAATAATTTTCATCTATATAAACTTTCATAAATCCACTTTGAGTGCACCAAATACCTTACAAACTCATATATTACAATATAAAAGCAGTGGAGACATCATCACTGTGCTTTACAAAGTCTGTGCAGAGAGCAGAGCTGTAAGAGGGGGCCCAGCAGACTCCACCTATTACAGGTTGCCTGCAGCAAACTACAGAATGGGGCTGAGACAAGACTAGTTAGTCTGGACAAGGAGAGATCAGGGGTGACTAGTCTTTATTACAGGACATTCCTGCACTGAAGGAAAGGTTCACAACTGATTACTGCCCAGATCTTGAAGAAATACACAAAGCACATCAAGGAATATTCAAGGAAAAATACACATGACTCTTGTTTTTAGACAATATTTACATGACTGGGAATTCAGCTTTAACTGGACCTCTGAAGTAAGTCCAACACAAGCCTAATTTGAATCTAACCCTAAACTAAACCATGACATAACTCCTATTAGTGATGGACGAACATCGGCCGGGGGAATTCGCTAGCCGCAAAGGTTCTCAAATGTCAGCGAACCGCAAGTTTGCGGCGGGCCACATTGATTTTAATGGGAGGCGAACTTTAAAAACCTTTAGGTCATATTTGCAGCCACAAAAGACTTACTAGCTGTGCACAAATAGTCCCACCACATGGACAATGTCATAACAGAAGTATTGCAATTGGAAAAGTTGCCCTAAAAATTATTATTTTTTTTTTACAGCAAAAAAATGTATTTCTTTTCTTAAATCAGCCAGAACTGACAGCAGCCGGTAAATACATGTCAAATACATATAGGGTCCATTCACACATGTGTAAAATGGGTCCGCATCCATTCCACAATTTGGCGGAACGTTTACAGACCCGTTGATTTTAAATTCCAGTCTGAAAAATTAGGCATTCATAGGATAAAGAAGTAAGTGTCGGTCATTCCAGGCCCCAAAAATTAGCCCACATGCGTTTACCTGACAGCTAAGAACGTTGTATTCTGTGGCTGAAGGTACATTAGGCATACACAGGAGAAATAAGTAAGTGCCGGCCATAAAAGGCCCCAAAAATTTGCCCACATGGGATTACCTGACAGCTAAGAACGTTGTATTCTGTGGCTGAAGGTACATTAGGCATTCACAGGATACAGAAGTAAGAGTCGGCCATAAAAGGCCCCAAAAATTACCCCACACGGGTTTACCTGACAGCTAAGAACGTTGTATTCTGTGGCTGAAGATCCATTAGGCATTGACAGGATACAGAAGTAAGTGTCGGCCATGAAAGGCCCCAAAAATTAGCCCACATGGGTTTACCTGACAGCTACGAACGTTGTATTCTGTGGCTGAAGGTACATTAGGCATTCACAGGATACAGAAGTAAGTGTCGGCCATAAAAGGCTCCAAAAATTAGCCCACATGGGTTTACCTGACAGCTAAGAACGTTGTATTCTGTGGCTGAAGGTACATTAGGCATTCACAGGATACAGAAGTAAGTGTCGGCCGTAAAAGGCCCCAAAAAATAGCCCACATTGGTTTACCTGACAGCTAAGAACGTTGTATTCTGTGGCTGAAGGTACATTAGGCAATGACAGGATCCAGAAGTAAGTGTCGGCCAGTATAGGCCCCAAAAATTAGCCCACATGGGTTTACCTGACAGCTAAGAACGTTGCATTCTGTGGCTGGAGGTACATTAGGCATTGACAGAAAAAATGATTGTCGGCCATGAAAGGCCCCAAAAATTAGGCATTCGATGGACATGAAATGTCTTTTATGCCGCTGTATTTATCGAAGACAAGGACCATGAATTGTTGTGGGTGGATGGCGGTCTGGCTGATATTTGTGGCCTGTCATGAGGAATTGTAATCAAACATGGTCTACTGGTCACATGTGTTGAATTCCTCAGAGATCCATGCCTCATTAATTTTTTATAAATGTGAGGTAGTCAACACTGTCATGAGCTAGGTGAGTGCGCTTATCGGTCACGATCCCCCCTGCTGTGCTGAACGTCCTTTCAGACATCACACTGGACAGGGGGCAAGCCAACAGTTCCATTGCAAATTGTGCAAGCTCTGGCCAGAGGTCAAGCCTGCCCACGCAGTAGTCCAGGGGTTCATCACTCCTCAGAACGTCCATATCAGCCGTTAACCCGATGTAGTCGGACACCTGTCGGTCTAGGCATTCCCTGATGCTGTCGATGGGTCGGCTGAAAGAAGGATCTCATATCTAAAGTGACCAACACATCTTCTTGCAGGTGCTGTTGGATTGCTACCCGCAACTGTTTCTCTGTGAGTGGAAATTCCTTTGCCAGCACACGCAAAAGCAGAATGCAGCATTTCTTGCAGCATGGCCTGGAATTGCTGCATTCTGACCGCCCTCTGTGATAGTGGTAACATTTCCGCCATTTTTTGTTTGTACCGGGGGTCTAAGTACGTTGCCACCCAGTACTGGTCCTTGCCCTTTATGATTTTTATACGGGGGTCCCCCTTAAAAGACTGGAGCATGACGGCCCCCATTCATACTAAACTGGACGCGGTGTAGTGACCTAGCTCCAGCTCGTCATCCTGGATAATCTCGTCCTCGTTCTCCTCCCCCCATCCACGGACAACACCAGGGATCCCAGACAGGTTTAAAGCATGCTCTTTTTGCTCCTCCTCATCTGCCCCCGGCACCATCCCCATGCCCCTGGCCATGACTGACCAGTTTGGTGATCTCATCAAATGGCCGCAGAAGTCTGCATGCGTCACGCATGAGCAGCCACTGGCGAAGTGAAAAAAACCCAAGCTCCCCAGAACCTGTCCTGCCGCAGAGTACTTACAGGTAGTCGTTAACTGCACGTTTCTGCTGGAGCAGCCTATCAAGCATATGCAACGTTGGGTTCCATCACGTCGGGCAGTCACAAATAGGACGCCTGATGGGCAGGTTGTGTCGCCGCTGAATGTCAGCAAGGTGAGCCATGGCTGTGTAAGATCTTCTGAAATGGCCCGAGATTTTCCTGGCCTGCCGGAAGACGTCCTCGACCCCATGGTATTTGGCAATGAATTGCTGCACGACCAAGTTCAGGATGTGTGCCATGCAGGACACGTGTGTTATTTTGCCCTGTTTCAGCGCGCTCAGCAGATTGACACCGTTGTTGCACACCACTTTATCAACTGTCAAATTGAGCGGTGTCAGCCACTGATCTGCCTGTGAACGCAAAGCTAAAAAGGAGTGCAGGACCAGTGTGGCTCTTGCCTTCCAGGCACAACAGACGCAGCACAGCATGGCAACGTCTCACCTGGCATGTGGAATAGGTTCTGGGGATCTTGGGCAGCGCAGCGGAAGAGACTGTAGCAGCGGAAAAGGAGTAGTCAGCCGAGGAGGAGAGGCAGGCCTGCATGCAATCCATGGCGGTAAAACCAAATCTACATGGGTGCCACAGTTTACATGCTTGACTGCCATCAGAAGGTTCATCCAGTGGGCAGTAAAAGTGATATACCTTCCCTGCCTGTGTTTGCTAGACCATGTGTCTGTGGTCAGATGTATCTTTGCACTGACACTGTGTGCCAGAGATACATTCACTTGCCACTGAACATGGCCATACAGCTCTGGAATGCCCTTCTGTGAGAAATATTTCCTTCCTGGGACCTTTCATTGTGGTGTTCCAATGGCCACAAATTCCCAAAAGGCCTCCGAGTTCACCAGTTGATATGGCAGTAGTTGGCGGGCTATCAGTTCCGACAAGCCAGCAGTCAAACGTTGGGCAAGAGGGTTATCCGGCGTCATCATTTTTGTATGCTCCAACATTTGGGCCACGGAAGCCTGCCTTTTTCCCGAACAACGTGAGGAAGGCATTATTGAAGGTTGAGTGGAGGACAATTGTGAGGAGAGAGGAGAAGGAGAAGAGGCTGGACGGTGAGAGCCTGAAGTGTGGCTTTGTAGATTCTGACAGCGTTGCTCCCACTGGGCTCGGTGATGGGAGTTCAGGTGCCTTCTTAAGGCGGTCATCCCTAGGTGAGTGTTGGGCTTACCGCGACTTATGCATTGACTGCAAAGGCTGCAGATGGCAACACTGTTGTCAGCAGCGGACACATTAAAAAAAGCCCACACTGCGGAGCCATGTACCGGCATCCTGGGAGCGCCAGATGTGACTGTACATGGTTGATGGCTCGCTTCTGATACATTTGCAGTCTGCTTTGTCCCTCCTGTGCAATGCAAGTTCCACCTGGTTCTCCTCCCTATCTGCTGGTCCGTCTCTCCCTCTGAACTCCACTCCTCTTCCTCTATTGTGGCCACCCATGTGACGTCCATAGACACGTTTATCATCCACGTCACCTTCCCCACCACTAACATTCAAGATCTCGGAGAAGGCTGCAACAGCGGGGTCCAACCTCCTTGGGCTGATCTGGGTACTGTCGTCAGACTGCTGAGTGGCGGCTGTTGCTACCTCCTCTGCCTGATCCGATGCCAAGAATGGCTATGTATCGCAAATGTCTTGTGATGGATCGGAAAATAATTCCAGTGATTCAAGCGGAGGAGATATGGTGGTGGTGGTGGTGTTGGTGGTGGTGTCTTTGGGGGTGCACACAGCAGAGACTGAAGAGGATGCAGATAGAGAGGATGAGGAGGGTGCAGAAGAGGAAGGCTGAGTGAGCCACTCAACCAAGTAATCGAACGCACCTCCTGAAACTTCACACTTTGGCTCCGGCCTACTGCTCCTGCCCTACCCCTACCACCCCTGCGTAAGGGCCTGTCTCTTCCTATGCTTGTCATTTTTTAAATTACCCTGTGACAAAAGTCTCTAGAGAAGCACAGTATATGTGGAAGAAGGTATATAACACCCCACTTCAATCTGTGGTATTGGGGGGCCACTGTTCACTGTATCACACTAGTTCTACAAAAAATTGGCCAGTAACTGTTGTCACTGTGTGTGGCACAGTTAACGCAGCAAAAGAGGCCACATTTTTGCAGGACTAAAATACACTGTTATAAAAGTATACTATTAAATAACACCCCACTTCAATATGTAGTATTGGGGGGGGGGCACTGGTCTATCACACCAGTTGTACAAACAATTGCCCAGTGAGTTTGGCACTGTGTGTAGCAGAGTTAACGCAGCAAAAGAGGCAATATTGTTGCAGGACACAAATACACTTATAAAAGTTTACTCAGATAACACCCCACTTCAATATGTGGTATTGGGGGCCACTGGTTTATCACACAAGTTGTACAAAAAATTGGCCAGTAAGTTTGGCACTGTGTGTAGCAGAGTTAACGCAGCAAAAGAGGCAATATTGTTGCAGGACACAAATACACTTATAAAAGTATACTCATATTACACCCCACTTCAATATGTGGTATTGGGGGGCCACTGGTCTATCACACCAGTTGTACAAAAAATTGGCCAGTGAGTTTGGCACTGTGTGTAGCAGAGTTAACGCAGCAAACGAGGCAATATTGTTGCAGGACACAAATACACTTATAAAAGTATACTCAGATAATACTCCACTTCAATATGTGGTATTGGGGGGCCACTGGTCTATCACACCAGTTATAATTAGGGTTGAGTGAACACAGACTGTATTGTTCGGGATCGTACCAGACTTTTGGGTGTTCGGTACCCGGACACAGACCCGAACATTTTACTGTATATTCGGGATACAGTCCATTGTTCGGTAATTTTATTTCCTGTTTTGGCGTGGTTTTAATATTTTGGCGTAGTTTCAACAGCTGCAGGGCAGCTAATCAACAAGCATTTAACTAGTGTGCCCTTAGAAGCCATCACAGCCATGTCTACTAATGGCATGGCTTTGAGTGGCCAGTGCAGCATGCCGCACGTCACTCTGCTCTAACTACTGTAGGAGGTTCCTGATGCTGCTGAGGGAGAGATAGGAGATTATTGTAGGGGCAGGCTGGAGATTGCTTTCAGAGAAAGAATAGGAAGAATCTTCTTCAATCAGACAGCGATTTACATCGATTTTATTGTGTGGGGGTACAGTGCAGAATCTTTTTGTCCTGACCTGAACCCAGTGAGGAGGAGGGAGAAAAAAAAACATTTATCAGTCTGTTAGGTGGGTGGCGTGCAGAGTGTAGCAGCCATGTAATGCAAGCTCAGTGCATATGTGCCTGGTTAATATGGATTTTAAAAAAAATTACTTTTTTCCTTCATATTTTAAAGTGATATACAGTGTTTAGACACTGCTGTTCTAATCTGCTATTCAAAAATCAACAATTTAAGGGGAAAAACGTTATTTTTCAGGTTTTCATTCAAATGTTTTTTTTTTTAACTCAATAGCGGAATAGAACAACAACAGTATCCAACCTGTTAGGCGTGCGGCGTGTAGCAGCCATGTAATGCAAGCTCAGTGCATATGTGCCTGGTTAATATGGATTTTAAAAAAAATTACTTTTTTCCTTCATATTTTACAGTGACATACAGTGTTTAGACACTGCTGTTCTAATCTGCTTTTTAAAAATTAACAATTTAAGGGGAAAATAAAAATGTTTCATTCATACGTTACTGCGAGATACACCCTTTGGATACTGTTGTTCTATTCCGCTATTCAATAAACACCCATTTAGGGAAATAAAATTAAATTGCCACCTAGTCTGCAAATTTTACTGTGAAATTCATCCGTTGGATACTGTTCTATTTCGCTTTTCAATAAAAACCCATTTAGGGGAAAAAAAATTGCGGCCTAGTTTGCATATTTTACTGTGAGATACACCCGTTGGATACTGTTGTTCTATTCCGCTTTTCAATAAAAACCCCTTTAGGGAAAAAAAAATAAATTGCAGCCTAGTCTGCATATTTTACTGTGAGATACACCCGTTGGATACTGTTTTTATATTCCGCTTTTCAATAAAAACCCATTTAGGGAAAAAAAAAAATTGCGGCCTAGTCTGCATAATTTACTGTGAGATACACCCGTTGGATACTGTTGTTCTATTCCGCTTTTCAATAAAAACCCATTTAGGGAAAAAAAATTTAAATTACGGCCTAGTTTGTATCTGTACGTGTGAGATACACCCTTTGGATATTGTTGTTCTATTCTGCTATTCAATAAACACCCATTTAGGGGAAAGAAAGATATTAAATTGCGGCCTAGTCTGTATCTGTACATGCGAGATACACCCTTTGGATACTGTTGTTCTATTCTGCTATTCAATAAACACCCATTTAGGGGAAAATTAATAATTTTGCAGCATTTGCTGATTATGTTACTGTGAGATACACCCTTTAAATTAGTTTGGCGCATCTCCTTCCACCACCGAGGATTGCAGGGCGCTTCAGTTTGACTCCTGTTGCTAACTCCAACTACTCCACTTCCTCATCCTCATCCACTACCGCTTCCGCATCTGGAGCAGTGATCATTTCCAAGGCTTTCAGGGCCGCCATTCACAAGTGGCTCAGAGGGTGGGTTTCTGCACCCACAAACGCTAGGTACACAATTGTCAAGCAAGGTTCTGGAGGATGACGAGGTGGAGGAACCATGTACACAGCAGGGTGGCACCCAGATAACTGATAACAACAGGTACTACACTTGATCTTAGCCAAAAGGTCGAGAAGCAATGCTGGTGGCATTCCCACCTGACAGCAGGGGCACAGTGGAAGCACAAGGTGAAGGCAGAGGAGGAGGAAGTCGCCAACGCAGCCAGGGCACCGCCAGCACCTCAGAAGGCAGGGTTAGCATGTATGAAATGTGGAAAAGCTTTGTCGACACGCCACCACAACCAGGACCACCAGCTTTTTTTTTTTTTTTTAAGCCCGTGGTGTGTGAACACACTCACAATATCACCCGGTGGGTGCATAAAAAAGTGCACACCAAAAAAGTGAAACACAAAAAGTGCACAGGGTGTACACATGGTCCCTGACCCTGATCCCCCGGGGCGCAAGGCTCCTGACACGGACTGGGGTACCTGACCGAAACCAGGCAGCCCTGTTCTTTAGGAGATCTGCTGAAACAGACCACCCCAAGTACTAATTGGGGCTCTCCCGAAGAGAGACCCCATGAGAGAGGGCCAACCAAGCCAGAAGGCCATATCCACCCCCTCCCAAGACTTTCAGGGACAGGCCCAAGGACCTACACCCTACTAATCCGTGTACCGCCACAATAAAAAACACAAAACTTTAGACACACAACACATAAAAGTGGGGAAAGGGATAGTGGAGAAGTGCAAGGTTAGTGCCACGTTGCAATACTATGGCAGGCCCTTCGGCCAGAAATAAAAAAGTCCTCTGGTCCTGACTCCTGACCAAAAGGCCCGGCCCTAGAGGCAGGTGTGAAAAACGTGTGTAGGAAGTGCAGTGTCCTTGGTGTCATACTCATAGTGTTGCCATCCACCGTGAATTATGGCACCTCTGGACTGCCACTCCAGGGGCACATACACCACAGGCTTTTCAGAATCCCGATTCCTGGCAAGACCAGTGCAGCCCTGTCAGAAGGCCTCAGAACTTAGACAGCTTTGGGAGAGCAGGACCCACAACCAGGGACACATACCTTTTCCAAGGCCAGACTCAACCCAGAAGGGGGAAAAAGCCCCCCCGCCGCCATCACCATTCCTTACCATATACCATATACCATATACCGTTCCTTACGTACTATACATGTACTGAATGACGGGTCTGCCCCCTTCAACTTCTGGGTCTCCAAATTGGGCACATGGCCTGAGCTTGCCCTTTACGCCTTGGAGGTTCTGGCCTGCCCTGCAGCCAGTGTATTACCTGAACGTGTATTTAGCACAGCTGGGGGCGTTATCACAGACAAGCGTAGCCGCCTGTCCAAAGCCAATGTGGACAAGCTCACATTCATTAAAATGAACCAGGCCTGGATCCCTCAGGACTTGTCCGTACCTTGTGCAGAATAGACATGTATACCGGCCTTACCCAGCCATTGTTGTATTTTTGATCTTTCTCACTCTTTTGGGGTGTACCCTTATTTGAAAAGAAATGTAAAATTAAAAACAAAAACCAGTGTTGGCTACCTCGTCCTCCTCCAACGCCGCTACCACCTACACCGCCACATCCACCGCCACCTTAACCTCCTACTCCATATGGGCCTCGTCCTCCTAGATCAAGATGATTATTTTTTATTTCTATGCTTTTTATGTTATTTTAGGTTTTTTCCCTCTCCACATTTGTTTGCAGAGCACTTGCCATGCTCTTAAGAAGATTTTGCTGCCATTTGCAGCCCTCTAGCCCTTTCCATGTTTTTTTAGAGCCATTTTAGTGCTCAAAAGTTTGGGTCACCATTGACTTCAATTGGGTTCGGGATCGGTGTAAAGTTCGTGGTTAAGTTCGGGTCACGAACCCAGACTTTTTTACAAGTTCGGTTGAACCCGGACATCCAGGTTTTCGCTCAACTCTAGTTATAATACTTTTTTAAAAGTGCTTTTGTCACTGTTTGTAGTATTGCTGCAGAAACACTCAACACACCAGTCACAATGCTGCACAGTGCACAATACAAATCCAATATAATATGCTTTCTATATTAGAAAGTATATTATAAGTGTATTACACCCCTATATAGTGCACTGCACACCAAAGAATAGTACACCTATACCAAATACCAGTCCTTAAAAGGACTTTTGTGGACCTTAACAGAGCGATTTGTGTCACTGACGATCTGTCCCTGGTGCACACAGCAAACCTCTCCCTACACTGACAAAAGAGACAGTGCACCTATACCAAATACCAGCCCTTAAAAGGACTTTTGTGGACCTTAACAGAGTGATTTGTGTCACTGACAATCTGTCCATGGTGCACACAGCCAACCTCTCCCTACACTGACAAAAAGCAGAATGTGAAATGGCCGCCAGTTCAGGTCTATTTATAAGGTAGGGGGCATGTCCATGTGCTGAAATGTTTCAATTAGCTGTCCCATTCCACCTGATGGCTGTGTCATGGGTCAAAGTTCTCCCAAATGTAAACTAATATGGCCGCCGTGAAAAACTCCACATGTTAGCAAAATCGGCGGACTGCGAACGAGCAAAGTTCGCCGTGAACCGACCGCCGGGCGAACCACAAGGCCACCCCTTACTCCTATTCTGTTTCATTATACCGTTGTTCTGCACCAAAAGACTTTGTAGTGAAAGTAAGCAGCCCTGCATCAATATCAGGCTGCAACATGAAAAAGCTGCATGTAAAAAAATCACCTGTAAGCTTTAAAGAATTTTCTATCATATAATTAATCCTAAATGTCCCAAAAACCTTAGCCATCATGGCAGGGATCTCTGTATAATTTTAATTGGCTTCATTACATTCACTGAAGGAGCTCTAAACTAATGATCAAGGAACATTTTCTTTTTAAACATTTGAAAAAATATCAAGAAAGGACTTGATCGCTGGTTTTAATCTTTTATCAAGTAATGAACACAACAAGTTAAAATTCAGTTCAAATGCAAACGAGGTGTCAAGTCATTTTATGAGAAAAAATATGCCAACTTTAAATTGCAAGGGCTTAACAATGTGACAAAAAAAAGTTCTTCAATCCTTTTAATTCTTAGAAATCATAGGGGACCACCAATAAAGCAATGCTACAAGGAGAGACACATATGAGCTGAAAGACAGAATATTTAATCATTACATCAATAAAACATTAAAATAAATTTATTATAAGAAAAGCATTACACAAAATCAAATCTTAAGAGGTTTTAGTGTGCATAAATCGTTATCATAGTGGGCAATACCTAAAATTTCCTATACATTTCAAACAAAGAAAGACTGTTATGAGTTTAGACTTATGAGATGGTTTGTAATCAGTTATTACCTGTATTTGCTGAACTGTGCTATAAGCCTGTTAGGCCTCATGCACACAGGACATTTGAAAACCTCTTCTGAATGCTGGAACTTGACAGCTAGTAACTGACGTTTAAAAACATCCATTTTTCCATATTTACATGCTGTTTTTATGCACATATAGTGCCATTTATGCGTGTTTGCATTTAGAAGCGTTTTTTACATATAACCTCAGGAAAACCCTCTCAAATGCCCACAATGCAAGAAAAACAAGTATTATTAACTATTTCAGCCATTCTGTGAGAGAAGAGCGAGCAGCAGCAGAGAGAGCAGTGTGTTTGTAGATAGCTGTCTTTTTTTGGTGTTTTCACTATGGATCCCATCATGAGCATGTGTGAGGAAAGGTTCCTGATGTTGCTGTTGCTGAGGCTCCAAATATGTAGGAAATTGTGTAATTGGCTCAACGCATGTACATGAGATACTTCCAAATACAGTATCTCACAAAAGTAAGTACAACCCCCACATTTTTGTAGATATTTTATTATATCTTTTCATGTGACAACACTGAAGAAATGACACTTTGCTACAATGTAAAGTAGTGAGTGTGCAGCTTGTATAACAGTGTAAATTTGCTGTCCCCTCAAAATAGCTCAACACAGTCATTAATGTCCAAACCGCTGGCAACAAAATTGAGTACAACCCTAAGTCATAATGTCCAAATCGGGCACAAAGTGTCAATATTTTGTGTGCCACCATTATTTTCCAGCACTGCCTTAACCCTCTTGGACATGGAGTTCACCAGAGCTTCACAGGTTGGCACTGGAGTCCTCTTCCACTCCTCCATGATGACATCACAGGGCTGGTGGATATTAAAGACCTTGTGCTCCTCCACCTTCCGTTTGAGGATGCCCCACAGATGCTCAATAGGGTCTGGAAATGCTTGGCCTGTCCATTACCTTTACCCTCTGCTTCTTTAGCCATCTTGGAGTTGTGTTTGGTGTCGTTATCATGTTGGAATACTGCCCTGTGTCCCAGTCTTTAAAGGAATGGGATCATGCTCTGCTTCTGCAGCTCCGAGTGCCGGCAGCACTCATGCAGCCCCAGACCATGACACTCCCACCACCATGCTTGACTATAGGCAAGGCACACTTGTCTTTGTACTCGTTACCTGGTTGGCACCACACACACTTGACACCATCTGAACCAAATAAGTTTATCTTGGTCTCATCAGACCACAGGACATGGTTCCAATAATCCATGTCCTTAGTCTGCCTGTCTTCAGCAAACTATTTGCGGGCTGTCTTCTGCATCATATTTAGAAGAGGCCTCCTTCTGGAACCACAGCCATGCAGACCAATTTGACGTATTGTGCGGTTTATGGTCTAAGCACTGACAGGCTGACCCCCCCCCCCCCCATCCCTTTAACCTCTGCAGCAATGCTGGCAGCACTCATATGTCTATTTCCCAAAGACAACCTCTGGATATGAAGCTGAGCACGTGCACTCAACTTCTTTGGTCGACCATGGCGAGGCCTGTTCTGAGTGGAACCTGTCCTTTTTAACCGATGTATGGTCTTGGACACTGTGCTGCAGCTCAGTTTCCGGGTCTTTGCAATCTTCTTATAGGCTAGGCCATCTTTATGTAAAGCAACAATTATTTTTTTCAAAACCTCAGAGAGCTCTTTGCCATGAGGTGTCATGTTAAACTTCTAGTGACCAGCATGAGAGAGTGAGAGCAATAACACCAAATGTAACACTAAACACTAACACTAAAGGTCACATGACACTGGGAGGGAAAATGGCTAACTGGGCCCAATTTGGACATTTTGTTGCCAGCAGTTTAGATATTAATGGCTGTGTGTTGAGTTATTTTGAGAGGACAGCCAATTTACACTATTATACAAGCTGTACACTCCCTTCTTTACATTGTAGCAACGTGTAATTTCTTCAGTGTTGTCACATGAAAAGATATAATAAAATAGTTACAAAAATATGAGGGGTGTACTCACTTTTGTGGGATACTGTATGTATGTCCATCTGCATAGTTATCCTGAGAAATTATTCAATTTTGGAATGTCTTTTAGCACCTTTGATGATCTCCTGGAAAGGCCGCGACCCCGTCTGACTCACTTGGACACCAACATGAGGAAGAGCGTGTCACCAGAAGAACGTCTCTTGGTGATTCTCAGGTATGTGTATATATTTCTCGCTCTCTCTCTCTCCATCCCTCTCTCTCGCCATCCCTCTCTCTCTCTCTCTCTCTCTCTCTCTCTCTTCAATCTACAACTAAATTGCTAGTCAGGTATTGTATAGCATAGTTGGCTGAGGAGGGGAATATCACATGGTGGGTCAAGCTTGCAGGCAACACATGTAGTGAAAAGTGTGTTTTTGGAGTTTTTTCATTATTTTCCATGTTAAAAAATGGTCAGAAAATGTTTCTCCTTTAAAAACGCTTAAAAATGAAAACACGTATTTGGCGTTTAAAATGCAGGAAAACTCACGTTCTTAATGCAAAAATCTGCTTTAAAAAATGCCACTAAACTCAACTGTTTCTAAATGGCTATAAAGGACTCAGTGTACAGATAAGATAACATAGAGGAGAGTTCAGGGGCTGCTGAAAAAATGCCCAACTGCTCTTAAACTTCCGTTTATCAGCAGCAATGTACATGAGGCCTAAAGGTTTCTGCATTAGCCCTAGGTTACTTTACTAAGCATTATTAACAAATATATCCACATTTAAGAACAACATAATCATTTTGGAAAAAATATTTAAAAAAATAAATAAATAAATATGTGAATCGTCCCTAACCAAGTGAATGGTTGTTTGCAATGTGGCTGGCACAAACTAATATATCTTTCTTAGCCCTGTGCTGTAAATGAATGAGACAAGGATGCACAGATTCTTGCATTAATATGTCCTAGGAGATGAGTTTGTGAGTTGTAAATGAAGAATCACTGTGCAAAACAGTGGCACCTTATATGTTGTCTTGGAAATTCTATAGATGGGCAACTCCTATTCTAATACTGATCAGTGGTTCCAAAATAATAATAACTACTGCAATAGAGAACAGGCACAAGAAGATACACTCAGCGTCTTTCCAAATGTTCTGTTTTTTTGGTGCATTTGAAGTTTTTTTTTTTATAACCAAGCTTACATAGATATCACATTTATATGACTATTGTACTTTTAAGGTAACAGGCTGCACAACATAGGCAGGCTAGTTTCTTTTCAGACACAAGAGAATGTGAGTATGCATTAAAACATTATTAGTGCCATGTACACAATGCGTGCAGTGTGCGATACATAAGCAAAGCATGCAAATGGAATACAGTTCTATACAGAATTTCTTTCAAAATGTTAATGGTGAGTTTAGATAATACAAAAAATAGAATAAGAGAGCCAGCTGAGGACTCTGTTATGCTCATTTCCATGCACAAAAGCATCTTTCTTCAATCCACCACTAAAAAACAATACTTGTGGGATCTGTTTGCATGTGACATCACTTCTTTTTAACAAATTTCATCGTGTGACTTCCTTAGGATGCCCTGAGGGTTCGCTGAGGAAGTCACATCAAGAAACCAACGGACCAAAACTGACGTCACATGCACACGGAACTCATTAGTGCTGTTTTTTCATAAGGGGGTTGTGCTATTTTATGCTTTGTGAGTTTTTAACATTATTTAAGGCACTTTTGATTTTATATAATGACTGCACTATGGCCTTTTTTTATCCTGCATACTAATTGGGGGGTAAATACCAGTGGATGGCTGATCCCAAGACCGTATAGTGGCTTGGGGGGGGGGGGGACTTATAACAACAAGGAGTGAATTGCTGAAGGATTTTCTTCTGGCTTATATATATATTTCTGTTAAGCCGCCTACCTGCCTCTTAAAGGGACAGCTCATGAGTATTATTTGGTTGCTGTTGTTATGTATATTTCTTGTAAGTTTTTTTTTTTTTTTTAGAGCATGGGTGATCCAATGGGTGATACATGGGATTTGTATAGTGGTTTTCTATCATCACAGACACTGGTAGTTGGTGCCCTTAAAGGCTAAGTTCACTTTTTTTCAAAATTCCAGCTCTATGTACCCAATACCTATGTAGCACCCTCCCTAGTTAGGTGCTAGGAAAAGCATATATGTGGCTCTGTCTGCCTATCAGGGGGGGGCTGATTAGTCAGTTACGCTTTCATGTGTTCCCAGGTGTGGACTGTTGAGTCTGGGGAGTCTCCCCACTGTATCCAATGAGAACTCTTGTTAGACAGTGGAGGAAACCTGGCCAATAGCACACCAGGGCTTATATCTGTCTCAGTGGGCAGAGTTTTCTGCAATGCACCCTGGCACTGGATATAAGCATGTGACAACCGGTCTTTGGCGGGAAGCAGAGTCCCAGGAGGAGGCTGACGGCTGTCTCTCCTCCTGTCAGAGCAAGTGAGGGTGTATTGGGCACTCGGCCTAGAGGACCTAAGGCTGAGCTGGGCTACAGGAAGGATCCAGAGTGCTGTGGACTGAGTGGAGCTGCTGGCCGAAGTTTCCTGGAAAAACAGCGCTGTGAGTACTTGAAACTGCCCCGGGGTCTGCCTGAGAGAGGGGGCCACTCCAGAAGGACAAAGGGATCTGAGAGCCAGCTAGCCAGTAGTGGTGGCTTAGAAAGGGTGTGCCATTATCTAAGCCCTGAAGATTAGAAAGAGAAAGTGGGGTCCGGTGCGGGCCCTGAAGTTTGCAGCAGTGCAGCAGTGTATTCAAGTAGCTACCTCAACAGAAGTGCTTAGGGAAGCTTAAAGAGGACTCTTTTAGTCAGAAAGCAGTCCCAAGTCAATTCAGCATTAACAAGCATCTGTCTAGCGTTAACCAGTGTCAAGTCAGTGTTGATAGGCATTCAGCCAGCGTCAAGTCAGCGCCAAACCGCAATATTCAAGTGTTTCTGCCAAACAAGCCTAGTTTAGTTCCAGGAGTATCCCACTCATCCCTTCTCATATCCAAGTTACCAAATAAATACAAAAAACTCAAAGATACTGGACTGGTCATTGTCTCAGTGCTCACACTTGGAGAACATGCTTAAATGAGCTGTTGTTGCTAGCGGTAACCCAGGGGGACCCATATCCAGCAAAACGGCTTGGAATTGTGCTACACCTATGTACCAATATACCATTAATGTACCCCGTTGTAGAAAAATAAAAGCTTTCTAGGTTTTCAAGACAAGGCCTTACCTCAGCTTCTGGTGTGTTCCATAGAAATGTTCGTGACTTCCTGGTATATATATTTAGGACCAGCAAGATACAGGAAGGAGTTCACCAGCTGACCTCATTAGCGCACACACCCTGCACCCATCAGCTATGTTTGCACAACATCCTTGGTATCCCTGCAGGCATGCATTTGGCTGGCATGTCATTGTAGGCTGCTGTGTTTGCACGGCATCCCCGGCATTCCTCCAGATGGGCATGGATTGCATGCTAAACTCTCTGGACCGCATGTGGCACACAGGCTGGACACTCCTAATGTGGTGAAAGGGCCTGCCTGATTGGATACAGAGTGAATGGATAGATAGGTAGGTCCTCCTATTCCATATTTTTGTGAATCTAAAGGAAATTGTACAGAGATTGTACAATCATATTGTATAGTGTATGTTCACTTCTATACATGTACTTAAATTGGATGTAAACCCCATTAATGACTTTGACCTGGGCACAGCTACCTGTAGTGTTTAGTTATCTTTCTTCAGGCCCTATGTCCTGTGGCTTTCTCCTGCTCTGTTCGTCTGTTATTAGTGTGATAACTTCTGACAAGTACTCCGTCAACTGAGATAAAACCAGGCTGAATTTTGTGTCAGGGTGGATGCATAGAAATAGATTAGCAGACAGCTGGTCTATTCACAGCACAGCTCTTCATGTTTCTGCTTATGTGGAGAGGGGTTTGAACCTTTCCTCCAAATCAGCTGTCTCACATTGTATGGCAAGAATGCACACCCACAGGTGAATCAAGAAGAGAAAATTCTAACAGGATATGCACTTCCTAAACAGTATAGAAAGCTGAAGACAGCACATATACAAGTATAACTTATGTACTCGGATTTGTTTAGTCTATGTGTATCATCTGAGGCTGTTCAATTCACTGGGTATATGTGAGGGTTTACATCCACTTTAAATAAAATAAAATAAACCCTTTCGCTTAGTTAATAGAGATTACAGGACTGCTGCAACTAATGTATCCTAAATACTGGACCTGGTGCAATGCTATATAAAAAAAAAAAAAAAGTGTTCCCTTCCTGTGTCTTACTCCTTTCTGTGTCTTACTGGTTTTATGTCCTAAATCTACATACCAGGAAGCCATGAACTTTTCTATGGAACAAACCAGGGGTTGAGGTAAGGCCTTGTCCTAAAAAATATGGAAAGCTTTTATTTTTCTGCAACAGAGGTATAATTATGGTATTCTGGTACATAGGGGAGCTGGAGTTTAGAAAAAAAAAAAAGGAAAGTGAACTTAGTCATTAAAGTAACAGTATATGGGGATTATTATTTAACCACTTGCCGCCCGCCATTGTTCTGGGCCGAGGTCATATTACGTTGGTCCATTCAAGCAGGGCAGGCGCGCGATCGTGTGCGCGCCGCCCTGAACTGTCGGTGGCGTCGTGTCCAAGAGACAAAGCGCGTCACCGGCAGGGGGGAAACAGCCAATGGGCATGGCTGTTTCCCACGTGATCGGCTGTGTTCTAATCACACAGCCGATCACAATAGAGAAGCCCGAAAGAAGACCGCGCATGCGCGATCGGGAGCACGCAGCGCGGTCATGTTCCCTAGGAACACAGCTAGGCACTGGCAGTAGTAAACAGCCACTGACAGTCAGTAGTAAACAGCCACTGACAGATCTGTCACCCCATCAATCATCGTCACTTGTCACCCCATCAGTGATCGTCATTTGTCACCCCATCAATCATCGTCACTTGTCACCCCATCAGTGATCGTCATCTGTCACCCCATCGATCATCATCACCTGTCACCCCATCCGTGATCGTCATCTGTCACCCCATCAATCATCGTCACCTGTCACCCCATCAATCATCGTCACCTGTCACCCCATCAGTGATCGTCATCTGTCACCCCATCAGTCATCGTCATCTGTCACCCCCATCAGTCATCGTCACCTGTCACCCCATCAGTTATCGTCATCTGTCACCCCATCAGCCATCGTCACCTGTCACCCCATCAGTCATCGTCACCTATCACCCCATCAGTCATCGTCACCTGTCAACCCATCAGTCATCGTCACCTGTCAACCTATCAGTCATCATCATCTGCCAACCCATCAGTCATCGTAATTTTTCACCCCATCAGTGACTGTCACCTGCCACCTATCAGTCACCTGCCACCCATCAGTGATCATCCGCAGTCAACCGTCACCCGTCGCACAGCCCATCACAGCCAGCATGTCAAAAAGGATGTACAGCAGCGAGGAGGCCCTTCAGGTCCTCTTCATGACTGATGAGAGCACCAGGGAGCTCTCATCAGTATCCGAATCCAATTCCGAATCCGATTCGGAATTTGAAATCGCTAATAGTAGCGGATCGGAGATGAACTCGGACTATTCCTGTACACTTTCCTTTATAGAATGTATTTTGTAGTGTAATTATTGGTATGTACATGTGCTATGTATTAGAAATATGAGGGGCCTTCAAAAATGATAGGTTGTCAGGAAATTAGATGTGTATTTTATGTTCTCAGAATGCCCGATGGTGCTACTTGAACGTTGGGCCTCTGTATGTGGTCAGGCTATGTAAAAGTCTCACACGTGTGGTATTGCCATACTTAGGAGGAGTAGCAGAATGTATTTTAGGGTACAATTTTGGTATATACATGCAACCACTTACCAACCGCCTAACGACTTACGGTGCAGGGGAAGAGGTGCCCCCCCTCCCCCCCCGCCGTGTCCCAGATGTTTTCCCAGCTTACCGGACCCGCCGGCAGCGGGGAAAACTATCCGGTCCCGGATCCTCAGAGACAGGAAGTCGAGTGAGGGCAAGATGGCCCTCACTCGACTCTATGGTCTTGGAGGACCGGAGCTACGTCAAAAGTCGTTGCCTAGCAACCGGTTTAAAGGGCCGTTTTTTTTTTTTTTTCAACAATTTTTTTTTTTTTTTAGTGTAGTTGTGAGGTGTGAGGTCTTTTTGACCCCAGATCTTACAATTAAGAGGACCTGTCATTCATATTTCTATTACAACAGATGTTTACATTCCTTGTAATAGGAATAAAAATTATCAAAACATTTTTTTTTAAAACTGTGTAAAAATAAAAAATTAACAAAATAAATAGGAAAAAAAAAAAAAAATTAAAGCGCCCTGTCCCCGTTAGCTCGCGCGCAGAAGCGAATGCATACGCAAGTCCCGCCCACATATGTAAAAGGTGATCAAACCACACATGTGAGGTATCACCGCGATCGTTAGAGCGAGAGCAATAATTTGAGCCCTAGATCTCCTCTGTAACTCTAAGCTGGTAGCCTGTAGACATTTTTTAAATGTCGCCTATGGGGATTTTTAAGTACCAATGTTTAGCGCCATTCCGCGAACGTGCAAAATTTTGAAGCATGACATGTTGGGTATCTAATTACTCGGCGTAACATTATCTTTCACATTATGGATAAAAATTGGGCTAAATTTACTGTTTTCTTATTTTTTATTCAAAAAAGTGTTAGAAATATTGCATAAATGGACAGCTTTGTGTAAAAAAAATGCGTTTTCATTTTCTTTCCACATTTTCCAAAGACTTGTGGAAAAAAAATGACATATTCCAAAGACTCATTATGCCTAAAAAAATTATACGTTGGGGTGTTTTCTTTCCTAAATGAGGTCATTTTATGGGGGTTTCCATTGTCCTGGTGCTCCAGGGCCTTCAAAAGTGCGATATGTTGTCAGGAAATTATATGTGTAATTTGTGCTCCTAGAATGGCGGACGGTGCTACTTGGATGCTAGGCCTCTGTATGTGGCTAGGCTGTGAAAAAGTCTCACATATGTGGTATAGCCATACTCAGGAGGAGTAGTAGAATGTGTTTTGGGGTGTAGTTGCAAGTATACATATGCTGTGTGAGAGAAATAACCTGTTAATACGTCAATTTGTAAAAAAAAAAAAAAAAATCTTCATTTTTCAAAGAATTGTGGGAAAAAAATACAACTTCAAAAAACTTACCATGCCCCTTATTAAATACCTTGGAATGTCTGCTTTCCAAAAAGGGGTCATTTGGGGGGTATTTGTACTTTCCAGTGTGATCCAGTACATCAGTTGTGATCAAGTGTGATCAATTTTCAATGATTAGCGCCATAAATTGTGGACTCTATAACTTTCACAAAGACCAAATAATATACAATTATTTGGGTTATTTTTACCAAAGATAAGTAGCAGTATAAATTTTGGCCAAAATTTGTGAAGAAAAATTATTAATTTGCAAAATTAGACAGAAACAAAGAAAAATGCGTTTTTTCACAATATTTTCAGTCTTTTTTTATTTATAGCACAAAAAATAAAAAACCCAGTAGTGATTAAATACCATCAAAAGAAAGCTCTATTTGTGTGAAAAAAAAAAGGACACAATTTTTTTATGGGTACAGTGTTGCATGACTGAGTAATTGTCATTCAAAGTGTGAGAGCGCTGACAGCTGAAAATCGGTCTGAGCAGGAAGGGGGTAAAAGTGCACTGTAGGCAAGTGGTTAAGTGCAAACAGTACATGCATTGAGCAATTGATCTGGAAGAAGACGGTGTTGGAGATGGGGTGAGTAATATAGCAAGAGACACTTTTTTAGTTTAAAAAATACAGGGCAATTGATTTAAAAGCCTAAAACTGGAAATTTACTTTAAAATGGATATAGACAACATAATGCTAGCAGTGTGTCAAAAGTCATTGGTGAATCCTAAGCATTCTGCAGTTGCTCCTTTGTCCAGACCCACTTATTCATCCATTACACGGTGTCTTAGGATTCCACTCCCTCATGACACCATCAATGTAATTCAGTAATCAGAAGCAGGAGTAAGTGGGTCATTCCTTTCAAACTCCCATTAGTCTCCCATCAGGCTGAAAGAACAGAGTGTACCTAGGTACTGTCACATCAGGAATTATATACAAAAGATGCATTCTTTTACTGATTTGCTTTGTCACATTAAACTAAGTGCTAATGAGTCCTTTTAGGCAGCCTTAAGTTTTGAAATTTAAGCATGACTCAACTTTAATAATAAGAGTGATTCAAGGTATGGTACATGAAGGTTCCATAGACATAGGAATAAACATAGGAATAAACATAAGACAATCTCTATACTATAGTTACTTTTTGACATTTTCATTCCGAGAAAAATAGCTGTTTAAGTTTTCACGCCCAATCCCTATTATTTTGGCATAATAAGGCTAGTTCAAGCGATGTCTGAATGGACTTTGCATAATGCATGTACATAAAGTTTTGAGCCACAGAAGTATGTACACTGATTTTATTGCTATAAGCCACCACTGAGCACACACATTTAAAGGGGTTGTAAAATCAGAAGGTTTTGTATCCTAATACATTCTGTGTGTGCAGCAGCCCCACTCAGCCCCCCTAATACTTACCTGAGCCCCTTCTTAATCCAGTGATGTCCACGAGTGCTTCAGCCGTCCGGGATTCTCTCTCCTAATTGGCTGAGACACACCAGCGGGAGGCAATGGCACCACTGCTCAGTCAGTCAGCTAGCCAATCAGGAGAGGGAGCAGGGCTGAAAGATTGCTCCGTATCTGAATGGATACATGGAGCTGCAGCTCGGCTTGGGTGCCCCTATAGCAATCTGCATGCTGTGGGGGCACTCAACAGGGGGGAGGGGCCAGGAGCTCCAGCCAGGGATCCAAAAAGAGGAGAATCTGGGCTGCCCTGTGCAAAACCACAGTACCGAGGAGGTAAGTATACCATGTTTGTTATTTTAATAGAAAAAAAAACAAGACTTTACAATCACTTTAACAGCAAAAATAGTGGTTGGTATTTATACTATGTTATGAGCATAATACATTTCTGTATATATAAAATGTATACCATTAGTTTCAGTGAAAATCAATACATTATAGCCCTATATATTTACAGTTACACTTTCAGATAGGGAATGATACATTGTCCACATTCAAGTATAAATCCAAATTAACAGCCAGGTAGAGGCAACAGCTTCTGCCCTGCATGGTCTTAGATAAATAAAACTAAAATGACAGAATTATCACATCAATTTATTATTGCATGTAAAAAATATGCATACCTGTTGCAAAACAAACAAAAAATAAAATAAAAAAAACCTTCTGCTTAAACTCTTTCAGACTTGGCAGCTTAGGTTACATAATCACTGACTACCAATCGCTGGGGACTATATAATACTGTTTTCAATCAGAAAGAATGTCTCTGGTACTCTGGTAGACATTCCATATACTGTAATTAAGTGAACTTAACTAAGTCCTTTGTCTCAATTGAACATGTTTGATTATTGTTTTGAATACAAAGGAAACTCTTTCCCGTAATTGATTACGAAAAAATGTTCCTCTTTATTGCTTACCCTTAACCTCCTAGATGACACAGTCATGTAGAACACAATTTTGCTATTGAGCCCCATGAATTGTAGCTGTACAGTAAACCCCCTCCATCGCGGGGGTTGCGTTCCGGACTCACCCGCGAAAAAGTGAAAATCCGCAAAATAGAAATACCCTATTTAAATACACTCTAGGCATGTTTTTATAACTTTCACTGTACTTTTAAAAGCATTTTAAGGTTTTTAAACACACTTTTAAAACAATAGAAACTCATTTAAACACATAAAAGATACTGAGAGACAGAGCAAGAGCAATGGAAAACACAAAAATATTTAATTAACAATGTTTTAATTACAAAAATAATATTAATAGGTCTTATAGAAAAAAAACGCAATATACCGGGATCGCAAAAACTGAATCGCGATATAACGGGGATTTACTGTACCTTTGATTTCAGTTCTGAATAGACCAGAAGCATGCAGGGCTGCTTGGGATGCTAATGCAGACCATGTATTAAACTACTAGTAAGATGGAAGGGCTGTATCAGTTCATTATGCATGTAGCTTTCAAACCTTGTTCTGGTTTTTCAGAACTTGTAATAGGTAACCTCTTATGTGGATTAGAAATAGTTAATTCAAAAAGAGGTGGTTGAAAACATAGTGTACTTTAAAGAACAAGGACGTAAGTGATTCATAATGAAAATCTATCTGTGCTGAAATGGCACTGATGCGTTAACCAGCCTATTCATTTTGGTCTGCTTGTATTAATACTAGTAGATGAAAAATAGCCATTATGTGCAGGTTGCAGAGGAAGGTCAAGGTAACTATCGCTCCAAGGTAACCTACATGGAACACAGCTGAGCCATTCTGGAAAGCAGGCGTGAGAAGCCTGTTTTTTATTTCCTAGAATTTCTCAGGAAATCTGTAGCCTACACTTCCATAATGTTACTAGTATAAATTGGACATTCTATGCTATTTGTGTAAAAAAAAATGGTGCAGGTGTTTCCTTGAAATCAATAAAACTGTCAGGTAGTCTGACAGTAATGACTTCCTTTTCTTGATGCCAAATGTTCTAATTTTAACTCTACTTGCAAGACTGTGCTGTATTATTGTCAAAATCCCTTTGGATTAGGAGAATTTATTTTATACAGTATAATATTTTAGTAACATTTGTACAGTGATAATCCCATGTAAATTATACTGTTACATGCTATGTGATCAGTGTTATAGTTGTTTCAAATCAATTTTAGTAGAACATTTTAGACTTGAGATAAAATGAACTTCATAAACTAAACCCAATATTGTCTTCAAGCTAAGATCTCATATTGGTAAAAGAACAAACAACTTAAAGGGCATATTAAACTATACATCTGCAGGTAAATGGCTGTACATGCATCACTATATACTATGTAAAAATAGTAAAATAGAGTCAACGCTCTTTCAGTCTAATTTAAACAGCCGCGTGCAAAAGGTGTACATACTGTATATAGTACACGATTAACCAATCCACGATCTTCTGGCATTATTATAGCAAATGGGTGTATGTAATTCCTGCGCTGTCAGGAGTCTTGGAAAATCCCTAATGCTGCACCACTGATACTGATACTAACAGTTAAATGGATATTATATTGGGGGTAGTGGCGCGCTTTAGGGGTTGGATGTCAATAATTAATTTTAAAAATAAAAATAATTCTGTGCTTGGGGTTGATGTGTTTAAATTATATGTGTTTATATATGTACATTTTGAGGGGTGTACATCAATAAAGACTGATTGAAGAAAGTGCTGAGTGCTTCAATTCTGAATGTGAGTCAATAAATAATTTTATATTTACTTTTGTGTTGTGCTAATAAAAGTGCAAAGTGCTTCCTAAAATCATCCAATACATAAAAAATCAATACATATATCTGATAGATATCAAGGTGCGCTGGCATAAGATTATTCCATCAAATAAATAAATAATTCCATCAACTTCACAATTAATGCTCAAGGTGCTCAAATAAAATAATATAGTGACATGTAAAAAAAGGTGCTCATCAAAAGTGCTGCGTGTCTCCAAAAATCACCTTATAAAAACCAAAAAGTGACCACAATAAATATAAAAGTTCATATATTCTTAAAAAAATTATTCTTAAAAAATGTATCAAAATAAGTCCCAGACTGTTTCAAAGTTGAATTACAATCCTTTCTCTTTTTGTGGACGTGCTTAGTATGGATATAGTGACTAAGGCTGGCCATACACTATACAATTTTCTTATTCAATTTCCTTTAGATTTACCTTTAACTATGTAGTGCAAGGGCCTGCCTGATTGCATATAAATTGAAAGTGTTTAGGTTTGACCCTATATTACATGGTTTTGGTAAATCTAAAGGAAAGTTGAACAAGAAAATTGTATAGTGTATGGCCAGCCTTAGTTTCCTCCACCTTGTGTGTCACTTCTAGGTGTGCTAAACTCTCACCTTTAGACCCAAGAAAATACGCCTGTGGTATATTTCCAGGATATTAGCTGGTACTACTCTCCTTAAACCGCTGTTCACTTTCAGTCCGGGTCTCCAGCGCAGGTTTCAGATGGTTCGGGATCTCCTGGAGTCTTATCCACTAATGACCAATTAGGTCCGCTTTCCTCGCACTATCCTCCCTTTGTCTCAAAGAAATAGGGCTATCATGGTGCAGTATTAAGAACTTTTTATTCCCATATATACAAAGATACACTTACATTTGGATGACTTGAATTCGGCATATACAGAAAATGCTAACGCTGTGGGGATCGAGTTACGTTCCGATACGTCACTTCCGGGTATAGGGCTCCTCCTACACGCTACGTCACGAGGTCACGTGACTTCCTCCGAGGAAGTCACGTGACCTCGTGAAGTAACGCGTAGGAGGAGCCCTATACCCGGAAGTGACGTATCGGAACGTAACTCGATCCCCACAGCGTTAGCATTTTCTGTATATGCCGAATTCAAGTCATCCAAATGTAAGTGTATCTCTGTATATGTGGGAATAAAAAGTTCTTAATACTGCACCATGATAGCCCTATTTCTTTGAGACAAAGGGAGGATAGTGCGAGGAAAGCGGACCTAATTGGTCATTAGTGGATAAGACTCCAGGAGATCCCGAACAATCTGAAACCTGCGCTGGAGACCCGGACTGAAAGTGAACAGCGGTTTAAGGAGAGTAGTACCAGCTAATATCCTGGAAATATACCACAGGCGTATTTTCTTGGGTCTAAAGGTAAGAGTTTAGCACACCTAGAAGTGACACACAAGGTAGAGGAAACTAAGTCACTATATCCATACTAAGCACGTCCACAAAAAGAGAAAGGATTGTAATTCAACTTTGAAACAGTCTGGGACTTATTTTGATACATTTTTTAAGAATATATGAACTTTTATATTTATTGCGGTCACTTTTTGGTTTTTATAAGGTGATTTTAGGAGACACGCAGCACTTTTGATGAGCACCTTTTTTTACATGTCACTATATTATTTTATTTGAGCACCTTGAGCATTAATTGTGAAGTTGATGGAATTATTTATTTATTTGATTAAATATTCTTATGCCAGCGCACCTTGATATCTATCAGATATATGTATTGATTTTTTATGTATTGGATGATTTTAGGAAGCACTTTGCACTTTTATTGGCACAACACAAAAGTGAATATAAAATTATTTATTGACTCACATTCAGAATTGAAGCACTCAGCACTTTCTTCAATCAGTCTTTATTGATGTACACCCCTCAAAATGTACATATATAGACACATATAATTTAAACACATCAACACCAAGCACAGAATTATTTTTATTTTTAAAATTAATTATTGACATCCAACCCCTAAAGCGCGCCACTACCCCCAATATAAAATTCTGGCATTATTATGTTTACATTTAGCTGTCAGTTGATGAGTCACCTATTGGTGACTGGTTGTTAAGGGTGCCAGTGTCTGCGAGCTAAAAAATAAAAATAAAAAAATGTGCATTGGTGCTTAGCAGCTGTTAGCAGAGTTTAGGATCGCTTAGGAGCTTTCAGCATTTTTTTCTGCTGGCAAATCACTCCCAAAAATGCAAAAACAAGTTTACTTTCTGCTCCTAAATGCTGAAGCTTAAAAAATGCCTCTAGACTAAAATAGTGTGCATGGACACATAGTATAACACT
Organism: Pelophylax lessonae; assembly: GCF_965119305.1. Taxonomy (NCBI): domain Eukaryota; kingdom Metazoa; phylum Chordata; class Amphibia; order Anura; family Ranidae; genus Pelophylax; species Pelophylax lessonae. The sequence continues at coordinate 120,778,841 of NC_138773.1, read as the reverse complement.
ATTTGCTTCTAGGAGCAAAAAAAAAAAATGCTCAAAAGCTGCTGCAAAGAGCATTTTTTAAGCTGGTATGCGTGGAGCCTGAAACTGATACAGTCTGCTTCCCTGTAAGTGATACTATAGTTTACTGAGTGCTAGATGCCATATTTTATTGCAGGTACCATATACCATTAAAGCTATGCTTTATAGTTAGTTTCCCCTACAGCAGTATTATATGAGCAAGGTTCAGTGGTATTGCAAATTTGGACCCAATTGTCTGCTACCAGTAATGGAGACATAGTGGTCTATTTACCAAAGGCAAATAGACTGTGCAGTGTGTACTTTGCAAGAGCACTTGCTCCTGAGCTTAGTAAAAAAAAAACAGAAGCTCTGCTGACTTCCATTATACAATCACTTGCAAGCAAAAATGCAGTTCTTTGCACAGCAAAGCTTTAACTCATTTACTAAACTCTGGAGCAACTGCACTTGCAGGGTGCAACTGCACTTTGAAAAGTGCACAGTCTATTTGCCATAGTGCTTAACGTGTGAGTATTGAAAATGCTTGTAATTAGGTAAATTATATTTCTGTAAAGTGGGGAAGGGTTTTACACCTTTTGGGGTGGGATTCTGCTGGAATCTGGTCACCCCTAAGTCAATCCAATGATTTAAAATACCTGGAGAATTGTATCCCAGGAGTTTAAGATTGAACGGCTTCTCATCCAAATTCACTGGGTGGCCCCGTGTCTTCTGTATGCACCTTAGATTACATTGTTTGCTCCCAATGATACAGTCATCACTTAAAGATTTGTACATTGCAAGCATATACTCACTTAAGCATCTGATTGCCAGGGAGAATAGGTTTAATTTTTGTAGTTGTTGGTTTTGCACAGGGCAGCCCCATTCCTTCTCTTTTTAGGTCCTCCTCCAGCATTCCGTGCTCTTTCTTATCTCCAAGTGCCCCCATAGCAAGTGGCTTGGTATGGGGCACTTGTGCATGCTTGCTCCTGAGCCCCAGTCTGGGCTTGGGCCCTCTCTCTCCTAATTGGCTCACTGGCTGTGATTGACAGCAACAGAGGCCAATGAGGAGGCAGTGACCCGGGAGAGCAGCCGCTTTCATGCACATCGCTGGATTGGGCCAGGTAAGTATTAGTGGGGGCTTTGGGGGGAGCTGCATACTGCAGGTTTTTTAACTAATTTCGCGGTCATGCAACACTGTACCCATATGACATTTTTATATTTTTACATTTTTTATATTTTTTTCCACACAAATAGCGCTTTATTTTGGTGGTGTTTAATCACCGCTGGATTTTTTTTTACATTTTTTTTTGCTAAATAAATTAAATAGACTGAAAATTTGGAAAACATTTTTTTTTCACTGTTTGTTATAAAATTTTGTAAACAGGTAATTTTTCTCCTTCACTGATGTGCACTGATGAGGCTGCACTGATGAGGCTGCACTGATAGGCTGCACTGATGAGCACTGAAGAGTCTACACTGATGAGGAGGCACCGATGAGGCTTTACTGATAGGCGACACTGATGGGCATTGTTAGATGGCACTGATGGGCACTGATAGGAGGCACTGATTGGTAGCACTGATGGGCACTGATCGGAAGCATCAATGAGCACAGATTGGCAGCACTGGTGGATACTGATTGGCAGCATTGGTGGGCACTAATAGGCAGCACTGGTGGGCACTGGTGGGACTGCACTGCTAATCAGGACACTGATAAATCAGTGTCCTGATTATTAGTGTAGATGTCCCTTTCATACAAGCTGGTTATCGGCTCTCCTCTCCTCACGCTGTCAGCGTGAGGAAAGGAATGCTGATAAACGGCTTGTGTTAACATTGAGATCAGCTGTGATTGGACACAGCTGATCACATAGTAAAGATTGGCTCATTATCCGGATCACAGAGTGCACTGTCCGCGTACCAGCCGCAGTGGGTGCCTGGCAGGTGTGATCATGGGAGGACACCATATGACACCCTCCCAGAACTGGCCAGTGGCACTGTGCAAAGTGAATATGTATGGGAGTGGTTTCATAATTATCAGTCAGTTGCTGCACCTGCAGGGCTCTAATAAGAAAATTGGAAAAGTCTGCATCCCTTTAGATGTGATTTACCTTTAGGAGTATCTACAAAAAATGACATTTATGTTGCAGGTTATGCTCAAAATCTGATCTGTATCTTATTGCAGATTTCTGGGAAAGTCATGAGCCAATCCCACAAGGATTTGACATGACATTTTCTGGGGTCCGTTCTGTACACCATCTGTGTACAGAACTCCTCCAGGTAGCCATATTGCATTTCATTTTACAGAAAATGACAGTGCTGCGGTTTTAAAAGGAAAAGTAATTTCTAATAACATTCAATTACAATTACTTGAGTCTCGACTGTATACGCTATATTATTTTTTTCATTTGCTAAGTTTTTTTTTTCCACTAAAGTGGAGTTACCCTTTAAGTGCACCTTTCTTTGAGTATTGCCTGTTTTGAAGTGGAGGTGAAAGAAATATTGCAGACCGATTGTTAGTAAATTTGGTGGTGTCCTGCAGTGCATACCTGCCCAGGTTAAAGGGCAAAGCAAGTGTTGACCTTTCTCGAGTGTGGGTCAGGCCTTTGAGGTAAACAGTTTGAAATAAAAGTGGTGGTGCACTTGGGTGAAGTATGCATGGCACTTTCTGTGGAGAATGCACAACAAGATTGCACTGTATATCAAGAAGAAAATATTGTTCTCTGGAGGATACAAGGACTCATATTATATATACAGTATATAAATGATCAGTTTTTGCACAATTTTTAGATATTACAAATGTGCACAGCACTTTTTGTGAAATTTGATTGGCAAGATTATACTTTACATTAGGTAGAAAATATTAGAATTGTTACGCTACATTTTTGATATAACTAAACATGAACATAACTAAACATATCATTAGTAAACAAATTAAACAGCATTGGCTCCAAAACAAAACCCCAGATTCATAAATTTAGACCATTCAAAGAATGAAAATGCAGGGTGGGTCACAATATACACACAATGCATGTATGGGGCAGATGCATGACAAGAACAGTTGGTTAAAGTAAATACAGTTGATTGGTCACTTAAGGGGATGTCAATTGGTCAGTTAAAATGACCCGTCAATTGGTCAGTTAATTTTACAATCAATTGGTCAGTAATGTTACTTACCTCTGATTGGTGAAAATTGAAGGATTTAACAACCTAGACACAAAGAATTTGCCTATAAAAAGAGGTATATTCAGTTAGACTAGTCAGTCAGCGGGATAGGAGCAAGAAGATTCGTCCCTCCCTCCCACCCTTATACTGTCGCGGCCCTCTTTTTTTCTTTTCTAGGTATTGAAGGGATGTTTTTTGTTTAAAGTGATGTTATGGGTGGCTCGAGCTCTTTGGCTGAGCTACAAGTTGTAATGTATTACAGTTTTTAAAATGGTTTAGTTCAAGCTTTTTGGCTGGACTAATATATATTATATATGTTTTACATCCCACATGTAGTGTTCTTTCTGTTTAAATTAATAAATGGCCGCGGCCAATTACACCATGACAATTTCAGTGTCACATGTTTTATTTGTTAAAAAAATGGTATTATAAATAGAATGTTGTGTTCTTGTTCTGCTGTCGGCACCATAAGTAATTTATCATTTGTTTCTGAACCCATACACGTAACCAGTTTCCGATCCATGTACTGAGCTAAGTACCTTAGAGACAGGTGCAAGCAATTTGGGCCTGGTTATCCTTTAAGTTTCTTTAGTCTCTTTTGTACCTAGTTCTCAGTTAACCCCAGAGTTACCAGTACTGAAACATCATAATATTACTGGTAAGACTATTAAACCCATGTTTCATCTTTACCCTTTTCGGCAGGCAGGCGCTCCTGGGCAAAGTGACGTAGTACTACGTCGCTTTCTCAGGAGACTCTAGGGGGTGAGTGTGCGCTTGTTAGTGGGGGAGCCAGCGCGTGTGACCGGCGGCTCCGATGGCCACCGGCCACTCGCAATCTCCTGCAGCAGAGGGAGAAGGACAGACGGCTGATGTAAACACAGCCATCTGTCATTCTTCCTGAAGTGATCACAGAGGCTATGTGATCCTGCTATATAGGATCGCATGTCTCTGTGATTACTTCACAAGCCACGCCCCCTGACAGTTAGAATAATGCCCCTAGGGGCACATTTAACCCCTTGATCACCAGTACAGTTAACCCCTTCCCTACCAGTGTCATTTTTACAGTAACAGTGCATATTTTTAGCACTGATTACTGTAGTAATGTCACTGGTACCCCCAAAAGTGTCAAAAATGTCAGTTAGGCGACTGATCTGTCCGCCGCAATCAGAAAACAAATTGGCCTAAAATGTTAAAAAAAAATTTGATTTTTACATTTCTTTTTGAGAATTTCATATAAAAAAATGTGAAAAATATTGTTATTTTTTCAAAAGTTTTGTTTATAGCGCAAAAAATAAAAATCGCACAGGTGATCAAATACCACCAAAAGAAAGCTCTGTTTGTGGGGAAAAAAAGGAGGTCAATTTTGTTTGGGTACAGCCTCGCACGACCGTGCAATTGTCCGTTAAAGTTATGCAGTGCCGAATCATAAAATAGGGCCTGGTCATTGAGCAGCCAAATCCTCCGGGGCTAAAGTGGTTAAAAACTGAGGAGAAAAAAATATTTACTGAATCTTTTGTTTACTTGTCATTTGTGATCAGCTTCCTTTGCTTAAACGTTATGTGGCCAATCTATTCTTTCAGAACCTTTTTACTATTGATAAGTTTGGTAAAAATAAATTGAAATTGGTTTTATTTGCTGTATTTCCCATATTCTATTTTAGCTCCCCTGATTGCCGGCTTGCATTTCATGACTAATTCCTTGTAAATCTGAAATGCCGAAGGTGTCTTTTACCTTGTATTTTTTATAGGCCTGCTTTTTTAATTAACTCTTTTTTTACACTAGAATTTTTGTCTTTTATGTTTGTCAACCAATGAAATACAATGACTAATGCACTTGCTTAATTCATCTTTTATTGAAGTTAGCTTTTTAGAAATTTAGAGTTCTTGTCATACAAACATACTTCTTTTTCCTGTAACAAATGGCAAATATAATTAAACCATGATAGCTATTTACCCAAGTTGTCTCTAACTTACACATTTGTAATAGGCTCTGTGTTGTTAGAGCTTGAGGGCATTTTTCCTTGTTGTGGTTTTCACCATCTGATCGAATAAATTGTCCTGCAATACTTTAAGGTTCCATTTTCCCAATTCATAACAGGATAATAGGAATCGATCATAATAATAACAACATTGCCCAACTTACTGGCCATTTCAGTCCATGAGACACCTTCTCATACTTTATGTTAGGGGACCTATAACATACATAGTTACATAGTTAGTCAGGTTGGAAAGAGACACTAGTCCCTTTAGTTCAGCCAATTAAAAAAAAAAACACACACACACACGCACAGAAAACCTCCATATACACTATCCTATATGCATAGTTGATCAGGAGGAAGGCAAAAAAAAAAAAAACAATAAAGTATGGTCCAATTCACTACATTGGGGAAAACATTCCTTCCCGATCCCCCAGGAGGCAATCAGATATTCCCTGGGTCAACTACTCCTGGCGGTTATTGCTCTAAAAATTAGTATCCAGTTATAATTTGTGCATTTAGGAATGCATCCAGCTCTTTTTAAAAAAAATCTATTGAGCTGACCTGAACTAGTTCTTGAAGGAATCTATTCCACATGTTTACAGCTCTTAATGTGAAGAAACATTTCCCTATGTAAAGGGTAAATCTCTTTTCCTCCAGACATAAAGAGTTCCCCTGTGTCTTCTTTAACCACTTCTGGACCGGAAGGATTTGCCCCCTTAATGACCAGGCCATTTTTGGCAATTTGGCACTGCGTGATTTTAACTGACAATTGCTCGGTTATGCAATGCTGTACCCAAACCAAATTTATGTCCTTTTTTAACCACAAATAGAGCTTTCTTTTGGTGGTATTTAATCTCCTCTTTTGTTTTTATTTTTTGCGATATAAATGAAAAAAGACCGAAAATTTTAATAAAAAATGTTATTTTGTACTTTTTCCTATAAAAAGTTTCCAATAAACTAAATTTTTGTCATGTCTTTCATAAAAAAAAATCCCAATAAGTGTATATTTATTGGTTTGCGCAAAAGTTATAGTGTCTACAAACTATGGCATATGTACTGGAATTTACGCAGCTTTTACTTTCTGACTACCTATCTCATTTTTTGAAGTACTAAAATGGCAGGGCAGTACAACTTGGGGTGTCTACTTTCCAAAAAGGGGTCATTTGGGGGTTATGTGAACTGTCCTTGCATTTTATGCCCAATAATAGAAGCTTATGCCACACATCACCCACTCTTCTAACCACTTGAAGACCAGGCCCTTTCTGACACTTTTTGTTTACATGAAAAAATGTTTTTGTTTTTACTAGAACTAACTTGGAACCCCCAAACATTATATTTTTTTAAAGCAGAGACCCTACAGAACAAAATGGTGTGTGTGTTGCAGAAAAAATAAAAAACACTTTTTTAAATTTAGCGCACAAATACACTATTATTTCCCAATTGTTTGGTAAAATATAAAAGATGATCTTATGCTGAGTACATGGATACCAAACATGACATGCTTTAAAATTGTGCATGCCCGTGCAGCGGCAACAATCTATGTACATTTTTAAAAGCTTTTAAAAGCCTCTACAGGTTATCAGTTTAGATTTACAGAAGAGGTCTACTACAAGAATTACTGGCCTCAATCTGACGTTTGTGACGATACCTCACATGCATGGTGCAATTGCTGTTTACATATGACACCAGACCGATGCTCGCGTTCGCCCTTGCACTCAAATGCTGGGGGACAGGGGTGCTTGAATAATTTTTTTTTTATTATCTATTTTGCTTTTTTATTTATTTTTGACACCTTCCCTTTCATTTTTTATGTATCATTTTTATTGTTATCATAGGGAATTTAAATATCCCCTATGATAGCAATAAGTAGTGACAGGTACTCTTTTTTTTCCTTTTAAATTAGGTCTACTGGACTCTAGATCTCTCCTCTGCCTTTAAAGCATCTGACCACACCAAGATAAGTGTGATAAGATGTTTTCCCAATTTCCCAATGGCGCTGTTTAAATCTGGCGAAACCAAAGTCATGAAATGCTTGTAGCTTCCGGTATCTTAGGTCATAGAGATTATTGTAGCCATTCTGATCTCCAATCAGCTCTATGGCCAGCTGACGGTACCATTGGCTGCAGTCTCGGGTTACCCCATGGGACAGAAGAGCCTGAGAAAGCCTGAGAAAACAGTCTAGCAGCTAATTATCTGCTAGGATTGCTTTTACATGAAAGCTGACCACATAGCAGATTCCTCCATTCGCATTGATTGAGGTGGATAAAGAAATCTCTGTCAAGAAAAGTGTTAAAAAAAATATGGCGAAGAATAGGGGAGATCCGCCCTCTGTTCATCCCATCCCCTATGCTTCGCCATATATGCTCTTTTAAACTGCAGTGGTGAAATCACCTCCTACAGCGCTACACTCATTGATTACATATATGGTGAGAGCAAATGCTGTTGCTGTCAGAATAAACAAATCAGCGCTGAAGCTGATGGGTGTACCTGCAAAGCAAACAATGGTTTACAATAAAACACAGTAACAATAAAACATTACAATATAACAGTATATTATAAAGTACAGTAAAAGTAGAAAGAGTAGTAAAGTAGAGTAAAAACAGAAAATGAACTTAATAAAACAACAATTTTTTTATTTATTTTTTTAACTTTTTTTTTTTAAACTGTAAAAAAACTGTTCCAGGCTAGGGTCTCTCAAAATGCGATAGCCAACATCTTTTGAGACTCTATGTGAAAAGTGTGCCCTAGACTGTGCCATGCTGTACTCTATACTAGTACTCTACTAGTGTTTGGTAGTGACGGAAACAGTCCCCGATGCAGAGACCAGGTTGGCCAGGACAGGAGGGGCAAAAAATAGCAGGTGTCCCGCCTAAATCTGCTAGAGAGGACATCTGGAAAATGCCTCCCATGCAGCCGACTCACTGCATCTGGATTGTGAATTTGGGCCACAGCACCTTTTGGATACAGAAGGGCTATGATGATCTCTTCCTGGAATTTTAGGAAGGATCCACTTTTTCCTGACGCTTTGTATAGCACATAAGCGTTCAGCAGAGACAATTTAAATAAATATACAGACACTTTTTTGTACCAGCGTCTGGCGTTATGGGAAATTAAGTACAGTGCCATCATCTGGTCGTTAAAGTCCACCCCTCCCATGTTAAGGTTGTGTTTGTTGTTGTTGTTTACTTTCCGGCTCAGTCAATGAACAGTCTAGGGGTTGTTGTTTTTGTTGTTTTATTTTTAATAGGGATGGGAGAAGGGATAGAGTGGGATACTCCAGAACTTGAACTATTCACAATGCTGAGGACTTCTATCTGACGATGCAGCTAGGCTGCAGTTTCACCTTGCCACTAGATGAATCTGAGGTAAAGTTCCTGAATAGACTGCTTGCTTAGCACTTATCTAAAGGGTACTCACCTAGCACCCCCTTTCACTCCATCAGCTGACATCTGTCCTCTGACTATTCTACTCTGGGGTGGCCCTCTTCCTGGTCAGGCCCTTAAATACCATCCCCTGTACTCACGATACTGTTTTTCCAGGTTCTCCAGTGTCTCAAACCCCTCCAGTCAGCTCTCCTGGACCTCTGGGTTCAGCTCCTTCCTTCTGGCTCACCAGGCCGACATCCCGTGACCATACACCGACCGCTGCAGAAGAGGAGGCAGCTGCCACCCTCCTTCTGGGACTCTACTCACCAGCCAAAGACCCAGAGCACATGTTCTGCTGGCTTTTATACCACACCTCACAATGCACTGAGACAGCAGTCCGTGCCAATCAATGGGGCTGTATCAAAGTCTGTGTACCCATTGGTGAGGTTTTCTCCACTAACCAATATGCCTTCCTATTGGACCAGTGTGAAACACTCCCCTAGACCAGATGAATCCCACACTGAGCACCATGAGCAGACTTAACGCACAGATCCTGCTCTCTGTTAAGCAGAAAGCAATATAGAATTTGCCTGCTGCTCCACTGATAGGCAGACATAGCCAAATTATACTCACTCTCTAGCACCTACCTAGGAGGATGCTACACTCACCCCCCGCCATACCGAGCCATGTCCTCACTGGCTCTGGGGCAGCTGCCCCCTACAAAAATAATTTTCTCAAATTATTTGAGGAGTATCCCACAAACCTGGAAAGAGGGAAAAGGGAAATAACAAATGTACACAGTCAATAGACATAATAAATTACATGGAAAAAAAAAATATATATATAGATATATATATCTCTGCTGTACAAATATTCACAAAAGCATTTACAAAAAATAGGCGCATTAAACGTAATGCACCCACTGTCAAACAAAAATCTGTTTGAGCAGGTGAAAAATGTCATCCTAACTGACCAACTAGACACAATATTTACATTGCAGAAGGTGGAGTGCCTAGCCAGACTCGGATATCCAGTGCAAGCCTGCAAAGGAAAAAAAATGTAAGTTAGGCACATTATTTTTGTGACTATCTTAACCAGTGAGACTGCCCTCGCCTCAGAGGTGACCTTCTCACTGAACAATCTCCACCTACACTTTCACGTAAAAGTCACTCCAAACATGCTTAACACGTTCGATGGTTACTCCTGGAACAGTTAACACCCAAATCCTAACAAGCTAACTACAAAACCAAATCCAAAAAAGTTGGGACACTGTACAAATTGTGAGTAAAAAAGGAATGGACTAATTTACAAATCTTATAAACCTATATTTTATTCACAATATAATATAGATAACATATCAAATGTTGAAAGTGAGACATTTTGAAATGGCATGCCAAATATTGGCTCATTTTGGATTTCATGAGAGCTACACATTCCAAAAAAGTTGGGACAGGTAGCAATAAGAGGCTGGAAAAGTTAAATGTACATATAAGGAACAGCTGGAGGACCAATTTGCAACTTATTAGGTCAATTGGCAACATGATTGGGTAAAAAAAGAGTCTCTCAGAGTGGCAGTGTCTCTCAGAAGTCAAGATGGGCAGGGGATCACCAATTCCCCCAATGCTGCGGCGAAAAATAGTGGAGCAACATTAGACAGGAGTTTCTCAGAGAAAAATTTAAAAGAGTTTGGAGTTATCATCATCTACAGTACATAATATCATCCAAATATTCAGAGAATCTGGAACAAAATCTGTGCGTAAGGATCAAGGTCAGAAAACCATACTGGATGCCCGTGATCTTCGGGCCCTTAGACGGCACTGCATCACATACAGGAATGCTACTGTAATGGAAATCACAACTAGAGATGTCCCGAACTGTTCGCCGGCGAACAGTTCCCGGCGAACTTTGCATGTTCGCGTTCGCCTCGGCGGGCAAACATATGCGATGTTCAGTCTGCCTCCTATACATCATCATTGAGCAAATATTGACCCTGTACCTCACAGTCAGCAGACACATTCCAGCCAATCAGCATACCCTCCCTCCCAGACCCTCCCACCTCCTATAAAAAAGCAAGGGCAGCATCCATCTTAGATTCATTCTGAAGCTGCAGAGTTAGTTAGAGCAGGGAGAGGGCTGCTGTTGCTGCTGAATTGATAGGAAAATCATTAGCTAGGCCAGTGTTCTGTGTCCACTCCTGCTGTAAGGATAGCATCCTGACAGCACCCCAAAAAGCCATTTTTAGGGCTGGTATTTCAGTCTGCTTTTATTTTTATTTTTTCTATATATTTATCAGGCATTTTTGGAGGCAGGCATGACTTTTTTTGGATTAGTGTCGGGAGGGGGTGTCTAAAAAGTGTACCTGTGAAGTTTCAGCTCTGTAGCATGCCCAGAACCAGAAAAAAAAGATCATATAGGTGTAAAAGGAGGGTCCCACCATCCTTGCTCTACTGAAAAATGATCTTTTTTTCTGGTTCTGGAAATGCTACAGAGCTGAAACTTCACAGGTACACTTTTTAGACCCCCAGACACTAAATCACACAAAAAAAGTTCTTAAAAATTGTCATTTTTGATAGAGAGCCAATTATTTGAAAAATTAAAAAAAAAATTTCCCTAGCCCTAACCCTAACCCTAATTCGTATTTTTTTTTCTGGTTCCGGACATGCTACAGAGCTGAAACTTCACAGGTACACTTTTTAGACCCCCCAGACACTAAATCCAAAGAAATTTTTTATTTTTTTTTTATTTTTCCAATAATTGGCTCTCTATCAAAAATGACAATTTTTAGGAACTTTTGTGTGATTTGGTGTCTGGGGGGGTCTAAAAAGTGTACCTGTGAAGTTTCAGCTCTGTAGCATGTCCAGAACCAGAAAAAAATTTGAATTAGGGTTAGGGCTAGGGTTAGGGTTAGGGTTAGGGCTAGGGTTAGGGTTATTTTTAGTGCTTAGGGTTAGAGGGTTAGGGTTAGAGGCGTAGGGGTAGGGTTACTAACTCTAACCCTAAGTATCTCACCATAACCCTAACCCTATCCCCTAACACTAAACCTAACCCTAACTCTAACCCTAACCCTTAAAGCCCAGTTCCTGTCCCATTTTGGTCGGTTCTGGTCTGTTTGCGGATGTTTGCGGGGGTTGGTCTGTCAGAGTTTGGTCTGTCACTGTGAAGCGGGCGTAACCCTTACACTACCTGATCGATACAACATCATACCTGATCGTATACACACACTGGATGTTTTAAAGCACGTTATTCCAAACAATTTAGGAATGTTAGGTGATTTATGCCTTTTATGGATTAAAACCCGACTCTGCGTCAACTACGTTACATAGTTACATAGTTACATAGTTAGTGAGGTTGAAAAAAGACATCAGTCCATCCAGTTCAACCCATGATGCGTGTGTGTGTTTGCTTTTAACCTTACATTGTATACCCCTGTATGTTGTGGTCTTTAAGGTGAAACTATCAATGATCCCTGCTGAGCATTTTCTGTAATTTTCCATGGGAGTTTTGCCATGGATCCCCCTCCGGCATGCCACAGTCCAGGCATTAGTCCCCTTGAAACAACGTTTCCATCACTTGTGGCCAGAAAGAGTCCCTGTGGGTTTTAAAATTCGCCTGCCTATTAAAGTCTATGGCGGTTCGCCCGGTTCGCCGGTTCGCGAACATTTGCTGAAGTTTCCGTTCGCGAACATTAAATTTTATGTTCGCGACATCACTAATCACAACATGGGCTCAGGAATACTTCCAGAAAATATTGTCGGTGAACACAATCCACCGTGCCATTCGCTGTTGCCATCTAAAACTTGATAGGCCAAAAAATAAGCCATATCTAAACATGATCCAGAAGCACAGGTGTTTTCTCTGGGCCAAGGCTCATTTAAAATGGGCTGTTTCAAAGTGGAAAACTGTTCTGTGGTCAGACGAATTAAAATTTGAAGTTCTTTTTGGAAAACTTGGACGCCATGTCATCTGGACTAAAGAGGACAAGGACAACCCAAGTTGTTATCAGCGCTCAGTTCAGAAGCCTGCATCTCTGATGGTATGGGGTTGCATGAGTGCGTGTGGCATGGGCAGCTTACACATCTGGAAAGGCACTATCAATGCTGAAAGGTATATCCAATTCTAGAACAACATTTGCTCCCATCCAGACGTCGTCTCTTTAAGGGAAGACCTTGTGTTTTCGAACATGACAATGCCAGACCACATACTGCATCAATTACAACATCATGGCTGCGTAGAAGAAGGATCCGGGTACTGAAATGGCCAGCCTGCAGTTCAGATCTTTCACCCATAGAAAACATTTGGCGCATCATAAAGAGGAAGATGCGACAAAGAAGACCTAAGACAGTTGAGCAACTGGAAGCCTATATTAGGCAAGAATGGGACAAAATTCCTATTCCTAAACTTGAGCAACTTGTCTCCTCAGTCCCCAGACAATTGCAGACTGTTATAAAAAGAAGAGGGAATGCCACACAGTGCTAAACATGGCCTTGTCCTAACTTTTTTGAGATGTGTTGATGCCATGAAATGTAAAATCAACTTATTTTTCCCTTAAAATGATACATTTTCTCAGTTTAACCACTTACCGCCCGCCCGCCGTCATATGACGGCGGGACGGTGCGGCTATTATCCTGGGCGGACGTCATATGACGTGACCCAGTAAATGCACGGCAGGCGCGCGATCGCGGGAGCGCCGTCGTGCACTGCCGGTGTCGGCGTGTCCCCGGGACACAGCCGGTCACCGGCAGGGGGGAAACAGCCAATAGGCATGGCTGTTTCCCACGTGATCGGCTGTGTTCCAATGACACAGCCGATCACAATGGAGGCGGCCGGGAGATGACCGCGCATGCGCGATCGGGAGCGCGCAGCGCGGTCATGTCGGTGGCACTGTGTTCCGTAGGAACACAGCTGTCACCGGCGGTAGTAAGCAGTCACTGACAGTGACTGTTTACTATGTGATCGGCTGTGAATCTATTCACAGCCGATCACAAAATGTAAACAAAGAGCAGTAACTCAGTGTTACTAGCTCTTCTCTCCTCATACAGCTTCCAGTGTGAGGGGAGAAGAGCTAGAAACATTGAGTTACTGCTCTGTACCCCTGTAAAAAGCACACAAATAAAGGTCCCCCACACACAGTCCTCAGCCCCCCCCAATGTCACCTGTCACCCAACAGTCACCTCATCAGTGCCCAGAAATTGACACCCATAAGGCTACGTTCACATGTGAGAGTAGCGATCGCAGGCAGAATCACCGCGATTCTGCCCGCGATCCGGAAATCATTGCAAATTGCGGGACGCCTGTGTGTTGCCCGTGATTTGCAATAGCACCCCAAACGCTGTGCGATGTTGCCGCCATTTCCGCCTGCCGAATCGCGGTAACATCGCGCAAACATCGCATGACGCCCAAAAAAGGTACAAGAGTTTCTTTGGGGCGTCATGCGTTGTTTGCGTGATGTTACCTCGATTCGGCAGGCGGAAATCGCAGCAACATCGCACAGCGTTTGGGTTGCTATTGCAAATCACGGGCAACGCACAGGCGTCCCGCCATTTGCAATGATTTCTGGATCACGGGCAGAATCGCAGTGATTCTGCCCATGATCGCTGCGCTCACATGTGAACATAGCCTAAAGTTCACCGGTCACCAGAGACTGCCATCAGTACCGCCGTGCACCATCGCCCGTCACCTGTCACCCATCAGTGACCATCGCCCGTCACCTGTCACCCCATCAATCACCGTCACCTGTCACCCCATCAAACATTGTCACCTGTCACCCCATCAGTCACCGTCATCTGTCACCCTATCAATCATCGTCACTTGACACCCCATCAGTGATCGTCACTTGTCACCCCATCAATCATCGTCACATGTCACCCCGTCAGTGATTGTCATCTGTCACCCCATCAATCATCGTCACTTGTCACCTCATCAATCATCGTCGCCTGTCACCTCATCAATCATCATCGCCTGTCACCCCATCAGTCATCGTCACCTGTCACCCCATCAGTCATCGTCACCTGTCACCCCATCAGTCATCGTCACCTGTCACCCCATCAGTCATTGTCACCTGTCACCCCATCAGTCATCGTCACCTGTTTGTCATATACATGCAATCACTTACTGACCGCCTAACGACTATATGCGTCGGCCATTAAAAGCTAAATACTGGAGTTATGGCAGCAGATAGCCCCCATAACCCTGGTATTTTTTGAAACGGCGGGCGGTCGGCTTTCAGATAAGGGTGGTCCCAGTGGCGGATTCGCCGCGGAATTACCCTTACGGTGCAGGGGAAGAGGTGCCCCCCCCTCCTGCCGCGTCCCAGACGTTTTCCCAGCTTACCGGACCCGCCGGCAGCGGGGAAAACTATCCGGTCCCGGATCCTCAGAGACAGGAAGTCGAGTGAGGGCAAGATGGCCCTCACTCAACTCTATGGTCTTGGAGGACCGGAGCTACGTCAAAAGACGTTGCCTAGCAACCGGTTTAAAGGGCCGCTTTTTTTTTTGCTTTTTTTTTTTTCCTCTTTCAACAATTTTTTTTTTTTTTTTTCTTTTTTAGTGTAGTTGTGAGGTGTGAGGTCTTTTTGACCCCAGATCTCACAATAAAGAGGACCTGTCATGCCTATTTCTATTACAAGGGATGTTTACATTCCTTGTAATAGGAATAAAAATGATCAAAACATTTTTTTTTTTTAAACTGTGTAAAAATAAAAAAATTATAAATAAAATAAATAGGAAAAAAAAAAAAAAATTAAAGCGCCCTGCCTCCATTAGCTCGCGCGCAGAAGCAAACGCATACGCAAGTCCCGCCCACATATGTAAACGGTGTTCAAACCATACATGTGAGGTATCGTCGCGATCGTTAGAGCGAGAGCAATAATTTGAGCCATAGACCTCCTCTGTAACTCTAAGCTAGTAACCTGCAGAAATTTTTAAAATGTTGCCTATGGGGATTTTTAAGTACCAATGTTTGGCGCCATTCTGTGAGCATGCACAATTTTGAAGCATGACATGTTGGGTATATAATTACTCGGCGTAACATTATCTTTCATATTATGGAAAAAAATTGTGCTAAATTTACTGTTTTCTTATGTTTTAGTTCAAAAAAGTGAATTTTTTTTCAAAAAAATCGCATTTGGAAGACTGCTGCGCAAATATGGTGAGATAAAAAATATTGCAACGATCTCCATTTTATTCTCTAGGGTCTCTGCTAAAAAAAATATATAATGTTTGGGGGTTCTAAGTAGTTTTCTAGCAAAAAAAAATGATTTTAGCTTGTAAACACCAAGTGTCAAAAATAGGCCCAGTCTTAAAGTGGATAAATGGACAACTTTGTGTAAAGCGCTACTTGGATGTTAGGCCTATGTATGTGGCCAGGCTGTGAAAAAGTGTTACACATGTGGTATCGCCATACTCAGGAGGAATAGCAGAATGTATTTTGGGGTGCAATTTTTGCTATGTACATGCTATGTGTTAGAAATATTGCATAAATGGACAGCTTTGTGTAAAAAAAATGTGTTTTCATTTTCTTTCCACATTTTCCAAAAACTTGTGGAAAAAAATGACATATTCAAACGACTCATTATGCCTCAAAAATTATACGTTGGGCTGTTTGCTTTCCAAAATGGGGTAATTTTATGGGGGTTTCCATTGTCCTGGTGCTCCAGGGCCTTCAAAAGTGCGATAGGTTGTCAGGAAATTATATGTGTAATTTGTGCTCCTAGAATGCCGGACGGGGCTACTTGGATGTTAGGCCTCTGTATGTGGCCAGGCTGTGAAAAAGTCTCACACATGTGGTATCTCCATACTCAGGAGGAGTAGTAGAATGTGTTTTGGGGTGTAGTTGCAAGTATACATGTGCTGTGTGAGAGAAATAACCTGTTAATACGGCGATTTGTAAAAAAAAAAAAAAATCTTCATTTTGCAAAGCATTGTGGGAAAAAATTACAACTTCAAAAAACTCACCATGCCCCTTATTAAATACCTTGGAATGTCTACTTTCCAAAAAGGGGTCATTTGGGGGGTATTTGTACTTTCCTGACTTTTTAGTGTCTCAAGAAATGAGATAGGCCTTCAGTACATCAGGTGTGATCAAGTGTGATCAATTTTCAATGATTCGCACCATAGCTTGTGGACTCTATAACTTTCACAAAGACCAAATAATATACACTTACTTGGGTTATTTTTACCAAAGATAAGTAGCAGTATAAATTTTGGCCAAAATTTGTGAAGAAAAATTACTAATTTGCAAAATTTTATGACAGAAACAAAGAAAAATGCGTTTTTCACAATATTTTCAGTCTTTTTTTATTTATAGCACAAAAAATAAAAAACCCAGTATTGATCAAATACCATCAAAAGAAAGCTCTATTTGTGTGAAAAAAAGGACACAATTTTTGTATGGGTACAGTGTTGCATGACTGAGTAATTCTCAGTCAAAGTGTGAGAGCGCTGAAAGCTGAAAATAGGTCTGGGCAGGAAGGGGGTGAAAGTGCACTGTAGGCAAGTGGTTAAACATTTGATATGTCATGTTGTATTCTGAATAAAATATTGAAATTTGAAACTTCCACATCATTGCATTCTTTTTTTAATTACAATTTGTACAGTGTCCCAACTTTTTTGGAATTGGGTTTGTATATACCTGACTTTACGTGTCACATTTTGTGACTGAAATTGGCACAGTCCCTTTTTAGCACCTGGGCACTGACTCTCCTCCTATTTCAGTCAAGCCCACAAGTTAACAAAAACATTTCCATCCGACTGATGCTCAAAATGTCCTTCCCACCTGTAGCACCTAGGCAACATGTCTTCTATTAGGGCAAGTTGTTTGCTGGAGCCTGAGCAAACTTGTCCGACTTGTGAGGGTTATCAGTCTCCTCAATGGCCCTTTCACCTTTGGCATCCCCCTTTCTCCAGAGACTTCAAGCCACTACCTGCTCTCCTGAGGCAGCAACTTGCACAAAGTTCCTCCGACTGGCCCACTGGCCCAACAGGATCTTCACAAAGTGTCCTTTTAGAAAAGTATCTTTGTGACTTTCCTCCATGGCCCAATGGCCCACATTTCTTTGTAGAGTGTCCCTTTAACTCTGGGGTAGTGAATGATCCTGGCCCAATGGCCCAAAGGATCTCCACTGAGCAAGATCAAGTGACAACTAGAGTCCTTCTTTAACAAGTCTCTTTGTGAAGTTAGAGGGTCGCCCCCCCCCCCTTTGATGAAACCACCCAGTGGTGGCAGTTTTGCTGCTTCCCCAATCCCTGTTGCAAGGATAGAAGGGGAAGGGGTATTGGGAATAGGGCTTTTTCCCTAACAACATACTGGAACTTCAACTATAGTTTAACTTTAAACTTCAGGCTCTCTAGACCCTTTTCTCCTGCAAACAAACATTACAACTCTGCAAAGGGTGACATCCTGCACTTTCAGCAATAGTAGTCTGGATGTGGGACTCAAACAACTTTCCCTTCAGAGTCTTTCACTCGAATGGACCAGGCCAGGCCAGATCCATTTGGGTGGATCTCCACACGGCACACGGTCAATGTAGATAGCCTGCCTCAAGTTCCAATTGGCCTTGACAGACTGAAAGGTCTTCCACAGTTCAGGCTTGGACTGGTTGCGACGGGGTTTTGGAATGTAGAGAAAGTCCCACACAGCCTTGTCCCACCAAGCCTTCCTCTTGGCCTCTACCTCCAGCATTATCTTCCTAAGAGCATAAGGATAATCGTATCCAAATTCCAAGGCCACCTTTCTCTGTACTAGCCATTGAAGTCTGGATAACCTGGGGAGGGTTTGTTTGTTTCCTCTCCCAGGTGGGGAATACAGGGTCTCCTCTCTTTTAATGAGGGAGGCATAGGCTTTGTTTTTCTCCCGAGCCCGGGCATAAGTTTGAGGTGGGGATAGGTCTGGGACCCATGTAGCGTAGGCTTCGCAAAACCTCAGAATCCTGGCACACTGTCCACATACCACTGAATCCCTTGTCTCCTCATCAGGAATGCTAGGACTGGCCAAACTACTCCTTTCATCCGTTCCCCAGTCCCAATCTGTCTCTTCCTCCGACTTCCAAACATCAATCCACTCCTCAATGGATCCATAGTGATGTTGGAAGCTAGGAGACCCCACATCAATGGCCCCAGGCTCTTCCTCACTGCTTACACTCACAGTCTTCCCCACTGCAGGACATCGGTTCCCCTCTGCCACTCTTGAAGCGGTGCTAGTATCTGCTGCTGCAGTCTTGCGTGCATCAGATGGTCGCTCTCCAGCCCTCCCTACCTGCATGCACATTGCCTCCGTAGTTTGGGTCTCCCTTACTTGGCACACTGTAGTACAAGCAGGTGCTACTGGTCACGGCCCCAGCAACATCTTGAGTACTCCTCTCCCTCTGCCCACTGGGATTCCTAGCTCAGAAGCTGATAGGATACGAGTGACCCCACTCTCCCACAACACATTCAATCTTCTGGGCTGACCATCACTTTTCTCCACCCGCAGCAGCAGATTGCCACAGTGCTCGCACTGGCTACACACTTGCAGCCGCATGGTAACATTTAGACACTGACTACATACCAGGCCCAGAGGTTCCATGCCAGCTCCGGTACACAACGCCAGTCATCCGTCCGGCACAAGTCACACCCCTGTGTCCCACAGGGTCGACATCGGCATTCCAGTCCGCTCCGCAAGATCTCCGCCGACATGTGGGATAGCCTCCGTGTTCCGGTTCACTCCGGCACCCGCCATCTTGCTCCTCCACACACGTGTCTCCATCTCAGCTACACCCATAAGCGGAAGTAATTTATAGGCTCCCTTCCTCTTTCCGGATTGGCTGTTCATGGGTGGCGTCTCCGCCCACAACTCCACATTAGCTGATTCTCTGGCGGTGGCTCCTCCTGCTAGGCAGATCTCTCCAGCACACGCTTTCCCACGCGGTACAGTAACCTCTTCGCTGCTGCTCCAACTCAGCTCAGCCAGCATGAAGATCACTGTACAGCAGATCGTGCTCCTCAATCTGCATGCATCCGCCATCCTTGTCTATACCTAGGCCTCAGATGAACCTCCATCTCGCCAGGCCAGCTGCTCTCCCTTGCTATTTTGGAAAATTGTCCCGCTGTCAGGCATTGCACGGCTGACATTTTTCTTTATAGCACATGTACAGACAACGCTCATCATACTGTCTTGGAAAACTGTCCCGCTGTCAAGAATTGCGCGGTCAACATTTTTCTTTACAGCATCTCCTCCGATATCACTCTCCACACTATTTGGGAAAATTGTGCCGCTGTCATAAATTGCACGGTCAACATTCTTCTCTATAGTGCATGTCCAGACATCCCTGTGTCCCAGGTTACCACTTTCTCCATCCACACTTGTACCAATTACTGTAAAGCAGACACATTTCTTGAAAGAACAAATTATCTACTTGACAATAGGGATGATCGATCGGTTCGGGTCGACCATCGGTTCGGCCCGAACATTGGGTGTTCGAGGTTCGGCCGAATTTAGAACTTTTTGCCCAAAAAGTTTGGAATTCGGCAACCAGAACCGCCCAAAATGCAATGCTTCAGGAAATGGGCTTTAAAAGCCCGTGATTGGACCAGAACCATTAGCAAAAGCCAATTGAGGGGGCAGGAGAATGCT
The DNA here is from genome assembly GCF_965119305.1 of Pelophylax lessonae. Classification (NCBI taxonomy): domain Eukaryota; kingdom Metazoa; phylum Chordata; class Amphibia; order Anura; family Ranidae; genus Pelophylax; species Pelophylax lessonae. The sequence goes on along the minus strand of NC_138773.1, from coordinate 120,758,738 downwards.
AGGAATGTGATTGGAGTGACTAGGGGGTCCCTAGACCAATCATTAGTGAATACGCCCCCCAGTATATAAGATCGCCCCCGCCATATTCCTAGCATTGTTATACTGGACATGGAAGAGAATGGAAGCAGTTCTGTTAATTTTACTTTAAAAGTGTCATTTAGCTATTTTTAGTGTGAGGAAAGGGATATCTAGTGTAGTTAGAGTGCTCCTTTACACTTAAGTTAGCTTCAAAAATTTAGTTTCTGTAGGGAAAGTATGAAGTGTCAGGGTGACCGTAATGTAGTGTAGGGTTAACTGACAGTGACTGCTATGGCAGGGTGACCAAACCCTTCCATAGCAGGGTGACCGCTATAGAGAAATGATCATTTCTCTGAATAGCTTCGGCACACCCATATGGCTTCTCACCAGCCAAGCATTTTTTATGCTGCAGGGGCTGCCACTGTCAGTTCTTTTTTGAGGACATGTTTGATGTCAGACATGACATCTGAACATGTGTATAGGGGGTATATATACACATATATGTCTGTATATACACCCCTAGCCATATATAGGTGTGATAGCAGCAGAAATATATGCTTGCGCTAATGAAATCATTTACAGGAATATATTTCTGCTACTATCACACCTATATATGTCTAGGTGTGTATATAAATATATGTATGTGTGTATATATACCACTATACACAAGTTCAGATGTTTTGCCTGCCTCAAAAGAACCCCCAAAAATGCCAAAAAAACGCTAGCGTCAAAAAAAAAAATGCCCAGGTGTGTTTTTGCTGGCATTTTTTGGGGGGTTTTGGAGGCAGGCAAAACATCTGAACTTGTGCACAGTACCACTATACACAAGTTCAGATGTTTTTCCTGACTGCAAAGAACCCAAAAAAATGCCTGCTATGCGGTTCAGATGTTTTGCCTGCCTCCAAAACCCCCCAAAAAATGCCAGCAAAAACACACCTGAGCATTTTTTTTTGGACGCTAGCGTTTTTTTGGGTTCTTTTGAGGCAGGCAAAACATCTGAACTTGTGTATAGTGGTATATATACACACATACATATATTTATATACACACCTAGACATATATAGGTGTGATAGTAGCAGAAATATATGCTTGCGCTAATGAAATCATTTACAGTAATATATTTCTGCTACTATCACACCTATATATGTCTAGGTGTGTATATAAATATATGTATGTGTGTATATATACCACTATACACAAGTTCAGATGTTTTGCCTGCCTCAAAAGAACCCCAAAAAATGCCAAAAAAAACGCTAGCGTCAAAAAAAAAAAATGCCCAGGTGTGTTTTTGCTGGCATTTTTTGGGGGTTTTTGGAGGCAGGCAAAACATCAGAACTTGTGCATAGTACCACTATACACAAGTTCAGATGTTTTTTCTGACTCCAAAGAACCCAAAAAAATGCCTGCTATTAAAGTGGTAAGGTGCTGTGCAAAGTGAGAAACCATATTGGTGTGATCTGAAAGTTTTCTAATACAAACAATCTTTTTTTTTTTTATGGTTTTGGACATGCTACAGAGCTGAAACTTCACATGTACACTTGTTAGACCCCCCAGATACTAAATCCAAAGTAAAAAATCAAAAAATCTCTTTTTTTTTTTTAATTTTTCAATAATTGGCTTTTTTTTATCAAAAATGACAATTTTTAAGAACTTTTTTTTGTGTGATTTTGTGTCTGGGGGGTCTAAAAGGTGTACCTGTGAAGTTTCAGCTCTGTAGCATGTCCAGAACCAGAAAAAAAGATCATATAGGTGTTAAAGGAGGCTCCCACATCCCTGTTCTACTGAAAAATTATCTTTTTTTTTTCATGGTTCTGGACATGCTACAGAGCTGAAACTTCACATGTACACTTTTTAGACCCCCTAGATACTAAATCCAAAGTCAAAATCAAAAAATCACTCTCTTTTTTTTTTTTTTCAATAATTGGCTTTTTTATCAAAAATGACAATTTTTAAGAACTTTTTTTTGTGTGATTAATAGTTAATGGGGCATGACCCAGAACCCTAGGCACTTTTTAGGGGCATTTATTGGGTTTTAGGGCTTAAAAATTGTGTTTTTTGATTACCGAAGTTCGGGTCCCATTGATTTCAATGGGGTTCTGAAATCTGAACCGAACTTTTTGGAAATTCGGGTGTTCTGGTCGAACCAAACTTTTCAAAAGTTCGATCATTCCTACTTGACAAAAGTCTAACCATTGCCGTTGGCAACCATCACTGTGAACTTGACTCTTCATCCCACTCTCCCTAGTCCCTGTAGAGCAGGCATGACTTTCTCTGCTGACACTCCAGCACATTCCTTGAGGAAACATTGAATTGCTTTGCAAGATGTTGCCGTTAGCAACCATTGCTATAACCAAGAGCAAATCCTGGGCGACGCCCCCAAATGTAGCACTGCCCCCTAGAGGACTGCTGGGTTGTTCACCCTTTTCGGGTCTGATAGCAACTGCAGGCAAGAACACTTTACTTTCCGGCTCAGTCAATGAACAGTCTAGGGGTTTTTTGTTTACTTTAACTAGGGATGGGAGAAGGGATAGAGTGGGATACTCCAGAACTTGAACTATTCACAATGCTGAGGACTTCTATCAGAGGATGCGGCTAGGCCGAAGTTTCACCTTGCCACTAGATGAATCTGAGGTAAAGTTCCTGAATAGACAGCTTGCTTAGCACTTATCTTCAGGGTACTCGTCTAGCATCCCCTTTCACTCCACCAGGTGACACCTGTCCTCTGACTACTCTACTCCAGGGTGGCCCCCTTCCTGGTCAGGCTCTTAGACACAATCTCCTGTACTCACAATGCTGTTTTTCCAGGTTCTCCAATGTCTAAAATTCCTCCAGTCAGCTCTCTTGGACCTCTGGGTTCAGCTCCTTCCTTCTGGCTCACCAGGACGACTGCTAGTGACCATACACCAACCGCTGCAGAAGAGGAGGCAACCGCCACCCTCCTTCCGGGACTCTGCTCACCAGCCAAAGACCCCGAGCACATTTGCTCCTGGCTTTTCTACCACACCCCACAATGCACTGAGACAGCAGTCTGTGCCAATCACTGGGGCTGTTTTAAAGCCTGTGTACCCATTGGTGAGGTTTTCTCCACTGTCCAATATGCCTCCCAATTGGACTAGTGTGAAACACTCCCCTAGACCAGATGAATCACACACTGAGCACCATGAGCAGACCTAACTCACAGATCCAGCTCTCTGTTAAGCAGAAAGCAATATAGAATGTGCCTGCTGCTCCTCTGATAGGCAGACAGAGACAAACTATACTCCCTCTCTAGCACCTACCTAGGAGGGTGCTACAGTTGTATTCGTGGACACAGAGGGGCTTCTCAACAACACCAGTCGCCGTTGCACTTTGGACTGTCATATCTGCATGAATGGAGGTCAGAACGAAAACATTTCATGTGTCCCTCCACTTCACTGCAAGCAATTGATCAGACTTCAAGCAGGCTCTCTCCTTCTGTCTAAGTCTGGTATCTACAAGCCGTTGGGGGAAGCTCGGCGATTAGGTCTCATGGTGTCACATGCACCAATTGCAAAATCAAAAAGGTGTCTAAAAAGTGGTACGCTTGCGTAGAAATTGTCCATGTATAGATGGTTGCCACTGATCCCACTCCCTTCACCACCACCGCTGCCACTGATCCCACCCCCCTCACCACCACCACTGATCCCACCCCCCTCACCACCACCGCTGCCACTGATCACCCCCCTCACCAACATCACTACCACTAATCCCACCCTCCTCACCACCACCACCGCTGCCACTGGCCACCCCCCACCACCACTGCCACTAATCCCATCCCCTTCACCACCACTGCCACTGATCCCACCCCACCTCTTTTTCCCACCACCGTTGCCACTCAACCCACCCCCTTCAGCACCACCACTGCTACTCATCCCATCCCACCTCAGCTGCCACTTATCCCACCCCCCTCCCCACCACCACCACTGCCACTGATAAACCCCCTCACCACCACCACTGCCACTGATTCCACCCCCTTCACCAACACTGCTACTGATTGCATCCCACCACTACCACTGCTGGGGGGTCAGGGAGGCCCTTCATGGTTCCTTGCACCAGGGCCCTGAAGGTTCTAGTTATGCCTCTGATGGCAGAGAGTTCACTTTTTCCAGATAAATGCATTTAATATTGACAGAGTTAGCCCAAAACTGGCATAATTGAAAGGTGTCTTACCTGAGGACCTCACTATAATTATGTTTTATCTAATAAAAATACAACAATTTAATCACACTAATACCAGTTTCTGGTTAGATAATATAAGACAGCAAAACTGGCTTTTTAACAGACCTGAATGACAGACGTTAATAGAGAATGGTTTCTAAAGATGTATACTATTACTTGCTACTTAACATCTGAAAGGGAAGAGTAGCTTCTCTGGAGCTTGTGCATCCTGAACACTCTGGTAGAAGCACTCATCCAAGTGTAGAACTGACTAACGTATCAAAATCATGAGCAACAATCTTAAAAACATTAGCACAGATGTCTGCTGTGATTGCAGCTCTGATAATTGCACATAATTAGCACATAAAATGACAAACTTTTGTCTTGCTCTAGGACAGAATTGTAACTTGAAAAGATAGGTAAATAGGCACTATATACATTTTCCTTTGAAGGGAAACAGAAATTGTACTGACTGTAACACATTCTATTAATTGAAGATACTTAACACTCTTCTGATATATTTAAATGTGTTCCTAAACTTGAAAGGAATAATTCAAGATATACTTTACTAAGGTACGTAGGCACTATATGGAAGATGAACCTAGGGCCAGGATGGTCTGGTACAGATGACTAGTTCAGAATTTTGATTAACTAAATATTCATTTTGTACTGATTAAAACATAATCTTTTCCAATTGTTTACAGTATGTGCTACTTTTCATCTTCTTAAAGGTTTTGTTCTACTTTAGCTAATTATCTATAGTGAAAAATTATTGAATATGTGTGGGGGAGGTTGCTATTAAGAATATATGTCAGTGGAGGGTATCATCCTTAATTTGAGTATATAACAATATAACAATATTGTAAATATTAGAACTTTACATACCCTCTCCGGTAAACACACACACAAAAAAACAAAAAAACAAAAAAACTAAAGTTTTAGAAGTTCAGATTTTAGATTTACCAATAATTATATATAATCACATGTTCCATACAGCTTGTTTACATATTAATACCAGCAGTCATCATTTACTGCAAAGTTCTTATTTAAACTCAAAAGATAAGGTCGATACGTTTTGCGGAATTCCCGCTTCCTCAGGACCTCCTATCTCTTGAAAATTTGCAAATAACCAAAAGGAACATTTCTAGAAATAGAAAAATACATACATCACATACAAAACCTTTAACAGATTTAATTAAGTCTACAACCCACACATAAATACGTGATGGCTATCCCCAAGGGTAGCAGAGAAGAAGAGAGAGAGAGAGGGAGAATGAAGGGAGAAACCAAAAAGGTCACCCAATATGAAAAAAAGTCATACACTAAATTCATATTGTCACTAGCCACAAAAAAAATGTTTGAACCTCCAATAACAGAGAGGTCCCTTCTCATCTGTTTATACACAACCAGAGGTTCATTCATTTTATTGGTCCTTTTGTTCCCAATAGAACCCTATCTCAGGGCTAGTCACTACCCCATGGGCCAGTAGGACCATACCATACATCTGGCAGAAATAATATTATTTTTATGATCAGGTAATTATGTTTGTTTTCCTTACTCACTTCCACGGACATGTGGCTAGTGACAATATACATGTAATGGTGAATATAAGGGGAACAGCGCTCAGAGATGTAATAAGTGTCTAAAATGACACCATCAAAATCACATTGTGAATAACATAACATATAAATCATGAAAAATATATGAAATTACACTAAAAAAAGGTCATATGAAAAGTGAACCCCAACTGGTTCTTCAAAGTGCCAAGTCTTAAAGTGTCCGTGCTAAACAATAAATGATGCAATAAAAAGTGCTGGTGCAAATGTGCAATTGTATAATTAAATGATTCCAAAGTGCTGCGTGCTCAGTGCAAGGGATTGTCCACATGCAGGATCAAACACTGGGGGGATCTGTCACCCAGTTGTGCACCCACTTACCAGATGACCCCTTGGGGTCTAGCTCAGGTAAGGTCTTTTGGAATGGTTCCTAATCTTCCCACAGGCCGTTCCTTATGCAGATCCTACTGGAGTGTGTATACCGTCCCACTATTCCGGAGGAACCGAATGATGCGTCCACTGTCTATCCTCTCGGTGGGTATGGTAGTCTCATAGGGGGCACAAGGAAGTAGGGAGACTCATGGTATAGTATGCATAAACTTTTTAATACAAAAATAGTAGTCACTTACTGTACATGTGAATTTGGAAAAAACGGCTTTCAAACCAGGAAATGCTGCAATCGCCGGTATGCGTTCCGGCATGCGTTCCAATAGCCGGAAGTGATGTGGGCGTAGTGCGTAAACCCTGGGTCATGCACTACGCCCATGTCACTTCCAGTTATTGGAACGTATGCCGGAACGCATACCGGCGATTGCAGCATTTCCTGGTTTGAAAGCCGTTTTTTCCAAATTCACATGTACAGTAAGTGACTACTATTTTTGGATTAAAAAGTTTATGCATACTATACCATGAGTCTCCCTACTTCCTTGTGCCCCCTATGAGACTACCATACCCACCGAGAGGATAGACAGTGGACGCATCATTTGGTTCCTCCAGAATAGTGGGACGGTATACACACTCCAGTGGGATCTGCATAAGGAACGGCCTGTGGGAAGATTAGGAACCATTCCAAAGACCACTTACCTGAGCTAGACCCCAAGGGGTCGTCTGGTCAGTGGGTGCACAACTCAGTGACGGATCCCCCCAGTGTTTGATCCTGCATGTGGACAATCCCTTGCACTGAGCACGCAGCACTTTTAGAATCATTTAATTATACAATAGCACATTTGCACCAGCACTTTTTATTGCATCCTTTTTATTGCATTATTTATTGTTTAGCAAGGACACTTTAAGACTTGGCACTTTGAAGAACCAGTTGGGGATCACTTTTCATATGATCTTTTTTAGTGTAATTTCATATATTTTTCATGATTTATATGTTATGTTATTCACAATGTGTTTTTGATGGTGTAGTTTTAGACACTTATTACATCTTTGAGCGCTGTCCCCCTTATATTCACCATGCACACAACCCCCTGTTGTTTTGACTAGCTGCTCAAGAAATACTCATAATTTCAGTTTGTATAGTAACACAACACTCATTATTTAATATTTAATATTTAATTTAAAATCTCACTATAATCCTAGGCGCGCTCACGTGAGGATATACACTCACACCCCCTTTTTTTCAATTTACATTTAATGTATAACTTTTGTATATGCAATTTCTTAACTAATTAAAAAACACAAAGATTTTATTTTTCCCTTTATTCACTCTCTTTCTCTTCTTCTCCTTTGCTACCCTTAGGGATAGCCAATATGTATTCATGTAAGGGTTCTGGATTTAATTAAAGCAGTTGTATACCCCCCCCCCCCCCCCCCGCTTGGTGATTTACCTGTAGGTAAAATGAATATCTCCTAAACCTGCATGGTTTAGGAGATATTAACCCTGCAGGCAACGGCTGACATCAGCAGCGCATGCACTCTGAAAGTCTGGTGTATTGTGCTGGAACTTCAGAGCTCCTTGCCAAAATGGAGGGCTCCCGGGCATGCGTGGGAGTGATGTCATCGTGGCTCCGGCCACTCACAGCGCCAGAGCCAGAAAAAATGCCAGGGGAACATGTCAGCTCCCCCAGTGGTGACCAGGCACCGCTGCAGGGGCTTCGTTCTAAGGTAAGTACAGTATTTTATAATGTGCTAGTAAGAGATGCATACTAGCACATTATGCTATTGTCTTGCAAGTTTTTAATTTTTTTTCAGGGGTTTATTATCTCTTTAAATCTGTTGAAGGTTTTGTTAGGGATGGGCTGTGTGTTTGAGTCGAACATAAGTTTGACTCGAACATCCACTGTTTGTGTGTTCATTGAACACACAAAATAATGGGGTGCTCGGCAGGAAGTTTGCCCACCGATAAGCTCCCCATAATGCACTGTGCTCTTGCAGTACATTGATTGCTGATGATTGGCCAAAGCATGCACCTGACCTGTATGCTTTGGCCAATCACAGCACAATATACTGTGGGAGCCATGATTGGCCAAAGGCAGAGTGCCTTTGGCCAATCATGGCTCAGAGGCTAAGTCCACACCCCACTCTATATAATGCTTCTGCTTACACGGCAGCTGTGTATAGTGTGTGACTATGGGGATTAGGCAGGTAGTTAGTGGATAGAGTGTTCAGTCAGTTTATGGCAGTCAGTGTAGTGTACAGGGCATACCCCACCTTTAGTACACAACGGGACCAGAGCATTTATGTAAAAAGAAAATGTACTTAAAGTGATGCAATACCTCTTTTCACTTCATAATGCATGTACTGCAATTGTCATTTACAGGCATAACTGATTATCTAGGCAAGCTGGCCGATTCCAAAATTGGATATGTTGTAGTCCTGGATCCCTTCTCAGTGCTCCACAAATTTTTTGTCCCTGTGTCACTTATGGTTCAGGAGCAGTGTCATGTCAAGCTGACCAAGATTTTCTATAGACCCCAATGTTAAAGACCGGAGCAGTGCCATGTCAAGCTGACCAAGAATTCCAATAAACGCCAATGAGCACTGAAAGCTGAAAATTGGTCTAGGCAGGAAGGGGGAGAAAATGCCCTGTATTAAGGTGGTTAAGGGAAACCCTATGACAGAATAAAAGAAAAAAACGGTGTGCACCCCCCCCCCCACAATAGATACCAGGCCCTTTGGGTCTGGTTTGGGTCTGGGCCATGCTTGTGGGGGTCTGCGGGTGGGAAGCTTATCAGAATCTGGAAGCTCCCTTTAACCAGGGGGCCCCCAGATCCTGCCCCACCGTGTGAATGGGTATCAGGTACATAGTATCCCTACCCATTCACCAAAAAAAATGTAAAAAAATAAGAACCACAGTAAATAATGTCCCTCAATGTAAATCCATCTTCAATCGCGACGTCTGCCGGACCTGAAAAATAGAAAAAATAAAAAGCGTCCCGCCATCTGCCCGATCTGCCCTTTGACAGTTCTTATATAGACAATTGGCGGGGCCACCCGGCTACGTCACTCGGTGGCACCACCCCTTCTGACATCGTGTGACTTCATGTAGCGTCAGAAGGGGCGTGGAATCGGGTTTTATTTTTTCTATTTTTCGGGTCCAGCGGGTGTCCTGATTGACGATGAATTTACATCAAGGGACACTATTTTTTTCATTTTTATTTTTTATAAAGGACTTGTCTAAAAACTGTTTCCTGTGTTTCTTACTTTTTGATACTTTGTCAGTGAATGGTTAAGGGTACTATGTACCTAATACCTATTCACAATGGGCGGGGGAGGCAGGATCCTGGGGCCCCCTTGTTAAAGAGAGCTTCCAGATTCCGATAGCCCCCCACCCACAGACCCCGACAACCAAAGCCCAGAGTTTTTGGAAAGAGGTCCCTAGCAACATGGGGACAAGGTGCTTTGGGGTGTCCCATGTTGGGGGCATGTGGCCTGATATGGTTCAGGAGGGGGGGCGGGGGGCACTCGCTCATCCCACCCCTTTCCTGACCTGCCAGGCTGCATGCTCGGATAAGGGTCTGGTATTGATTTTGGGGGGGTCTGGTATGGACTGGGGGAGGGGGAACCCTACACCGTTTTTTGTTTTTTTTTTTTTCATTTTTTTTATCTGTATTGCCGGAAACCAACAATACATTAAATCCGCAAGCAAGTTTAATTTTTTTCTTTAGAAATGCCAGCTTTGCTGCAGCAGGCTCTATACATCACACAGATGTGCCACTTTACAGGCAGACAAAGGGGACCCCCCAGACACAATATTTAAAGTAATTTTTCCTTTTTTTTGTTTCACTTAAGCATCATTAAAATCACTGCTCCTTTAAAAAACTTTTTTTTTTTTGCATTGATACATGTCCCCCAGGGCAGTACCCAGGTCCCCATACACTTTTTATGGCAATAACTTGCATACAAGCCTTTAAAATTATGATTTTTGATGTTTGTTTCCCATAGACTTTATTGGAGTTTGTATGTTCGCTAGAACTTTTTCCCTGTTCAAGATGCTCTGGTGCGAACTGAACAGGGGGGTGTTAGGTTTTGTATGTGATTTTTATGTATTTTCTATTTCTAGAAGTGTACCTTCTGGTTATTTACATCTTTTCAAGAGATAGGAAGTCCAGAGGAAGCAAGAATTCTCCAAAATGCATCGACCTTATCTCTCGAGTTTGACTAAGAACTATGCACTAAATGATGCCTGCTGGTATTAACATGTAAACAAGCTGTATAGAAAATGTGATTATACATTTTTTTGGTAGATCATAAATTTTTACTTTTTTGTCATATATATATGTTTTTTTTTTTTTTGTTGAGTGTTCACTGGAGGTGTACAGTGGGTACGGAAACAATTCTGTGTTTTTCTGTCAGTATGGGGTGCTATGTGTACATTCATGAGGAAGAAGAATGAACTTAAATGATTTTAGCAAATGGCTGCAATATAACAAAGAGTGAAAAATTTAAGGGGGTCTGAATACTTTCCGTACCCACTGTATGTAAAGTCCTATTGTTTACAATATTGCTATTTAGCTAGTTATTTTATCACCACCCTTGTTCATCTTTTGATATTTATTAGATAATGGTGCCAATAACTGCAGAATTTAGGTTATTATTGCTTACCCTAAATAAAATTCTCTTTGCTCAGAATTTACTAATGTGGGTATAAGTGGCTAGCCTAAGCTCATCACAGCATTATTTATTCATAGTCATTGGGAACCCATCACCCTCTGTTTCCAAAGTACGTGGTAACAAATGCATTGTAGAGTATTTAAAATCTTCCAGACCTATAATTAAAGTATAGATATGGCCAGAACTTTTCTTTATAGTTTTGGATAAAATAGAGATGGGTTTTAACTAGTGTTGAGCGAACACGGACTGTATTATTCGTGTTCGTACCGAATAATTGGATTTTTGTTACCGAACACGAACACGGACACTTTACTGTATATTCGGGTAAAAATCCGTGTTCGGTCGTTTTATTTCCGGGTTTTGCATGCTTTGGCGCTCTTTTCATTGCGGGCTTTCAACAGCCAATCAACAATCGTTTAACTGGTGTGCCTTAAGCCATCCCAGCCATGCCTGCAAATGTCTCAGTAGCTGTGATTGGCCGTCTGAAGCATGTGACCAAGTCTTTATAAGTTCGAGGCAGCCGCAGCGGCGTCATTATGCTGCTTAGATCAGGGACAGATCACACATCAACGTGCTGGCTGCTGATTAGGGAAAGATAGGCAGGAAAAAACCATTTGTGTCCGGATAGAATTGAGGGACAGGTCGGAGTGTTTAGGCAGGGCGAGTTGTAGGCATTTTAGGGATAGAGTCTGCTGAATTATAGGGTCAGTGTCTTCTGCAAACTACAATCGATATTGCTGTGTGGGGGGTGGGGTCTGCACTCAATCCTGATCTACGATCTCTTCTCAATCCTGTTAGGGAGAGGCTGCTGCTGAATTTTAGGGTCAGAGTGTTCTACAAACTACAATCGATATTGCTGTGTGGGGTGGGGTCTGCACTTAGTTCTCCTGATCTACGATCTCTTCTCAATCCTGTTAGGGACAGAGTCTGCTGAATTTTAGGGAAACTGTGTTCTACAAACTACAATCGATATTGCTGTGTGGTGTGGGATAGGAGATAGGCAGGTGTCAGTGATCCACATCCATTTTTCTGTGTGGGGGCTGCAGTGAACACAATCTTTTTGGGGTGCAGTGAACACAATCCTTTTGGAGTGCAGTGAACAAAATCTTTGTGGGGTGCAGTGAACAAAACCTTTGTGGGGGTACAGTGAACACAATCTTTGTGGGGTGCAGTGAAGACAATCCTTGTGGGGTGCAGTGAAGACAATCCTTGTGGGGTGCAGTGAACAAAATCTTTGGGGGGTACAGTGAACACAATCTTTGTGGGGTTTAGAGAAGACAATCCTTGTGGGGTGCAGTGAACAAAATCTTTGGGGGGGGTACAGTGAACACAATCTTTGTGGGGTGCAGTGAACAAAACCTTTGTGGGGTGCAGTGAACACAATCTTTGTAGGGTGCAGTGAAGACAATCCTTGTGGGGTGCAGTGAAGACAATCCTTGTGGGGTGCAGTGAACAAAATCTTTGGGGGGTACAGTGAACACAATCTTTGTGGGGTGCAGTGAACAAAACCTTTGTGGGGTACAGTGAACACAATCTTTGTGGGGTGCAGTGAACAAAACCTTTGTGGGGTACAGTGAACACAATCTTTGTAGGGTGCAGTGAACACAATCTTTGTGGGGTGCAGTGAACAAAACCTTTGTGGGGTGCAGTGAACACAACCTTGGTGGGGTACAGTGAACACAATCTTTGTGGGGTGCAGTGAACAAAACCTTTGTGGGGTACAGTGAACACAATCTTTGTGGGGTACAGTGAACAAAATCTTTGTGGGGTGCAGTGAACAAAACCTTTGTGGGGTACAGTGAACACAATCTTTGTGGGGTGCAGTGAACACAATCTTTGTGGGGTGCAGTGAACAAAACCTTTGTGGGGTGCAGTGAACACAACCTTTGTGGGGTACAGTGAACACAATCTTTGTGGGGTGCAGTGAACAAAACCTTTGTGGGGTACAGTGAACACAATCTTTGTGGGGTACAGTGAACACAATCTTTGTGAGGTGCAGTGAACAAAACCTTTGTGGGGTACAGTGAACACAATCTTTGTGGGGTGCAGTGAACAAAACCTTTGTGGGGTACAGTGAACACAATCTTTGTGGGGTGCAGTGAACAAAACCTTTGTGGGGTACAGTGAACACAATCTTTGTGGGGTGCAGTGAAGACAATCCTTTTGGAGTGCAGTGAACAAAATCTTTGTGGGGTACAGTGAACACAATCTTTGTGGGGTGCAGTGAACAAAATCTTTGTGGGGTACAGTGAACACAATCTTTGTGGGGTGCAGTGAAGACAATCCTTGTGGGGTGCAGTGAAGACAATCCTTGTGGGGTGCAGTGAACAAAACCTTTGTGGGGTACAGTGAACACAATCTTTGTGGGGTGCAGTGAACACAATCTTTGTGGGGTGCAGTGAACAAAACCTTTGTGGGGTGCAGTGAACACAACCTTTGTGGGGTACAGTGAACACAATCTTTGTGGGGTGCAGTGAACAAAACCTTTGTGGGGTACAGTGAACACAATCTTTGTGGGGTACAGTGAACACAATCTTTGTGGGGTGCAGTGAACAAAACCTTTGTGGGGTACAGTGAACACAATCTTTGTGGGGTGCAGTGAACAAAACCTTTGTGGGGTACAGTGAACACAATCTTTGTGGGGTGCAGTGAAGACAATCCTTTTGGAGTGCAGTGAACAAAATCTTTGTGGGGTACAGTGAACACAATCTTTGTGGGGTGCAGTGAACAAAATCTTTGTGGGGTAAAGTGAACACAATCTTTGTGGGGTGCAGTGAAGACAATCCTTGTGGGGTGCAGTGAAGACAATCCTTGTGGGGTGCAGTGAACAAAACCTTTGTGGGGTACAGTGAACACAATCTTTGTGGGGTGCAGTGAACACAATCTTTGTGGGGTGCAGTGAACAAAACCTTTGTGGGGTGCAGTGAACACAACCTTTGTGGGGTACAGTGAACACAATCTTTGTGGGGTGCAGTGAACAAAACCTTTGTGGGGTACAGTGAACACAATCTTTGTGGGGTACAGTGAACACAATCTTTGTGGGGTGCAGTGAACAAAACCTTTGTGGGGTACAGTGAACACAATCTTTGTGGGGTGCAGTGAACACAATCTTTGTGGGGTGCAGTGAACAAAACCTTTGTGGGGTGCAGTGAACACAACCTTTGTGGGGTGCAGTGAAGACAATCTTTGTGGGGTGCAGTGAACAAAACCTTTGTGGGGTACAGTGAACACAATCTTTGTGGGGTACAGTGAACACAATCTTTGTGGGGTGCAGTGAACAAAACCTTTGTGGGGTACAGTGAAAACAATCTTTGTGGGGTGCAGTGAACAAAACCTTTGTGGGGTACAGTGAACACAATCTTTGTGGGGTGCAGTGAACAAAACCTTTGTGGGGTACAGTGAACACAATCTTTGTGGGGTACAGTGAACACAATCTTTGTGGGGTGCAGTGAACAAAACCTTTGTGGGGTACAGTGAACACAATCTTTGTGGGGTGCAGTGAAGACAATCCTTTTGGAGTGCAGTGAACAAAATCTTTGTGGGGTACAGTGAACACAATCTTTGTGGGGTGCAGTGAACAAAATCTTTGTGGGGTACAGTGAACACAATCTTTGTGGGGTGCAGTGAAGACAATCCTTGTGGGGTGCAGTGAAGACAATCCTTGTGGGGTGCAGTGAAAAAAATCTTTGGGGGGTACAGTGAACACAATCTTTGTGGGGTGCAGTGAACAAAACCTTTGTGGGGTACAGTGAACACAATCTTTGTGGGGTACAGTGAACACAATCTTTGTGGGGTACAGTGAACACAATCTCATACTTCTGAAGCTTTGAGGGTGCTGCCTGTTCTATACTCCTCCTCCTCCTCCTCATCCATCCTTTTAGGTGTACAAACAATAGTAATTGGGGCCTAGTGTGCTTCTGTACGTGTGAAAAACATACACTTTTTTTTGATCATATTTCCTATTCCGCTATTCTATAAAAACCTTTGGGGCTCAATTAAATTGCGGAATAGTCTGTGTCGGTACGTGTGAGATCCACCTTTCCAAGTTTTTTGGGTTCATCTCATACTTCTGAAGCTTTGAGGGTGCTGCCTGTTCTATACTCCTCCTCCTCCTCCTCCTCCTCATCCATCCTTTTAGGTGTACAAACAATAGTAATTGGGGCCTAGTGTGCTTCTGTACGTGTGAAAAACATACACTTTTTTTTGATCATATTTCCTATTCCGCTATTCAATAAAAACCTTTGGGGCTCAATTAAATTGCGGAATAGTCTGTGTCGGTACGTGTGAGATCCACCTTTCCAAGTTTTTGGGGTTCATCTCATACTTCTGAAGCTTTGAGGGTGCTGCCTGTTCTATACTCCTCCTCCTCCTCTTCCTCATCCATCCTTTTAGGTGTACAAACAATAGTAATTGGGGCCTAGTGTGCTTCTGTACGTGTGAAAAACATACACTTTTTTTTGATCATATTTCCTATTCCGCTATTCAATAAAAACCTTTGGGGCTCAATTAAATTGCGGAATAGTCTGTGTCGGTACGTGTGAGATCCACCTTTCCAAGTTTTTGGGGTTCATCTCATACTTCTGAAGATTTGAGGGTGCTGCCTGTTTCATACTCCTCCTCCTCCTCCTCCATCCTTTTAGGTGTACAAACAATAGTAATTGGGGCCTAGTGTGCTTCTGTACGTGTGAAAAACATACAATTTTTTTTGATCATATTTCCTATTCCGCTATTCAATAAAAACCTTTGGGGCTCAATTAAATTGCGGAATAGTCTGTGTCGGTACGTGTGAGATCCACCTTTCCAAGTTTTTGGGGTTCATCTCATACTTCTGAAGCTTTGAGGGTGCTGCCTGTTCTATACTCCTCCTCCTCCTCTTCCTAATCCATCCTTTTAGGTGTACAAACAATAGTAATTGGGGCCTAGTGTGCTTCTGTACGTGTGAAAAACATACACTTTTTTTTGATCATATTTCCTATTCCGCTATTCAATAAAAACCTTTGGGGCTCAATTAAATTGCGGAATAGTCTGTGTCGGTACGTGTGAGATCCACCTTTCCAAGTTTTTGGGGTTCATCTCATACTTCTGAAGATTTGAGGGTGCTGCCTGTTCCATACTCCTCCTCCTCCTCCTCCATCCTTTTAGGTGTACAAACAATAGTAATTGGGGCCTAGTGTGCTTCTGTACGTGTGAAAAACATACACTTTTTTTTGATCATATTTCCTATTCCGCTATTCAATAAAAACCTTTGGGGCTCAATTAAATTGCGGAATAGTCTGTGTCGGTACGTGTGAGATCCACCTTTCCAAGTTTTTGGGGTTCATCTCATACTTCTGAAGCTTTGAGGGTGCTGCCTGTTCTATACTCCTCCTCCTCCTCTTCCTCATCCATCCTTTTAGGTGTACAAACAATAGTAATTGGGGCCTAGTGTGCTTCTGTACGTGTGAAAAACATACACTTTTTTTTGATCATATTTCCTATTCCGCTATTCAATAAAAACCTTTGGGGCTCAATTAAATTGCGGAATAGTCTGTGTCGGTACGTGTGAGATCCACCTTTCCAAGTTTTTGGGGTTCATCTCATACTTCTGAAGCTTTGAGGGTGCTGCCTGTTCTATACTCCTCCTCCTCCTCCTCCTCATCCATCCTTTTAGGTGTACAAACAATAGTAATTGGGGCCTAGTGTGCTTCTGTACATGTGAAAAACATACACTTTTTTTTTATCATATTTCCTATTCCGCTATTCAATAAAAACCTTTGGGGCTCAATTAAATTGCGGAATAGTCTGTGTCGGTACGTGTGAGATCCACCTTTCCAAGTTTTTGGGGTTCATCTCATACTTCTGAAGCTTTGAGGGTGCTGCCTGTTCTATACTCCTCCTCCTCCTCTTCCTCATCCATCCTTTTAGGTGTACAAACAATAGTAATTGGGGCCTAGTGTGCTTCTGTACGTGTGAAAAACATACACTTTTTTTTGATCATATTTCCTATTCCGCTATTCAATAAAAACCTTTGGGGCTCAATTAAATTGCGGAATAGTCTGTGTCGGTACGTGTGAGATCCACCTTTCCAAGTTTTTGGGGTTCATCTCATACTTCTGAAGCTTTGAGGGTGCTGCCTGTTCTATACTCCTCCTCCTCCTCCTCATCCATCCTTTTAGGTGTACAAACAATAGTAATTGGGGCCTAGTGTGCTTCTGTACGTGTGAAAAACATACACTTTTTTTGATCATATTTCCTATTCCGCTATTCAATAAAAACCTTTGGGGCTCAATTAAATTGCGGAATAGTCTGTGTTGGTACGTGTGAGATCCACCTTTCCAAGTTTTTGGGGTTCATCTCATACTTCTGAAGCTTTGAGGGTGCTGCCTGTTCTATACTCCTCCTCCTCCTCTTCCTCATCCATCCTTTTAGGTGTACAAACAATAGTAATTGGGGCCTAGTGTGCTTCTGTACGTGTGAAAAACATACACTTTTTTTTGATCATATTTCCTATTCCGCTATTCAATAAAAACCTTTGGGGCTCAATTAAATTGCGGAATAGTCTGCAGCGTAACTTCGGCCTTCCCGCTCACCGCCTCATATGTGACGTGCCCACAAGGTGGAACTCCACCTTGCACATGCTGGAAAGACTGTGCGAGCAGCAGCAGGCCATAGTGGAGTTTCAGCTGCAGCACGCACGCGTGAGTCGCTCTGCGGAACAGCACCACTTCACCACCAATAACTGGGCCTCCATGCGAGACCTGTGTGCCTTGTTGCGCTGTTTTGAGTACTCCACCAACATGGCCAGTGGCAATGACGCCGTTCTCAGCTTAACTATCCCACTTCTATGCCTCCTTGAAAAAACAATTCGGGCGATGATGGAAGAGGATGTGGCACAGGATGAGGAGGAGGAGGAGGAGGATGAAGAGGTAACATTTCAAAGGCTTTCAGGGCAGTCATTCGCAAGGGGCTCCGAGGGTGGGTTCCTGCACACACAAACGCCAGGGACACAATTGTCCAGCAGGGGTACAGTTCTGGAGGATGAGGAGGATGAGGAGGAGGAGGAGCTGGAGGAGGAGATGGAACCATGTTTACAGCAGGGTGGCACCCAGGCCAGCTCATGGCCATCACTGGTGCGTGGCTGGGGGGATACAGAGGACACGGACGATACACCTCCCACAGAGGACAGCCTTTCGTCGCCTCTGGGCAGCCTGGCACACATGATTACATGCTGCAGTGTCTCCACAACGACCGCCGAGTTGCCCACATTCTAACTTGTGCTGATTACTGGGTGGCCACGCTGCTGGATCCCCGTTACAAGGACAACGTACCATCCTTAATTCACTCACTGGAACGCGATCGCAAGATGCGCGAGTACAAGCGCACGCTGGTAGACGCGATGCTGCTGGCATTCCCATCTGACAGCGGGGCCACAGTGGAAGCACAAGGCAGAGGAGGAGGAGGAGGAGGTCGCCAACTCAACCAGGGCACCGCCAGCACCTCAGAAGGCAGGGTTAGCATGGCCGAAATGTGGAAAAGCTTTGTCAGCACGCCACAACAAACAGCAGCACCAGCAGCTCAGATGGAACGTCTTAGCAGGAGGCAGCATTTTACCAACATGGTGGAGCAGTATGTGTGCACATGCCTACATGTAGTGAATGAGGTGTCTGCCCCCTTCAACTTCTGGGTCTCCAAATTGGGCACATGGCCTGAGCTTGCCCTTTACGCCTTGGAGGTGCTGGCATGCCCTGCAGCCAGTGTATTATCTGAACGGGTATTTAGCACGGCTGGGGGTGTTATAACAGACAAGCGCAGCCGCCTGTCCAGAGACAATGTGGACAAGCTCACGTTCATTAAAATGAACCAGGCATGGATCCCACGGGACTTTTCCGTACCTTGTGCAGAATAGCAATGGATACCGACCTTACCCAGCCATTGTTCCATTTTTGCTCTTTCTCACTCTTTTGGGGTGTACCCTCATTTAAAATTTGTGAAAAGAAGCAGTGTTGGCTACCTCGTCCTCCTCCTCAGGGCCAGATTAACGTAGGGGCTATTGGAGCTGCAGCTCCATGCAGGCCCCTACCTTTTATATAGGCCCCGGGTTGGCCATATTCACTGTGACCGCTCTTCTGTCACTTGTAAACACAGAAGTCTGGCTTCTATGCTCGCTTCCCCAGGCAGCACCCTCAGAACCTCCCCACACAGCGCGAAGGCCGGACAAGGAGGGACAGTTGCCGATGCATGGATGTGTTTATGGGCTTCAGAGACAGCATCCCATGTTGAATTAGGCATGCATGGCTGCACCCTTCCTCCTCTGGGTGCATGCCAAGGCACGGCCCTTAAGGCCCTTCAAAATCCTCAGCACCAAGACCATGATGCTCTTAATCCGGCCCTGGTCCTCCTCCACCGCCGCTTCCACCTACACCGCCCATAGGTGTGCGCAGCCTATTGCATTAGGGTGTGCACCCCAAAGTTGAAATACACATGCATGTGTTTGCCTACATGTACATGGCCCCGATACATTACTCTCCCTGCTGGCAAAGAGAAATAGAGCAGAGCAGGTGTGAGGGAGATCTTTCCCATCTCCTCACTGGCAAACAGAGCGATAATGCTATGTGCCCTAGGTGATTAGGGTGTGCCCAGGTACACCAGGCACACCCTGTGTGCACGCCTATGACACCGCCACATCCACCACCACCTCAACCTCCCTCCTACTCCTTATGGGCCTCGTCCTTCAGAGATGAAGAACATTGTTTTATTTTTCTGTTTTTTTTTGTTGTTTTAAGTTATTTCCCTATCCACATTTGTTTGCAGAGCACTTGCCATGCTCTTAACTACGTTTTGCTGCCATTTGCAGCACTCTAGCCCTTTCCATTGGTGTTTTAGAGCCATTTTAGTGCCTTAAAGTTCGGGTCCCCATTGACTTCAATGGGGTTCGGTGTCCGGGAAAAGTTCGGTAAAAGTCCGGGACACGGACCCGGACTTTTTTTTAAAGTTCGGCCGAACCCGTCGAACACGGACATCTAGGTGTCCGCTCAACCCTAGTTTTAACCCATGCAAGTTACTTTTTTTTTTATGTGTTTCATTGGAAAAATGTACCTTCACTTCCTGTCCCAGAGATGCAACAGGAAGTTGGATGAATTTCAAAAAGGGAAGGGAATCCCCTAATAATATCCCAGTATGTATTGTAACTTCCACATCCTCAAAAAAAGAAAAGAAAAAAGGGACAGCTTTTAGTTAGATTTTTATGCTAAGGAGATCAAAAATAAAATCCACTGTTTGTACAATCATCAGTTATTAACAACAGAAGAAAATCTACTTTTAGTGACCTAGAGGCTCATCACTACATTACAGTGGATACTTTTAATAACAATTTGTATCTAATTATAAACAACATCAGCCAGA
Source organism: Pelophylax lessonae (assembly GCF_965119305.1). Lineage (NCBI taxonomy): Eukaryota > Metazoa > Chordata > Amphibia > Anura > Ranidae > Pelophylax > Pelophylax lessonae. Next base: position 120,738,546 of record NC_138773.1, on the reverse strand, counting down.
TTCTCAAACAAGCAATTAAAAGAACATTTTAATAATAGACATTATAATTTATAACATAACCTAAAAACATGTCAAAGCATGCTAATTAAATACCATCTCTGGGTAAATGATATGGACACCCGAAGAAGGATGCCGACTCCTGTAAACAGAAGAAGAGAGAAGACTTGGTACTGGCGTGTCACGTGACTGTGGACTTAAAGTGGTTTTAAACCTCAGACATAAAATGTGAAAAAGCATATCCCTCTAGTGTGTATTGTGTACTTGTCTCAATTAAGAGCACTAAGTGTCATTTTTTTATAGAGTATATATGTATGCCAACATTGAATCTATTTCCTAAATACGGAAGCAGCAATCTTCATTCAGTATCTGTGCCGTCACAATTCTGTCATCTGATCTGAGTCATTATCAACAAAGGAGAAATACCGGTCTGTTATGGTCTCTCAGGCCCTGAGGAAGCCTTGAGCGAAACGCGTCGGCTTGCTGGGGACCTACATTGACCGATTCCACCGTGAGACCCACTCTCCATCCTATACAGGCTGTGATCTTGTTTCCCTTACGGGATGTATTTCTATGTTGCTAATGACCCATTTTGCTTGATTTTATTCATGTGTATGTTAAACTAAATTTATGATGCATGGCGGTCCATGCGTTTTAGCGTATGTATAAATAAAATGTTATTTGGTTTTATAAACTGGTTTTTGGTCTGATCCTTCTACTCCCACTGTAAAGCCCCATCTTTCTCTTTCAATTTTTTAAGTGTCATTTTTGTTTGCTGCTTCATTCCTTTGTTATCAACATGAATCACTTCTAACAAGTTTTCCTGACACCAAGAAAAAAAAAAAGTGACAGGGGAGGGATCTCCAGCTGATTTACAGCCTCAGCTATATTCCTGTGTGCTGTGTGAAGGGAGTCAGCCTCTTCTCTTCAATCAGCTCTCAGTGCTCTCCTCACTGAGCTCTACAAAATGTAATTTCTTTTTTCAGACAGCTTAGACAAGCTTTTTAAATTCTGGACTTTAAAAAGATGTAAAGGAGAAAAGACTGCAAGTAAACAGGTACAACTTATGTAGAAGAATTTGTTTTATTCCTGTGTATCACCTGCAGTTAATCACTTCACTAGGCAGGTCCACCATCAGGGGGGACAACCCACACACATGTAAGGGGCCCGGACTTCCCAAGCGGCTCAGGCCCTGGAGGTAAGTCTATCTGCTGCCTAAAGGCTGAATGATTGACAGCCACAGTAGCTACTTGTTTCCGCCCACCTCCCCCTTTACCAATCGCAGCAGGAGTGCAAACCGAGGCGTCTAATCGGCGGTGCCTGTAAAGAGCTTGGTGTTGCCCTGGAACCAGGAAGTGTGGTGGAATTGCTGAAAGGATAGAGGATCTCATGGCCATTAGACAACTTCTGGTGCTGGGGAACAGGATTGAAAAGGGGGGGGCATATGCGGGTCTCATCTGATCTACTCCTCCTGCCGCCCCCCTGGCGCCCGATCTCCTTCACATCACAAGTGGCAGAGCTGCAGATATTGAAGAGATCAAGCGCTGGGGAGCAGCAGGAATAGAACAAGGAATGAGACAGAGAACAGTGTCTCACATGCCACAGAGCTTATCCCTGCAGCCAATGGAGGAGATAGGGAGCAGAGTGCTGGGGAAGGTTCAGAGGTCATTGGCAGGAAGAGCTCTCCCTAACACACCCCTCTAGTCATCGGCATGCAATGACAGGGCTACCGTCTACCCCTTTTCTGCATCAATTTCCTGGCTCATGCCTAGTGGAGGGACTGTGGCTCTTATAGATTGCTGCATTTTACCAATTTTCCGTGGAATTCTGTCACGCTGCATATCAGCCTTTGCTATTATCACTTTCTGCTGATTTTCTTTGCTGCGTGTGCCCCAAAAAATAGTAATAAAAAAAATACTTACACCGTTCACTGCCCTACTGACATAGGATGGAGGAGGAGAGGGACATGGGATGGAGGAGGGGGACATGGAATGGAGGAAGAGGGGGGCATGGGATGGAGGAGGACATCAGATGGAGGAGGTCGGAGGCATGGAAAGGATGAGGGGGGCATGGGATGAAGGAGAAGGAGGACATGGGATGGGGAATGGGGGGGAGATGAGATTATAAGAAGAGGACATGGTATGGGGACATGGGACCAAAGGAGAAGGACAAAGAGGACATGGGCAGGAGTAGGAGGATATGGGAGGGAGGAGATTGGACTGGAGGAGGAAGAGGACATGGGATGGAGGAGGAGGAGAACATGCAATGACGGGAATGAGATTGTAAGAGGAGGACATGGGATGGAGGAGATGGGATTGGAAGAGGAATAGGACATGGGATGGAGGAGGAGGACATGGGTTGGAGGAGATGGGACTGGAGGAGGAAAAGGACAAGAGATGGAGAAGGAGGACATGGGATAGAGGAGGAGGAGGACATGGGATAGAGGAGGAGGGGGCATGGCATGGGGGAGGAGAGGGACATGAATTGGAGGAGGACATGGGAAGGAGGAGCAGAATATGAGATAAAGGAGATGGGACTGGTGGAGGAAGAGAACATGGGATAGAGAGATGGGATTGTAAGAGGGGGATGTGGAATAGGGGGATGGGACTGAAGGAAGAGGAGGAGGAGGACATGGGAAGGAGGAGTAGGAGGACATAGGGTGGAGGAGATGGGGACTGGTGGAAGAAGAGGACATGGGATGGTGGAGAAGGAGAACATGGGATGGAGGAGATGGGACTGGAGAAGAAATAGAACATGGGATGGAGATGGAGGAGGACATGGGATGGAGGAGGAAGACATGGAATAAAGGGAGAGAAGAATATGGGATGAAGGAGGAGAGAGACGTGGGATGGATGAGGGGAAATGGAATGGAGGAGGACATGGGATGGGGGAGATGAGATTGTAAGAGGAGGATATGGGATGGGGATATGGGACTGAAGGAGGAGGAGGAAGAGGACATGGAATGGAGAGGAACAAGGTATGGGACTCAGCTGGAGGGTCATTGAGCAGATTTGGTAGGGCCAGCGGATAGGGAACGTTGATGGTCAGGGGGGGGGGGGGGCTAAAGCTGTGTAAGGGGCACCAAAATTTCTGATGGCCGCCCTGTCACTAGGTATTGTAGTGGTAGTATGGTAGTGTTTAAAAGAGGCATTTCGATTTCTGATCTGCTTTAGAACCATCTTATATATTATCCAGCTTATATCCTATAGACTAATTCAAGTTTTTAAATTCTATTCACTGCACATCCTGTAATGTGGAAGTATTGGGGGACTGCCAGTGCATCCTCATATAACTAAAGACAGTGGAAAAATAGTGCCCGAAAGGTTATCTTATTCCTATAGCTATTGTTTCTTAAGGTATTGATGTTGATGCGTAAGTGATCTGGTTCCCAGGTAGGTGACTTATACACCCCAGAGGATCTTTATGGTCTCCTTGGCTTGCAATATAGGGAAAAAAAAGATTAACTGAAGCATCACACCAGTGCTAAAAAGTCCAGATATGATTTAATACAGGTCAGGGGAACAATTGAAAAAGTAGCCAATGTGTTTCAGGGGTACAAAACTCCTCTCTTCTTCAGGGCTTGAGATTAAAAACAATAAAAAAGGACTAAAAGTGATGTAGACCTTTAATGTTTTTTTCTTCCAGTGTAATTGCAGGCACAAGCCTTCTCAGCAGCCGGTTTGGCACTAGACAATTGAACCAATACATTTTACAAAAGAAGATTGGAGGCATTAAAAAACATCATTCTTTGTGAGTGTCTGGGTGCAGCTCGCCAGTAGGAAAGCAGAACAGCGTGTTAAAATCCAAAAGCTCCTGAGGGGGGTCATTGCTACTGATGTAACAAAGAACAAAATAACAAATTTATACTGTTTCAAATGGCAGAGTTGTACAGGTAATTAAATGTAACCAATTAAAAATACTCTACAAGTAAAAAAAAACTTCAATTCCTTTTTTTTTTTTCTCACGATAAACTGACTCTGGTTCAGTGCACCTATGCTGTCTCACTGTGCCACGTCATTGATCATTTATGTTTTAAGAACTGGCCTCTAGCATAAATGGCAGGGGCAGTTACATTGTATATTATCTACATATCTAACCCGTCTCTAAAATACAGTATATAGTGGATTTAATAAGGATTAAGTAATCCAAAGAACCTTTTTTTAATCAGTTCCTGTACCTGCTCCTACAGTAGATAGACCAGTTGGACACAATCCCCAAACATCCATGCATTTCCTCTAAGGGCACTATAGAGGGCCTGTAGCACTAGCTTGTTGTTTTGAGTGGGACGATTTTTAAGTATCACTTTATCCTGAAACACCACTAGCAGACTTAACGGTTTGTATCAGTATAACAAGGACCACATGCTCTCTTAGCTCTCTTGTAGTGAGGCTGGTATGCCCTGGGAAGCAAGCTGTGTTTGAGGTGCCACATTCTTTCAAACTTTTCTTATAAGAAATATATTTGCAAAATGAATAGCAAGTGAATCTGGGCTCAGAGAAGAAAGCTGCAGTAGAGTTCTAAGATAACAGAGAAGAAAATTTAGGATTAGGTGTCGAACTCTACAAAAAGCCCAGTGAAAGAAGTGAGGTACTCAACTTAAATGATAAATGTATTATTATGTTGCTATTTTTTATTTAGGTACATGCAGTATTGTTAAATGAAGCAATCACATACAGCAAAAGCAAGACTTCTAAAAATGAAAAAATGAATATATTATTATATTTTTTTTCTGGTCTATAGGTTATTCTGTTTTGCGTTTCCATATTTCTTTCTTTTTAGTGTCTTTATCTCCAACATCCAGCTTATCATTACAGCATTGCAAGAGCAGGTGTATTCTGTCTCAAGCATCCTTCATTATAGGGACGTGAATCACTATTATGAAATGCTCTTCTATATTGCATTTTACATCTAAGAAATATGAAAGCAATTTTTAAATCCCATTTTTCCTAAAACATGCATAATTTATGTTGGATTCCTTCTTTGTATTTTTCATTTGGTTGAAAGAACTTGCTGCTGAACAGATAGGATGTGTTTGAGAATAGCAGAAAATTCATAATGCAGTGAATTATAATTGGGGATGAGCAGATCTACCAGGATTCTTTTCATGGGCCTTTCATTTAACCCACCAGAAAATCTGGAAATTGCCAACTTTAATCTGAACCCCACTAAAGTAAATGAGGAACGAATCTTGAAAGTTAACTCTGGCCAATTTTAAAGTTAACATGCCAGGGGTTGTCAAACAAGGGGCATGGAAAACAGGGTACAGTCAAGGGTAACATGTACCAATGCAAAATTAAAATTTTAAAAAAATTACTATTTGGGAGATGCTTTTAAGCTTTATGTGATATTACAGAACTGTACGATTGTCACTGACAGCATCAGCGACACCAAATTATTTACATTATTGCCTGACTTAAATACAGCAGCATTCCAATTTAATTTATTATAACTGAACACACCATGCCCAGTGTCCCAATGTCAGGTTGGCAAAACTGCTGACTTTACAGCTTCTTCCATTCCAGCTAATGGAGTCTGTCTTTTTCCACCAGTTTATGGACTGTGCTGTACCACAATGGCCGATACCCTTCTGCCAAAAAATGCCATGTCTGTCCTCCATCATCAAGTGCAATAGTAATTTCTCTGCTACTGACCATTTGGTCAAGCGATACTGAGTCCACATGACCACAGACACCTGGAGGACTAGGTCAAACTTCTGGAAGCTCTTTATGGGAAAGCTGAGATGTGGCTGACCCCACTCTAGCTTGTACCAGGCCAGGTTGTGTGTGACAACAGCACCAACATGCTGGCTGCCTTTTGGTATGGAAAGTTCACACACAGTTTTGTTGCCAGCGGTTTAGACATTTATGACTGTGTGCTGAGTTATTTTGAGGGGACAGCAAATTTACACTGTTATACAGGCTGTACACTCACTACTTTACATTGTAGCAAAGTGTAATTTCTTCAGTGTTGTCACATGAAAATATATAATAAAACAATTAGAAAAAGGTGAGGGGTTTACTCACTTTTGTGAGATACTGTATGTCTGTGCACCTAAAAAAGTCCCGTAACCCTTGTCTTTGCTCTGAATCTTCAAAACTGGGGGATCTTGGTGCTATGAATTGGTAATCTGGTCTTGTTCATACAATTTACTTGCTAAAATATTGTAGTGTCTACCTGCACAGTTGTTATAATTTGACTTGTCAGTATTTTCAACCTGCCATTTTTAAATAATGAAATTCATATTCAAATTCAAATTTCAAATTCAAAATTAGTATTAACTTTTCTTTCTATGTTCACAGTTGCACGGTGTTAAAAAATAATATTTTATAATAATAGACGAAGCTGAGCTACCTAAGTTTATCTTCGGAAAATAGTGTCCCTAAATGTAATTCCATCGTCAATCACGCCACCCGCCAGACCCAAAAAATAGAACAAATAAAAATGCTCCACCCCCTGGGAGGCCTTCCACCGTCTGCCTCCTCCCGGCTTTGACAGTTCTTATAAAGGCAAGGGGCGGGGCCACCCGGCTATGTCACCCGCCCCTTCTGACGTTACATGACAGTCCATTCACATGGGGGGCCGCGATCTGGGGGCCTCCTTGTTAAAGGAGGCTTCCAGATTCCGATAAGCCCCCCGCCCGCAGACCCCAACAACCACAGCCCTTGTCCCTGTCAGGGGTCTGTGGTAGTGAGCCCTTATAGATCCCCAGCTCAGGATTCCCCAGGGCGTGGAGTCTAAGCCCCAGCCTACTTCTTCACCCTTGCCCCTGATGGTGGGGATGGACTTGCAGCAGACTGGAACCAGGTCGTGGGCCCCAGGTAGGCCCAGCTGAGAATGTGGAGACCGCTGGCGTGTGCAGGGTAAACAGGAGACTATAAGGAGATCCAAGAGACAAGCCGAGGTCAGGACAGGCAGCAGACAAACAGAAGCACTGCAGCAAGGAGGTAAGAATATAAAGACAAAACTATAGGCTAACTTGTGACAGTACCCCCCCCTCTTACTGGGCCTCCCCACTCGTTTGGGCCCAGCCTTGAGAGGAAACTTCTGATGAAAATGTTTCACCAAACAAGGTGCAGAAACATCAGTGGAAGGAATCCAACATCTCTCCTCAGGACCATATCCTTTCCAGTCCACTAGATACAAGAGCCTCCCCCTGGAGAATTTGGAATCCAAGATTTGCTTGATTTCGTACTGATCTGAAGTACTAGCTATTGGAGAAGGACGACGAATAGGAAGAGAAAACCTATTGATGATGTATGGTCTCAGGAGAGAAACATGGAAAACATTGGGGATTTTTAGATGTGACGGGAGAGGGAGCTTAAAAGCGACAGGGTTAACCTGGCAGAGGATTGTAAAGGGACCAATGAAACAGGGAGCAAACTTCATAGAGGGTACCCTGAGACGGATATTCTTGGTAGAGAGCCAAACCTTATCACCAGGGAGAATTTTGGGGCTCGCACGGCGATGACGATCTGCAGCTACCTTGTACCTGGAAGCCGCCATATGTAAATTCTTGGAAACATCTGCCCAGATAGAATTGAGAGACCGTTGCACCTCTGCGGCCGCCGGCACTTCAGCAAAGATCGGAACAGGAAATGGTACTGAAGGATGGCGGCCAAATACCGTGAAGAAGGGAGACTCACCAGTGCTGGCATTAGCATGGTTATTGAGGGCAAATTCTGCCCAGGGTAAAAGGTCTACCCAATCATCCTGATGGGCAGAAATGAAGGCACGAAGATACCGTTCCACATTCTGGTTAACCCTTTCCGTTTGACCATTTGACTGCGGATGAAATCCAACTTGATTCCATATGACGTGGCCAGGGCTCTCCAGAAGCGGGCCGTAAACTGAACTCCTCTATCTGAGACAATGTGTGAGGGCATACCATGGAGACGAAAGATTTCCCTAATGAAGATGGAAGCCAAAGTGACAGCAGAGGGTAGGCCTGGAAGTGGAGTTAAGTGACACATTTTAGAAAACCTGTCCACCACCACCCAGACATTTGCGTGCAGTCTAAGTCTTCTACTTCAGCTCCAGCAGGTCTCCTGTTACCTCTACCTGTTCCAGATGTACCGTGGCGCTGCATTTCTATGGACTTTATATCTGAACTACCCCCATCAGATGGAGCCCGCTGATGGGGGTAGTTCAGATATAAAGTCCATAGAAATGCAGCGCCACGGTACATCTGGAACAGGTAGAGGTAACAGGAGACCTGCTGGAGCTGAAGTAGAAGACTTAGACTGCACGCAAATAGAGCAAGCCTGGACATATTCCTCAACATCCTTCCGGAGTGAGGGCCACCAGTAGAAACGCAGCAGGAAGGCACAGGTGTGTTGCACACCAGGATGTCCAGAGAGTTTGGAATCATGTGCCCATTTGAGAAGCTTGGGGCGAAGGGAGGGCCTCACAAAAGTCTTTCCGGGAGGGATACGTGGAGACTGAAGGTGAGTGGAGGCCAGGAAACAATTGGCAGGAATAATATGTTCAGGTTCAATATGACATTCTGAGTCAGCAACGTCAAATGATCTGGACAAGGCATCCGCACGAGCATTCTTGGAGCCAGGCTGGAAGGTGATGTCAAAATTAAACCTGGCAAAAAAGAGAGCCCATCGTGCTTGCCTGGGATTTAAACGTCGGGCGGACTGCAGATACTGGAGGTTCTTATGATCGGTATAGATCAGAATACGATGAGGAGACCCCTCCAGTAGATGTCGCCATTCTTGCAGTGCCACCTTGATAGCCAGAAGCTCCCGATCCCCGATGGTGTAGTTTTTCTCTGCATCAGAAAACTTCTTTGAGAAAAAGGCACAGGGGTGGAGCTTACTGTCATGTCTTTGGAGAAGGACGGCCCCCACTCCCAAGGACGAGGCATCTACTTCCAAGAAGAAAGGCTGAAGAATGTCAGGACGTTTGAGAATAAATGCCGATAGGAAGGCCGATTTGAGCTTGTGGAAAGCCTTGACAGCTTCAGGAGGCCAGGTTCTGGCATTGGCACCCTTCCGGGTCAAGGAGGTAATGGGTGCCACCAGAGAGGAGTAATCAGGGATGAACTGGCGATAGAAATTGGTGAATCCCAAGAACCGTTGCGTTGCTTTTAGACCAGAAGGCTGAGGCCAGTTGGAGATGGCCTGAAGTTTGGCAGGATCCATAAGCAGCCCTTTATCTGTGACTATGTAGCCTAGGAAAGGAACTTTGGTTTGCTCGAAGAGGCACTTCTCCAACTTCACATACAAGGGGTGGTCCCGAAGACGTTGAAGAACCGTACAAACATGCTGGCGATGAGTGTTCAAATCTGGAGAAAAGATGAGTATGTCATCCAGATACACGATGACACAAACATATAGGAGATCAGAAAAAATTTCATTAACAAAGTTCTGGAAAACAGCTGGGGCATTACACAAGCCAAAAGGCATTATGAGATATTCATAGTGCCCATCTCTGGTGTTAAAAGCCGTTTTCCATTCATCCCCGTCTCGAATCCTAATCAAATTGTATGCTCCACGGAGGTCCAACTTGGTGAAAATATGAGCATCTCGTAGCCTGTCAAAAAGTTCGGAAATCAAGGGTAACGGGTACCGATTTTTAATGGTGATGGCGTTGAGACCTCTATAATCAATGCAGGGCCGGAGTGTACCATCCTTTTTCTCCACAATGAAGAACCCAGCCCCAGCAGGAGAATTGGATTTACGTATAAATCCTTTCTGCAGATTTTCCTGGATGTACTTGGACATGGCTTGGGTCTCCGGGATGGAGAGAGGGTAGACTCTACCTCGGGGTGGTGAAACCTCGGGTTGGAGGACAATCGTCGTAGGGAGGATGAGGAGACAAACTGTCAGCAGCTTTTTTGCAAAAGACATCTCGGAAGGTCAGATACTGCCGAGGAAGGATTGGAGAGGTAGAGACCTCAGCCACAGGTACACAGAGAGGTGGAGACACCTTAGGGAGACAGGTCTGATGGCATTGCGACCCCCAAGATAACACTTGGCCAGAGTTCCAATCCAAATAAGGTGAGTGTTTCTTCAACCATGGAAGTCCAAGAATGATGGGACTAGAAGACTTGGGAAGTATCAGGAAGGAGACTTCCTCCCGATGAAGAACACCGACATGCATGGTGATGGAGGCTGTTCTGAAGCGTAGGGGTCTGAAGGCCAAGGTAGAGCCATCCACTGCCGAAACAGCTAGAGGCATAGCCAGGGGAACTAGAGGAATGCCAAGTTCAGTGGCCAAAGACTGCTCAATGAAATTCCCGGCTGCTCCAGAGTCTACATATGCAGAAACTTGATAAGAATTTAGGGCCCAATGAATAGAGACGGGGATAACAAATCGAGGGTAGGTGGCAGAGTTCAGATTCTGGTCTAGATCGCTTCCCTCTGAGCGACCTAGACCCGAGAGTTTCCCGGACGGACAGGGCAGGATTTTATCATATGACCACCAGCTCTGCAGTAAAGACACAGGCTGAGTCTAAGGCGACGGGACCTCTCTTGTGGAGCGAGGTGTGTCCGGCCTAATTGCATGGGTTCTTCAGAAGCCAATACTGCGGGAGAGATGGGATGTTCCGGAATGTTCTGGACAACAGGAGCAAGGTTACCCAGTGGGGGGTGACGTGACACAGTCCTTTCCAGATCTCGCTCCTGTAAGCGGACATCAATTTGGATGCTAAGGGAAATCAAGCCATCCAATGTGGTGGGTACAGTTCTGCCAGCTAGTTCGTCCTTAATACAATCTGCAAGACCTTGCCAAAATGTTGCAGTAAGAGCCTCGTTGTTCCATGCCAGTTCCGAAGCCAGGGTGCGAAACTGAACTGCATATTGACCAACAGTCATGTTTCCTTGACGAAAATGAAGAAGGGCTCTGGAAGCAGATGAGGCCCTGCCAGGCACATCAAAGGTATTACGGAAAGCTTGTAGGAAGGCAGAGAGACTGGAAACGGTAGGATCTTGACGCTCCCACAGCGGCGAGGCCCAAGCCAATGCTGGTCCCGACAGGAGTGAAATCATGTACGCCACCTTGGAACGATCAGTAGGAAAGTAATGGCCTGCTAGCTCGAAGTGGATTGAGCACTGATTGATAAATCCCCGACAAGCTTTGGGGTCCCCAGAGAAGCGAGATGGCGGAGGCAGCTGGAGTTTTGCAGGACTGACCTCTGCTGGAGGGACTGCGGAAGCGGAAGCAACAGGGGCGGACACAGGAGCTAGAACGGAGGAAGCGGGAGTAGGAACAATCTGCAGCTGATCCAAATGGGAAGAAAGAGCCTGCAGACACTGCATAATCTGTTCTTGATAAGCCTGCTGAACGTTAACTCTCTGTTCCAAACTCTGAAGTTGATCCTGAAGTGGCTGCGGTGTCTCCGACGAGCTCATGGCTTGAGCAAACTGTCAGGGGTCTGTGGTAGTGAGCCCTTATAGATCTCCAGCTCAGGATTCCCCAGGGCGCGGAGTCTAAGCCCCAGCCTGCTTCTTCACCCTTGCCCCTGATGGTGGGGATGGACTTGCAGCAGACTGGAACCAGGTCGCGGCCGCCAGGTAGGCCCAGCTGAGAATGTGGAGACCGCTTGCGTGTGCAGGGTAAACAGAAGACTATAAGGAGATCCAAGAGACAAGCCGAGGTCAGGACAGGCAGCAGACAAACGTAGACGGAGAAACAAAGCCGGGTCGGTACACAGGAGATCAGATGCAATAGCCAAGGGATACACGGATGGGAGCTCAGAGAACAGGGTTGTTGCTCAAGCAAGGAACAGTGCACTGAGCCTGTGTATATATAGGAAAGCAAACAGGGAGGTGACCCAGGAAGTAATTGACAGAAACAGGATATAACCCACAGTGGAGCAGGCGACGCCCATAGGAAACAGAGAAGCCCAAACACCACATGTAAAGGGAGGCAAACAGAAGCACTGCAGCAAGGAGGTAAGAATATACAGACAAAACTATTGCTTCTTCACCTATTGCTTCTTCACCCTTGCCCCTGATGGTGGGGATGGACTTGCAGCAGACTGGAACCAGGTCGCGGCCCCCAGGTAGGCCCAGCTGAGAATGTGGAGACCGCTTGCGTGTGCAGGGTAAACAGGAGACTATAAGGAGATCCAAGAGACAAGCCGAGGTCAGGACAGGCAGCAGACAAACGTAGACGGAGAAACAAAGCCGGGTCGGTACACAGGAGATCAGATGCAATAGCCAAGGGATACACGGATGGGAGCTCGGAGAACAGGGTTGTTGCTCAAGCAAGGAACAGTGCACTGAGCCTGTGTATATATAGGGAAGCAAACAGGGAGGTGACCCAGGAAGTAATTGACAGAAACAAGATATAACCCACAGTGGAGCAGGCGACGCCCATAGGAAACAGAGAAGCCCAAACACCACATGTGAAGGGAGGCAAACAGAAGCACTGCAGCAAGGAGGTAAGAATATACAGACAAAACTATAGGCTAACTTGTGACAGTCCCCATCAACAAGGGGGACAAGGTGCTTTGGGGAGATTTTTAGGTAGCATATCAACAGTGGCATATGTACATAATAGGTACAGAAAATTCTTAAGGATCAAACTAGACAATCAAAACCAACCTGGGATGTTAAAAAAAAAATTGGGTGCTGGTTAAATAGGGAAGAATCTAGTTTCTGCTCCATACTACTCTATTGAAAAACAAAAAAAAGAAGACTAGCTTGTTGCTGCACAATTAATAAAAAGACATGTGTCATACATATTGTCATATACATATTTGTATACTTTATTATTTTAATGCCTATAATGTTTCTTGTGGGTTGTAATTTTTTTTTCAATCATGAGCATAATTTCTCATATGATGTTTTATTGTATGAAGCCAGTACACATTACACGAAAATTGTCACTTCTGTTCAGTAATGAGGAAAATTTAGCAGTGTTGCTCCTTCAGGAATTTTCTTTTGGAAGGTCCTAATTGGATTTCAAAATGTGTTCACACACTATATGAAATTCTTAGAATCGTTCAGAATACTGTATTGTCCCTCTGATTATTATATATTGTGTAAGCCCAACTAGTGATTGCCTGTTACAGGGTAGACTTACCATTACAATATATGGTCATACACACTTAGGACCAAATTTTGCAAATGTGACATTTCCAACATAATCTAAAAAATATATATACAGTATATACGGCTCTCCTGTGCAGAATCACATACCTGTACGTTATTCTGCACATTTGAGTCTGGGGTGCGTGTGACTGGACACAGCGGTAGCCAATCAGCGGGTCCGGTTGACACGATGTCCACCAGGACCCGCCGATCATTTGGGACACAGGCAGATCCCCGTTCTGTCAGTAGGGAAGGTACAATCCGATATTTCTCCGAAGCAGGAACACAAATCTCTGCCTTCCCATAGTACAAGCAACCCCCCCACAGTTAGCAAGCACTCCTTAGGCACACATTTAACACTTTGATCGTCCCTGATGTTAACCCCTTCTCTGCCAGTGTCACTAGTACAGTGACTGGATCATTGTATTAGTGTCACTAATCCCCAAAAAGTGTCACTTAGCAGTTCCATTATAAGTTGCTGATAGACGCCATTACTAGTAAAAAAAACAAAAACAAAATAAACAAACATTTCCTAAATATATACCATAGTTTGTAGTTGCTATAACATTTGTGCAAACCAATCAATATACTGTACGCTTATTGTTTTTTTTTACCAAAAATATGTAGCAGAATACATTAGACGTGCAGTTAGTTTCGGTCCAAATGTTAATTCGGACAAATGTTTGGTTATTCTGAGATTTGGATGCATCTGAATCTCCAAATGAAACAGTAACGAATATTCGGATGTATCTGATTCCCTGAATGAAATAGTAATAAATAGTAATGAATTTAGTTGAAATCCTGTTTTTTTTTTCGATTTCTACATAATTCCAACTTTTTAGAAATATTAGAATTGGGATTGGTCAAAAAACAATTGACCGATTCTAATTCTGTGTGAAGAAATAGCTTGTTGTTAGGCAGTGGGCCGTCCACATCCTTAACAACCATGAATCATCATCTGTCAGCGGGCTTCCCCACTGACAGAAGAATGTAAAGAAAAGAATGCTGGCAAAAATGTTTTAAAAAAACAGCGTAAGGTCACCCACCCCCCCCCCCCCCAGTATATACCAGGTCCTTTGGGTCTGATATGGATTTTAAGGGGGAAGGAAAAATTAAAAAAAACTGTCTCTGCGCCCCCCACACCCAAAGCATCTTGTCCCCCTTGTTTAAGGGGACAAGGGCTATGGTTGTTGGGGTCTGCGGGTGGGGGGCTTATCAAAATCTGGAAGCCTCCTTTAACAAGGGGGCCCCCAGATCATGGCCCCCCATGTGAATGGAGTGTCATGTAACGTCAGAAGGGGCGGGTGATGTAGCCGGGTGGCCCCGCCCCTTGCCTATATAAGAACTGTCAAAGCAGGGAGGAGGCAGACGGTGGAAGGCCTCTCAGGAGGTGGAGCATTATTATTTTTTTCTATATTTTGGGTCTGGCGGGTGGTGTGATTGATGATGGATTTATATCGACGGACACTATTTTTTATTTTTTGTCAAAAACTGTTTCCTGTGATTCTTACTTTTTTTTTACACTTTTTTGGTAAATGGGTAGGGGGTACAATGTACCTGTTACCCATTAACATAGGGGAGCCTGATCTGGGGGTCCACTTGTTAAATTCTGATAAGCTCTCCGGCCGCATACCCCAACAACCACAGCCCAGGATTGTCGGGAAGAGGCCCTTGTCCCCATCAACATGGGAACAAAGGTGCTTTGGGAAGGGAGGCACAGAGCCCCCCTGCCCCAAAGCACCCCCCATGTTGAGGGCATGTGGATTGGTATGTTTCAGGAGGGGGAGGGCGCTCACACCCTCCCCCCTTTCCTGACCTGCCAGGCTGCATGCTCAGATAAGGGTCTGTTATGGATTTTGGCAGGGGCCCACATCGATCGTTTTACAAACAATCCAAATTCTACTCAATCTGAAAAGTTGGAATTTGTTAGAAAATTAGTAAATTAAATTAATTTTAATGAAAACAGAACAAAATTTAACAAAAACTAAACAAATTCCGAAACCAAATGAAACAAATTCCATAACAAAACGAAATTAATAACATAATGAATCCATCCAAAACTAAACAAAACAAATTTAGAATAGAATATATATTGGCCTAATTTGATAAAAAAAAAAATTTTCCCATTTTTTTTTTTATTGAATATGTTTTATTGTAGAAAATAAGAAGTATCATTTCTTTTTTTCAAAATTGTCTGTCTTTTTGGGCTTATAGTGAAAAAACAGCAGATGTGATCAAATGCCACCAAAAGAAAGCTCTATTTGTGGGAAAAAAGGACATGCATTTTAGTTGGGTACATCGTTGCACGACCGCGCAATTGCCAAGTAACGCAGTGCCGTATCGCAAAAAATGGCCTGGTCATGAAGGGGGGTAAACCTTCTGGGGGATAAGTGGTTAAAGATATTCTTATGCATATTAATCAACTTAGAAATACCACTAATCTATCTCTACTGAAGAATGAATGTAATGATTTGGCATGAATAAACATAAAAATGAAGTCAGTGCCTTGAAATAAAGTACTTAATCAGCAGCTTGCAAACAATGTGAATATACAAACATAAAAAACATGTGAAAAAATAGGTTGCAGCGCTAAGAACATAAAAAAGTGAACATATAATGCATATGAAAAAAATGATGAACTCAGTCCATAAAACTGCAAAGAAAGTCCATATAAATAATCAGTGCCAGTGTGAAAAAGGTCAATCCTCCACCAGTGGTCCTTCACCCAAAAACAGAAATGCGCACTCACCAGACCATGTTGCTGTCTTATTAGGACAGCTAATGCGTTTTTGTATATTATACAGCAGGTCTTGAGCCAGAAAGCAAATCAGAAGAGAGAATGACAACGGAGATAATCCCTTTAACCGGTTGCCGACTGCTCACAGTATATTTACTGCGGCAGTCAGCCCCGGCCAGGCAGAGTGACGTAGGTCTACGTCGCTCGCCTGTCACTCCTTTTAGAGCCAATAGCGGGCGAGCACGCGCCCGCTGAGGCGCCCGCCCGCCTCGGCTTGTTCACAGAGGAGTGCAGGCGTGTGACCGGCGGACCTGATGTCCGCCGGTCACACTACGATCGCCGATACAGCGGGAGAAAGACAGAGCGGCTTATGTAAACAAGCCGCCTGTCATTCTCCCCTGTGTAAAAATGAAGATCAGACGGTTCTACTATGTAGAACCGTTGATCTTTGTTTTTACACTAGGAGACCTGTCCCCCTACAGTTAGAATCACGCCCCTAGGACACACTTAACCCCTCCCTGTCCAATACAGTTAACCCCTTCCCTGCCAGTGTAATTTTTGCAGTAACAGTGCATATATATAGCACTGATTACTGCAGTAATATCACTGGTACCCCCAAAAGTGTCAAAAATGTCAGTCAAGGGTCCGATCTGTCCGCCGCAATGTCGCAGTACCGCAAAAAAAAACGCAGATCGCCGCCATTACTCGTTAAAAAAAAAACACCAAAAATGACAAAAATCTTTCCCTTTGTTAGTAAACGCGATAACTTTTGTGCAAACCAATCAAAATACGCTTTTTGTGATTTTTTTTACCAAACATATGTAGCGTAAAACAATTTGGCCTAAAATGTTAAAAAATTTTGATTTTTACATTTTTTTGGGGGGGAATTTCATATAAAAAAAGTGAAAAATATTGTTATTTTTGCAAAAATTACGCTCTTTTTTTGTTTATAGCGCGTGATCAAAAAATCGCACAGGTGATCAAATACCACCAAAAGAAAGATCTGTTTGTGGGAAAAAAAGGACGTGAAATTCGTTTAGGTATAGCGTCGCACGACCGCGCAATTGTCCGTCAAAATCACGCAGTAAAAAATCGCAAAAAACCCCCTGGTCAGGAAGGGGGTAAAATCTTCCGGGGCTTAAGTGGTTAAATGCTCCAACCAGCAGGAAGTTATACCAATAGATATGCAAGAGAGAAAATGCTTTCCATAGTGTAGTATTTATTTAAAAAACAACTAAAAACAAGAAAAAGCCAAACACAAAGGTCCAATTTTCAGCACATCACTTACATGAAAAGCCACTGGTACCCACAATAGAACTGGTGGCTAGGACCTCTGGCATGTAATCCTGCTCTACGGCCGTTTTGCGTGAAAACGCTTCCTCAGGAGCAGTTGACATACATGTCAGAGATTCTTATATATGGCATCCTCACCTGTTACAGTGAATAGTTACAGTGAATACAGTCAATATTGTTTTCATATGCATTATATGTTCACTTTTTTATGTTCTTAGCACTGCAACCTATTTTTTCAAATGATTTGGCATGGGTTAGGGTTACTAATATTGCACTTTGTATGCTCATCTTAGCTCTTGCACTAACTTAGCTAATAAAACTGACACCTTTATTTTCAAAGATTACAGTACTTGATGATGAGAAGCTGAGCTGCCTTTAAAAGCAGTGGAACAGATCTACTGTGCAAAAATTGTACCATATATAAAATAGGAAGTGCATATCCAATCCATTACCATCACCCGTATGTGACTCATTGGATCTTCCTAAATGGCATTATATATGAATAGTATACTCATTTTAAAGTGGATGTAACACTAAAAAAAAACAAAAAAAAACATGCTCCTGTCCCTTTAAGGCACGAGATAGAGCATTGTGCTTTTGCAACATTAATTGTCCCTTTCTATGTTGTACTTTACCTGGTTGATTCTGTTTGTTCCTGTCTTCCCCTCTGTAAACTGACCAGGTTTATCATGGCTGCTGATCTATGATAGTGCGGTCAGTTTACGTGTCTCCATCATCCAGCTCTTCAGCCTCTCTGCATCTCCCCCTCCCTCTCTCCATCTCTTCCATAGTCTGTGTGTGAGAGCCAATATCCCCCAGCCCCTCCTCTCTCCTCTTGCCTAGATGGAGCAATGCTATTACCCTGAAGCTACTCTTCCTCTCCTCTTTGTTAACCTGTTCCCACCCAGGCCAATTCTGACATTTCTCTCCTACATGTAAAGAGCAGTATGTTGTGCTAGAAAATTACCTCTAAACATTATATTATATGGGTAAATAGATACTAAACATGTCAAGCTTTAAAATTGCGTATGCTACCTAAAAATCTCCATCAGCAACGTTTTAGAAGCCTTTATAGGTTACCAATTTAGAGTTACACAAAAAGTCTGGTGCTAGAAGTGTTGCTCTCATTCTGATGTTCGCGATGATGCCTCCCATGTGTGGTGTGATCACTGTTTAAATATGTGTTAGCGACTTAGGTATGCATTTGCTTTTTTATTATTGCTATTTTTTTATTATTATTATTTTTATTATTTATTTTATTCAAAACTTTTTTTTTTTACACTGTCTCTAACTTTTTTTAATCAACTTTATTGCTTTCACAAGGGATGAATAATCGACCGTTGGATCCTTCCTGCAATCGACCAACGATCCCTCCTTCGACCAATTTTTCCATGGATTGACTGACCAATCCTTACTGCAATCGATCGATCCAACTTTTGATCAATTCCTTGTTCCTTATTTCAATCAGCCAGTGCTTCCTGTGATCAATCTACCGATCCTTCCTGAAATCGATTGACCGATCCTTACTGCAATTCATCGACTTATCCTTCCTTACTTTGATCCTTCCTGTGATCGATCAACCAATTCTTCGTGTGATTGATCAACTGATCCTTCCTTACTTTGAGCCTTCCTGCGATTGACCGACCAATCCTTGCTGCGATCGACTGACCGATCCTTCCTGCGATAAATTGACAGTCACTGATGTGTGTGTTTAAATAGCATTGTTTGATATGTTAGGTTTATTTTTGTCTTTCCTTTCATGCGGCTCTGTGCAGTTGGTTTGTAGTGACTAATACGGGTTGCTATGTTCTAGTTGTCCATATATCAAAGTAAAAATAAATACCTTTAAAAGAAACATAATTATAAATTAAAGAGTACAAACATTTTTATTCGTAACCCTTACAGCCACAATAATTAGAGCATTCCACAGAAAAAAATATCCTAAGGAGGAAAACTAGAAAGAAGACAGAGCAAACAGTAGAAATATGTTCCATCACATTTTCAACCTAAATAATCAGTATAAATACACAATATACTCCTTTTACAAGGGGGTCTGTAAAACAGTGCATTATCATTGTGTTGTATAAGCAACAACAATATACTTAATGTGTAATACAAAGAAATTAAACTTAACTCCTGAGCTACCAACAAAACACAAAAAAAAAAAAAAATTGCCAAAAAAAAATATATATATATTTACAGTATCACGCTGGTATTTATTGGTCTATTCAAATATGCCTATAATACCAACTATAACACACCAGTTTAATCAAAACTAAGATGGCAAGTCCTGAGAAAAAATATGTTGGTTGACATTTCTGATCTTTCCTAAAACTGATAGCTCTCATATTGTCATGGTTAGCCAGTGCCTTCATTGCTTTAATCACTGACCCAGAATCAGTATGTGGAGATCTGAAGCTCTGACTTTACTTGCTGCATACTTCTTTTTTAAAAATAAGATAAACAGCCAGGCAACTAGCATTTAACAATAAAAGCATAGGTATTGTCACGTACCTGACGGATGAGCCTGATGTGCAGAGGGAAGGCCTCTCGTAAAACCCCGGCTCAGGGACCACTGATGTTGTAACAGCGGCAACGAGAGCGTGGTTGTGTATGGGTGCATGGGTCGTCCTCCATGTGGTGGATGTATCACCAGGGTGGACCAGAAGGTTAGATGACAGACATTGGCAGGCCAGCACATTCCGGGCTGATGGCAGCAGGCAGCAGGGATAAGGCAGGTGCATGCATGGCAGAAGAGACACAGGATGCATGCTCAGACAAGCCGGTTTGGTAACAGACAATCAGATACAGGCATAGACGGTAGACAAAGAAATGTCAGGGTACATGCAGAAATTTGCAATGTTAGTTCAGGCAGATGAGCAAAAGACAAAAAGCAAAGTCCAGATAGAGGCCAAGGTCAAGGTGGGAAAGATTCAACAGTGAACAAGCATTTAGGCTAACTGTCTTTAATAAAGTGCATTTCCTGGATGCACACCACGTCTGAACCCAATTTCCTAGCTTCATGCCACATCGCTCTCCGCTTGTAGGGGCTGTTAAGGCCATGTACATTTAAGGATGTTATCTTAAGTACCATGTCTAAAAGGGGTATTGCGTGAAATAGCGTTATATGGCCAACTGTAATGTGTGAATATAAAGAAGTACCTTCACATAGTAACGAAGCAGATCTTACAGCATGGTGGTTTCTCATAGCAGCAGATGGAGATGTAGAAATCAGTCCAGAAGCATTTTCCCATGAATTCCAGTGGCGGATGCGGGTGGTAAAGAAGAAAAAAGGGGGATAGAAAAAGCTGTCATACATAAGAAAAGATAACAGAAATAAAAAGGGTGAAATATGAATCTCAACATGTGAACTTTTCCACATAGGAGCTATAAGGGGGTAAAGCTCCCAGCATCCAGATCATGCCAGCCTGGCTAAATTACTGAACGACCCTACAGGGTCTGATGTAAGTAGGATATTTTCAGGTGTTGTCCACTCGGCGCCATTCAGGGGAGATGCAACCTAGAGGCGATTTGGAAGTGGAAGTGTCCTCATCTTGGAGAAGCAAGCCCCTTTTTTTTGCCAATTGTATACCTTCCTCCACCGTTCTTACTGCAAAGGTGCGACCCTCTTTTGTAATCAACAATTTTGTTGGGAACCCCCACGAATAGGGAAGATGATTATTCCAGAGTATCTTGGTAAGGGGTACAAGCTTTTTTCATGCCGCCATTGTATATTGGGACAAGTCTGCATAAATCGAAATCCCTGCATACAGGTCAGGTAAGGGTGAGTTATGCCGCAAGAAAGTTATAAGATCGTCTTTAACATGAAAGAAATGTATGCGAGCAATAACATCCCTTGGGATTTTGTCTGGTAGGTATTTGGGTTTTGGTAGTCTATGTGCTCGATCCACAACCACCTCTCCAGCAGGCGTGCCTGGGAGAAGGGTGGAAATTAGTTGCTGCACATAAATTCTAAGGGTGAAGGGTGCAATTGATTCAGCGACACCTCTCAATTTAATATTGTTCCTGCACGACCTATCCTCTAGGTCTGCTAGTTTAATTTTCATGAGTTTAATTTCATCCTCCCTCTCATTGTGTGCATCTACAATCTCATTGTGGGCTGTTGCAAAATCACCCATTTTGTTCTAGATATGGCTGACCCTTCCCCCCACTGCCGTGATATCAGACTTTAGGTGGGACACACATTCCATAAGGTCTCTATGTAGTGAACCCCTCAAGGACACCAGCATGTCCTTCATTATGGTGTCGCTGATAGGCTGACCCAAGGTAGGGAATTTATGGATCTGTTCAATGAATTTAGCCGTGCTGTCCTGGGACCTGTCTCCCCTCCCTCTCTCACCTGCATATGAATGTGAGGAGGATCACTTCTGCAAGCTGTTCTGAGGGCTGTGGATTGGGGTGTGGTGTGGAGAGGACCTGCAGCTGCTGTTGGGAGAGAGGAAACCTGCTCTCTGTGCCCCCTGCTCTCCTCTGCTTGCTGTGTCTAGGAAGCGGCTGGAGCAGGAGGAGGCCTCAAGCCATCTTGAGGGCTTGGTGTGTCTGCCGTTGGAAAGAATTCCGTCAGTTTGCAGAGACCGGTGCCAGATTTCCTTTTGCCCATGGTGGTCAGTGGAGGAAGCTGGATCTGCTGGGACCCAGCTGAGGTTAGTATCGCTGTCCCCTGTCATTAGTGAAGGCTGGATGAGCTAGGCACGCCAGAGCTCTCCTTACACTAATCACTTGCGGCTGCCGACCACGTCTCCCCAAGATTCAACAGTGTCAAATCAAGCTGGGTCAAATACAGGATCAGGTTTCAGGAACCCAGGTACAGCTGCAGATCAGACAGCAAAGAATTAGTGCAACAGTTGCACCAATATATGGCACTTGGCGCCAACGTTTATTGGCACGTGCGCATTCGTGTGTGAGTGTACACGATGGCCACTTGTGGGATCGCACCCATGCATGCGCATTTGCGTCCACCTTTGAGCATTAATGCACTATGGCCAGCATGTCCCTGACAGGTATATCTATTACAAGTTGTTCTGCCCTCACTATGTGTTTGAAGTACAAGGCTTGGCAGACAGCTAACAACTTCCCAATAAAGACTCAGGAGAAAAGGGCTAACAGTTGTAACCTTTAGTGCCGGGTCACACTTGTGCGATGCGGGAAGGCTGCGAATTCGCAGCCTGTTCCCGCATCGCAAACGCACATCTGGCAGTTCACACTGCCATATGCGATATGCTGGGGGTGTCAATGAAATGTTAACGACACCCCCAGTTTGATCGCATATCGCAGTGCGATCTGACAGTTCGCACAGGATCGGATCGCACAAGTGTGAACCACTGTGAGATCCGATCCTGATGCGGCTGAAAAAATGCCTCGTGTGCGACTTTTGTGCGGGTGCAGTTCGAATTTAGCCATACAAAGTGTATGGCTGAATTCGCACTGCACATCCGATCGTATGTAATGGAGGAGCAGTGTGCTCCGATATTACATGCGATCGCCGCACACGCGGAAGTGTGAACCGGCACTTATCGAGAATTCATTTTGTAAAACTACAAAACACAAATTATAAATCAGCATTACATTACATTACAAAATGCAAATAGTGACAGACATGCTACATTACTGTTAAAGCAGTAACTAATGTTGCACTACCCCCGAAGGAACTACTGAGTATTGTCTTTACAGTCTTCCCCGGTTACCAGCTCACATTTTACTTGAACAAGTCTCTAAATACCTCCTTGTTCCCAATGGCTCGACACATGAATGAACAGTCTAGTGGTGTTTGTTTTTTGTTTGATGATAATTTGGGATGGGAGAAGGGAATAGTGGGATACTCCAATTGAACTATTCACATTGTTTGAGGACTTCTATTTTCAGAACTCTGTTAATCCACACTGCCACTAGTGTGGATGGGATTAAGTGTATTGCTCTCTTTGCTCTCTCACAAGATGACTTGATGGACGATAATCTACCTTCAGGAAACTCTCACTAGCATCCTCTTCCCTCTGACACCCGTCCACTGACTATCCTAGGAGCAGGGGTGGTCCCCCTCAGGTCAAGCTCCTTAACATGAGTTTCTGTATTTACTGTACTGCAGATACAGATCCTCCAGTGTCTCCCCTCTCAGTCAGATTCTCTGGACCTCTGCTTTCAGCTCCTCACTGCTACTCTCCAGGCCCTCAGGACGATGCCCTGAGGCCGCATGGCACCATTACAATGGAGGAGGCAGCCGCTCCTTCCCTCCTGGACTCCGCTCCCCAACGAAAGACCTCTAGCACATGTGCTTCTGGCTTTCATACAGTATCCCAACATGCACCAAGGCAACCTTCCTCCTGCCAATCATCAGGACTGTATCAAAAGCCCATGCACAAATTTGTCAGGTTTCCTCCCACTGTCCAACATGCCTCCCTATTGGACCAGTGTGAAACACTCCCTAGACAGAATGAGTTGCACTCTGAGCACAATGAGCAGACCTCAATAACAGATCCTAATATTTACAGTATATCTATACACACCACTTAAACTACCAAAATTGTGCTACAGAAAGAAGAAAAGACGGTATTATAGATATAAAAGTCATATTCCACCTTTAATATTGCAACTTTGCCTGTAATGTACAGAAAATGTTTCCTTTGTCTTCCTTAGCAAGGCATATAACATGTATCTGTTAAGACAAATGACATTTTTTTTTAAATATTCATATAAGGTAAACTCTAAATTGGGGACATTTATTAACCAGGGTGACAGTTCTCAGTGTTTGCCTAGCTGATAAAAGTTTGCATAAGTCTGTATGAAGCTTTTATCTTTATTCCAAGATGACAGAGTGCTGTGTCAAACCAAAGGAAGAATGCAGTGAAATATAAATGGGTAGCCTCTTTGTATTGTACATATTCAACATTTATATTGCTAATGCATTTTATCTGCCCTGCAAAGGAACTGTTATAGTATGTAGAAGGCCAGCTATACACAGATCAAATCTTTGGAAGATGCAAAAGCATTGACCATCATTTCAAGTCTCAGATCATTATTGTTGACTGTACTTGAAAATCTCTGTAACTGACATGCATGAATTTGCTACCAATTTAATGTGGTATTAAATCCAAAAGCAAATGTATTACTGTATATTGCAGCTTACCACTTCTTGGATGTGATGGCTGCATTCATTTTACTTTTTAGTCTTCTTTCGTTTATTTTCATCTGGTGATCCAGCCAGTAAGTCTGCTGTTTTTCAAAGAACAAGCTTCCCAGGAGAATGTAGCAGTTACAGAGATGAGCCAAACCATTTACCATTGACAGGGGTGCTTACAATGATCAGCTGTTATTCACGTATGTAAAACCTTTATCCCAAAAAGGAAAAACAAAAGCTGTTTGCTTTTACTGCTTATAAATTATTAGCTTGAGTGTAGCTTCGATTTGTTAGTTTATTTAAATCTGCAAGTCTATCTAACACTCCCCCCCCCCCCCCCCCATGCTGCTGCCCAAAAGTGTTCCCTGTGCTCATTCATCCACAGAGGGGATTTTGCTGTACAAGGCTGGCTGGATCACCTGGTGAAAACTGAGGGAAAGCGCCTAAGAAAAGAAAACTGATGCATCCACCACATCTTATATTTGTAAGCTGCAAAATATAACATTTTTGGTTTGGGGTTTAATTCTGCTTTAAACATCACATTTGCATACTCACTATAGTAAGCAAATTAACCAATTCCTCTGGCTGCATTGCACACAGTATACAGTATAATATAACCATTTTTATCACTGTGCTGCTGGGTGCTAGACAATCACATGGCTGCAGATCCTTCTACAATTACCCATCTCTAGAGAATGGTCCTTTATTTGTCAAATAATGACATACACATGCAAATATGTCACGTACCTGATCTGAGGCCGAGATGCAGAGAGGGCTCCCCTTGCGGCTGAGTGCGGCACACCCCTGGGGTTGAGACAGAGGGTGTAGCGCCCACAGAAGCACTGGTTGCCGGCAGGGTCCTGATGGTAGACAGGCGGTCTCTAGCAAAGTGCTGGGCAGGAATACACCGGACAGTCCAAGGAGGAACCAAGAACAACCAGGCAGTAGGTGTAAGACTGGCCGGGGGTCAAACACAGGGCTCGGCAGGAAGCTGCAACAGGTGCAAGCCAAAGGTATAGCAGAAAGGCCAGAAGCAGACAAGTCCGTGGAAAAGCCAAGATCAGGTACTGGAGGGCAGGTAGACAGGAAGCAAGTCCGTGAGCCAAGCCAAGATCAGATAACGGGAGAGCCAAACTGGAGCAGGGATGGTCAGACGAAGCCGAGGGTCAAAGCCAGGAGAGAGAGCAGACAGGTCAGGAACAAGCCGGGTCAAACTGGAATCCAGGAAGTAGTAATGCTCAGGAAACAGGAAGAGCTGAAGACAATACAGCAATCTGATGGGCTGAGCAGAGTCCTTTTATAGGCCAGTGAATTAGTCTATGGCCTGAGTCCATTGCGGCCATGGGAAGTACTGGCAAAGTTGCCAGTTGCAGCACAGCCATTTCACTGACAGTGAGTCTATGGCCTGAGTCCATTGTGGCCATTGGAAGTACTAGCGGATTTGCCAGTTGCAGCATGGCTGTTTCTCTGACAAAGTATCTATGTCATGGAGTTCAGGTCTAGAGCCATTAGAAGCCTGATACTACTACAACTGCATTCTATATCAGCAAAGCAATCCAAACAGCAGCCCTCATAATTTCCACTCGCCTGCTCGCATTTGGCGAGTAATAAAAACTTAAGGGCAAGTGTGGGGCTGCCTTAGAGGGGGGAGGGCACAGGCGCGGTTGAGTAGGAGCTGTTCTCCTCTGAATGATCGGCAAGGAATCTGGAAGAGAGGAAGAGGAGAGGCGGCCGGATCACACAGAGCAGGTATCTCCCGCTGTAAAACAGCTTGTATTTGAATTGCCTGGCGGCCACTGCCAAACTAAGTTCTCCTTGACTGGCTCCTATGATAGACAGCACACTGGTCCAATGCCGGGAAATTAAAGTAATGTGGCATCTATCATAGGAGCCGGTCCAGGAGACGGGACTTTGTTTAGCAGTGGCTGCTGGGCAATTCAAATGCAAGCTGTGTCACAGCGGGAGATGTCCGCTCTGGGTGATCTGACTTGCTCTCGTCCCTGTGATCCCTGAGCACTGGTGAGTCTGCATTGATTGGCACTAATGAGGCTGCATTGATGGGCATTTGTGAGGCTATTCTGGTGGGCACTGATAAGGCTGTGCTGGTGGGCACTGGTGAGGATGTGCTAGTGGGCACTTGTGAGGCTGCACTGATGGGCACTGGTGAGGCTGCACTGATGGGCCCTGGTGAGGATGCATGGATGGGCACTGATCAAGCTGCATTGATACACACTGGTGAGGCTGCAATGATGGGCAGTGATCAGGCTGCATTGATGGGCACTGATGAGGCTGCATTGATAGACACTGATCAGGCTGCATTGATGGGCACTGATCTGGCTGCATTGATGGGAACTGGTGAGGCTGCATTGATGGGCACTGATGAGGCTGCATTGATGGGCACTGGTGAGGCTGAGCTGATTGGCAGTGGTGAGGCTGCATTGATGGGCACTGGTAAGGCTGAGCTGATTTGCAGTGGTGAGGCTGCATTGATGGGCACTGATGAGGCTGCACTGATGGGCACTTGTGAGGCTACACTGATGGGCACTGGTGAGGATTAATTATTGGGCACTGTTCAGGCTGCATTTATAGACATTGGTGAGGTTGCATTGATGGGCACTGATCAGGCAGCATTGATGGACACTGGTGAGGCTGTGCTAATGGGCACTGGTGAGGCTGCATTGATGGGCACTGGTGAGGCTGTATTGATGGGCACTGATGAGGCTGCATTGATGGACACTGGTGAGGCTTTGCTGATGGGCACTGTTGAGGCTGCATCGCAAGGCACTGATGAGGCCACATTGATGCGCAATGATGAGGCTGCACTGATGGGCACTGGTGAAGCTGCACTGGTGGGGCTGCATTGATGGGCACTGGTGAGGATTCATTAAAGGGCACTGATCAGGCTGCACTAATAGACACTGGTGAGGCTGCAATGATGGGCACTGGTGAGGCTGCATTGATGGACACTGATGAGGCTGCATTGATGGGCAATGGTGAAGCAGCACTGTTGGGCAATGGTGAGGCTGCATTGATGGACACTGATCAGGCTGCATTGATGGACACTGGTGAGGCTGCATTGATGGGCACTGGTGAGGCTGCATTGTGTAATGTTCTGGTACCTTTGGGTACCCTAATTACTCTTTCATAAGTGTATGCGCCCCACCATTCTCTTTTGGTAAGGTGCGCATACACCTTTAAGACTGATGCTGTCATCACTAAGCGCCGGACTGATGGCTATTTAGATCGCCGGCTCTCACTCACATGTGTTCGTTCAAACTGCTTTGTGCCTTGATGCTAACCTGTCTTGAAGCTCTCATGCTTGCAAGCTTACCTCGCTGTCGGAACCACGCTGCGCTGATCCCTGTATCCCGCTACCGGATCATCCGCTCTTGCCGAACCTCTCCTCTGCTACATTGCTATTAGTGATAAGTACCCCGTAGGGGAAACCTCTATAACTTTCATACTAAAGCTTACACTATCTAGCTCTGCATACTAAGGACTATTACTACATCTGCATTATCTAAGATTGCTAGCTCTTGAGCCTACTACCACCTGTTCTTGCACTGGGTTGATCTCTCTTGTATGTCCACCTGCTACTCTGTCATCTGCTACCATACATGATTGCTAAACCTATCTGCATCTCATCTGCTACTATCTTACTTTCAAGAACATTTCCTTTCAAGTGTCTGTCATCTACCATCTCTACCCAACCTGTCTCTTCAGCCTATCATCACTGTGTTACTATATACATAAGCCACTCTAGGAAACATCTTATTGAGTGTGTCTATTTACTTGCTGAATTGAGATCCTCCACACATGATGAGTCATTGAGAGTTGGGAATGGTGTCTCAGCATTTCTCTACATGACTACTGAAGTGGAATATTTCTGCAGCTGAAAATCCACATCATACATAAAACGCAGGAGCGTTACAGATTGAACGAACCACAAATGGATTCAGCAGAAATAACCACTCAGATGACACAACTTACCACTGCTCAGTCCCCTGAACCCAAAATAAATCCTCCTTTGGTATTTACAGGCGATCGCAAAAAATTTCGCGAATTTAAAAACGCATGTGAGTTACTTTTCTTGCTAAAACCCCGTACCTACCTTACTGATCACATTAAGGTTTGTACTATTATTTCTTTCCTAACAGGCGATCCTCGGCCCTGGGCAGACTCTCTTTTTGAGAAAAGCGACCAGCTTCTCAACTCCTATGCCTTGTTCCTAGCAGAACTCACTAGCCTATATGATGATCCCAATAGGCAGAGTACTGCCGATCTTCAATTAAGATCCTTGAAACAAGGTGGGAGACCTGTAGAAGACTTTGTCGCAGAATTCAAGAGATGGACCCTTGATTCAGAATGGAATGATGCAGCTCTGAAATCCCAATTTAGGCTTGGCCTATCAGAGGCCGTTAAGGACGAGCTCGCCCGAGCGGATCTGCCAAAAACCCTGGATGCATTGATACAACTCAGTATCACCATAGATAGAAGACTACGAGAAAGAAAGGCTGAGAAAATGGGAATGCCATTATCCAGTTCTTCTCGGATTTCGGCCGTTGACCCCGTTCTTATGGAGGTAGGAACCATACGCCCACCTCTATCAACTATGGAAAGAGCCAGAAGATGATCTGGTAATCTCTGCTTGTACTGTGCATCCCCGGATCACAAGATAAACGTCTGTCCCCTAGTCTACAAAAAGAAGGGTGAGTGTTCACATGTCCTGCTAGGGGGATTGACAACTTCAATCACTAACCCTTACCTTTCTGTTTGCTTAACATTACAGTGGGACCAGAACAGGATTACTACTAAGGCCATGATTGACACAGGATCTTGTGGAAATTATATTGACATACGTTTTGCTGCTTTAAATAAAGTTCCTATTATTTCTAAACTTAAACCTGTCTCAGTGAGTCTTATTAACGGTGTTCCTTTATCCTCTGGTCCGATCACTGATCAGACACAGGCACTCCTAGTCACTACTAACGGGTCTCATATGGAGACCACTACCTTCGATCTAATACCTTCACCCCACTTTCCCATTGTTTTGGGACTTCCCTGGTTGCACACACATCAACCAACCATAGATTGGAAGGAACGGACCCTGACCTTCCTCTCTTGCTATTGCGAGGGTACGTGTAACCTCCCGTCTTTCGGGAAGATCCTATCTGTGGTGACAGATGAGATTGCACCACTATGTTATCAGGATCTCTCTGAGGTTTTTCTTGAGAAAAATGCTCAAGCACTACCTCCCCATCGAGACTATGATTGTAGCATTGATCTACTCCCAAATAGCAAATTGCCGTTCGGTCATGTTTATCCTCTTTCACAGGATGAACTTTCCCATCTCAAAGACTATTTGGATGAGAATTTGGAAAAAGGTTTTATTAGACCTTCCACTTCTTCCACAGCAGCAGGACTCTTTTTTGTCCGCAATAAGGACTCAAGTCTCAGGCCTATCATCGACTATAGGCAATTGAATGCTATTACAATAAAAGATCGCTATCCTCTACCGCTTTTCCCTTAGCTCATTGAGCAGGTGCGTGGAGCTACCTATTTTTCAAAATTGGACCTGAAAGGAGCATACAATCTCATTCGAATCCGTGATGGACACGAGTGGAAGACTGCATTCAGAACCAGATACGGATTGTTCGAATATCTTGTAATGCCATTCGGGCTATGCAACGCCCCTGCAGTTTTTCAACGATTTATAAACGATATTTTCAGAGACTTACTAGATGTCTGTGTTGTGGTATATCTGGACGATATACTTATATACTCACGATCCCTGTCTGAACACATAAGACATGTAAGACTAGTATTATCGAGATTGCTTGCACACAACCTTTATGTGAAACTGAAAAAATGCTTGTTTCATAAAGAAGAGGTACTGTTTCTAGGCTACATCATATCCAAAACAGGAATCGAGATGGACATGAGTAAGATATCCTGCATTCAGGCTTGGCCTACACCAACCACACGCAAGGCGCTACAGCGATTCCTTGGATTTTCGAATTTCTACAGGAAGTTCATTAGAAACTTCTCTGCCATTGTGAGACCCCTCACACAGCTCTCTAGCATTAAAAAACCATTCAAATGGTCAGATGAAGCAAATAAAGCTTTTCACCTGTTAAAGACAAGGTTTACTTCTGCTCCCATACTACGCCATCCAGACCCATCCCTCCAATACATTCTGGAAGTAGATGCGTCAAACATGGCAGTTGGAGCAATACTCTCCCAACGACCAACTCACACTTCACCACTTCATCCAGTGGCCTTTTTTTCGAAATCCCTAAGCAGTCCAGAGATAAATTACCCCGTGGGTGAAAAGGAACTGCTTGCTATAAAATTGGCTCTGGAGAATTGGCGACATCTACTCGAAGGCACCCAATTACCAATACTTATATACACGGACCATAAAAATCTCCAATATCTTCAGACTAACAAAACTCTCACGCACCGACAGGTACGATGGTCACTATTCTTTCTAAGGTTTAACTTCCTATTGACCTACACACCTGCAGATAAGAACAAAAAGGCGGATGCACTATCACGACTAACTGAAGAAAACTACTTCGAAATCCCTTCCGTTCCTATAATACCTCACAAACGCATTATTGGAGTTGTCCGTTCCTTGAAGGAAGAGGTTTTGCATGGTATAAGTTTAGATTCACCCCCACCACAACTAAATACTGATGCAGAAGGCTTCCTCTACTACAACGACAAACTTTACATACCACCTACCATACGCACCAAGATCTTGGAATTATCGCATGATGTGCCTATGGCAGGACATATGGGTATGACAAAGACTCTTAATCTGATTACCAGGCAATTCTGGTGGCCTGACATGAAAACATCTATACAAAAATTCGTCTCTTCATGCAATGTCTGTGCCAGGTCCAAAATTGACACTACGAGACCATCTGGTCTACTATGCAGTCTACCAATACCCCAAACTCCATGGGAAGTTGTGTCCTTGGACTTTATAGTGGAATTGCCTCCTTCCAAAGGATTTAATACCATCTTAGTGTCAGTGGACCATCTGACAAAAATGGCACATTTCATTGCTATTCGCAGACTACCTTCGTCCAAACAAACGGCAGAACTCCTGATGAAACATGTCTTTAAGTTACATGGTATCCCAAAAACTCTTCTGTCTGACCGTGGATCACAATTTATTTCCAAGTTCTGGCAAGAACTATGTCACATACTACGGATCGAGCGGAAGCTCACTTCTCCTTACCATCCGCAGACCAACGGACAGACTGAAAGAGTCAACCAATGCATCGAGCAATATTTACGTTGTTACACTTCTTACCAACAGGATGATTGGGTGGATCTTCTCCCTCTGGCAGAATTTGCCTACAACAACGCAACCCACAGTACGACCAAGCAGAGTCCGTTCTACTTGAACTATGGGTTTCATCCCTCTATTCTTCCACTACACATCCTTCCTTCAAATAACCCAGTAGCTTCAGACTATCTTACCCAAATAAAGGACTCTCTGGGTTTGCTTAATACTACTATTGCACACGCTCATAGTCAACAAAAGAAGTACTATGATCTTAGCAGAAGACCTTCTCCTCAGTACGCTATCGGGGACCTCGTTTGGCTCTCAACAAAAAATTTAAGACTGAAAATACCTAGCAAAAAGCTTGGACCTCTGTTCTTGGGACCTTTCCCAATCAAGAAACTTATTGGAAAAGCTGCAGTACAGCTTACATTGCCAATAGACCTCAAAATACATCCCATTTTCCATGTGTCGCTACTGAAGCCCCATGTTCCTGACCAAGGAATAAGGCCTACGATCCCACCTCCTCCTCCTGTACAAGTTGAAGGTGGAGAAGAATATGAGATAAAAGAGATTCTGGATTCTCGTATCCACAGAGGAAGACTTCAGTACTTGGTTCGATGGAAGAACTATGGGCCCCAAGACGACACCTGGCTAAACACCTCTGACATACATGCCTCTAGATTAATCCGCAATTTTCATGCGAAGTACCCAGACAAACCAGCTCCAGAGGCCTTCAGGAGCCGGCCTTAAGGGGGGGGTACTGTAATGTTCTGGTACCTTTGGGTACCCTAATTACTCTTTCATAAGTGTATGCGCCCCACCATTCTCTTTTGGTAAGGTGCGCATACACCTTTAAGACTGATGCTGTCATCACTGAGCGCCGGACTGATGGCTATTTAGATCGCCGGCTCTCACTCACATGTGTTCGTTCAAACTGCTTTGTGCCTTGATGCTAACCTGTCTTGAAGCTCTCATGCTTGCAAGCTTACCTCGCTGTCGGAACCACGCTGCGCTGATCCCTGTATCCCGCTACCGGATCATCCGCTCTTGCCGAACCTCTCCTCTGCTACATTGCTATTAGTGATAAGTACCCCGTAGGGGAAACCTCTATAACTTTCATACTAAAGCTTACACTATCTAGCTCTGCATACTAAGGACTATTACTACATCTGCATTATCTAAGATTGCTAGCTCTTGAGCCTACTACCACCTGTTCTTGCACTGGGTTGATCTCTCTTGTATGTCCACCTGCTACTCTGTCATCTGCTACCATACATGATTGCTAAACCTATCTGCATCTCATCTGCTACTATCTTACTTTCAAGAACATTTCCTTTCAAGTGTCTGTCATCTACCATCTCTACCCATCCTGTCTCTTCAGCCTATCATCACTGTGTTACTATATACATAAGCCACTCTAGGAAACATCTTATTGAGTGTGTGTATTTACTTGCTGCCACTTACTCCACACATGATGAGTCATTGAGAGTTGGGAATGGTGTCTCAGCGTTTCTCTACATGACTACTGAAGTGGAATATTTCTGCAGCTGAAAATCCACATCATACATAAAACGCAGGAGTGTTACACATTGATGGGCACTGGTGAGGCTGCATTGATGGACACTGGTGAGGCTGCACTGATGGGCACTGGTGAGGTTGCATTGATGGGCAGTGATAAAGCAGCATTGATGGACACTGGTGAGGCTGCGCTAATGGGCACTGGTGAGCCTGCATTGATGCGCACTGGTGGGGCTGCATTGATGGGCACTGGTGAGGCTGCACTGATGGGCACTGGTGAGGCTGCATTGGGGGGCACTGATCAGGCTGCATTGATGGACACTGCTGATGCTGCATTGATGGGTGCTGGTGAGGCTGCTTTGATTGACACTGATGAGGCTGCATTGATGGGCACTGATCAGGCTGCATTGATGGGCACTGGTGAGGCTGCATTGATGAGCACTGATCAGGCTGCATTGATGGGCTTTGATCATGCTGCATTGATGGGCACTTGTGAGGCTGCATTGATGGGCACCTGTGAGGCTGCATTGATGGGCACTGGTGAGGTTGCATTGATGGGCACTGGTGAGGCTACATTAATGGGCACTGGTGAGGCTGCATTGATGGGCACTGATAAGGCTGCATTAATGAACATGGGTGAGGATGCATTGATAGGCACTGATGAGGCTGTAATGATGGGCACTGATGAGGCTGCACTGATAAAGCTGCACTGATGGACACTGATATACTGCATTGTTTGGCATTGCTAGACTGCATTGATGGGCACTGGTGAGGCGGCACTGATGTGTCAGGACTGATGGGCACTGATAGGCTGTACTGATGAGCACTGATAGGTTGCATTGATGGGCACTGATAAAGTTGTTGTTAATGTTTATTTTTGTAATTTAATTCTGCATAAAACATTTAAAAGTGTAATTTCATGAGATCATTTACGAGTGCATTTTTAGGGGCAGAATTAGGGACGGGGCAGGTTAGGGGTTGGGTGGGGCAGCTGGTGGCGAGTAACTATTAAGGCCTGGCTAGTAGGGATGATCGAATGGTTCGGGTTGAACACCGGTTCGACCCGAACATTGACTGTTCGAGGTTTGCCGAATTCCAAACTTTTTGCTGAAAAAGTTCGGAATTCGGCAACCAGAACCGACTAAAATGCAATGGGACAGGAAATGGGCTTTAAAAGCCTGTGATTGGACCAGAACCATCATTAAAAGCCAATTGAGGGGGCAGGAGAATTCTAGGAATGTGATTGGAGTGACTAGGGGGTCCAGAGGCCAATCATTAGTGAATACGCCCCCCAGTATATAAGATAGCCCCGCCAAATCTCTACCATTTTAATACAGGGCTGTGGAAGAGAGTGGAAGCAGTTCTGTTACTTCTGCTTCAAAGTGTCATTTAGCAATTATTAGTGTGAGGAAAGGGATATTTAGTGTAGTTATGGTACTATTTTCCACTATAGTTAGATTTAATAATCTAGTTTCTGTAGGGAAAGGTTTAAGTGTAAGGGGACCGTAGTGTAGTGTAGGGTTAACTGACTCTGACTGCTATGGCAGGGTGACAAAACCCTTCCATGTCAGGGTGACCGCTATAGAGAAAAGATCGTTTCTCTTAGAACACTTATAGAACAGGCATATGGCTTCACCCCAGTCACCCTGCTTTTTGCTGCAGGCGTTTATAGGGCTTTTTTGAGGACATGTTTGGAGTCAGGCATGACATCTGAACTTCTGTGTAGGGGTATATATATGCACACACATGTATGTATATATATACACATGCACATATATAGGTGTGAAAGTAGCAGAAACCTATGCTTGTGCTAATGAAATAATTAACACCCATATGGCTTCTCTGCTATAACACCTATATATGTGTATGTGTATAAATACATATAAGTGTGTGTGTATATATACCCCTATACAGAATTTCAGATGTTTTGCCTGCCTTCAAAGACCCCCAAAAAAACGCCTGCTGCAAAAACACACCTGGGCGTTTTTGTAGATGGCGTTTTTTTGGGCATTTTTGGGCGTCTTTGGAGGCAGGCATAACATCAGAACTTCTGTGTATGGATATATATATACACACACACACATGTATGTATATATACACATACACATATATAGGTGTGAAAGTAGCAGAAACCTATGCTTGCGCTAATGAAATAATTAACACCCATATGGCTTCTCTGTTATAACACCTATATATGTGTATGTGTATAAATACATATAAGTGTGTGTGTATATATACCCCTATACAGAATTTTTGATGTTTTGCCTGCCTTCAAAGACCCCCAAAAAATGCCCAAAAAAACGCCTGCTGCAAAAACACACCTGGGCATTTTTGTAGCTGGTGTTTTTTTGGGCATTTTTTGGGCGTCTTTGGAGGCAGGCATAACATCAGAACTTCTGTGTAGGGGTATATATACACACACACACATGTATGTATATATATATACACATATATAGGTGTGAAAGTAGCAGAAACCTATGCTTGCGCTAATGAAATAATTAAATATAAAATAAAATAGCGGAGCCATATGCCTGTTCTATTGCAATTCCAATACAAACAAACTTTTTTTTTCTGGTTCTGGACATGCTACAGAGCTGAAACTTCACAGGTACACTTTTTAGACCCCCCAGACACCAAATCCAAAGAAATCTCTTTTTTTTTTTCGAAATTTTTTTCAATAATTGTCTCTCTATCAAAAATGACAATTTATAAGAACTTTTTTTTGTGTGATTAATAGTCCCTGGGGCATGACCCAGAACCCTAGGCACTTTTTAGGGGCATTTATTGGGTTTTAGGGCTTCAAAATGGTGTTTTTTGATTACCGAAGTTCAGGTCCCTTTGATTTCAATGGGGTTCTGAAATCCGGGCCGAACTTTCGGGAAGTTCGGGTGTTCTGGTCGAACCGAACTTTTGAAAAGTTCGATCATCCCTACTGGCTAGTAGCCCAGGACTTTACATTTTAAGCCCTGCAAATAGCAGTGATGATTTACAAAATGCGATAAGACATGGCACCCATTTCTGAAATATCTGGTTGCAGCAGTTTGAAATCTTGAGTGGTATGGATTGCTACATTTTCCTATTCGCATATGGGGCAGATTTGTGAAAAGTTGCCCTATAGGTATCTTAGATTTGTCACTTTTATGTGATATAGTTCTGCATTTTCTTGAACAGCAACAGTTGTAAAACTGGAGTAAAAGCAACGTAATCCCTACCATTAAATATGCAGTTACCTAACACACCATCCTATTTGGCTCCTACTGTACAGCAGCAGTGATGGGGAGATAAAGTTATTTTGCCTGCGGATATTGACATAACACAA
This sequence comes from Pelophylax lessonae, assembly GCF_965119305.1. Taxonomy (NCBI): domain Eukaryota; kingdom Metazoa; phylum Chordata; class Amphibia; order Anura; family Ranidae; genus Pelophylax; species Pelophylax lessonae. The sequence continues at coordinate 120,702,204 of NC_138773.1, read as the reverse complement.
ACATGGAGCAATATATTTCTTGTGAGAGGGCAAGAGATATAGAATAGATAAGAAAAAGTAATTCTGCTTCACACAGCAAAGGAATGCAACATTTGCAAGTTCAATACAGTTAGAATTGGAGATGTTCAAGCAGCTAGTATGATTAATTACTACATGATGCAGTTATTGTAAATGAATGTACCTCTAGATAGTTATGATATATAAATGCATATTGGAAATTCCATCCATTTCATATGTATTCTATCACCAAGCTACTTTTTGGGAGAATGTTTGGTTTATTTTCAGTAAGGCTTTTGTTTGAACCTAAGCTGTTTTCCTTCTCCATACATGTAAATGCATAAACAACTCAGAAACACCTTGATGCAACTAAAGCTGGCCATATGCTAGTGTATTTTCCATATGAACATCCATATGAAAATGTGCACAAACGTTTATATGAAAATTACCAGTACATTCAATGACTTGACATACCTGAATGCTGTCCTAAAGTACTTTTGATTTGATTTTTGAATTAAGTAATTTCCTGAATTAAAACCACATACACTGAAAGAAATCTGTTATTTTAAGAAAAAAATTCCATCCTGCTCCTTCAAATCTTTTAACCACTTGCCGACCGCTCACATGGGTACTACTGCGGCAAAGTGGTTTGTTATCGTCCAGCGACGTAGACCTATGTCGCTGGACTCCTCCCCTTGTGGGCAGCGCGCGCGCATCGCCGGAGGGTCGCTCCCGCTGTATTCAGTTGCAGCGGGAGTCGGGCCAGGGGAGGAGCGGCGGTGATCACCGCCGCTCTTCCCCGATCGTCGGGAAACGAGTGTGGAGATCTGCCCGCTTGTGTAAACAAAGCGGGCGGATCTCCTAAGTGACAGGCAGGGTCAGATTGCAGGATTCAGCATAGCTGAACCTGCGATCTGTCCCTGTGTCACACAGTCCCCTCCCCCCACACACGTTAGTAAGCACCAGGCATACATTAACCCCTTGATCACCAATAAAAGTGAACCCCATCCCTGCCAGTGTCATTTTTACAGTAACAGTGCATATTTATAGCACTGATTACTGTAGTAATGTCACTGGTACCCCCAAAATTGTCAAAAATGTCAGTCAAGGGTCCGATCTGCCCGTCGCAATGTCGCAGTCCCGCAAAAAAAAATTGCAGATCGCCGCCATCACTAAAAAAACAGTAAAAAATAAATAAATAAAAATGACATAAATTTCCCGTAGTTAGTAGCTGCGATAACTTTTGCGCAAACCAATCAAAATACGCTTATTGCGTTTTTTTTAACAAAAATATGTAGCAGAAAACAAATTGGCCTAAGGCTCCATGTACACGGGACGATGGAAATGGCCGTTTAGGAGCAGTTGGGCGTTTTTTTCAGAAGCCCCTGAACCCATCTACATTTTATCTTATCTGTCCATGTACACCAGGTTGTTTACAGTCATTTGCAGGCAGTTGCGTTCAGGGACTGTTTTTAGAACGCAATTATTTGCGTTCGAACGTGTGTTTCCCGGCGTTTCAAACGCAGAAACGCGTCCGAACGCATCTGAACGCGATGACCCGCGTTTAGCGTTCGCGTTTTTCCATTTTAAAGGGGAATAATTTTTATGACCTCTAGGAACGCTTCTAAACGCAAACGCCCGCAAACGCTGCTAAACGCCCGCTAAACGCTGGTACAAACGCGACTGAACGGACGTTTCAAACGTCCTAAAAATTCCAGCATTCAAAGGGACTTTTAACAACGTCCCGTGTACATGGAGCCTTAAATGTTAAAACATTTTGATTTTTACATTTTCTTCGGGGGGGGGGGGGGGGGATTTCATATAAAAAAATTTGAAAAATATTGTTATTTTTTTCAAAATTGTCGCGTTTTTTTGTTTATAGCGCAAAAAATGAAAATTGCACAGGTGATCAAATACCACCAAAAGAAAGCTCTGTTTGTGGGAAAAAAAGGACGTAAATTTTGTTTGGGTATGGCGTTGCATGACCGCGCAATTGTCAGTTAAAGTCGCACAGTGCCGAATCGCAAAAAGTGGCCTGGACGTAAGACAGCAAAATCCTCCGGTGGTAAAGTGGTTAATCACCAGTCACAAAACGAATGTCAATTTGACCCCACTAATGATTAAAAATTGAATAAAGGCTCCTAAAACCAAAAAAAAAAAAGAATTGTAACAGTGTATGGCCTGCTTAACTACTTTCCGACCGCCCGCCACAGTTTTACTGAGGCAGGCAGACCCTCCTGTGCGAACTGATGTAGCTCTACGTCGGTTGTGCGCCTGCAGCTAGGGGGCGAGCACGCGCCGCGGGCGGCGTGCTACTGCCCCCACTCAGCAGCGGGGACTCCGATGCACAGGGCCGGCGGCTCCAATTGCTGCCTGGCACCCGCGATCGCTCCTCGCTGAGAGAGGACAGTCAGCTATTGTAAACACAGCTGACCATTCTTCTCTCTGGAATGATCACAGATCGCCTGTGATCCTTCTATATAGGATCACAGGTCTCTGTGATCATTTCAAAAGCCCAACCCCCATACAGTTAGAAACATGCCCCTAAACACCTATTCCCTGCCAGTGTCATTATTACAGTAACAGTGCATATTTTTAGCACTGATTACTGTAGTAATGTCACTGGTCCCCCAAAAGTGTCAAAAATGTCAGTTAGGGGTCCGATCTGTCCGTCGCAATGTCGCAGTCCTGCAAAAAAATCACAGATCGCCGCCATTACTAGTAAAAAAAATAAAATAAATAAAAATGACAAATTTTTCCTGCTGTTAGTAGACGCAATAACTTTTGCGCAAACCAATCAAAATATGCTTATTGCGATTTTTTTTTTTACCAAAAATATGTAGCAGACAACAAATTGGCCTAAAATGTTAAAAAAAAATAGATTTTTACATGGGGGGGGGGGGGGGGGAGAATGTTATATAGCAGAATGTGAAAAATATTGTTTTTTTTTTTCAGAATTGTTGCTTTATTTTTGTTTATAGTGCAAAAAATAAAAATCACAGAGGTGATCAAATACCACCAAAAGAAAGCTCTATTTGTGGGAAAAAAAGGACATCATTTTATTTAGGTACAGAATCTCATGACCGCAAAATTGTCCGTTAAAGTAATGCAGTGCCGAATCGCAAAAAATGGCCTGGTCATTAAGGGGGCAAATCCTTGTGGTCCAGAAGTGGGCAAAGCAGTATTAAACCCCAAAGCTAACATGTATTATATTACAGTTTACCAATTCTTAGATGTGATGGCTGCATTTGTTTTCTTTTTAGGGTTTCTTTCTTCTATTGTTATCTGTTAATCCAGCCACTAAGCCTGTTTTTTTTTTCTTTCTAAAGAACAAGCTTACTTCCAGATGCATTGGTTTACAAGGGTGAAACACACCATTTAACACTGGCAGAGGTGCTTACAATTGCCAACTTTTATTTATTCATGTAAAGTCTTTATCTAAAGAAAAACCCCAAAAAACTGTTTGCTGTAACAGATTATAAATCGTAAACCGGAGTTTGGTTTTAGTTTGTTAGTGTCTAATATAAATTTGCTAGTAAACTTAACACTACCCTACCCATAGACTGAAAATGCTGTTGTCTGCCTTGCCCTCTGTGCTTATTCATCCAGATTGGAGGCACTCTAATATTGTTACTGGCCAGATCTCCAGATTACTGACGTGATACTGGTCAGATCACCATGTGAAAACAGAGGAAACAAAAAAAAAAGAAAACTAATGCAACCATAACATCTAATGATTGGTAAGCTGCAATATAATACATTTTTGTTTTTGGGTTTAATGGCGCTTTAAGAAGCAGCTTAAAGCAATTTAAAAGTAAAAAAAAAATAATCAATAGTGAAAATCTGAAAGCATACTACATTTGATTTGTAACAATGGGTATATTCCCTGTGACTACTAATATTTTGTTAACAGCAGCCTATAAAAAGAGTCTATCTTTACATCTTTGCTAAAACTTTGTAAAGCTTAAAGCAGAGTTCCGGCCACAAAATCGACATAATCGATTTTGTGGCCATCCGCTTGCTTTTCTTCACCTGAAAAGGAATTGGATAGTTAGGATTTTTTTTTTTTTTTTTTTACTTACCTTGTAATTGTAGAAAGAAATACTCACCTTTCTTCCACTTCCTCCCTCGGCGGCCGCGGCCCGCGCCGCCACTTCCGGTTTGCAATGATTCCTGGGAGCTGAACGTCATCGCTCCCAGGAATCAATGCGACGGCACCGGCCCTGCACATCACTTCCGGTGCGACACCGGCATGCCCAGAAGCTGTGGAAGAATGCGGCGCCGCACCGGAACTGACGAGAGGGGCCGATGCAGGTGCATTCTGGGTGAAGAAGACACGGAAGAGGACTCAGAAGAGGATCGCACTGGCTTCATCTGCCCACAACCGAGATGGCAACGCTGGAGAAGAAATGTTAAAAGTGAGTTTTTTTTCTTGCAGGTAAGTGCGAACTGGGACAGATCAGAGGCTAGCCATTGTGGAATGTACTAGCCCTGACTGTCCCGGTGTTCCGTGAAAAAACCATACCCGTGAGAAAACCATACCCTCGTCACTTCCGGAGGGTATGGATTTCTCACGGTACTTTAACTTGCGGCGCTTACATTATAACAGCTCCTCTGCATCATGCCCCATCTCCGCTCCTTCCCCTGTCACTTCCCTGATCTCCGTTAATAAATATAAAAGCGGATCACGGAGCACAGATAAACCCGCCGCCGCTTTTATATTTATTAGGGGACATCAGGGAAGTGACAGGGAGAGGAGAGGAGATGATTGATGTTGCAGCAGAACTGTTTTAATGTTACCGCCACAAGTATTAGTGCCGTTAACATATCATACCCTCCGAGCATGCGCACTTGTTAACTTCTTTCTTGTTCAATCACGTCTGCGGGGCTCTGAGCATGCGCACTGCTGCGCTGCTCTGCTGTTTCAGACCGGAAGTGACGAGGGGTATGGTTTCTTCACGGGGTATGGTTTTTTAACGTTACACCGGGGGTATGTTCATTGAAATTTTGTTTTTGTGGCCGGAACTCCTCTTTAATAACATATATGCTTTTTCTTTTTTGATTATTCAAAGCAAATCTCATTTCACATTACATCTGCACCTGTAAGACACGTGTAATGTTTGCTATTTTAATCCTTTAATATCCGTATATTTGAACAATACTTTAACATCCTCAAACAATTCAAAGAGGAAGTCCATATTGCTTTTGTGTGATAAATATCCTTTTCCTCCATCTTGTAATTGTTAAATGTTAGGAAATATCCCTGAATACGTATATAATACCCGGCAGATGTCTATTACTTTAAAAACAAACTATTTCGAGGCGCTGCATGTGGCAGTATGCCTTTCTTTAAAAAAAGAAAAAACTATTTAATCTATAGTATTTTTTTTTTTTTTTTTTTAGCTTTTTATTTTTGCCTCCAATACTGAGCTATCACATTAACTCCTATGATAGTTTTTTGCCTTTTTTTTGTCATTTCTTCTTTGCTTTAGAAAAATGTAATCAGGAATCACATAGATAATGTTAATGCTAAATATACATTTTGGGGTATTCTTATCAAGAAGTAAAAATGTAAGTTGTCACTAGAGGAGAAATAGAAAGTAAATCTATCATTGGGGACGTCTATTCCAGTGACAACTGCCTATGCCTAAGAGGTGTTTCATTCAATTTGGAGATACATTATATTATCAAAAGTATTGGGACACCTGCCTTTACACGCACATTAACTTTAATGGCATCCCAGTCTCAGTGACTGACAGATAATAAAAACAAAAACCTCCCTCAAAAGGTTTGGGTTTAAAAAAATTTAAAGTGGAATTCCAGCTTCATCCTAACTAGCCTTGAAACTGTCCGCTTCCACCTCCTAACACCTATGCTAAGTAACCTGTGTAAAAGATCTGCATATTTACCAATTTTCAGGGTACTCTGGTCCAGTCATATGATCCAGCTCCCACTGTGTCAGCCATCGTCACTGCAGGGGAGAGGAGGGTGGGTCGACAACGGATGGTCATTGAAGACAATGGGTGATGTCCTCACTCCAGGTTTAACTAGCTGTTGTCGGGACACTCTCTCCTCTCCCCTGCAGCCTCCACTAGCTGACACAGGGGAGATCACACGTCCAGACCAGAGTGGCTTGGAAATAGGTAATTATACATATAAAGGTGCATCTTATAAAATTAGAATATTATCAAAAAGTTAATTTATTTCAGTAATTCAATTCAAAAAGACAAACTCACTCATTTGATATAGATGCGTTACACACAGTGTGATATATTTCAATCATTTTTTTCTTTGAATTTTGATGATTTGATGATTATGTCTTACAGCTAGTGAAAACCCAAAATTCAGTATCTCAGAAAATTAGAATATTACATAAGACCAATAAAAAAAAAAAGGATTTTTAATACAGAAATGTTGGCTTACTGAAAAGTATGTCCATGTACAGTATAGTATGCACTCAATACTTTGCCGGGGCTCCTTTTGCATGAATTACTGCATCAATGCGGCGTGGCATGGAAGCTATCAGCCTGTGGCACTACTGAGGTCTTATGGAAGCTCGGGTTTCTTCAGGCCTTCAGCTTGTCTGCATTGTCGGGTCTGGTGTCTCTTATTTTCCTCTTGACAATACCCCACAGTTTTAGGGGTTTAGGTCTGGCGAGTTTCCTGTCTAATCAATCACACTTATACCATGAGCATTAAACCAGGTATTGGTACTGTTGGCATTGTCGGCAGGTGCCAAGTCCTGATGGAAAATGAAATCAGCATCTCCATGAAGCTGGTCAGCAGAGGGGAGCATGAAGAGCTCTAGAATTTCCTGGTAGAGGACTGCGCTGACTTTGGACTACCACAGGAAATTACAGGGTTCCTCAAATCATCTCAGACTGTGGAAATGTTTGCATTCCATTTGGAAATCAAGGTCCCAGAGTCTGGAGGAAGCGTGGAGAGATTCAGCTTTAAACCTACAAGTTACCATGAAAATACCCTCTGAATCCTAATCCTAACCTTAACCAATACCTTTCTCCCCCTGACTCTACACTATATACCTAACCTAATAGATAAAATTTATTATATCATCTCTAGGACAGTAATCTTACCTTATCCGGCAGTGGAACAATTGACACCAACTGCTCACAGTCATGTGCAGATGTCTCACACCAAAAAATACTAATTCATTCAATTTCGCCGTCAACATATATTATACCAAGAATTAAAGTGGGAAAAAGACATAACTATATCTATTCTTATAAATGTTCCATCCTTCTTTTTCCTACCTATCCTGCCTAACTTGTATAGAAAATCTTTATACCTTTTAACCACTTCTGGTGGGAAAGATTTTCCCCCTTAATGACCAGGCCCTTTTTTGCGATTCGGCACTGTGTTACTTTAACGGACATTTGCGCAGTCGTGCGACGCTTTACCAAAATAAAATTGATGGCCTTTATTTCCCACAAAAAGAGCTTTCTTTTGGTGGTATTTGATCACCTGTGCAAATTTTTTTTTTTCGCTATAAGCAAAAAAAGGGAGACAATTCAGAAAAAAAAAAAAAACAATAATTTTCACTTTCTGCTATATAACATTCCCCAATTTTTTTTTTTTTTTATAACATTTTAGGCCAATTTGTTTTCTGCTACCTATTTTTGGTAAAAAAAATCACAATAAGCGTATTTTGCGCAAAAGTTATCACGTCTACTAACTACGGGAAAGATTTATGTAATTTTTATTGTTTTTTTTTTTTTTTACTAATAATGGCGTCGTTCTGTGATTTTTTGCGGGACTGCGACATTGTGGCGGACAGATCGGACCACGAACTGAATTTTTTTCACTTTTTGGGGGACCAGTGACATTCCTACAGTAATCAGTGCTAAAAATATGCACTGTTACTGTAATAATGACACTGGCAGGGAAGGGGTTAACACTGTGGGTGATCAAGGGGTTAAATGTGAGCCTAGGGGAGTGATTCTAACTATATGGGGGCAGGGCTTGTGAAATGATCACAGAGACCTGTGATCCTATATAGAAGGATCACATGCACTCTGTGACCATTCCAGAGAGAAGAACGGCCAGCTGTATTTACAGCAACTGCCCGTCCTTCTCTCTCAGCGGGGAGCGATCGCCGGTGTCAGGCAGCAATCAGAGCTGCCTGCCCCGTGCATCGGTGTCCCCGCTAAAGAGTTGGGGTGTGAGCATGCCGCCCCCTAGCTGCAGGCACGCGACCGACGTAGACCTGCATCGGTTTGTGCAGGAGGGCCAACCTGCCGCAGTAAGTCGGCAGTCCGGAAGTAGTTAATTTGTGTTAGTCCAGTCATGTGATCTCACAGCTCTGGCGTCACTATATCAGTGAGCTGCTGCAGGGGAAAGGAGTCATCACAACAGCTGGGCTATGGGAGCCTATGGGTGACATCACAGCCCCCAGAATTCAGTGCTGTTGGCAAGCGCTCCCTTACACAAAGATACAGGATCATGTGATCAGAGTGGATAAAAAATAGGTAAGTAAACAGATCTTTATTATAGAGGTTAGGCATATCGGGGAAGGGGGGAGGAAACATTTTTAAGAGTAGATGTAGCTAGGGTTTTCTCACACCTTAATGCTCATGCAATATATATAACACAAGGTAAATATAAAGACCTCAGTTTGGTGATAGGAGACAGTTAAAAGGATATTTAGGATATTTAATTGGGTAAAGCATCCATATTTCAAGAACACACTAAAACCTCCAAAACAAGGTGCAAAATAAAATAAATTTTGTAGGCAGAGATTGATATTTATGGTTGCTTTGTTACTGGAATTAGATTTTATTTACAGCATGTTCAGACCAACACAGCACCCTACTCTCATAGGGATAAAACTAGCAAACACAATGATTATAACTGTGCTTTTTCTTATAGAATATACTGCACTCTAAGACAAATCTACTAAAAGCAGCTGGTGTTTTTGCAGTCTTACAAAGATCAGTGATAGTTTGATTATTGTGCTTTTTCATATTCATACAGTCTTATGTTTAATGATTTCAGTGTAAGTCTCTTCTCTTGCAGCTGAGGGTCTGGTACACAAAATCTATGAACCTTTCTATAATGAGATCTCTTGGGAGAGTTCTGTAAAGGAAGTAATGGTATAGGGCTAAAGAAATAGGAACAAGTAAACATTTCCTACTTCAACAGCTGCAAAATTTGACATAATTACTGTAGACATGTAAATAGCATATTATAATTTTTTGTCACAATTGGCATAAATATAGAATCTCTTTTTGTTACTGCATACCGGAGGAAAGCTTAACTTCTAGGCAGATTTGATTAATAGTGCACTATTCTTAATTAGCAAGGCAAAGAGCAATACCTAATGCAGTCTAGGTTTGCTTTTCACCAGTCTTGCTGCAGTGAACTGGTATCTGATTGCTTGCTCTAGGTTACTGCAGTTTTTATATCATTATTGATCCATGTATGGGTTCATATCTTTGCACTTTGTCTTATTCTCTTCTCTGTGACCTCCATTGCGTGTTTTTTTGTTTTGTTTTTTCTTAAATTGTCTTCTACTAATTTTTAGGGAACTCTTACTCAGCTTTCATCACTGACCCATCAACCATGGTATCACATTGTCTCTCCAATGTTTAATGAAACAATCCCTATTTGTAGTGTAATTACAGTAAGGTACCATAGACTTTTATTACAATGCATATACATGCTAAAACCATAAACAGTGCCGTGATAAAAACATTAGGAGTAAGTCAGATGGATTTAATATATGTGATAACCCGTGATTGTATAAAACATGAAAATCAGATAAAACCATATAATACGGCATAGAGACATAAACAACAAAAATTAATATAGCAAAAGTGCGTTGTGCAAAACTGTGCAAAGTCTTTCAATGTAGGTCCAATTATCCTTCCACCTTTTGATGAAATGTGCAACAGTGCAAAAAAAATCCACAAGGATAAAAAGTATTAAAGTGTCCAAGTCAAGAAGTGAAACTACAGGGATTGCAGGGGTTGCAATTGCAACCAGGCCCCATGCTCCAGGGTGAGTGCAGCATGTAGAGAAATCACTGTCCTCCTCTTTGCTTCTGTAGCTGAAGGAGGAAAATGGAGGAGATTGGTTCCTCTGTATGCTGTCCCTGCCACTCCTCCTATCCAGTTCACTTGTGTTCTGCTGTCTCTGTGCCCTTGTGTGCTCCCCTGCCCTGCCCCCCCCCCCCACTGTGCTGCCCCGCCACTGTGCCCCCTTCCCTCTCCTTCCGGCTGCTGCAGGGGATGTGTCACAATAGAGAACCAGGAAGGGGGTCGGTAAATATGTAATTTACCAGCTCCTTCCTTTTCTGAATGGACAGAGTCATAGTCAGTGGCATTGTAAAAAAAAATAAAATAAAATGATAAAAAATAATACAATTAAAATACCAAAACTACTGACACCAGTGGGAGAAACTTTCAGGATTGCAAAGGTCACACTTGCAACCAGGCCCTGGCATTCCACCACCGTGGGGAGGACCCAAGATGGCAGGAAGTGAAGGATCACATGCACCCAGCACATGCAGAACTTGTAAAAGGGTCCCACTGTGGGATCATAATAACTCATAATAACCCCCACTCAGTTGAAGGAGCACAGGGGCACCTTTGGATAGCTGTATTGTCAGTCTGTGGTGGGGAGTGTTACATGTGCTAGCAAATTGGGATATACTAACAAATTGAAGCTGAACTCCAGCTCACACTGCCATTACGCAAGCAGTTACAGAAAACTGTTTTTTTTTTCCTTTTGGAGATAAAGGTTTTACTTAAATAAAAGCTGACCCTTGTAAGCACCCCTGTCTGTGGAAAATGGTTTGTCTCAATACTCTGAAATGATACATTTGAAGAACAGCATGCTCTTTTGAAAAACAAGACTTACTGACTAGATGATAAGATGAAAATAGAAGAAAGAAAGCCTAAAAAATAAAATAAATGCAGCCATCACATCTAAGAATGGATATGCTGCAACATAATAAATGTTTGCTTTTGTGTTTAATACTGCTTTAATCGCTACATCTCAAGGGTGAATACATTCAGTTCAGCTAATTTAGTTTTGGTTTAGTTTAGCTTAGTTTAGTTTAGTTGCCCTTCTCTGAACAATCTCCAGCTTCACAATATTGTTTTCCATGCGGGTGGAAGTAGAACCCTCAGAAAACAGTTCATTGCAACTCTTTCCACATTTTGGGGTCCTGTAATGACATCTGGCTGCAATCGTTTCCTTACACTTAAGAAAAGAGTGCGCATGCCCATTGTGAGCTTGGCGCATGCTCTGAAACGCGTTGTGTCAACTTTTTCAACCTTGGTGATGTCACGCAGCACATGCTGCGTTCCTGCTTGGTTCCCAGAACAGCTGAACCCGGAAGATGCCCCACCAGCCTCTCTGTCTCCCGGCTTCATCTCCTGGCTTCAACATCTTAATCATCTCCGGACTTTGGATCTATCAGCCTTCCCTGCAGACCACCGGACCGCTTTTAAGCCTAATTCTATTTACCAAATGTGAGTCTATGATTGATGTGTGCATTTTGGAATAAATAATACTGCGCTTAGAGGCGCTCCGCTTCTTTCTTTATACGCTTCCTCCCACAGAGCTGACTTCCCTGTGCTGTGGAACTTGCCCTTACTGCATTCTATTGCTTGGTTTCTACTGGCACACTGTCTCCTCCCTGGGACTTTACATATTATCATGGACTTGAATATTTCCCATGTTTTCCCATGTATATGATTGTTTTTTACATTCTATTCAGATAATTTATTACTAATTTATTACCTATTTACTATCTGATCATTGTTATTTTTAGCATTTTAATATATTGGCTATATACTCCTACAGAGGTTTCCCAGAGCGCTAGCATCTTTCCACTACACTATGAGTGCTTTAGCCGTGCACAGATGGTGAAACCTCTTAAGTCACAAAAATGTAATAAATATCAGTTTACCAATAATTATATATGTTTGCTTTATAAGTTTTCTTTTTTGTAGGCTTTTTTCCCCTGTTTTCACCTGGGATCTGGCCAGTAACACTCGTCCTGTATTAAAGTGTTAAAGTGCCCCCACTCTGGATGAAAAATCATAAGGGCACCTTTGGACAGCAGAATTGTAAGTCTTGGGAAGGGGTGTTTTAGATGTAATAGCAGATTTAGATGCACTAACAAATCAAAGCTAAGCTCCAGTCCACAACTTACACACAATTACAGCAAACATTTTTTTTCCTTTTGGTATAAAGGTTTTACATAGATTAATAAAAGCTGACCATTGTAAGCACCCCTGTCCATGGGCGTCCGCAGAACTTTTTTCAGGGGGGGGGGGCATCATTTTAAGGTCACCCATGCTACGCCCCTTTTCAACAATGTCTATGAAGGATAGGGGCTTAGTCATTATACTTATTATGAGTATTTATTTTTGAAGAGCAAACAGCAGCATTTATTTTTAAAGCATTTGTTAACCTAAAAAAAATGTTCCCTTAAAGCATGTAATACAGCACAGTGTTTTGCTGTGTAATTTGGCCCCTTCTATCATCTAAAATACCTGGCTGACCCTGCCTGGCTATGTCCTCCCTTCTTTAAACTGACCACGGTATACCATGGCTGCTGAGCCCTGACACTGTGGTCAGTTTACGTGCCTCTGTCATCCGCAGCCCTCCTGTCCTCCTCTGTCCTCTCTTCCCCCTCCCTCCCTGCCAGTCTGCTCCTGTGTCAGTGCCCCTCCCCTCCTGCTGCTGTAGTTTTATTTAAAGTTTCATATCCTGTCTACAATCTGTTTAATAATCCTGTGTGCCCCGTGTCTGTGTTTTATAAAAATAAGCCATTCTTTACAAGTTTTTAGAGTGCCACTCGCAGCTCACGTGACTCGTCGCCTCTCTCCTCCTCTCCTCCTCCCCTCCTGCTCCCCCCTTCCCCTCCTCCTCCCCTCCAGACTGACACCAGTGAGGAATCCTTGGCCCTGCAGGCAGCTGTCAGACGGGGAGAGGAAAGACCTGACGGGTCACGTGAGCAGCGCTCGGCCCTCTGAAAACTGGAAAAAAAAGGCTTATTTTTTTTAAAACACGTACACAGGCACACAGGGTTATTAAACAGACCAGACAAGATGGTATAAAGTGGCTTAACAACAACTTGAAAGGGGAAGTTGAGATTCCAGAGGGGGGCATTTGCCCCCCCCCCCTTGCCCCTACCTGCGGATGCCCATGCCCCTGTCAGTGGTAAATGGTTTAGGTTATCCCTGAAACTGCTACATCTGCAGGACAGTGTGTTCTTTTGAAAAACATCAGACTTACTGGCCAGATCACCAGGAGAAAATAAAAAAGGAAGCCTTAAAAAGAAAACAAATGCAGCTATCACATGGAAGAGAAACAGAAAACATTTTTTACCTTAATGCAAAAAATGCAATAAAGTAAATATCATTTTTAGATTTAGTATCACTTCAATCTTTACTGAATTTAGAGTCAGTACATTCTTTCTGTTTAATTCACTACACACATACACTACATGAAAGCTAAATTGATCAAATTGTATCCAGGCATATGTAAACCTTGACCTGCACAGCTGCCTCCCAAACCAATTGCCATTGGGATTTATTTCCATGTCGGGTTTCAGGTCAAAGGCATTGCATCAGAATTCAATTTGTTACATTCTATTTATGTCTCCTATATATTTTGTTTGTATAAAAGTGAATCAATGCAGTGCCTGAATTCCACAGAATAAATGGATTATTATGTTTCTTATTCGGGTGTATGAACCAAAAGTACTGCATTACATCTAAAAGATGTAAATCTAAATGGTTTTCAGTCATTTGTGATTAAAGGCTGAGCTTGGATTCAAGGTAGATTTTTAGTATATTTTGGGGTATCTGTTTATTACATATTGTGGTAATGTAAATCGGTCATTCCATATTTAGCCTAGATTATCAAAATAATGGCAAAAATTTTAACGTTTGTTGCTGTTTTACTATTGATTATAATGCGATCCGTTTAATGGCTGAAATTGACTTTTCTTTGATTTTTCAGATGTTAATATTTGCTACTGTCTTCCCATGTATTTTAATAGGATCAGACTGATGGCTAAAATTAATGTTTCTTTGATTTTTCAGAGAGGTAATAGTTGTTTCATTTCAAGTCACATAATTTCTTTTTTTGTGAGGAAGGCTTATTTAGTTGAACATCTAATCTCCTGTCTTAAATGGAAAATAGTTTTTTTTTATGACAATAACATCCACTCCCATGTTTGCCTAGCATGGGCTTCTATTGCCACATCTGTAATTTGATTAAGGAGTGTCCATTGCAGTGGTGGCTGGCTGGTCAATAGGGGGCGCAGGGGTGCTGCCCCCCCCCCCAAGGCTAGTCGCTGTGTAAAATCAGCATAAAAAAAGTGTACCTTTTAATATGGCAGCTATGGGAGGGGTGGGAGTTTTGGCATCATGTGCCTCTTTACTTGTAAGGTGATTGGCGGCCTTTTAGAGTGTCCTCGGGGTGCAGAGCAATGCGCCCAGAACAATCCCACTCTCCATCTGCCGTCTTGTGATTGGTCTAGCCTGGCAGCATAGCACCGTGTGCAGACACTGCGAGCAGAGATGGCAGGTGTGTATGATGACCTCAGACACTTTCCCCCTTCTGCCGTTGCCTCCTCCCCCTGATGCCCAGAGCCCATGCGCGGTGAGGACGCCATCACCGAGCGCAGCATCAGATGGATAGAGACCGGTCAGCAGCTCCCCTCGGCCAAGGCACGCTGCAGGACCTCCCATTCATCCCGGTCACCCGGCAGGACTGCTTTCTTCTTCTTCCATCCAGTGGCACCCGGCATCCGCCTGCCTCCCTCTCCTCTGCTACAGTGAATCACACTCTCCTGCATGACACCCTAACGGCTCCAGGGCAGGCTCCATCGTGGAGGACAGGTCGTGGCTTCCCCCCCCCTCTTCATAGGTACCCCACCTCCTGACAATTTATACAGGGAAACCTTGCATGTTTTTTGATTTGATCTGGCTGTATTGCTTTTTTATGTCAGTTTTTAAACCTCCATCTCCATGAACTGCCACTTATTGTACCACCCCCCCCATCTGTGTACAACATTAACCCTTTGCTGCACCTCTCTATACATTAACCACTTACCTCCATCTCCATGAACTGTCACTTATTGCACAACCCCCCCATCTGTGTACAACATTAACCCTTTGCTGCACCTCTTTATACATTAACCCCTTACTCACCTCCATTTCCATGAATTACCACTTATTGCACCACCCCCCATCTGTGTACATCATTAACCCCTGCTCTTTCCCCCCACCTATTGTCATACATTAATCTTAATGCTCTCTCCATGCATTACCCCTCACTGCACCCCACTCATTGCAATATATAACTCCTTAACCTCTTAGTGATATATATATATATATATATATATATATACCTTTCAATCTCCATACTTCCCTTACTGCACTCCCTTATCTTCATATAAATCCCAACACCCCCCATCTATACATCCCTTATGCATTATCTCCCTTACTACTGTACCCTCAATGGGGGAGGGGGGGAGTAAACTGGGGACTGACCAGGATCAGTATTGGGGGGGGGGGCACTGCCCAGAATCAGACCATTTCAGTTAGCAAGATCATTTTCTTAAAGCCCAACTTTATGATTTGTTTTTCTGTTTAAAAGATTGGTTTTTAACCACTTGCCTACAGTGCACTTTCACCCCCTTCCTGCCCAGACCGATTTTCAGCTTTCAGCGCTCTCACACTTTGACTGAGAATTACTCAGTCATGCAACACTGTACCCATACAAAAATTGTGTCCTTTTTTTCACACAAATAGAGCTTTCTTTTGATGGTATTTGATCAATACTGGGTTTTTTATTTTTTGTGCTATAAATAAAAAAAGACTGAAAATATCGTGAAAAAACGCATTTTTCTTTGTTTCTGTCATAAAATTTTGCAAATTAGTCATTTTTCTTCACAAATTTTGGCCAAAATTTATACTGCTACTTATCTTTGGTAAAAATAACCCAAGTAAGTGTATATTATTTGGTCTTTGTGAAAGTTATAGAGTCCACAAGCTATGGTGCGAATCATTGAAAATTGATCACACTTGCTCACACCTGATGTACTGAAGGCCTATCTCATTTCTTGAGACACTAAAAAGTCAGGAAAGTACAAATACCCCCCAAATGACCCCTTTTTGGAAAGTAGACATTCCAAGGTATTTAATAAGGGGCATGGAGAGTTTTTTGAAGTTGTCATTTTTTCCCACAACTCTTTGCAAAATGAAGATTTTTTTTTTTTTTTTTTTTTTTTTTTACAAATTGCCATATTAACAGGTTATTTCTCTCACACAGCACATGTATACTTGCAACTACACCCCAAAACACATTCTACTACTCCGCTTGAGTATGGCGATACCACATGTGTGAGACTTTTTCACAGCCTGGCCACATACAGAGGCCTAACATTCAAGTAGCCCCGTCCGGCATTCTAGGAGCACAAATTACACATATAATTTCCTGACAACCTATCGCACTTTTGAAGGCCCTGGAGCACCAGGACAATGGAAACCCCCATAAAATGACCCCATTTTGGAAAGCAAACAGCCCAACGTATAATTTTTGAGGCATAATGAGTCTTTTGAATATGTCATTTTTTTCCACAAGTTTTTGGAAAATGTGGAAAGAAAATGAAAACACATTTTTTTTTACACAAAGCTGTCCATTTATGCAATATTTCTAACACATAGCATGTACATAGCAAAAATTGCACCCCAAAATACATTCTGCTATTCCTCCTGAGTATGGCGATACCACATGTGTAACACTTTTTCACAGCCTGGCCACACACATAGGCCTAACATCCAAGTAGCGCTTTACACAAAGTTGTCCATTTATCCACTTTAAGACTGGGCCTATTTTTGACACTTGGTGTTTACAAGCTAAAATCATTTTTTTTGCTAGAAAATTACTTGGAACCCCCAAACATTATATATTTTTTTTTAGCAGAGACCCTAGAGAATAAAATGGAGATCGTTGCAATATTTTTTATCACACCATATTTGCGCAGCAGTCTTCCAGATGCGATTTTTTTGAAAAAAATTCACTTTTTTGAACTAAAAAATAAGAAAACAGTAAATTTAGCACAATTTTTTTCCATAATGTGAAAGATAATATTACGCCGAGTAATTAGATACCCAACATGTCATGCTTCAAAATTGCGCATGCTCACAGAATGGCGCCAAACATTGGTACTTAAAAATCCCCATAGGCAACATTTTAAAAATTTCTGCAGGTTACTAGCTTAGAGTTACAGAGGAGGTCTAGGGCTCAAATTATTGCTCTCGCTCTAACGATCGCGGCGATACCTCACATGTATGGTTTGAACATCGTTTACATATGTGGGCGGGAATTGCGTATGCGTTTGCTTCTGCGCGCGAGCTAACGGGGACAGGGCGCTTTAATTTTTTTTTTTTTTTTTTTTCCTATTTATTTTATTTATTATTTTTTTATTTTTACACAGTTTAAAAAAAAAAAATGTTTTGATCATTTTTATTCCTATTACAAGGAATGTAAACATCCCTTGTAATAGAAATAGGCATGACAGGTCCTCTTTATTGTGAGATCTGGGGTCAAAAAGACCTCACACCTCACAACTACACTAAAAAAGAAAAGAAAAAAAAAAATTGTTGAAAGAGGAAAAAAAAGAAAAAGAAAAAAAAAAAGCGGCCCTTTAAACCGGTTGCTAGGCAACGTCTTTTGACGTAGCTCCGGTCCTCCAAGACCATAGAGTTGAGTGAGGGCCATCTTGCCCTCACTCGACTTCCTGTCTCTGAGGATCCGGGACGGATAGTTTTCCCCGCTGCCGGCTGGTCCGGTAAGCTGGGAAAACGTCTGGGACGCGGCAGGAGGGGGGGGGGCACCTCTTCCCCTGCACCGTAAGGGTAATTCCGCGGCGAATCCGCCACTGGGACCACCCTTATCTGAAAGCCGACCGCCCGCCGTTTCAAAAAATACCGGGGTTATGGGGGCTATCTGCTGCCATAACCCCAGTATTTAGCTTTTAATGGCCGACGCATATAGTCGTTAGGCGGTCAGTAAGTGATTGCATGCATATGGCAAACAGGTGACGATGACTGATGGGGTGACAGGTGACAATGACTGATGGGGTGACAGGTGACAATGACTGATGGGGTGACAGGTGACAATGACTGATGGGGTGACAGGTGACGATGACTGATGGGGTGACAGGTGACGATGACTGATGAGGTGACAGGTGACGATGATTGATGAGGTGACAAGTGACGATGATTGATGGGGTGACAGATGACAATCACTGACGGGGTGACATGTGACGATGATTGATGGGGTGACAAGTGAGGATCACTGATGGGGTGTCAAGTGACGATGATTGATAGGGTGACAGATGACGGTGACTGATGGGGTGACAGGTGCGGATGACTGATGGGGTGACAGGTGACGGTGATTGATGGGGTGACAGGTGACGGGCGATGGTCACTGATGGGTGACAGGTGACGGGCGATGGTGCACGGCGGTACTGATGGCAGTCTCTGGTGACCGGTGAATTTTAGGCTACGTTCACATGTGAGCGTAGCGATCGCGGGCAGAATCACTGCGATTCTGCCCGTGATCCAGAAATCATTGCAAATTGCGGGACACCTGTGCGTTGCCCGTGATTTGCAATAGCACCCCAAACGCTGTGCGATGTTGCTGCGATTTCCGCCTGCCGAATTGAGGTAACATCACGCAAACAACGCATGACGCCCCAAAGAAGCTCTTGTACCTTTTTTGGGCGTCATGCGTTGTTTGCGCGATGTTACCGCGATTCGGCAGGCGGAAATGGTGGCAACATCGCACAGCGTTTGGGGTGCTATTGCAAAAAACGGGCAACGCACAGGCGTCCCGCAATTTGCAATGATTTCCGGATTGCGGGCAGAATCGCGGTGATTCTGCCTGCGATCGCTGCGCTCACATGTGAACGTTATGGGTGTCAATTTCTGGGCACTGATGAGGTGACTGTTGGGTGACAGGTGACATTGGGGGGGGCTGAGGACTGTGTGGGGGACCTTTATTAGTGTGATTTTACTTTTACATGTGTACAGAGCAGTAACTCACTATTTCTAGCTCTTCTCCCCTCATACTGGAAACTGTATGAGGGGAGAAGAGCTAGTAACACTGAGTTACTGCTCTTTGTTTACATTTTCTGATCGGCTGTGAATGGATTCACAGCCGATCACATAGTAAACAGTCACTATCAGTGACTGTTTACTACTGCCGGTGACAGCTGTGTTCCTACGGAACACAGTGCCACCGACATGACCGCGCTGCGCGCTCCCGATCGCGCATGCGCGGTCATCTCCCGGCCGCCTCCATTGTGATCGGCTGTGTCATTGGAACACAGCCGATCACGTGGGAAACAGCCACGCCCAGTGGCTGTTTCCCCCCTGCCGGTGACGGGGGGTGTCCCGGGGACACCCCGACACCGGTGTTCCGTGAGAATTACCTACCCCGTGAGAATTACCTACCCCTCGTCACTTCCGGCCAGAAAGAGCTGAGCAGCGCAGCACTGCGCATGCTCAGAGCCCCGGATACGTGATGGAAGAATAGAGGAGCTTACTAGTGCGCAAGCGCACTAGTATGAAACGATCACGGTGTACCGTGAGAAAAACCTACCGACGCGGCGCTTACATAAAACAGCTGTGCGGCAATACGAATCATCTCCGCTCCTGTCCCGGTCACTTCCCTGCTCTCGGCAAGTAAATATAAAAGCGGCTTTCGGCTCCGTGATTTATCTTTTCATACAGCCGCTGCCGCTTTTATATTTACTATCCGAGATCAGGGAAGTGACAGTGACAGGAGCGGAGATGATTTGTATTGCAGCCCAGCTGTTTTAATGTACCCGCTGCATTACATACAGTGCCGAGTACCGGAAGTGACGAGGGGTAGGTTTTTCTCACGGGTAGGTAATTCTCACGGAACACCGGCAGTGCACGGCGGCGCGCCCGCGATCGCGCGCCTGCCGTGCATTTCCTGGGTCACGTCATATGACGTCCGCCCAGGATAATAGCCGCACCGTCCCGCCGTCATATGACGGCGGGCGGGCGGTAAGTGGTTAAAGTTGGAGTTCGACTTTAAGCTGCTAATGCATTAGTTGGCAACATCTTTTTTCCCTTCAAAAATGGAAGTTGTGATAAAAAAGAATGTATAATACTTTACAAAAACTCCACAAATTATAGGTTTAAACTATCCTGTTCTATGTCCAGTTGGGAAATGCCAAGCAAGTATAATTTTTTTCTAGTTTTTATGCCAATGATCAAGAGGCCTTTGGATCAAAACCATACCACAGATTGCTTCAAGGTCAGGAAAGCTGTTTTTTTCCAAGATGAAGAGCATAAGATGGATAAAAACACAAATATTTTTGCATTCCATTTTTACTGCTAAAGGATAACAAAACCTTTAAAAATATTAATCCTAAAGGCCCCCCTCATTGTCCCCAAACGCAAAGCAGTGCAGGTACATTAAAGTTACAGTATTTTGCACTGAGGTTAATAATGTACAGTATGGTTATTGCTTATACTTAAGATAGAGGAGAAAAATTCAGAGGTAATAATCCTTTTGCTAAAAAATATGTAGCACCTTACAAGGTAGGTGCTAGGTAAAGTATAGTGGGCCTTGGCTGCTTAACAGCAGGGCCAAGATTTTCAGCTGGGCTGTCATGTCTCCCAGGTGTGGCTGCTGAGAGGGGAGTCTCCCCACTGGCTCCATGAGAGGATTCTCATTGGGCAGTGGAGGAAACACAATCAGAGGCACATTCGGGCCTGTATCTACCCCAGAAGGCAGATTCTGCTGCAGACAATTCTGGGAGTGGGTATAAGTTTGAAGGGAGTGCATGACGCAGCGTCTTGCCGGGAAGCAGAGTCCCAGAAGGGAGAGTACAGCTGTCTCTCCTCCTGTCAGAAGGATCGGCGGTCTTGGGTGGTCTGCCTGAGAATCCAGAGAGAGAGAGCTGAGCTGAGCTGCAGAGAGGATCCGGTGTGCTGAGGACTAACGGAGAAAGAGGGGTTCAGTTTCAGGAAAGCATTCCAAGTTCATGAGTGCTGTGAACTGCCCCTGGGGGTCTGCCCAGTGTAAAGGGGACCACTCCAGTGAGGGTCCCTGGGATCCGGGAGCTAGCTAGCGGTAAAGGGGTGCCTAGCGAGTGGACCCTGAAGTGTCAGAGTATGTGCGTGATTACAAATAATTACCCTAATCTAAAACATTCACAATCCTCAATAATCATATGTAGTGCAAATTGCAAAACCATTATAAATTGCATACCATGTGCAAATCATACAAAGAAATAAATACATAGATATCATACATAAAAGCAATTCATATAAACATGTATCTCCATTGTGCATTAAAGTCTAATGTGAGGTCAAATAAACGTCTTTTGAAAAAAATAGCTATGTATACATCCAGTGATCACATATTTCTCCCAGTGCAACCTTCTAGATATTGGGCAATTTAGAGCAATGACGTTGTGATTTCCCCCACCGTTTCACCTATGCTCTCACCTCAAAGGATGGACCCGCTGTAGGTTAGGTCTAATATCGCCTTGCTCTTAGGTAGGGGCTGCCTTAAATCCTGCTCCGTTTAGGTGCTTCTTATGGATCTCCTCTTTCTGTCAGTCTGAGGTGGTCACATATGGGGGTGTATATGGCCATTTAAAGGATCTTGTATACGCCCTGCAATGGACTTCGATAACAAAGGGGATCCCCATAGTGCAGTATGCTTAAATAAATGAGTTTTATTTAAAAAATAACACTCACAAGACAAAGCAAAGGTATCAGCCTGTGTTTAAAAACAGCTCCGCCCAATGCTTGTCATCGCGGTCATGTAACTTCCTCAGGGGTACGTGGCCAGGTGCTCGCTGGCTTTTCTTATACTGGTGACTGTTTACAATCTCCAAAGTAACTGGCTTAATCATATTCTCTAAAATCCTACTAAAAACTGGCACAGAACTATTCTCCTCTTCAAAGAATCACTATATATAAATAGTAAGTACAACATACTGTATACTATTTTAGGATCCTGTCTATATGCATATTGTGGATGGAGGTGGATATCACAAGTTGTAATTTATATAGAAAAACCTTTACCTTTTTTGTGTACAGGGATAAGCCGATATATGGTTAATGCTAACTCCCCCTAATGCTAGTGAGTATAGTGTATACATTACAAATATTTAAAAAATGTATTTAAAAAAATTAAGAAGAGAAACTCTCCCATAATATATGTATCTAAAAACATATATAGTACAAATTCAAATATAAAAAAAAAAATTTAAGTATATGAAATCCCAGAACATATTACATTTAAAAATCACTATTCAAATTCAACATTCAAGAATTTAGGCACCATAGTTTGTAGGTCAAAATCCATCTAGATTCTAGTTGGCTAAGGGACCTCATTTTATTATTAACCTTCCATTGTTTCTTATATTTTTCTAATCCCCAGAATTTCAAAATTGTAGCGTGGTTGGAGTTCTATTGTGATGTAGGCAGAAGTGGTTGAATACACTGTGGTTTTTAATAGCTATATTATAAACACAATCATGGATTGATGTAAATTCCAGTTGTTTCCTTGGGGGTTTTTTTTGTGTGTCTACATGCATAATATCTCCCACATTTGTAGAAGCCTTTTCTGTCAAAGAAAGAAAATAAATTTGTTTTAAGTGGATCTGGTATATTTTTCACTAATATGTTCCTCAAATTTATGGGTTTTTTTTATAGCTAAACTTCAGTCATTCTGGTAAAAGTTCCCCTAGATGTCTATCAAATGTCAATATGGGCCAATATTTTTTTACTATTTTTTTCAAATTTCTTGTGTTGAACATTAAAGTCTAAAATTGGTGTACCATCATAATTGTCCTCTTTGCTTTTCTTCCTTTCTTGTATCAAATCTTCTCTTCCAGTCATTTTCACTTGTTGCATTTGTTCTGGTATATATTGCCTCCTATATCCTTTTGGTAAAAATTTCTCCTTTAGGTCCTCTGCTTGTTCTAGATAATCCTCCTCCCTTGTACAATTTCTTTGTATCCTCATAAATTGACCTTTGAGGATATTTAGTAAGCAGGGATTTTGGTGTCAACTATCTTGTGCAAAATAGCTGTCTTTGCTAGGAGTTTATTTCCTTCCATTATTATCCTCAAATCTAAAAATTGTATTTCTTCTTTGCCTATTGCTCACGTATTGTTATAAGGAATAAGTCCTGCGAGTGACCCTGAGGCTCTAAATCGATCAGTTATTTGCCGCAGACACTCCACTTCTCATAATAGTGTGCTTAATTGAAATAAATATATAGTGTTTCACAAATAAAAAATTATTAAATTAATTAATTTGTGCTTAAATTATTAAAAACCCAAAATATGTATATGTGACATAATATTAAAGTGCCAATAGTGCTAATAAAGTGGTAAATATATTATAATATAATATAATACTCATAGAAAAGAGAAAATATATAGATATAAAAGTCCAGTGTGCAAAGTGCAAAAAGCCAATAAACAAAGTCCAAAATGTAATCCTAAAGTGATCTGTGCTCCCAGAGAGAAGTGACCAGAGTGTCACAGTGGACAGCCAGCCGTGCACCCCCTTGTGAATGGGTGCTCACCTCAAATCCTTAAAAAGAGCGCATAGATTGTTATCCCAAAAAGATCATCCATCCATATCCTTCAGGGCTCCTCTCATTCACAGGAGTTGCAGCGTCAATCAATGCAGTATATATGCAAACAAAAAGACTTGCAATAGTGTATGAAATCCTTAAACAATCAGCTTTTATTAAATAAGATATCCCCCTGAGGAAGACACGTGAGCCCTGTGTCGTCACGCGTAGGGGAGGGGAAAGGACGGACGGAACGATACACTATTGTTTAGGTGAGGCTGTCAGCTATCGGCGCACGCTGTGGAGACCGGCGGCGCTGTGCAGTCTCTCCCACTATACCACCACAATTTCCACCATTTACTTGATGCTATTGTCCAAGTGCATGTGTTGCACCTACAAATGTGAATGAGATTTATCCACCTTTATTTAATAAAAGCTGATTGTTTAAGGATTTCATACACTATTGCAAGTCTTTTTGTTTGCATATATACTGCATTGATTGACGCTGCAACTCCTGTGAATGAGAGGAGCCCTGAAGGATATGGATGGATGATCTTTTTGGGATAACAATATATGCGCTCTTTTTAACCACTTAAGCCCCAGCCCTATTTCGGACACTTTTTGTTTACAAGTTAAAACCAGTATTTTTTCCTAGAAAACTACTTAGAACCCCCAAACATTATATATATTTTTTTAGCAAAGACTCTGGAGAATAAAATGTCGGCCATTGCAAAATTTTTTGTCACGCGGTATTTGCGCAGCGGTCTTTAAAACGCCATTTTTTTGGAAAAATTTTGAAAAATCACATTTCACTGCATTTAAAAAATACTAAACAGTAAAGTTAGCCCATTTTTTTGTATATTCTGAAAGATGATGTCATGCCGAGTAAATAGATACCCAACATGTTACGGTTTAAAATTGCGCCCCCCCCCCCGTGGGATGGCGACAAACTACGGTCAATAGAGATCTCAATCTGCGATGCTTTAAATTTATTTAACGGTTACCAGTTTAGAGTTAGAGTGTAGCTCTTTTTTTTTAAATTATTGCCCACGCTCTGGCGATCACGGCGATACCTCACATGTGTGGGTTGAACAGCGATTTCATTCGCGGCTCGACTTGCGTATACGTTTTTTTTGTGCGCGAGCTAACGGTGACGGGGTCGGCTAAATTTTTATTTTTTTTTCTATTTATTTTTTCTTTTTTTTTTAACTTTATTACAGTTTTTTTAAAAAAAAAAATCTGATCACTTTTATTGCTGTCACAAGCAATGTAAACATCCCTTGTGACACCAATATGTAGTGACAGGTACACTTTATGGAGGGATCGAGGGTCTAAAAGACCCTAGACCCCTCCACTACACTTCCCTGTATGCAAAACGCCGAAAACGGCATTTTTGCATACAGCCGTTTTTCAAATTTGCCACCTTTTGCAGCACAGTAACCCGGACGTGACGTCATGGACGCCGCCTCCGGGTTACGTCATCGGAGACCCGATCGATGCCGTTTCCGACATTCATCGGGACTCCATCCAGCCGGCGGACGTGCCGGCTGGGTGCTCGGGGCTCCCGGTGGGACGGGAGCCCTGAGCAAAGCCACGTAAGGCGGCGGGAGGGGGGGGGACGTCCCCTCCCGCCCCCCGGGTAACGATCGAGCGGCTCCCGAGCCGCATCGGTCATTACCGACGGAAAGCCGACCGTCGGCTTCAAACCACGGTACCGGGATGATGTCTCTAGCTAGAGGCATCATCCCGGTATAAGCCCGCAAAGTTTACCAACGTAGCCCTACGTCGATATGCGGTAAGTGGTTAAGGATTTGAGGTGAGCACCCATTCACAAGGGGGTGCACGGCTGGCTGTCCACTGTGACACTCTGGTCACTTCAATCTGGGAGCACAGATCACTTTAGGATTACATTTTGGACTTTGTTTATTGGCTTTTTGCACTTTGCACACTGGACTTTTATATCTATATATTTTCTCTTTTCTATGAGTATTATATTATATTATATTATATTTACCACTTTATTAGCACTATTGGCACTTTAATATTATGTCACATATAAATATTTTGGGTTTTTAATAATTTAAGCACAAATTAATTAATTTAATAATTTTTTATTTGCGCAACACTATATATTTATTTCAAATTTATATTGTTATCATTCTGGTTCATATCTCTAATGAGATCTTGCAAGCTTTCTCTACTACTATCCCATAGGATTAAAATATCGTCTATGAACCTTTTGTACAGTTTAATTGTGCTGGTCTGGATTGGTAAACTTTCTATTCCTCCCACTTTGCCATAAATACATTTTCCATACTTGGAGAAAACTTGGCTCCCATTGCTATCCCCGCATTTTGTTTGCAATAGGTATTATTGTACCAGAATTAATTATGTTGGAGTGTATACTCCAAACATTTGATGAGAAATGTCCTCTGTCCCATACAGATGTTTCAAAATCCTTTAATTGCCCAATCTGTGACTTCCCTGGTGTCCTCATGCCCCCTATTATAGTGTATAGCAATCCAATGCTATAGGTCTGCTGAGGGTAAAAAAAAAAATTGTTTTCATCTCTTTTTTCTAATAGGTCCCTTTTTGTTTTTTATCCTTCATTTTTCCAGAACTTCGGATATCACTTTGTGCTATATATACCACTTATTAAATAAACACATATATGGAGATAATAAACACATTGAGGTGCTTAACAAAATGGTATCCAAAGATCTGGATAAATTAGGATAAAAAAGAAAAGTGACCCAAGGGACATAAAAGAGAATTAAAAGGTTGGAAGAAATAAGAGACAAGGTCATACGTCTTGTAGACAAGGGAGGAGGGATAGTTATCCTATCGAAAGAAGCATAGCGCTTGTCCCCCCCTAAAGGGCCTGGTATGGATTTTGGGGGGACCCCACACCCTTTTTTTTCAATTTTGCCATGGATTTTCCCTTAAAGTCTATACCAGACCTAGAGGGCCTGGTCTAGATCTTGGGGAGACCCCACACCATTTTGTTTTTTTTATTCTTTCATAAGGTTCCCCTTAACCACTTAAATACACCCCCCCCCCTTCCTGCCCAGACCAATTTTCAGCTTTAAGTGTTCATTGGCATCTATGGGACATCTTGGTCAGCTTGACAAGGCACAGCTCCCCATCTTTAACATTGGCATTTATGGGAAATATTGGTCAACTTGACATGGCACTGCTCCCTGTCTTTAACATTGGCGTCTATGGGAAATCTTGGTCAACTTGGCATGGCACTGCTCCCGAACTATAAGTGACAGGGACATAAAACTTGGGGAGTACCGAGAGGGGACCTAGAACTACAATGGTTTGGTGGTGAATTGGCGCAAGAAGAGGTCTCAAAAAAAGTCTGGTCCTGGGGACCCGGGGGAGGGGGGGAAGGGAGAAGGGAAACACCAGGGGTGGGGGGACCCCCAAACAGTTCAGGGGGTAGCTGTCCACTGTAGCGGCTGCCGGCGGAAGAGACAGAAGAGATCTCTGGGGGGAGACAAAAGGGAAGACAGCGCAGCGCCTTCTAAGTGCAGCAAGACATTTATTGAAGTATGTGCAGCAGTATTACACTCACATTTAGTCGGTGAATAAGATGCAGTTAGTCAAGTAATGTTGATCATCAGGAGCATCACTGGAGCAGGTCCTGGTGGTGGAGGCAGTGGATCCCGGTGAGAGCGGCAGGGGGGTTCCTCCGTGTGTACAGGGATGGCCTCGGTGGTGTCCGTGGGCTCCTCGTCAACTGGTGGAACGCTGGCACTCGTGGGTCCTGGGATCCTGACGTCACTCCTGGCGGTGATGCGGGATGCTACGGCGATGCGTTATCGGAGCATGCGCTCCTTCTTCAGGCCGTGGATGCACCATGTTTGGACAGGGCATTTATGCAGTGATAAGGACGGTGGCTCAGGGGAGGCAAAAAGCATGGCGTGAAAGTCTGCAATAGGTGGAATATCGGTGTTTGGCCACTAGGTGGGGTGTGTGGGTACACAAACTGATGTGGTTAAATGCATGGGGAGGGGAATAACAGACCATGTGGGAAACTATAGTGTAATAGGACCGTAGTTGAAAACTGAAAAGGAGGGGGTTGTTTTGGGGTTTTTTTTCACTGGGAGGGATGGAGATGACAAGGGAGGGGGTGGGGGTTTGGGGGGTTTATGTGTATAAGTGTCACGGATATGTGTTGCTGTATGTATGGTGCTATGGGATAAGAATAGGGTACATGGTTAGGGCACGGGGACATATTGGGGGGGGGGGGAGGGGAAGGACATGTTGGGTGTTGGGGGGGGTGGAGGAGGGGAAGATGTGATGTAAAAAAAAAAAAAAAAAACGCATGTACAATAACTGGGGATGGTTTTGGTTATAGCTGTTTTGGGGGGGGGGGGGGGTTGTGGGGGTTTTTGTTTTCACGGGCAGTTTAATCCGGGGGGGGATTGGAAGGGTGGTGTGTTGTCTTAACAAAAAAAAAAACGCACAAATCAATAAATATCAAATCCGAACTTTTTCAACAGGCGATTGGGGGGGGGGGTGTCTGGGGATGGTTTTGGTTGTGGTTGTGGCTGTTTGGGGGGGAGGGAAGGGTTGTGGGGGTTTTTTGTTTTCACGGGCGGTTTAATCCGGGGGGGGGTTTAGTGGGGGGCGTGGAAAGAAGGTGGGTGGGGTGCATGGAGAAGCATTACAGTAAGGTGTTGGTTTCTATTTCCTCGTTAAGGCCTCCAGGCACGAGGGTGTCAAGTGTGTAGATCCAGAATGTTTCTCTGCGACAAAGTCGCTTGTAACGTTCCGTTTGTGGAAATGAGTTGGGGATGGACTCGATGACCCAGACACGCAGACCTGTGGACGATTTCTCATGGTGTTCGGCAAAATGTCTGGGCACACTATGTTTGTCTTTTCCGGCCTCGACTAGGCGGCGGTGTTCGCCAAACCGCTTTCTTAGGGTCCGGATGGTTCTCCCTACATAGAACTGGCCACAAGGGCAGGTGAGGCAGTAGATCACGTATTCGGATGAGCAGTTGTGAAAGTGTTTGATGGTGTATGTTTTGCCTTTTACGCTGAATTCTTTTTGTCCATGTTGTATGTGCTTGCAGGTGAGGCAAAGGGCTTTGCGGCATTGATACATCCCAACAAGCGGGATGAGGCATAGGGTGGCTGTGGGGGTTTTTTGTTCTTGTTTTAGTTTGCTCGGTGCTACAAGAGTTTTGATGCTTCTGGCCTTTCGGTAGGATACCTTAGGCTTTGGGGGGATGGTGGATTTTAGGTGGGGATCTTCCAATAGGATGGGCCAGTGTTTGGGGTGGATCTGTTCCATTCTGCGAAATTTGACATGGAATTGGGTGGTGAAGCGTATGGGCTGTGTTGTGGGTGCGTCTTTGGGGGTGGGGGCAGGGATGTTTGTGTACTGGGAGTAAGCTTCATTGATGAGGGGTTGGGGGTAACCTTTTTCAACAAATCTTTGGGTTAGCAGGCCGCTCTGTTCGGTGTAGTCATGTTCTTTGGTGCAATTTCTTCTGAGTCGGCAGAATTGGCTTTTGGGGATATTTGAGATCCATCTTGGGTGGTGGCAGCTTTGGAAGTGTAGGAAAGAATTTCCCGCAGTGGGCTTGGTGTAATTCTTGGCAAATATGTGTTTGTCTTGGTGGTATAATAGGAGGTCTAAAAAGGCGAGTTCTGTGGGGTCGCATACTGAGGTGAATGAGAGGTTGTAAGTGTTGTTATTGCAGTGGTTGACGAACAGTTGGAAGAGAGGCTCGGGGCCGTCCCAGATGACAATGATGTCATCTATGTATAGACCGTAGTAGATGATGTTGGCGGCGAACGGATTATTGTGCCAAATGTGGTTGGTTTCCCAATAACCCATGGTGACGTTGGCATAGCTGGGGGCAAAATTAGCCCCCATAGCTGTGCCATTGACCTGGAGGAAAAACTCACCATTGAATTCAAAGTAGTTTTTTTGGAGGCAGAATTCTGTGGCTTTGCTGATGAAGTTGGCTTGTTGAGGGTTGATGGTGGGATCATCCATGAGGAAGTGGGTAACGGCTCTGAGGCCTATGTCATGGGGGATGGAGGTATATAGAGAGTTGACATCAAGGGATGCCCACATGTAGGATGATTCCCAGGAGTAGTGGGAGAGTTGTTCAAGGAGGTACACTCCGTCTCTGATGTATGCTGGGAGGTTTTGGGCTAGGGGTTGGAGGAATTGGTCAACGTATTGGGAGAAGGGGCTGGTTAGGCTGTCCATGGCGGCTACTATGGGCCTGCCGGGGGGGGGGTTGGTGAAATTTTTGTGAATCTTGGGAATGTGGTAAAAATATGGTGTGGCAAAAAAATCCTTATTGAAAAATGCCAGTTCATGTTTATTGATTATGCCGGCCTCGTGTGCCTGCATGGTCAGGGACCGAGCCTCAGCTTGAAATGGAATCAGGGGGTCTTGGTGGAGCTTATGGTAGGTAGAGGTATCAGAGAGGAGCCTGTGGGCTTCATCTAGGTAGTCAGTTTTGTTTTGTATTACTATACCTCCACCCTTGTCGGCCGTCTTAATGACAAGGTAGGGGTTTTGGGTGAGATGCTTGAGGGCTTGTTTTTCACCGGTGGAAAGGTTGGAATGTTTGGAATGGGTGGGGGTAGCCGGTTGACAAAGTTTGATGATGTCGGAGAAAACCACTTGGTAGAAGGTTTAAAGGTATGGGCCCTTGGAATGAACTGGGTTGAAGACAGATTTGGGTTTGAAGGAGGAATGTTTAACTGGGGGTGAGGAGGACAGGTGTTGTGTGAACAGGGAGAGGTCTTCATCGTCATCATCGATGTATAGTTCCTCCAGTATTTTGCGGCCCTCTGGGTCAATGTCCAGGGGGACTGTGGGGGGCGGTGTTGGTGGGGGGAGCATGATGGAGGATTGTTTGGTGGATTGTATGTTATAGTAGCGTTTGAGTGTTAGGTTACGTATGAAAAAGTTGAGGTCCTTGTATATGGTGAAGGGGTTGGGCAGGGTGGAGGGTGCAAAGTTCAGACCTCGGTTTAGGAGGGAGATTTCTGCAGTGGAGAGGGTATGTGATGATAAGTTGAAGATTTTGGCTGTGTATGTAGTTTCGCCCTTTTGGTGGTTTCTACGTTTGCCCCCCCCGCTTTCCTCTTCGTCTAGCTTTCTTTTTTCCCTGGTCTGGTTGTGGGTTGGCGGGGGGGGAAGCACTAAAAAATGTTGCTGGTCACAGGGGGGCCTATGATCTACTGCCAGTGTGGAGGTGGGCATTGAGGGGGGAGATGGGGGGATATGGATGGAGGGGTGTGGGGGTGTCTGAGACTGCGTTCCTGGGGCATGGTCAAGTCCTCTGGATGTATTTTGGCAGAAGGTGCCGGGTGGTTTGGCTGGGGTGGGTAGTATGGGGCTGGGGGAGGTGGACAGTGGTGGCTTAAGGGTTTTGTGACCTTTGGGGGTGGGAGGGGGACAAGGGTGGGTACTGGAGGGGGGCAGTCTACGCGGGTACGGGTTCTTCTGCTTCTTTGGGGCTTGGGAGACTGGCGCGGTTTGAGTAGGGGCGTGGGTGGGGTGCGATGCGGGTGTGTGGAGTATAAGGGGCGGCGGTGTTTGGGGGGAGAAGATGGGGGGATATAAGCGGGCGTGGCTGAGGGCATGGGGGTAGTAGGGGTGGGGGGAGGGGGGTGACTCGTGGGTGGTGGTGCGGGTGGGTGTCTGGAGGTTTTTTTCCAATTGAAAACTTTTTTACAGTTGTAATCATCTAGATCTCGTCGGATTTTGCCTAGCTTGGTTTTGAGAAGTTTGTCTTCATCAAGCTTGGTATGCTTTTTAAGGGTAAGGAGCCATCTGGTTGGTATGTGGGGGGTGTAATGCGTGAGACTGTTGATGTGGTGGTGGAGTTGCTGTATAATGTGGGAATATTTTGCGTCACGTTGTTGGATAATAAGTTGCATCCATTTTTTTGTGCAAAATTCAGAGACTTGTGACCACTCCGTGGCCAGTTCATTGGATAGAAATGGGCAGATTTTGAGGATTCTGAGGCCACGGGGGGATATGGCCAGGGAAATGTAATGTTCTAGGAAGAATTTGTCCCACCATTGGTGGTTGGCGGAGGATATGAGTTGTTCTATTTTCCTAAAGGTGTTGGTGCAACCTTTGATTTTGTCGTTGGGCACCTTGTATTAGGGTGAAAAAAGAGTTGTGGGGAGCAAGGTGAAAAGGCGTTCTAGGTTTTCATACTTGGCCTCTTCTATGTCCTTTAGGAGATCCATGTTATTGGGGGGCTGCATTGGGGGAAGTGCATGTGAGCTGGGGATGGGGTATGGGGAAAGGGTATGGTGTTGGTGTGTGAGTGAGGTGGGTGATGGGCCTTGTGTGTGGGTGAGGGGAATGTATCAAGGTCTGCGGCTGACCTAGGTGATGTGTACTAATGAACTGTGGCTGGGGATGGGCGCGGAGAGTGCAGAGATGTGGGTAAGCAGACTCTGGGGAACGTGGTCCGGCAAGTCAGTGACTAGTGGGCAGGTGTGGCACGGACTGGGGGGGGGGGGGGGGGAATAGGAAGGAAGAATTAATGTATTGGTAAACTTGTATATGTATGATGGGAGGATATATAGGTTTTGTAAACCGAGAGGGGTGGCGGGGGGGAAAAAAAGGGAAAGGAATGCTAAGAGACTCTTATGCAGCGCAATATGGCTTCTGGTAGAGAGACAATGGTTTGGTGGTGAATTGGCGCAAGAAGAGGTCTCAAAAAAGTCTGGTCCTGGGGACCCGGGGGAGGGGGGGAAGGGAGAAGGGAAACACCAGGGGTGGGGGGACCCCCAAACAGTTCAGGGGGTAGCTGTCCACTGTAGCGGCTGCTGGCGGAAGAGACAGAAGAGATCTCTGGGAAGAGACAAGAGGGAAGACAGCGCAGCCCCTTCTAAGTGCAGCAAGACATTTATTGAAGTATGTGCAGCAGTATTACACTCACATTTAGTCGGTGAATAAGATGCAGTTAGTCAAGTAATGTTGATCATCAGGAGCATCACTGGAGCGGGTCCTGGTGGTGAAGGCAGTGGATCCCGGTGAGAGCGGCAGGGGGGTTCCTCCATGTGTACAGGGATGGCCTCGGTGGTGTCCGTGGGCTCCTCGTCAACTGGTGGAACGCTGGCACTCGTGGGTCCTGGGATCCTGACGTCACTCCTGGCGGTGATGCGGGATGCTACGGCGACGCGTTATCGGAGCATGCGCTCCTTCTTCAGGCCGTGGATGCACCATGTTTGGACAGGGCATTTATGCAGTGATAAGGACGGTGGCTCAGGGGAGGCAAAAAGCATGGCGTGAAAGTCTGCAATAGGTGGAATATCGGTGTTTGGCCACTAGGTGGGGTGTGTGGGTACACAAACTGATGTGGTTAAATGCATGGGGAGGGGAATAACAGACCATGTGGGAAACTATAGTGTAATAGGACCGTAGTTGAAAAATGAAAAGGGGGGGGGGGTTTGTTTTGGGGGTTTTATCATCCCATACCCTCTCCACCGCAGAAATCTCCCTCCTAAACCGAGGTCTGAACTTTGCACCCTCCACCCTGCCCAACCCCTTCACTATATACAAGGACCTCAACTATTTCATACGTAGCCTAACACTCAAACGCTACTATAACATACAATCCACCAAACAATCCTCCAGCATGCTCCCCCCACCAACACCGCCCCCCACAGTCCCCCTGGACATTGACCCAGAGGGCCGCAAAATACTGGAGGAACTATACATCGATGATGACGATGAAGACCTCTCCCTGTTCACACAACACCCGTCCTCCTCACCCCCAGTTAAACATTCCTCCTTCAAACCCAAATCTGTCTTCAACCCAGTTCATTCCAAGGGCCCATACCTTCAAACCTTCTACCAAGTGGTTTACTCCGACATCATCAAACTTTGTCAACCGGCTACCCCCACCCATTCCAAACATTCCAACCTTTCCACCGGTGAAAAACAAGCCCTCAAGCATCTCATCCAAAACCCCAACCTTGTCATTAAGACGGCCGACAAGGGTGGAGCTATAGTAATACAAAACAAAACTGACTACCTAGATGAAGCCCACAGGCTCCTCTCTGATACCTCTACCTACCATAAGCTCCACCCCTGATTCCATTTCAAGCTGAGGCTCGGTCCCTGACCATGCAGGCACACGAGGCCGGCATAATCAATAAACATGAACTGGCATTTTTCAATAAGGATTTTTTGCCACACCATATTTTTACCACATTCCCAAGATTCACAAAAATTTCACCAACCCCCCCCCCCCCCCCGGCAGACCCATAGTAGCCGCCATGGACAGCCTAACCAGCCCCTTCTCCCAATACGTTGACCAATTCCTCCAACCCCTAGCCCAAAACCTCCCAGCATACATCAGAGACGGAGTGTACCTCCTTGAACAACTCTCCCACTACTCCTGGGAATCATCCTACATGTGGGCATCCCTTGATGTCAACTCTCTATATACCTCCATCCCCTCAGAGCCGTTACCCACTTCCTCATGGATGATCCCACCATCAACCCTCAACAAGCCAACTTCATCAGCAAAGCCACAGAATTCTGCCTCCAAAAAAACTACTTTGAATTCAATGGTGAGTTTTTCCTCCAGGTCAATGGCACAGCTATGGGGGCTAATTTTGCCCCCAGCTATGCCAACCTCACCATGGGGTTATTGGGAAACCAACCACATTTGGCACAATAATCCGTTCGCCGCCAACATCATCTACTACGGTCGATACATAGATGACATCATTGTCATCTGGGACGGCCCCGAGCCTCTCTTCCAACTGTTCATCAACCACTGCAATAACAACACTTATAACCTCTCATTCACCTCAGTATGGGACCCCACAGAACTCTCCTTTTTAGACCTCCTATTATACCACCAAGACAAACACATATTTGCCAAGAATTACACCAAGCCCACTGCGGGCAATTCTTTCCTACACTTCCAAAGCTGCCACCACCCAAGATGGATCTCAAATATCCCCAAAAGCCAATTCTGCCGACTCAGAAGAAATTGCACCAAAGAACATGACTACACCGAACAGAGCGGCCTGCTAACCCAAAAATTTGTTGAAAAAGGTTACCCCCAACCCCTCATCAATGAAGCTTACTCTCAGTACACAAACATCCCTGCCCCCACCCCCAAAGACACACCCACAACACAGCCCATACGCTTCACCACCCAATTCCATGTCAAATTTTGCAGAATGGAACAGATCCTCACCAAACACTGGCCCATCCTATTGGAAGATCCCTTACTGTAATGCTTCTCCATGCACCCCCACCCACCTTCTTTCCACGCCCCCCACTAAACCCCCCCCCCCAGATTAAACCGCCCGTGAAAACAAAAAACCCCCACAAACCATTCCCTCCCCCCCAAACAGCCACAACCAATACCAAAACCATCCCCAGCCCCCCCCCCCCCCCCCATCGCCTGTTGCAAAAGTTCGGATTTGATATTTATTGATTCGTGCGTTTTTTTTTTTTTTAAGACAACACACCACCCTTCCATCCCCCCCCCCCCCCTGGATTAAACTGCCCGTGAAAACAAAAACCCCCACAACCCCCCCCCCCCCAAAAACAGCTACAACCAAAACCATCCCCAGTTATTGTACATGCGTTTTTTTTTGTTTTTTTGTTTTTACATTACATCTTCCCCTCCTCCACCCCCCCAACACCCAACATGTCCTTCCCCTCCCCCCCCAATATGTCCCCGTGCCCTAACCATGTACCCTATTCTTATCCCATAGCACCATACATACAGCAACACATATCCGTGACACTTATACACATAAACCCCCCAAACCCCCCCCCCCCCCCTCCCTTGTCATCTTCATCCCTCCCAGTGAAAAAAACCCCCAAAACAACCCCCCCCCCCTTTTCAGTTTTCAACTACGGTCCTATTACACTATAGTTTCCCACATGGTCTGTTATTCCCCTCCCCATGCATTTAACCACATCAGTTTGTATACCCACACACCCCACCTAGTGGCCAAACACCGATATTCCACCTATTGCAGACTTTCACGCCATGCTTTTTGCCTCCCCTGAGCCACCGTCCTTATCACTGCATAAATGCCCTGTCCAAACATGGTGCATCCACGGCCTGAAGAAGGAGCACATGCTCCTATAACGCGTCACCGTAGCATCCCGCATCACCGCCAGGAGCGACGTCAGGATCCCAGGACCCACGAGTGCCAGCGTTCCACCAGTTGACGAGGAGCACACGGACACCACCGAGGCCATCCCTGTACACACGGAGGAACCCCCCTGCCGCTCTCACCGGGATCCACTGCCTCCACCACCAGGACCCGCTCCAGTGATGCTCCTGATGATCAACATTACTTGACTAACTGCATCTTATTCACCGACTAAATGTGAATGTATTACTGCTGCACATACTTCAATAAATGTCTTGCTGCACTTAGAAGGCGCTGCGCTGTCTTCCCTCTTGACCTAGAACTACAACATATCCATACATTTTGAAAGTGGAGTATGCCTGTACACTACCCTGACTGCACTAAACTGACTGAACTCACTATCCACTAACTACCTGCCAAATCTCTATTGTAACACACTATACACGGCTGCTGTGTAAGCAGCAGTCTTATATAGTGTGGGGCGTGTACTTACCTGCCTTTGGCTAGTCATGGCTCTGACAGGACATTGTGCTGTGATTGGACAAAGCATACAGGTCAGGTGCATGCTTTGGCTAATCATCAGCAATCAATGCACTGCAATGCGAACACACTTACAGCTGATGTTCGAGTCAAACTTACGTTCGACTCGAACACAGAGCCCATCCCTATTCCAAACTAACCCTAGAAAATTCTATCTTACTGAAAAAATAGTTGATACGTGGAACAGACCCCCAGCAGAGGTAGTAAATCAGTCAACAGTAGTCAGTATAAACATACTTGGGAAAACAGATTTATACTAAAAAAAAAAACAAAGAAAAAAAAAACAAAAGCATCAAAAAGGGCAGGCTTGACAGAGCATTTGGTCCTTTTCTGCCTTCACTTTTCAATGTTTCTAGGGTGATCTTTGCCGTATAAGCCCAAATGTGGGAGATTTTATGCATGTAGATACACACACACAAGAATACAAGGAAACAACTGAAATGTACATCATCCTTGACTGGAAAAAAATACAAGATTAATGACTTCATTACATGTAATACTGAGGGAGTGGTGTATGCCCAAAGTGTGAATGTGGATACCAATATGTGAGAACTAAGAGAAAACTAGCCAAGAGAATCCATGATTATGTTTATAACATATCTATTGGATTTCAAGAACCACAGTGTATCCAACCACTTCTGCCTACATCACAATAGAAATCCAACCACACTACAATTCTGGGGATTAGAAAAATATAACTAACAATGGAGGGGTAATAATACAATTAGGACCCTTAGCCAACTAGAATCTAGATGGATTTTTGACCTACAAACTATGGTGCCTAAATGCTTGAATATTGAAACTGATGTCAACTGTTTTTAAATGTAATATGTTTTGAGATGTCTTACATGTCCTTAAAACTAATTTGTAAAAATTTTAATTTTTATTATATATGTTTTTAGATACATACAGTATATTAAGAGGGGAGTTTCTCTTCTTAATATTTTTTAAATATATGTTTTTACATATTTTTATACACTATACTCACTAGCATTAGGGGGAGTTAGAATTAACCATACATCGGCAAATCCCTGTACACAAGAAGTATAGTATAACAGTTTTTCTATATACAGTAAGTTACCAAATGTGATATACACCTCGATCCACAAGATGGTGCTGTAGTAAGCAGCTGTCCCTTTGCATATAGACAATATCTTAAAATAGTATATATTGTATCTACTATTTAAATATAGTGATTCTTTGTAGAAGAGAATAGTTCTTTACCAGTTTTTAGTAGGATTTTAGAGAATATGATTAAGCCAGTTACAATGGAGATTGTAAACAGTCACCAGTATAAGAGAAGCCAATGAATACCCGGCTATGTACCCCCTGAGGAAGTCACGTGACTGGGACAACACACATTGGGCAGAACCAGATGACCGATTGATTGCTGAAACCGGAAGTAATGTGGGAGCCGCAGCTGTACTGTTTTTAAACACAGGCATATACCTTTACTTTGTCTTGTAAATGTTACTATTTTAATAAAACTCATTTGTTTAAGGTATACTGCACTATGGGGATCCCCTTTGTTATCTGAGTAGATTGCAGGACGTATACATGATCTTTTAAAGGGCCATGCACACTCCCCATATGTAACCACCTCAGAGTGACAAAAAGTGGAGATCCATAAGAAGCACTTAAATGAAGCAGGATTTAAGGCAGCCCCTTCCTAAGGGGAAGGTGATATTAGACCTAGCTTTCAGCTGGTCCATCCTTTGAGGTCAGAGCATAGGTGAAAACAGTGGTGGGAATCACAACGCCATTGCTTTAATTTGCACCAATACTGTATATAGGAGATTGCACTGGAAGAAATATGTGATCATTGGATGTATACAGTACATAGCTGTTTTTACAAAATAATTTTATTTCACCTCACATGAACTTGGATAATTCCCAAAATAATAAAAATTAGGACCATGAAACTCAAATGGTTTGTTGCACATCTGCTGCATGATGGGTTCTTTAATAGTATACATGTGCAATTTACAGATGATGTCACTAAGGCTGTCAGGGTCCTTAGCAGGAGGTCTTAGGGCTCTGTGTGCCCTGTCAATTTTTTGCTATATAGAGAAGTGTGGCTCAGGATTTCTTTAAAAAATGTGGAGATATTGGCTTTAGGTTCTGTGGCTTCAGGGATCCCTTTAATTCAGATATTAATCCGTCTGCTCAGGTTTGCATAGTCATCAAGCTGGCATATGAGGGACTCAATCCTCCTGTCCTAGGCTATACATTTATCTATCCATAAGGATATGGGGGGGAGACAGCTTCCTCAAACTTTCTTTCCAAAGTTTCAATCCTGTTGCCCAAATGGGTGGTTTCAACTTTCAGCTGCTCTATGTCTTGCCTGAATGCTTTTTCAACCATGCAGGCAAACTATTCAAAACCCTCTTTTTTGGGGAGTGAACATATATGTCCGAGCTTCTGTCCTAAGGAGTTAAGGGAGGCCAGAGAGGCTGTAGCAGTCACCAGTCAGGGAGATGGAATGGAATAGCCAGTTTGAGCCTGTGATGGGGTAACGTCCTATGGTTCTCTGTCCCCCTCCTCCTTTTTACTCCTGAGCTCCATAAAGAAGAAATCAATCAATCACCCCTTGTTCTGAGTGTTTGGTAAAGCTGGGAAGAGGTCCTCCTCCTGTAGGGCATAGCAGGAGTATCTGAAAGCCTGCAGGAACTTCTGTAAAGGCAGTAAATGTAGCAAGCCCCAGACCACAACCTATTCATTATCAGTTGTAAACACTGTCTATCTGTTGGAATTGGCCTCTTGCATTGAAAGTTAATGAGGAATAGCTCAGCATGTCATGATCAGGGGTCAGGCTCGAAGACCAGTTGCTATAGCAGTAGAAGCTCACACAGGAACCAGCAGGATAGGAACACAGGCAGGTCAACTAAGGTGTGGAATCTACGTACTAACCAATGTTCACCAGAACTGCTGATAGTGGAGATGTATTTTTCTTCATGAGGTGAGCAAGCCAGGGTCCAGTAGCAGATATAGCAGGTAGGGATCAAGCAGAAGTGTAGTTGAGGAACAAGCCAAAACTCGGTAACGAATAGTTGCAGGTTGGCATAAGGCAGAAGCTTAGTCGAGGAGCAAGCCAAAAGTCGGTAACGAATGGTAGAGAAGATACGGACGGCAGCAGGAGAGACAAAAGCAAGATATTGGCTTGAGAAGGCAAAATATTCTGGCAATCAGGAAGTGCAGAGACCTGGCTTAAATCAGAAAGTTCATGGGAGGTGCAAAGGGTTCAAGGTAAATAAAATTCAAGGCAGGATCATTTAAGGAATTGTCCAGAGGACTGTCCATCATTCCAGGTGGCTCAGCAAGCAGAGACATTGCCAGACACAGCTGAAGTCCCAGGTTCAAGTTCAGGTCCTGATACAGTGATTCCCTGTCCGTCTGGGGACATAGACACTGCAAGACTCTCCAGAAACACAAACTTTCTCCTCAGAAATATCTGGAGGAAATAGGTATAAAAAATACATTATGCTGCCTGAAAGGAAATGCATAACCAATATATAGTGGGGCTTTTACAAATTTGATTGCAAAAGTGGAAATAAGCTATAAAATGCTGAAACCTAATAGCCCAAACGAGGACATAACTCCCTTTATCATAATAAATGGTTATTTAACCAATCAGGGTCACTTCTCCTACCAGGTTCCACTCTGCTGGACTTAAAGGCAGTACTAATACTGGAAACTTAGTTGAGGGAACCCAGAATCCCTAGTAAGTAGGGATGATCGAACTTTTGAAAAGTTCGGTTCGACCAGAACACCCGAATTTCCCGAAAGTTCGGTTCGGATTCCAGAACCCCATTGAAATCAATGAGACCCGAACTTTGGGAATCAAAAAACACAATTTTGAAGCCCTAAAACCTGAAAAATGCCCCTAAAAAGTGCCTAGGGTTCTGGGTCATGCCCCAGGTACTATGAATAAGGCAAAAAAAAAAAATTCTTAAAAATTGTCGTTTTTGATAGAGAGCCAATTATTTAAAAAATTATTGAAAAAAAAAATGAGATTTCTTTGGATTTAGTGTGTGTGGGGTCTAAAAAGTGTACATGTGAAGTTTCAGCTCTGTAGCATGTCCAGAACCAGAAAAAAAAACTGATTATTTTTCTTAGAATTTCAGTAGCGCAGGGATGGTGTTACCCTCCTTTCATAAAGTGCAAATAAATGCACTACATAAACAAATACTTTTGAAGGACTCTGTTCTTGCTTAGTTGGATGTTTTGGTTTATTTATGCAATTTATGCACTTTATTTATTTGCACTTTATGAAAGGAGGATAACACCATCCCTGCGTTACTGAAATTCTAAGAAAGATAATCAGGTTTTTATGTGATGAATTTTAATTTATGTATAGTTGTCAGTGAGGCTTTATCAGAGTCAGGTCACCCTAAACTACGGTCACCCTGACACGGCAGAGTGGGGTCACCCTGGCATGGCAGAGTCAGGTCACCCTAAACTACGGTCACCCTGACATGGCAGAGTGGGGTCACACTGGCATGGCAGAGTCAGGTCACCCTAAACTCCGGTCACCCTGACATGGAGTGGGGTCACCATGTGCTTCCTGTAAGGGGGTGTGGTATTTTGCACAATAGCTGACTAGCAAGCACGTATACCTGCTGTAGATACATCAGCAGTGCAACATGATCACTAGACGGAACCCTGACACTTAAAAGTATCCCTACAAAAACTAGATTATTGAATCTAACTATAGTGGTATATAGTACCCTAACTACACTGCATATCCCTTTCCTCACACTAAAAGAACATCTCCATATAGCAGAAGATAATTGAAAAATGACACTGGAGATTTACAAGCAGCAGGAGAAACACAAATGCTTCCACTCTCTTCAAAAGCCTCTTTATTACAGTGCTAGAGGTTAGGCGGGGCTATGTTATATACTGGGGGGGGCGTATTCACTCCTGATTGGCATCTGGAACCCGTAGTCACTCCAATCACGTTCCTAGCAGACTCCTGCCCCCTCATTGGCTTTTACTGACATTTCTGGGTCAATCACGGGCTTTTAAAGCCCAGTTTCTGTCCCTTTGCATCTTGGGCAGTTCTGGTGACCGAATTCCGAACTTTTACCGCAAAAAGTTTGGAATTCGGCTGAATTTCGAACACCCAATGTTCGGTTCGAACCGATGGTCGACCTGAAACGTTCGATCATCCCTACTAGTAAGTACATGTGTGAAGAGTGTTAATTAATCACTAAAAACCTTTACAGATCAACGGTGTTCGAATGAAAGCTAGCATTTTCCATAATGACCCCACAACATCAGTCATTACATCAAATGTGATCAAGGACTACACGGGAATCTAGAAAAAAAAACAAGTAATGCTAGAGCAACTGAATCCAAAATATTCCAAGTTATCTTTAAAAACATATGATGTCTCAACTTTAATAGTTTTCTTTCTAAATGGGGTTCCAACTTCAGTCCCTTAAAAAAAAGGTACAATGTTCATAATGTTTAAGGATAAGGCCCACATTTGAAGCAGTGACGAAGGTCAAATATACAATGTAGTCACTATCTGCTGTACAACTGGAAAACAAATGGAACTTGCTTGAGGGCAGTAAAGCACCCTTCTGTCTATTTTTCTCCAATACTCATCTGTCAAAAGATATGATGAATATATATGGTACTATGTATGAATTTATTTAGTCTCATATTCATATCTGTCTTCATATTCAATTAACTTGGGATGGGTAGAAATGCCAACACTATATTAAGTATCCCTAGATTTCCTTTGATGAGACAGATCTGAGTTCTCAAACATTCTATCAAGATCCCAGTACAGATTTATGCTACAGCCATCTAAATGTCATTTTTAATCTGGTGTCTTTCATTATCCTCCTTCAGAAAGATATATTTGCTTAGCTAAATTAAAATAAGAAAATACACAGCACAATTTATATCGGTTATAGCTGCAATTACTAAGTTGAACTAAACATATCCCTTCATGAATAATGAAGTTGAAAAAGGCCAGAGGAAAAATGAGATATGATCTTCACCCCATGCATTTTTAATTGCTTCATTATCTAAAATTTGGTGTGAATACCAGTGGATATA
Source organism: Pelophylax lessonae (assembly GCF_965119305.1). Lineage (NCBI taxonomy): Eukaryota > Metazoa > Chordata > Amphibia > Anura > Ranidae > Pelophylax > Pelophylax lessonae. Next base: position 120,659,829 of record NC_138773.1, on the reverse strand, counting down.
GTTTGCTGTTAATGCACAAAAAGAAATGAGAAATTTTCTGCCAAATCACAAAAAGCCATCAAAAATTAATTTTGTCTAGTATGATCACTCAAAACGTAAGTGATTTTTGTGTTTGAGTGACATAAAATAATGCTATTTATATGCTAATAATGAACAGTTCATTTTGATGCAAACTGTACAAATATATATCTAGATCATTTCTTTTTTAATGAGCTGTGATGCATTGAAAGTTGGTAATGTTGCCACAAATTATAAAGCAGCAAAAAGGAACAAATAAAATTTTATATTATCACTGCTCAGCTATGAAAGGGACCCAGATACTATAATGTATAAAACTACCAACTGCCCAGTACTTAGCATTTTATCTGTGGTATATTGTGTTCTGTGTGCCATGTTTTACTGAGGAATATTTAAAATAGATTGGTTAAGCAACACAATGTAAAAAAAGGGTTTATAGAGTTAGTAAAATATGCACAGTAAATAGTTTTAAATGTACAATATGACCTAGTATGTGTTTAAGTTCTGCCTTTTTATGAACCCTTGTTTAATAGGACCAGCAGTAAAGCACAGTTACTTACATATGCCAGTTAGAAATATGCAATTGATCTGACTGCACTAAACTGATGAAATCTAATATCAGAATAATTTTTATGAGCATATATTTTCAATTTTTTTGATGGAATGGTAATGGTTTTCTGTACAACTTAACTACACAACTATTCAAATACTGTGTGCCAACATGAAAAAACCTTACTCGATTTCATAATTTTGTCTCAATTCATATAGACTAGTAAATGTTATAGTAGCAGGCCAGCCATATTTGCCTCTGTCTGACCCCATGTTTATCCCTTCCATGGATGGGGTCTCCAAACTTTCTAAAGAAAGGGCTAGTATACTGTCCTTAAATGTTTAGGGGGGCTGGACTGTAACCAGTGGGAGTAGGACATGTCCCAGTGTCAGTGGGAGTAAACAATGACCCATCATTGGTGTCAGTGGGAGGACTTGTGCCCATCATTTTTGTAATTGGGAGAAATAGTGTCTCAGCATTGGGAGGAATTATGCCCAGTTGTTGGTGTCAAAGGATAGAATAATGCACAAGGGCTGGAAAAAAACAAGCAAAGGGCCCCAGGCTGCAATTTGGAGACCACTGCTCCTTGGCATTAACTGGCCACCTTGGTCTTAATGCACATTAAAGAAGGCCAGAAGTAGCACTATCTGAATATTCAATATGTACGATAAACTAGGAACACGCCATGTGCATTGAACATTAGTACATTAGTGTAAGATCAGCAAGATTAAAGGACTATGTTTTCTGTATGCATGCATAGCTGCATGCTATTGCAAGCCTGTGATGCAAGCATACCCTAGCATTTTTTCCCTGCTCTTGTTTATTTGCTTTAGTAAACCAGACCAATAATATCTCCAGTATATTTTGACTTTGCCTCAGCACCTTCAATTTTTCACATGAAATGAGCAGATCTATTTTTTAAAATTGTAATTCACTAGAATGAGGCAAGAAAAGCCTGGTAATGTAATTGCAAGCCTGGAGTGCCCTTATGATTTTAAAGAGGTTGTACACCAAGACATTTTTTTTTGTCTTCTTTACAACCTGAAAGAGAAACCCATAATGAGCTAGTATGCATCGCATACTAGCTCATTATGAAATACTTACCTTAGAACGAGCCCCCGCCGTGCCGTCCGCTTACCTGTATGACGGGCGACATGTATAGTCGCCCGTCTTCCGGGATCGCGGCATCCGGCCATCTGATTGGCCGGAGCCGCGGTGACGTCACTCCCGCGCACGCGCGGGAGCCGACGGTCACGGCACGGGGCTCTGAAGGAACGGCACGATCTGCCGTTCCTTCAGAGCGCATGCGCCAGTGACGTCACTGGCTGCATTAAAGGTAAATATCTCCTAAACGGTACATGTTTAGGAGATATTTACAGTACCTATAGGTAAGCCTTAATATAGGCTTACCTATAGGTACAACTTCCTGAGGAGGGTTTACTTCCTCTTTAAATAGTAAATATGCATGTTTGATAAAAGTAGTCAGATATTGGCAAAAAACAACAGCCATGAATTTCTACTATCTATTTAACAACTGTTTGTTTCACATGGCTGTGGAAAGAGGATTTGTAAATAATTGATTATTTGCTAAAATATTTTGCAAGATCAGAAATATACCATCTGTCAACTTTTATTTTTTTAATACAAACGTTTTTATTAGGTTTTAAGAACAGACAAAACCAAAGTCAAAACCAAAGTATGACATAATAGAAAAGTACAATTACATAATACCCCATACAGGTGTGAGTGGAAACAAACGAAAAGGAAAAACAAAAAGGTCACCTTTTTGGTCCATGGTAATAACTACACTTCAGTCCGTGGTGGGTTTAGAATTGCCACTTGATCCTATGCATTTCCTGCTGGGCCTGCCGTTTGCTAGGATCTCCAAACCGGCGAATAGACTGATTTCTTTCCTCTTGTTGGCAGCTAAGAGGGCTATTCCATTATGTTGTTTGCAGCACTCCCCTCCTGATAAATCCCTTTTTCTGAAGCTGGTTGCGGAGATTCGGGAGAGGGAGTCCTTGACGGCAAGGGTTCATGACGAGCTTACTAAGTTTAATGCTGTCTGGGACGATTGGGATTCTCATGCCTTGAACTCTACCTGATCTCATTGGTTCTTCTCAGATGTATGATCTATGCAACTGTTGTCTTGATAATTACCCAATGTTTTGCAGTTCTGTGCTACTTGAACACTTATTTCTGTAGTTGAATTGTTTTATACCTCATTGTTTATTATGGGGGCACCACTCCCTTTTCTGATTGTTCAATGACATTGCTTTGTTTCTGTAATGTGATTATCTTTTGTGCAAATAAAAATATAATTAAAAAAAAAAGTCTAGTATGACGGCATCACAGATATCAAAAATAAAAGAAACCAGCAAGGTATCCAATATAACAAGCATGAAACAAAATAATCGCAGAGGTCAGAGAGTAAATCAGTGCAAAATCCTAACTGTAGAGAAAGGAGTGTGCACGTACAGTGCAACTACTATACCATAGGATTGTATACTCTGCAAAGATTAATATACCATCTGAAATAGGTATACTTCGGTTAACAAACAATAACAGTAATATCTATACATTCCTGAGAAATGAGGTAAAACCGTATGGTTGAAACATCTAGGTAGGCCACCGAGAGCTGAGTCCGGCCAAGAAAAAAAAAAACTGAGAACCTTATCAGCCCGCAGACCAATTCTCCCATTTTTTATGAAAAACATGCATAGTATCATACAGAGTGTGATATACCCTTTCCATACTTCTGATTGCCTCCATTCTCGATAGTACCTGAGTCCAAGGGACCGTCTCCGATCGCCAGTTAAGGGCTATAGTCCACAGCACCGAGCAACAGAGCGCGTGGGCCAATCTCTGGGTGGGTGTAGGAGCACCTGGGATCTTCGCAAATAATAAGCACATTTGGGGGGTAAGAGAGAGTCTCGAATCAAGCATTCGAAAAATCACATCCGAGACCCTGCCCCACACCACAGACAACCGACCACACTCCCAAAAGGTATGGAGCACTGTACCTGTCGCGTCACAGCCATGAAAACAGCGATCTATGAACCCTGTCATGGGTAAAATACCACCTGGTGTGTAGCTTCACTACCGTATCCTTTATTGACATAGATTTAGAACATTTATGCATATTCTGAAGCATAGACGACCACGTCTCAACGGACATCTCCACCCCGAGGTCAGCCTCCCATGCGAGCATGGCCCGAGACCTGTCCGGCAGGTGCAAGCCATTGAGGTAGCCATATAGGCTCAAGATCACCCCCTTATCCCTAGAGGAACTGCGGCATAACAACTTAAAAAGGGAGGATTCAAGACGGCCAGTCAAAGGGCCCAACTTTTATTTTTTTTAACATCTGAATCTAAAAAAAATCGAAAAAAAGGGGATGTGGCCTGACTGCAGAGTGTAATGGCTGCTTGACTCCCCTCCTCTGTCCTGAATTGAGACTTACAGTGGCTTTATTGCAGAGAGAATAACCACAATACACTCCCACTACATCCCATGGATAACTCGGACCCCAGAAGAAATTCAAGCCTCCTGTCCCACGCAGACTGAATAAATTCTTCTCCTGGATGGCCATGGAGACCCAAGATGATGCCAATCCTGAGGGCACAGCATGATCACAGCTCCCTCTCATGCTTAATGACTCTCTGGAACAGGCAGAGATAGAACCTACAGCTGCGGGAGACCAGTCCTGCCTCTATCCTCACCCTGCTGACAGGCACAAGAGAGCTGCTGATTCACCTGCCCATTCTCCTCTCAAATCCCCTGTAAGTAAAAGGCACATGGGGGATGATGTTTCTGCAGCCTGTCTGGAGGGGGCTGATTTGGGATCCCCTGCCTCTATACCAGCTTCCAGTAATCCAGTGTCTGAGCACTTTCAAAATCTATGCTCCTGACCCTTTATAAGGACATTCTGTCAAGATTTCGTTCCTCCATTTCACATGTCCACAATAGTATAGACTACGTGGAAGAACATGCTGATCACCTTGAGAAGCAAATGGAGGATTATACCACCGCCTATAATGAATTGGTTGATGCCCACAGTAGCCACACAGAGGAGCACCAATACCTAAAAGCCAAAATTGTAGACCCTGAAGATCATTCCAGACAGATCATTAAATTCAGTGGCATCCTTGAATTTATCAAAAATAAGGATATGGTTCCATATCTCCAACAGCTCTTCCTCAAACTTACTACATCTCTCTCCATCTGGTCTCCTAATAGATAAGGCACATATAATCTAACAGCCTAAGCACCTATCTGCATCCATACCAAGAGACGTGCTCATTTGTAATAATTTTTTTCACATTAAGGATCAGTTAATGAAAGCCACCAGAACTGTGCACACCCTTCCTGATCCCTACTTGAAGGTCTCTTTATTCGAAGACCATCTCTGCAACTACCGCACAAGTGCAAAAACAATCCTCTGCAATTACCAAATTTAAAACCTCCTCTACCAATGGGGGTACCCTACCAATTTTCAGGTAACCCATCAGAACCAGATAGTACCAATGTATACACCCAAGGAGAGTTATAAACTGCCTTAAAATCGGGGTATCCCTGTAGCCCTACCTAGGTGCCCTTATGTGGGCCAAGCTCCTCCAAAAATTACTGGGTCCTGGTCCTTGGTTGGTAACACCTTGCAAGCATACCTATAGAAAATATCAGGTGCCCACTCTCATTCACTTTAGCTACTTTATCTCCTGAATGGGCAGCCACCATGTTACTCCACATCCCTGTTTACTGGTGTGCTATGCATACTATGCTGTTAACTGTTGTTATATTCATTATACAAGGTTTTGTTGCTTCAACGTTTGCAATTTGTTCTGTTGTATCTTGTTTCATCCTATATATACATGTAAACCCAAAACGATTATAAGTGAATGGCTTGAATATAGTCTCTTTATGGGTGTATCACGCTATTTCTACACTAGAAAATATGGCACCTGAAACTGTTGCATGTAATGTCAAGGGTTCAACAGCCCATTTAAATGCAGACTTATGTGGAAGGAGGTGTTTTCCTAAAAGGCGGACATTTTATGTATACAAGAGACACGCCTCACCATAGAGAAAGGCCTAATCTGTCATCATAATTCCTACCCCCATTGCTTCTTTGCTTCTACTGACTCCAAAAGAGAGAGCAATGATGATAGCTATCCACAGATCAATCTCCTTCGAACTACATAGTTTTAATCTAGATTCCTAAGGCTGTTTTCCCAACCTTATTTAGCAATCACCCTCAGGTGCTATTTAATATATATGAGCATCATTAACAATTTTTTTAATTTTCTTACAAAACAACTTTGTCCCTATCCAAAACACCAAGTTATAATATGTGGGCATTTTATTACAGTCATAGAGCACTAACAAAAGTAGAAGACGATCCACAGAACTTTCCTGTTATGTACAACTTGAAAATAGAGAAGTTTACATGCCTCGGAAAGAGACCACATTCTATTCCTCCATACAAAAATCATACTCCAGGCTTGATCTCTTCCTGGTCAATAAACATATTTTTTCAAGCTATTATATCTGCACAGATCAGATCAATCACTTGGTCTGACCATGCTCCACTTTTTTTGGAACTTTACACTACCCCACATAAGAGCTCACAATCGATCTGGAGATTAAACTCCTCCCATATTTTCCATCCATCTTACCTGGAAAAGAACAAATCTGAGATTCAACACACTGATACTGCCTTCATCAGAGGAATTTTGATCACATTTGGTGCACAGGAGAACAAATTCTCATACGCAAGCTACCTTTAAACTAATAGAAGACATTAGAGCTCACAAATCCAATCCCAATCCCCAAGATGAGGCAGGGATGTGTAAACTGAGAAACCCAGGGTAAAAAACTGGGCGCTGTCTTATCAAGACAATACAAATGCAAAATGGCACAGTCTAAAATGTTATATTTGCTAGACACCAAAGGCAATTAACTCCTTAACCCTGCACAAGGCCCATAGCCCCAGGCCAAGATGGGTTTAGTGATAAATATTACAATTATTTTTATGACCCTTTGTCACCCCATCTCCAAAAAACCTTTACCAGTTTTGCTACCACTGGCAAGATCCCAAATCTTGTCTGCAAAGATCAAGTGGGTTTTTTAGCAGGGCATCGGGCCTCCAATGGGACAAGACACTTTGTGGATCTAATCCAATGATCTGAGTGTCATAGAGGGCCTTCTCTGCTCTTATCTCTTGATGCAGAGATATAAAATTTAGATTCAGCAGTTTCATCCTTTCTGCGATCCTAAGTCTGTATACCCTTCCTAGTGCTAGGGTCTGGACTTCAGGTCTTCTATCCAACGCTTTCAACATCACTAACTACACAGCAGGGCTTCCCCCTTTCCCCTAATATTTTTGCCCTTATCATGGAACCCCTGGCAGCATGAAAAACTACATAGCAAATGTCAGGATATGCAAGGTGTCCGGGTGTGTTGCCCTATATAAAAGGTTTCTTCTACCCCACATACTCTATTTTGTAAGGACTCTACCCCTTCCATTGCTACCAGTGCATTTAAGAAAATTACAATCTATGTTGATCTCCTTTATCTGGAATAAAAGGCATCCCTGTACTATTACCTTACTTCTATGAATCCCCATTACATGGGCAGGGTATTTCAGTCTATATAGAGCGGTGGTTTTACAACAGACAAAACATCAGTGGTTTTCCTCCAACCCACCTTCCTGGCTCCAGATAGAAAGATCTTCTTTCCAGTTCTCACATTTGAGACCCACTCTCTGCAATGGTACTCCACTACAAGCCACCCCACTCTTATTTTAGCACAGTTGTAGCTACTATACATAATTGGCTCTCGGTAGCACAACCAGCCACAGGCACTACCACCCGGGTACTTTGACTCCTCCCTCTTAAATCAATAGAGCTGTTATATCCAGACCTCATATTTCATTCTTGGACTCCAAGGATCCACCTAATTGGAGACCTCTACAATATTTCCCACCTTATTTCTTTCCAAGAGCTGCAACACAGCTTCAACCTCGACCCCAATGACTTTTACAAATATTTACGCATCAGATCAACCAATCCATCAAGTGCAATTATAACAACCTTCCTAGATATCTGTACAGCCTAATCTATGTTCTGAACTATTGTACCTGAAGTGACACATTACCTCTCCTTTCAAATGGCAGGATACACAGCAAGACAGTTGTCTCTCGGGGAACTCCAGATGTACTTGGGAAACAGTGCACACAGGAAACAGGAGTAGAAGCCAGGCAAAACAGGGTCAAACATGGATGATCAGTCATGAGGCAAAAGCAGGTAGCAGAAACAGGAACTTGGCCAAGGTCACAACAGGAAGGCAGGCAGGTAGTAGCAGCATCTGTAATGTAAGCCGGAATCATTCACAGGAAGGCAAGCAGGTAGTAATAGCAAAGTCCGTAAAGGAAGCCGGGGTCCTACACAGGTGCTAAAACAGGAGCAAGGTTGGTAGAGCAAGCCAGGGGGTCAACCCCAGGAGAAGAGATCAGACAGGTCTGGAACAAGCAGGGTCACAACAGGAAATCCAAGGAATACACACAGAGGCTCAGGAACACAGGGAGGCTGATGACAGAAGCAGTCTTTTATAGGCCAGCAAGTGGCCACATCTGTCACGTTATGCGCATACTATTGCTCATGCGCACAGGAGTGCTCCAAATGCACCTATCTCTAGTACAACAATTTCCCTTACAAAGGGTTAACTGTGGGGGGATCAGGGGGTTACACTTTATTAGGGAATATGTGGTGGGAACATTTTTTGGGATTGGAGTTAACGATATCTAGCGTCACCAGTGACCCTAATACAGATCAGAAAAAAATGTATACACTATACTAATAATACTGAGACAGGGCAGTGAAAGGGTTAACTGGGGGGTAATCGGGGGGGGTTAAACTTTATTGTCGAATATGTGGCAGTCAAAGTGACTCTATTTGGGATTGTCTAGCGTCTCCAGTGACACTAATACGAGGATCAGTAAAAAGTCTGTAAACTGTACCTAATGACACTGTGACAGGGGAGTGAAAGTATGACCTGGGGGGATCAAGGAGTTAATTATGACTATGTTCTGCTTTTACTCACTGTGTGATGTGATCTCCTTTCATGCTGGAAATGAAAAGGGCTCCAGGAGAGAAGATTACATAATTTCCTGTGCCTGTGTTTTGTAAACACAGGCACTTGCTGATCTGTGATTTGTCAGAACTGATCAGCAGGTCCAGTCCAAATATAATTGGCCCGGACCCAAAGACTGGTCGGTGCTGGATCGAATAACAGCAACAACGGGCTCCCTACCTGGGAGCATAGATCACATACTAGGTATGTGATACTGCTCAGCAGAGCCGTCTTGCCGCCGTATATGTAAGTTATAGGGTCAGCAGCGGTTAAAGTGAAATATAAGGAGCAAAAGATCTCCTTCATTATGTCTCTGCATGAGGTTTCTGGAGAAATAGGTAAATGTACTGAATTCTAAGTTCTAAAACAATTTGGACAGGTTGTGTCCGGGACAGGAGTCCCACTGGCAAAAGGGGTAGATGCACTGGTAACACCTTGGGAGGAAGTTCTCCCTAATCTATGCCTTCCCCCTGATTTAACTACTGCCGCGTAATTTGCGAAGGATCCGGAAGGTGGTAATACTGATAAAAGTGTTAGCTAGTGTAGCCCAGGAGGGCTTTGTACACTGACTGAATCTTGCAGTGGACACTCCTTGGACACTTCCGGTCCGGCCAGACCTATGGTCTTGGGTCCTGTTATCTCTGAACGTTAAGCGACAGGAAGCCGGCTTTAGGAAGCTTCCATTACAGGACTTGGAAATCTTACATGACTGGGGTGAAGCCGGGAAGCGGCGCCTTCAGAAATGTGAGTGGAAGAGTTTTTCCTTTCTGCAACTGGGAGGAGAAATGAAATTGACCTTGAGTACTATTAGGGTCATATTTAATCTCTATCCATATTTTTTAAGAGACCATTGTTTCTTACTCCTTGATTCGTACATCATGCAGGGTGTAATGGAGACAGATCCATCTGTCAGGCTGCCTTTGTGCCCTTGGGACTTGAGCGTTGTCTTGGCTATCCTTGCAGAAGCCACCTTTTGAACCAATTCAAGAAACCTTGTTAGTCCTTTAACACAGAAGGTGGCTTCTTTGGTTACTATCACTTTGGCACGAATAGTGTCAGAGTTGGCGGCTCTTTCATGTGAGGAGTAGTGATGTCGCGAACATAAAATTTAATGTTCGGGAACGGCGACGCGAACATCGGCAAATGTTCGCGAACCGGCGAACATTGCGAACCGCCATAGACTTCAATAGGCAGGCGAATTTTAAAACCCACAGGGACTCTTTCTGGCCACAATAGTGATGGAAAAGTTGTTTCAAGGGGACTAACGCCTGGACTGTGGCATGCCGGAGGGGGATCCATGGCAAAACTCCCATGGAAAATTACGTAGTTGACGCAGAGTCAGGTTTTAATCCATAAAGGGCATAAATCACCTAACATTCCTAAATTGTTTGGAATAACGTGCTTTAAAACATCCAGTGTGTGTATACGATCAGGTATGATGTTGTATCGATCAGGTAGTGTAAGAGTTACGCCCGCTTCACAGTGACAGACCAAACTCCCCGTTTAATGCACCGCAAACATCCGCAAACAGACCACAACCGACCAAAATGGGACAGGAACTGGGCTTTAAGGGTTAGAGTTAGGGTTAGGTTTAGTGTTAGCGGAAAGGTTTAGGGTTATGGTGAGATACTTAGGGTTAGAGTTAGTAACCCTACCCCTACGCCTCTAACCCTAACTCTCTAACCCTAAGCACTAAAAATAACCCTAACCCTAGCCCTAACCCTAACCCTAGCCCTAACCCTAGCCCTAACCCTAATTCTAATTTTTTTCTGGTTCTGGACATGCTACAGAGCTGAAACTTCACAGGTACACTTTTTAGACCCCCCAGACAATAAATCCAAAGATTTTTTTTATTTTTTTTAATGTTTCCAATAATTGGCTCTCTATCAAAAATGACAATTTTTAAGAACTTTTTTGTGTGATTTAGTGTCTGGGGGGTCTAAAACGTGTACCTGTGAAGTTTCAGCTCCGTAGCATGTCCAGAACCAGAAAAAAAGATCATTTTTCAGTAGAGCAGGGATGGTGGGAACCTTCCTTTTACACCTATATGATCTTTTTTTTCTGGTTCTGGGCATGCTACAGAGCTGAAACTTCACAGGTACACTTTTTAGACCCCCCCCCCCCGACACTAATCCCAAAAAAGTCATGCCTGCCTCCAAAAATGCCTGATAAATATATAGAAAAAAAATACTCAAATACCAGCCCTAAAAAGGGCTTTTGGGGACAATATATATATATATATATATATATATATATATATATATATAAAAATTACACAAATACCAGCCCTAAAAAGGGCTTTTTGGGGACAATAGATATATATATATATATATATATATATATATATATATATATATATATATATATATATATCAAAAAAAAAAAAACTAAAATACCAACCCTAAGAAGGGCTTTTTCGGGTGCTGTCCTTACAGCAGGAGTGTACCAAGAACACTGACTAACAAGACCGGGAACACTGACTAACAACTGTAGGGCTTTTTGGGGTGCTGTCCTTACAGCAGGAGTGTACCAAGAACACTGACTAACAAGACCGGGAACACTGACTAACAACTGTCCCTAGCTATTAACAGCAGCAGCACTTTCCCTGCTCTCACTAACACACTGCTTCAGAAATGATCTAAGATGGATGCTGCCCTTGTTTATTTATAGGAGGTGGGAGGGTGTGGGAGGGAGGTATGCTGATTGGTTGGAATGTGTCTGCTGACTGTGAGGTTCAGGTTTAAAGTTTGCCTCAATGATGATGTATAGGAGGCAGACCGAACATCGCATATGTTTGCCCACGGAGGCGAACGCGAACATGCGAAGTTCGCCGGGAACTGTTCGCCGGCGAACAGTTCGGGACATCTCTAGTGAGGAGCTGTCCTTGGCCTTGCATTAAAGGTGATGTTGCATTCTCCTCTAGCTTTCTTGCCTAGAGTGGTTTCTAGTTTTCACTTGAGTCAGGACAGTGTCTTGCCTATCTTTTTTCCTAATCCACAGCTGGCAGGGGAAAGATCGCAGCATATTCTGGATGTAGTTTGGACAGTCAGGATTTACTTGAATTGTTGGTGCCAGAATGGCCCAGGAAAGTCAGGATTTACTTGGTTTGTGCTGCCAGAATGGCCCAGGAAAGGCAGGCAGCACTCAGGTCAACTATTTCTCATTGGATTGGTCAGTTAATCATTCAAACCTGTGGTTTGAAAAGGCAAAGTCACACCCTTTCTTGGGAGAGTGCACTCTACTAAGAATGTGGTGGCATCTTGGGTTATCTCACTCACTAACCTCACTGGAACAAGATTCACCACTTTATATGGACAATCTATTTTGGATTAAGCACGGAGCACTTTATTACAGAACATGAGCACATTTTTTGATATATACAGTATGTCGTTAGCACTCAGTATTTATTTATTTCACTTCACATTTTGGCATTATATGACCTCTAGGAGTTGTAATAATTATTTTTGTATGGTAATAATGTATTTGTTGACATAGTATATTAAGACTGGTATATAGGGCAGCACTGTAGTTCTTTGGATTCATCTTAGGCTATCTGCCATCAGGCGTTAATGGCTCAGGTTTGCAAAGCCGCTACATGGTCTCTGGTTCAAACATTCACAGGGTTTTACCAGGTGGATGTCAGAGACATGGAGGCTACTGCCTTTAGTTGCAGGGGATTGCAAATGGTAGAGTAGATCCTTTGGGATTGATAGTGGTGTTTTTTGTTGCGTCTCCCACCCCTCAGGTTTTATTGCTGTGGGACATGCCACATAGTTATGATTACAACCTGCTCTATGTCCCTTGATGTACGATAAAGAAAATTCGATTTTTTCTTCATACTTATCTGTAAAATCAATTTCTTGGAGTACATCATGGGACACCGAGGCCCCTCCCCTCTTTCTAAGAAATGCTACAAACTGAAGCACTTCCTGTATAGGAGGGGTTATATAGGGGAGGAGTTCCTGTTTGATTGCTCTGCCAGTGTCCATTCACCTATAGGTTGCATATAACCAACAAAGTTATGATTATAATCTGCTCTATGTCCCGTGATATACTCCAAGAAATGGATTTAACAGGTAAGTATGTCGAAAAAAATAAAAATTTTTAATGTGTCACTACTTCCTATTTACTAAGTATTTAAACTCACAAGTAACATAGAATATATCTTATGTATACATAAACAGAAATAATTCACCTTTAGAAATTTTCCCATGAAGCATTACTTGAAGTACAACTACCTCCACCTAATGGAATACATTTTTTTTTTATAAAAATAGTATTTGAGGATCACACAGGGTATCAAATAAGAAGATAGAGTCACTACGTACAGGTTTTAAAGCCAGTATATAAGTAAACAGAAAGAATTTCACCTACGGCGCAGAAGCTACAATGTATTCAGATAAGAATAAATAGCTAGACAACACATAATGTGCTCAATAAAAGCCACAGATCTGTATCACAACAATCTCCAGACTGGTATCACCATACATTATTGCTCCAATTTGCAGAAGAGGGTTGCTTGCTGCTTTAACCATGGAGCAATCTTTAAATTACAGTTATTATTGCAAAGCCTCCACTCTCTCATATATTTAATTATGATTCAGCCCTGGCTAAGAGCTAGCAAATTGTGAGAATTTTTATCCTGGAGTCTTTCACCAGCATCCCAGATTTTGACATGAATAATAAAGTTTGCTGTATAGGGTATGAAAGAATGGGAAAGAAAACAAGACATGCCGATGGAATGTTTCCTTGAGACAATAAACTTTTGATCTTGCTGGGTAATTCTGCAATATAAGGAGGAGAACATATTAGGTGTATAAAATAGACTGATATAAAAGGCCATCTTTTGAAAAACCCACAAATTACTTGCATGGTGAACAGAACCAAGGTCAGATATTGAAAGCATTTCTTTCTCCGCTCAAATAAAATGACTTCTTTTCATGTGTCCATTTATTTTTATAGAACTGATTTTTTTTCTAGGCACTTTTCCTCTGGTAAAATTTCAGTTTTACTAGGAATAGTTGCAGCTTGTTTAGCTGTAAATCTTTTTTATATGTTTAATGTTTTCTTAGTCTATTACCAGAAGACAAACAATGCAAATAGTAAAAAGTTTTCAGTGAACCCAAAAGCATTATCAATTCTGCTGCAACCTTTTTTTAGGAGTCATGATTTAGACTAATAAATCTAAGTTGATGTATTTCCACCCTTTTATGTGTCAGATTGATGTGATGTTAAAAATAGAGTTAAAGATGTGCAATGTTATTTAGGCATTATGTAAGGATTTGCTTAACCCTTTTTATTTCAGTGGTCTTGCTCCTATTTTAAAACTATAGGAGTTATAGAGAGACTTTAGTAGAATTTCAGGATAACGCTAACTAATCGTAAACATATTTCCTCCTAACACCTATTCTGGCTAAGCTTTGTAAAAAAAAGATACATATACTCACGTTTTTCCATGCATCTTCGCCCAGGTTCCCTGTTCTCAGCCAGCAGTGGCTTCAGGGGCGAGGAGGGAATGCCTAAAATGGATGGGCCCTCGATGCCTTGGGGTGAAGTCACTGCTCTAGGCTTTACCAGTCATTGTCAAGAGCTATCTCCTCTCCACTGCAGCCTGAAATTGGCTGACACAGGGAAGATTACATGACCGGACCAGAACGGCATGAAAATAGGTAAGCATAAACTCCTCTCTTAGGGCAGTTCACACTAGAAAAACGCAATCCAGGTGCATTTCTACGTGAGCATTTTTGATGCATTCTGTTGTGTTTCTTTCCCTTTGTTTTTTGTTTTTTTATCTTAAGGCTCAGTTCACCCATTCTATTTCCAGTGTAACCAAGTAGTGGGTTTTTGATCTGACTTTAGTGCCACTTTGCTCACAGATGTCACCTCAGAATTACATAAGAAACATTTCTGGGAGACTTTGATAAGCTGTTTTTTTTAACCCTCACCTCTCCTCCCAGGTCATCTTTGCTACCTAAAAATTCTCCTTCCCAAGCACATTCCATTCACTCCTGAGTGTATCAGAAAAACATATTCCTGCTAAATTTTTTTGCATGTTTTTTTCACGTGTAAACATACGTTGTACAAAGGGCAGCTCACTCAATTCAAAGGGCTGCCCTATGCTTGAGAAACACTCCAAAGTAGCTTAAGAACCTTTTCGGTCGTGGAACGTTGTGTGTTTTTTCAGTGTACTTGTATCGCATTTTGTTGTGCAAATAAATGTGGCAGAACACGCAAATGATCTTGTGTCACCATAATGGCATGCTTACAGTAGTTAGGGTGTCAATAACTATTAGGCTGCATTCCCACCTGCACATTTCCAAAAGAGCGGAAACCTGCACAAAAAAGGCACACTTTGCTGTGCACTTTGGTAATGCATTGCAAATGTGCATCACACTTGCGTCGTCATAATGGCATTTTAACCCCCAATTGGGGTTCCATTAACATTAGGCTGCATTTACAGCTGCATGCTTCTGAACATGCACAGAAAAGGTGTGCTTTGCCATGCAAATCTGAATCGCATTTGTATCGCCATAATTGCAACTCGAGGCAATGCATGTGTAGCACCCTCCTAGGTAGGTGCTAGAGAGAAAGTATAGTTTTGGATCTTTTCTGCTTACCAGAAGGATTGCCAGGTAAATCTATATTGTTCTCTGCCTACCAGAAAGCAGGATCTGCTAGTGAGGTCTGCTCATTGTGCTCAGGTGCAGCTCAGTTTGTCTGAAGTGTTTCACACTTGTCCAATAGGGAGGCATATTGGACAGTAGGAGGAAACCTGGCAAATGTGTACACAGGCATTTAGTACAGCCCTGGTGATTGGCAGAGGAAAGTGCCTTAGTGCATGATGGGATACTGTATAAATGCCAAGGGGACATGTGCTCGGGGTCTTTCAGCTGGAGAGTGGAGTCCCAGGGGGCAGCTGCCTCCTCCTCTGTAGAGGTTGCCATGCAGCTTCAGATGGTCGGCTTGAGGGCCTAAAGAGTAGAGAGGAACTGAAGTCGGAGGTCCTGCAGAGCTGACTGGAAGGGAGACACTGGAAAAGATCTGATTATGCATAAAGTGAGTACAGATCTGTGTCAAGGGGCCTGTCCTGAGGGGGACCATCCCTACAGCTAGAAGAGTCAATGGACGGGTGTCAGTAAAGGGAATGCTAGAGAGTGTCCTAGAGATAATATAGTTCATTAAGTCTGTTGCTGGAGAGAGAGCAAGGAGACTTAACCCTTTCCATACCTGTGGCAGTGAGGTTAAAGTAGTGTGACTGCTTCCACAAGTATCCTGGTGAGGCCAAGTGAGAGTTGTCCATATCAACTGTAAATAGCTCAAGTTGGAGTATTCCACTATTCCCCCATCCAAGTTCCACAATAAATACCAAAAATCTCAACCCCTGGATTGTTTATTGCGTAACGAACCATTGAGTGTAAGGATGAATGTGTGAACTGTCCCTAAGTGACTGTCTGCAGGTAATCAGAGGAGGCCCAAGAAGTCATCACACAGCAAGTCCTACGGGGACAGTGCTACACGTGTTTCTAGCATGCGTATAAAAAGATGCTAACCATGCCATAAATGCACCAGAAAAACACATCAACCACAGCCTGCATTGGTATGATTCTAGGTTAATGCTGATGCAATGTCTGTAAGTTAAAATAAAAGTCTATGAGGCTGAAATCGCAGGGCACCATTGAAAATAATGTGATTTCCCTTATTATGCAACTCTGTGAGACTCAAGTCGCATTAGTAGTCGCACTAGTGTGAAGGTGGCTAATAAGTGACATGTGCATTCCGGTGTATTTTTGATGCTATTACGTGTGTCCTAGTGCATTCATGATGCTTTTTGCCACGTTCCAATGCAGTTCCATGCAGAAAAAATGCAGCATGTTCCTACTTTCATTGACTGTACTGGAATGTACTGTAAAGGTGAGAACTTTGCCATTGGATATCATGTAATTTACTGTCCATGCATTTTTTAAGCAGAAATAAAACTGGACTGCATGTGATGTGAACCAGCCCTTACACAGGTTAGTCAGCAAAGTTGCAAATTCCCATCACACATGTACTGGAACATGTCCTTGAAGATACGACCGCTAACGCGTTTCGGGAGTCAAGCTCCCTTCCTCAGAACCGCGTTAGCAGTCGTATCTTCAAGGACATGTTCCAGTACATGTGTGACGGGAATTTGTAACACGATTTTATTTCTTCATGTCTGTGAGTATGCATTTGGCATTTTATTAAAATTTTAAACAGTGACCACGGGTAATGCACTAGGTGTTTGCGCCTCCTTTTCTTTTCTTTTATGCACTGTTTTGGAGTTCCCTGCCTGAGGAGAGCAGCACGCCAGTCTTCCCCTTTGGAGTGAGCGCTTGGCTGAATTGTTTGTTTGGAGTAGTCAGCAAAGTTGTTAGGAGGGAGTATTTTTAAGGTTAGACATTTACATGTGGGTTTGTTTGCTTTTTCCACACTTGAAGGACAGTTTGAAGGTTTAAAGAAGATCCTCTGTACGCAAACTGATAGCCAGACACAGGATTTCTTCTAGGGTCCCATCAGTGACACAATGGATTGCCCAGGTTAATAGTACCTTAATTCGAGAAAAGTTGACCTACCA
Organism: Pelophylax lessonae; assembly: GCF_965119305.1. NCBI lineage: Eukaryota > Metazoa > Chordata > Amphibia > Anura > Ranidae > Pelophylax > Pelophylax lessonae. Next base: position 120,642,537 of record NC_138773.1, on the reverse strand, counting down.
ACATAGAAAAGCGCTGAAAAAGTTTTATTCAATCTGGCAGCCTTGGCTGGATGATCCGGCCTTGGCTCCTCCGCAACTGGTTATGCAGAGGTTGTTTGAAGCATAAATGTACGTGACTATATGATGGCTGGTAACTGTCCTTGGTGAAGCTCCCCTTCTCTTTCCTTCCCTCTCCCTCCCCCCCTCCCCCTTCCGTCCCTGCCCCTTTCTCCTCTCCCCCTGTTGTCTCTTTCCCCGTTCTCTCCCCCCTCTTTGTACCCTGGCTTTTAACTTACTCCTGTTCTCAGGTTTACCACTTAGCTCCTTGCTGTTGTACTGATGCGATGTTTTGGACTAGGATGTACTGTTTTATGCTCTGTGGTAATTTTGCATTCACTGTGCCACTATTTGACAATTTTTGCCTTGTTCTTTATCTCTCGAATGTGTTGCAATCAATACCGTTTGTACTTTGTATGCACCTTTTTTTTTTCTTAAATAAAAGCTATTTTTCTTGAAAAAAAAAAAAAAAAGAAGATCCTCTGTGGTGTTGTTTTTATGGATTTACCTTGAACTTCCATTATTGGTGTTGGATGTTCTCTTTTTTGCAAGAACTTTATAACAAGAATTTTATGAAATTTGAGTTTTTCTCACTTTTCACATTATTTCAGTAATGTTATTTTCACTGTTATATTAATCATTTGTAATGGTGTTTCATATTACCTGAATTGAATTTAGCGAGGTATGTTATTGTGATTATTGTAAGAAAAGATGCAGGGGCCGTTCCGAACAGTTCTACAGTATATGGGCCACTTGGATTCATTATGCATCCACCTCAGACACTGTGCCAATGCCCCGATGAGCTCCTGCCACGCCTTCTATCCCCGTTCCTGGGGGCCCTAGTCTTGCCCCAGGCAGTGCCTTATAGTCTTTGAGGAATGACTTACCTTTGTGTCACACTACATCTTCCTATACTAGTTTGTGTCTTAGACCCCTGTGAGAAGGAATTTTGCTGTTTTACTGTTACTGCTAGCACTGATCTAGGATGTTCTACTGTCTGTCTGTGTCTTCTTAGTGCCTTTTTATACCCACCCTCTTTTCTCTTTTCTTCCTTGTCCATCTTTCTTATATCCCCTCTCTTACCCCTTTTTCTCTCCCTCCCCTTCTTTTTCCCCCTTCTTTGGTTTCTCTCCCCTCCCGCCCTTTCAAGTTCTTGTGTCGTGCCTTCTTGTATGGCTGGATCACTTATTGTTGAAGCATCAGGATGTGCCTAGGCAGCCGGCTCCCATAGGGGGCCACTGTACACCTTCTGTACGCTATCTACATTCGTTCATGCTAGATGGCCTCCTTCTGAAACATATTTGTTTTGTTATGACAATGCCTGCTGCCTTGTAAGCCTTTGGGGGTGGGTCTTCACCCTGTCTCCTATGTCCAGCCTACTTATCTTATCTGATTGAGTTTTATGTTTTTCCATTTACTGTATCTTTTGTTATTTGCTTATGTAAACAATAAAAATAAAGATTATTTAAAAAAAAAAATAAGAAAAGGTGCAGCGCTAAAAGCTTAATAGTTAAATCAGTCCAAATGATGTTTGTGAAGAGATCAGATGATCAGGCAGGTAAGTGACACCACCACCAGCAAACCACCAACCACACTGCCTCTTACCATCCGACTGATTATATTAATGTAATATATTTAATTAATTATATTAATTATATAATTAATTGCATTAATGTATCCCACAGCGGACTCAACCAGTCTCCTTATACCCATCCGATACTCCAATGGTGAAGATAGTATCATCAAGTAGTCAAAATCCAGGGTAGGATACTCAAAAGAAGCCCCAGAGATAAAGGAAAAACTCATAGAGTAGTATGTTCCAATCATACAAATGTTATTGATAAAACAAGATGACACACTCACATTTTGCAGAGCAGCATCAGCGCGTGTATAGATCTGGTTTGCTAACCGAAAAGATGGCCGCTGCATCCTAAGCGCAATGATGTCACATGTCCTGATCCCACCCAATGCGTTTCGTCAGCGATGACGTAATCAGGGGCGTGGTCAGGTTGCGGCATCACGCTAGTTATATACAGAAGTGGAACGAGCGGCTCAATCAGCTGAGGGACGCAACATCCAGCGGACACGGCAAGCATCCAGATTAGAAGAAAACATAAATTCTCCGCCTCAGCACATAAATTAATGGGCTTACAAACCAAACTATAGCACAGGAAAAACAAAACAATTCCCGTCTTCACCGGACATAATTCCGATTGTACTGAAACAATATTAATCAATTGACCCAATTATTTTAACGCAAATAGAAGGATTGGTACATATCATACAGTGCCATCTTGTGGCCGAAAACCGGAGATACACAAACTTTTATAGCTAATAATTATTGGGATTATTGTTGGTGGCTCCGTTAGAGAGTTTTTTTCACTTCCTGTCTAATAAAACAGTTATCTCCAGGACAGGAAGTAAAGGAAAATCTCTCTTACAGCAAAACGGGCAGATGTAAAAATGCTTTTCCTAAATGTACATAGTGAGATGCTAAAACCTTTGTCAATTTTTTTTTTATCTGTTTACTTGTAGATTTTCCCTCACTTCCTGTCTAGTAAAAGGTTGTTTTTAGAACAAAAAGTAAGGGGAAATTTCTCTAATAAAGTCTTGGATAGCAGTAAAACCTGGCAGGGATTCTAACCTTTCCTCATTCTATCCAAAACTGTAAAAAAAGATTTAGGTTTTGATACACTTTAAATGGAAAATTATTTTTAGTAAGCACAGTAAGTTGAAAATACTACTTATCTTACAACTAATTTAAACATAATTTACTATGTGTTCATACAGTACTTTTTTAAGTGAAGTCATTATTAGCAGGTGTGAAGAAGAAAATCTGGAATCATGTATACCAGGAGGAAAGAGGAAAATAAAAATTGTGAGATGGCAAATGTAGGAACTGATGGCAGATTCCCAGCTAATTAAACCAGCACTAACACCCTCATTCTGCCAGCTGCAGATAAAACATAAGTTGAAATAAACCGATCAAGGCTAATAAACTTTGATGGCGTGTTCAAATGGATAACCCTTTGATAGTATGTTCAAATGATGCCTCTGCAAGTGATGCAGGCAAACAGTGAGCAAAAACAATATGTATGGAAATGCATGGAAGAAAATACTTTTCCCTGGGTTTTGAAATCGAAATGAAACATGAAATGAAATGCTGTATCTAATAAAATGAATACATTTATGGTAATAACTGATTATGAAAGGAAAACATTGAGCTTAGCTTTGTGTGAGATGTACCATTTTATAAGAAAGGATTAAAAAAAAATCTTTCATCAAATTAACAAAACATTTTTTTTTTAAGAAATGTCTATTGGCTTAACATATTTACCATTCACGCAGATTGTGACAGCTAATCACTGGCAACATTACACCATCTTTTAAAACATTTCCAAGCTACTGTTGCCTTTAAGCACAGGTCTTTTCCTGTGTGTCATCAAGTTTGAACAGTGTGAGCTTTCCTTCAGGTCCTGGAAAAGAGCCAGTGGTCATGTTTTACTTTGGCACAAATGAAAGTCTTTATTGGATCATGTAAGGTCCTCAGAAATTAATTTTGAAAGGAGCAAGGGAGCTGGGGATAGTTAAAAGAAAATGGTGTGGGTATTCCTCCCTCATTCACACCAGATCCTTGAAGAGGAGCTCCAGGCTCACTACAAAAAAATACTGTAGCTGCTGACTTTTATTATTAGGGCACTTACCTGTGCAGGCATCCATCAGTGTCCTCACCTGAGCCGATTCTTCAATCAGCTATCGGACGCTGGTGCCATCATCTTGACTAAGGGAAACTGGCAGTGAAGCTGTGTGGCCCCTTTAACAATAAAGTAGCCCCTAGATACCAGACACTCTGTGATGAGTAAGAGGCACATAGTACTCACTCACAAAAATAAAATGCAAACAGTAAAAAAAGACCCACAAAATGTTTGGTAAATCCTTAAATAAAAAAATACCCCTAAAACTGTCCCACAATGAGAATCCATTGTCAATCACATAGTCCAGCAATCCACATCAATCATGATGCCCAACAACTGCTTACCCACAAAATAAAAAACGCTGTCCACTGACACATTCCTATCCTATTGACTGCTCACCCATTTCTGACAGGTTCAGCAGATGATATAAATAGGAGTAGGATCTCCGAGGTGACCATACTGAAACTTGGTTATATTGGGTCAATGATGTCTCAGTAACATCTATACCAGGCCCATAGTTTGACTGTAAATAACAATTATTTTATTTTATATGTTGCCCCGTTGAAAATGCCACCAAAATATGTTTATCTTAAGAAGTATGGCAACGTTTTTTTTTTTTTTTTTTTTTTAAACATGAAAAATGTCCCTACACAGTTAGAATCACGCCCCTAGGACACACTTAACCCCTCCCTGTCCAATAAAGTTAACCCCTTCCCTGCCAGTGTCATTTTTGCAGTAACAGTGCATATGTATAGCACTGATTACTGCAGTAATGTCACTGGTACCCCCAAAAGTGTCAAAAATGTCAGTCAAGGGTCCGATCTGTCCGCCGCAATGTCGCAGTACCGAAAAAAAAATCGCAGATCGCCGCCATTACGCGTTAAAAAAAAAAACACCAAAAATGACAAAAATCTTTCCCTTTGTTAGTAAACGCGATAACTTTTGCGCAAACCAATCAAAATACGCTTTTTGCGATTTTTTTTACCAAACATAGGTAGCATAAAACAAATTGGCCGAAAAATGTTAAAAAATTTTGATTTTTACTTTTTTTTGGGGGGAATTTCATATAAAAAAATGTGAAAAATATTGTTATTTTTGCAAAATTTACGCTCTTTTTTTGTTTATAGCGCGTGATCAAAAAATCGCACAGGTGATCAAATACCACCAAAAGAAAGCTCTGTTTGTGGGAAAAAAAGGACGTCAAATTCGTTTAGGTACAGCGTCGCACGACCGCGCAATTGTCCGTTAAAGTCACGCAGTAAAAAATCGCAAAAAAACCCCTGGTCCTTTAGCAGCCAAATCCTCCGGGGCTTAAGTGGTTAACAATATAGGCCACTCCTGCTATGCAAAACACAACATTTCCCATAGAAATTGCTAGCAATAATAGAGGGATGGCAAAGAAAGAGAGGATAGACATAGGAGATACATTCTGGAAACTTTGAGGGATATTGCAATAAGAAAAGAGGGTGCTCCTCTTTTCTTTTTGAAATATCCCTCCTACTGAAGCAACATCATAGTTGGACCAGTTCTGGTTGCAGCCCAGATTTCCACAGGGAGTCATAGACCTCCATTTATTTATCCACTGAACTACTTAATACATACTAAAATAACCAGATTTGTCTAGTGTGGTCCCTAGCTCATACCAACAAGGTTTTTGTTAGGTTTTTGTGAGGGCATATATCCTAAATCTAGGATCCTGAATTGGTTAAGGAAAGATGTTGGAGAAGATATTAAAATATCAAAGAATAGAAGTCACACAGAGCAGTGCCTGCCTTCTGGGTAGAAATTTATCTTGTGCTATCCAAAGTTTCGATTGCACATTTTATGTTCTAGGCACAAGTCAGACAAGTGAAACGACGAGTCAGAAGAGCTTCAAAAAGTTGAAATGGAAAAAAATAAATGAAATACTAAGGTTAACCATAAAGCAAACCTTTGGTTTGTCAATGCAGGGCAAAATAACATGTTTGCTTTACATCCCTCTACTCCCACACATCCAGTAAGACATGTCATAAATGTACTCTTCTCAAACTTTTCAACTGTTTAATTATATCAGAGTAATCTGTGTATCTTTAAAATGTCATTGAAACGGTACTTCTTAACAATGTTTTAGTGGTGGAAATTTAGCTTTTATGCAAGTGTAAAAATAAATTAGCATTGTACATTCAACTGACTGGTTTTGGAAACATAATGCAGCAATTCACAGCACTGTGTCAAATTGTTTATTTCCATGGCACTTGTATTTAATGGGGCTTGAAGTTAATATTTTGATTGCGCTATAATCAATTTGCATAAAACCAAGGCTATTGCCTTTTACAGGGAAGTTCAAAAGCATGTTATCCACATACTGTATAACTACATGACAATGCTTAATTCATTTTATTATGTGGAATTACAGGACCATATGATGCTTATAAGAATTAGTGATTTTCATTTTTATTGTATTTACGTCATCTTTAAAAAATGCTAAACTCATACACACCACCCATGGTATGTGCAGTCACATTTGTCTTTTCAAAAGCCCTGAGGACAGGCTGGTCCTTTGGTACTGATTGATATCTTAAGTTACAAAACATGTCAATACACTGTACATTAAAACCATTCAGTATACGAAATAAATATAAATTGCAGTTCTACATATGATATGTGCCCACCATTCAGAATACAGTCAACATGTATTGATGTTTGAGGCCACAGTGGACATTTGATGATTCTTATCCCTGATTAAAGCACAATCTAGTAGAAAAGAAGTCAGCCAATATTAGGAAAATAAGGCCTCTTTTGTTGTGTGTATGGTAGACAAATATCCAAATACCTCCAAAAAGCCTCAGCTTCACCTCGTGTTTACTGGAACACAATCTCAGGGTTGCTGTAAAATATTAAAAGACAACTATTATTAAACATATTGTATTTTTAAATTAGTTTAAATTATTTTTATTTTTTTTAAAGTCTGCTATAATTGTTTTCAGAGTCATTTTTTCCTGGTCACGTGATCAGCTCAAATTTATTTTTACAATTCCTATACAGCTGAATGTGTCTGCAAAGGGGTTAAACCCACCTTGGCAGCAAGCTATGTTCACGTACGCAGGGTGGGGCAAGGGGAATGAACATAGCCACCTTAGAAAAGGAAGTCTGAGTTTAGCAACAAAAAGCTTGCATTTGATTGATTAAAGAAAGAGAGGGGTATTCTATTATTATTGCCCCTTAGGTGGTGAGAAATTACCCTATAAAAACAATTCAAGCTTTATGTGGAGTAAACAATGTATAATTACCAGCCAGTTATTGGCTCCACTGATACAAATTTGAAAAAAGAATACATTAATATACTACCCAGAATTGTACTTAATAAAATTAAGAAATATACGTCCATCATATTCTTAATATTTCAGTCACTGGTGATATAGAAAAAATAGAAAATGATCATTGTACTTCCACTTTCTTTTTAAAATCATTTTTTTTTAAAGCAATTAAAGTATATGTATTTTGATTCCTAATTTACTTCAGAGCTCAAAAGCATACATTTTTTTCAGGACTGGAAAATTGTATAACAACAAACCCCAGGTTAATAAAATAAATCTATCCATTCAAAAGGCTCGTGTCATTTCATCAATAGATAAAAGAGTACCCAAAATAGCGAACAATTTGAAGGGTGAGATCATGCATAAAAAGAGAAGGGCTAAACAAACAATCCTCTCCTACCTCATGATTCACAAGATCCTAATCTCAGATTAGAATGCAGGCAGATTTGACTTTCTCCTGTTAGTGCTATTCCTGCTTCATAGATCATGTGATGACATCAGCATGGGAAGATCAGCTAAAGGATTCATTCATTTTTGTGTGCTGCAAGCAGTTAGGGATCCAGCTTCAAAGGTCCTTGGAGCCAGGGAGGGACAAGTATGGCCATAGAACAGCAAAATAAATGTCCTCCTGTTCATCTTAAAAGTCCAGTATACTGAACTGTACAATATTTGGCTTCCAGAATCACCCCACACCAATAGTGCACATTGCAGCTCACAGCAGGTTCCAAAGTAAAATACTATATGCAACAAAAGCCTACATTTTTAAATTTCTTACTTGTTTCCGTGTATATTATATAAAGAGAAAGACCATTCCTGTCAGAATCACTGGATAGTTTTGTGGCCTTTCAGCCTTAGCAGCCTTAGTGAGCATGCCCCAAATCCCTTTGTGCCTTCCTGCTCTATTCAGTCTCCCTTACAGCTATCTTTTGCATAAGGGCACCACCTATTTCTTGTCAGCAGCACTAAAGACTTCATCTTAAAGCTGAACAAACACCAGTAGCATTTTCTTCAAAGGTTTGTGTGGAAATTCTTTAAAATCATTCATCAGAGCAATGTTACATACTATTGTTGAGTCAAATAGTTTGTTTACCATTTCTGGACCGCTTGCCGCATATATACATATCTTCGGCAGAATGACAGGAGGAGGGTCTTGTCAAGGTCTTACCTTGCCCTCCTGTTGGCAGCCATTTTGGACATGTGCAGACTGCTGTCTCTTATAGACTCTGATTGCATCATCACTTGCCTGCTACCTTGGCGTCGCACAGTGATGATGCTGCATACCTGACTATATCTATCACCTGATGGGTTGCAGTCCTTGCCCTTGTGTCCAAGGTACATCTCTACTAGCAGTCTTCAGTTCTACGTGTTCCTCCGTGTATGACTTGGCTTGGCTGTTGACTCTCCTGGCTCTCAACCCTCAGCAGACATTCCGGCATTGGAAGACGACCCAGCATTGGCTGACTACCTGCTTCTGGACTCTACCCCAGGTTGGATGACTACCAGCTTCTGGACTTGACCCCGGCTTGTTCCTGCTCCCACTTCCTCAAAATGTGCATTTATTGTTGTTTGCTCCAATAAACCATTTTTTTTTTTTACCTGTATCCCCGTGTGGTCTGGTTCCCTGGCACCCTGACAGGTCTGCCTATTTAAACAAGGAAGACTGCTGTTCTGTCAGGGAAAAGAGAGATCTTTCAGCCAAGTGCATCCAATCCCTCCAAAGTTATAAAGCACTCTTTAGGAGCACACTTAACCCCTTGATCACCCCTTGTGTTGACCCCTTCCCTGCCAGTGTAATTTATACAGTAACAGTTCATTTTTTTAGCACTGATAGCTGTATTGGTGTCACTGGTCCCAAAAATTGTCACTTAGGGCCTAATTCAGTATAAGTTTGGAGTAGAGCTGCTCACTTCTCCAGAAATAACTCCAGCCTAAACTCATTGCATCCTAATTAGGTAAGTGGCTGGAGTTAGGCAGGCCATAGACGATTCGAATTACGTACGATTTATCGTTCGATAAACGAACGCGCAACTCGTGCACATCGTCGAGTGTACCATCAATGTGAGCCGAAAATCGTACGACAAAACACTATTTTTTGTGCCTTTTAACCACATCTCTACCGGACACACTCCCTACTGTTCTGTGTTTTGTTAGGCAAAATCATACAACTCCCCCACTAATGATACGAAATTCGGCCGATTTTCGCAAAAAAACCCAACATGTTGGATATGTGAATTTTTGCTGTCGTACGAAAATCGAACGTTTTACATACCACACTAACGATATGAAAATCGTTCGATAACACTGCCATTTACGATTTTCGAACGAAATTCGAATCGTCTATGGCCTGCCTTAAACCATCAACTAGATGCTTTAATGAATTCGGAGTTGGAGTTAACTTAGACTGAATTCGGGTTTGGAGTTAACTTAGGCTGAATTTGAGTTTGGAGTTAGCCAAATTCCCTTTGTGTTTTTCATAAAAGGAAATTTGTCTATTCTGAATCACTATTACACAGCAATGTCATTTATTATGGTTTATTTTAATTTTAAGGTATAGTTATGTATCTTATGTGTTTTAACCTTTAGATTTTCTAATAGCAGACTACACAGCTGTCTAATTAGCAGTCTTCATTCTTTATTCATCTGAAACTTTCAGGCATATCTGATTGTATTCAGCACTTTGGTGTAGTGGGCTAAGCTCACAGCTAAAGATTGCTAGGTCATGAGTTCAAGGCCCAACCATGATAACACCCTGTGTGCCGTAATTTTTTTTTTGGCCACATAGTAATACATTGGCTACATCACCTAAAATTGCATGTCAATGGCCTTGTATATTCAAGAAACAAACATGCATATGTGCAGGGTGCAATTATGCATTTGCCAAGTTTCAGTATTTATTTATAGCTGTCTAAAATTTAAGAAGGTGATGGCACACTTGGGATTTGAACTCATGCTCTCAGTGTTTATAGCCAGGAACACTAACCACTAAACCATTGAGCTGAGCATGATTCCCATGTTTCAATAGTTAACCACTTCCTTACAGGGCAGTTACACCCCTTCCTGCCCAGGCCAATTTTCAGCTTTTTATACTGTTGCATTTTGAATGACAATTGTGCGGTCATGCAACCCTGTACCTAACACAAATGTATGACAGTATTTTCATAAAAAATAGTGCTTTCTTTTGGTGGTATTTTGATCACTGCAAGGTTTTTTTTCTATTGGCAAAAAGAAGACCTAAATGTTTGACCCCTAAAATAATGTGTTTTTGTTTATGTAATAAAATTTGGTAAATCAATATGTTTTTTGTTGCACTGACGAGCATTGATGAGGCTGCGCTGGCAGGCACTGATGAGACACTAATATGCAGCACTGATAGATAGATAGGTGGCACTGATATGCAGCATTGATGGGCATTGATAGGTGGCACTGATGGGCAATGATTGGCACTGGTGGGCAGCACTGAAAGATGGTAATGATGGGCAGCACTGATGAGGAGGGCACTAACAGGTTCCCTGAGCACGGATTGGCATCAATGGTGGCATCTGTGGGCATCCCTGGTGGCTCTAGTGGCATCCCCCAAGGGTCTGCACTGGTAATCAATGCTCTGATTACAAGCACAGACCCCCCCCCCCCCCACACACACACACACACTTACTTTGCATATGAATGCCATTTCTTCACAGCTGAAAGTGGCCCTCACCATGATTAGCCAGTTGATTGTGACCACTTGCTGGAATGTGTGCAAGCCAATTTGGTGTAATTTCTGGTCCAGGGCGAACGCCAAGGTGCCATTTGCAATTTATTGTAAAGAGATTTTGCTTTATTTTAAAAATGGCGCACACAGACAACTAAAATGTATTGGAAATGTTTTACCTAGGCCAGTGATGGTAACCCTTAACCCCCCCCCCAAGATGTTTTTGCCCTACATTTCCCAAAATGCTCATGTACTCTGCAGTGTAGGTGAGCATCATGGGAAATGTTACAAAACACCTGTGTTGCCAAGGTTCATCACTGACCTAAGCCAACTAAAAAGGTGAGTGAGCGCTGTAGCAATCTTTTATTTAGTAATAATTTTTAGTGATTTTTTTATTAAATGTTTTGGTTACATTCATCCACAGCGACTGAATGGAAATTTTGTATTATTCCTTAATTTATATATTTTTAGCTAAATATATACATAAACACTTTAACTTTTTCTTACAATTTAGCCCCCCACACACACCACCCCACACACACACACACACACCACCCCCCACACACACACACACACACACACCACCCCCCCCCACACACACACACACACCACCCCACACCCCCACACACACCACCCCACACCCCCACACACACACACACACACACCACCCCCCACACACACACACACACACACACCACCCCCCACACACACACACACACACACCACCCCCCACACACACACACACACACCACCCCCCACACACACACCACCCCCCCACACACACACACCACCCCCCCCCCACACACACACACACACCACCCCACACCCCCACACACACCACCCCACACCCCCACACACACACCACCCCACACACACCACCCCCCACACACACACACATACACCACCCCCCCACACACACACACACACCACCCCCCACACACACACACACACCACCCCCCACACACACACACACACCACCCCCCACACACACACACCACCCCCCACACACACACACACACCACCCCCCACACACACACACACACCACCCACACACACACACACACACACACACACCACCCACACACACACACACACACCACCCCACACACACACACACACCACCCCACACACACACACCACCCCACACACACACACACACACACACACCACCCCACACACACACACACACACACACCACCCCACACACACACACACCACCCCACACACACACACACACCACCCCACACACACACACACACCACCCCACACACACACACACACCACCCCACACACACACACACACCACCCCACACACACACACACACCACCCCACACACACACACACCACCCCACACACACACACACCACCCCACACACACACACACCACCCCACACACACACACACACACACCACCCCACACCCCACACACACCACCCCACACACACCACCCCACACACACCACCCCACACACACCACCCCACACACACCAACACACACACACACCAACACACACACACACACACTTCGCTGGAGTAAATGGAGAAACCCTACCCAAGTTCATACTGTACTGCCATTGCACACACACAAAAAATACAAGAAATGGATTACATTCAACAGACACAAAAGATATCTGAATTACATCTAGACAAATATGAAGAAAAGAAAACAAAAAACCAGGAGCTGTGTACAAATGAATAAGCTTTATTGAACATGTATAAAACATCAGTAATCACTCAAGCAAGCATGTGAAATGTGAAATGTGCAATGCCCCCCCCAAAACCCCCAAATCAAGTAATTTTTATTCAAATTACAGTGCAAATATACAACATATGATGGATAGATAGAGCTTACAATATCCAAAAGTCAAGCAAAATAAGTTGTAGACACCTTAGTATTAAGCATAAAACATACCCAACATACTTTTATGTTAATTGTTTGCATGAGCCTGCCTTTTCATTTAAATACCATCAAATCAGTAGAACATACAGCTACACAGAGGCATGAAAATAAAAAAAAAACATGTATAGAGTACATAAAGACACACTTTGCAAAAACTATACCAAACAGTTAGAGCATGAAAAGTATTCATCCAACAGAATACACTTACTGCAATATGGATCTTTAGGCATGCCAGCAAATTCGGACATAAAGACCTGTGGCCCTTCCACAGGCCAAATGATATGATCTCATACATCCCTTTATATAACCTTGGTTAAACTACACCCACCCAGTATAGGAAACGCCCAGCAAAGTAATTAATTGGGTCTGTTGGTTCCTAAACCAAAATCACCAGTTCACTAATGAATGAGTGTTTGGCTGGCCATCCATGATCAAAGTTTCTTACAAGTCAACACACATAAGAAATGCTTTCAATAATCTCAGCATGAGCACAAAGTGGCTTTTTCATTTAGACTAATGCCTCGTACACACGTACTGATCGTCGGCCGACCGATCGGCCGTCTTTTGTCCAGGGCTGTCCTGTCTGTTGAAAACTGCAAAAGACTGCACACGAATTTTGTCGGCCAACAACAGACGACTGCAGAAGTGATGTCATGTGATGGTTAACTTTCCGTGTGTTTTTTCTTTTCTGAGCATGCTCAGTCTTGCAAATCTGCTGATTGTCGGCCGAATTCTGTACTGACTGGCGAACAATCGGCCGTTCTGGTGTTGGCCAACAAAAATTTTAATGCCTGCACGACAGATTCTGTTCGGCCGAAAATGCGATGTCGGCTGTCGGAAGCATCATACTAACAAGCCTACAATCGGCCGATCGGTCGTCGGCCGAATATTTACGGCCGACAATCGGTACGTGTGTACGAGGCTTAAGGCTGGCCATACATGTTCCAATTTTCTTACAATTTTCTGTCCAATTTTCTTGAAATTTACCTTCAAGTATGTAGTACAAAGGCCTGCCTAATTAGATACAAGTGAATGTGTTTTTTTAGCTTTGACCTCACATTATGTGGTTTGTGGTAGATCTACCAGAAAATTGTACAACAAAAGTTGAACATGTATGGCCAGCTTAATGGGCCATACACACTATAATGCCTCGTACACACGTACCGATCTTCGGCCGTAAATATTCGGCCGACGACCGATCGGCCGATTGTAGGCTTGTTAGTATGATGCTTCCGACAGCCGACAGCGCATTTTCGGCTGAACAGAATCTGTCGTGCAGGCATTAAAATTTTTGTTGGCCAACACCAGAACGGCCGATTGTTCGCCAGTCAGTACAGAATTCGGCCGACAATCGGCTGATTTGCAAGACTGGGCATGCTCAGAAAAGAAAAAACACAGGGAAAGTTAACCATCACATGACATCACTTCTGCAGTCGTCTGTTGTTGGCCGACAAAATTCGTGTGCAGTCTTTTGCAGTTTTCAACAGACAGGACAGCCCTGGACAAAAGACAGCCGATCGTTCGGCCGACGATCAGTACGTGTGTACGGGGCTTAAGATTTTCTGAAGACTTTTTCCTTTAGATTTACCAAAACCAGATAATATGAGGTCAAACCTAAACACTTTCAATTTGTATGCAATCTGGCAGGCCCTTGCACTACATAGAAAAGGTAAATCTGAAGGAAAAAGTCTACGGAAAATCTTATAGTGTGTATGGCCATACATGTTCAATTTTTGTTGTACAATTTTCTGATAGATTAACCACAAACCACATAATGTGATGTCAAAGCTAAACAACACTTTCACTTATCCAATTAGGCAGGCCTTTGTACTACATACTTGAAGGTAAATTTCAAGAAAATTGGACAGAAAATTGTAAGAAAATTGGATCATGTATGGCCATACACACTATAAGGTTTTCTGAAGACTTTTTCCTTCAGATTTACCTTTTCTATGTAGTGCAAGGGCCTGCCAGATTGCATACAAATTGAAAGTGTTTAGGTTTGACCTCATATTATCTGGTTTTGGTAAATCTAAAGGAAAAAATCTTCAGAAAATCTTATAGTGTGTATGGCCCATTAGTCTAAATGAAAAAGCCACTTTGTGCTCATTCTGAGATTACTGAAAGCATTTCAACAGTGTTTTTTGGGTGTAACAGTGTATTTGGGTGTTCGAATCCCTGAACTACCTACAACTGTATGTTGTTATATATGACAAGCAACACTAATACGGCTTCTCCCCAAAAATGAAACATTGTATATGTGTGAAATTAATATATTTTTGGGGTTGGTTAGATATAGGAAGTAACAATAATATATTGTTTTTTGCATATATATATATATATATATATATATATATATATATATATATACATATATATATATATATACATATGCAAAAAAACATATATTATTGTTACTTTCTATATCTAACCAACCCAAAAATATATTAATTTCACACATATACAATGTTTAATTTTCGGGGAGGAGCCGTGTTAGTGTTCCTTTTCATATATATATATATATATATATATATATATATATATATATATACATACATACACATAGGCAAATCAATAAATAAAAAACATATATATATATATATATATATATATATATATACATACACATATAATTATTTTTTGGGTATCTATATATATATATATATATATATATATATATATATATATATATATATATATATATATATATATATATATATATACATATATATATATACACACACACACATATATATCTATATATATATATATATATATATTTATTTTTGTGATTCATATATATATATAGACATACATAGATATGTGCAAAAAAAAAAATAAAAAAAATAAATAAAAAAAAAAATAAAAAAAAAAAAAAAATTTATTAGCGCCGGAATAGCGCCGTTTTACCGCGAATTTGCGGCGGTATTTGCTGCAAATTCAATAAAACTCCCACTAACGTTTTCAAAAACGTTATTTTCAGCCTAGTTTTTGGTTTGGAGCATGCTCACATGAGCTATCTGCCAGAAATTGACTCTGGAGCTATTTTTGCAATTTACACTTTTATTAATATCTTTTTTTTCTACTTAACATTTTCACACAGTTTAAAAGCAGTTTAGCTCAAAATCATATAACACATCTTTCCCACACATTTTTTATTTTTTTCCTGCCATATTTTGTGATTTTGAAAAAATTAGTCCACCTTTTACCTGGACTGTTTTTAAGTCCAGTCCTGACATTAGTTGATCTTAATGAATCTCACAGTTGGCTTTATTTTCCGCCCGCCGTTCTTTGAATACCAATTTCAGACTTAAAAATTCACCGGTTCGCAAAATCCAGCCGAAACGCCAATTCTCCGTACTATGAATCAGGCCCTTAGTGTCAGATCTGTCCGCCGCAATATCGCAGTCCCGCTAAAAATCGCTGATCGCCGCCATTGCTAGTAAAAACAATAAAAAAATAAAAAGTCTATAAATGTATCCCATAGTTTGTAGACGCTATACCTTTTGCACAAACCAATCAATATACACCTATTTTTTGTTACCAAAAACATGTAGCAGAATACATATAGGCCTGAATTGATGAAGAAATTTGATTTTTTACATTTTTTTTATTGGGAAAGTTTTATGGCAGAAAGTAAAACATTTTTTTGTTTATAGAGCAAAAAATAAAAACTGCAGAGGTGATCAAATACCACCAAAAGAAAGCTGTATTTGTGGGAAAACAACAATTTTATTTGGATACAGCGTCGCACGACCGCGCAATTGTCAAGTTAAAGCAACACAGTGCCGTATCACAAAAAAATGGCCTGGTCATTAAGAGGGTAAAACCTTCTGGAGCTGAAGTGGTTAAAAGCCTCTAAAATTTCATCCAGAACCACTATATGATTGGAATCTCAAGTATATTGGACAGGATTATTTTGTGCCTAGAGCATGTTACAATATGTACAATTTCTTTCCTGAATAGAAACCAAATTTACAGTTAAAATTTTGTTTTTTTAAAGTTTTCCATCCTGCTCCTTTACAATTTCTCATCACTACAATTGAAAATAAATGTTAATATGACCCCACTGACAATTGGAAAATTGAAAATGATACAAAAATAAAACATTTCAAATTAAATTTTACTGGTGTATAGCCATTTGGCCACAGCTCCCTTACAGTCTCTCTATGTATGTCTGTTTATCTCTCCAACTGTTGTCATCCCATGCACCCACTGGAGTACACTGATTGCATGTCCAGAAAGTATTACCCTTTTAGTATGTTTTAAAAAATGGTATTTACTTAATTACCAAAACACTCTGGTTTGGCCACATCTTGAGTATTCCATCCAGTTCTGTTCACCGATCCTCAGGAAGGCTGTCCTTGAGCTGGAAAGAGTCCAGAGAAAGGCAACAAATGTAATAAGGGGGCTGGAGGATCTCAGCTATGAGGAATGACTATGAACATTAAACTTATTCTCCTTTGAGAAGCAACACATAAGAGGTAATATCTATGGGGAGCGTGGCTTGGCACTCGGGCAGCATGGAGGCACATTGAAGAAGCTCCAGAAAAAAAGTTGCTTCACAGACAGATAACGAGCCCACAGTGGGACAAATTATGGGCGAATTGACAAAATTGACACCACACAGTCGATCGCATTGCTCATCCTCGACTCCCTCCGCTCGCAGCATACCTGCTATTTTCCAAATGAGATCGGCCCAGAAAAGCAACATCTTGGCTGGCAAGATGACGACCTCCCGCCTTGACGATGACTTCAGTGAGGAATCTCTGCCGCCGTCTGATGACATGGTAAGAGAGACTGATCACCAAGATCAACCACTACCTTACTCTGAGATGACACACATTGCTGCAGATCTTAAAAGGTCTTTTACAGCAGCCACCCCAGATCTAACGATCTCCTCACTCTATATGAGCAAATTACAACTAATAGGAGAGGGCTGGCATGCAGAGAGATACAGCTATTTCCAGGCTGGAAAAAGTCCCTGAAACACACTCTGCCCTTCTGATAGCCTTTAATCGTCACCTAGAAGATTTAGACAACAGGGAGAGAAGAAACAACATAAGAGTGAGAGGATTCCCTGAAACAATTACTGCAGAACAAGTTAGACCAGCTTTACAATCTGTCTTTAACAATCTGCTTAAGAGGTCCCCTGATACAGTAATAACGTTTGATAGAGCCCACAGAGCTCTCAAACCAAGAGGAGCAGAAAACTACCCCTAGAGATATAATTTTCTGTATCACAAATGTTCTACTGAAAGAGGACATACTACAAGGCCAGACATGGACAAATTAGCTCATTACTTTCAACAGTGAAAATATTTCCCTATTTCAAGACCTTTCTCCCATCACTCTGAAAAACAGAAGAGCAATGTGCCCCCTGCTGGCGGTCCTAAAGTAAAAAGGAATCACCTACAGGTGGTGCTTTCCTTTTGCTCTTCAAGCAACTCTCAGTGGAAAACATTTTACCCTAAAAATGCAAAGGAAATACCAAGCTTCTATGATAATCTACAAATAACATACATAGATTTTCCAGAATGGTACAAGGAATTCAAACTTCAACCCTCAACATCCACGATACCATCAACCCTGCAATCCTCATACCAAAATTGATGCAAAAGAAGAGCAGACAATATAAACAGAATGGTTCTGGCTCCAACACCTCATCCCCGCAATCCAAGCAATCTAGGCTCAGTGAAGATCTAGAAGACACTTGACTTTTTAATTTTTTGAACGACCTTCACATCACAGGTCATTTTCTTTATACCAAGAGACTCACATCCCTTCACATCCAGTGGGAAAAGACTGTATGCGATACATATTCAATATTTTCTCCAATATATTTAGATTTAATCTCCATATATTATTTATACCTGTGTTACCTGACAAGAGGTGTTTATCTCACTTCTCTTATCGAGGCCAAGGGTTCTTGGATGGGCAGAGATGACACTGCTCTTATTGTTCTCAGCTACTGCAGCAGCTATTGATAATGGTCGAGGTGGTGGACGACAAGCAGGAGAAAAATTCATTCTCTCCTGATTATACATCTTTACAGCAATTAACGTTATATTAACGTTCATACTTAATTTCTAATGATTAAATATTCTTCTTCGATATATAACCTAATAGGCTTTGTGTTTTGTCTTAAGAGATTTGTTAATGTCCCACTGTAACTACATATGTTTATTTTATGACTTAATTTTCTGGTAGTGGGCACAAAGCTCTCCTTCAAAAATGTTGATTCCTGACTAACATTCTTAGTTGTTTTGATCAGTCCATTGTACAACTGTCAAAAGTTGTGCCTGTACATTCAATTTCTTACATTTCTATCACACATTGCACTCATTAACTCCACCCACCAAACCCTACAATTGGTAGAGTATATAATAACGTTCTTGCTGAATTCCCTTTTTACACGCATCTACTACTACCATTACATCTAACCTTTGGTCATTTGAATACGTTTAATATCAAAGGTTGTTACTAACCTATTTTCTTTTACTTATACTTATTAGTTCTTCTGGGGAGGGGGCTGGTGGGGTTGTTTTTGTTTTCCCTTGTTTTTGTTCTATCTGTGTCAAAGACAGCATTTTCATTGTCTAACTATGGCTTATTCTTCCTTAGGAAAAAGACCTCTTATCATTTCACATAATGCCAGAGATTTAAATACCTGAAAAAAGATTTCAACTATTTTGAGAACTTAAAAAAGCTAAACCAGGGGCAATGTTTTAACAAGAAACACAGGTTAACCACTTCGGGACCAGAAGGTTTTGCCCCCTTAATTACCAGGGCTATTTTTGTGTTTCGGCACTGCGTTATTTTAACTGACAATTGCGCGTTTATGTGACACTGTACCCTAATAAAATTGATGTCCCTTTTTTCCCACAATAAGAGCATTCTTTTGGTGGTATTTGATCAAATGTGTGTTTTTATTGATTGCGCTATAAACAAAAAAAGAGCGACAATTCTGAAAAAATATATATATTTTTCACTTTTTATTATATACCGTTCCCAAAAAAAAATGGAAAAATCTAATTTTTTCATCCTTTTAGGCCAATTTGTATTCTACTACATATTTTTGGTAAAAAATCCCAATAAGCGTATTTTGATATTGGTTTGCGCAAACGTTAACGCGTCTACAAACTAGAGGAAAGATTTTTGTAATTTTTATTTATTTATTTATTTTACTAGTAATGGCGGCAATCTGCGATTTTTAGCGGCACTGTGACATTGCGGCAGACAGATTGGACCCCTAACTGACATTTTTGACACTTTTGGGGGGGATCAGTGACATTACTACAGTAATCAGTGCTAAACATATGCACTGTTACTGTAATAATGACACTGGCAGGGAAGGAGTTAACCCAGGGGTGATCAAAGGGTTAAGTGTGAGCCTAGGGGGTGTTTTCTAACTGTATGGGGGAGGGACTTGTGGAATCAACACAGAAACCTGTGATCCTAAACAGGAGGATCACAGGCGCTCTGTGTTCATTCCAGAGAGAACAACGGTCTGTTGTGTTTACAACAGCAGACCATCGTACTCTCTCAGTGGGGAGTGATCTTGGGTGCCCGGCGGCAATCGCGGCCCCCAGGAGCACTCCCCCGAACCGCTGTACCTGTACAATACCTGCAGCTGAGCCAGCCTGTCGTAGTATATCTGTGGCGGGTGGTCAGCAAGTGGTTAAAACTCATCATATACCTCCCCTTACCACAACAAATGTTTTACTAAAATGTATTATTCCACTAATGCTCTAGCAAAGACAAAAGGAGTCTCCATCCTACTTAGTAAGTGAACATATCCACAACAGATCATTTAACAGACCCTGAGGGGAGATACAGGTTTCTGAAAGGTACTTGGGCAGGTAAACCCATCAATCTAGCCAATCTCTATTTTCCAAAAACAGCCCACATTACCTTCTGTCAACATCTCATAGATGAATTGAAGGGTTTCTCCTCTGGATATTTGATCTTGGGAGGAGACTGCAACATACCTCTCAATCCCCCACAATATACCTCCACTGGAAAAACATGTATCGCCTATATGGTCCTGAAATGCATTAAAGTTCTCTGGTTGATATTTGGAGAATTCTAAACCCTACTGGAAAAGACTATACTTGCTACTCTCCACCACATATTAGATATTCACGTATATATTTTTTCACCATCCAAAGAGACCTTTTCAGCCTACAGGAGGCCCAGATTGGAATCCAGTCCCTATCAGATCATGTTCCATTTTCATTTAATGTAAACCTCTTGGAGCAACCTAAAAACTTTCTACTGGGGACTTAACCCAGCATTACTCACAGACCCTGATTTTTTTAAGAATGTTGCAGACACTATTTAAACATACTTTGACACAAATACAATGAAAGACCTTTCACATTTAACCTTTTGTGAAGCACACAAATGTGTAATTCGCTGTGAACTTATTAAATGGGGTCTAAAAGGAAAAGAGAACATGACTATAAGATCACTGGTACTGCTACTTTGCCATACCTTGAATCCCAACACAAACGGTCACTATCCTCCCACATAGCTAAGAAACTACTTGAGGCTAGGCAATCTTTGCAAAATATTTTTGATTTCAATCTCAAATGCTCCTTATTTTTTAGTTTTCAATAAGTTTTTATTAAGAGGCCAAAAAGACACGCGAACAAGGAATACAGTATCAATACAATATGTGACACAGCATTAAAGAGACATTAACACAACCTCGATGCAGGAACAACAAGATATAAAGAAAACAGAAAGAACCATTTGTGTCTGAAATACCGTGCAGGGCACGTACTATAGAACCTTATTCGCGACCGATCATGTACCACCGGAAGCATAAAATTGGGATTCCTCATCCAGCTATGGCAGCATGAAACGGTTCTAGAACTAAAGCAACGGGAGCACCACCAAAGGCTAATGAAAAATATGAAACAAGAACAACATAAAATAAGAAAGACAAATAGACTCTACTCGAAATATCAGGTGCAGGTAAAATCAAAGATTGACTTAGAAAACACAGCTGAACCTGCCACCTGTAAGATCCTGGTACTCTCAGTGCCTTTCTATCACCTCACTTCCGGGTTGCGTTCCACCACTCAGGTAGGTGGAACGCATATAGGTGTGTATTCCTTTAACAGGGCTGACATCATCATCAGGCGCCGCACTGAGTGGCTATTTCAACTGACGGTCTGCACTCACACATTGTTCGTGCAACCGCTCCTGATACCTGCCTAACCTGACGCTGCCGAATCTTCCAGCTACATACCCTATACCTGGATTGACCGGAGCCTCGCTACCTTGTCCTGCACTCCCTCACTACTGGCTATTGATAAGTACACCACAGGGGACCCCCTCTTATCAACAACACTTGCTAACTAATACCTGCATTACAGAACTGTTGCTAGCTCTAGGATACATGCTCTCTAGTATCTATCACCTGCATTACTAAACTAGATTGCTAGCTCTTGTGCCTACTGCTTACTAAACCCTGCATTCCTGAACTAGATTGCTAGCTCTTGTGTCTACTGCTATCTGTTACCCTGCAACTCTGTTTGTGCATACCTCTGAACACCACATCGGTTACCAGCCTATCCGATTCTCACATCGGTTACCAGCCTATCCGATTCTCACATCGGTTACCAGCCTATCCGATTCTCACATCGGTTACCAGCCTATTCGATTCTCACATCGGTTACCAGCCTATCAGATTCCCACATCGGTTACCAGCCTATCCGATTCTCACATCGGTTACCAGCCCTATCCGATTCTCACATCGGTTACAAGCCCTATCCGATTCTCACATCGGTTACCAGCCTAGCTGATTCTCACATCAGTTACCAGCCCTATCCGATTCTCACATCGGTTACCAGCTATATCCGATTCTCGCATCAGTTACCAACCTACCTCCACACACCTACAAAGAGACTAACATACCTGTGTTATCCATTGTAACTATTACTTCTACCTATCATCATCTACTATCACTCCTGCAACATCACTATCTGAGTGCTTATCATCATCTACTGTCACTCTTCAAAGCCTATACCTTCAGTGTATCATTTCACTGCTACTTGCATAATTACCTATCACTCCTGCAACATCATTAACTGAGTGTTTGTGTATGTGCATACTGAATCAGGCTGAACCACTGTGATGAGTCAAGAGTGTTGGATCAGGTGATTTAACATATCTCTACAAGACTACTGAGTGGAATTCTGCAGCTGTAGATCCAGCCCCATTGAAATAAGAACCCAGAGCGTTACACCACCTCCGAGAGCGTTGTACAGAAGGTTGACGATCCGGGACCCCAGCACCCGAAGAGGTTGCGAAACATTGGGGAACCAGCATAGGCAACCAATCAGCAAGGATATTGGAGTTCCTCCAGAGTGAGGAAAACCAAGTGCTCAACTGGGTTCAATAGAGGGAGCAAGCGGCAGCACCTTAGAGGAGCGAGGAAACTGCTCTGTGAGAACATAGATAAGAAGGAAGCACTAGCGGGGTAGAGAGGGAAAGGAGAGAGAGGGTGGAGAGAAGTGGAAGGGAGAAGGAAGAGGAGAAAAGGGGTTGGATCACTGGGAGACCCTGAGCTATGGTAGGTTTATCTATGAAATCGAGATATGATTTAGTCTAGCCCACGGTTCCCATATCAGTTCAAATTTGGATACCTTATCCTGCAGGATCGCCACCATTTTTTCCTGGGCCATGATCCAGGATATTTTGCGCTTGGCTGCACTATATGAAACTGAGGGTTGCTTCCATGCTTTGGCCACCGTGAGTTTAGCACCCAACAAAATAAAAAATACCAAGGATAGAGAGTGTTTGGGACTGAGTGAGTTTGTCATGTAAGAAAGCTGATTGAGGGGTTTGTGGTAGTGGGATTCCTGTGACCGAGCGAATGAGGTGGAAGATTTTGTTCCAAAAGCTTCTAATCCTAGGGCAAGACCACCATGTGTGCATAAAGGATCCTGAGTGTCCACAGCCCCTAAATCAAAGCGGAGAAGTCTGCGGATACATGACATGTAAGCGAGCGGGGACCATGCACCAGCGAGTGAGTATTTTGATAATGGCTTCTATAAGAGTGACATTAATGATGCCCTTAAAGGACCTACAGAAAATGCTGTTCCAGACTTCGGAAGGGAAGTCAATTTCCAAGTCCCGTTCCCAATGGCGCACAAAGGTAGGTTTATCAGGGGAGGACATCAGAGCCGAGTATATAACCGATATG
The DNA here is from genome assembly GCF_965119305.1 of Pelophylax lessonae. NCBI lineage: Eukaryota > Metazoa > Chordata > Amphibia > Anura > Ranidae > Pelophylax > Pelophylax lessonae. The sequence goes on along the minus strand of NC_138773.1, from coordinate 120,618,701 downwards.
CCCCCTTTCTGTATATGAGATTCTGCACACGTTGGAAGGGTGTAGTCGCAGGGGGTATCTCTTTATTGGACCACAAATTCCTGAGGAAGTGGGAAATTTGTAGGAAACAAAATTTCTCAGACGCCGGCATTTTGAGTTTGGTATTACAAAAAGACAATGACAATGGGCCGGAAGGGGTAAGGAAGTGATACGTTAAAGACCTTTGTCTGTCCACCACTTAAATGCTTTTATATTCTGGCCGGGGATAAAAAGAGGGTGATGGAATAAGTGAGCGAGGGGCATCATCGGAGATATGAGGGAATCTAGCTTGAATAGTTGGGAGTATAGGGTGATAGAGTGAGAAAGAGTAGGCGCCAGGATAGGTGGCTTAAGTTTAACAGGGCAGCATGCGATAAAATCTAGTGTGTGGTGAGGAACTGCCTGTCTTTCCATGTTGATCCAAGCTGGTTTGGGGCCCATGGAGAACACCGTGGCAAATTGGGCTAGTTGGGCTGCCCTATAGTAGTTCCATAGGTTTGGTAAGGCTAGCCCTCCTTGAGAGCGGAGCCGAAATAGAGTCGCCCTGGGGCACCTATATCCCTTTTTACCCCAAACAAAATGGATAATCTGCGATTGTAATTTAAGCAAGTGGGATTTAGGGACAGGCAGAGGAAGGGAGCGGAATAAGTATAACTGCGGGGCAAAAGGGTCATTTTGATCGAGTTAATCCTGCCTAACCAAGATAGATGATGTGTATTCCATTCTCTGAGTTCAGAGCGTAGTTTTTGGTACATCGGAGGGTAATTGGTTTTGTAAAGGGAGGTGATAGAGGGGGTCAGAAATATTCCCAAGTATGGGATACAGTCTGAGCGCCAGGGAAACGGGAAATGAGGCTTCTGGGCTTCAAGTGTTCACTGCGGAAATGATATATTGAGGGCCACTGACTTTGAGAAATTCACAGACAGACCAGATGCATGGGAGAAGTCAGTAAGGAGTTTGCAGACATTAGGGACCGTGACTGTGGGGGACGTTAGGAACAAAAGCAGATCATCTGCGAAAAGGCCACATTTGTGCTCCGAGGGGCCAGAGGAAACACCCCGAATGTCAGGGTGTTGCCTGATGGCAGTTGCTAGGGTTTTAATGGCGATGGCAAAGATGATAGGTGAGAGAGGACAGCCCTGACGTTTGCCTTTTCGGATGTTGAAAGGTTCTGAGTAGAAGCCCGAAGTGCAAACTTGGGCGGTGGGGGTGGAGTACAGTGCTCTCAGAATATTGAGAAAACTCGGGCCAAAGTTCCAACGTTCAAGAGTATGGAATAAGTATGGCCAAGAGAGGGAGTCAAAAGCTTTATGAAGATCAATGGAAAGCAAAAAGCCTTCCTGGGAAGGACCCCCGTCCCATCTGGATTGGCAGGGTGATTATATCTATAGCTCTTCTGATTTGCTCAGGACCTTGCCTCTCCGGGATAAACCCCGATTGATCTTTATGGACATAGGTTGCAATAAAGCGGGACATCCTATTGGATAGGATCTTAGTTAAGATTTTTAAATCAACATTAATCAGGGAGATGGGTCTAAAATTATTTACATCACTGTGGTCCTTTCCCGGCTTAGGGATGACCGTTATGAAAGCAGAATTGGAGGTCCTATCTACTGGGCACCCATTTCGTAAGGAGTTATAGAAATTACCCAAGTGGGGAGCCAGTACCGGGGCGAAGTGTTTGTAGTAACCCACCGAGAACCCATCTGGTCCGGGAGCAGAACCTTGTTTAAGATTTTTAATGACCCCCAAGATCTCTGAAACTGCGATTGGGGATTCAAGTTGCAATCTATGTTCCTTGCTAAGTTGCGGCAGGGGAATTTGATGCAGGAAGGCCGTGGCGTCCTCTGAGAGAGATGAATCATTACTGTCATATAGTTTTGAAAATAATTAATGAAACGTTTGTAGAACAGTCCGTGGATTCTGAGAGAGGATCCCCGCAGAGGTTCTAATTTTGGGTAGGGAGTAATTCCTCATTTGTGGAGACAATTTGGAGGCTAGCTTGGGGCCTATCCTGTCCCTGGCCGCATAGAGTTTGGCACCGGACCACCGAAGCTGCTTCTCAGCTTCCGTGGTGAGGGCCAAATTTAGTGACAATCTGGCGGATTCCAGCTTAAGTTTGGAGTCCGAGGAGGGATGTTTTTTATGTTGTTTACTGATGTCTGCAAACTCCTTTTCCAATTTGGCAATGTCTGCCCTTCTTTGTTTTTTGAGGTTGGAGGAGAACTGTATAATTTTGCCCCTTAAAACCGCCTTATGGGCCGCCCATAAAGTGGTGGGGGATATGTCGGGAGTAGCATTTGTGGTAAAGTAGTCCTCAATATCTTTGGAGAACATAACGCAATGGGTGGGATTGCTCAAGATCGACTCGTTAAGTCACCACTTAAATACTTGAGAAGCATCCGGAGCTTTTTTAATAAGAAGAATGACCATTGCGTGGTCCGAGAAGGGGGAGTCCCTGATTCGGGATTGGAGGGCGAGGGGAACCATACGCGTCTGGAGGAATATGTGGTCTATTCTGGCATAGCTCTGGTGAGGGGCAGAAAAATGGGTAAAATCCCGTGATCTAGGATTCAGTTCACGCCAGATATCTACCAAGCCTTCCGAGAAGAGCACTCTCGCTATACGAGTGCTCCGCCTGGACGGCCGGCGAAGACGGTGGGCACCCGATTGAGTTTTATCCAGGCTCTGATCTAGGGCCACATTTGAGTCCCCTCCCATAACCAGAATTCCCTCCACGCATGGGAGAATCTCTACGGCCAGCCGGTGAAAAAAGGCTTCCTGGTTCTGGTTTGGGGCGTAGTATGATAGCAGGGAATAGGTCGTGCCATCAATGAGTCCTATTAATAAAAGAAATCTGCCCTCTGAGTCCTCTATCTTTTTAGTGAGCGTGAAGGAGATGTGTTTCGAAAAAAAAATCCCAACCCCTCTAGTTTTATCAGGGGCGTTGGCCAAGTAGAATTGGGGGAATTTGTGGTGGACAAACACCGGTCTGTATGAGCTAGGGAAGTGCGTTTCCTGAATAAAAAGAATGTCAGTGTGTTGGGAGTGATATAAATTAAACAGCTTACGTCTTTTCACAGGAGAATTCAGACCTTGGACGTTATGGGAGGTAAGCTTCAAATTACCCGGCGGGGTTGTAGATGTGGTCATAGTGAGGTTTGAGATGTAGCACGCTGATAGTCCCAAACTTCCTGGGGACTGGGACTAGCTGCCAGTCGAGGTGTTTCCGAGCCTGGTCTCCAAAGGGAAGGTGGTCCTGCTGGGAGAAAAGAGGGGGGCAAGATCCCCCGGTGATCCAGAAAGAGGAGAGCAAAAGGAAGACAGGTACAGAAGGGCCAAAAGAGCAAAAAAGGAAATGACAGAGTCATGAGAGGACAACGAACAAGACCGACAAACAAGACACAAACCCCAAACCCCAAGGGAGGACGGGGGCCCCATCCCCCCACCTCCCTGTCCCCAAAGATCCCCAAGTAGGGGGGGATCAGACCCAGTCTGCATGGGCACGAATGTCCCATGAAGAGAAGGGTCAATGCACCGCGGGAATCCCGCTCTGGCTTAAGGCCCACAAATGTGCGCAACAAAATGCATAACAAAAGAACCAAATTTCAAGAGAATGGATGAACCATATAGAAACATTGCAAGCATGGTTATGAAGTCACTAATACAAATGGTAAGGGTAGAGCACCGGACCCCCTCCGCCCCCCCCCTAAAAGAAAAAGGGGGGGTGGGAGGAAACCCAAGCGCAGCAGCCAGGACCTAAAAGAACATGTTAAGGAAAGACATCAATATAAAAGAATCTGATATGTAACAAAGTCCAGTCTAGAACCCCCGGTCTCGGCAGGAGAGGACCAGGGAAGAGAAAAAAAAATGTAAAATAAAAAAATGTAAAAAAAATTTGTAAGTTTTGAAAGGGGGTGGGGGGCTTCAAGGGGCTGGAGGGAAAAAGAAAACAGAACCTCCTCCTCCCCTCCCCCACATGGTGAAAGTCGAAGTCGGACAACTACTTAGTTACATAGTTACATAGTTAGTAAGGTTGAAAAAAGACATCAGTCCATCCAGTTCAACCTATGATTGTATAACCCTGTATGTTGTGGTCTTTAAGGTGTCCATCTAATAGTTTTTTGAAACTATCGATGCTCCCTGCTGATACGACTGCTTGTGGAAGAGAATTCCACATCCTTACTGCTCTTACAGTGAAGAACCCCTTACGCACTTTAAGGTTAAACCGCCTTTCCTCTAGTTTTAGTGAGTGGCCACGTGTCTTATTGTATCTCCTTTCTCTGAATAGTTTGTTCCTTATGCTCGGGTCACCAGTACAGTATTTGTACATTGATATCATATCCCCCCTCAATCGTCTTTTCTCCAGAGAGAAAAGGTTCAGTGCTTGTAGTCTTTCCTCATAGCTGATGTCCTCCATTCCCCTAATTATTTTTGTTGCCCTTCTCTGGACTTTCTCCAATTCCAGCACATCCTTCCTGAGGACCGGTGCCCAGAACTGGACAGCATACTCCAGATGTGGCCGGACCAGAGTCTTGTAGAGTGGGAGAATAATCTCTTTATTTCTGGAGTGAATCCCCTTTTTTATACATCCCAGTAATCTGTTGGCTTTGCTTGCGGCGGCTTGGCATTGCATGCCACTGCCAAGCTTGTTGTCTACCAGTACCCCCAAGTCCTTTTCCATCCTAGACTCACCCAGAGGTTCCCCCCCTAGTGAGTAGCTTGCTTTCTGGTTTCTGGTCCCCAAGTGCATTACTTTACATTTTTCTACATTAAATCTCATCTGCCATGTAGTTGCCCACCCCGTTATTTTGTTCAGGTCTGCTTGCAAGGTTTCCACATCCTGCATAGAAGATATTGGCATGCCTAGTTTAGTATCATCTGCAAATACTGAGATTGTACTCGATATCCCCTCCTCTAGATCATTTATGAACAAATTAAACAGGATTGGTCCCAGGACAGAACCCTGGGGGACCCCACTTTCCACACCCGCCCAATCCGAGTACTCCCCATTAATCACCACCCTCTGGACTCTCCCCTGGAGCCAGTTCTCTATCCAGGTACTCACCTTATGGTCCATACCTACCTTCCTTAGTTTGTACAGTAATCGTTTGTGGGGAACGGTGTCAAAGGCCTTTGCAAAGTCCAGATACACCACATCCACAGGCTTACCTTTATCTAGGTGGCTGCTCACTTCATCGTAGAAGGTTAATAGATTGGTTTGGCAAGAACGATTTTTCATGAATCCATGCTGATTACTACTTATAATACCGTTTTTATTACTAAAGTCTTGTATGTGGTCCCTTAACATCCCCTCCAAAATTTTGCAGACTACAGATGTTAGGCTGACCGGCCTATAGTTACCCGGGATATATCTCGGCCCCTTCTTAAATATTGGTACCACGTTGGCTTTTTTCCAATCAGCTGGCACCATACCCGTCTGTAAACTATCCTTAAAGATCAAGAATAATGGTCTGGCAATCACCTGGCTGAGCTCATTAAGAACCCTCGGGTGCAAGCCATCCGGTCCCGGGGATTTATTTATGTTAAGTTTCTCTAGTTTAGCTCTAAGTCTATCTTCTGTTAACCATGGCGGCACTTCCTGAGGTGTATTATCGGCCTTACAAGCTGGGTTCGTGTAGCCCCCCCGATTCTTTTGTGAAGACTGAAGAGAAGAAATTATTTAACACTTCCGAAGAAAAGAGAAAATGAATGGTACAACAAAACGTTGTCCAAGCATCTATTGGCGGACTTTATGGGCACATACTGAGTGAACACACTTATTGATTTAAAAGAATTACTTTAATAATTAAGAAAATTTTAAAAGAAAACAAAGAGCACTATGCAAATGTTGACATATATATAGTTTCTTATACATTCAAAGTTGATATGCAAGCATTCTTGGCAATGGGTGAGGATTGTGGTTGTTATACCAATCTGATATAGTCAACGCGTTTCGCATTTGCGCTTCATCAGGACCTCAGATGATGAGATAACCTCTTAATAAAACAGAAGCATATCATACATTATTAATTTATACATATATATATATATATATACAAAAATGCATACATTTACAATCGTATTAACATACATAGATGTTTATTACATATGCATGTATGTCGCCATGTGGCTATGAGGGCAATAGAAAAGCGGATAAACCCACCTCCTCAAGTTGCAGTGCACGATACCGTTCGACCGGGGGCTGAGCTCAATGGCAGAGCACCTCAGACCACGACCACCTGAATTGGTAGATTATCAAGTGACATTTATATTGTTTTCTTTATTGTTTTTTAATTATTTTTAGAATATTTTTAGAAGAATTAATTTTGACATCTATTATAGAATATTCTATAACACAATGATAATTACCTTGAACTATATTTGATGGATATGGGAACAGGTAGGACGGCTGGATAGAAAATGATATGTGGATCGCTTGAGCGTCTTACACCTGAATGTAAACAGTATGTTGGTATTTATATTGTAATAAGATTCCTCAATTATATTATAATATGTGCCTCCCTTTCTCAGAGCATATAAATGAGCATTTTGAGCGCCGTTCTGTGATATAGATATATCACACCAAAGTAGGAAATAAAATACGAGAGGGCAGAAGAGGGAGGTAGAAGGGAAGGGAATGAGGGGGAGAAGAGGGGGGGGAGGGAGGGACAAGAGGGGGGGGGGGTGGGGGGTAAGTGAAGAGAAAGTAGGGTAAAAGGAAAGAGGAATAAGGGATAGAAATGGAAGAAAGGGTGGGATGGGGAGGAGAGTGAGATGGGGAAGGGGGGAGCAGAGACAAATGGTTGGTGTGCATATATATAATCACAGGTATACGATGTAATTTGGGTATATATTTTCTAGTATTTTATTTCTGTATACCTCAGAGAGGCAGAGGGAAGGGTGTCAGTGCAGGTCCAAAAATTCAATTTATATCGGGTAACATAATCCCCCAAGAGGCCCCACCCACTCTATTTTAGGGGGGGGGGGGAGAGGGGGTTTTTTCTATCTATATATACTTACAAATGACTTGTATTCTTATACATCAGACATAAAGATGTCTCTGTTATAGATAGTCTCTGATATCTTGTTATTCTAAGGAATTGGATAGACCCTCATCCAGCTGGTAGTAGTAAAACAGATCGATTTGTGCTAAGGATGGAAGGTAAACATATATTCTGTTGGTATTAACTATGCTAGTAAGTAGTACAAATCATATTCAGGTATGCAGTATATTCTGGCTCTCTTTCTCACAAAGAGTCGGTGTACTCACATGCTGCTACGTCCACATTCATATTCCAGCCGCCTCATCTTGCTCCCTGGTGGTCTGTGGTCTAAATAGGGTCAGCACACCGGCTGCTAATCAGCACAGGTGTTCGCCATCGGCCGCGGCGCACCGGATGTGCGTCATCGGTCGTCGCCGGATATGACGTTCAATGGAACGTGTCTCATGTCGGAGGTAAGAGGGAGCCAATGGAGGCGCAGGGTGCTCACCAACGACCCGGAAGGGGTGGGTCATCGCCGCCCTGTCGCCTCCAGGAGGCCCTCCCCACTTCCGATATGGTGCTGAACTGTACCCAGAGGAGGTACCTTACACCGCTAAGCAGATGGATATTCCCGTGATCAAAGCTATCACGGCCAAATAGCGACACAGCTTTTTATGCAATACAGTATATAAACAGTTATGTTTAAACAATTAAACCATTTTCATTTTTGTTTCTGCCATCTAGAGATATTCTTTCGTTTTTTTATCATTAATTATTTTGTATAAGGATTCTTATGACAGTTTATTTGTTGTACCACCATTTGTATTTTTTTATATATAATAGTTAAGATGGTGATGAGTAGGACCGCTCATCTTATGAGCGTTTTGGCGGACATCTATTACATCCTGGTTAGGTTATTATGCCTATATTGTGTGCAGTGGAGTGGGTTATGACGACCCAAACGAGAGGAGTATTCAATTTAAAGAGATATTGGAAAGATTACTTAAGTGTTAGATCTTATATCCACTATTGCAATTTTCACTACGTAACTGCGGATCATCATCTGAGGAAAACAAGAGGCAAGTATGTATATGCCTTATGATGGTATGGTGGCATCTTTATGGGTGCAGATTTTATTAGGTCATTTTGGAAGGTTAAAGTTTGGATTGAATTTTTACATTGTCACCAAATATCACAACAGCAATTAAGATTTTTTATACATATATACCAATTCAGAGGAATGGTTTGAAGCTAAGAGCCTCAATCAAGCCTGGACTTATGGTGGCCTTAAGGTTATAAATCCATCTAGCCTCTCGTTGAAGTATAATTTTATCAAATTCGCCCCCTCTTGGATTTTCTAAAATCCGTTCGAGGACGGCGAATTTGGAACATGGACAACCTGAGTCCACAACAAAAAAAAGCCTTAACTGCCCTAAGCAATAACAACAAAATCGTAGTTAAACCTGCTGATAAGGGGGGGAATGTGGTAGTGATGGACATAGAGCAATATAGGACAATGTGCCTTAACATCTTAAATAACAGAGAATGGTACAAACCAATAACGCAAGATCAAGTCAATACACTTCAAAAAGAATTTACACAACTACTGTTTAGAGCCTACCAAAAAGGAGTGATAAACAAAGACACATATCATGCGATTTTGGTTAAAAATCCAAAAATACCAACGTTCTATGCCACACCTAAGACACATAAAAGCCTCACAGCCCCCCCAGGCAGACCCATAATATCAGGGATAGGGTCTTATACCGAACCCCTCAGCCAATATATCGACATAATCTTGAGAGAACATGTTATATCACTTCCATCTTATATCCAAGATACACCAGATCTATTGAAGAGACTGGAGGGATTATCTGTCCCACCTAATACCACACTCGTGGCGATAGATATTGAAGCCCTTTACAGTAGTATCCCCCACACAAAGGGCCTACAAACAATTAGAGAATTTCTGTTGGAACGCCCCCTTAAACACAGGGGACTGGCCAACTTTGTGCTGGATGGCCTCCATTCTATACTGACTGGAAATGCCTTTGTCTTTGACCACTCCCACTACCTCCAGGTGCAGGGGGTAGCGATGGGGACCTCCTGTGCCCCGTCCTATGCCAACCTGTACCTGGGGGGGTGGGAGCGGACTCTTTTTTCTGACGACGGCCTTTCCTGTCACTTTCCGCACGTCCTCCTCTGGCTCCGCTACATAGACGATGTGTTTATGTTATGGACGGGGCCAGAGGAGGACCTGCGGAAATTCCTCAATGCCCTCAATACAAACCAATATAATCTCAAATTTACTCATCAAAAAAATCACACATCCATACCCTTTCTAGATATAACTATATCTATTACAAATACCGGGAAAATCGAGACAACTTTATACCGCAAACCAACCGCAGGTAACACTGTGCTACATGCACAAAGCTTCCACCCAAAACAACTGGTGAGAAGTATACCATACTCTCAATACCTACGACTGCGACGCATATGCTCAAGTGAGGGGCAATTTCGAATGGAGGCCATCAACCTACGTAATAGATTGTTGGAAAGAGGCTATACAACCACCACACTACGTAAGGCCTTCAATAGAGCGTGCCAAAAAACGAGGGAAGAAATTCTGTTCAATAAAAAAACTAAGAATACAGAGGAAAATGTACGTATTGTCACCTCATACCACAAACAACATCAAACAGTCCGAAATATCTTGCAACAACACTGGTATTTGCTCAGGAATGACGACATTCTGAGCAAGTATCTAAAAGATTATCCAGAAATAACATACAAGAAGGCAAGATCAATTAGGGACCAAGTAACTAAAAGTCACTTTGTGGATAAAAGGGCTATAGAAGAAGAAAACATATCGGGTACCTGGCGATGTGGCAGATGTGATTTCTGCGAATGGATATACGAAAACCAATCCCTCTATTTACCCAATAACCAATTACATGCAATTAAACATTACGTGGATTGCCAAACCATAGGCATAGTATACATTATGTTCTGTGAGTGCGGCGCCTACTATATAGGCAAAACCAAGAGACAGTTTTGGCGCCGCATCAAGGAACATATAGGTTACGGTAAAAATAACCTCCTATCTACGCCTATTGGAAGACATCTTGGTGTCTACCACAAAAACAACACCAGAGTGATCAAATTCGCCGCCCTCGAACGGATTTTAGAAAATCCAAGAGGGGGCGAATTTGATAAAATTATACTTCAACGAGAGGCTAGATGGATTTATAACCTTAAGGCCACCATAAGTCCAGGCTTGAATGAGGCTCTTAGCTTCAAACCATTCCTCTGAATTGGTATATATGTATAAAAAATCTTAATTGCTGTTGTGATATTTGGTGACAATGTAAAAATTCAATCCAAACTTTAACCTTCCAAAATTACCTAATAAAATCTGCACCCATAAAGATGCCATCATACCATCATAAGGCATATACATACTTGCCTCTTGTTTTCCTCAGATGATGATCCGCAGTTACGTAGTGAAAATTGCAATAGTGGATATAAGATCTAACACTTAAGTAATCTTTCCAATATCTCTTTAAATTGAATACTCCTCTCGTTTGGGTCGTCATAACCCACTCCACTGCACACAATATAGGCATAATAACCTAACCAGGATGTAATAGATGTCCGCCAAAACGCTCATAAGATGAGCGGTCCTACTCATCACCATCTTAACTATTATATATAAAAAAATACAAATGGTGGTACAACAAATAAACTGTCATAAGAATCCTTATACAAAATAATTAATGATAAAAAAACGAAAGAATATCTCTAGATGGCAGAAACAAAAATGAAAATGGTTTAATTGTTTAAACATAACTGTTTATATACTGTATTGCATAAAAAGCTGTGTCGCTATTTGGCCGTGATAGCTTTGATCACGGGAATATCCATCTGCTTAGCGGTGTAAGGTACCTCCTCTGGGTACAGTTCAGCACCATATCGGAAGTGGGGAGGGCCTCCTGGAGGCGACAGGGAGGCGATGACCCACCCCTTCCGGGTCGTTGGTGAGCACCCTGCGCCTCCATTGGCTCCCTCTTACCTCCGACATGAGACACGTTCCATTGAACGTCATATCCGGCGACGACCGATGACGCACATCCGGTGCGCCGCGGCCGATGTCGAACACCTGTGCTGATTAGCAGCCGGTGTGCTGACCCTATTTAGACCACAGACCACCAGGGAGCAAGATGAGGCGGCTGGAATATGAATGTGGACGTAGCAGCATGTGAGTACACCGACTCTTTGTGAGAAAGAGAGCCAGAATATACTGCATACCTGAATATGATTTGTACTACTTACTAGCATAGTTAATACCAACAGAATATATGTTTACCTTCCATCCTTAGCACAAATCGATCTGTTTTACTACTACCAGCTGGATGAGGGTCTATCCAATTCCTTAGAATAACAAGATATCAGAGACTATCTATAACAGAGACATCTTTATGTCTGATGTATAAGAATACAAGTCATTTGTAAGTATATATAGATAGAAAAAACCCCCTCTCCCCCCCCCCTAAAATAGAGTGGGTGGGGCCTCTTGGGGGATTATGTTACCCGATATAAATTGAATTTTTGGACCTGCACTGACACCCTTCCCTCTGCCTCTCTGAGGTATACAGAGATAAAATACTAGAAAATATATACCCAAATTACATCGTATACCTGTGATTATATATATGCACACCAACCATTTGTCTCTGCTCCCCCCTTCCCCATCTCACTCTCCTCCCCATCCCACCCTTTCTTCCATTTCTATCCCTTATTCCTCTTTCCTTTTACCCTACTTCCTCTTCACTTACCCCCCACCCCCCCCCCCTCTTGTCCCTCCCTCCCCCCCTCTTCTCCCCCTCATTCCCTTCCCTTCTACCTCCCTCTTCTGCCCTCTCGTATTTTATTTCCTACTTTGGTGTGATATATCTATATCACAGAACGGCGCTCAAAATGCTCATTTATATGCTCTGAGAAAGGGAGGCACATATTATAATATAATTGAGGAATCTTATTACAATATAAATACCAACATACTGTTTACATTCAGGTGTAAGACGCTCAAGCGATCCACATATCATTTTCTATCCAGCCGTCCTACCTGTTCCCATATCCATCAAATATAGTTCAAGGTAATTATCATTGTGTTATAGAATATTCTATAATAGATGTCAAAATTAATTCTTCTAAAAATATTCTAAAAATAATTAAAAAACAATAAAGAAAACAATATAAATGTCACTTGATAATCTACCAATTCAGGTGGTCGTGGTCTGAGGTGCTCTGCCATTGAGCTCAGCCCCCGGTCGAACGGTATCGTGCACTGCAACTTGAGGAGGTGGGTTTATCCGCTTTTCTATTGCCCTCATAGCCACATGGCGACATACATGCATATGTAATAAACATCTATGTATGTTAATACGATTGTAAATGTATGCATTTTTGTATATATATATATATATGTATAAATTAATAATGTATGATATGCTTCTGTTTTATTAAGAGGTTATCTCATCATCTGAGGTCCTGATGAAGCGCAAATGCGAAACGCGTTGACTATATCAGATTGGTATAACAACCACAATCCTCACCCATTGCCAAGAATGCTTGCATATCAACTTTGAATGTATAAGAAACTATATATATGTCAACATTTGCATAGTGCTCTTTGTTTTCTTTTAAAATTTTCTTAATTATTAAAGTAATTCTTTTAAATCAATAAGTGTGTTCACTCAGCATGTGCCCATAAAGTCCGCCAATAGATGCTTGGACAACGTTTTGTTGTACCATTCATTTTCTCTTTTCTTTGTATATTACTAGGATTATGGCACCTAAGGGGTAGCTCCTAATTCATATTTAGTATTTAACACTTCCGCCTTTTCTCTGTCCTCAGTGGCCATATTTCCTTTATCATCTTTTATGGGGCCAATGTGTTCTGGCCTCGCTTTCTTACTGTTTATATACTTAAAGAACTTCTTTCATCTTTTCATCTTTACATTTCTTATTACACTCTTTGTAATGCTTAAATGCTGCCAATGACCCCTCAGTCTTGTATTTTTTGAAGGCCTCACCAGGTACTCACTGAGCCTCAGTGTTCAACCTCAGTCACCAGTCCTGTGTGTGTGTTTGTCCCTTTAAGCCTGACACTTGCTTGGGCTCCTGCCTCCCTCCTCTGTCACCTGCCGATCAGTCTCCCCTCAGCTCCTCTCCCTGCCAATGTCCAGGTGGGGGGGGGGGGGTTACCTCACCTCTCGCTGCCCGCACACCACGCTCTCACCTCTGGGGGAGGGGGGTTCTCGCACCGCTCTTCTCAGGAGGGGGGGGGTTCTCGCACCGCTCTTCTCAGGAGAGGGGGGGTTCTCGCACCGCTCGTCGCCGCCGCTCAGGAGGGGGGGGGGTTTGCACCGCTCGCCGCCGCCGCCGCTCTTCTTAGGAGGGGGGGGGGTGATCACACACACTCACTCGCTCGCTCACACACGCTCTCCTCTCACACGTCCGCCTCTGCTCCCGCGCTGCTCAGCCTCTGCTCCCGCACTGCACCAGTCCGCAGCGCAGCACAGCACCACCTGCCGGATCCCAGACCAGGCTCTGCAGGCTCTCAACCCTGAACTAACTGCATCACTATCCTGCAACCATGTGCACAGAGGAAAACTGGAATCCAGGACATATACGGAGAGATCATCTAAGGAGGCTTGGCTTCTTTGGCTCTCTTCGTTTGATGCTTCTGCCAGGTAGGGACCAGTGGGCTTTGAGGAGAAGGTCGCTTGGAGGAAGTAGAAGGACGAGATCCCGGTGAGGCAACAGAATCCTGGGATATCAGGCCCAGGCGAAGTAGCAGGCGTTCCCCGTCGGGAAGAGAAGAAAAACCGTGGGTTTTCTGATTGTAGACAAAGCTGAGGAGAAATGGGAAGGACCATCAATACTTGACAGAGTGCTGGATAAGGACTTGAACCGGGGGTTTTAAGGATCGCCGCTTTTGAATGGTGGTGGAGTGAGAGGTCGGCAAAGATTTGAATCGGATGCCCTTGGATGATCAGCATTTCTCGATAGTTTCATAATGTCCTCCTTCACCTTATAAAAGTGGGGTTTAACGATTATGTCCCGTGGGGAACCATCAGGGAAGGGAGGCCTGAGAGCTCTGTGCGCTCTATCTAGTTCTAGGCGATGTGGTGGAATATTCGGGATCAAGTCCTTTATAAATTAGATGATGGCTGGTTCCACTTCCTTAACCGATTCGGGTAATCCGCGAATTCTGAAATTGTATCTGCGTGATCGGTTTTCCAAATCGTCTATTTTGGACAGAGCCGTATCAAGTTGGTCATGGAGGTCCTGCAGTCATGCAGAGTTTTGGTTCACCCGCGCTACAGTTTGATCTGATTTTAACTCGATTGCCTAAATTCGGGATCCAATATTCTGTAGATCAGCATGTATGGCAGATGTTATCTGAGAGGCCGTTTGAGCCAGGCCTTTGGCAAGCATTTTGGAGAAAGTTGACATTAAGTAGGAGAAGTCCTGTTGATTTTGGGGGATATGAGGTGAAGAACCCTGAGGCAGGCTTTGACGAGCAGCATAGGCACCATCTGGTGACTGAAGTAATTCTTCCAGGGTCCTCTCCAATAGGGAAACTGTGGATGCTGGGGATAAAATAGTGGCTGTTCCAGGGGCCGTGACCGGGCTTGAAGGAATCAGTCCTGGCTGTGAAGGGGGGGATGGTTCATCCGCTATATCCTCCTCGCCCTCCAGACCTCCACTGTGAAGACTAGTGGTTGCCATCAGGGGACCGCTGGGGTGGGGGGCCTCAGCGCCAAACTGGCGGGAGAGGTCCCTCCGGACCTGCGATCCAGACATATGTGGCTCAGCTGTAGCACTCGACGGACAGTGAGGCAGGGCAGGAGATATCTGGGGGTGAGGGGTTGCTGGGTCAGTGCTGTGGGTGCCTAAGGGGCCAGAGCAGGACGGAGCCTCCCGGTCACGCCGCTATCTTGTGCATACCTGCTTCCCACTGTCCTCTCAGGCTCCAAGGCCGGTCCCTGGTTTGTGGTATGCTCTGGCCGTGCGAAAATCGGTCCAACCGAGTGCCCGAGCAGCAGTGAAGAGAACGATGTGGGTGACTGTCGGCCGCGCTTCCGTCCTCCGGTTCCGGAAACTGCTAGAGGCCGCGGCTTCGGCCTAGTAGGTAGGCTGCGATTCTGAAGTGCGGCTATCCGAGGGGTATCGGATCAAGAGTGGTCTTAAACAAACCCGGAGGGAGCGGGGAGCACGGATTGCCTGACGGCTTGCTGCTAGCCCTTTAGATGCCGCTGATGGAGGCGGATTAGGGAGCAGGGACGGCGGAGCTCTCCAGAAGACGTCCGTAGCAGCGCTCGTGCAGGACACGCCCCTTGCTCCTTATTTTTTAAGAACTGTATCTACTAAAAGGAGGAGACAAAAGTGGTAAATGTTTAGCCAAAGTGTCGAAAACATTGAAAATATATTTTGCGTTAAAAATAATAATGGCAAATTAGAACAAAACATCAAACTAGTAGCCTCCACTTTTCAGCATTTTTACACTAACCCATACAACAATAGCCCCTCAAGATAAACCCAATGATTTACAAGATTGAAGAGCAGACATAGTATCTGACTTTCTTAAAAAGAGCAAATTACCCAAGCTCACAACAACAGATGTTCAAAACTTGGAAAAACCCATTGACTCACAAGAAATAGTGTTAGCTATTAAAAGTCTGAAACCCGGAAACAGCCCTGGGCCGGATTGTATTACTTTGCAATATTACAAGACCTTTACTAATATTCTCACACAACCGTTACTTCATACTAGAGATGGGCCTAGTTCACGGCAAAACTTTCACACATTGCGAAAGTTCGGAATCGAATAATGAACCCCATTGAAGTCTATGGGACCTGAACTGGGAAAATCAAAAATGCCCATTTTGAAGGCTTATATGCAAGTAATTGGGCACAAAATGGTTATGGGGGTCTGGGTACTGCTCTGGGGGACATGTGTCAATGAAAAGAAAGTTTGTAAAAAACATACTTTTTAACTTAGCATTGATTTACTGACGCTTAAAGTGAAACAATAATAATGAAAAATTCCTTTAGATATAGTGCCGGTGGGGGGTCCACTCAGTTCGCTTGCATCTGTACCGTGTATAGAATCTGCTACAGCAGAAATTACATTTATAAATCCAAAAATGGCAGTTTCCCCACAAGCTTTCTTTATTTTATAAACAATGGCTAGGGGAGCCAGTCTGTTTGATGGGGCCAAAATTTAGTGCACTCAGAACAAGATTACAGATTATTTGTAGTTTGGATATTTTTATATATATATATATATATATTTGGGTGTTGGTGGTGACTTCACACCATAACCCCATAGTGGTACTCTTAAACAACGGAAGAATTGGCCTTGCTGTCAAAAAATTGAAATTATATGGGTCTTCTTGTTGACATATAGGACTCAGACATAATTGGAGGAAATGGATTGCCACCCTGATGTTCTGCCAAACAAAGTGAATAGCACTCTATCTGAAATTGTACCCATTCAAACTGGGACCAGACAAGGATGCCTTTTTTCCCCTCTCCTTTTCATACTAACGCTTGAACCTCTAATTAGACTAGTTAACCAAAGCAAATCTATGGATTCTATTGCCCAAAGAGAACACAAAATTGCTGTTTACGCTGATTACCTTTTTTTCTATTCTAACCCAACATATTCATTCTGAACATGCTCCAAATCTTCAAACACTTTAATTTTTTTTCCAACTTTAAAATAAATTATAGTAAATCGGAGGCCCTTAACATTTCTTTATCAGCAGGAGTCTTGGATAAGGCAAAACAAAACTGTTCCTTCAGGCAGGACTAAAGCTCCTAAATATCTGGGTATTTAGATTACCCCACAACTAAAAAATCTTTATAAACAGAACTACATACCCCTGATAGAAAACATAGAAAAAGACCTAAAACAATTGTCACACAAAAACTTTTTCCTGGTCTGCCAGAGCAGCCATTATCAAGATGATTATTTTGCCTAGAGTGCTCTACTGTATGAACATACTCCCAATTAAACTCCCCAACAAAGCTTCTTTAAAAGATTACAACAAGCTCAAAGATCCTTTATATGGGCAAATAAAAAAAAACATGCATCTGCTTTCAGCTTCTACCGGTTCCAAAGCATTGTGATGGTATGAGTCTCTCCGACTTTTAACGATACTACTACGCATTATGAATCACAAGAATTATTTATTGGAGCTGCCACTCCAAAAACAAAGACTGGGTTAATTTAGAACACTCATATACAGACCTTCCGTTAGGATTTTTATTATGCTCCACATTTGGTGGCACTGTTCACAGATAACCAGTTTTTGGTACCTAGTATGTGATGTAAATGATGTAATATATTCAATTACTGAAACTAACCTACAGCTGACTCCTGCTTGTTGTCTGGTAAATATCTCCTTATAGTCCCCCCAAACAATACAAAAAGACCCTGATCAGACACCTCCTCAATGCTGCTAAGATACTTATTCCGAGACACTGGAAAACAACACAGACACCTTCAATACAGAACTGGATTAATGAGGTAGAGGTAATACAGGAAATGGAAAAAACTTTAACAATGACAGATGACCAATTATCCAGATACCATAAAATCTGGTATGACTGGTATAACTTCATTTTTTTAGATAAATATAAGACATTGATGGATACATATATGTTCTCTCTTTCGAAGTTGCTGTCTCTGAAAAACATGACATTTTCTATGACAAATATGATAGTTACTTGGATACTCCATTGTTTTTTGTTTTTTTTCAAATATAATTTTTATTTACTTTTTTTCAAGAAAAACATAAATCAGTCACAAAAAAAAAAAAAAAAACATACAATGGAACCTCGATTACATACCTGCCGAACAAATTATCGTAGTACAATCAATATTCAATAATCAGCAAGAAAAAAAAAGGCAAACAGAAATTCAGGTCATCACAACACCCTCCTTGTCCCTCTACAAGAGGTTCCCCTAAAATTAAATACCTTCCCATAACATATATCTCAATTGACAATTAAGTAAACTCTTACATTACCCGTCCATTCCTGATTGCCCCATTTATTGCCCAAAACGATCAAACAAACAACAACAGACCTACAACGGTAAAAAAAAAAAAAAGGGGGGGGGGGGTTCTCTCTCCCTCTCCCCTCCCCCATCCCCAACAAAGCAGGCCACTTCACCGTCTACGAAAGTAACAAAGATATACCCTCGTCAGACAGGATATAAGTATTCCAGGGTTCCCAGGTCTCGTGATATAATTCTCGTTTGCCCTGTGATGTTAACACTAAATCCTCCATCTTATTAATGGCCTCTACCCTCCGCACCCACTCTTTTACCGTCGGGGGGCAGGGACTTTTCCATAATACCGGAATACACGCCTTCGCTGCATTAACCAGATGTCGCACCACCGATTTCTCGTATCTCTGCACAGGAATGTTTGAAAGGTGGAGCAAAAAAAAGCTGGATCCTCTTGGATAGAGTATTCCGTAAATTTTTGAACAATAGCTCTAATTTCAGACCAATATACTAAAAGTTTAGGACAAGACCAAAAAATATGAAGCAGCGTTGCATCTCCCCCCCCCCCCCCCACACCGCCAACAATTCGCCGAAGTATTTGGGAAAATCCTATGAAGTCTGTGGGGTGTATAGTACCACCTAGACATTAGCTTGAAATTAGTCTCTTGAACTTTGGTGCAGATAGACGATTTAAAAGAAAGTAAGATAATATTTTGTATTTGCCGTGGTGTAAAGGTACGTTGCAAATCAGATGCCCATTTAGTCAAACACGGCAGAGGGGAGTCATCTATCGGGATCGTTAGTAAACTGTAAAGTAAAGAAAGCGTATGTGACAGGACCCCCTCTTTCATACAATACTCTTCAAATTTCGTCAAACTTCTTGCGAAATCTGCTGGATTCGACAGTGTGTGTAGAAAATGATGAAGTTGTAGAGCTGACCAAAACGTCAATCTAAAATGTCCATCCATGTTTGTTAAATTCTCCGGTGACGGCCATCTATCCGACACCAGAAACTGGGCCACCCGTGTATATCCAGAACTTCCCAGTGCCACTAAATCTGGTGAGACCAGGCCCGGTATAAACCGCGGATTTCCAATTACTGGCATTAGTGGGGAGCAGGAAGGGGAAAGAGAGTGCCGTGTCATGACCTGATTACATGTTCGTAATGTTGTACCCATCAGAGGATGCAATCGCAGCTGCGAAGGTAGGTCTGGATAGCACCACTCAAGGGAATATTCATCTGTGCTTGCTCTATATCAATCCACAGTTTAGATGCCCGATGTCGACACCAATCAACCACTCTGCCAAGGTGGACTGCTTGAAAGTACTTCTGCATGTCCGGTAAAGCTAAACCGCCAAATGCTCTTGGTCGGATCATTTGCGTCCGTGCAAGGCGAGGTCTTTTCTGTGCCCACACAAATTTAGTAAAAAGGGAATGGATCATGTGAAAGTACCTAGCAGGCGGCCTTATCGGGAGGGCCCTTAACAGGTAAAGATGTTTGGGTAGTATGCTCATTTTTAGCAGGTTGCACCTGCCAAACCATGAGTGTAGGCCCCTCTGCCACTTATCCAGGAGAGAGCGTGTCTCCCCAACCAAGGGAGGAAAATTCAGGTCATAGACCTTAGATAGGCAAGATGGAATTAAAGTACCCAAATACCTTAAGGCCCTGTCTGTCCATCGAAAACCAAAACTCATTTGGAGGGTACGTAGGTTGTGCGAACGGACCCCCACTCCCATTGCCTCTGATTTATTAAAATTGATTTTAAAATTTGAAAGGGATCCGTACCTGGTCAATTCCCTCAATAAACTTGGAAGGGAAAGGGAGGGGTTCGTCACCGAAAACATAAGATCATCAGCATAGGCTGATATCTTATGTTGGCTTCCGCCAATCCTCACTCCCTGTATGT
This sequence comes from Pelophylax lessonae, assembly GCF_965119305.1. Taxonomy (NCBI): domain Eukaryota; kingdom Metazoa; phylum Chordata; class Amphibia; order Anura; family Ranidae; genus Pelophylax; species Pelophylax lessonae. The sequence continues at coordinate 120,598,700 of NC_138773.1, read as the reverse complement.
CTGGGTTTTGGCGTACAGTACAAAGGAGAGGTTCCAACGAGAGAGCAAATAAAAGGGGTGACAAGGGACAACCCTGTCTCGTACCGTTATTAATAGAGAAAGGTTCAGATAACAGACCGTTCACCTTGACTTTTGCTGTAGGGGTTGAATATACATTAGTGATCCAACGCATCATGTTGCTTCCCAAGCCTATATATTTAAGAACAGCAAACATGTAGCGCCAATTCACCCTATCAAAGGCTTTTTCCGCGTCGGTGTTAATAAAAACGCTCGGTATTCGGGAAGTGTTAGCCACATGGATCAAATTTAGCACTTTAGTGGTGTTGTCCCTAGCCTCCCGGCCAGGGACAAAACCCACTTGGTCAAGGTGAATAAGATCCATAAGATGTGGGGCTAAACGATTGGCTAAAATTTTTGTAAAAATTTTCAAATCAATATTAAGTAAAGAAATGGGCCTGTAACTTCCACATAATGTAGGATCCTTCCCTTCTTTTAATAGAATGGTAATATGTGCCGCTAATGTTTCTCTAAGCATATTAGAACCCTCCCTTAACGAATTATACAGTCTGACCAGGTACGGGCCCAAAATAGAGAGGAATATTTGAAAATATAGGAGTGTGAATCCATCCGGCCCAGGAGCCTTCTTCAACTTCATAGCACCTATAGTCTGTTGAACCTCCAACAATGAAATCGGTTCATCTAACTGCTCTCTAATTTCACTGGATAATATAGGAAGCCGGGACCTTTCCAAGTATTCCTCCATCCCCGCATTAGAGGAGTCGATCTCCTTCAATGAGTACAACGAGGAGTAGAATTGGCCAAACTCTCCCACAATCTGTTTAGGGGAGGTCAGCGTATGGCCTTGCGTTGAGGCAATATTAGGGACATAAGTTGAGAGTTTCAGATCTTTCACAGAGTATGTCAAGAGTTTCCCGCATTTATCCCCATATTCGTATCCCGGGCTCGACTCCTCTGAAGAGCCGCTTTGGCTCTATACAGGAGAAGATCGGTTATTTGTTGACGAGTTCGTGTAAGCTCCGTCTCCAGTCTGAACGTCGTAGCATGTCTATATTGCGACTCTAACTGACGAAGTGTATCTAAAAGCTGCGTTAATTGTTTGTCTCGTTCTTTTTTGAGTCTAGACCCATGTTTAATAAAAAGCCCCCTCAAAACCGATTTATGGGCCTCCCAGATGTTCCCTATCCCACATTCCTCCAGATCATTCCTCTGAAAATAATCCTGTAATTCCGCCAAAATCTCTGTCAGGACATCAGGGATCTGTAGGAGCGTCTCGTTCAGCCTCCAAAAACGTTGACAGGTAACTGCTTGGTCTGATAAAGAGTAAGTGATCATCACTGGCGCATGGTCTGACCATGTTATATCACCTATTGACGACGTCTTGATCGCATGAAGCTGTCTATGCGGAATCAAAAAATAGTCAATCCGTGAATAACATTTATGGGGAGATGAATAAAAAGTATAATCCCTCTCCGATGGGTGCATCAAACGCCATACGTCTATCCATTGGGCATTGTAGAACGTTTGTGCGATACTTTTACAAGCAGACGGCAAGATAGCCGATCTACCTGCAGAAGCATCAAGGCGCGCTAACAATGGGACATTAAAATCCCCGCCCAAAATAAGCTGTTCTTCCATAAACTCTAAGAGCAGTTTAGTTACTCTCTTGAGGAACTCTGCTTGACGATCATTTGGTGCATATAACGTTGTGAATGTGAACTGTATGTCTCCAACCTTCCCTCTCACAAACAAATATCGTCCCTCTGGATCAGACAAAATATCCTTCAATTTCCATGGAATTTTGGTGGATACCAAAATAGTCACTCCTCGAGACTTAGCCTCCGCATTAGTGGAGTGATAAGCTATATTATAGCATCTATTCGTGAGCCTGGGAACTCTATCCCCCCTGAAGTGGGTCTCTTGGATAAATGCAACATCCACCCCTGATCGCCTGAGGTCATTAAGCAACATCCTCCTCTTTTCTGGTATATTAAGACCCCTTGCGTTCAAGGAGAGGATGGCGAGGTCCTCCATCATCAGGGCGGGATAAAAGAGGGGAGGAGGGAGGGAAAAAAAAAAAGACAAGAACACAACCTCACACAAACACAAACACCCCCCACTCCCGGGCGGGACAGGGTAGTCCCTTACCACCCCGCTCCCCCGGTATAAATCCCCCTATCACTATCAGGGATAAATTCCCATGTACACTATGTGACTAAGGTCACCCCTCAGTGTACTGGCCTAAATGGGGCAATGATCCAAATCATGGACGGATAACACACCAAAAAAAAAAAAAAAACAAAGAATCAAAAAAAAAATAAGAACACCGTTCTCCCGGACCCTCTCCAGCCCCCCCAACCCTAAACAAAAGGACACCACTCTGAGTCCTGACTGTAATAACATTGAAAACCATAGACCCTTAGTCGACTTTTTATGACTACTTCTTCCAATAAAAAAAAAAAAAAAAAATGGGTAAGTCCCCTCTCGGGTCAAAAAATAGACCTTCCCCTGTCTCCCCCTATCCCAAGATCTCATGGATATTGGAAAGAGGAAGGGGAAGGTATCCAACTTCATGCCCCTAAAAGAGGGCTATATATACCTCAAAAAAAAAAAAAAAATAAGGGGGGCCTTCTTCCCCGCTAACAGAAAAATAGGGGTGATGAACCTCTTCCCCTTCTTCCTTTAAAAGTATCTCTTCCCTTCCTCCTTCTCCCTTCTCCCTTCTCACTTCCCTCCCTCTCTCTATCTGAAAGTACCCCACCATTTAAATACCCCACCAATTGAGGTCAACAAGAGCAATTCCATATGCGGTTCATCATCTAACTTTCAAAATGAATAAGGGAGAGTTCATACAAAACTAGGTCCATCCGTATCATGGGTGATCAGGTACCACTTCCCATATGTAAGCCCCTCCCACGCCCTGCTGGGCGCGGGCCCGGCGCTCGGCCTCGCCCAGCCTTCCAGGTGACTGTGTGTAAAAAAAAAAAAAGAAAAATTTAAGGAAATTTATCGTGTTACTTATCTATCCTGTGTATCCTGTGCATCCAAAAAATGATTATCAAAAAAAAAAAAAAAAAAAACCCCGAAACACCCCCAAAAAAAACCCCCCTTGTTGTGACAAAAAAAAAAAAAAGATGAGAGGTCTCCAATACTATGACCTCATATCTACTTGTGCTAAAGGAGAGCTTTATCTCTCACATCCAAAATATCACTCAAAAAAAAAAGAAAAAACCCCTTAAATTATTAAATGTTAATGCTGAGCAATACCCCCTGCCCCAGGCCCACACCCCTCAGGACCTTAGAGGAGACCTCCCCAACACAATCTGTCCCCTACAACCCACCTTGCTATCGGCACTCCCCCACCCACTTCATATATTGTAATAAGACCAAAAAGGAGAAGGGATAAAAAAAGGAGGATGGGGGGGGGGGAGTACAAAAACATACAATATATATTTTAGGGAAGAAAAAAAAAAAAAAAAAGGAAAACCAAGTGTCAAAAAAAAAAAAGGGAAAGGGGAAGAAACACGTAAAAAAGAAATATAACTAATATATAAGGACCGCTTGTAATAGTTTCTTCAAGGCTTTAGTCTCCATTTCCCTTCATGTTAATGCAGCCTCTTGCAGTTCCCTAGGGGAGCCCCTTTTTTCCTGCTGTGCTGGGTGCTTCTTTCCAGGTATTCCTATACCTCCACTCCTCCTCTGTACCGGTAAAAATGCTAACCAATTTGGAACCTGGAAAGGGTCTATCCCCAAAAATTAGAAAAACATTGGCAGATCGCTTGGTGAACGTAAGATAAAATAGCCTTGCTTATTGCGGAAGGTAACTGAAAAGGGGAACCCCCAATGATAAGTCAAACCTAACTGTCTAGCCTTGTCAAGAATGGGCCTTAATATAGCCCTCCTCTGCAGTGTAGCTTTAGACAAGTCAGGGAAAATTTTAATAGGTGCTCCCTCAAAGTCTACAGTACCTTTATCCCAAGCACCGCGTAGTATCAGCTCTTTGTCCGTAAAGTGATGAATCCGGCAAACCACGTCTCTTGATCTATCAGAGTCAATAAGTCGGGGGCCAGGGGCTCGATGGACCCTGTCGAACTGAAGTCTGGCAGGATACCGCTCGCCTAGGATTGTCTTGAATATACCTTTTACGGTGTCCGCCAGGTTTTCCGACTCAACAACCTCCGGAAGACCTCTCACCCGCACATTATTTCGTCGGCTTCTGTCCTCCAGCTCCTCCATGCGGAGTGCAGTGATAACTCCGCTTCCCAGTGTGTCTTGGTGTGGATTTCCAAATCCCCCACTCGCTTTTCCAGAGAGGTAAGAGAAGCTTCACCCGCCGACACCCTCTGTGTTACCGCCTGCATCTCGTCTCTCACTTCTGCGATGGCGGCTTGCTGTTTTTCCTCCATCCGGGCCACCATTGCCGCTATGTCTGCCTTAGTAGGCAGAGTTTGCCGGAGGGCTCTTAGTTCGGCGTCCGCCCTCAGTGACAGGACACCTTCCCCCATCCTGGGGTCGGCCAGGCTGTCTGGGTGTATTTCAGGTAACTCCGACATGGCCAGGGCTCCTGTGAGGGAACTCACATCGCAAGCCGGATCTGCCGCTGTAGTCTGCAGACCACGCCGTGCAGCCATCTTGGAGCCTGACGAGCCAGGGGCTGTAGCTGGGAAAAATTGTGAAATCTCCCCTTCGGATCTGCCTGATCTCGTTCTCTGTGCTGAGCCTTTGGTTTTGTGCTTCTTAGTCAGAGTCAGTGCTGTATCCTGGCCTAGGCCAACAAGGCCCAGGCCTAGGGCGGCACTTTGCAGGGGGGGGGGCAGCAAAAAAATATTTCATTATTTGTATAATGACTATTGACTTACTATTTATTATACAAATAAGTGACATAATCCTATAATTACAATTAGTGGCAACAAACACAAGTCCAAATATCTTAAAAGAGTAATCTTAGTAAACCCGTGACCCAAGGCTGTACTAATGGGCACTGATAAGGCTGCACTGGTGTCCACTGATGGGGCTGCACTGGTGGTGACCACTGATGAGGCCACACTGATATGCTGCACTGACGGGCAGTAAAGAGGCGGCACTGATAAGGCTGCACTGATAAGGCTGAACGTATGAACTGATGAAGCTATGCTGATGGGCACTGATAGACTGTGGTTATGGTCTGTGGTTTACAGATGACAAGGTAGGTCCTAAACAGGAAGGGGTGTGGCCTTTACAGGAAGGGTTGGGTCATATTTAAATTAGGGGGTGCACAAGTTTAGTCAGGCCTAGGGCAGCACAAAACCTAAATACACCACTGGTCAGAGTCATGTCCGCTATGGCGATCCAGACATACCAGTTAGGTCAGAGCTGGAGAGAGGGCCGGGAGCTTAGTAGATGTGTGTCTCTACTCCGCCATGGTTTAGCCACGCCCCTCCAGATGTTGCGGGGCCCAGTGCCTTGCGGGGGTTTTGTCTGTGACCGGGCCAATTTTAATTCTTCTTCTGATATTTTACCCTCCAAAGCTGCAGCCTGATCTATATCTAATGAAGGCATACCTGATGTTCTAATGTAATTAATCGCCCCGTTGGGATCGCCCTCTGATCTTGTGGTTTGGCCCAGGGGGGCGATACCATATAAGGATTGAAAGAAGCTACTAAATTCATCTGCGATCTCCGCCGTCCCATATATCTTATGGTCGCCTGCAGACTGAATGTGGGGAATCACTGTATGTTTCTGGGGTCCTCGTCCCGGGTTTATCGCAAAATTTATAATAATGTCTCCTTAGCGACACTAGATTTCATACTGATCTCTGAAAAAGTAGCTTATTAAGCTCTTCCCTTGCCCTAGTAAGGAGCAAGAGATGCTCTATTGCCAAGGTCTGTTTATGTGTTGAGCTTAAAGCTGAAATGCGTGTTAATAGCTCAGATACCTCTCTCTCTCTTGTTCCTGTTTACGTCACGACCCCATCCGCATCAGTACCCCCCGGAGGACACATTTGTGGGCCTCCCAAATAACCGAAGGGGAGATTAGATGATCCGCATTCTCCGAGAAAAACCTCGATATTTCCATTTCTATTTCTACCCGAGCCTCAGGAGATTGCAATAGGGATTCATTCAATCTCCACGTTGGCGGCTTCGGTGGCCCAGAGTCCAGGTCGATTGAAATGTGGATAGGAGAATGATCCAACATGGAGAAAGAATCAATTTGTGATGAAGAGACCATAGAAAGATCCCCCTGGGAGATCAAAAAACAGTCTATTCTTGAATATGTGTTATGAGTTGTGGAATAATATGTGTAATCTTTCTCACCTGGATGCATGATTCGCCACGGGTCAACCAGGTCGAGGAGGGAGAGTCCCTTTTGAGTCTATTCAACCGTGCGTAGGAGAGATGTGACGAGCCACGGGAAGTGTCAATAAGAAGTTCTGGGGCAAAATTCAAATCTCCACCTACTATAAGATGGCCCTCGCGAAAATCCAAAATCATTGGAGTTAACAACTGTAGAAATGATAAATGGTTGGTATTAGGGAAGTATACATTCATAAAAGTCACTGTCCTATGTCCCTCAGTTCCCTTTACCAGCAGGTATCTTCCCTGGGGATCTGCTCTCATTTCCACGAAAGTCCAAGGAACATCTTTAGCTATGACAATGGTAACCCCCTTGGACTTTGGTATAGGAGAGGGAGCATGGTATGCCCATGGAAAATTCCTGTTAATCAATTTGGGCACTGCGTCAATCTTGAAATATGTTTCTTGAAAAAAGGCTACCTGAGTATGGCTTCGTCTAATATCAGAAAGTAAACGTGAGCGTTTTTCTGGAGTAGATAAGCCCCGTACATTTAACAATGTCAATTTGATGCCGGGCATTTTGACCCTAGTGCTAATCGCCATCCTACAACCAAGGGTCCCTCGGGCAACCCGCTTAAAAAGAGAAGGGGAGGGAAACCACGGGCACAGACCCACAAATCCAAACACACACATACAAAAAAAATAAAATAAAACCCAAGTATATCAGTGTATTTAACTAAATATGGTTAAATCTCAACCTTGCGCAACTTGGCGCATCCTATTGCAGTGGTGAAAAGGCACCACAATGAGGAAAAAATTAGAAAGAATTAATAAAGAAAACAAAAGCATATAAGGGTCTGTGACCCTTGGGCATCCGCCCTATTTTGGAGAAATTAACCAGAAAGATAGACATGGGGAGGGGAGGATATTTTAGGAGAAAAATTTTCCATAACCTAGTATCTCACATCAAAAGCAAACAAAACAGAGCTAAGTCTATATAATTATATAAAAGATCTCTCATATAGGGCCTGATTCATAGTACGGCGAATTGGCGTTTCGGCGTGATTTTGCGAAGCGGCGATTATTTAAGTCTGAAATTGGCATTCAAAGAACGGCGGGCGGAAAATAGCGCCTAGTGTGAGATTCATTAAGATGCAATATGGTCAGAGCGCGACTTAAAACCACGCCAGCTAAAAGCTCGACTAAAGTTTAGCCAAATTTTCCCCTGTACCCCCAAAAATCCCAAATCACTGTGGAAGGTGTGGAAGTCAATTTGGAGATGACTTGCGTTTAAAAAATCTCAAAAACTGACTTAGAAAGAGAGATATCTGCGAAAGTGTGGAAAGGTTAAACAGCTCCTCCAGCCGCGAGCTGCGAACTCGCGAATGTGCGCATGCGCAACGTCAAATTGGCTCAAAAAATTTCGCCAGCGCGATTTTGGGTCAATTTTTTTTTGAATACCGCTTGCAAATCCGCTGTCTCGCCCATAGAAAATGGCAAAAACCGGCGGAATTGGAAAAACATGCACACTTCCAACAAGGGATCCTTTAGTAAACACCATCACATTCCATACACCTTTCCTGCTAACTCCGAAATCATAGCAGTCAAATCTACAGTGTTTATATAGAACCTCCACATTCTCTGAAAAAACCCACAAAATATTACATTGGGGAATTGGTCGTCAGATAGAAAAAAAATAGATGTAAAACATATTTCAAAGAAAGATTATTAGCATTTCACACATATCAAGGAAATGTCACAATTTTGACAATATTTTATGTGTTTCCAAAGAATGTTTTTAGAAATATATTGCAAATACTACCTTTTCTTCCATATGGGTATGGCCAAGTGTTACCATTTTACTACACATTTAACTGAAGGTATATATATATATATCCCTTATACTTGGCTAATTAGCAAAGTATGCCCAACAAACAAATAGAGCTTTAGCTCACAATATTGCTACATATTGACTTTATGGGGCATCTTTTGTATTTTGTTCATGTCTTTGGATTAAAAGTTTGCTGATACACATGCCTTTTTCAAACATGAACAAAATTAATGATGTCAACATTTGGAGGATTGGAGATATCCAAGTGTTGCCCATACAGAGGGCACCTTCCGGATTCGAACTTACAAACCTACAGCAGGAAGGCAGACTCCCTAATCATTGTGCTATTTCTCAGTGAGCGTTGGGTGTTTTCCTCATGCCGTCAAAATGCTCACATGGGAACAGGGGCCATTGAACTGAATAGGATTGGATTTTTTGCCTGTTTTGGGAGCTGATCCTTGAGCTGGACAAATCCCCCTCAAACGCCCCCAAACGGGCTACGTTCACATGTACGTGTTTGTGGTCTGTTTTTGGGGCTTTTGTAGGTGATTTCATATAACAATGCCTGCCCAAAAAATGCATGTCAAAACGCCTGTGAAAACGCCAGCCAAAATGCACATAAGAACGCCTGATATAATTGCCACGCCAAATTTAGGGATGTTCATGAGTGATGAGTCAGATTGTTGGCTTACATATCTGGTCAATCGTCACAATCTCACTTCTCAAATCCCAAAAGGTGTGTTTCAATTGTTTCCCTAAATATATATTTCTCTCTCACGTAATTGTATATATATGTATGTATTCCTGTATCTAAACATTCTAAATAATGACTAGCAAACTTCAAGAGAGAATTTTTTCAATTCACATATACTATACACACCTACATACATTTCTATTCCTCATTTCTATTTCCCTTGTTTTGGCAACTGAGCATGCTCCAAAACACACAGGATACACACAGTTAATTTTTGGACTGGGCGTTACCATTCTGGGTGTGTTTGCTTGGATTATATATAGCTCACTCAGACATCAGGAAAGATTTGACCTACGAAGAGGTCCAATATATTTGTGTGTCACATGTTTTATGGGTAACATTTTTGGCCCTTTGTTATTTATGGAGGTGAGATTTGGCTGTGTTGTGTGTTGACTCTCTGTAAGTATTTATTGCTGTTAACATAATTCTGTCAATCTGCACATGCATCTGTTGATTATGGGCTCTTTGTCGATGTATATGGTCTAAATGTTGTACAAAGGTTGTTTTGGTTTGAAAAATACAAATGTAATAAACAGCATGTTTCCAATTTTTTTTTTAAAATGTCTTCATGTGTCTAAATAAAGTTTTCTGGTGTCCACAAATGTATGTATTTGTATTTCTTTTTCTAAGTTAAATCTGCTTAATGGTTGTGTATGTTCACTATTCGCGAATTCGCGAATATACAAAACCGCGTTCTCACATTTATACATGAAACCGGAAACGAAACTTTTGGTGCGTGCACACGTTTCCGGAAATTGTCCAGGCCCTGTCGTAAGTGTGCATCATGGCTCCTGCACTGTTTACAGCCGAAATCGTGGCATTTGTGTGTAAGGTAAGGAGGGGGTGTGAGTGTGCAGGGTGCGGGATGGGGGATGGGGGATGGTGGCTGGGTGGGTCGCTTATCTAGCGGGTGTGCAAGAAACTTTTGGTCTGCTGATCTGCGCATGCACTTTCTGCCTATTAGACGTGATCTAGAAGCTTCCTGTTATAGAAACTTCCTAGATGTGAACCTGTTCCCTATATATATATATATATGTATGTGTGTATATATATATGTGTATATATGTATATATGTATATATATATATATATATATATATATATATATATATATATATATATATATATATATATATATATATATTATATGTATATATATATATTATATGTATATATATATATATATATTATATGTATGTATATATATATATATATATATATATATTATATGTATATATATATATTATATGTATATGTATATATATATATATTATATGTATATATATATATATTATATGTATATATATATATATATTATATGTATATATATATATATATATTATATGTATATATATATATATATATTATATGTATATATATATATATTATATGTATATATATATATATATATATATATATATTATATGTGTATATATATATATATATATATATATATATTATATGTATATATATATATATATTATATTATATGTATATATATATATATATATTATATGTATATATATATATATATATATATATTATATGTGTATATATATATATATATATATATTATATGTGTATATATATATATATATATATATATATTATATGTGTATATATATATTTATATTATATTATATGTATATATATATATATATATATTATATTATATGTATATATATATATATATATATATATTATATTATATGTATATATATATATATATATATTATATTATATGTATATATATATATATATATTATATTATATGTGTGTATATATATTATATTATATATATTATATTATATGTATGTATATATATTATATGTGTATATATATATAGATGTATGTATGTGTATCTAAAAAATATATATTATACAAAATATATATATTAGACAATATATATACTATGTATATATTATATACAATATATATACATTAGATACATTATAGAATATGTTATATACCATATATTAGTGTATATAATAGGGAACAGGTTCACATCTCTGAACTTTCTATATAGATATAGATAGGCATACCCTGCTTTAAGTACACTCACTTTATATACAATCGTGAGTAAGGACACAGCTTGTTCAGCTTGCCATGACACTGCTCACAAACCATAAGTGACAGGGATAACAAACTTAGGGAGCAACGACAGGGTACCCAGGTACCCAGGACTACACCATATCCATTTTGTGGCTGGCCAGCTTGCCTAGGTAATCTATCATGTCATAGTCCTGGATCCCCTTAACATGCTCCCACATGGTTTGGGAGTAAGGCTATGTCAATGTGGCCAAAATTTACAATGGAGCTGGTGTATTTTCATGCATCGAGAAAAGAAAAAAGGGATTGCTTCACTTTAAGTACATTTTCAGTTTACATACATGCCCTGGTCCCATTGTGTACTTAAAGTGGGCTATGCCTGTATATAGATAGATTTGATTCGTTTCAACTTTTACACAAAATGAAACCCAATTATCTGTGACAGATTGCTCTGACGCTTTGGAATCTATCTAGATAAAGACAAATGTATTGACCCTTTTCATATATGCAAGATTAGAAACATTATATTCCCTAAATGCATAATGCCAAAAATTATTGCCTTACATACATCCATACACACTGCAAGCTCGGCCCCGTTTGTCTTGTCTGACACTCTTACCATCATAAGCTGGATCTGCACACAGCAGCTAATTGGTTCACCTGAGATGGAATCAGTGATCACAAAAATCTGGAATGGTCATGTCTTCAAAGGATTGCCTTGAACAAATCACCTCTAAAAGAAACACATGAGTGTATAATCACTTGTCTCAATGGATCACATTCCCAACACACCCATCTCACACTGCCATATGATAATGAATGGGGGTGTCCATTGCAAGTTAAATACACCCCCAGATCACATTGCTTTGTTAATTTACAGATCTAACTGGAATCTGATGGCACTGCTGTGAACCACTATGCCATCAAATTCTGCTGGGGACCTTTAAAAAGGATTATGTGTGATTGTGTGGATAATTATGCCACCTTAAATTTGCATCTCCCACATACCATGTGCAACTCTTGCAGGAATTGTGAATCAAGGATAATTCAGCACAGCTTAATGAACAGACACATTGAGGAGTGTAGGAACACACCGTCAGATTACCCGATCACACTATGGGGTTTTAACTCCTCCATAATTTTGCCACTTTGGAAACCAAGTGCTTACTTTATGTATACTTTTTAGACGGAACTACAATTTCTAGTAGGGTGATATCATTGCATGAGATTTTCCCTCACTTCCTGTCTTAGTGTCACCAAGACAGGAAGTGAGGGCAATATCACTGTGGGGAAATAGCTTGCAATTGTTGCCTTATAATGTCCATAGTATATATAAAAGGAAAGAATTGCTGGCTGTATCCCCACGGGAGATTCCCTCACTTCCTGTCCTGGTGACACCAAGACAGGAAGTGAAGGGAAATCTCCTGCAATGATATAACACTGTTACATGTTCTAGTTATGTAGCAAACTTAAGAATATACAAAGCAAACATCTTTTTTTTTCCATTTTGGCAAAATCAGGGATTCATTAAAAAACTATCTTTGTTTGTCCCGTGGCTTGCAGGAAAAACATTTTGCCTTGATTCCACCATCAACACAGACAGGGGAAACCCTCCTGCGGAGCCATTGTGTTCTCCTGGTGCTGCCCCTGCCAGGAAAACACAGTGATTATTGCTAGTGGCTACAAGAGATGCTAGCGATAAGTGTGTGTAAAATCTGACAGACTGGTTGTACGTTGTCCTCCAGGTGATCGACCAATCAACTTGGGTACCTTCAGCCTGGCCATACACAGTTTAAATCTGCATCTCAAATGAAGCAATCCCATTTACATATAACACTCCATAAAGGAGAATTGAGGGGCTTATCAGGTCTGCGTCAAAAATTAACAGCCACACCCAATCAGACAGCTCGTGTTAAAAGGGACCTGAAAAGCAATCTGCATGGCTTGCTTTTCCAAGCATTGGCTAGTTTAGTGAGCCTGGACTAATAACAGTCACTGTAATGCTACCCATACTGCTGTCCTTTTAACATGGTGACAAAAGTTGATACCTATGCTACATGTGTGTAAAGTTACTTGCACCCTGCTAAATGGACAGCAATAAGGTTGTAAATACAGTGACTGCCTGTCCCCCCCTGATGGCGGCCCTGGGTGTGTCATGAAAGGCCAATTGAGAAAATGGCTATATCATGTAGAGGAAATCACCAGTGTGGGGCAACCTATGTCATGGAGGTAGATTTGGACATCGATGTATATGTATCACCAGAAATGGAATTCTTTGTTCTACAATATCTCAAAGACGACCTAGCATGTTATTTGAAGATTGTACTATTTTGGACATACTTGGACTCAAACATACACTGCTCTTTCCACAGCTCCTCCTCCTCTGGGGGTATGATAATGTATATACGCATCTTCACCAAAAGCACAAGATGATGTGTCGTCTCCGGATGAGGCTGCAGCGGAGATTTCAGTTCCTGCCTGATATAGTGGATCTGCAGCGGGCCTGGAGTGATGCCAAAAGGCGCTCACCCAGGCTCCTGCTAAAGGCTGTGGAGCAAATCTCCGGTAAGTAAAAATATACATTACATGTGACCAGATAGGTTACAATTTTTTGGGTAGGTGGACATGTGTTTAGCTATGCAACAACACTAATACCAACACCCCCCCCCCCTCCCTCTCGCTCCTACCTTTCCTACCTCCATCAAGTGTCTCTTCACAACCTTTAATACTACTATGTACATTCGTATTTTTTATGTTTTTTTTTTTTCTTCTGCTTCTAGCCAAAGCGGACGGACGGCACCCTCTTGTGCTTTTGGTGAAGAAGGGGAGGAGGAGGACGGCCACACTCCAATACGCAATCAGAGGCAGCGAGCCATTTGAGCAGCTGAAAATTGTGGATCGTAAGTAGAAAATAAAAATGTTAGAAATTTCTAATCTCTAATCACATTTTACAGAGCCCCCTTTACATCGGAGTCTCCAGACTTACTACACTGTAAGAGGGAAGTGTGAAGACTCTGATATAAGGAGAGTTTGGGAACCATTATTTGAGGGGGGAAGCTGGGGACTCTGGTGTAAAAGGGAACTCTGTGTTCCCCAAAGCTCCCCCATACATCTGAGCTTACAGAGACCCTCTTACACTTCCCTTCCTCAGTCCACCACAGTCAAGGGCACAACAAGTCCCACTGCAGAAGGCTACCTGCTTGGACTTGTAATCCTCTCTGTAGGGGAATGAGGAAATACTGCCTGCTATGCTAAGACTTGTAGTGCCCTCTGTTAGGGACTAAGGATTCCTCAGTCCTCAACATTCTAGGGCACTATAAGTCTCAGCATAGTGGGCTGTCATACCTCAGTCCCTCACAGCTCGGGTCAAAAGCAACACAGTTAAACATCTAAAGGACAACTCCAAACAAAACTACCAATAATGGACAGAGTCCATATGCTCTATAATGTCAAAGACCCGCTACCACTCACCTTCCACCTCTGGTGCTGTCATTGTGTAGGGCAAAGGGCTCCATCTACACCATGTTTGGCTTTCAGGTCAGATAGGCAGGACTTGCTCAGCTCCACTCTCTTCCTTGGCAATTGACTCTGGCGTCATTGTGGATCTTTCCTCCTCTAGAAAACACCCAGGGGCCCTCTCCTTGTCCCCCAGCCACCCAGGGCCTTCTTCTCCTCCTCCTCCACCAACCATTTTCAGACTCTTCCAACTTCCCTTGGGCAACTCAACCCCTTTGCATAGTGGACACAACAAATCTATGACCAGCCTGCAAAATATCAAGTCTGGGCCTGGTTACCTGTATGTTCCGGGTCCAGGGCGGAGCTCTCCTCCCAGAGCAACAAATGATGATAGCAGAGTGAGTTGACCGGCCAGTCACTTCCTACTGGTGCAGGTACACACCTACCGATTCCTCCACATCTTAGGATAACATGATCAGACGGCCAATCCCCAGGCAGAGAAGGAGGAGTAAGTGTCAGCGGACAACAGACACCTGGCAGACGCAGTGAAGGGACTGCAGCACACTGCTGCAACTTTTTGATCCGAGGATTGAAAGCAATCTTTTACTTGGGAGATTTCCCTGACTGCGCCCTTCGAAATGTTGGTGCTCCGCCACTGGCCGCAAGGCCCCTGTAGGTGCGAGGCCTTAGGCGCCCGCTTAATTTGCATGGTGCCCTCCTGTTTTAAAACATGGTCAATGCATCTCATTGGTGTAAGTGCACTTCTATGTTCTGAATTGTAGGGGCATTGAGTATGGTGCTAGCATGATGAGAGGTTACTGCCTATTTGTGTCCATAAATAATATATAATGTTTTTCTTTTATTTTAGAAACCAGTGATCAGGATGTTGCGGCTCAGCCTTCTCAGGCCCCCTGTAAGTAATGTGGATGTGCTGGTGTGTTGTGTATTAGGTCGAACTTGGAGGAATGATTGTTTGTTTTGTTTTCTTTTGTGGTTGATGTAACTTCAGCAAGAGAGGAGCCTCAGGCAGGGCCAAGTCGCCTGGATCCGGGCCAGGAACACATTGTTGCCCAAGAAGAGGCCAATTCGTCTGAACCGGATGAGGACCTGGGCTCTCCTCAAATGGGAAGTAAGTATTCTACATGTGTTTGTGTGTTCAATGTGTCCTGGGAAATCTAAGGGCTGTAATATCTATATTTTGCCATTGGGGTTATGTAGCAGCTGACATTGAGGATGTTAGTTGTGGAGGACTGGGGAAGAGGGGCTGCTGCTTACCCAGTCCAAAGTAACTACTACCTTCAATGTTTCCCAACTACTTTCTGTGTGCCTTTATCAAATAGCTTTGGTTAAAGGATTGTATTTGTGTCTTTGTGTTTCTAGGAGATACGACGCCATCCCCCCATGAAGGGACACCATCCCCCCATGTAGGGTCTCCCCCATCCTCCCCCACTCCAGGCTCCCCTGAACTAGTCTGTAAGTACCTAAAATTAGATTCTCACATGAATTGTGTGTGCTAGGATGATGTGTATCTAGGATAATCTAAGTTGGAGTCTAAGCAAGTGTAGTTTTGCTATATGTGACAGGAAGGTTGGTCATGAAACACTCTTGCTTAACCTTCATGTTTGCAAGGTGGTTTTGGGGAGCTTTACAGGACATGTTATCTTTTGTAAGTTATCTCAAGCCACCCTATTCTAAATTGGTGTTAGTTTCTCTACATTGGAAATGGTGTGCTTTGTACTTGTAAATTTTTTGTGGACATTGTAATTTAATCATGTCCTGATTTAGTCAACACTGAAAATGTGTGTTTGTCAATCTTTCATAAATACTCTTCCTCGGTAATGTACCACATTCCAGTTCACAATTTGTGTTCTTTTTGTGCAGTTTCTCCCGAGCCAGCCACGCCATCAACTTCGGGGGCCCAAAAAAAAACTGATGATGGTAAGTTGTGTGCTTTTCCAGTAATGTGTCTACTTAGTAAGTGGAGAAATGCTAACTGTGTATGTCCCCGCTCAGGCTTCAAGTTCCTCTAAAGGCAGCAGGTTCTTTATGTGAATGCATTCTATGCATTAGTATTCCAAGTGATAGGTGTGCATATTCCCCCTCAGACTTACTGGGACCATTTTTTACTGTCCACATTTTTGCACTAATACTTGTCTGGAACAGACTCCCCCTCCTCCTTAACTGAGGTGACAGCATGCCAATATTGCCTCCTGATGCTGTCACTCCTAATCATTGAGACCATCGGAAGGGAGGGGGGCAAGGCTGGCTCACAGTTAGGTGCCTGAACAGGCACAGGGTGCTTGGCTTCATCTCATGTGCCTCCATAGCAAGCTGCCTGCTGTGGGGTCAACCAACAGGAGGGAGGTGCCTAGAGGTGTGTACAGGGGCCATGTAAAAAGGAGGATTGTTATTTATCTTGTCCCCAAAAACCTAGAGAGTGTAAGTCTAACCTGATTAGTTTTCCACAGCCCTCCCAAAATATGTTTCCAACACTTAGAACAGGCAGGGCTGAGGCACCAAAAACATCCGAAAAACACAATCAGCACAAAAGCAGGGAGTACGTATCCTTAACGCTACAAGCTTCACCCAGTAGAATGACGCTTGCACTGTACAAATCTGCATCACCACCATATCAAAGTCTAAATAAAACTTTCAGGGAAATGTGGAGGGGTAATGAGTGGGTGTTAGAGCGTTTTCATGACTGCCTAACCTACAGTTAGCGTGAGTCCATTTGTTGATAAACTTTTTCTTCTCTCTTAACACAGCTGGGATGGCGGAAAGGAGATCAGGGGAGCAGACACATCTGCTCCGTCCACAACTGGCCCTCCGAATTCCAAAGGGTAAGTCTCTACTATGTGTCAGGTTCAATCTATAGACAGTAAGAGGGAGAGAGAACGCTACACAAACTCCAATGGTGATAGAGATAAATGTGTGCACATGTATCGTGTTGACCAATTGAACCCAAAACACCTTACATTCTTCTAAATGATTGCTTGTGTTGACATGAAGAAAAGCCTTTTACTTAGCTTTGGTGGAACTGCTACTAACATTCCAAGCCATCTTATGTAACCTTTTGAACAATTTGCTGTGAAAGTTTGAGTTTAAGGTTTACACCAGCAATTTAGCATATTTGCTTCAGAGTGTTGATAAAAGCCAACCAATAGACTCCTAAGCATATTTGTTGAGGCACATTAATTACAATCGTTGTTTGGATCATTTTGCATAAAACTAATTGTCATGTCTTTTTCTACCCAGGACACACGCACCTCACCTATGAGGTCCTTTTGGAATACGTAACATGGTGCATAGACCGAATCTTGGTTTTGGAAGAAACTTATGGGGCCGATCCAGCCCCTCAGGAGCCATTTGTCAGGAATGTGTCACCCTTAAAAAGATTATAGTTTTTATTTTTTAATTTGTTTTAAAAATTCAAAACCCTTTTTTTTGGGACCAAAAAAAATAAAAAAATAAAAAAACCCTCGTTTTTGGGAAACAAAAAAATTAAAAAATTAAAAACCCTTTTTTTTGGGACCAAAAAAAAAAAAAAATTAAAAAAACCCTCGTTTTTGGGAAACAAAAAAAATATAAAAATTTAAAAAAAACCCTTTTTTTGGGACCCAAAAAAAACTAAAAAAACAAAAAAAGCCTTGTTTTTGGCAACCAAAAAAAATAAAAAAATTTAAAAAAAACCCTTTTTTTGGGACCCAAAAAAAACTAAAAAAACAAAAAAAGCCTTGTTTTTGGCAACCAAAAAAAATAAAAAAATTTAAAAAAAACCCTTTTTTTGGGACCCAAAAAAAACTAAAAAAAACAAAAAAAGCCTTGTTTTTGGCAACCAAAAAAAATAAAAAAATTTAAAAAAAACCCTTTTTTTGGGACCCAAAAAAAACTAAAAAAACAAAAAAAGCCTTGTTTTTGGCAACCAAAAAAAATAAAAAAATTTAAAAAAAACCCTTTTTTTGGGACCCAAAAAAAAATAAAAAAACAAAAAAAGCCTTGTTTTTGGCAACCAAAAAAAAAATGTTTACAAAAAAGCCTTGTTGTTTTTATGGCAACCGACAAAACCACAAATGTTTACAAAAAAGCCTTGTTGTTTTTATGGCGACCGACAAAACCACAAATGTTTACAAAAAAGCCTTGTTGTTTTTATGGCGACCGACAAAACCAAAAATGTTTACAAAAAAGCCTTGTTGTTTTTATGGCGACCGACAAAACCAAAAATGTTTACAAAAAAGCCTTGTTGTTTTTGGTAACAAACTAAACCAAAAATGTTTACAAAAAAGCCTTGTTGTTTTTGGTAACAAACTAAACCAAAAATGTTTACAAAAAAGCCTTGTTGTTTTTATGGCGACCGACAAAACCACAAATGTTTACAAAAAAGCCTTGTTGTTTTTGGTAACAAACTAAACCAAAAATGTTTACAAAAAAGCCTTGTTGTTTTTGGTAACAAACTAAACCACAAATGTTTACAAAAAAGCCTTGTTGTTTTTATGGCAACCGACAAAACCAAAAATGTTTACAAAAAAGCCTTGTTGTTTTTGGTAACAAACTAAACCAAAAATGTTTACAAAAAAGCCTTGTTGTTTTTGGTAACAAACTAAACCAAAAATGTTTACAAAAAAGCCTTGTTGTTTTTATGGCGACCGACAAAACCACAAATGTTTACAAAAAAGCCTTGTTGTTTTTATGGCAACCGACAAAACCAAAAATGTTTACAAAAAAGCCTTGTTGTTTTTGGTAACAAACTAAACCAAAAATGTTTACAAAAAAGCCTTGTTGTTTTTATGGCGACCGACAAAACCACAAATGTTTACAAAAAAGCCTTGTTGTTTTTATGGCAACCGACAAAACCAAAAATGTTTACAAAAAAGCCTTGTTGTTTTTGGTAACAAACTAAACCAAAAATGTTTACAAAAAAGCCTTGTTGTTTTTATGGCGACCGACAAAACCACAAATGTTTACAAAAAAGCCTTGTTGTTTTTATGGCGACCGACAAAACCAAAAATGTTTACAAAAAAGCCTTGTTGTTTTTATGGCAACCGACAAAACCACAAATGTTTACAAAAAAGCCTTGTTGTTTTTATGGCGACCGACAAAACCACAAATGTTTACAAAAAAGCCTTGTTGTTTTTATGGCGACCGACAAAACCAAAAATGTTTACAAAAAAGCCTTGTTGTTTTTATGGCAACCGACAAAACCACAAATGTTTACAAAAAAGCCTTGTTGTTTTTATGGCAACCGACAAAACCAAAAATGTTTACAAAAAAGCCTTGTTGTTTTTGGTAACAAACTAAACCAAAAATGTTTACAAAAAAGCCTTGTTGTTTTTGGTAACAAACTAAACCAAAAATGTTTACAAAAAAGCCTTGTTGTTTTTATGGCGACCGACAAAACCACAAATGTTTACAAAAAAGCCTTGTTGTTTTTATGGCAACCGACAAAACCAAAAATGTTTACAAAAAAGCCTTGTTGTTTTTGGTAACAAACTAAACCAAAAATGTTTACAAAAAAGCCTTGTTGTTTTTATGGCGACCGACAAAACCACAAATGTTTACAAAAAAGCCTTGTTGTTTTTATGGCAACCGACAAAACCAAAAATGTTTACAAAAAAGCCTTGTTGTTTTTGGTAACAAACTAAACCAAAAATGTTTACAAAAAAGCCTTGTTGTTTTTGGTAACAAACTAAACCAAAAATGTTTACAAAAAAGCCTTGTTGTTTTTGGTAACAAACTAAACCAAAAATGTTTACAAAAAAGCCTTGTTGTTTTTGGTAACAAACTAAACCAAAAATGTTTACAAAAAAGCCTTGTTGTTTTTGGTAACAAACTAAACCAAAAATGTTTACAAAAAAGACTTGTTTTAGTGAAAACCTCAAAAAAAATTATAAAAACACATAAAATATGTTTATCTAAATAAAATTAAAGTATGTTGCTCTTTGCAACACAAATGTTACATTGGCAATTTAGTTCATTCTATTATATATTGTAATATATTTTTTGTACGCTACAGTTGGTAGACACCCACATGTGTTATTAAAACATTTATTTTATTACCCAAGTTTTCTTTTTGGTGTACACATCGAATGTCTTTTGTGTTGTATTTGTTTAGTTGAGTGGTGTGGTCTGTAATTGTTAGTATGTTGGCTTTGGTTTATGTTAGCCTTGAGACTTGTTTTGAAGCTACATTTGAAGGGAGACCTTTTCTTGGGTCGTTATGTGAACATTGAGTTATCTAAATTTACATGAAATCATATGTTTGGAGATCGAGAAGCACGTGTGTATAAATGCCTACATTAACCAGGGCCATTACTTGGCCACCAACACTCCTAAAAAACCAAAGAGCAAACACAAACTAATCATTTTGCATAAAATTTTATTTCATCCCCAAAAAAAGCACTATAATAAATCATATTGTGCCACCCTCAAATTTAAAAAAAAAATGGCCCCACAAATTGGCCAATGTAACAATCATTAACAAAACCAAATAAAAAAAAAAAAAAGAAATTAAGTTGGTGGTGGTGGTGGTGACTGAAGCAGTGTGGTGAGCAATGGAAAGGTTCCTGCCATCAAATGGTGGGCCAATAGTCCCATCTGCTCTGGGGTTAGCCTTAGAGTTCTGGTAAAGTGGCCCATTAGGATCAGATCTTGTGTCTGAGGCTGCTGCTGATGCAGGGTGTTGAACCCTGGAAATGTCCCAGACTGAAGATCTTGTGCCAATAGTCCCATCTGCTCTGTGCTCAGCCTAAGAATTTGGGTAACGTGTGCCATTACCATGAGATGGGATCGTTGCTGCTCCAAGGCTATTTGATGCTGCTGGTGGTGCAAGGGTTGTGAAGATGTGTGGGGAGTGGTGGTTGATTGGTTGTTGTGGTCCACGGTGCGGGGGCAAACGACATGTCGCATTGGTGACAAAAAAGAAGAACGGCCTGGGGAGGAGTGAAGTGATAAAGGTGTGGAGGGAATGTAGTCAGGTGGAAGGGGTACTGTGGAACCAGTGCGCATTGAGGTTGTGCAGGAGGATTGCTCATTGAGGGGTGTGGGAGTCCGAACGGAGTGTGAAGTGCTAGGAGTGGCTACAGGAGGAATTGTCCCATCCCCAGCTGCCCGACAAGTGGCCAACACTGGCATTACCCTCCCACTACCACAACCTGCAGTGGCAGGTGAGTGAGATGTTTGGGAGGGCTCTGCCAATGGGGCATCTTCAGATCCAAACAGGCATTGGCGTGTGGCCAGCACCTGAGTGTCAACACTTTGCCGATCCCGTTGATGCTGGTCTGCTAAACTTACCAAGCTGTTACGCATATCCTGTTGAACCTGTAACATATCCTGGTGAACCTGTACCATTGTTGCTACAGATTCCTGTATGAGCCCGAGCAGACGTACTGCCTCAGTAGATTGCTGAGTACGCCTCCTTAACTCATTTTGGACCTGATACTCATCAAGCAGCCTCTCGGCTACATCCAGCATAGATGGACGAAGTTGGGTAGGTGACAATCCCTCTGCATCTAAGGCTACCTGAAAGCAGAAGAAATAGACCAAATCATTATCAAACATCATGACTAAATATTTCAGATTAGTTTGACAACTTAACACCCCAAGCAGAACGTTGAAAAGTTTGATGTGCTTCTAATGAGTACTTGTTCATTGTAAGATTATCCAAGCTAGCAACACTTCTGATAATGGGTACATATTATATTGGTAGGACTAATATGACAAAGGCAAAAAAGATTCAACATGAAGGTGTTCCCAATTAACCCTGGTGTGGTAGGTTGTTTATGCTTTTGGTAAATCTGTTACTACACCAATGACTTTATACATCTACGTATGTTGTCTAAAATCTTGCCATCAATCGGCTAGAGGACAACCCAACCAAACGATACCCATGAATTTGGACCTGGAAAATCAAAGACGGGCCGGACTTTAAAGATCCTGGATGTTTTTGGAACATTAGTGGCACACCAAATTATAACATAATTCCCTGATGTTCAAGATAGAACTCTTGTTGTGCTGGTGCATCGTCAGAATGTCATAGCACTAATTTAACACACACAATGTAAGCCACATCTAGTCCAAAATCAATGCTACCATTGAAATGTTACATGTGCACCTTGTTCCCTTATATCACATACCACAGCACTGGATGCAGAATCGTCGCCAGCTCCTGATCCAACTCCAGCTGCAACGTCAAGAGGGGCCTGATGTTCTTTTAAAAACAAAAAAAAAAAAACATGTTTAGTACATAACCTTAGTCAGTAATGATTATGGCCAGATTGCCCTCCTAGCTTCATGAATGAAGCATTGAGGCCAAACATTCAAAAGTGCTTTCCTGGGCTCATAGGACACTTGCTAAACCCTCCCAAAGGTTAAGAAGGCTTGGTCTGCCTACTAATGACGGCACCCATTAATGCTGTCAACTGTGTTTTGCAGGGTAAACATCTAAAAGGCAACACTCTTTCATAAGAAAAAACATGTGTGTTAATGGGGTTAATAAGATTCCAAAAAACATTATTTGACTAGACATACCAACACCTTCCTCCAGGCCTAGCTGCACTGGGTGTGTTCCCTGCTGCGGATCTTCTGTAAAGGACATAGCAATATGAGCTATCTTGGAAAAAAAAAAACATCTACATTGTTTGGCACAGTATGATATTGGACCTACCAGGAGGAGGGTCAGCACTGATGTCAACACCTGTGAGTCCGTCTGGTTCGCCAAGCTGCATGGGCTGTGGAGGGGCTGAGATCCGTGCTACAGATGAACAAATTGCAGGTTGGGGAAAACAAAAAAAGGACAATTGGAAGGGCAAGTATCACATTCTCTTAATGTCACACATAGGATAGTAGTTAATCTTTTCCAAACAACTCACACAATTGACATCCAAGATAATATCCTACCTCGGTGCAAAGCATCCGAATCTAAGTCCTCTCTGGTAAAGATGGTATCGGGTCCTATGATGTTCAAGAAAGGTAATTGATAATCCCAGAGAGAACTTCGTGCACGTTCATCCAGCCGACCTTGACGGTCATAAAGACCCTCCGCAGCCCATGCAATTAGCTTCTTCCGAACGGACGCACAGATGTCGGTGACCTTCTTCCGCACACTGTCACGGTGGCGAGGTGCTTCACCCAGTGCATTTACAGCATCCCGGATTTCATCCCACAATCTGTTCTTCTCTGTTACTGAGTAAGACGCGGCCCTGGTCCCATGTATCGCCTGATATCTGGCCATATAGGCGTGGACCAGGGCACAGCACTGATTGTGGGTGAAACGGGGAAGCCGGGGTAATGTGGACAAGCTGACTCTGGTGGACGGACCCGCTCCAGGACTACTGTCAGAAGAGCCAGCTTGTCCACTTGGTGTGTTAACACCTCCCCCGGCTTCCTCCTCCGGGATGGGGATGGTGGACTCCCTCATGGATACAGCTGGAGCCTCCCTCACACCAGAGCCAGACGATCTGCCCACCCTGCCCCCCCTGCCCCCCCTGCCCCCCCTGGCCCCCCTGGCCCCCCTGGCCCCCCTGGCCCTTCTCATCCTTCCAGTGGGTGGGGCCATGGGAGCACGAGGTGGGCAGAGAATCTGGCTGTCCAGCAGCAGCAAAGAGCCCCAAACTCCTAAATCTGAAATGACAAAAGAGAAAACAGAAAAAACAGGATTTGCAGATTGCTCTTCATATACAGTATAATTAGTGAACAGTTACAGAACACACTTACCTAATGGCACAAACAGACTTGGTCGTGGTGGTGGTGGTAGTAGTGGGCAAAGAGCAGAAGAGGCTGCAAAGAAAAGGAAAAAAAAAACACATAAGAAAACGCATAGGGGTACAAATCACACGAGGCCCTCCAAACACTTACCTAATGGCACAAACACAGTGGTGGTGGTGGTGGTGGTGTAATCCTTTATAGGCAAAAGGAGGCTGCAAACATTAAACATACATGAGAAATCGCATGACCTACATACGTGCACATAATAAATTACAGTTATCAGGAAAGCAAAAATGGTGTCTTTGGAAGCTGGGAAGGTAAGGGGGCAGGTTTAGATGCCAAATCTAGACTGCACACCTTTAACAAACATGAGAAAACACATGTCCAAACCACATGCACATGGGGCCAACTGCCAATGATTAAAAGACACTTGAGGGGTTCCCAAGCTATTGTGGGTTGGAGGGGATTCACCATAGACAACTTAAGCACACCCAAGATAAGTACAAATTGTCTCCTTCCTTTTTTTTGGGAGAGAGAGATACAATTGTCTTACCTCCAGATAATGTAGGTTGTGGGTCACAGGGTCTTGCTAGCACATAAGAAACATCGATCTTTAACATCCAGCAGCCATATTGGCCATGTGCTCCTTTTATAGCTGGCTCACAGGTGTGATAATTAGCGTCCGTTTCTATATATATCTGCGCATTCGCGAATTTGCGCGTTCAAAATGGAGGACGATATCCCAGACGCATTAGATGGTGCAATGCTGGCATTTATTGGTGCCTTGTTTGAGGAGGCCCTGGCACAGGAGGCAGCAGAAGGTGGGGAAGCTGCAGCAGCAGCAGCAGCAGCACCTCCAGCAGCAGCACCTCCAGTCCGTGTGCCCTTACCTCGCCAGCCACGCATTTTTGCTCCAAGGATCTATTTGGACAAGCTGCGGGATTCTGATGTCAGGAGGAAGTTCCGGCTCGAGCGAGGAACTATTCTACACCTCTACCAGCTCATAGCAGAGAAAATTGACCCGGACACACAGCGCGGCCATGCGGTGCCCGGCATGGCCAGATTGCTGGCCACTTTGTATATTTTAGGGCGTGGCAGCTTCCAAGCCACTTCGGGAAGTATCATGGGCATTAGCCAGCCCACAGTTTCAAGGGTGTTCATGTTGGTCATTAATGCCATAGTGGATATAGTGCCCAATTTTATCCACTGGCCACAGAATGAAAATGAGTGGAATGAAGTCAAGTTGGGTTTCTACCGGCGGGCACACATGCCGCAAATCCTAGGGGCAATCGATGGCACCCACATAGCCATTAGGCCCCCAAGGAGCCACGAAAGTGAATACCGGAACCGCAAGCAGTACCACTCTGTGAACGTCCAATTAGTGTGTGACGCCAAACAGCGCATCATGAGTGTCAACACTGGTCACCCAGGGTCGTGCCATGATTCCAGTATGTTAAGAACAAGTACTCTGTACGAGGTGTTTGAAAGTGGACAAATGCCCGAAGGGTGGCTTATTGGTAAAGTATTTTGTCTTAACAACATAAACTGTAAGATTACATAGACATAGGAATAAGCTACATCGGTGTACACCCTGATTTAAGCAAAGCCTACCTAAAATGGATGTGTTATTAGTTGTCAGGCTGTTCACACACAACCAGATCAGCAGCTTAGCAGCTCACAAAAGAAAGATTTGCAAAGTTGTCTTTGAGTCCAATGAAGGTGGTTAACCAATGTGTAAATGGTGTCCTCTAGCCACCCAAAGAAAACCTACAAATGATTCCAATGGTATTGCCATATCCCCAAAGTACTTTGCATAAGTGAGTCAATATTGGTTTCCTCACTCTAGTTGCAGATATATTCCAGAAGTAAGACCTAGGCTAATGTAATAGGAACAAAATAGGGGCCAAGTTGGAACTTGCAAGAGAAACCCACCACTTTGTGTGTCCTTTTTCCCATTTGTATTAGTGATTTAGGCAGTTAGACAGAGTTGAGATGTTTCATATGATTTTTTGCAAACAGACGAGCAGGTTGTTTAGTAAAATGCCTAATTGTCTCCCATTTTGAGGAGTCATCTAAAGTCACATGATAGGAAGAACTAATGTATATTTTTCTTATTTTTCAGGGGATGCTGGTTACCCGCAGCTGACGTGGCTGATGGCTCCAATCAGGTACCCCCAGGGCCCAGCAGAGAGGAATTACAACAGGGCCTTGCGGAGAAGCCGGAGTATCATTGAGTTGACCATAGGTCTTCTCAAGTCCCGGTTTCTCTGCTTGGCCCGGCCTGGGGGTGAACTCCTGTACTCTCCTACAAAGGCTTCCAAGATCATCCTGGCGTGCTGCGTGTTGCACAACATGTGCGTTGCCCGGGAT
This sequence comes from Pelophylax lessonae, assembly GCF_965119305.1. Lineage (NCBI taxonomy): Eukaryota > Metazoa > Chordata > Amphibia > Anura > Ranidae > Pelophylax > Pelophylax lessonae. Next base: position 120,572,252 of record NC_138773.1, on the reverse strand, counting down.
GATTCTTGGGAGCTGACGGAGGAGAGGGAGCCAGAGGTCCGTCAGCCGGCGGCCCCCAGGCGGCGGAGCACCGCTGCCGGTATGGCCACCCGGAATACCCTGGTTGCTAGCCACTTTACATGTAAGTACTGTAACCGGTCAAGATAGGGCATGTGTATTAATTAGCTAGTTAGCAGAGGTGCCACTCACAGGGAGACAGAGGGTGATTATCATCTGCCAATGACACTTGCCATTGTAGATAAAGTGTAGTCAACATTGGTAAAATTGTGTTACTTGAGCAAAAACATGCACCTCTAACCATAAACATGTTGGTATTGTGAATAGTGTAAAGGGCTGAGAAGAGCTGGCAGGTGTTTATTTGTGTCTATGCCACCTGTGTAGTTATTGATAACATGAACGGCTGCTTGGTATCTTATGGTGTTGTAATTTTCCAGAACATCAACATCTTGGAATCATGGCACGTACCATGGGAAGCCAGTGGTGATGGGCTGTCTGGCGTCACAGGTGTGTATTCAAATGTTTACATTAATGATTTCTGGTTTGTGTAAGTTGGCATAAAATGTGTTATTTCACTCGTGATGTCGAAATTAAATGAAGTTCAGAATGAAGCAAACAGGCATTAAGATGTGATTTTCATAATGAAATGTCTTATCCTTTGTTTTATTTTTCCAGGAGTGGTACTGCTTGCGGGTGTAGGTGGTAGAAACCCACCTTGATGGACTCCACTCATTTTCTTTTGTGGTCAGTGGATATTTGGTAAGGCACATGGCCAATGACCAACATGAACACCCTGGAACTTCGAAAGTGGCTTGGAAGCTGCCCAGCAACCTTGCCATGCCTGTCCCCTATGAGCTGGTAGAGGTGCAGAATGGATTCTGAACTCTGCCGGAAGTTGTGGAAGACATCAGAATCCCGTAGCCATGGAGCAAAGATCGTGGTCTGGCGCTGTAAAGGCACACGGACTGGAGAGTGACAATATTCTTTTGCTGCATCCCTCCTTCTGCTGTCATTCTCAAATAAATAAATACATTAGAATTGAACATGTGTTTTTTTGTTTTGTGTGGGTGCCTACAGACAAAAGGGCCATCCACACTGTAAGATTTAGAGAAGACTTTATCCTTCCGATTGACATTTTCTATGTAGTGCAAGGGCCTGCCTGATTGCATCCAAATTGAAAGTGTTGAGGTTTGAGCTTCTATTATATGGTTTGGTTAAGTCTACAGGAAAAAGTCTAGACAAATTGTTAGTGTATGGCCCATTAAGCTGGCAAGGCCGGAGTTTTGCACTTTGCATGCTGCTTGTACTGGTGATGTGAGGGGTTGTAATGTAGAGTAGGGATGTGACAGTGTTGTGTTGAGGTGTGAGGCAAATGTAGTGTTGGACTATGAGGGCCTGTGTTGTTGAAATATGGAGAGAGTCCAATATCAGACACCTATGTTTATTGGTCAAGAAATTGTAAGAACCATGGTAAATATGTAAAGAATTGCATCTCGATAAAACTAGGACCACACTCATAAAATCAAAATTGTGTTGTTTCCATTGATGTGCTTGAAATTTGGGTAGGACACCCCCCTCCCCCCCCAAATTCAAGATAGTTTAAAAAACTGTTTAAAAAAATGAGAGTGAAAAGAGATCCCAAGTGTAGTGATGTGATTTGAACCCATGACGTTGTGAACTGCAGTGAAGTTGCAAAGCACTTAGCTATTGTGCAGAATAAAGCTGTATGGTGGAAAAAATGGAGTGTGTTAAGGCTAAAAAGCACATATAGCTAAAGAACTAAACATTGTATGGAATGTGGGAAGAAGACCATGGTAAAATTGTGAGGTTTCATCTTGCCCTGAAGTAGGGTAGGGGTTTGGTCACTTGCCTTTGGTACTTTCCTTCATAAGATCGATTCGACACACAGACAAGATCAAAAAAACACTTAAAATGGTGTAAGCTTGCAAGCGCTTCTGAGTGTAACATTATTTAGCAATATATATTATGTAATCCGTTACATTTTAGCAATATAAACAAAAAAAGAAAATAAAAAAAGTAGGTGGAGATGGTAAGCCTCGAACCTACAGCAGAGGGAGATGAATTACAGACATGTGATGTGTCGGAATTCATTATTGCTGTTTTACTCGCCAATTCGCCGCAGCGCCAGTTAATTGATTTGAACGCGGCGAAACTGAAACACGTCATAGAGGTTTGAAGCTGCAGTTTCTTTAAATCCGGCCCATAGTCTCCTTTATGAGATATAATCCTCCCTATTCCCCCACATCTATTTAAATTAGGTATCCTTCCCCCACTAAGATAAACCCATTACCCATAAGCCACCCTCTTCCCAACAGAGACCCCTGCTTATCCTTTTTCCCTTCTAGGGATATATATTCTAAAGATTCAATAATTGTCCATTTCTATTTTTCTAAAGAACCAATGGGTTCCTGTGTATAGCCATGAGTGGATGGCCTAACATGAAGTCCCCTTGGGTATTGTCGTCTTTGTGGCGATGCCCCCAGGAAGTTCTGTTGCCCTTGAATCCCCAGCCAATCAGGGACCAATATGGGTGGAATCTCCAGAAAGGAAAATAATCCAGGTAGTTGATCCGGCCAACGTAATGCATAAGAAGAGTCCCCTTTTAATATTATTAAATGAAAAGGGTGACCCCAATGGTAGGTGGTCCCAGCATTACGTATTTCTTCTAATAGCGGTTTCAACAGTGCTCTCATCTTTAAGGTTTGTCAAGATAAATCTGAGAGCAAACGTATTATGGATCCTTCAAATTCAAAGGGGCCCCTAGTCCAGGCTTTTCTCATGATTTTTTCTTTAATGGAGAAAAAAATTAATCCTTGCCAGTACATCTCATAGAAAATCAGTTCCCATGCTACGAGGGGCCCAAACTCTATGGACCCTATCTATCTCAATATCCTCTGACAGGGGTCGTTCCAGGAGCTTATTTAATAGAGCAGTTATGTTATCCTTCAGGTCTGGACCTTGTACTGTCTCTGGTAACCCCCGCAGGCGTATATTGTTTCACCGGCTTCGATTTTCTCCATCGTCTTGGTGGAGTTGAAGCATAGTTAACTGTTTGAAAAATACTTTTTGGGATATTTCCAGATCAGATACTCTGGATGTTAGCAAACTATGTCCAGTCTCCACCACCTCTATCCTATTATCCATATAGTCAATTTGCCCCTTTAGGGAATTTATCTCCTGTGTAAGGGTACTTACTATGGAAGTCGCCATTGCAGTGAAATCTTGTTTTGTAGGCATAATAGAGAGGATCTCCCTCCATTCTGCTATCTGCGGTTGCTGCAATTGTGCCATATGAGGTGCGGAGGTCAGAGCTGCTGATATTCCGGATCCCTGAGTTGTTGTCTGGTGGGGTCGACTTTCATGGACAGATTCTTGTAGCTCCATTTGGCTGATATAACTTTTCCCAGTTTTCTTTGTTGCAGTGGGACCTGCTGTACCCGATCGTGTCGGCGCCATCTTAGATTGCTCCACTGCGCTCTCCCTTGGGGGGAACGCCGGAGAAAGTAAGTAGAGATGTCCGCTCCCTGGATAACAGCTCTCGGTCCCTTTGGCTTCTCACTGCAGATCATAGGAGGGATACCACACGCTGGCTGCTCAGGGCAGATGCTTCCCTACGGGTCACGGAGCTCAGTTGTGAGCCTCCTCACTGCGCCATTTCCAGACCACGCCTCTCCTCCCTGGATACTCCATTGTTAATATCAGAACTATTGGGGCTAAAAGGAATCATATGAGGCCATACATACTGTATTATTTTACATATTGTTATATGGCATCCTGGCAGCCATCTTTGTCATGAGGTGAATGTAAGTTCATTATCCTTGGGTGAAGGTTCTTACAGAAAATTAGCAAAGGCTTAGCAAAGACCTTCTCAGGCCAATAAATTAAAGGGGCCCAGACAACACGCCAAGATAAGGACAGCCATGGTGCCAGGCTGGGTTATAATGAGAGTGATGTCATTCTTGTTTCAATTTCAACAATGGACAAGGGATCAGGATGTTTCATTTTTTTTTTTAAGTGTCCATTTAAAAATTTCTTGATGAAACAATTTTAGTGATTGTATTGGCAATAATGTCATGGTACCATTATCTTATATGAGGCATATATAAATAGGTCTACTTAATTGAATAAGTTCAAGGAATGTTTTATATATATTTACTCTTCTAATATTCAACCGATAGTCATTATATATTGGGGGGGGGGGGGAGGTACTCCTTGAATTATATGTGTATTATTATTGATAAAGTAGGTATCAGTTTTAAATACATAGAAGTGGGTAATGTGAATACCATTTTTTTATGCTTAAAGAACTAATTGATATCTTGGATCTTACTTTAAGTTACTTCACGTTCAAGGTATTTGGAGAAGGAATGTTAATTGCTGTGGTTTCAGACCTTATTCAAGCAATATATATAATGAGAGAGTCAGTAATCTGGCTGGCTTGGAAGACAACGTCCTAAAGATTTAGGTTTTTCTCCAAGGCGTATGTCAGAAGGTTTGAGAAAATTGTTGAATTAAATGAAATTACCCAAACTTTTATACAGGCAAACAGTGCCCCCCTTTTATGATGGCGAGGTAGAGGTATATAGTGAAATGATGCCCCATCTGACGTGTCACCACGTGGAAAACAAAATCCACACCTACATTCCCAAAGGATAAAAGTTTAAAATAAGTTGAGAAAGAAAAGAATGGAAAAGATTGAGAGAGAGGAAGGAAGTAAGAATACTCCGAGGAGGTTCTGACACACTGATGGGAGACATTTTGAAGCTGATGACAGGCTATTCAAGTGACATGTCAGACAGCAGACATTGAAGTTTTTGTTAAAGTATACATTTCTATTTATCTATAGGCAATTTGCTTGCCATATACATCTGACTGAACCATTATATTATCTTTATAGCATCAAGATTTGAATTTAGATCATTCTAACTGCAGTATGACCAGTCTATTTTCCAATCTTGGGAGATTATACACATATGTATAAATCCCCTTGAGGCTGATTTCAGTTTATAGTAAATGGTGCAGTTGTGATGTATACTTTAAATAAATTAACTTAGTGGAAGTTATCTTCATCCCAAACACATTCTTGGCTTATAGCCAGTTTGGTGTATGGTGTAATAATTGTTGTCCCTGCATTTTTAAAGTTTTAAATTGTGAACATCTGTTGGCTGAGAGAGGTCATGTGTCACATCTGTCAAATTTTGTTTCCATATTTTGTGAGCTCATGAGAAGCTATTAATCACATTCCAGAAGTTACGGGTTTTGGTTACATTGATATTATGTAATAATATCCTTTAACTGTATTTTTTAAATTACCTGTGTGATACATATTATTGACATTTTCTTCCACATTTTATGTTTATTACCAGTTATATTTTGACATTATTCTGCACTATATTTATTTAATAAATATATATTTTTGCACAAAATTGTATCCATCTTGTCTTCAAGTTAGGGTCAATAAACGATCTCGAGTTTGTGTTGATTTATGGAAATAACTTGAGAATCTCCTTAATTATAGATCCTTACTTATTTGCATAAATAGACACCGTTTTTTTAGAGAAGTATAAACATTCTGACATATTTTGGAGATCCCCCCCAAGATAAGTGCCTACGTTTGAAACAAAGGATATAATTGTGCAAAATATATATTTTGTTGCCATATTCATTGATTGATTATTGCTATTGTTGGATGCAATATTGAACATGGCTGAGTCAAAAAGTGTTCTTGATGAGTCTGGTCAAATTGGTGCAGAACCTGAGACTGGTAACAAACAGGTTAGAGAAGTGATCAAATTTAAGGTGATGTCTTTTGTTAAAGATAGATTGGCTATGAAAGATGAGCTCAATCATTGGGTAACTGGAATTCAAAGTAGAATTGCAGAATATGTAAATTATATTTGGTTTGATGAGTCCTGGGTTGCTGGGTATCTTTGTCAAATTGCTCAAGCTAAAACAAAGAAAAATAAAGATTTACTGATACTTAACTCGTGGCCAGAATTTCTTTATACAATTGTTGAATTAGCAGAACAAAAGAACGAAACATGAAATCAAACAAAAGGCGGATCATGTTAAAAAATTTACAGCAAACAGTTCACGAGATTGAAATTCAATATGAAAAGTTTGTTGGTGAATTGAATCAGTTGTCAGATCAAATATCAGTTTATCATGATAAAGATAACCAGAATAGAGAAATGATTGATTCTCTTAAGAAGGATCTGAATCAAAAATATCATGAATTGTTAAAGGTAAAGGTAAAACATTCTGTATGAGAAGGGGCAAATGTCACAGAAACTATTAGCAGAGCATACCCAGACATTTGGTCTGTCGAACCTAACATGGTTAAATGGGTCATAAAAGAGAAGGTGTCAGATGTTGAAAGTAACTTCAGTGTTGCCTCAGAGGAAGAAGAATATTTTTCTAAAGAAGGTTCTCTTCCTAAACTAAAACCAATCTTACTTCATAAACACTCCAAAAGTATGTCTCATAGGAGTGAGATAAAAACCCATCAGCCTGTGTATGACAGCACAAAGGTGATAACATTTTTAAAAGAAACTGTGGGTCTGTTTACTAAGAAAGGATTGCCTTTCTATAATTAATCAATATCATAAAGAAACTTATGAGGAGGTGATGATGACCCTGAACGTAAAATATGACGAACAGAAAGCCAAATTCATTTCATGGATGTTTGAGCCAAAGCACAGGTTTTTCTTTAATTTCCTATGAGATATGTGCATAAATACCTGGACTGAAGTAATCTCAGAAATAAAGACAGATTTGGTCCCCATCGGTTAGCTACTGCTGCAAGGAGACCCATTTTTATTTTAAAATGTCAGCCAGATCAAAGCTCTAGGGAATTTTTGTCAGTTCCCAAAAATGCCTATAGCCTGGCTGAGAAAGATCCCAATTTTGAGAGCTATGGATTCATCCAACTGTTTTATGATGCTTTGCCAAATAAAATAAAAATAGTTCTTGCCCGGGATTACCATCCCAGAAAAACTCTGGATTGGCTACTGACAGAAAGTACAACCCTTTATGCTGTTTTACAGAATAGCAAGGAGACTCAGGATAAGAGGTTTAAAAAGCCAATTGATGAAATAGCTGATATTCACAATAAGAGAGATGAGGGACACTTTGAAGCCCCAAAAAGGAGTTATGCTGAAGTGGTTAAGAACCACAGTACTCCCAAATTGAATAAGGCTAAACCCAATCAAGATGACCCAATCCAGATGAAAAAAGGTTCCGGTAGTTGATGGTAATCCAGATAAAAAGCATCAGTTGGTCAAAAGGCACTTCCCTCTGTATAGGAGATACCCGAGAGGTAATTATAGCAATATCTGTCCCTATACAATCCATGGCTGGATATCCTGGGGAGTAAAACAAGAAAACGGACATACATGCTTAGCGGAGGGGACTATTGGGATCCGGTCTACAGAAAGGACATCCACCTATGAGATATTCCTGTGCCTTTGATTTATACGCCATCTGGTAAGAGGCTAAGTTAGGCTATCTCACAGGGTGGAATTACAGTGGAAATTTCCTCCTTCCAAACCAGCCTATTTGAGTCTTTACTCTGCGCCCAACCTTATCTTATCTGGTAAGGAGGAAAGCCTGTCGGTGGTGGGAATCACTGGTTCACAGCACTGGATACATCACTTGAAGTTGATTTTTCACATTTCTCACAATACACCATTTGGTGAAAACCTCTTAATTGGACTTTGTAGTTTTTGCACTAATTCTGGGTTTTCAAGGTTTTTCACTGTATCACGTTCACTATGATCTATTGATTGTGTACATTTATGTTATTTGTTTGTTCACCATATTTATATGTGCTTACATGGCATTATATTTGTTTAGCGCACCTATTTTTTTCAACATTATTTTTCACTAGGTATAGTTCAGGTAGCAGCTTTACTCCTACCAGCGCACCCACATTTTATTCACAATTATAGAAATTATCAGTATGGCCCGAAAAGGTTCAAAATGGTTCTGAATCAGAAGGTTCTGGTAAGTCTCAGGCTTCTAATTCCCAAAATACAACCCCAAGGGTTCATTGGAAAAATAGAAGTAACTTACATGATTGAATAGACCAGATGCAGAGTCAGTTTGGGTTGTTGGCAGAACAGATGGAAAAGTTATCCAAGTTTCTCACTGCTAAACCCAAGAATCCATTTTTAGGATAAACTACTCCTGTGAGAAGTTCTCCCCAATAAAAAAATGGGGGGGGGGGGGCAGACTAAGGTGTCTAATCATGCAAATGCCTGTAATGTACCAATAAATAAAAGTGAGGAAATGAACCCAAGTGTCTGTATGCCTGAAAATAATTTAACCCTTCCAATGCCACATGGCGAGGAGGAGGGGCGACATGTTTGTGATTTTTATCTTACAGCCCACAGGGTCCTCAGCTGTGAAAAGCCTAACAAGCACACATTCCAATGTGAAAAAGAAAGGGGGGTCGATGGGTGAAATGTAACATGAGAACCGATTCACTTGTCATTCGAGATATCTATGCTCCTTACAGGAGATAGACCACAGGTATTTAATGGAGGTTAAATTGCATAATGATTTACCACAAATAATGGCTTTATTGGACACAGGTAGCCACGCAGCCTTTTTAGCTCAGAAATATTTTCAACAAATCCAGGATTTATCTTCTGAGAAATATAAGCTGAAAAGTTTTACAGCTAACCTTATAAATGGTTCAGGCACTGGCTTAAAGGTTAAAGGAAAAGCTTGGTTGAACTTCAACTTGGCAAATAAAATAATTTGCCATCCCACACTAATAGTTGATTTGCCCTATGATCGTTTGATTATTGGCATAGATCTCCTTAAGAGATTGAATCCCATTATGGATTTTATCAATAAGGTTATCTGGTCCCAAGTTAAAATGCCCATTAACTATGAGCATTCCCAGTCCTATCACAGTCAGCGTAACTGCCATGTGATTGAGGAAAGACCAGACTCTATTGAGATCCATTTTCAGAATTCCCAAGTTTCAAATATCTCATTCTTACAAGCAACACCCACCTTAACCGTAAGTGGACTGAGGGATAACACCATATGTGTGACCCCTGAAAGAGTTAAAGATGTTTGCTTGGAAAGTGATGTTCTAACCTTTCACATCCATCCAGAAAATATTGACTCTACTGGGTTCAGTAATCATACCCAATTCATAGCAGTAATTGAAAAGGTGAATGATGATATGGTCTTTCCCCTATAGGTTAAGAACTAAAAGGGCTAAACTGGATTCAAGCCAGGAGCACAGTTATATTAGTAAGGATCTACTAAAACAAGTGGCAAAAGTAATTAGGTATCCAAACCCTCAAGATAACTGGTTCCATGAATTGGATGATAACTCTGATAGTCATGATATCATTGTTAAATGCATGTTATCTATTTCTATTGGGGGTAAAACAACCACTTATTTTTTCCTGGTACTCAATGAGCCACGGTGTCATATGTACATTGGCAACGATATATTACTGCTATACAAGTGGATTTAGTGAATTCCATATTGTGGACTAGATTAAAAGCGGATCCATTGTGCTTTCATGAGTGAATATGAAGTCCACAAATCATCCCAGATATTGCCATATGCAGTAAATGCATTAGTACCACAAAATGTTGTCATTCCTCCAATTTCCAATAATTTTCTATTACCTATCCAAGTACCAAAAGGCCAAAAAAGAAAGAACCTTGATGCATTAATATGCCTTTCAAATAGGATGTAACAACTGGGGATTTCAGTAAGGCATATCCCCCATGGTAAATATCCATCAATCCAAACCCCAAATAATTGTTAATAATGGTACTCCAAATGAAATCACTTTGTCTAAAGACACCTCTAATTGGTCTGGCCTTAGATTCAGATTATTATACTTTTGGGTTTCTAAATGTAATCATTGGCCTAATTCCTGAATAATATCTCACTGAAGAGCAAATGGTTGAACAGATATTTTATTCTTCTCCTGAAGGATTGTTCACCATTAACTCAATTTATCCTTTCAATCCTGAAGAAGGTACCTGCCAGGTGGAAGAATCTTCCCTTATCTTTGATCATCTACTTAATGAGCAGGAAGCCAAGGAATATAGTGGGTCTATCAGGAAGACTAGTAAGTCAAGTCATGACCTCATTGACAGGCTTGAAGAAGCCTATGAAATAGGTCAACCTGAAGCTTTTCCAGGATATTTGGAAATAGTCCAGCAGGAAATCCCCTTAGCTAATGGTTGCTCTAATGACTCAGAGCACCAAAAATTAAAAGAAGTTCTCCTGGAGTGCCAGCCCAGGATATCTTTGCTGAAGATTCCTATGATTGTGGACTAACAGACATACACATTTCCAAGATTCAGACTGATCCAGAGGCACCTCCTGTTTATGTCAATCAATATCGTCTTCCACAAGCCTGTTACGATTCACTAGCGGAAATAATAGAAAATCTCAAGGAGAGAGGCATTATAAGATCAGTGAACAGTTCTTACAATAATCCTATCTTTGGTAAACCTTATGTGCTGATCTCAGACAGTTCAATAAACGTGTCTATATGTCCGGCTATCCCATGCCATATATCGACCAATGCTTGGCACAAATGCAAGGTGCCAGGATCCTTACCACACTGGATTGTGCCCAAGGATATTGGATAATCAAGGTAAGTCCTGAACAACAATATAAACTGGCATTCATATTTGGTAAAGAACAGTTTACCTGGACCAAATTGCCGTTTGGTTATATAAATGCGGGTCATGAATTTGCTGTGTTCTTACATAAGGCTATGCCTGATGCCACCGGAAGGGGAAATTTAACATATGTGGATGATATTTTGTTGAAAAGCACCTCATTTGAAAAGCATATACAAGAGATTAGGCATGTGCTTAATCAGTTGAGAGAGGCAGGTGTTAACATTTCATTACAGAAAGCCCAGTGGTGTCATACCAAGGTCAACTTCCTGGGACATGAGGTCACTTCTGAAGTTCTAAATCCTCAAAAGAAGGAGGTGGAGGCTGTGATGAAGTCTAAAACACGTAAAATTATTCACGTAAGTTTATTGATAACTATGCGGAAATCATTACTAAAGAAAGATGTACCATGGATGGTGGGGGGGTGGGGAGGGAGGGCCAAGAACAATCTATGGTTGAGCTTAAAAGAAAACTCACCCAAGCCCCATGTCTCATATATCCAGAGGGAGGTAAACCCTTTTATCTGGAAACTGGTTTTACAAAATCAAGTGCTGTACTGTGTCAAGAACAAGACAAATTGAACAAGGTCATCGCATATGCTAGTAAGTCCCTGTCACCTGTAGAGGTTACATTTAATGACTGTGAGAAAGCATTATTAGCTACAGTCTGGGCCCTTTAAAACTGTAGAAGTTACATTCAGGGTGAGAAAATTATCATTGAAACGGCACACCAACCACTACAATATTTAGAAAGCAGAATAAATGCTTGGACACTATCTTTACAAGGTTGGCCATTGGAAGTCTGGTATAAACCAAATAGGAAGAGTCCAGTAGCTCAAGGACTTGCCGAACTTCATGATTGCATGGCTTATTCCCATAAAGAGGAGCTGTTAGAGGATTTCTTGAAGGAACAAATCTCTTCCCCTTACAAAGCATATGATGAGGATTACTGTCCTTTACTCCCATGTGTATATTTTGATAGTTGTGCTTATCACACCACGGTAGGGGATGAGAGAAAACTAGTAGCAGGTTTTGAAATCACTTCGACAAGTGAATTTCCAAATGTTTCAGTAGGATACAGCATTGGTGCTAAAAGCAGCCAAGTAGCAAAATTAGAAGCTGTATACAAAACTGTTCAAATTGCTATAGAGCATAATATCACCAAATTTGTTATAGTCACTGATTCTAATTATGCATGCAACAGTTTTATCGAATACCTGCCTACTTGGAAAATAAATAACATGTTACGGTCTAATAAGAACCTGTAAAACATGCCAAATTGTTCTGTACCATTGATGCATTAGTCAAAAGCAATGGTTTAAACATTTATTGGAAGAAAAATAAAGGTCATTCTAAAACCCAGAACATGGACAAGGAAGGTAATGATCTAGCCGATCAACTTGCCAAACAAGGTGTCATCAATGGAGCAAATGTAGACATTGATCCTCTACTAGGACTGATACACATTGAAGCTGTCAGTAGACAATGAGCTAGAGCACAGACTGCAAATAATGTGGCACAATGGAGTCGAGAATCTACAAGTGAGGATCTAATTAAAAGCCAAAAGGAAGATCCTATACTTGGGATCTTTTATAAGCACATTGAATATCCTTTTACTAATGAGGACATCAAAGAATGGTCTTCAACAGTGGGTAGTTCTCACTATATTTAGAGGCCTAATGTTACAACATGCTCATGATGCACCTAAAGCAGGTCACTGTGGTGAAAAGATTACCTACAAATTACTAGGTGATTATGCCTACTGGCCTTATATGTTGAAGGATGTCCAAATCTACTGTTAGGGTTGTCTGGTTTGTACTCAATTACAACCTCAAGGTCCTACACACTGTGCCCCACTTCAGAGAAAGGGTTTCTCATTGCCACGGTCCGATACACAGATCGACTTTATACAGTAGGTCCTGTTACAAAGTCATCCAGGGGAAACAAATACATGTTAACAGTCACTTGTGTATTTACCAAGTGGGTTGAGTGTTTACCAGCTCATAACACTGCCGAAACATGTGCCACTTTGATTATTAACCACTTGCCGACCGCCGCACGACTATTTACTGTGGCAGTCAGCCGCTCCTGGGCAAACCGACATAGGGCTACATCGATCGCCCAGGAGCCTGTAGCCCCCGCTCGTTCACAGGGATCCCTGCGCGTGTGACCGGCGGCTTCGATGTCCACCGGCCACTCGTGATCTCCCGCAGGAGAGGACGAAGGACGGACGTCTGTCATTCTCCCTGATGTAAGTACAGAGACTATAGGATCCTGCTATGTAGGATCATATGTCTCTGTGGTTACATCACAAGCCATGCCCCCACAGTTAGAATCACGCCTCTAGGGATACATTTAACCCACTGATCACCAATAAAGTTAACCCCTTCCTTGCCAGTGTCATTTTAACAGTAACAGTGCATATTTATAGCACTGATTACTGTAGTAATGTCACTGGTACTCCCAAAAGTGGCAAAAATGTCAGTCAGGGGTAAAATCTGTGCGCCGCAATGTCGCAGTCCCCCAAAAGGATTGCAGATTGCCGCCATTACTAATTTTAAAAAAAACAATAAAAATGACATAAATCTTTCCCGTAGTTAGTAAACGCAATAACTTTTGTGCAAAGCAATCAAAATACGCTTATTGCAATTTTTTTTACCAAAAATATGTAGCAGAAAACAAATTGGCCTAAAATGTTAAAAAATTTTGATTTTTACATTTTTTTTGAGACTTTCATATAAAAAAAATTTGAAAAATATTGTTATTTTTTCAAAATTGTCACTTTTTTGTTTATAGCTCAAAAAATAAAAATCGCACAGGTGATCAAATACCACCAAAAGAAAGCTATGTTTGTGGGAAAAAAAGGACGTCAATTTCATTTAGGTACAGCGTTGCACGACCGCACAATTGTCCATTAAAATCGCGCAGTGCCGAATCGCAAAATAGGGCCTGGTCTTTGAGCAGCCAAATCCTCCAGGGCTTAAGTGGTTAATCATGTATTTTCCCGATTTGGTCTACCGTTAAGGATCGAGTTGCATTAGGGCCAGTACTTTACAAGTGTGGTAGTGGCTAAGATGTGGAAAATCTTGGGGGTCAAACGGAAATTACACATTGCATATCGTTCAGCGTCTAGCGGAGCAGTAGAGCGCTATAACCAGTCAATTGTCAACATCCTTAAGAAATTTATTAAAGAATCAGTTAAAGACTGGGACATGTAGTTGCCTTTAGTGCTTATGTGGCTATTAGAGCCATGCCTAGCGCTGCTATCAAGATGTCACCCTTTGAGCATATGACAGGTAGGAAAATGGTCCTTCCACAACATCTGTTGTATCGCACATCAGATCATAACCTGATCAATGCAGCCAAGACACATCAGTAAGTGGAAAACCTGCGTCAACATCTTCAGCATGCTTTTTCTTTTGCACAGAAGAATCTCGAGAAAGCAGCCGTAAGTAATAAAGCTTATTATGATCTCAAAACCACCAAGAAGGATTACGAGACAGGTAGATGTATCCATTCAATTTTGCTCGAAATAGAGTAAAAAAAAAGAAGTTTCCTTCATGAAGAGGTTCTTACAATATCATTGACAAGATCTCACCTGTGGTTTATAAAATAAAAATTGGCAAGAATGTTATTTTTGTAGAAAAATGGGTTAATGTCATACTCATGCTTGTCATGCTTGTCATCCTAGGTCTCAACTGAGAATACTGGAAGGTGAAGCCGAAAAAGAGACTTAATAAGTATATTCAGAGGATGTGAATATAATGATTTGACATTGTGATAATTTCTCTCAATTGACAGATTTTTACATGTGAAGCTTCTCCATAGTTGTATTGATCTTGGCAATCATAGCAGAATATTTTAGTCATGGAGTTTGAGCAATAACATTTAACTAACTGATGGATAATTACCCAGTTGCTATATCATAGATACGATATAGATAGAAAGAGCAAAATATCAATTGATAAGAATATATATTTATACTATCTGTTTTATTTAATAGGAGGAAATTGACCTTCCAAACCAGATTGTTGATTAGTACAGATTATGGTGACTACCAAAAATGCAGCGATTAGATGGGTCGTATTAATCCTTGGTGCCCAGTTCGGGATTGAACCTATCATTGAGTCGTGTCCTTCATCAGGAATCATGTTGCAAGATGCTCCAGGATACTTATTAATGGAAAGGAAGATTTTTTTTCAGAAGGTCTTTGTGAGTTTGGATCCAAAGATATTCATTAAAAGGAATTACAATACATCCTATTTTCAGTTGGAGGAGATGTGAGAATGGTATATTGCACATGTGAGCAGAGCTCAGACTAGGGTGCGAGACATTTTAGAACATGCAAAGAAAGCATTCATTATCCAATATTGGAACTTACCAGGACAATATTTACATTAAAATGCAGACTCCGGAGATGATTACATATCAGTTATCGGATCTTGGAGTGTTCTCCATACCAATATTAAGTGAATGTATAAAATTTAAAGACGATAATTTCCAGTGTGAAGGAAAATCTTTTGTATATGATGCATCACAAGCATTGTTTGGATGGGATTTTTTAAAATACGGATCAGAAAAATGCAGAGTGACTATCAGTAAAACTTATGACAATTCAAGTGTTGGTAGGAAACAAATGGTTAGTGAGCATTACCGAAAAGAAAGCAAATGTTTATTACAAAGAACTAATTCAAAATAAGAGGATAGTGTTACCTACTCCAGTAATTATTGTTCAAGTTCCTAAGGATACCAAAGTAGTTATTGGAAATGCTACACTTTATCCAGTGGGAAATTATGTTTGGGAAAGTGAAATCTTGATTGTGGATGCATTTCAAGGACATTAGATTCCCAGGAATCCTGATCTGAAATTTTTACTGGATAATAAACCCAATCATACTATTGAATTATTGGTAAAGAAAGATGATTTAACCATAAATACTTTGACATATTCATTACACGATCGGCGAATGTTAGCTACAAATAACGGAATAAGTATATCCGACATAGGGATATAAATATTTACCATAGGATGTTTTATATGGTTAATAATATTATATAAAAAAAGCCATTACTTAAAATCCAAGAAAGATAATACCAATCTGTCACGGAAACCAGGCACCCCTGACTGGGTACCTCCATTGACAGATGCTCCTAGTGCTTTCCAAGGGCTCCAAGCACTCCACCAGACACCGTAACCACTTCAGACTCCATGAACCGCTTGGTTAGGGTCTCGCAATCTCCTACCCACTCTGGACCTACGACAAGGCTCCAGGTTCCTGTGGGTGAACCTCTCTTTCCCCAGAGAGTGCAGCAGAACAAGCTCTTATACAAGCTCTTACAAGAGCTTAGTGATTCTCTAAGGGAGTATGGAAGACCATAGCAATCCCTGCAGCATATTCCCCCAATAAGAGACAGAACTCTAGATTGAGGGTGAACTAACTAACTCTTCTTCTTTATTGAACAGACTTATATACAGTTTTCAGAAAAAATAGAAAAAATTATTCAGGCTCAGTGTTTGCCCTGGGAATTGCCAACATCCCTGTATGATAAATCCATAGAAAAATTCCCCTGAGGAGTGGGACTTTAAAGGCAATGACCAGGACTTGAGTATACCATGAGTATGAATTGTTTATTCAACAAATATAATACAAAGTGTGATTCACAAAAAAATAATAAAGAAGAATAAAGCATGACATTAAAAGGGTGGCCATAAATGACGTCTCATGTACTAGGAATGACTGAGATGTCCAAAGGAGACAAGACGCGTTTCGGTCAATCGCCTTTTTCAATGGTCCAAAAAAGACAAATCTCAGACTGGAAATGTAGAAATACAATAATCAATACTAAATAATAATAGTATAAGCATATGATAGTATAAACAATGGTACATAAAAAAGTAAAATTTTATGTGTATAAATTACAAAGTGTCTATTGTACCAAAGAACATGAAATATGTTGTTCAAAAATGTCAACTGTTGTGATGTATGAATACATACCAGATGAGAACATCCTCTGTGAGATGAAGAAGGGGAAGGCCACATAAAAATTAAAATCAAAAAGGTTAGGAATCTGTGTTTCCAAGAGCAGCTGCTGGGATCTACATGACTCTGATCATATCTTTTTTCCTCCAAATGTATGAGTATCTATATTGTTATTCGTTATAGATTGGGGGTAATCAGAGCCTGAAGGTAATTTTGAAGGATCCCAAGCATCGGTCAGCAACAGGGGGAGTCTATAGAAGAAAGAAATAGAATGAATCATGTATGTCCCATCATTGGAAGACCAATATGAAACATGAATGGCCATAACTTGTTAAAATAAATGTACCGTAAGTATTCTGTGGGATCTTATATATCTCCTTTGGTAGATATCAATAGGAGATGGGTTGTGTGCCGGAATTGAAAGATAGCCTGTCCCTGTAAACCGGTTACCTGGGAAAGAGGATAGTACCTATTTTTGAATAACCACGGTACATTGGTAGCCATGAATTATATTTAAATGGTAGGAGATAGAGGTGCCACTACACAGAGTGTGAGAAACGGAGTTGTATGTTGGCAAGGCAGTACCCTCAGAGTGATATAGGTGAGTGGTCATGCAAAGAAAGTTATATGCAAGAAGGAAATAGTAACTTGGAGTAAGATTGAAAGGGACAAGGCTGAAAACACCTATATAAAGACCTGAGACCAGGTCATAAGTAAAATAAAATAAAGTGCAAGATATGGAGAATAAAGTGCTTCACCGAAGTCCATGTCACCAAATAAAAGTAAAAGACATAGTGTCCACTCCAAAGTCAGATCCTCACCTGCATATCCAAGGGGAAGTGAGTAATGGCGGAACGCTCTCCGAGTGGAGAGCGTCTGCCATTTGAAGACGCCAGCGCATGCGCAGAGACCCAAAAGGGATCTCCGCCCATGATCCGTGTGCAGAACAATCAGGATCCCCGTGTCCGGAGCGCACAGACGCTGCCCACGCAGCGCACAACATCCGGCCACAGAGATCCGTCAGATGACGGTATCTCAAGGCCAATGAGGGGCCAGAACTGCCCCTTTGTGCGCTGGGGGGAAAAAAACTGGAGGGGTGATGACGCTATCATGATAGTCCTGCTGCAAGAACATAGACATGGTCACATGGCAAACAGACACTTTGTTTGCAGATGGTATATTATGTATAACAGAGAGGATACCAAAAAAATATTATAACCACATCAAGAATTATATATATGGCAAGACATTTTGTGAAGTTAAAGGGCCGACATCATTATCTCGAGAATGTGAATTCACAATATGGGTATATTATGAACCATATGTTACATTCAAAAATACAAAGATTCACAGTTCCGAGTATATAGTGGAGGTCCAAACTCTATATATGATGATAAGTAAAAGGTACAATACTGGAGCATGTAATGAATTGCCTAATACCTGTGCCTAGATATTGTTTAAATTGAGGAATACATATATAACACAGTAAGTAAATCTTCCAATGCATGTCTATGGGCATATAATAAAATTAAATAAAAATTGTTACCTGTCTGAAGGCTATTAGTAACAATAGTAACAGCATAAATAACAAGTAGTGTATCATGTATATGGTTGCATATTCAAGAACAATGCGTCCAAATTGTACCTGATACTTTCTGAAAGAGTATGTGTGTGCTCAACAAAGAATTTTTATGTGTTATTGCATATAGTGTAGGAAAAATCTTTGGCAATTTAGAGGGAAAACGTTAACTGATCTAAATGGTTTGTAAAAGTTTTTCAAATTGTAAAACTGTGGGGATGGTCTATCTCCTCCTCTGCTGCTGTGGGTGCTTCTATGTTGGAAAGACC
The DNA here is from genome assembly GCF_965119305.1 of Pelophylax lessonae. Classification (NCBI taxonomy): domain Eukaryota; kingdom Metazoa; phylum Chordata; class Amphibia; order Anura; family Ranidae; genus Pelophylax; species Pelophylax lessonae. The sequence goes on along the minus strand of NC_138773.1, from coordinate 120,553,735 downwards.
AAAAATGAATTTCACAAACGGGCACAAAGACACATCTCCTGCATGCGTCAATGCAACCTGGATCTCCCCTTGGGGAGACATGTATTGGGTGCTCATAGGGGTATTTTTCCACAAGTCTTTTTCATCATTCTTGATAGGGTGCACCCCAGCAGCAGAGGAGGAGATTGGGATAAAACCCTCTTACAAAGGGAATCCAGATGGATTCATAATTTAAAGGCCACCATCCCCCCAGGGCTCAATGATAACATCAGCTTTAAGCCCTTCCTTGAGGGTTTTTCCTGAGGAGGCTGGGAACCATGAAACATCTCTAAAAACTTTTACAAACCATTTAGATCAGTTAACGTTTTCCCTCTAAATTGCCAAAGATTTTTCCTACACTATATGCAATAACACATAAAAATTCTTTGTTGAGCACACACATACTCTTTCAGAAAGTATCAGGTACAATTTGGACGCATTGTTCTTAAATATGCAACCATATACATGATACACTACTTGTTATTAATGCTGTTACTATTGTTACTAATAGCCTTCAGACAGGTAACAATTTTTATTTCATTTTATTATATGCCCATAGACATGCATTGGAAGATTTACTTACTGTGTTATATATGTATTCCTCAATTTAAACAATATCTAGGCACAGGTATTAGGCAATTCATTACATGCTCCCATATTGTACCTTTTACTTATCATCATATATAGAGTTTGGACAGCATTTATTGAGTGCCCTCCACTATATACTCGGAACTGTGAATCTTTGTATTTTTGAATGTAACATATGGTTCATAATATACCCATATTGTGAATTCACATTCTCGAGATAATGATGTCGGCCCTTTAACTTCACAAAATGTCTTGCCATATATATAATTCTTGATGTGGTTATAATAATTTTTTGGTATCCTCTCTGTTATACATAATATACCATCTGTAAACAAAGTGTCTTTTTGCCATGTGACCATGTCTATGTTCTTGCAGCAGGACTATCATGATAGCGTCATTGCCCCTCCAGTTTTTTTTTTCTTTCCCCCCAGCGCACAAAGGGGCAGTTCTGGCCCCTCATTGGTCTTGAGATACCCAATCTATAACGAATAACAATATAGAAACTCATACATTGGAGGAAAAAAATATATAATCAGAGTCATGTAGATACCAGCAGCTGCTCTTGGAAACACAGTTTCCTAACCTTTTTGATTTAAATTTTTATGTGGCCTTCCCCTTCTTCGTCTCACAGAGGATGTTCTCATCTGGTATGTATTCATACATCACAACAGTTGATATTTTTGAACAACATATTTCATGTTCTTTGGTATAATAGACACTTTGTAATTTATACACATAAAATTGTACTTTTTTATGTACCATTGTTTATACTATCATATGCTTATACTATTATTATTTAGTATTGATTATTGTATTTCTACATTTCCAGTCTGATATTTGTCTTTTCTGGACCATTGAAAAAGGCGATTGACCGAAACGCGTCTGGTCTCCTTTGGACATCTCAGTCATTCCTAGTACATGAGACGTCATTTATGGCCACCCTTTTAATGTCATGCTTTATTCTTCTTCTTATTTTTTTGTGAATCACACTTTGTATTATATTTGTTGAATAAACAATTCATACTCATGGTATACTCAAATTCTGGTCATTGCCTTTAAAGTCCCACTCCTCAGGGGATTTTTTCTATGGATATATACAGTTTTCATCCACAAGGTTACCGCCTAGGTGGACCTTGTTGAAGACTGGACGTGATATTTACAATCCAATAGGAACAGAGTTTTACACTCTCATACAATGTACACAAAAATATACAATGTGGGACAATCCCCCCTCCCCCCTCCCCCTTAGCATCCAATCCACATACCTATAAGTTTCTCTTAAGGCAGACAGACAGAACAATGGGAGGTCATTAACACTTGCGAAAGGGCAATCCACATTCCCTTCCAATACACAACAAAAGGAAAACCTGTCTTGAAAGATATTTAAGATACACAGCATTTAGGAAGAACAGATTTCATGGCAAATGGGAATAAATCTTTATATTCCTATATGGAGATATGGCTGGCAAATATGACCATCCCATCTGAAGCAATTCAAACCATTAAAGCGGAGTTCCACCCTAGTTGTACATTTTTTAATAAAAATACCCCCGGGACAGTCAGGGCTAGCACATTCCACAATGGCTAGCCTCTGATCTGTCCCGGGTTGCACTTACCTTTCAGGAGAAATACTTACCTTGAAATTGTCTTCTCCAGCGCTGCCATCTCGGGTGTGGGCAGCTTGAAGCCAGCGCGATCCTCTTCCGCGTCCTCTTCGGTCCTCTTCCTCCTTCTTCGGTCCCACGATGCACTGCACCGGCCCCGACGTCACTTCCGGGTCGCGCGCGTCATCCCTCCACAGCTTCTGGGCATGCCCAGAAGCTGTTTAGAAGGGAATGACGCGCGCGCCCCGGAACTGACGTCGGGGCCGGTGCAGGCGCAATGATTCCTGGGAGCGATGACGTTCAGCTCCCAGGAATCATTGCAAAAGCCAGGAAGTGACGAATCGCCGTGGCCGCCGAGGGGAGGAAGAAGGAAGTAAGGTGAGTATATTTTCTCTAAAAGGTAAGTGAAAAAAAAAAAAAAATTGCGATTATCCATTTGTTTTTCAGGTGACCGGGAGCGAGAAGATGGAGGTAAGTATAAATTTCGGGTGGAACTCCGCTTTAATTATCTGTCTTTAACTTCCAGTGACGGTGAGTACTGTCACACATTCCATTATCTGTATGGATGAAAAGAGAGAGACATTCCTAAAATTAAGAAGAAGGGCCATATCTTTGAGGTGGACAAGACATTTCTTCTGACATTTTTCCCAGATATGACTAAGGTTGCTCACCTGAATTCTGGGAAGAAGCGGGGGGGGGGGGGGTATGTCAGAACTATTGGGGCTAAAAGGAATCATATGAGGTCCATACATATTATTTTACATATTATTATATGGGCATCCTGGCAGCCATCTTTGTCATGAGGTGAATGTAAGTTCATTATTCTTGGTTAAAGGTTCTTACAGAACATTTTAGAGGCTTAGCAAAGACCTTCTCAGGCCAATAAATTAAAGGGGCCCAGAAAACACGCCAAGATAAGAACTAGCCATGGTGCCAGGCAGGGTTATAATGAGAGTGATGTCATTCATATCTCAATTTTAACAATGGACAAGGGATCAGGATGTTTAATTATTTTTTAAGTGCTCATTTAAAAATTTCTTGATTAAACATTATTGTTCATTGTAGTGATTGTATTGGCAATAATGTCATGGTATCATTATCTTATATAAGGCATATATATATATATATATATATATATATATATATATATATATATATATATATTGTAGCAGAGTATCCCAGAGAGAGCCAGGAAAAGTCCTGTTCGGGGTTTATACATCACCCAGGCATCTCTCCTATACCTTTAGGGATCTCTGAGCCATGATCCAGTTCGGATCTTGGCCCTCTTCACCAGGCCAATTTAATCTCACCTGAGACAAACAGCAGTGCTCTCTCAGCCTGGGAACACAGACAACGTTTTGTCTATGAGAGCGGAAGGTCAGTAAAACTACCTGTGTGTGTCTTTGGAAGCTGACAAGCTGTAGGCTTGCTCAGTCTGGGTTAGTTAGGGACTACATTGTGTGTAGTGAGCACCGGGACACGGCTAGGATTTTGTTTATTCTTAGTATTCCTGTTTGTTTTCCTTAAAGCACTGTACGGCACCTGTTTATAAACTTGTATATAGCACCAATAAACACCGCACTGTTTGTCACTACATCAGAGGATTTGGTATCTGTGCCTTAACCACTTACCGCCCGCCCGCCGTCATATGACGGCGGAACGGTGCGGCTATTATCCTGGGCGGACGTCATATGACGTGAAACAGGAAATGCACGGCAGGCGCGCGATCGCGAGCGCGCCGCCGTGCACTGCCGGTGTCGGCGTGTCCCCGGGACACAGCCGGTCACCGGCAGGGGGGAAACAGCCACTGGGCGTGGCTGTTTCCCACGTGATCGGCTGTGTTCCAATGACACAGCCGATCACAATGGAGGCGGCCGGGAGATGACGGCGCATGCGCGATTGGGAGCGCGCAGCGCGGTCATGTCAGTGGCACTGTGTTCCGTAGGAACACAGCTGTCACCGGCGGTAGTAAACAGTCGCTGACAGTGACTGTTTACTATGTGATCGGCTGTGAATCCATTCACAGCCGATCACCAAATGTAAACAAAGAGCAGTAACTCACTGTTACTAGCTCTTCTCTCCTCATACAGTTTCCAGTATGAGGGGAGAAGAGCTAGAAACAGTGAGGTACTGCTCTGTACACCTGCAAAAGTAAAATCACACAAATAAATGTCCCCACACAGTCCTCAGCCCCCCCCCCCCCCCATGTCACCTGTCACCCAACAGTCACCTCATCAGTGCCCAGAAATTGACACCCATAACGTTCACATGTGAGCGCAGCGATCGCGGGCAGAATCACCGCAATTCTGCCCGCGATCCGGAAATCATTGCAAATTGCGGGACGCCTGTGCGTTGCCCGTTTTTTGCAATAGCACCCCAAACGCTGTGCAATGTTGCTGCCATTTCCGCCTGCCGAATCGCGGTAACATCGCGCAAACATCGCATGACGCCCAAAAAAGGTACAAGAGCTTCTTTGGGGCGTCATGCGTTGTTTGCGTGATGTTACCTCGATTCGGCAGGTGGAAATCGCAGCAACATCGCACAGCGTTTGGGGTGCTATTGCAAATCACGGGCAACGCACAGGCGTCCCGCAATTTGCAATGATTTCTGGATCACGGGCAGAATCGCAGTGATTCTGCCCATGATCGCTACACTCACATGTGAACGTAGCCTAAAGTTCACCGGTCACCAGAGACTGCCATCAGTACCGCCGCGCACCATCGCCCGTCACCTGTCACCCATCAGTGACCGTCACCTGTCACCCCATCAATCACCGTCACCTGTCACCCCATCAGTCATCGTCATCTGTCACCCTATCAATCATCGTCACTTGACACCCCATCAGTGATCGTCACTTGTCACCCCATCAATCATCGTCACATGTCACCCAGTCAGTGATTGTCATCTGTCACCCCATCAATCATCGTCACTTGTCACCTCATCAATCATCGTCACCTGTCACCTCATCAATCATCATCACCTGTCACCCCATCAGTCATTGTCACCTGTCACCCCATCAGTCATCATCACCTGTCACCCCATCAGTCATCGTCACCTGTCACCCCATCAGTCATCGTCACCTGTTTGCCATATACATGCAATCACTTACTGACCGCCTAACGACTATATGCGTCGGCCATTAAAAGCTAAATACTGGGGTTATGGCAGCAGATAGCCCCCATAACTCTGGTATTTTTTGAAACGGCGGGCGGTCGGCTTTCAGATAAGGGTGGTCCCAGTGGCGGATTCGCCGCAGAATTACCCTTCTGGTGCAGGGGAAGAGGTGCCCCCCCCTCCTGCCGCGTCCCAGACGTTTTCCCAGCTTACCGGACCCGCAGGCAGCGGGGAAAACTATCCGGTCCTGGATCCTTTAGAGACAGGAAGTCGAGTGAGGGCAAGATGGCCCTCACTCAACTCTATGGTCTTGGAGGACTGGAGCTACGTCAAAAGACGTTGCCTAGCAACCGGTTTAAAGGGCCGCTTTTTTTTTTCTTTTTCTTTTTTCCTCTTTCAACAATTTTTTTTTTTTTTTTCTTTTTTAGTGTAGTTGTGAGGTATGAGGTCTTTTTGACCCCAGATCTCACAATAAAGAGGACCTGTCATGCCTATTTCTATTACAAGGGATGTTTACATTCCTTGTAATAGGAATAAAAATGATCAAAACATTTTTTTAAAACTGTGTAAAAATAAAAAAATAATAAATAAAATAAATAGGAAAAAAAAAAAAAATTAAAGCGCCCTGTCCCCGTTAGCTTGCGCGCAGAAGCAAACGCATACGCAAGTCCCGCCCACATATGTAAACGGTGTTCAAACCATACATGTGAGGTATCGCCGCGATCGTTAGAGCGAGAGCAATAATTTGAGCCCTAGACCTCCTCTGTAACTCTAAGCTAGTAACCTGCAGAAATTTTTAAAATGTTGCCTATGGGGATTTTTAAGTACCAATGTTTGGCGCCATTCTGTGAGCATGCGCAATTTTGAAGCATGACATGTTGGGTATCTAATTACTCGGCGTAACATTATCTTTCACATTATGGAAAAAAATTGTGCTAAATTTACTGTTTTCTTATTTTTTAGTTAAAAAAAGGGAATTTTTTTCAAAAAAATCGTATCTGGAAGACTGCTGCGCAAATATGGTGTGATAAAAAATATTGCAACGATCTCCATTTTATTCTCTAGGGTCTCTGCTAAAAAAAAATATATAATGTTTGGGGGTTCCAAGTAGTTTTCTAGCAAAAAAAATGATTTTAGCTTGTAAACACCAAGTGTCAAAAATAGGCCCAGTCTTAAAGTGGATAAATGGACAACTTTGTGTAAAGCGCTACTTGGATTTTAGGCCTATGTATGTGGCCAGGCTGTGAAAAAGTGTTACACATGTGGTATCCCCATACTCAGGAGGAATAGCAGAATGTATTTTGGGGTGCAATTTTTGCTATGTACATGCTATGTGTTAGAAATATTGCATAAATGGACAGCTTTGTGTTTAAAAAAAATTGTGTTTTCATTTTCTTTCCACATTTTCCAAAAACTTGTGGAAAAAAATGACATATTCAAAAGACTCATTATGCCTCAAAAATTATACGTTGGGCTGTTTTCTTTCCAAAATGGGGTAATTTTATGGGGGTTTCCATTGTCCTGGTGCTCCAGGGCCTTCAAAAGTGCGATAGGTTGTCAGGAAATTATATGTGTAATTTGTGCTCCTAGAATGCCGGACGGGGCTACTTGAATGTTAGGCCTCTGTATGTGGCCAGGCTGTGAAAAAGTCCCACACATGTGGTATCGCCATACTCAGGAGGAGTAGTAGAATGTGTTTTGGGGTGTAGTTGCAAGTATACATGTGCTGTGTGAGAGAAATAACCTGTTAATATGGCAATTTGTAAAAAAAAAAAAAAAAAATCTTCATTTTGCAAAGCATTGTGGGAAAAAAATTACAACTTCAAAAAACTCACCATGCCCCTTATTAAATACCTTGGAATGTCTACTTTCCAAAAAGGGGTCATTTGGGGGGTATTTGTACTTTCCTGACTTTTTAGTGTCTCAAGAAATGAGATAGGCCTTCAGTACATCAGGTGTGAGCAAGTGTGATCAATTTTCAATGATTCGCACCATAGCTTTTGGACTCTATAACTTTCACAAAGACCAAATAATATACACTTACTTGGGTTATTTTTACCAAAGATAAGTAGCAGTATAAATTTTGGCCAAAATTTGTGAAGAAAAATGACTAATTTGCAAAATTTTATGACAGAAACAAAGAAAAATGCGTTTTTTCACGATATTTTCAGTCTTTTTTTTATTTATAGCACAAAAAATAAAAAACCCAGTATTGATCAAATACCATCAAAAGAAAGCTCTATTTGTGTGAAAAAAAGGACACAATTTTTGTATGGGTACAGTGTTGCATGACTGAGTAATTCTCAGTCAAAGTGTGAGAGCGCTGAAAGCTGAAAATCGGTCTGGGCAGGAAGGGGGTGAAAGTGCACTGTAGGCAAGTGGTTAAAGACTGCTCATCCCACTGAGTTTTGCACCCGCTACCTGTTCCCCAGCTTACATATGGTGGAGGCCTGCGGGCAGTGGTAGTAAGGTACTACTTAAAGGGCCAGTACCTGGAGTGACTAAACATGGAGGAAATCCTCAAACAGTTGGTGTTATCGAACGCTGCACAACAGCAAGCGAACTCTTTGTTTAAACAACAGATTGGTGTTGTACAAGAACAAACGCAACAAGCAAACGCTGCACAACAGCAAGCAAACTCTTTGCTTCAACAACAGATTGGTGTTGTACAGGACAAAACGCAGCAAGCAAACTCTTTGATTCAACAACAGATTGGTGCTGTACAAAATCAAACCCAGTTGATGTTTGAAAAACTGGCAAGTGCTGCAGAAGCAGACAGAAAGGTGCTGGTTGAGATGGTGCAGACACTTACACAGGAGCCTGCTGTAAAATCAGAAACAGTTAGAGACCGCTCCTCAGTCATCCATGTTGGTCGCTTCCTGTCCAAGATGACTGCTGATGATGACCCAGAAGCCTTTCTGGTTACATTTGAGAGAACTGGCCCAAAACCCAGTGGGCAGGATTGATCGCTCCCTTACTTACTGGGGAATCGCAGAAGGCCTATTACGATTTGGAGTCCGTGGATGCAGGAGAGTATGAAAAGGTCAAGCAGGAAATCCTGGCGCGTCTCGGTGTCAACTTGGCCGTTCGAGCCCAGTGGGTCAACAGCTGGTCCTTCCTAGTTGAGAGGCCCCCAAGATCACAGATGTTTGACCTAATACACCTGGCGCGAAAATGGCTACAGCCGGAGTCCTTGTCTGGACCACAAATAGTGGAGCGTGTAGTCATGGACCGGTTCCTGAGGTCATTACCAACTCCTTTGCAGAAGTGGGTGAGTCAAGGAGACCCCAAGTTGGCAGACAACCTGGTGGAGCTTGTTGAGAGGTACTATGCTGCAGAGAACCTGGTCACCACCCCTACAGCCGCACGGACTTTCCACCCAAAGCCACGGTCTCCCCAGACAACCGGTAAGACTGTTCCAGGGGAAGTGGGTGGTCAGCATGGCAAGGAGACAGGGGGGAGGATTTTTGGTGCCAGAGCTGAAGTTTGGCATCCCAAACAAGGGAAGCCACTGCCTGTCAACAAACCTAACTGGGGTAACATCAGGTGTTTCCGTTGCCAGGAACTGGGACATGTTGCAGCAAACTGTCCATTGACAGATGAACCCATGCAGTGTGATATGTCTCTGAGAAGGCAGTCTATGTTTGCTGCTGTTTCATGCGCTGCGGCGCCAGGTGTAGGAAAACACATATGCCAAATGACTGTTAATGATAAGCCTATTGCAGCCTTGCTGGACTCGGGAAGTCTAGTGACTTTGGTTAAAGCAAAAAAGGTTGAAAATGTGAATTTAAATGCAAAAAAAGTTGCTGTGATCTGTGTACATGGTGATACTCGGGAGTATCCTATAGCAACTGTTCGCTTTGAAACTGATTTAGGTACGGTGACCCATCCGGTCGGACTTGTGTCCCACTTAGTGCATGAGGCCATCATTGGTAGAGACTTCCCTAAGTTTTGGGAACTGTGGGACCGTCCCGACTCGGTCACAGTAACTGACTCAGTGGTGGAGTCAGAACCCCTGGCCATCACCGACAATGTGGGTATAAGGGATCCCTCTCAAGGTTCCCCGGATTTTCCTTTCTCTGTTATGGCAGGAGAACTGGAGGAGCCTGAGGAAGTCCCCACAGTCAGTCAAGGTGGACAACCTTCTGCTGACCCTGAGGGTACATTGGAGTTTGCTGATCTTAATGTACACAAGGAAAACTTTGGTACCGAGCAGAGAAAAGACCCTACCCTTGCCAGGGCCTGGGAGAATGTAGTAATGATTAATGATGTACCTGGCGAACCAGGGGACAGGCCCTGTTTTCCTTTTTTCAGCAGCAATGAGGATTTATTGTATCGTGTAGATAAAAAGAACGATGAAATTGTTGAACAGTTGGTGGTCCCTAAGCCTTACAGACGAGTGGTGCTGGAATTGGCTCATGGACACTTACTGGGAGGTCATTTAGGGGTTGAAAAAACCACTGACAGGGTGTTAAGCAGGTTTTACTGGCCTGGGATACAGAAAGATATTGACAATTATTGTCAATCTTGTCCTGTATGTCAGATGTCAGCCCCACTACCCCACTTCCGCAGTCCTTTAGTCCCCTTACCCATTATTGAAGTGCCCTTTGAGAGGATCGCCATGGACCTCGTGGGTCCACTCCCCAAGTCTGCCCGGGGTCATCAGCACATTCTTGTGATCATGGATTATGCTACCCGTTACCCCGAGGCAGTTCCCTTACGCACTGCATCCGCTAAGAACATTGCTAAAGAGTTGTTCATGGTGTTCAGTCGCATTGGGGTCCCTAAGGAGATCCTTACGGACCAGGGCACCCCATTTATGTCACGAATAACTAAAGAATTGTGCAAGTTATTTAAGGTGACCCAGTTGAGAACCTCCGTATACCACCCTCAAACTGATGGCCTTGTAGAACGCTTCAATAAAACCTTAAAGAGTATGTTAAAAAAAGTTGTGGACAAGGATGGAAAAAACTGGGACTTCTTGATTCCGTACTTGATGTTTCTCCATCAGGGAAGTACCCCAGTCCTCTACGGGATACTCTCCTTTTGAATTGCTTTATGGGAGACACCCTCGGGGACTTTTAGACTTAGCCAAGGAAACCTGGGAGGGGGAGCAGACACCCCACAAAAGTGTCATTGAGCACATCGCTTAAATGCAGGACAGGATTGCAACGATCATGCCTATGCTAAAGGAACACTTACTGCAGGCCCAGGCAGCCCAACAGAGAATATACAACAGGGGAGCCTGACTCCGTGTCTTCTCACCTGGTGACAGGGTCCCGGTGTTAGTTCCCACTGTTGAGAGCAAGTTCCTAGCTAAGTGGCAGGGTCCCTTCGAAGTATTGGAAAGAGTTGGGGAGGTCACTTATAAAGTGCATCAACCAGGAAAAAGGAAGCCAGAGCAGATTTACCATGTTAATCTGTTAAAGCCCTAGAAGGATAGGCTGGCCTTAACTGCGAGGTCCGTCCCTGTGACCTCTAGGGTTACTGAGTCCCCTCTGGTCCCTGAGGTCACGGTTCCAGACACCCTGTCTTATTCCCAAAAAAAAGAAGCTAGAGAGTTCCTGATAAGGAATAGAGAGAAAATTTCGGAGTTACCTGGTACGACTTCAGCAGTTCAGCATGATATTGTTACTGAACCTGGGGTCCGTGTCAAGCTCAAACCGTACCGAATTCCCAAAGCGAGGAGAAAGGACATTAGTGATGAAGTAAAAAGGATGCTGGAGCTAGATGTCATTGAGGAATCCAATAGTGACTGGTCTAGCCCCATCGTTTTAGTCCCAAAACCTGATGGTACTTGGAGATTTTGTAACGACTTCAGAAAACTGAATGCAGTGACAAAGTTTGACACATACCCAATGCCCAGAGTGGACGAACTTATAGACAGACTTGGCAAAGCCCGCTATCTAACTACTTTAGACTTGACCAAAGGATATTGGCAAATACCCCTGACTGGTAGCGCCAAAGAAAAGACTGCGTTTGTTACCCCAGAGGGTTCGTTTCAATATAAAAAAATGCCTTTTGGGTTGCAAAATGCCCCTGCGACATTTCAGAGGGCCATGGACAGGACCCTAAGACCTCACCGACAGTATGCAGCTGCCTATCTGGACGATATAGTGGTACATAGCACTGACTGGGAGTCTCACTTGCCCCGTGTACAGGCAGTTCTGGATTCCCTCTTCGAGGAAGGTTTTACAGCAAACCCAAAAAAAATGTTTAGAGGAAGCCAGGTATTTGGGCTACACTATTGGTCGTGGAGTCATTAAACCTCAGTTAAACAAAGTAGAAGCCATCCAGGAATGGCTACGTCCTGCAAACAAGAAGCAGGTCAGAGCCTTTCTTGGAATTGCAGGGTACTATAGGAGGTTTATCCCAAATTTTGCAACTCTAGCTGCCCCACTGACCGACCTTACTAAAGGGAAAGAATCAGTAATGGTGAAATGGTCCCCAATAGCAGAGGAGTCTTTCCAAGTCTTAAAGAAGGCTCTTTGTGCACAGCCAGTGTTGTACTCCCCTGATTTCTCCAAGGATTTCTTGGTTCAGACGGATGCGTCTGATGTAGGTATTGGGGCCGTATTGTCACAGGTACACAATGGGGAAGAACACCCTGTGGTGTACCTGAGCAGAAAGCTTAATGAACACGAGAGAAAGTATGCAGTCATTGAAAAGGAATGTTTAGCCATAAAGTGGGCCTTGGACGCACTAAGGTACTATCTGTTAGGGCGTCAGTTTGATTTGATAACTGACCATGCTCCTCTGAAATGGATGGCCCAAAAGAAGGAGACTAATAGACGGGTGAACCGGTGGTTTTTGGCTCTACAAGATTACTCCTTCACTGTAAAACACAGGCCAGGTGTTGAGATGGGGAATGTAGATGCCCTGTCCCGTGTTCACTCCTGTTTGGCCACAGGTGTTCCAACCCTGGGGTTGAAACAAGGGGGGGGGGGAATATGTAGCAGAGTGTCCCAGAGAGAGCCAGGAAAAGTCCTGTTCGGGGTTTATACATCACCCAGGCATCTCTCCTATACCTTTAGGGATCTCTGAGCCATGATCCAGTTCGGATCTTGGCCCTCTTCACCAGGCCAATTTAATCTCACCTGAGACAAACAGCAGTGCTCTCTCAGCCTGGGAACACAGACAACGTTTTGTCTATGAGAGCGGAAGGTCAGTAAAACTACCTGTGTGTGTCTTTGGAAGCTGACAAGCTGTAGGCTTGCTCAGTCTGGGTTAGTTAGGGACTACATTGTGTGTAGTAAGCGCCGGGACACGGCTAGGATTTTGTTTATTCTTAGTATTCCTGTTTGTTTTCCTTAAAGCACTGTACAGCACCTGTTTATAAACTTGTATATAGCACCAAGAAACACCGCACTGTTTGTCACTACATCAGAGGATTTGGTATCTGTGCCTTAAAGACTGCTCATCCCAGGGAGTTTTGCACCCGCTACCTGTTCCCCAGCTTACAATATATATATATATATATATATATATATATATATATATATATATATATATATATATATATATATATATATAGGCCTACTTAATTGAATAAGTTCAAGGAATGTTTAATATACTGTATATATTTACTTTTCTAATATTCAACCGATATTCATTATATATTGGGGAGAGGTACTCCTTCAATTATATGTGTATTATTATTGATATAGTAGGTATACGCTTTAAATACATAGAAGTGGCTAATGTCTGTGTATATCATTTTTTTATGCATAAAGAACTAATTGGTATCTTGGATTTCACTTTAAGTTACTTCCATTTTAAGGTATTTGGAGAATCCTAATGATTTAGGTTTTTCTCCAAGGCTTAGGTCAGAAGGTTATATTTGAGAAAATAGTTGAATTAAATTAAATTACCCAAACTTTTATACAAGCAAACAGTGCCCCCTTTTTATGATGGCAAGGTGGAGGTATATAGTGAAATGATGCCCCATCTGATGTGTTATCACATGGAAAACAAAATCCACACCTACATTCCCAAAGGGTAAAAGTTTAATGTAAGTTGAGAAAGAAAAGAATGGAAAAGTTTGAGAGAGAGAGAGGAAGGAAGTAAGAACACTCTGAGGAGGTTCTGACACACTGATGGGAGACATTTGAATCTGATGGCAGGCTATTCAAAAGTGACATGTCAGACAACAGACATTGACGTTTTTGGTAAAGTATATATTTCTATTTTTCTATAGGCAATTTGCTTGCCATATACTGTACATCTGACTGAACCATTTGATTATCTTTATAGCATCATGATTTGAATTTAGATCCTTCTAACTGCAGTATGATCAGTCTATTTTCCAGTCTTGGGAGATTATACACATATGTATAAAACCCCTTGAGGCTGATTTCAGTTTATAGTAAATGGTTCAGCTGTGATGTGTACTTAAATTAAATTAACTTAGTGGACGTTATCTTCATCCCAAACATATTCTTGGCTTATAGCCAGTTTGGTGCATGGTGTAACAATTTTTGTCCATGAATTTTAAAGTTTTGAATTGTGAACATCTGTTGGCTGAGAGAGGTCACGTGCCAAATCTGTCAAATTTTGTTTCCTTATTTTGTGAGCTCATGAGAAGCTATTAATCACATTCCAGAAGTTACAGGTTTTGGTTACATTGATATTATGTAATAATATCCTTTGACATATTTTTCACATTACCAGTGTGATACATATTATTGAAATTTTGTTCCACATTTTATGTTTATTACCAGTTATATTTTGACATTATTGTGCACTGATTTTTATTTAATAAATATATATTTTTGCACAAAATTGTATCCATTTTGTCTTCAAGTTAGCGCCAATAAACAATCTTGAGTTTTTGTTGATTTATGGAAATAAGTTGAGAATCTCCTTAATTATAGATCCTTACTTATTTACATAAATAGACACTGTTTATCAGAACAGTACAAACATTCTGACTATGTAAAAAGAGTAAACTTGTGCGCTAAAATGGGGTAAGCGACCCGATGAATATTATAAATAAGAAACTAGTGATGGACGTGGAACTCCTCCAAGCTAGCAGCTGATTTTGATAGTGTCCCCACGTATCACAATGTAAAAAGTAAGTAAAAATCAGCGCTAAACTCTCAATGAGGGGGACCACTCGTTATACCTACAACCGATGATCTCAAAGACTGTGGATAACATAAATTACATAATGAATAATTGTGTAGGTGTGTAGGTGGATGACTACTCAAAATAGTGCAGAATAAGAAAAGAAAATTGGTGGAGAAAAAAAACTTTCAAAACTTCATCAAATTGTGAACAATCTCCTGAATCTAGATCTGCATGATCATAAACAAACACAATTGACCGGCAAAAAAACAATAATAAGTGAATAGTAACTACTCATATAAATGATGCACATCAATAAAATAAATTTGTGCAATTGGCGGTATAAAGTGAATATAAACAATTCAAAAACAGTGCAAAAGTGCTAAATCAGACATGCACAGATAGTCCATGAAATAACTCTAAGGTAGTGATAGTCCAAAAAATGAATTCATAAGGTGCAAAGTGCCGATAGATGTATGGTGATATCTTCCAGTGTGATATAAAAGGTGAACTAAATTTTCAAACACATCAAATCAAAGTGAGTGTGTCCCGGTGAGCTCACAATCCGACACCGAGTGCAGTGGCCGCTCACCTCCACAACACTCAAAAAGAGTGTTGAGTATAAATCTCCAGGCTCCTCACTATCTTCTGACGTGTATATATTATCCTCCAGCTGTTATGGATTTACATAATATCCTCCGGTTGTTATGGATTCAGTAATTTCAACTCGGTCCACATAAGTGTCTCCCTGTGTCTAGTGCTTAAACAAGAGAGGCTCTCATGGTGCAGTACATAGGGTATATTTTATTAATAACAAAATCTCAAACTACTCACAAAGCAGCAGATCAAAGTGTGCAGACAATCTCCAATGTAGCCGCCGATGCGGTGAGATCCGAAGCTTCCGGTCTCGGCCGAAGACCGGAAGTGACGTCAATACGGCTTATCCCTGACGCGTTGCGCTACGAACACCCGTAGCTTTCTCAAAGGGGGAAAAGATATTCCCCCTTTGAGAAAGCTACGGGTGTTCGTAGCGCAACGCGTCAGGGATAAGCCGTATTGACGTCACTTCCGGTCTTCGGCCGAGACCGGAAGCTTCGGATCTCACCGCATCGGCGGCTACATTGGAGATTGTCTGCACACTTTGATCTGCTGCTTTGTGAGTAGTTTGAGATTTTGTTATTAATAAAATATACTCTATGTACTGCACCATGAGAGCCTCTCTTGTTTAAGCACTAGACACAGGGAGACACTTATGTGGACCGAGTTGAAATTACTGAATCCATAACAACCGGAGGATATTATGTAAATCCATAACAGCTGGAGGATAATATATACACGTCAGAAGATAGTGAGGAGCCTGGAGATTTATACTCAACACTCTTTTTGAGTGTTGTGGAGGTGAGCGGCCACTGCACTCGGTGTCGGATTGTGAGCTCACCGGGACACACTCACTTTGATTTGATGTGTTTGAAAATTTAGTTCACCTTTTATATCACACTGGAAGATATCACCATACATCTATCGGCACTTTGCACCTTATGAATTCATTTTTTGGACTATCACTACCTTAGAGTTATTTCATGGACTATCTGTGCATGTCTGATTTAGCACTTTTGCACTGTTTTTGAATTGTTTATATTCACTTTATACCGCCAATTGCACGAATTTATTTTATTGATGTGCAACATTCTGACTAGAGTTGAGCGAACACCTGGATGTTTGGGTTCGGCAGGTTCGACCGAACTTGAAAAAAAAGTCCGGGTTCGTGACCCGGACTTAACCCGAACTTTGTCCAGATCCCGGACCCCATTGAAGTCAAAGGAGACCCGAACTTTTGAGCACTAAAATGCCTCTAAAACAAACATGGAAAGGGCTAGAGGGCTGCAAATGGCATCAGAATCATATTAAGAGCATGGCAAGTGCTCTGCAAACAAATGTGGACAGGGAAATAACTTAAAATAACATAAAATACATAAAAATAAATAAATGAATGTGGCGGTGTAGGTGGAAGCGGCGGCGGTGGTGGAGGGGGAGGAGGACGAGGCCCATATGGAGTAGGAGGTTGAGGTGGCGGTGGATGTGCCGGTGTAGGTGGAAGCGGCGGTGGAGGAGGACGAGGTAGCCAACACAGGTTTTTGTTTTTAATTTTATTTCTTTTTAAATTAGGGTATACCCCAAAAAGAGTGAGAAAGATCAAAAATACAACAATAGCTGGGTAAGGCCGGTATAAATGTCTTTTCTGCACAAGGTACGGACAAGTCTTGTGGGAACCATGCCTGGTTCATTTTAATGAACGTGAGCTTGTCCACATTGGCAATGGACAGGCGGCTGCGCATGTCTGTGATAATGCCCCCAGCCGTGCTAAATACACGTTCAGATAATACACTGGCTGCAGAGCAGGCCAGCACCTCCAAGGCATAAAGGGTACTAGATTGGGTTGCTGACAGTGCCTCCAGTTCCTTCACATTGTCTCCCATCCAGTCTTCTGCTGAAAGGTCAGAGTTGCCACCTGCAGCTGATGTCCATCAATCTTTCACCTCACCCCCTTGCAAATCAGCCAAGCAGCCTGAGCACCAAGTCATGCAGCAGTCTCTTCTTCTTTTTGATGACTCTGTTAGCACGGTTTCCCAGGGCCATCCACCTAGCCCTGCCCCAGAAGTGGAAGAGATTGAGTGCACCGATGCCCAACCACTTATGTCTCAAGATGAGTACATGGGAGGACCATCGCAGCACATCTCAGATAATGACGAAACACAGGTGCCAACTGCTGCGGAATTCCGAATTGTGGAGACTGACAAGGGTTGCAGGGGTGAAGACTGTGTGGAAGATGATGTGGAGGACGATGAGGTCCTCGACCCCACATGGAATGAACACCATGCAGGTGACCTTAGTAGTTTGGAGGAAGAGGTGGTGGTCACACAGAGCCACCAGCACAGCAGACACTACTCCTACTACTGCCCAATGCAGCAAGGGACTGAGCACACCAAAGCCAGCTCAAAGGAGTTCCCTAGCGTGGCAGTTCTTCAGACAATGTGCTGATGACAGGACACGAGTGGTTTGCACGCTGTGCAATCAGAGCCTGAAGCGAGGCATAAACCTTCTCAACCTGAGCACAACCTGCATGACCAGGCATCTAAGTGCAAAGCACGAGCTTCAGTGGAGTAGACACCTCAAAAACCAAGAAAGGTCTCTGGCTCCTCCTGCTTCCTCTTCTGCTGCTGCAGTCTCGGCCTCTTCATCCACCTCTGTAGTGACAGTGGCACCTGCCACACCGCAAACAGAGGATTTGCCAGCAACACCACCACCTGGGTCACCAACAACCATCTCCACAATGTCCCGTGGAAGCGTTCAGCTTTCTATCTCCCAAACACTGGAGCGGAAGAGGAAGTACCCCTCCTACCCACCCGCGATCCCTGGCTCTGAATGCAAGCATTTCAAAATTCCTGGCCTTTGAAATGCTGTCATTCCATCTGATGGAAACGCAGAGTTTTAAAAGCCTTGTGGCGGTGGCTGTCCCACAGTCCCACTACTTTTCCAGGCAAGCCATCCCTTCCCTGCACAACCAAGTGGGTGGCAAAATCAGGTATGCACTGCGCAACGCCATCTGTGGCAAGGTCCACCTAACTACGGATACGTGGGCCAGTAAGCACGGTCAGGGACGTTATATCTCCCAAACAGCACACTGGGCAAATGCAGTGGCAGCTGGGCCTGAGGCGGATAGTAGTTTAGCGTATGTCCTTCCACCCCTGAGGATTGCAGTGTGCTTCAGTTTGCCTCCTGTTCCTAACTCCTCCTACTCCGCTTCCTCATCCTCTACCACCTCCTCATCCGGTCAGCATAACACCTTCACCACCAACTTCAGCACAGCCAGGGGTAAATGACAGCAGGCAGTTTTAAAATTTGCCTGTTTGGCGGAAAAACCCCACACCGCACAGGAGTTGTGGAGGGGCATTGGACAGCAGACCGATGAGTGGTTGGTGCCAGTGAGCCTCAAGCCCGACCTGGTGGTGTGCGATAATTGGCGAAATCTCGTGGCAGCTCTGGGCCTAGCCAGTTTGACACACATCCCTTGCCTGGTGTATGTGCTGAATTTGGTGGTGCAGAGGTTCCTTAGAAATTACCCCGATATGTCAGAGCTACTGCAGAAAGTGCGGGCCGTCTGTGTGCACTTTCGGCGTTCTCACCTTGTCAGCGCTGCAGCGTAACTTCGATCTTCCCACTCACCGCCTCATATGTGACTTGCCCACAAGGTGGAACTCCACCTTGCACATGCTGGCCAGACTGTGCGAGCAGCAGCAGGCCATAGTGGAGTTTCAGCTGCAGCACGCATGCATGAGTCGCTCTGCGGGAACAGCACCACTTCACCACCAGTAACTGGGCCGCCATGCGAGACCTGTGTGCCTTGTTGCGCTGTAACATATGCAGACTAGGCCACAATGTAATATTTTTTCCCTAAATGGGTGTTTATTGAATAGCGGAATAGAAAAACAGTATCCAACGAGTGTATCTCACAGTAAAATATGCAGACTAAGCCGCAATGTAATATTTTTTCCCTAAATGGGTATTTATTGAATAGCGGAATAGAACAACAGTATCCAACGAGTGTATCTCACAGGAAAATATGCAGACTAAGCCGCAATGTAATATTTTTTCCCTAAATGGGTGTTTATTGAATAGCGGAATAGAACAACAGTATCCAACGAGTGTATCTCACACGTACAGATACAGACCAGGCCGCAATTTAATATTTTTTCCCTAAATGGGTGTTTATTGAATAGAGGACTAGAACAACAGTATATAACGGGTGTATCTCACACGTACAGATACAGACTAGGCCGCAATTTAATATTTTTTCCCTAAATGGGTGTTTATTGAATAGCGGACTAGAATAACAGTATCCAACGAGTGTATCTCACACATTCAGATACAGACTAAGCCGCAATTTAATATATTTCTGTCCCCTAAATGTTTTTTTTTTATTGCAATGCGCAATACAACAGTATGCAATGGGTGTATCTCACTGTAACATATGCGGACAGGGCCTGATTTTGGAAAAAGTTCTTGTGCTGCTATCATGTACCTGGTGGAGACTGGAACATTGTGGAGGCTTCTCTTGAACCTCCTGACAAACCTTTCTGTAGGTGGAGACAGAGAGTGCGAAGGCACTAAGTGGCTTTAGTGTTGTGACTAAGGGTATCTGCACTGCAGGTAGGTAGAACTGGAAGCCACAACCATTGGGACAGGTCACAGGAACAGCTTGGTACAAAAGCAGGAGAAGAGGAAATCAGAGAGCAGGCCAAAGTCAGCAACAGCCAGGCAGTGTGGGACCGAATCAGCAGGCAGGGCAAGTCCCAGAAGCAAGCTAAGGTCAAAGGAAACGTGATGAGCAGAGTTGAGACAGAAAACAGTGGTATAATCCAGGGGGAAACTGGGTCATACTTTGGTAGGCGAATGCTATGAATCAGGTTTTAGGAAACACAGAAACAAGTTGAACACCTTTTAGCAACATTGCTCATTGACACATCAGTTTAATTAGGCCTCTGGGCACTAAATGCGCATGACATTTGCTATATGCAAGTGCGGCGAACTGTCACAGTGGGCCTAATTCATAGTACGGCGAATTGGCGTTTCGGCGGGATTTTGCGAACCGGCGATTATTTAAGTCTGAAATTGGCATTCAAAGAACGGCGGGCGGAAAATAGCGCCTAGTGTGAGATTCATTAAGATGCAATATGGTCAGAGCGCGACTTAAAACCACGCCAGCTAAAAGCTCGACTAAAGTTTAGCCAAATTTTCCCCTGTACCCCCAAAAATCCCAAATCACTGTGGAAGGTGTGGAAGTCAATTTGGAGATGACTTGCGTTTTAAAAATGTCAAAAACTGACTTAGAAAGAGAGATATCTGCGAAAGTGTAGAAAGGTTAAACAGCTCCTCCAGCCTCGAGCTGCGAACGCGCGAATGTGCGCATGCGCAACGCCAAATAGGCTCAAAAAATTTCGCCAGCGCGATTTTTGGGTCAAATTTTTTTTGAATACCGCTTGGAAATCCGCTGTCTCGCCCATAGAAAATGGCAAAAACCGGCGGAATTGGAAAAACATGCACACTTCCAACAAGGGATCCCTTAGTAAACACCATCACATTCCATACACCTTTCCTGCTAACTCAGAAATCATAGCAGTCAAATCTACAGTGTTTATATAGAACCTCCACATTATCTGAAAAAACCCACAAAATATTACATTGGGGAATTGGTCGTCAGATAGAAAAAAAATAGATGTAAAACATATTTCAAAGAAAGATTATTAGCATTTCACACATATCAAGGAAATTTCACAATTTTGACAATATTTTATGTAGTTCCAAAGAATTTTTTTAGAAATATATTGCAAATACTACATTTTCTTCCATATGGGTATGGCCAAGTGTTACCATTTTAATACACATTTAACTGAAGGTATATATATATATATATATATATCTCATACTTGGCTAATTAGCAAAGTATGCCCAACAAACAAATAGAGCTTTAGCTCACGATATTGCTACATATTGACTGGCATCTTTTGTATTTTGTTCATGTCTTTAGATTAAAAGTTTGCTGATATACATGCCTTTTTCAAACATGAACAAAATTATTGATGTCAACATTTGGAGAATTGGAGATATCCAAGTGTTGCCCATACAGAGGGCTCCTTCCGGATTCGAACTTACAAACCTACAGCAGGAAGGCAGACTCCCTAATCATTGTGCTATTTCTCAGTGAGCGTTGGGTGTTTTCCTCATACCGGCAAAATGCTCACATGGGAACAGGGGCCATTGAACTGAATAGGATTGGATTTTTTGCCTGTTTTGGGAGTTGATCCTTGAGCTGGACAAATCCCCCTCAAACGCCCCCAAACGGGCTACGTTCACATGTAGGTGTTTGTGGTCTGTTTTTGGGGCTTTTTTAGGTGATTTCATATAACAATGCCTGCCCAAACAATGCATGTCAAAACGCCTGTGAAAACGCCAGCCAAAACGCACATAAGAACGCCTGATATAATTGCCACGCCAAATTTAGGGATGTTCATGAGTGATGAGTCAGATTGTTGGCTTACATATCTGTTCAATCGTCACAATCTCACTTCCCAAATCCCAAAAGGTGTGTTTCAATTGTTTCCCTAAATATATATTTCTCTCTCTCTCGCTCTCTCATGTAATTGTATATATATGTATGTATTCCTGTATCTAAACATTCTAAATAATGACTAGCAAACTTGAAGAGAGAATTTTATCAATTCACATATACTATACACACCTACATACATACATACATACATGGATTTGGGCAGTTTAGGTCTCTCTCCTCCTCCTCATTTCTATTTCCCTTGTTTTGGCAACTGAGCATGCTCCAAAACACACAGGACACACACAGTTAATTTTTGGACTGGGCGTTACCATTCTGGGTGTGTGTTTGCTTGGATTATATATAGCTCACTCAGACATCAGGAAAGATTTGACCTACGAAGAGGTCCAAAATATTTGTGTGTCACATGCTTTATGGTTCACATTTGTGGCCCTTTGTTATTTATGGAGGTGAGATTTGGCTGTGTTGTGTGTTGACTCTCTGTAAGTATTTATTGCTGTTAACATAATTCTGTCAATCTGCACATGCATCTGTTGATTATGGGCTCTTTGTCGATGTATATGGTCTAAATGTTGTACAAAGGTTGTTTTTGTTTGAAAAATAGAAATCTGTGGCTTCAATGGGATACTGTGGAGACTGTGCCAAAAATATGTCATGTGAAATGTTTGAGCTGTGTATTTGTGTATTAAACAGCATGTTTACAATCTTTTTTACAAATGTCTTCATGTGTCTAAATAAAGTTTTCTGGTGTCCACAAATGTATGTATTTGTATTTCTTTTTCTAAGTTAAATATGCTTAATGGTTGTGTATGGTGACTATTCGCGAATTCGCGAATATACAAACCCGCATTCTCACATTTATACATGAAACCGGAAACGAAACTTTTGGTGCGTGCACACGTTTCCGGAAATTGTCCAGGCCCTTATCGCAATCATGGCTCCTGCGCTCTACACGTCCGAAATTGTGGCATTTGTGTGTAAGGTAAGGAGGGGGTGTGAATGTGCGGGATGGTGGGGGGCTGGGTGGGTCGCTTATCTAGCGGGTGTGCAAGAAACCTTTGGTCTGCTGATCTGCGCATGCACTTTCTGCCTATTAGACGTGATCTAGAAGCTTCCTGTTATAGAAACTTCCTAGATGTGAACCTGTTCCCTATATATATATATATATATATATATATATATATATATATATATATATATATATGTATGTATATGTATATATATGTATGTATATGTATATATATGTATGTATATGTATATGTATATATATGTATATGTGTATATATATATATATATATATATATATATATATATATATATATGTATATATATATATATATATATATGTATATATACACACACACACACACAAAATATATATTATAGAAAATATATATATTCGAGACAATATATATACTATGTATATATTATATACAATATATACATTATATACAATATATACATTATAGAATATGTTATATACCATATATTAGTGTATATAATAGGGAACAGGTTCACATCTCTGAACTTTCTATATAGATATAGATAGGCATACCCTGCTTTAAGTACACTCACTTTATATACAATCGTGAGTAAGGACACAGCTTGTTCAGCTTGCCATGACACTGCTCACAAACCATAAGTGACAGGGATAACAAACTTAGGGAGCAACGAGAGGGTACCCAGGACTACACCATATCCATTTTGTGGCTGGGCAGCTTGCCTAGGTAATCTATCATGTCATAGTCCTGGATCCCCTTAACATGCTCCCACATGGTTTCGGAGTAAGGCTATGTCAATGTGGCCAAAATTTGGTGTATTTTCATGCATTGAGAAAAGAAAAAAGGGATTGCTTCACTTTAAGTACATTTTCAGTTTACATACATGCCCTGGTCCCATTGTGTACTTAAAGTGGGCTATGCCTGTATATAGATAGATTTGATTAGTTTCAACGTTTACACAAAATGAAACACAATTATCTGTGACAGATTGCTCTGACGCTTTGGAATCTGTCTAGATAAAGACAAATGTATTGACCCTTTTCATATATGCAAGATTAGAAACATTATATTCCCTAAATGCATAATGCCAAAAATTATTGCCTTACATACATCCATACACACTGCAAGCTCGGCCCCGTTTGTCTTGTCTGACACTCTTACCATCATAAGCTGGATCTGCACACAGCAGCTAATTGGTTCACCTGAGATGGAATCAGTGATCCCAAAAATCTGGAATGGTCATGTCTTCAAAGGATTGCCTTGAACAAATCACCTCTAAAAGAAACACATGAGTGTATAATCACTTTTCTTAATGGATCACATTCCCAACACACCCATCTCACACTGCCATATGATAATGAATGGGGGTGTCCATTGCAAGTTAAATACACCCCCAGATCACATTGCTTTGTTAATTTACAGATCTAACTGGAATTTGATGGCACTGCTGTGAACCACTATGCCATCAAATTCTGCTGGGGACCTTTAAAAAGGATTATGTGTGATTGTGTGGATAATTATGCCACCTTAAATTCGCATCTCCCACATACCATGTGCAACTCTTGCAGGAATTGCGAATCAAGGATAATTCAGCACAGCATAATGAACAGACACATTGAGGAGTGTAGGAGCACAGCGTCAGATTCCCCAATCACACTATGGGGTTTTAACTCCTCCATAATTTTGCCACTTTGGAAACCAAGTGCTTACTTTATGTATACTTTTTAGACGGAACTCCAATTTCTAATAGGGTGATATCATTGCATGAGATTTCCCCTCACTTCCTGTCTTAGTGTCACCAAGACAGGAAGTGAGGGGAATATCACTGTGGGGAAATAGCTTGCAATTGTTGCCTTATAATGTCCATAGTATATATAAAAGGAAAGAATTGCTGGCTATATCCCCACGGGAGATTCCCTCATTTCCTGTCGTGGTGACACCAAGACAGGAAGTGAGGGGAAATCTCATGCAATGATATAACACTGTTACATGTTCTAGTTATGTAGCAAACTTAAGAATATACAAAGCAAACCTCTTTTTTTTTTCCATTTTGGCAAAATCATGGATTAATTACAAAACTATCTTTGTTTGTCCCGTGGCTTGCAGGAAAAACATTTTGCCTTGATTCCACCATCAACACAGACAGGGGAAACCCTCCTGCGGAGCCATTGTGTTCACCCGGTGCTGCCCCTGCCAGGAAAACACAGTGATTATTGCTAGTGGCTACAAGAGATGCTAGCGATAAGTGTGTGTAAAATCTGACAGACTGGTTGTACGTTGTCCTCCAGGTGATCGAGCAATCCACTTGGGTACCTTCAGCCTGGCCATACATAGTTTAAATCTGCATCTCAAATGAAGCAATCCCATTTACATATAACACTCCATAAAGGAGAATTGAGGGGCTTATCAGGTCTGCGTCAAAAATTAACAGCCACACCCAATCAGACAGCTCATGTTAAAAGGGACCTGAAAAGCAATCTGCATGGCTTGCTTTTCCAAGCATTGGCTAGTTTAGTGAGCCTGGACTAATAACAGTCACTGTAATGCTACCCATACTGCTGTCCTTTTAACATGGTGACAAAAGTTGATACCTATGCTACATGTGTGTAAAGTTACTTTCACCCTGCTAAATGGACAGCAATAAGGTTGTAAATACAGTGACTGCCTGTCCCCCCCTGATGGCGGCCCTGGGTGTGTCATGAAAGGCCAATTGAGAAAATGGCTATATCATGTAGAGGAAATCACCAGTGTGGGGCAACCTATGTCATGGAGGTAGATTTGGACATCGATGTATATGTATCACCAGAAATGGAATTCTTTGTTCTACAATATCTCAAAGACGACCTAGCATGTTATTTGAAGACTGTACTATTTTGGACATACTTGGACTCAAACATACACTGCTCTTTCCACAGCTCCTCCTCCTCTGGGGGTATGATAAGGTGAACATGCATCTTCACCAAAAGCACAAGATGATGTGTCGTGTCCGGATGAGGCTGCAGCGGAGATTTCAGTTCCAGGCTGATATGGTGGATCTGCAGCGGGCCTGGAGTGATGCCAAAAGGCGCTCACCCAGGCTCCTGCTAAAGGGTGTGGAGCAAATCTCCGGTAAGTAAAAATATACATTACATGTGACCAGATAGGTTACAATTTTTTGGGTAGGTGGACATGTGTTTAGCTATGCAACAACACTAATACCAACACCCCCCCCCCCCTCCCTCTCGCTCCTACCTTTCCTACCTCCATCAAGTGTCTCTTCACAACCTTTAATACTACTATGTACATTCGTATTTTTTATGTTTCTTTTTTTTCTTCTGCTTCTAGCCAAAGCGGACGGCCGGCACCCTCTTGTGCTTTTGGTGAAGAAGGGGAGGAGGAGGACGGCCACACTCCAATATGCCTTCAGAGACAGCGAGCCATTTGAGCAGCTGAAAATTGTGGATCGTAAGTAGAAAATAAAAATGGTAGAAATTTCAAATCTCTAATCACATTTTACAGAGCCCCCTTTACATCGGAGTCTCCAGACTTACTACACTGTAAGAGGGAAGTGTGAAGACTCTGATGTAAGGAGAGTTCTGGGAACCATTATTTGAGGGGGGAAGCTGGGGACTCTGGTGTAAAAGGGAACTCTGTGGTCCCCAAAGCTCCCCCATACATCTGAGCTTACAGAGACCCTCTTACACTTCCCTTCCTCAGTCCACCACAGTCAAGGGCACAACAAGTCCCACTGCAGAAGGCTACCTGCTTGGACTTGTAATGCTCTCTGTAGGGGAATGAGGAACTACTGCCTGCTATGCTAAGACTTGTAGTGCCCTCTGTTAGGGACTAAGGATTCCTCAGTCCTCAACATTCTAGGGCACTATAAGTCTCAGCATAGTGGGCTGTCATACCTCAGTCCCTCACAGCTCGGGTCAAAAACAACACAGTTAAACATCTAAAGGACAACTCCAAACAAAAAACTACCAATAATGGACAGAGTCCATATGCTCTATAATGTCAAAGACCCGCTACCACTCACCTTCCACCTCCGGTGCTGTCATTGTGTAGGGCAAAGGGCTCCATCTACACCATGTTTGGCTTTCAGGTCAGATAGGCAGGACTTGCTCAGCTCCACTCTCTTCCCTGGCAATTGACTCTGGCGTCATTGTGGATCTTTCCTCCTCTAGAAAACACCCAGGGGCCCTCTCCTTGTCCCCCAGCCACCCAGGGCCTTCTTCTCCTCCTCCTCCACCAACCATTTTCAGACTCTTCCAAATTCCCTGGGGCTACTCAATCCCTTTGCATAGTGGACACCACAAATCTATGACCAGCCTGCAAAATATCAAGTCTGGGCCTGGTTACCTGTATGTTCCGGGTCCAGGGCGGAGCTCTCCTCCCAGAGCAACAACTGATGATAGCAGAGTGAGTTGACTGGCCAGTCACTTCCTACTGGTGCAGGTACACACCTACCGATTCCTCCACATCTTAGGATAACATGATCAGACGGCCAATCCCCAGTCAGAGAAGGAGGAGTAAGTGTCAGCGGACAACAGACACCTGGCAGACGCAGTGAAGGGACTGCAGCAAATTTTATATCCGAGGATTGAAAGCAATCTTTTACTTGGGAGATTTCCCTGACTGCGCCCTTCGAAATGTTGGTGCTCCGCCACTGGCCGCAAGGCCCCTGTAGGTGCGAGGCCTTAGGCGCCCGCTTAATTTGCATGGTGCCCTCCTGTTTTAAAACATGGTCAATGCATCTCATTGGTGTAAGTGCACTTCTATGTTCTGAATTGTAGGGGCATTGAGTATGGTGCTAGCATGATGAGAGGTTACTGCCTATTTGTGTCCATAAATAATATATAATGTTTTTCTTTTATTTTAGAAACCAGTGATCAGGATGTGGAGGCTCAGCCTTCTCAGGCCCACTGTAAGTAATGTGGATGTGCTGGTGTGTTGTGTATTAGGTCTAACTTGGAGGAATGATTGTTTGTTTTGTTTTCTTTTGTGGTTGATGTCGCTTCAGCAACAGAGGAGCCTCAGGCAGGGCCAAGTAGCCAGGATCTGGGGCAGGAGGACATTGGTGCCCAAGAAGAGGCCCATTTGACACCCAGTGATGAGGACCTGGGCTCTCCTCAAATGGGAAGTAAGTATTCTACATGTGTTTGTGTGTTCAATGTGTCCTGGGAAATATAAGGGCTGTAATATATATATTTTGCCATTGGGGTTATGTAGCAGCTGACATTGAGGATGTTTGTTGTGGAGGACTGGGGAAGAGGGGCCGCTGCTTACCCAGTCCAATGTAACTACTACCTTCAATGTTTCCCAACTACTTTCTGTGTGCCTTTATCAAATAGCTTTGGTTCAAGGATTGTATTTGTGTCTTTGTGTTTCTAGGAGATATGACGCCATCCCCCCATGAAGGGACACCATCCCCCCATGTAGGGTCTCCCCCATCCTCCACCACTCCAGGCTCCCCTGAACTAGTCTGTAAGTACCTAAAATTAGATTCTCACATGAATTGTGTGTGCTAGGATGATGTGTATCTAGGATAATCTAAGTTGGAGTCAAAGCAAGTGTAGTTTTGCTATATGTGACAGGAAGGTTGGTCATGAAACACTCTTGCTTAACCTTCATGTTTGAAAGGTGGTTTTGGGGAGCATTACAGGACATGTTATCTTTTGTAAGTTATCTCAAGCCACCCTATTCTAAATTGGTGTTAGTTTCTCTACATTGGAAATGGTGTGCTTTGTACTTGTAAATTTTTTGGGGACATTGTAATTTAATCATGTCCTGATTTAGTCAACACTGAAAATGTGTGTTTATCAATCTTTCATAAATACTCTTCCTCGGTAATGTACCACATTCCAGCTCTCAATTTGTGTTCTTTTTGTGCAGTTTCTCCAGAGCCAGCAACGCCATCCACTTCGGGGGCCCAAAAAAAAAACTGATGATGGTAAGTTGTGTGCTTTTCCAGTAATGTGTCTACTTAGTAAGTGGAGAAATGGTAACTGTATATGTCCCCGCTCAGGCTTCAAGTTGTTCTAAAGGCAGCAGGTTCTTTATGTGAATGCATTCTATGCATTAGTATTCCAAGTGATAGGTGTGCATATTCCCCCTAAGACTTACTGGGACCATTTTCTTACTGTCCAAAACTTTGCACAAATACTTGTCTGGAACAGACTCCCCCTCCTCCTTAACTGAGGTGACAGCATGCCAATATTGCCTCCTGATGCTGTCACTCCTAATCATTGAGACCATCGGAAGGGAGGGGCGCAAGGCTGGCTCACAGCCTAGTGCCGGAACAGGCACAGGGTGCTTGGCTTCATCTCATGTGCCTCCATAACAAGCTGCCTGCTGTGGGGTCAACCAACAGGAGGGAGGTGCCTAGAGGTGTGTACAGGGGCCATGTAAAAAGGAGGATTGTTATTTCTCTCGTCCCCAAAAACCTAGAGAGTGTAAGTCTAACCTGATAAGTTTTCCGCAGCCCTCCAAAAATGATATGTTTCCAACACTTAGAACAGGCAGGGCTGAGGCACCAAAAACATCAGAAAAACACAATCAGCACAAAAGCAGGGAGTACGTATCCTTAACGCTACAAGCTTCACCCAGAAGAATGACGCTTGCACTGTACAAATCTGCATCACCACCATATCAATGTCTAAATAAAACGTTCAGGGAAATGTGGAGGGGTAATGAGTGGGTGTTAGAGCGTTTTCATGACTGTGTAACCTACAGTTAGCGTGATTCGATTTTTAGATAAATTTTTTCTTCTCTCTTAACACAGCTGGGATGGCGGAAAATAAAACGGTGGAGCAGACACATGTACTCCGGCCACAACTGGCCCTCCGAATTCCAAAGGGTAAGTCTCTACTATGTGTCAGGTTCAATCTATAGACAGTAAGAGGGAGAGAGAACGCTACACAAACTCCAATGGTGATAGAGATAAATGTGTGCACATGTATCGTGTTGACCAATTGAACCCAAAACACCTTACATTCTTCTAAATGATTGCTTGTGTTGACATGAAGAAAAGCCTTTTACTTAGCTTTGGTGGAACTGCTACTAACATTCCAAGCCATCTTATGTAACCTTTTGAACAATTTGCTGTGAAAGTTTGAGTTTAAGGTTTACACCAGCAATTTAGCATATTTGCTTCAGAGTGTTGATAAAAGCCAACCAATAGACTCCTAAGCATATTTGTTGAGGCACATTAATTACAATCGTTGTTTGGATCATTTTGCATAAAACTAATTGTCATGTCTTTTTCTACCCAGGACACACCCACCTCACCTATGAGGTCCTTTTGGAATATGTTACGTGGTGCATAGAACGAATTTTAGTTTTGGAACACACTTATGGGGCGGATCCAGACCCTCAGGAGCCATTTGTGAGGAATGTGTCACCCTTAAAAAGATTGTAGTTTTTATTTTTTAATTTGTTTTGTTAATTTTCCAATGTTTTTTAAATGTCACATTTCTACATTCAAAAAAAAAAATATACCAAAAAAAGAAAAAAATTTAAAACCCTTTTTTTGGGCCCAAAAAAATTAGAAAAAAAATTAAAAACCCTTTTTTTTGGGACCCAAAAAAACAAAAAAAAACAAAAAAGCCTTGTTTTTGGCAACCCAAAAAAATATAAAAAGTTAAAAAAAACCCTTTTTTTGGGACCCAAAAAAACAAAAAAAAAACAAAAAAAGCCTTGTTTTTGGCAACCAAAAAAAATATAAAAAGTTAAAAAACCCCTTTTTTTGGGACCCAAAAAAACAAAAAAAAACAAAAAAAGCCTTGTTTTTGGCAACCACAAAAAATATAAAAAGTTAAAAAAACCCTTTTTTTGGGACCCAAAAAAACAAAAAAAAAACAAAAAAAGCCTTGTTTTTGGCAACCAAAAAAAATATAAAAAGTTAAAAAAAACCCTTTTTTTGGGACCCAAAAAAACAAAAAAAGCCTTGTTTTTGGCAACCAAAAAAAAAAAAATGTTTACAAAAAAGCCTTGTTGTTTTTGGTAACAAACTAAACCAAAAATGTTTACAAAAAAGCCTTGTTGTTTTTGGTAACAAACTAAACCAAAAATGTTTACAAAAAAGACTTGTTGTTTTTGGTAACAAACTAAACCAAAAATGTTTACAAAAAAGCCTTGTTGTTTTTGGTAACAAACTAAACCAAAAATGTTTACAAAAAAGCCTTGTTGTTTTTGGTAACAAACTAAACCAAAAATGTTTACAAAAAAGCCTTGTTGTTTTTGGTAACAAACTAAACCAAAAATGTTTACAAAAAAGCCTTGTTGTTTTTGGTAACAAACTAAACCAAAAATGTTTACAAAAAAGCCTTGTTGTTTTTGGTAACAAACTAAACCAAAAATGTTTACAAAAAAGCCTTGTTGTTTTTGGTAACAAACTAAACCAAAAATGTTTACAAAAAAGCCTTCTTGTTTTTGGTAACAAACTAAACCAAAAATGTTTACAAAAAAGACTTGTTGTTTTTGGCAACGGAAAAAACCAAAAATGTTTACAAAAAAGACTTGTTTTAGTGAAAACCTCAAAAAAAATTTTTGAACACATAAAATATGTTTATCTAAATAAAATTAAAGTATGTTGCTCTTTGCAACACAAATGTTACATTGGCAATTTAGTTCATTCTATTATATATTGTAATATATTTTTTGTACGCTACAGTTGGTAGACACCCACATGTGTTATTAAAAAATTTATTTTATTACCCAAGTTTTCTTTTTGGTGTACACATCGAATGTCTTTTGTGTTGTATTTGTTTAGTCGAGTGGTGTGGTCTGTAATTGTTAGTATGTTGGCTTTGGTTTATGTTAGCCTTGAGACTTGTTTTGAAGCTACATTTGAAGGGAGACCTTTTCTTGGGTCGTTATGTGAACATTGAGTTATCTAAATTTACATGAAATCATATGTTTGGAGATCAAGAAGCACGTGTGTATAAATGCCTACATTAACCAGGGCCATTACTTGGCCACCAACACTCCTAAAAAACCAAAGAGCAAACACAAACTAATCATTTTGCATAAAATTTTATTTCATCCCCAAAAAAAGCACTATAATAAATCATATTGTGCCACCCTCAAATTAAAAAAAAAATGGCCCAACAAATTGGCCAATGTAACAATCATTAACAAAACTAAACCAAATTAAACAAAAAAACAAAAAATTAAGTTGGTGGTGGTGCCTGAAGCAGTGTGGTCACTGTTAAGGTTCCTGCCATCAAATGGTGGGCCAATAGTTCCATCTGGTCTGGGGTTAGCTGTAGAGTTGTGGTCAAGTGGCCCATTAGGATCATATCTTGTGTCTGAGGCTGCTGATGATGCAGGGTGTTGAACCTTGGAAATGTCCCAGACAGAAGATGTTGTGCCAATAGTCTCATCTGCTCTGGGGTCAGCCTAAGAATTTGGGCAACGTGTGCCATTAACATGAGATGGGATAGTTGCTGCTCCAAGGTTATTTGATGCTGCTGGTGGTGCAAGGGTTGTGAAGATGTGTGGGGAGTGGTGGTTGATTGGTTGTTGTGGTCCACGGTGCGGGGGCAAACGACATGTCGCATTGGTGACAAAAAAGAAGAACGGCCTGGGGAGGAGTGAAGTGATAAAGGTGTGGAGGGAATGTAGTCAGGTGGAAGGGGTACTGTGGAACCAGTGCGCATTGAGGTTGTGCAGGAGGATTGCTCATTGAGGGGTGTGGGAGTCCGAACGGAGTGTGAAGTGCTAGGAGTGGCTACAGGAGGAATTGTCCCATCCCCAGCTGCCTGACAAGTGGCCAACACTGGCATTACCCTCCCACTACCACAACCTGCAGTGGCAGGTGAGTGAGATGTTTGGGAGGGCTCTGCCAATGGGGCATCTTCAGATCCAAACAGGCATTGGCGTGTGGCCAGCACCTGAGTGTCAACACTTTGCCGATCCCGTTGATGCTGGTCTGCTAAACTTACCAAGCTGTTACGCATATCCTGTTGAACCTGTAACATATCCTGGTGAACCTGTACCATTGTTGCTACAGATTCCTGTATAAGCCCGAGCAGACGTACTGCCTCAGTAGATTGCTGAGTACGCCTCCTTAACTCATTTTGGATCCGATACTCATCAAGCAGCCTCTCGGCTACATCCAGCATAGATGGACGAAGTTGGGTAGGTGACAATCCCTCTGCATCTAAGGCTACCTGAAAGCAGAATAAATAGACCAAATCATTAACAAACATCATGACTAAATATTTCAGATTAGTTTGACAACTTAACACCCCAAGCAGAACGTTGAAAAGTTTGATGTGCTTCTAATGAGTACTTGTTCATTGTAAGATTATCCAAGCTAGCAACACTTCTGATAATGGGTACATATTATATTGGTAGGACTAATATGACAAAGGCAAAAAAGATTCAACATGAAGGTGTTCCCAATTAACCCTGGTGTGGTAGGTTGTTTATGCTTTTGGTAAATCTGTTACTACACCAATGACTTTATACATCTACGTATGTTGTCTAAAATCTTGCCATCAATCGGCTAGAGGACAACCCAACCAAACGATACCCATGAATTTGGACCTGGAAAATCAAAGACTGGCCGGGCTTTAAAGATCCTGGATGTTTTTGGAACATTAGTGGCACACCAAATTATAACATAATTCCCTGATGTTCAAGATAGAACTCTTGTTGTGCTGGTGCATCGTCAGAATGTCATAGCACTAATTTAACACACACAATGTAAGCCACATCTAGTCCAAAATCAATGCTACCATTGAAATGTTACATGTGCACCTTGTTCCCTTATATCACATACCACAGCACTGGATGCAGAATCGTCGCCAGCTCCTGATCCAACTCCAGCTGCAACGTCAAGAGGGGCCTGATGTTCTTTTAAAAACAAAAAAAAAAAACATGTTTAGTACATAACCTTAGTCAGTAATGATTATGGCCAGATTGCCCTCCTAGCTTCATGAATGAAGCATTGAGGCCAAACATTCAAAAGTGCTTTCCTGGGCTCATAGGACACTTGCTAAACCCTCCCAAAGGTTAAGAAGGCTTGGTCTGCCTACTAATGACGGCACCCATTAATGCTGTCAACTGTGTTTTGCAGGGTAAACATCTAAAAGGCAACACTCTTTCATAAGAAAAAACATATGTGTTAATGGGGTTAATAAGATTCCAAAAAACATTTGGCTAGACATACCAACACCTTCCTCCAGGCCTAGCTGCACTGGGTGTGTTCCCTGCTGCGGATCTTCTGTAAAGGACATAGCAATATGAGCTATCTTGGAAAAAAAAAAACATCTACATTGTTTGGCACAGTATGATATTGGACCTACCAGGAGGAGGGTCAGCACTGATGTCAACACCTGTGAGTCCGTCTGGTTCACCAAGCTGCATGGGCTGTGGAGGGGCTGAGATCCGTGCTACAGATGAACAAATTGCAGGTTGGGGAAAACAAAAAAAGGACAATTGGAAGGGCAAGTATCACATTCTATTAATGTCACACATAGGATAGTAGTTAATCTTTTCCAAACAACTCACACAATTGACATCCAAGATAATATCCTACCTCGGTGCAAAGCATCCGAATCTAAGTCCTCTCTGGTAAAGATGGTATCAGGTCCTATGATGTTCAAGAAAGGTAATTGATAATCCCAGAGAGAACTTCGTGCACGTTCATCCAGCCGACCTTGTCGGTCATAAAGACCCTCCGCAGCCCATGCAATTAGCTTCTTCCGAACGGACCCACAGATGTCGTTGACCTTCTTCCGCACACTGTCACGGTGGCGAGGTGCTTCACCCAGTGCATTTACAGCATCCCGGATTTCATCCCACAATCTGTTCTTCTCTGTTACTGAGTAAGACGCGGCCCTGGTCCCATGTATCGCCTGATATCTGGCCATATAGGCGTGGACCAGGGCACAGCACTGATTGTGGGTGAAACGGGGAAGCCGGGATAATGTGGACAAGCTGATTCTGGTGGACGGACCCGCTCCAGGACTACTGTCAGAAGAGCCAGCTTGTCCACTTGGTGTGTTACCACCTCCCCCGGCTTCCTCCTCCGGGATGGGGATGGTGGACTCCCTCATGGATACAGCTGGAGCCTCCCTCACACCAGAGCCAGACGATCTGCCCACCCTGCCCCCCCTGCCCCCCCTGGCCACCCTGGCCACCCTGGCCCTTCTCATCCTTCCAGTGGGTGGGGCCATGGGAGCACGAGGTGGGCAGAGAATCTGGCTGTCCAGCAGCAGCAAAGAGCCCCAAACTCCTAAATCTGAAATGACAAAAGAGAAAACAGAAAAAACAGGATTTGCAGATTGCTCTTCATATACAGTATAATTAGTGAACAGTTACAGAACACACTTACCTAATGGCACAAACAGACTTGGTGGTGGTGGTGGTGGTAGTAGTGGGCAAAGAGCAGAAGAGGCTGCAAAGAAATGGAAAAAAAAAACACATAAGAAAACGCATATGGGTACAAATCACACGAGGCCCTCCAAACACTTACCTAATGGCACAAACACGGTGGTGGTGGTGGCAAAAAAAGCAGAAGAGGCTGCAAAGAAATAGAAAAAAAAAACACATAAGGAAACGCATATGGGTACAAATCACACGAGGCCCTCCAAACACTTACCTAATGGCACAAACACGGTGGTGGTGGTGGTGGCAAAAAAAGCAGAAGAGGCTGCAAAGAAATAGAAAAAAAAAAAAACACATAAGAAAACGCATATGGGTACAAATCACACGAGGCCCTCCAAACACTTACCTAATGGCACAAACACGGTGGTGGTGGTGGTGGTGGCAAAAAAAGCAGAAGAGGCTGCAAAGAAATGGAAAAAAAAAACACATAAGAAAACGCATATGGGTACAAATCACACGAGGCCCTCCAAACACTTACCTAATGGCACAAACACGGTGGTGGTGGTGGTGGTGGCAAAAAAAGCAGAAGAGGCTGCAAAGAAATGGCAAAAAAAAACACATAAGAAAACGCATATGGGTACAAATCACACGAGGCCCTCCAAACACTTACCTAATGGCACAAACAGACTTGGTGGAGGGGGGGTGGTGTAATCCTTTATAGGCAAAAGGAGGCTGCAAACATTAAACATACATGAGAAATCGCATGACCTACATACGTGCACATAATAAATTACAGTTATCAGGAAAGCAAAAATGGTGTCTATTGTTTATTTGTGTCTATGCCACCTGTGTAGTTATTGATAACATGAACGGCTGCTTGGTATCTTATGGTGTTGTAATTTTCCAGAACATCAACATCTTGGAATCATGGCACGTACCATGGGAAGCCTGTGGTGATGGGCTGTCTGGCGTCACAGGTGTGTATTCAAATGTTTACATTAATGATTTCTGGTTTGTGTAAGTTGGCATAAAATGTGTTATTTCACTCGTGATGTCGAAATTAAATGAAGTTCAGAATGAAGCAAACAGGCATTAAGATGTGATTTTCATAATGAAATGTCTTATCCTTTGTTTTATTTTTCCAGGAGTGGTACTGCTTGCGGGTGTAGGTGGTAGAAACCCACCTTGATGGACTCCACTCATCTTCTTTTGTGGTCAGTGGATATTTGGTAAGGCACATGGCCAATGACCAACATGAACACCCTGGAACTTCGAAAGTGGCTTGGAAGCTGACCAGCAACCTTGCCAT
The DNA here is from genome assembly GCF_965119305.1 of Pelophylax lessonae. NCBI lineage: Eukaryota > Metazoa > Chordata > Amphibia > Anura > Ranidae > Pelophylax > Pelophylax lessonae. Next base: position 120,517,591 of record NC_138773.1, on the reverse strand, counting down.
GCCTGTCCCCTATGAGCTGGTAGAGGTGCAGAATGGATTCTGAACTCTGCCTGAAGTTGTGGAAGACATCAGAATCCCGTAGCCATGGAGCAAAGATCGTGGTCTGGCGCTGTAAAGGCACACGGACTGGAGAGTGACAATATTATTTTGCTGCATCCCTCCTTCTGCTGTCATTCTCAAATAAATAAAGACTTTAGAATTGAACATGTGTTTTTTTGTTTTGTGTGGGTGCCTACAGACAAAAGGGCCATCCACACTGTAAGATTTAGAGAAGACTTTATCCTTCAGATTGACATTTTCTATGTAGTGCAAGGGCCTGCCTGATTGCATCCAAATTGAAAGTGTTGAGGTTTGAGCTTATATTATATGGTTTGGTTAAGTCTACAGGAAAAAGTCTAGACAAATTGTTAGTGTATGGCCCATTAAGCTGCCAAGGCCGGAGTTTTGCACTTTGCATGCTGCTTGTACTGGTGATGTGAGGGGTTGTAATGTAGAGTAGGGATGTGACAGTGTTGTGTTGAGGTGTGAGGCAAATGTAGTGTTGGACTATGAGGGTCTGTGTTGTTGAAATATGGAGAGAGTCCAATATCAGACACCTATGTTTATTGGTCAAGAAATTGTAAGAACCATGGTAAATATGTAAAGAATTGCATCTCGATAAAACTAGGACCACACTCATAAAATCAAAATTGTGTTGTTTCCATTGATGTGCTTGAAATTTGGGTAGGACACCCCCCCCCCCCCCCAAATTCAAGATAGTTAAAAAAAACTGTTAAAAAAAATGAGAGTGAAAAGAGATCCCAAGTGTAGTGATGTGATTTGAACCCATGACGTTGTTAACTGCAGTGAAGTTGCAAAGCACTTAGCTATTGTGCAGAATAAAGCTGTATGGTGGAAAAAAAGGAGTGTGTTAAGGCTAAAAAGCACATATAGCTAAAGAACTAAACATTGTATGGAATGTGGGAAGAAGACCATGGTAAAATTGTGAGGTTTCATCTTGCCCTGAAGTAGGGTAGGGGTTTGGTCACTTGCCTTTGGTACTTTCAATCATAAGATCGATTCGACACACAGACAAGATCAAAAAAACACTTAAAATGGTGTAAGCTTGCAAGCGCTTCTGAGTGTAACATTATTTAGCAATATATATGATGTAATCCGTTACATTTTAGCAATATAAACAAAAAAAGAAAATAAAAAAAAGTAGGTGGAGATGGTAAGCCTCGAACCTACAGCAGAGGGAGATGAATTACAGACGTGTGATGTGTGCACTAATCCACTAGCCCACATCGCTATGTGAAACTGCTATAAGCACGAAGACATAAGTTTGCGAATTGGCGAAGCCGCGATCGTAAGTGAATCCCGCTGACGGCGGAATTCATTATTGCTGTTTCACTAGCCAATTCGCCGCAGCGCCAGTTAATTGATTTGAACGCGGCGAAACTGAAACACGTCATAGATGTTTGAAGCTGCAGTTTCTTTAAATCCGGCCCAGTATGTCTGGTATTGTCATTTAGCCTAGAACATGGAGTGGCTCAATGTGCACAAACCTGCACTGGTTTTCTGATACTGTTTACCTTACAATTACTTTGGTGCAATTTCAGCACAATTTTGGCCCCGCAGAATATACAAACCACTTCAAAATAGCATCAAAATTATATCCAAGTTGCATTACATAATCGCACTGAAAGTCGGATCAAAATCAGATTGCAGCAGTGTGAATCTAGGCTAACCAAGCGCTCACTCTCTCTCTGATGATGTTTCCAGCGCCCCAATTAATCACAATAACGTTATGGCCTCAAATTACATGGAAGAAAATAGAAGAGCTATAGTGCTATAACGAATATATAGAAAAAAAGAACACCCTATTTATTTAAAAATATACGCACAAAGTTTATGATAAAAAAAAAAAAGCATTTAAAAGTTAGAGCACAATACTCAGCTAAGTGGACTCTGATGACAATGAGGTTGATATACTAAAAGCAAAAAGGCTGTTCACTTTGCAAGTGAAGTTGCATCTGCAAGGAAATGGGCCCCAGAGCTTAATGAATGTGGTTAATTTACTTTGTAAAGAAAACACAATCCTGGTATAGGAACTAAAAAAAAAAACACCATTTTGCTTGCTCATGACTGAATGATGGAAAGCAGCAGACCTTCACCTTGTTCACTAAGCTCCAGGGATAATTCCCTGGCAAAGTGCAACTTCCTTTGCAAAGTGAACAGCATATTTACCTTTAGTAAACCAACCCCAAGTATTAACAACATAGAAAGTGCTACAGTAATAAGGCATCTCACATCATACATGTTATATATAGATACAGTATATGTTGTATATGACATTCTAAAGCCAGACCAATCAGTGATATTCACTGTACTAAAGGTGAGTCAATTTAGACTGTGGAGCTGTTGTATGTGGAATAACTGCTTGTAGAATTTTCAGCATCATTAGGCTCAGACTGAGTTTTATATGCATCTAAGAGACTTTCACTTGAGGCACAGTAATCAAAGCATATATTGTAGGTATAAAGACTTTAACATACTGTATGTGTGTATTCTATACAATGAGTAGGTTCAGGTGCTTTATATCTTTTCACCTGCATGCCCCTCCAAGTGTGTACCTCAGTACCTACACTATATTACAAATTTATATATTTCAAAGTTATATAATAAAAGTATTGGGACACCTGACTTTACACGAACATGAATTAATGGCACCCCAGTCTTAGTCCGTAGGGTGCAATATTGAGTTGGCCCACCCTTTGCAGCTATAACTGCTTCAGCTCTTCTGGGAAGGCTATCCACAAGGTTTAGGAGTGTGTCTATGGGAATGTTCAACCATTCTGCAAAAAGCGCATTTGTGAGGAAAGGCACTGATGTTGGACAAGAAGGCCTGGCTCACAGTCTCCGCTCTAATTCTTCCTAAAGGTGTTCTATCGATTTGAGGTCAGGACTCTGTGCAGGCCAGTCAACTTTAATGGCATCCCAGTCTTAGCTCATAGGGTTAGATATTAAGTTGACCCATCCTTTGCAGCTATAACAGCTTCAGCTCTTCCTGGGAAGGCTGTCCACAAGGTTTAGGAGTGTGTCTATGGGAATATATGACCATTTTTTCAGACGCGCATTTGTGAGGTTAGGCACTGATGTGAGCGACAGGGCTTGGCTCGCAGTCTCCGCTCTAATTTATCCTAAACATAAAAAGAAAGGTTGGGACTTTAAATGAAAGACATGAAGAGGCTGGCAGGGAAAATTGTAAACAACATTTATTGGTACATACAGATATACACACATGGCAGATAAAAAATATTCATCAAAGTAATAAAAACCTGACAAATGATCCCCAAGTTCATTTGCATAAAAACCAAAAGGGCTAATTCCAAAAAGTAATAGAGTAATTAGATGTATACATGACATCAAAGGAGTACAAATTCCAAGTAGTGGAGTAATTTGGTATATTACAAACATCGTAACGCATTTCATGGCCCCAAGTGGCCACTTCATCTGGAGTAGATGTATGTAAAAAATCTAGAAAACATAGATGGGGAATATAGGCACAATGAGGATAAATGCAAAAAATGAAAGAGGGGAAACAGGGGGGAAGAAGGGGGGAACAAGGCCCCAAAAAGAATTTCCAAAAACTTACATGGCAGCTCACATGATAATGGCACTGAACCTAGAGATGGCCCTGAGTGTACCTGGTGAGCCTCACACCTGGTGAGTGTGAGCTCAAATAAGTGGAGTGAAGAACCATGGATATAGCACCGTATACAGATGTCTGTGGAAAAAGTATAATATATATATATATATATATATATATATATATATATATATATATATATATATATATATATATATATATATATATATAAAAAATAGGAATAAAATATGTAATGATAGTTCAGTGTATACGAGTAAGAAGTGCCATAGTACTCCTGACGGAGTGTGATAGAAATAGGAAATGGAGGAGGGGGCGTGACCGGAAGCCGAGCTCTATGGACGCTTTCCCTGGGAGCTCCGCCTCCATAGCCGGCTAATCTCCTGCCATCCACCGCTCTGATCCCCTGTTACCACCCCTGCAACAGCACAATCGACCATCCGAGACCCCCTGCACAGGCCGGTCCAAGAATTTCCGATCTGTGGGCCGTAGATCCAGAGATACGATCTCGGGCCTAGTCCTGCACTGAAGCCGCGGTCTTTCCTAGCGGGCTCCGTGGCCCGCCGTCCGCCGTATCGGCCGCTCCTGGGGCCTCCACGGACCCGCCGCTTCTCCTCCGCAGCCAGCATACAACTGATTGAGCCCCCAGGGCCCGCCATCCATCTCCTGGTACACATTAGTTGGCTGTAGGAGGACGCCCAAGATTGCGGCCTAGACGTCCTGGAACTGGAAGCCGCGGCCTTTCCCAAAGCCCTCATCCCAGTCTGCCTTCTGGAACCACCAGCCTTCAGTGGATTCCCTGCAAGATCCTGGACTTGGAAGCAGAGGACTTGAGGCCTATTTTCGCGGCCAAGACTGCGGTCTTTCCTAGGCTGCCGACGCGACACCTGGGCGGAAGGTAGGAAGCACATCTTCATACTCATAGACTTCCTAGGGCCCTAATACCTTCCCTATAAAGTGGCACCACGGTCAGAGGTCCCAAACCATTCCTTCTCCCCCCCGCTGGCAGCCATCTTGACTTAGGCCTGATACATCCTAGCAACTGCCATACACTGCTATCAACAGACCCCAGAAAACGGCCTAAATAAAGTCAACATAAAGCTCCACCCTGGACATATATTACAGCATCTCTTCCATTAGCATTGCCCCAGGAGGCGGGGCCTACTGCTAAATAGATATGACAGCCTAATAACAACGCTCCCGGTCAGAGAGAGGATAGAGCTACAATAAGATATAGCCATCCACACTTCTGAATCATCAAAAATGAGCAAATCTTCTGCCGCAAACTCCCCGACGAGATCGCGCTCTCCGAGAGCAAACAAAACACAGGGCAGCCGCAGTATCCCAGAATTATTCCGACAACCACCGCGTGAGACCCCAGCTCCAAACCGGGCCTATGCGGGTGTCGCAAGAGTGGGATCTTCCGCTTCACAACCGGCAGACCCAACACCTGCAACTTCTCAGATTGCTCAGGTTCAAGATCAGCCTACACAAGTATACACACAACAACCTCTAAATATGCAAGATCTACGAACCATTGCAGAAGATATCAAATCCCATTTTGCCATTGCCTTAGCGGATCTGAGAAGAGACCTACAATCCACTACATTGAGAATTGAAGAAGTGGAAGAAAGAACAGAAATTCAGGGTGCTTCTATCCAAAACCTGCATGCAGCCACCAGATCCCACAATATACAATTAAGAGACCTCCACAGACACATGGAGGACCTGGATAATCGTGGCAGACGTCACAACCTGAGACTGAGAGGACTACCAGAATCGGTAGAACCCAATCGGATTGAACAAGCCACTGCGACCATATTCAACGAAATCCTTGGAAGACCACCGGACACCCCAATTGACTTTGAGCGTATACACAGAGCCCTGAGACCCAGGGCGAGAGACACTGACCCACCGAGAGACGTCATATGTTGTCTTGTAAACTTCAGGATCAAAGAAGACATCCTAAGAAGGTCCAGAAACAACCGAAACATATCATATCAGGGAGCTGATATAAAAATCTTTCAAGACTTATCTCCGATAACGTTGCAAAGAAGAAGAGATCTTCGCCCCCTATTAGAGCTTCTCCGAAGCAGAGACATACAATATAGATGGAAATTTCCATTCTGCCTCTCTGCTTCCGCTCAAGGTCGAACCGCGAATCTGAGAGTGCCCGAAGACCTAGTCTCATTCTGCAACATACTTAACATACCATGCATTGAACTCCCTGACTGGTACAGATGTCTACAACCCCCACAACTGGGAAGAACCAACTCAATGGACACAATTCCAGAGAGGGAAGATTTTCACATCAGGAGACCAAGATCTACTTCCCCTAGAAGGCCTTCCTCGACGCAAGAAAGAACCCGCAACAACGGAAGCCCCACAGCCTCTCCAGTTCACAGAAGATCTCGTCAAGACTGATCGGAGTGGTAGTGCTCTTAACTCAGACTTCTATTCCTTTATATCCCCCCTACCCCTTTTCTTTTACTTTCTCCCCCCTTCTAGGTCCATACCCGTCCCTCCGCCTTGAAAGAATGGATCATCCACATCCGCAACAGGCCTAACTACTCATCGAAGACACCTATCAATTACTACTCCTCGATCTCTCCATGTAACTCATCCAGCCAACGACGACTTTCCACGACCGCATGCAAAAAGCCAATAGAACTATCTCCTCCGTCCCTCCTGACCCGATACCACCTTTGGTCCGGTAAAGTATTTGTACATATTCTCATGACATTACATTGACACCCTGAGGACCGCTAACACTAGCTCCTGAGCAGAGACACCATACTCTAACTTTAGAGAAAGTCGCTTGATTAGACTAGTGACCAGAAAACTTCTCAGGATTGTCTGTGAGAATAGACCTCACTTTCTGCCCCCCCCCCCCCCACATACAAAGAAGAAGATTATATCTGATTATAGACTTCATCCCCATGCTATGAAACCGAACCACTAATTGTTGCAACAAGTGGTTACATTACCTGAAAGAAACTCTTCTGCGCATCACCAAGATAGCAAAACATGAGAAGAATTCACCTTTTATAAATGCATACCTTATAGTTTAAATGCTATGATAAGACTCTGGTAGTCAATTTTTTATGCACATACGACTGGCATGGATGGCGGAAGTCGACTCTCTAGGGCCAAGCCTCCTCCTCAAGAAGATAGAAGACAGGAAGGGGTCGGGGGAAGAAGGAACTAGATGAGAGAGTTAGCAAGAGGGATACAATTATCTAAGTGGGTTTGAAGGGAGAGAGATATTTAAATAACAATAATATCTAATCCCCGCTCAGGCTCGACCTTACTGAGTAATTTTACTCATTAACTGATAGATTTCCCATCAACAATCTAAGACCAACTCGATCGTTTTTCAGAAAGCTGGGAAAAGCCCCGGAGAGTTGACTTCTGCCGCTATAGGATATTTGAGACCACCCTCCCCCTTCCCAGAACCCATATGGCTCACATAACTCCAATCCAAGTACACACGAAAGATCCCCTGTGAGTATAATTGATAAGCCTTGATTAACACTTCTAGAAACCTGGAGAAGTACGATTAGGACCTATTACACTTCTTGCCAACTCCTCATACCTGAGACAACTAGGTCAATACAATAACTTTGACTCAACCTACTTTAGACATGATCCTAAGTGTTTACTTAAGCTGACCGTAGAGAAATTCTCACACTTCTTTGACTAAAGAAACACCCTAAAATATATAGGCGAAGTAAAAGACCTCCGTTTCTTTTAAAATACTGCCTACTTGAAGATAGTAGACGGCCCCTTCTACTCCCTATAAAACAATACTTTACCCTCATTCACCTAACATGACTTCTTTCCTCCACTATGGAAATAACATTTCAACGGTTTTAAATGTTATAGTTGGCTATCTTTCTTTCAATTATGATTGATTGTTCTACGTGATAATTTCATGCTTCAAAACTCTCAAATGACATACTTATAGCTCTCCTCTCACAGCTATAAAATATTCAAACTAGCCTCTTACACCCCCCACAGACCAATTTTAGCACGCACCCTGCCATATTGGCTACCCCATTCTCTAACTGAATCCGTTCCTCTCCTGACCGGGATTATGTTGCACGTCAAACTTACCTATTTCTAACACAATTCCCCCCCCCCCCCCCAAAAGAAAATTAAAAAAAAGAGACGGGAATTGCTAACGCTTTTCCTTTGTCGATCATTTCCGAACTGTTAATATTTGGCTAGGTCGGAGTTCTTTACTCCTCCCTAGGTTCGGTCCTTTCCCTTCATCCTCCTCCCCTACCCTTCCCTCCCTCTCCTCCTCCCCTATTCTACGCTCCTCCTCCCCTTTCCACCCTCTTCACCCTCCCAATCTCCCCTTTATATCTCCCAGTCTCTGTCCTCCAATTTTCATAATTGGAAAACACCAAATATTATCCGAAAATTATTAATTTTTAGCCCCGCCCTTTGTTAACCACTTGCCTACAGTGCACTTTCACCCCCTTCCTGCCCAGACCGATTTTCAGCTTTCAGCGCTCTCACATTTTGACTGAGAATTACTCAGTCATGCAACACTGTACCCATACAAAAATTGTGTCCTTTTTTTCACGCAAATAGAGCTTTCTTTTGATGGTATTTGATCAATACTGGGTTTTTTATTTTTTGTGCTATAAATAAAAAAAGACTGAAAATATTGTGAAAAAACGCATTTTTCTTTGTTTCTGTCATAAAATTTTGCAAATTAGTAATTTTTCTTCACAAATTTTGGCCAAAATTTATACTGCTACTTATCTTTGGTAAAAATAACCCAAGTAAGTGTATATTATTTGGTCTTTGTGAAAGTTATAGAGTCCACAAGCTATGGTGCGAATCATTGAAAATTGATCACACTTGATCATACCTGATGTACTGAAGGCCTATCTCATTTCTTGAGACACTAAAAAGTCAGGAAAGTACAAATACCCCCCAAATGACCCCTTTTTGGAAAGTAGACATTCCAAGGTATTTAATAAGGGACATGGTGAGTTTTTTGAAGTTGTAATTTTTTCCCACAATGCTTTGCAAAATGAAGATTTTTATTTTTTTTTTTATTTTTTTTTACAAATTGCCGTATTAACAGGTTATTTCTCTCACACAGCACATGTATACTTGCAACTACACCCCAAAACACATTCTACTACTCCTCCTGAGTATGGCGATACCACATGTGTGAGACTTTTTCACAGCCTGGCCACATACAGAGGCCTAACATCAAAGTAGCAGCGTCCGGCATTCTAGGAGCACAAATTACACATATAATTTCCTGACAACCTATCGCACTTTTGAAGGCCCTGGAGCACCAGGACAATGGAAACCCCCATAAAATGACCCCATTTTAGAAAGCAAACAGCCCAACGTATAATTTTTGAGGCATAATGAGTCTTTTGAATATGTCATTTTTTTCCACAAGTTTTTGGAAAATGTGGAAAGAAAATGAAAACACATTTTTTTTACACAAAGCTGTCCATTTATGCAATATTTCTAACACATAGCATGTACATAGCAAAACTTGCACCCCAAAATACATTCTGCTATTCCTCCTGAGTATGGCGATACCACATGTGTAACACTTTTTCACAGCCTGGCCACATACATAGGCCTAACATCCAAGTAGCGCTTTACACAAAGTTGTCCATTTATCCACTTTAAGACTGGGCCTATTTTTGACACTTGGTGTTTACAAGCTAAAATCATTTTTTTTTGCTAGAAAACTACTTGGAACCCCCAAACATTATATATTTTTTTTTAGCAGAGACCCTAGAGAATAAAATGGAGATCGTTGCAATATTTTTTATCACACCATATTTGCGCAGCAGTCTTCCAAATGCGGTTTTTTTGAAAAAAATTCACTTTTTTGAACTAAAACATAAGAAAACAGTAAATTTAGTAAAATTTTTTTCCATAATGTGAAAAATAATGTTACGCCGAGTAATTAGATACCCAACATGTCATGCTTCAAAATTGCGCATGCTCACAGAATGGCGCCAAACATTGGTACTTAAAAATCCCCATAGGCAACATTTTAAAAATTTCTGCAGGTTACTAGCTTAGAGTTACAGAGGAGGTCTAGGGCTCAAATTATTGCTCTCGCTCTAACGATCGCGGCGATACCTCACATGTATGGTTTGAACACCGTTTACATATGTGGGCGGGACTTGCGTATGCGTTTGCTTCTGCGCGCGAGCTAACGGGGACAGGGCGCTTTAATTTTTTTTTTTTTTTTTTTTTCCTATTTATTTTATTTATTATTTTTTTATTTTTACACAGTTTAAAAAAAAAAAAATGTTTTGATCATTTTTATTCCTATTACAAGGAATGTAAACATCTCTTGTAATAGAAATAGGCATGACAGGTCCTCTTTATTGTGAGATCTGGGGTCAAAAAGACCTCACACCTCACAACTACACTAAAAAGGCAAAAAAAAAAAAAAATTGTTGAAAGAGGAAAAAACAAAAAGCAAAAAAAAAAAGCGGCCCTTTAAACCGGTTGCTAGGCAACGTCTTTTGACGTAGCTCCGGTCCTCCAAGACCATAGAGTTGAGTGAGGGCCATCTTGCCCTCACTCGACTTCCTGTCTCTGAGGATCCGGGACCGGATAGTTTTCCCCGCTGCCGGCGGGTCCGGTAAGCTGGGAAAACGTCTGGGACGCGGCAGGAGGGGGGGGGGGCACCTCTTCCCCTGCACCGTAAGGGTAATTCCGCGGTGAATCCGCCACTGGGACCACCCTTATCTGAAAGCCGACCGCCCGCCGTTTCAAAAAATACCAGGGTTATGGGGGCTATCTGCTGCCATAACTCCAGTATTTAGCTTTTAATGGCCGACGCATATAGTCGTTAGGCGGTCAGTAAGTGATTGCATGTATATGGCAAACAGGTGACGATGACTGATGGGGTGACAGGTGACGATGACTGATGGGGTGACAGGTGACGATGACTGATGGGGTGACAGGTGACGATGACTGATGGGGTGACAGGTGATGATGATTGATGAGGTGACAGGTGACGATGATTGATGAGGTGACAAGTGACGATGATTGATGGGGTGACAGATGACAATCACTGACGGGGTGACATGTGACGATGATTGATGGGGTGACAAGTGACGATCACTGATGGGGTGTCAAGTGACGATGATTGATAGGGTGACAGGTGACGATGACTGATGGGGTGACAGGTGACGATGACTGATGGGGTGACAGGTGACGGTGATTGATGGGGTGACAGGTGACGGGCGATGGTCACTGATGGGTGACAGGTGACGGTGCACGGCGGTACTGATGGCAGTCTCTGGTGACCGGTGAACTTTAGGCTATGTTCACATGTGAGCGCAGCGATCATGGGCAGAATCACTGCGATTCTGCCCGCGATCCGGAAATCATTGCAAATTGCGGGACGCCTGTGCGTTGCCCGTGATTTGCAATAGCACCCCAAACGCTGTGCGATGTTGCTGCGATTTCCGCCTGCCGAATCGAGGTAACATCACGCAAACAATGCATGACGCCCCAAAGAAACTCTTGTACCTTTTTTGGGCGTCATGCGATGTTTGCGCGATGTTACCGCGATTCGGCAGGCGGAAATGGCGGCAACATCGCACAGCGTTTGGAATGCTATTGCAAATCACGGGCAACGCACAGGCGTCCCGCAATTTGCAATGATTTCCGGATCGCGGGCAGAATCGCGGTGATTCTGCCTGCGATCGCTGCGCTCACATGTGAACGTTATGGGTGTCAATTTCTGGGCACTGATGAGGTGACTGTTGGGTGACAGGTGACATTGGGGGGGGCTGAGGACTGTGTGTGGGGGACCTTTATTTGTGTGCTTTTTACAGGTACACAGAGCAGTAACTCACTATTTCTAGCTCTTCTCCCCTCATACTGGAAACTGTATGAGGAGAGAAGAGCTAGTAACAGTCAGTTACTGCTCTTTGTTTACATTTTGTGATCGGCTGTGAATGGATTCACAGCCGATCACATAGTAAACAGTCACTGTCAGTGACTGCTTACTACCGCCGGTGACAGCTGTGTTCCTACGGAACACAGTGCCACCGACATGACCGCGCTGCGCGCTCCCGATCGCGCATGCGCGGTCATCTCCCGGCCGCCTCCATTGTGATCGGCTGTGTCATTGGAACACAGCCGATCACGTGGGAAACAGCCATGCCTATTGGCTGTTTCCCCCCTGCCGGTGACCGGCTGTGTCCCGGGGACACGCCGACACCGGCAGTGCACGGCGGCGCGCCCGCGATCGCGCGCCTGCCGTGCATTTACTGGGTCACGTCATATGACGTCCGCCCAGGATAATAGCCGCACCGTCCCGCCGTCATATGACGGCGGGCGGGCGGTAAGTGGTTAAATAATAAAATACACTATTCTGGAATAAAAATGCCCAGCACACAACAAACTGACAATGCCACTAGACTTAAAGTGGTATCGCTAAACGTCAAAGGCTTGAACATCCCAGAGAAGCGCAGTCAAATTCTTGATCTTATGTCCAAGCTAAAGGCGGATATTGTGTACTTGCAGGAAACTCATTTTAGATCTAAAGACACACCAAAGCTCTCTAATCGATCCTATCCCATCTCGTACCACTCCACGAATCCTTTAGCAAAAACTAAAGGAGTCTCCATCTTAATATCTAAAAATGTGAATTGGTCTATACTGGACTCATGTGTCGACCCAGAGGGAAGATTTATCTTCTTAAAAGGCACAATAGCAAACAAACCCTTCACTCTGGCGAACATTTATAGCCCGAACACGGCCCAGGTCACATTCTTTAGAAAAATTGCTACTAATCTTGCGGAATTTTAAAAAGGTATAACTATCCTGGGTGGAGACTTCAACGTGGCACTCTGCCCCATCCTAGATACTTCAACGGGTACCTCCTCCCTCCCGTACAGAGCTCTGAAACAGATAAAACTACAACTGCAAGAACTCCTTCTCCATGATACCTGGCGAACACTCTATCCATCTACCAAGGATTACACCTTTTTCTCTCCCCCACACAACAAATATTCTCGCATAGACTATCTCTTCATGTCACAAACTGATTTACCTATACTACGCAATGCATCAATCGAGCCAATGTTATTGTCAGATCACCATCCAATAGCTATCACACTCTCGCTCCCTCCGACTCCTACAAGACCTCATTTCTGGAGACTTGATCCCACCCTTTTGACCACAGAGTCGAACGTACAATCCATTCACAAGGACATTAATGATTTCTTTACCGATAACACTCATCCAGATATCAATCCCATCACACTATGGGAAACTCACAAATGTGTACTTAGGGGAAAACTTATTTCCCTTAAAGCCTCAAGGCGAAAAGCCCAACAAGCAGAACTGCAAAACCTAGTACAAAAAATTTAAAAGCTTGAGACCGCTCATAAAAGCACTCAAGCACACCAAACATATCAGGAACTCATAAATTACAGACAGCTCTTATTGGAAACTCTGAACGTCAAGACCAAACGTAAATTCATTCTACAGCAAAAGCTGTTCTATGAATTCAACAATAAAAGTAGCAAATATTTTGCGAGAGCCCTACAGGCAAAAAAGGCAAATCTCACCACTCATAGTATCAAAGATGACCAAAACCGAATTCTACATGCCACTCCAGATATCGCAACCCAATTTGAAAAATATTATTCAAAACTATACAATTTACAACCTACAATCCCGCATGCTGACAAACACCTACTCATACAAAACTTTTTACAAAAACATTGCCCCAAACCTATCTCGCAATCACAATCTGTTCTCCTAGAACAACCCATGAATCACGACGAACTCAAGACAGCCATTTCCCAACTCAAAGCAGGCAAGAGCCCTGGACCAGATGGTTTCACAGCCCCATACTACAAGACATTTATAGATATACTCTCAGGACCACTACTACAAACATTTAATGCTCTGTCCAATCCCCCTTTGCCACTAAACAGACTTCTGGATGCCCAGATTACGGTCATCCCCAAGGAAGGAAAAGACGCCACCTGCGTTACAAATTACAGACCCATATCCTTACTGAATGTCGATATAAAATTGTATGCCAAAATACTAGCAAACAGAATCCTCCCCCTCTTACCAAGTATAATCGATAAAGACCAAGTAGGATTTGTCCCGGGACGAGAAGCCCGAGACAACACCATCAAGACACTCAATGTACACCATTGGCTGACAGCCAACAAACAAGAGGGCTTTCTGCTCTCACTGGACGCTGAGAAGGCATTTGACAGGTTGGATTGGACATATATGACATCTGTTTTACAGTACTTGGGTTTCCAAGATAAGATGATCAACTATATTATGTCACTCTACTCTACTCCATCAGCCAGTGTAAGGGTAAATGGCCACCTGTCAGACGCCTTCTCTATATCCAACGGAACGAGACAGGGCTGTCCGCTCTCTCCCATACTCTTTATCCTCACGCTAGAACCATTCCTCCGATCATTAACTAACAATCCAGATATCCGGGGCATCAAAATTAATTCACGCACATATAAAGTTGCAGCTTTTGCAGACGATATTCTACTGTTTCTCTGTGAACCGCTACTATCTATCCCATCCCTACTGAAAGAGTTTCAAAATTTCCAAAAAATTTCAAATTTCAAGATCAACTTTTCAAAATCCCAAGCCCTTAATGTCTCCTTGCCTCAAGATAAAGTCTCCCATTGCAAACACAATTTCCCATTCCAATGGGCGTCTGATGCTATTAAATACCTAGGCATTCATATACCGACTAATCTATCTGACATTTACCAAAAAAACTTTATTCCTATTCTCCAAACTATAAAAGACGACATCAAAAAATGGAATAAACCTCATTTTTCATGGTTCGGGAGAGCCGCAATCATAAAAATGAACATTTTGCCCCGAATATTGTATCTACTCCAAACTATTCCGGTTAAAATCCCACTGTCCTTCTTCAAAACCTTCAAATCTGCCTGCATACAATTCTTGTGGTGTCATAAACGCCCCAGACTTGCTTACGATGTCTTAACAAAACCGAAATCGATGGGGGGAATTGGTTTCCCAGATCTTAAAAAATATTATTGGGCTTGCCACATCACAAGACTGGTAGATTGGCATATACATAGATCCAATAAAGACTGGATAACGCTGGAAGACTCGTTTTCTGCAATACCTCTATATATTGTCCCCTGGATAGATTGCACTCATACTCCTACTTCATTAAAGAAGCACCCTTTGATCAACACCACATTGACCTGCTTTAAAGACACATGCAAATATGCAAATATATCCTCTACTCCAGGACCGCTATCTCCCCTAAACCTCAACCCTGACTTTAGCCCGGGACTGACAGAGAATTTTCTCATAGACATACAAAAAGGCAATTCCGTTAGAGCGTATCAATTCTACAACCGAGGAGTTCTCTTGGATCGTACTGCACTTAAACCCAATGATTCTTCTCCCCCTATTCCATACTGGTTATACTTCCAAATACGCCATTTCCTCTTCTCCCTAAACAAAACCGGAGCTCTTTGTAGAGATCTAACACCCTTTGAAAAATTGTGTACCTCAACGTCTCCACAAAGACACCTAATATCTACAGTCTACAACTTGCTCTTCACTACAACCCCTACAGCCTCCGACAAAACACGCATAGCATGGGAAAATGATCTCCTCATCTCTATCTCTGATCAACAATGGGAAAACATCTGCACCAACACACATAAAAGCTCTTTAAATGTTTCCCTGCAAGAAAATTGCTATAAGATCTTGACCCGTTGGTACAGAACACCCTTCGTTATTAACAAATTCTATCCAGAAGTTTCCAATGAATGTTGGAGATGTGGTAAAGAACCTGGTACGTTAATTCACCTACTCTGGTCGTGTCCCATGCTTCAACCATTTTGGAAGCAAGTACACAGCATAGCATCTTCGCTGACTCTCTCACCCATTCCGTTTACTCCGGCACAATTTCTTCTCCACCACTTGGATATGCCCCCACATAGATATCGCAAAAGCCTTCTCCCATATCTCCTTAATGCAGCCAAGATCTGTATTCCTACTCATTGGAAATCACACACCCCACCGTCCATTAAGGAATGGCTGCTCAGAATCGAGAAAATAGCAAAAATGGAAGAACTAATTTCCATAGCACGAGATACTACTACAAAATATACACAAATATGGAACGCTTGGACGGTGTATAGTCATTCTGAGGCATATTTCAATCTCTGTAAAGAACCACAACGAAACAATACACAACCCTCATCTGCCATATAATCTCTACTACTCTCTCCATATCATCATAGTCCGGACAGAAACAATAACCTTACCCCCTACTTCAAAGTGAGTTCCTCTCACCCCTAGAAAAGGGCTGAGTGTGAGAGGCGCTCACTTCCCCTTCTTTTTTTTTATCTTATCCCCACTCTCAACCGCCATATCCCTAAACCAATGTTTCATACTCAGCTATACTTGCATTGGTCCCTCTTCATTCCTCCCTCTGAGGACAGAGACTGGGACCCCCCCCCCCTCTACCTGCTCTTCTTCCCCCCCTTCCCTCCCTCCCCCTCTCTCCTCTCCCTTCCTCCAAGTGCCTCCCCTTCTATTGCAATTTTTCCTTTAGACAATTAAGACCCTCCCTCTATGGAGAGGGGGGGATAAGCATCCTACATCCGGTGAGATGTGGGAGGCGAACCCCCCTTTTCCATTCGGGGAACTGCGACATACAGCAGACTATATTATCCCACTTGAATGAGTCTTGTTAACACCCCCTCATTTATTACCATGTCCTTCTATACTCCAAACCGACAACGAAATTAAAGAAATCATAATCCTGATTCTCCTTTGAAATTCTGTATGCCTACCCACAACTACCTACCTATTGTTATCTATGTTATGCATCACTTGTTCTTGGCCCCCTCAAGACTTAAAGGCATTCTTTTGAATAGACTTATTCCCTACATTTCTCAACTTTCAATGTGAATTAATAAGAGCTAGTGTACTCTCTTGAACCGTGTTTTATCAACTATTGTTATTGTTTTTGAATTCATACAGTTTTCTTGATGTTAGAATATGACTGTAACCTTATGATACTCGTTAACACAGACATTACTTTGAATTTGCTGTATGTAAGTTTCTTTATATATTGATCCTCAATAAAGATATTTTGGAAAAAAAAAAAGGAAATGGAGATGTGACATAGAAAAACATGGGTGGGATATAAGATGTGTCAAGCCAAGCAGTGAACCAAGTCCACATGATGAAATAAGGAAGCACAGTGAATAAGAGCCCAAAAAGAGGGGGATGGGAAGAGCTGTGCACAGGAGTAAACCCTGAAAAAGAAAAAGTAAAACAAGACAAAAAATAACAATGACAATAAAGTGAATTTCACATGATACATCTTATATCCCACCCATGTTTTTCTATGTCAAATCTCTATTTCCTATTTTTTTTTTTACTTTCAATAGATTTTTATTGAAATTTTCAAAAAATACAAACAGCGATAACACATTGCAGGAGAATCAACAAGGATATAGCATTAAGAAACAAAATTGTCAATACAATAAGCATACAATACAGTAGCAAGATAGGCCACAGTGGATACTTAAGAGTAATGTTCAAGAGGCAAATTAGCGTAAAAGAATAGTTTCAACCTCAGCAGGAGAAGAACTGCCCCATACACCCCTAATGGGAACCCGCTGTGCACGAGGCGAGCTTCTCACATTCTAAAATAAAAAAATTGAGGCAAAGATGTAGAGACGTCGTGAGGGATATAGCAGTCTCGAGGTTGCCTGTCTCAGTCTGTAGCCATACCCAAAGAAAATGTTACAATGCAAACAACTGGTGTTGACATAAAATAGAAATCAAGGGGCTTCCATTATCACAAAGGAGTGTATAAGCAAAGAGACATAGGGGAGTGAAAAAGAGGGGGTGGGGGGAAGAAAAGAAGGCAGAAAAGAAAGGATAGTAGAGAGCGGTGTCCAGAGAGAACTCGCAAGCCAAAGGCCCGGTAAAAGAAGGAAGAGAGAGCAAATGTTACAAGAGCAAAACCTTAACATAATTTTCCTAGGGTTCCCATGTAGCTTAAAATCGTGCAGAAGAATTTTACAGCACACTAACCAACTTTTCCTGGGACATAATCAATGAAATTTTCCATTTTCCCTCAGGAAGGAATAGGACATTTCAAGGAGCCCGCAATGGTCAATTTGGCCCCCGTTAAAATAAAGTGGAGAGCTATTCCGGTCATTTTGCAAATTACGTTGAAGATTCTGTTCCAGAATCCTCTGATTCTAGGGCAAGTCCACCACATATGCAACATACTGTATCATCCACAGTATCCATTTCCTGTTTTTATCACACTCCGTCAGGACTACTATGGCACTTCTTACCCGTATACACTTATACGCGCTCATCCATGTCTTTATGGACTTTGCTTTGTGCACTTGTCCAAATCATTTGGTGGAGGGGGGATTATGGTGTGGGGTTGTTTTTCAGGGTTTGGGCTTGGCCCCTTAATTCCAGTAAAGGGAACTCTTAAGACAAGACATTTTGGACAATTTCATGCTCCCAACTATGTGGGAACAGTTTGGGGATGGCCCCTTCCCGTTCCAACATGACTGCACACCAGTGCACAAAGCAAGGTCCATAAAGACATGGATGAGCAAGTTTGGGGTGGAGGACTTGACTGGCCTGCACAGAGTCCTGACCTCAAATCGATAGAACACCTTTAGGAAGAATTAGAGCGGAGACTGCGAGCCAGGTCTTCTTGTCCAACATCAGTGCCTTTCTTCGCAAATGCGCTTTTTGAAGAATGGTTAAACATTCCCATAGACACACTCCTAAACTTTGTGGATAGTCTTCCCAGAGGAGTTGAAGCAGTTATAGCTGCAAATGGTGGGCCAACTCAATATTGCACCCTACGGACTAAAGCCCCGTACACACGATAAGATTATTGAACGATCTGTCCTCTGTTTTTTGTGGCATGCTAGTCTGATGTGGAAAGTGAAGAGGTTATTTTCATATGAATTTTCCCATACGACAGAATTCTACTTCATAAATGATGTCATGTGTTGGATTGCTTTCTATGTGTTCTTTCATCTCTGAGCATGCCTAGTCTCGCTCATAAGATTTTTCCCCATCTAAATCTGTACTAATGAGACGAAAATCAGACGTGTGTTGACGGAGGACAAAAATTTTAATGCCTGCACATCAGGATTTCGTCAGCTGAAAAGTCGGAGTCGGCTGTCGAAAGCACCATAATAACAATCCGAAAATCGCCAGATCGGTCGTCGGACGAAATTTCCCTTCTGAATTTCTTATCATGTGTACGGGCCTTAATACTGGGGTGCCATTCAAATTTATGTGTGTGTAAAGCCAAGCGTCCCAATACTTTTGGTAATATAGTGCATATGATAAATATATTTCCTGATGAAGATCTCATATTGTGAAATGTGAAAATTGTACTAAGGTATCCTTGCAAAGTAGTGAGTAGGTGCGGTTTAGCGTCAACAGGGAGAACACAATGGCTTCACAGGAGGGATTCCTGACTTCTACCCATCAACCAACCCACCAACCCAACACATCTCATTAGTATTGTTTGGGAGACAATTGCCCCTCTGTTACCCAGACCAATGCTCTTGTGCAGGACAGAAGCCTGAAAACAGTGCAAGGGGAGCCCTGCCTTACCAAAACAGAGACAGTGTTGGCTGCTGTATGGGGAGCACCAAGGAGCAGATATGCTCTGTGAAAATATCATCATTTTTTTTATTAACAATTACAGCCTTGTTTAACAGAGTGTTATTATTTTTAAGTGCAGTAACAAACAGTAAACAATAAGAATCAGTCTTATTCTGTTTTGAAAGTGGAATAGATTTAGCTATGATGGGTAATTCTTTACAACGGGATTAGAGTGAATTCTGATACAATTCACATGTCATGTATACTTTTCTCAGAGCATAACAAATATTGGAAGCATCATTATAATATAAATGCTTGCTAATATGTAATTTACTGATTAAGAAATCAGTGGTATACATTTACCAGCATAAAGCTGATTTTACATTATTATGCAAAACCTTTCCTGTTCTCAGAAAGCTTTCTTACTATTTAGCAAAGTAAGTTGGATTTGACATCCAGGTTGGCTAGAAGAACCAAGTCAGTGTTTTTTTCCCTGTTAGTTACATAATAAAAACCTTGATTGCTGCTAACTTTTGTGGACTAAATGCAAATGAGTATCAGAGACCTGGATCCTCATTATACTATCATTATACTAAACATGCAGGAAATTTATGTAGAGAAACAAGGCTGTGGCAACATAAGTTTCTATCAACTGCATAATTACAGCATACATTACAGAGTGGAGTCACCCTATTGTGCAGATAAAATCTATCTCTCTTTTTAGAAATATGGAATCTGCTACCAATGTTTGTACCTTTCTGAAATCATTATAATTTTTGCAAAGAAAATTAACAATTTAGCAAGATTTTACATAGTTATATATGTATATGTTGTGACAGGAAGTCAGGTAAATCTGTGAAAGTTGTCACAGACAGGAGATACACTTCTGCTTGGGTTAGACAATTCACCAATTACTATAGGGTGTCGGCTGAAAAGGTAGCCAGAACTGGCTTAAGGAAGTGGAAAGGCCTTCAGCTGTTCGGAATGAGGAAGTTAAGGCCTCTATAATTTGTCCAAAGGAAGTCTAAGGATTGCTGCCTCCTGACGCTGTGTGACCTGGGGAGAGGAGGACAGTCAGATGTGTGCCTCCCGACGCTGTGTGAGCATGGGAGAAGGGATGCCCCCTGAAGCTGTGTGAGCATGGGGAAGACCTCCTGGAGCGATGTGCGCTGAGGAGGGTAACAAGTGTGAAGACTACTCGAGGTGAGGTCTTGGATCGTTTCTATGTGAAAAGAAACCAATGGACATTTCCTGTGTGAAGGGGAAATTAATTAAGACTGAAGAGTACTCAAGGTGAGGTCTTGGACTATTTCTATGTGGAAAGAAATAAATGCACTGTTTGCTATGTGAAGAGAAATGAATGGTTGCTAGGTGAAGAGTGTGAAGAGACAAACAAAGGGATGTTTTCTATGTGAAAGGAAAGTCCAATGAACATGTGCTGTGAGAAGAGAAAATAAATGGACTATTGAGTGTCTGCTGTAGGATCAGCAAAGTTTGCCCAACAGTAGGTTGGAGACAGACTCCGTAGGTAGGTTCCTGCATTTGAGAAGGTAGCCGCCCACAGTGGCAAGGATTTATTTTGTGTTTTATTTTTATTTTGATGTTTTTGACGCTTGCAGTCTGGTGAAGACAATTGCATGAATAAACCAAACTGTTTGCAACCACTTCTCGGCTATCTCCCTGTGTAACAAACCCCCTCAAGGGGTCATCCATACCCGCCACCGAGCTAATCTCCTCACAGTGTCTATACTTATATAGGCATTAGACACAGGTTTGGGTCAAGCAAAGGATCAAGGAGAACCAGCCAGTTCAGAGTATGTGGACCCAGCAAACTAATGTATAATTTTGCTGCCTTAGCAACCAACTACTCATAATTTACTTCCTGGCCTTTGATCATTGGTCAAATGACTTAGAAGGGCCAATAAGGGGCATGTAGATATGCCAGCCCCCCCCCCCCCCCACTATAAAAGGTTGGATTCCCACCAGCCATATTGACAATGTGCTTAGCTGCTGATGAAGTGCATAGGGGCAGACTAATATAGCACTTGTAGATGTAAATTCTTACTGAATGTTGTGTGGTAGCAAAATGCTGTGTATCTTGGGAAATATGGGGTGGGTACTTTTTTTTAAAGTGGTTGTAAAGAAAGGAAGGTTTTTATTTCAATGTATTCTATCCATTACACCACCATACACCTCATACCTACATCCTGATCACCGCCATACCCCTTACCAGTGTCCTGATCACAGCTGTTCATTAACCCAGCTTTCTGATCACCGCCATAATCTATACCAGCATCCTGATCAGTGCCATACCCCATACCAGCATCCTGATCTTTGTCCTATGTCATACCAGCATCCTGATCTTCTGGTTCTCCAGGGCCTGCAAAAATGTGATAGGAAATTAGATTTGAAATTTATGCCCTTAGAACACCCTAACAACTTCCTGTCCAGCGATGTACTGGCACCGGTGATTCCGAAGCCAGTAACAGTAATCCGAGGAACTAAAGAGCTGTTCATATTACTTTCATGGGCAGCAGAAGGGGTCCCCCTTCCGCCACCGCCTTTACTGGGCTCTCCTAAAAGATCAGGGAGCCTGGTAAGGAAACAAACGGCAGTATCTGGCTGCGAGTGTAAGGGATGTCAGGTACCCCATAAAAAACAACACATTTCCATTTTATGGCATTTCTATGAAACCACCAGTAGATGGCAGCACAAAGTTCAACTGCAAGCAAGGCATGGGAGGAACTAAAAGTTAAACCTTTTGTTTCTGGGGGAACAGAATAGCAGCTGCTGTCCACCAGAATAGAAAGGTCATCATACCTCACTCATGTCCTTGTAATTGCAGATAAGAAGGAGAATATTTAGGGCTATAAACAGGGCAAAATTCATTTAATTTACATACCTGTGATCAGCAAAGGCTGCTGTCACTACTGTGTGATTAAATAACACTGTTATGCAGAAGTAATAAGATGTTCCCTAGTTCTCCATCAAACCATTTTCTCAATAACCCCCTAACCTATGTCCTCACTGTGATCTACAAACCGATCTGGGGGTTTCATTAGAGTGTAATGTGAACTGCCACCGAATTAGATGCGATGTGGGAACCGGCACAGGAATTGCATGTGTGAACCCAGCCAAAAGGAACAGGAAGTGTGTTATTCCCAGGATTTCCAGGCATTTTGTCTAACAGCAGGAACAATCCCCCAAGGAGTACTTTGCAGGGGAGGGCTATCAGGGAAGGAAAGAACGCAAATGGTCCATTGCAACACCCATGGGAAATGACAGGGCCACATTATGCTGCACAATTCCAGGTTGCTTGTTAGTACCCTTATTGTGGTTTCACTGATGTCACTCTTCCATAACCAGTTGTTTCACTGCAGTTTTGTAGAAGGAAAAAGCCATTCCAGATTTTGTAGACGTACTAGGGACAGCATTGGAACTGTCGACCACCAGAACAGAGAAAACATGGTGTCGAACAATAAAATGGTGGGACCCATCTCAGATCCAGTGTTCCAGATAATAAATAGGGTCCACGGGTCTTTTCTCTGCTACTTCCGCCAGTCCCTCTGCAAGACATTTTCCTACACATCTCTTCAGAAACGTTTTCAATAAAAATAATTCTGGTTTCACCCGGTCCGATCCCTTCGAACATTGGAATTATTGACCATACTTTCAGCATATGTGCAACACGGGCACAGTGAAAGAAGCTGATGTTGTTTATCCCAATGTGTGATATCAGAAACTTGAGGTGACTAGGATTTCGTCATCTCTGATTTTGGTTCTTTGTTTACCTGGCATTTAGCGGCCAGGGAAGCAGACGATCAGACTGATCTGTGTCTAATCAACTGCATTGAAAGCTGGTTGAAGGGTCTGGGGTCCAATAGACCCCAGATCTCTAAATAAAGAGGACCTGTCATGGCCCATGCTGTCACAAGGGATGTTATTCATCCATTGTAAAGCAATAAAGTTGATCAAAAACAAAATCAAAGAAATAGTGTAAAAATGTATGTAGCACCCTACAGGTAGATGCTAGGTAAAATATAGAAGGCCTTGTCTGCTTAACAGCAGGGCCATGATTTCTTTTGGTCAGGTTTTATGTCTCCCAGGTGTGTCTGCTGAGAGTGCAGTCTCCCGACTGGCTCTGTGAGAGGTTTCTCATAGGGCAGTAGAGGAAATTGATTGGGACACATTCAGGCTTGTAACTACCCCAGAAAGCAGATTCTGTCGCAGCGGATTCTGGGAGTGTGTATAAGTTTGAAGGGAGTGCATGACTCAGCATCTTTGGTGGGAAGCAGAGTCCCAGGAGGGAGAGGTGTGCTGAGAACCAGCGGAGAGAGAGGAGTCCAGTCCCAGGAAAGCCTACAAAGGTTGTGAGTACTGTGGATTGCCCCTGGGGGGTCTACCTAGAGTCAGAGGGGACTGCTCCGGAGAAGGTTCTGGGATCCAAGAGTCAGCTAGCTGTAAAGGGGTTGCCTGGTCAGAGGACTCTGACGTGTTAGAGGGGGTAGCTAGGTTGAGGATCCTGAAGTATTAGAGGGGGTACCTGCAGTTTGGGCCCTGAAGAATCATTGTACATTGTGGAGTGTACCAGTTGAGAGTTGCAGCAGTACAGGAATTTACAAAGAGCTACCTCAAGGCAGCGCAGGGCTGGAGGAAGCTATTTGGTGACCTTTGAGCAAAGCAGTGTCAGGAGTCAAGTGTTCTAAAGTCCTGGATCTTCTGGATTAAGGTCGAGGTTCCAGCACAGTTTTGGATGCATCAATTGCTCTGTGGACGAGGTCCAAGATACATAAGTGTTTTTGGCCGGAGGTCGGCAGAAGGGACCAGATGCCATGCAGCTGCTAAGTAATAACTCCACTTGTGTTAGAAAAGAAAAATAAATAAATAATAACCAAAATGAAAACATATGGAAATGTCTATGCTGTGATGTGCATTGTAGCATTTTTATTAAGGTTTGGTGCTTTCTGTCCTGAACAGATATCTGTTTGTTTTAGCAGGGTTTTTCTTTCTGTGCTGGAGGCTGTCCAATGAAATCACCTGTGTAGAGAAGTCTTCAGTGGTAGTATTCCTTTAGCAGTGGTTTCTCTCACTTCGCAAACAAACAACTGTTACTTTGTCTCTCTGGACAGCTTATAAAACCTCAGCAGCTGCAGTTTGCATCTGGGGAGGTTATTTAATAAATTGCTACATGACTTGAGTAGCAATTGTACATTTTATATTATTTATTTTAACAATGTGGAGTTCTCCCTTAAACTTACTGAGATTGGTTTATTTCTGTGACAAGTTCTCTGCAGCCTTATTCCTCTATGCCTTGTGCCTTGACTGCTCTTTGCAGGTTATAGCTAGAGGGGGGCAGTGTCTTCCTTACTGATATAGTTCCTGGATTGTCAGCCCTTCTGCGGGTCTATTAATGCTAGTGTATGGAACGCCAACTAATGGACACTTGCTATTAAGCATCTCCAGATCTACAGTACATGTATTATGCACACAGTAAACTGGACCTTTGCTGCTCATGCCTTGGCTGGTAAAACCCTGTATGAATTTCCTGCCGTGTTCAAGCATCCAGGGAGCAAGATGACAGTGACCATCAGGTTGCCACGGGTAGTCAAGACACTCTAAAGCATTCTGTTACAATTCTCCCTGTGCAAGGATTCTCTACTCTGACGATGTCAAGTTTTTCCTTGCAGGACCAACTGGCAAGTTTAACCCTCTTCAAACAATTTCCAAAATTATTTTGCAGCTAAAGGAAGATCTTTGAGCAGGTTTTTGTACCTCCTTTTGTAAGGCTGCTGGGATGCCTAAAACGGCAGAGGTACCTGCAATGCAAGTATTTTAGCATTATTCTCAAAGAGGGGTGCTAATTAAACAGAAGGACACAGCAGCAGAATGTCTTAGTGGTCAGAAACCTGCAATACTGGGTTGCACAAGTTCAAACCCCAACCAGGACACTGCTACCTGCACTGCAGAATGTCAGATTAGGGCTCTTATGGGGAAGAGGTTTTCCAGCCTAATGAGTTACCTGTTTGGTTGATTTGGTCTTCATCAGCTTAGCCGTATACATGGAGTTGTCATTAGAGGATGTCGTGTCCTTGAGGGGTATACTCAATCAGGATGAATGGATGTGTCCTTGGGGGATGTAGCGTCTTCTGATGGTAACCTTGTGTTGGACTAATTCTAATGCAGTGGAAGTTGGGATGAAAAATATTTTATCCTAAAGAATAATTCCGACATGTGGAACAATCTGGTCTGCATTGCAAGTGTTTAAACTTCCCCCCTCAAGGGTTAGCTTTATCTTGATGACAAATAGCTGGAGATGATTCTACAATCTTGTCTGCAGTGCAAGAGTCTACACAATTCCCTTAAAGGGCTAGCTTCATTTGATAGCAAATAGCTGGGAATAATTCTACAAGTGGGACAATCATGTCTGCTTTGCGAGAGTCTAGCAGTCCCCTTCAAGGGCTAGCTGCATTTGATAGAAAATAGCTGGGAATAATTCTACAAGTGGGACAATCTTGTCTGCATTGTAAGAGTCTAAACAGTCCCCTTCAAAGGCTAGCTTCATTTGACAGCTAAGAGCTATGTTTAGTCTGGCCTCCTGCCTCAGAGTACATGTCTGCTGAATGAAAGAGGACTGTGATTCAAGAGTCAGTGTTTAACTCCAAATGGTTTTCTCCTGCAGTAATGGCCTGGAGTCCAGAAAGTATTAAAGAGAGAGAGAGTCCTCAACCAAGTAGTCACTTCTGGGGGAGAGGTTGCTTAATTGCCTTTTTCATATTTACGTATCTTATGGGTACCTGGTTGCTCCTCTTCTGATAGGAAGATACAGCTTTGGTCTCGGATGGCTGGACCCTCAGGTCAAGCACTTTAGGCCATTTGGGTCAATCAATCACCTTCAAGCCTCTGACTGTGCCAGGAGGAATCCTTTGCTCCAGTAACAATAAGCAAGTTCTACTAGCCAATGTAGTTTTTATCGTCTCTAGGGACGGCATTTCTAATACTAGCAGATGTGATTTTAAGAGGAGTAACATTGTTGCTCAGAGGGATGCTTATTTCCTACTCCCAGAGCTGTCTTCTGACATACCTCTGTTTATTCATGGATTACGATGTCATGCAGCATATAGCATATACCTGCTGAGTTATTGCCAGTGGAACTCTCCTGACGGGAAGTTGTTTTGCCAGTAGAACTCTCTGGTTGGAAAGTTAGTTTGAGCACTCTGGTTTTCTGGGTAGCTCTTTCATGCTCCCTTCACCTTTTTTCAGCTGACATCAGGCTTTTTAATCTCCAGTGAGGCTGAACAACATCATAGTGGTGTCCTACATCAGGGGGTAGGTCAGAACCTGCAGGGTCAGTCCACTGAGAAGAGGCAGAGATGACTGGAATCTAAGTGGAGTATAATCTTCCTTATCTCTTTTGAGCCTACATAGAATTTCTGGGAAGAATCCATTTTCTATGGCCCAATTGCGCAATAGGTAGTTCCTACATCCAGGTCCCTCCAAGTGGATTTGATCTCTGCATAAAATTTCAGAGTTAGAACTGGCAGTATCTCCTTACTGTTACAAGCTGGAAAGCTTTTCCCTAGTGGCCTTGGCCAAGCCCTGGGTGAGGATGCTGTGTCAGATCACAAAGATTTTATAAGCCATATGCTTTCCAGTTCGATACATATGTAGTTATTTTGGGGGGTCTGTAGCGAAAGACAAATTTGCAGTAATTCCCTATTGGCCAAGCAGGCCATGGTTCCTGCCTTTGATACCGGGGTATCGGATTGATATTATTTCTTGAAATCTTCTGTCATAAAGAGCAATATTCCACCTTTGTTCATCTCTTCCACTTTCTCATCCTGGCAGGAATGGTAGACTAATCAGGCTTGGCTGTTGTTTCTCTAAGCTAATATCTATAAATGCTACAAATGGATATGAATAGAGCTTGTTCAGTTTGGACTGCTTTGTTTTCTTTGCTTCAGTTCTCTGGTCAGGTGCATTCCGGACTTCAACTGATCCTAAAGCTCTCTTAGAGGGCAGATCTCTGCAGTCCCTGTCATATCCAATGTCTCATGGGTAGTCTATCCCTTACTCATCCAATACTTTGATGGGGGGCTGCATTTGAGACTCAAAGGAGAACCATGACTCTCTAGGCCGGGTTTACTACTTGCTCTGGACTTCCTTGCCGGCTTCAGATGAGATCTTGGTGAAAAGAAACCATGTGACAGTCAGCTACTTTTGGTTGCTCATTTTCTTCACTTTTCTTTGATTTTTTAGCTCTGACAAAGCTTTATTTGAAGAGTGAGACATTTTAGGTTTGGGTGATTTGATTATACTTCATGATTTGATCTGACTTTATTTTTATTTAGGTTCACATGATTTATTTTGTGTCTTGACACGTTCTTTTGCCCCGCCTTGTGTCAATGCAGTTATTATTAAGAGAGACTTTTTTGTGTATATGGAGATATATGGGGTGCTTATATGAGTGCTTAAATGTGTCCACATGGATGAGTGTACCCGTATTACATATCTGAAAAGATAGATCATTTCTTAGGGTAGAGGACAGATAGCCCACATCTTCAGTAAAACAGTATTTACTAGTATACTTTCTCTTTTTCTGTTCAACTAATTTTCATATGTGGCCAATAGATGGGAGACAGATATACCCCCATCTCTTTATACCAGTGTTGGTGAGTAGACCTTGAGTTTATTTATCCCATAAACAGCCTGGAGCTTTTATATTGAACGCAGGAGGAGATTATAACCCTCGTATTGTCTATATGTATATATCAAGAGAAGTTTCAACATTTCAACTTTGTAGATGTTAATAATATCACATAGAGATAGAAAGTTGATTCATATATAATGGCATTGACCTCATCCTATAGGTATAGATGTTATGATCAATTACATACCTTTTTATGATTTACAATAAAGGTTAGGTTTTAGTTATGTGTAGGGTTGAGGAACCCAGACTGTATTGTTCGTGTTCGTACCGGACTTTTTGGTATTCGGTACTAGGACCCGAAGCTGAACATTTCACTGTATGTTTGTAATGTTCCGGTACCTTTGGTACCCTAAATTACTCTTTTCACAAGTGTATGCGCCCCACCATTCTCTTTTGGAAAGGTGCGCATACACCTTTAAGACTGAAGCTGTCATCACTCAGCGCCGGACTAGATGGCTATTTAAATCGCCGGTTCTCACTCACATGTGTTAGTTCAAACACCCTTACCTGGATGCTAACTTGGCTTGAAGCTTTCGTGCTTGCAAGCATACCTCGCTGACGGAACCTCGCTGCGCTGATCCCTGCATCCCGCTTCCGGATCATCCGCTCCTCCTGAACCAACCTTCGGCTGTATTGCTATTAGTGCTAAGTACCCCGCAGGGGAACCCTCTATAATCTTATACTAAGCTTACACTATCTAGCTCTGCATAGTAAAGACTATTTATCACATCTACATATCTAGATTGCTAGCTCTTAAGACTACTGCTACTTATTCCTGCACTGGGTTGATCACTCTTGTATGTCCACCTGCTACTCTGTCATCTGCTACCATACATGATTGCTAAACCTACCTGCATCCATCTGCTACTGTCTTACCTTCAAGTGTCTGTCACCTACCACCTCCACTCAACCTGTCTCTTAAATCTTCATCACTGTGTTACTACATACATAAAGTCACTCTAGGAACCAGCTTGTTGAGTGTGTGTATTTACTAACTGAATTAAGACCTTCCACACATGATGAGTCATTGAGGTTGGGAATGGTATCTCAGCATCTCTCTTACATGACTACTGAAGTGGAATATTTCTGCAGCTGAAAATCCACACCATACATGAAACACAGGAGCGTTACAATGTTCGGGTACTGTCCATTGTTCGGTAACGTTATTTGATGTTTTGGCGCGGTTTTAATGGCGTGCTTTCAACAGGTGCAAGGCAGCCAATCAGCAAGCGTTTAACTTGTGTGCCCTAGAAGCTATCACAGCCATGTCTACTAATGGCATGGCTGTGATTGGCCAGTGCAGCATGTGACCCAGACTCTATATAAGCTGCAGTCACACAGGGCCGTGCGTCACTCTGCTATAACTACTGTAGGGAGAGGTTCCTGACTGCTCCTGCTGAGGGAGAGATGGGAGTTTACTGTAGGGCGAGGCTGGAGAGATTGCTTGTAGGGAAAGCATAGGAACGATCTGCTTTATCATACAGCGATCTACATTGATTTGATTGTGTGGGGTGCAGTGCACGATCTTTTTGCCCGGAGGGAGAGATAGGAGTTTACTGTAGGGCCAGGCTGGAGAGATTGCTTGTAGGGAAAGCATAGGATAGGAACAATCTGCTTTAATCAGACAGTGATCTACATTGATTTGATTGTGTGGGGGTGCAGTGAACGATCTTTATGCCCCGACCTGAGCCAAGTGAGGAGGAGAAAGGATAAAACAATTTTTTATCAGTCTGCTAGGTGTGCGGTACTGGTTCATGCAAGCCCAGTGCATATGTGTGTGCTTAATCTGCATTTAAAAAAGAAAAAAACATTTTTTCCTTCATATTTAACTTTGGCATACAGTCTTTAGACAGACATTGCTTTTCTAACCTGCTCTTCAAAAAGCACCAATGTGAGGGGAAAATAATTATTTTTCAGTATTTAGGGTAAAAAAATTATTTTTCAGTTTTTTTCATTCAAATGTTTTTTTTTTTTTTATTCAATAGCGGAATAGAACAACAACAGTTTCCAATCTGTTAGGCGTGTGGTGTGTAACGGGCATTTCCTGCAACCTCAGTGCATATGTGTCTGCTTAATCTGCATTTTAAAAAGAAAAAAACTTTTTTCCTTCATATTTTACTGTGACTTACAGCGTTTAGACAGACACCGCTTTTCAAAGCTGCTATTCAACAAGCACCAATTAAGGGGACAATTATTTTTCAGTTTTTCATTCATACATTACAGTGCGATACACTCATTGCATACTGTTGTATTGCGCCTTACAATAAAAAAAAACACTTAGGGGCAAAAAAAGTTGATTGAGGCCCTGTCTACGTATGTTACAGTGACATACACCCATTGCATACTGTTGTATTGCGCCTTGCAATAAAAAAAAACACTTAGGGGCAAAAACAGTTGATTGCGGCCCTGTCTGCATATGTTACAGTGAGATACACCCATTACATACTGTTGTATTGCGCATTGCAATAAAAAAAAACATTTAGGGGCAAAAACAGTTGATTGCGGCCCTGTCTGCATATGTTACAGTGAGATACACCCATTACATACTGTTGTATTGCGCATTGCAATAAAAAAAAACATTTAGGGGCAAAAAAAGTTGATTGCGGCCCTGTCTGCATATGTTACAGTGAGATACACCCATTGCATACTGTTGTATTGCGCCTTGCAATAAAAAAAAACACTTAGGGACAAAAAAAGTTGATTGCGGCCCTGTCCGCATATGTTACAGTGAGATACACCCATTGCATACTGTTGTATTGCACATTGCAATAAAAAAAAAAGATTTAGGGGACAGAAAGATATTAAATTGCGGCTTAGTCTGTATCTGTACGTGTGAGATACACTCGTTGGATACTGTTGTTCTAGTCCGCTATTCAATAAACACAGATACAGTCGTTGGATACTGTTGTTCTATTCCGCTATTCAATAAACACACATTTAGGGAAAAAATCTTACATTGCGGCCTAGTCTGTATATGCTACAGCGCAACAAGGCACACAGGTCTTGCATGGAGGCCCAGTTACTGGTGGTGAAGTGGTGCTGTTCCCGCAGAGCGACTCATGCGTGCGTGCTGCAGCTGAAACTCCACTATGGCCTGCTGCTGCTTGCACAGTCTGGCCAGCATGTGCAAGGTGGAGTTCCACCTTGTGGGCACGTCACATATGAGGCGGTGAGAGGGAAGGTCGAAGTTACGCTGCAGCGCTGACAGGCGAGCAGCAGCAGGGGGAGAACGCCGAAAGTGCACACAGACGGCCCGCACTTTCTGCAGCAGCTCTGGCATATCGGGGTAATTTCTAAGGAACCTCTGCACCACCAAATTCAGCACATGCGCCAGGCAAGGGATGTGTGTCAAACCGGCTAGGCCCAGAGCTGCTACGAGATTTCGCCCATTATCGCACACCACTAGGCCGGGCTTGAGGCTCACTGGCACCAACCACTCATCGGTCTGCTGTTCAATGCCCCTCCACAACTCCTGCGCGGTGTGTGGTTTTACCCCCAAACAGGCAAGTTTTAAATCTGCCTGCTGTCGTTTACCCCTGGGTGTGCTGAAGTTGGTGGTGAAGGTGTTACGCTGACCGGATGAGGAGGCGGTAGAGGATGAGGAAGCGGAGTAGGAGGAGTTAGGAACAGGAGGCAAACTGAAGCGCACTGCAATCCTCGGCGGTGGAAGGACATGCGCCAAACTTCTATCCGCCTCAGGCCCAGCCGCTACTGCATTTACCCAGTGTGCTGTTAGGGAGATATAACATCCCTGACCGTGCTTACGTATCCGTAGTTAGGTGGACCTTGCCACAGACTTGGTTGTGCAGGGAAGGGATGGCTTGCCTGGAAAAGTAGTGGCGGCTGGGCACGACGTACTGTGGGACAAAAAGCTTTTAAAACTCTGCGTCTCCACCAGATGGAATGACAGCATTTCAAAGGCTAGGAATTTTGAAATGCTGGCATTCAGGGCCAGGGATCACGGGTGGGTGGTACTTCCTCTTCTGCTCCAGTGTTTGGGAGATAGAAAGCTGAACGCTTCCACTGGACATTGTGGAGATGGTTGTTGGTGACCCAGGTGGTGGTGTTGCTGGCAGATCCTCTGTTTGCGGGGTGGCAGGTGCCACTGTCACTACAGAGGTGGATGAAGAGGCCGAGACTGCAGCAGCAGAAGAGGAAGCAGGAGGAGCCAGAGACCTTTCTTGGTTTGGAGGTGTCTACTCCACTGCAGCTCGTGCTTTACACTTAGATGCCTGGTCATGCAGATTGTGCTCAGGTTGAGAAGGTTTATGCCTCGCTTCAGGCTTCAGGCTCTGATTGCACAGCGTGCAAACCACTCGTGTCCTGTCAGAAGCACATTGTCTGAAGAACTGCCATGCTAGGGAACTCCTTTGAGCTGGCTTTGGTGTGCTCGGTCCCTTGCTGCGTTGGGCAGTAGCAGGCATAGTGTCTAGGGCATGGCCTCTCCGCTTTTGCACCCTGTTCCCTCTTCTGCTGTGCTGGTGGCTCTGTGTGACCACCGCCTCTTCCTCCAAACTACACAGGTCACCTGCATGACATTCATTCCATGTGGGGTCGAGGACCTCATCGTCCTCCACATCAGTCTTTACCCCTGCAACCTTTGTCAGTCTCCACAATTCGGAATTCCGCAGCAGTTGGCACCTGTGTTTCGTCATTATCTGAGACGTGCTGCGATGGTCCTCCCATGTACTCATCTTGAGACATAAATGGTTGGGCATCGGTGCACTCAATCTCTTCCACTTCTGGGGCAGGATGGCCCTGGGAAACCATGCTAACAGAGTCATCAAAAAGAAGAAGAGACCGCTGCATGACTTGGAGCTCAGACTGCTTGGCTGATTTGCAAGGGGGTGAGGTGAAAGATTGATGGACATCGGCTGCAGGTGGCAACTCTGACCTTTCAGCAGAAGACTGGGTGGGAGACAATGTGAAGGAACTGGAGGCACTGTAAGCAACCCAATCTACTATCGCCTGTACTTGTTCTGTCCTCAACATTTGTAGAGGCGCATTAGGCCCTGCCAAATACTGCTGTAAGGTTCTATCGCCTACTCGCAGCTGAGAAAGGTGTTTCACTTGTGCGTGTAGCTGCCACAGATCGACCACATCCTCTCCTTGCAACAGGAGCTCCACCAGCAGCACCACGACCCAGCAATAACATGGTGGAGCAGTATGTGTGCACATGCCTAGACATACTGAATGACGGGTCTGCCCCCTTCAACTTCTGGCTCTCCAAATTGGGCACATGGCCTGAGCTTGCCCCTTACGCCTTGGAGGTGCTGTCCTGCCCTGCAGCCAGTGTATTTAGCACAGCTGGGGGCGTTATCACAGACAAGCGCAGCTGCCTGTCACTAGCCAATGTTTAAAAGCTCACATTCATTAAAATGAACCAGTCGTGGATCCCACAGGACTTGTCAGTACCCTGTGCAGAATAGACATGTATACCGGCCTTACCCAGCCATTGTTGTATTTTTGATCTTTCTCACTCTTTTTGGGGTGTACCCTAATTTAAAAAGAAATAAAATTAAAAACAAAAACCAGTGTTGGCTACCTCGTCCTCCTCCACCGCCCCTTCCACCTACACCGCCACATCCCCCTACACTGCCACATCCACCGCCACCTCAAAATCCTACTCCATATGGGCCTCATCCTCCTCCTCCACCGCCACCGCCGCTTCCACCTACACCGCCACATCCACCGCCACCTCAACCTCCTACTCCATATGGGCCTCGTCCTCCTAGATCAAGATGATTATTTTTTATTTTTATGTATTTTATGTTATTTTAAGTTATTTCCCTATCCACATTTGTTTGCAGAGCACTTACCATGCTCTTAAGATGATGTTGATGCCATTTGCAGCCCTCTAGCCCTTTCCATGTTTGTTTTAGAGGCATTTTAGTGCTCAAAAGTTCGGGTCTCCATTGACTTCAATAGGGTTCGGGATCAGGACAAAGTTCGGATTAAGTCCGGGTCACGAACCCAGACTTTTTTTTTTAAGTTTGGTCGAACCCGCCGAACCCGAACATCCAGGTATTCGCTCAACTCTAGTTATGTGGCCTTTTGGTGCGTAGGGAAGCACATCCTCTTCTAGTTTCCAGTTTAATATCTATCTATAGGGTTTGTTGGCTATGATTGAAACTCTACTTTTCCGACATCCCACCCTTGTTTTTTGGTCTAGTTAGTTCCCAAATGTTTTCTGCCATGGAAATCTGTGAGGAAAACAGAAAATTTACTATCAAATACTTTCGTAAATTTTCCTTTCCTGATGGACTCCATGGCAGTAGGAGTTTTCTCCCAGAGTCATGAGTAGGCTATTTACGGAATGCGGCCTCTGGCTCAGCCTGAAAATTTATGGGAGTGGGGTCCTATGGGGTAGCAGCGAGGACGGGGCTACCCCAAACATATGCTGCCATGGAGTACATATGGAAAGGAAAATTTGAAAAAGTATTTGATAGTAATTTTTCCATTTTCCTCACAGATTTCCATGGCAGAATATCTGTCTCAAATTTTTTTTTCAAAATTCATTAAAAAAATGTTAAATTCATTGCATGTCTGAGTAATTGTCACTCAAAGCTTAACAGTACTGAAAGCTGAAAAATGTTCTGGACTGGAAGGGGGTGAACGTGTCCTCCAGGCTTGAAGTGGTTAAATGGCAAGGCTGGAGTACATTTTCACATGTGCCGTGCCTGTGTGCACAGATATGTATATTTAAAAATCCTTTTAAGAACCAGTATCTTTCTGCAACAATTGATTGATTACAAGCTTTTCAACTGTCAACACTAGGGATGAGCTGAAAGTTCAGTCTAAACCTAATGCCTCGTACACACGCATCGATAGTTGGCCGTGAATTTTCAGCCAACGTCTGATCGGCCGATTTTCGGCTTGTTAGTATGATGCTTTTCGGCCGAACAAAATCTGGTGTGCATGCTATAAAATTTTTGTTGGCTGTCAACAGAACGGCCGATTTTCCGTCAGTCAGTACAGATTTCGGCAGACAAAAATCAGATGAGCAAGACTGGGCATGCTCAGAGAAGAAAAAACACAGGGAAAGTAAACCATCACATGACATCACTTCTGAAGTTGGTTGTTGTTGGCCGAGAAAATTTGTGTGCAGTGTAGAGCACATTTCAACCAACACAACAACACTGGACAAAAGACGGCCGATCGGTCGGCCGATAATTGTTGCATGTGTACGAGGCTTAAGTTTAGACCAAACTTTGGCTGTTCAGATGTTCAAATTAACTCTGAACTTTGAGCACCTTCAGGAATTGCTCCTCTGACTAAAGCTTAGTCAAGACTTTGGCCAATGATAGTTTTGACATAGTTGGTTTTGACACTTTTGTCCCAGCAGCCCTTTGCCAGTGTGCGGAGTTTAGTGTGAGAGTATTGTATGAATAAAGGGAGGGTTTGGTGTGGAGTCACCACCAGAGAGACCACCAGAGAAACCACCACCAGAGAGACCACCAGAGAGTCAACACCAGAGAGACCACCAGATAGACCAGCATTATATTTTTACCACACAGAGACCAGCATATAAATATACCCACACTGAGACAAGTATTACTGCCAGCAGTACCCACAAGTAGTGTTGAGCGAACAC
Source organism: Pelophylax lessonae (assembly GCF_965119305.1). Classification (NCBI taxonomy): domain Eukaryota; kingdom Metazoa; phylum Chordata; class Amphibia; order Anura; family Ranidae; genus Pelophylax; species Pelophylax lessonae. Next base: position 120,481,972 of record NC_138773.1, on the reverse strand, counting down.
GGACTGTATTATTCGTGTTCGTACCGAATAATTGGATTTTTTTTACCCGAACACGGACACGGACACTTTACTGTATGTTCGGGTAAAAATCCGTGTTCGGTCGTTTTATTTCCGGGTTTTGCATGCTTTGGCGCTCTTTTCATGGCGGGCTTTCAACAGCCAATCAACAATCGTTTAACTGGTGTGCCTTAAGCCATCCCAGCCATGCCTGCAAATGTCTTAGTAGCTGTGATTGGCCGTCTGAAGCATGTGACCAAGTCTTTATAAGTTCGAGGCAGCCGCCGCAGCAGCGTCATTCTGCTGCTTAGCTAAGGGACAGAGCACACATCAATGTGCTGGCTGCTGATTAGGGAAAGATAGGCAGGAAAAAACCATTTGTGTCCGGATAGAATTGAGGGACAGGTCGGAGTGTTTAGGCAGGGCGAGTTGTAGGCATTTTAGGGATAGAGTCTGCTGAATTATAGGGTCAGTGTCTTCTACAAACTACAATCGATATTGCTGTGTGGGGGGTGGGGTGAATCTGCACTCAATCCTGATCTACGATCTCTTCTCAATCCTGTTAGGGACAGAGTCTGCTGAATTTTAGGGAAACTGTGTTCTACAAACTACAATCGATATTGCTGTGTGGTGTGGGATTGGAGATAGGCAGGTGTCAGTGATCCACATCCATTTTTCTGTGTGTGAGCTGCAGTGAACACAATCTTTTTGGGCTGCAGTGAACACAATCTTTTTGGGCTGCAGTGAACACAATCTTTTTGGGCTGCAGTGAACACAATCTTTTTGGGCTGCAGTGAACACAATCTTTTTGGGGTGCAGTGAACAAAATCTTTTTGGGGTGCAGTGAACACAATCCTTTTTGGTGTGCAGTGAACACAATCTTTGTGGGGTGCAGTGAACAAAATCCTTTGTGGGGTGCAGTGAACACAATCTTTTTGGGGTGCAGTGAACAAAATCCTTTTTGGGGTGCAGTGAACAACATCCTTTTTGGGGTGCAGTGAACACAATCTTTTTGGGGTGCAGTGAACAAAATCCTTTGTGGGGTGCAGTGAACACAATCTTTTTGGGGTGCAGTGAACACAATCTTTTTGGGGTGGAGTGAACAACATCCTTTTTGGGGTGCAGTGAACAAAATCCTTTTTGGGGTGCAGTGAACAAAATCATTTTTGGGGTGCAGTGAACACAATCTTTTTGGGGTGCAGTGAACACAATCTTTGTGGGGTGCAGTGAACACAATCTTTTTGGGGTGGAGTGAACAACATCCTTTTTGGGGTGCAGTGAACAACATCCTTTTTGGGGTGCAGTGAACACAATCTTTTTGGGGTGCAGTGAACACAATCTTTGTGGGGTACAGTGAACAGAATCTTTGTGGGGTGCAGTGAACACAATCTTTGGGGGGTACAGTGAACACAATCTTTTTGGGGTGCAGTGAACACAATCTTTGTGGGGTGCAGTGAACACAATCTTTTTGGGGTGGAGTGAACAAAATCATTTTTGGGGTGCAGTGAACAACATCCTTTTTGGGGTGCAGTGATCAAAATCCTTTTTGGGGTGCAGTGAACACAATCTTTTTGGGGTGCAGTGAACAAAATCCTTTGTGGGGTGCAGTGAACAGAATCTTTGTGGGGTGCAGTGAACACAATCTTTGGGGGGGGTACAGTGAACACAATCTTTTTGGGGTGCAGTGAACACAATCTTTGTGGGGTACAGTGAACAGAATCTTTGTGGGGTGCAGTGAACACAATCTTTGGGGGGTACAGTGAACACAATCTTTTTGGGGTGCAGTGAACACAATCTTTGGGGGGTACAGTGAACACAATCTTTTTGGGGTGCAGTGAACACAATCTTTGTGGGGTGCAGTGAACACAATCTTTGGGGGGGTACAGTGAACACAATCTTTTTGGGGTGCAGTGAACAACATCCTTTTAGGGTGCAGTGAACACAATCTTTGTGGGGTGCAGTGAACAACATCCTTTTAGGGTGCAGTGAACACAATCTTTGTGGGGTACAGTGAACAGAATCTTTGTGGGGTGCAGTGAACACAATCTTTGGGGGGTACAGTGAACACAATCTTTGTGAGGTGCAGTGAACACAATCTTTGTGGGGTGCAGTGAACACAATCATTGTGGGGTGCAGTGAACTCAATCTTTGTGGGGTACAGTGAACACAATCTCATACTTCTGAAGATTTGAGGGTGCTGCCTGTTCCATACTCCCCCTACTCCTCATCTAGCCTTTTAGGGGTACAAACAATAGTAATTGGGGCCTAGTGTGGTTGTGTACGTGTGATATACATACACTTTTTTTGGATCATATTTTCTATTCCGCTATTTAATCAAAAACCTTTGGGGATCAGTTAAATTGGGGGATAGTCTGTGTTGGTACGTGTGAGAGAGATCCACCTTTCCAAGTTGTTGGGGTTCATCTCATACTTCTGAAGGTTTGAGGGTGCTGCCTGTTCCATACTCCCCCTACTCCTAGCCTTTTAGGGGTACAAACAATAGTAATTGGGGCCTAGTGTGGTTGTGTACGTGTGATATACATACACTTTTTTTGGATCATATTTTCTATTCCGCTATTTAATCAAAAACCTTTGGGGATCAGTTAAATTGGGGGATAGTCTGTGTTGGTACGTGTGAGAGAGATCCACCTTTCCAAGTTGTTGGGGTTCATCTCATACTTCTGAAGGTTTGAGGGTGCTGCCTGTTCCATACCCCCCCTACTCCTCATCTAGCCTTTTAGGGGTACAAACAATAGTAATTGGGGCCTAGTGTGGTTGTGTACGTGTGATATACATACACTTTTTTTGGATCATATTTTCTATTCCGCTATTTAATCAAAAACCTTTGGGGATCAGTTAAATTGGGGGATAGTCTGTGTTGGTACGTGTGAGAGAGATCCACCTTTCCAAGTTGTTGGGGTTCATCTCATACTTCTGAAGGTTTGAGGGTGCTGCCTGTTCCATACCCCCCCTACTCCTCATCTAGCCTTTTAGGGGTACAAACAATAGTAATTGGGGCCTAGTGTGGTTGTGTACGTGTGATATACATACACTTTTTTTGGATCATATTTTCTATTCCGCTATTTAATCAAAAACCTTTGGGGATCAGTTAAATTGGGGGATAGTCTGTGTTGGTACGTGTGAGAGAGATCCACCTTTCCAAGTTGTTGGGGTTCATCTCATACTTCTGAAGGTTTGAGGGTGCTGCCTGTTCCATACTCCCCCTACTCCTAGCCTTTTAGGGGTACAAACAATAGTAATTGGGGCCTAGTGTGGTTGTGTACGTGTGATATACATACACTTTTTTTGGATCATATTTTCTATTCCGCTATTTAATCAAAAACCTTTGGGGATCAGTTAAATTGGGGGATAGTCTGTGTTGGTACGTGTGAGAGAGATCCACCTTTCCAAGTTGTTGGGGTTCATCTCATACTTCTGAAGGTTTGAGGGTGCTGCCTGTTCCATACTCCCCCTACTCCTAGCCTTTTAGGGGTACAAACAATAGTAATTGGGGCCTAGTGTGGTTGTGTACGTGTGATATACATACACTTTTTTTGGATCATATTTTCTATTCCGCTATTTAATCAAAAACCTTTGGGGATCAGTTAAATTGGGGGACAGTCTGTGTTGGTACGTGTGAGAGAGATCCACCTTTCCAAGTTGTTGGGGTTCATCTCATACTTCTGAAGGTTTGAGGGTGCTGCCTGTTCCATACTCCCCCTACTCCTAGCCTTTTAGGGGTACAAACAATAGTAATTGGGGCCTAGTGTGGTTGTGTACGTGTGATATACATACACTTTTTTTGGATCATATTTTCTATTCCGCTATTTAATCAAAAACCTTTGGGGATCAGTTAAATTGGGGGATAGTCTGTGTTGGTACGTGTGAGAGAGATCCACCTTTCCAAGTTGTTGGGGTTCATCTCATACTTCTGAAGGTTTGAGGGTGCTGCCTGTTCCATACTCCCCCTACTCCTAGCCTTTTAGGGGTACAAACAATAGTAATTGGGGCCTAGTGTGGTTGTGTACGTGTGATATACATACACTTTTTTTGGATCATATTTTCTATTCCGCTATTTAATCAAAAACCTTTGGGGATCAGTTAAATTGGGGGATAGTCTGTGTTGGTACGTGTGAGAGAGATCCACCTTTCCAAGTTGTTGGGGTTCATCTCATACTTCTGAAGGTTTGAGGGTGCTGCCTGTTCCATACTCCCCCTACTCCTAGCCTTTTAGGGGTACAAACAATAGTAATTGGGGCCTAGTGTGGTTGTGTACGTGTGATATACATACACTTTTTTTGGATCATATTTTCTATTCCGCTATTTAATCAAAAACCTTTGGGGATCAGTTAAATTGGGGGATAGTCTGTGTTGGTACGTGTGAGAGAGATCCACCTTTCCAAGTTGTTGGGGTTCATCTCATACTTCTGAAGGTTTGAGGGTGCTGCCTGTTCCATACTCCCCCTACTCCTAGCCTTTTAGGGGTACAAACAATAGTAATTGGGGCCTAGTGTGGTTGTGTACGTGTGATATACATACACTTTTTTTGGATCATATTTTCTATTCCGCTATTTAATCAAAAACCTTTGGGGATCAGTTAAATTGGGGGATAGTCTGTGTTGGTACGTGTGAGAGAGATCCACCTTTCCAAGTTGTTGGGGTTCATCTCATACTTCTGAAGGTTTGAGGGTGCTGCCTGTTCCATACTCCCCCTACTCCTCATCTAGCCTTTTAGGGGTACAAACAATAGTAATTGGGGCCCAGTGTGGTTGTGTACGTGTGATATACATACACTTTTTTTGGATCATATTTTCTATTCCGGGTTGGCCATATTCACTGTTACCGCTCTTCTGTCACTTGTAAACACAGAAGTCTGGCTTCTATGCTCGCTTCCCCAGGCAGCACCCTCAGAACCTCCCCACACAGCGTGAAGGCCGGACAAGGAGGGACAGTTGGCGATGCATGGATGTGTTTATGGGCTTCAGAGACAGCATCCCATGTTGAATTAGGCATGCATGGCTGCACCCTTCCTCCTCTGGGTGCATGGCAAGGCACGGCCCTTAAGGCCCTTCAAAATCCTCAGCACCAAGCCCATGATGCTGTTAATCCGGCCCTGGTCCTCCTCCACCGCCGCTTCCACCTACACCGCCCATAGGTGTGCGCAGCCTATTGCATTAAGGTGTGCACCCCAAAGTTGAAATACACATGCATGTGTTTGCCAGCAGGGAGAGTAATGTATCGGGGCCATGTACCTGTAGGCAAGGAGAAATAGAGCAGAGCAGGTACCAGGGAGATCTTTCCCATCTCCTCACTGGCAATGCTATGTGCCCTAGGTGATTAGGGTGTGCCCAGGCACACCCAGCACACCCTGTGCGCACGCCTATGTCACCGCCACATCCACCACCACCTCAACCTCCCTCCTACTCCATATGGGCCTCGTCCTTCAGAGATGAAGAAGAACATTGTTTTATTTTTCTGTTTTTTTTTGTTGTTTTAAGTTATTTCCCTATCCACATTTGTTTGCAGAGCACTTGCCATGCTCTTAATTACGTTTTGCTGCCATTTGCAGCACTCTAGCCCTTTCCTTTGGTGTTTTAGAGCCATTTTAGTGCCTTAAAGTTCGGGTCCCCATTGACTTCAATGGGGTTCGGTGTCCGGGAAAAGTTCGGTAAAAGTCCGGGACACGGACCCGGACTTTTTTTTAAAGTTCGGCCGAACCCGTCGAACACGGACATCTAGGTGTCCGCTCAACCCTACCCACAAGCAGTAGTACAAGCCAGCAGTACCTGCCAACATACCCGCCAGCAGTACCCACGGTCAGTACCCACCAGCAGTACTCGTCAACAGTATCCACCAGCAGTACCCACCATCAGTACCAGCCAGCAGTACCCACCATCAGTACCCGCCAGCAGTACCCACCATCAGTACCCGCCAGCAGCACCCACTATCATTACCAGCCAGCAGTACCCGACAGCAGTACCAGCTAGCAGTACCCACAGCCACTTCCCCCCAGCAGTACTGTAAGGTAAACCGGATTTCCTCCACCAGAAGGCCAGTACGGACTTTCGCTCACACCCGTGCACATTGCACACCTGCACTCACCAATTAGCATTTGGCTCCCAGTGGCCTATTTAAACTGCTCTAATACTGTGAGCAGTTGCTGAATGGTCTTCAGCTTGTTCCCGTGGTTCTGAGACCTGATCTGTTGTTACTTCTCACCTGTGTATGACCCGGCCTGCCTTTGGACTTTGCCTCTGCCCGTGCTCCTGCTCTGTTGCTTACTATCCTGACCTTGGCTTGCTTAAACGGATCTGATCTGCCTGCTTACCTTGTACCGCGCTGCCCGGCTGTTATCGACCTTGGCTTATCTTCTGGACTTGCTTGCTTGCTGATTCTGTACCTCACTGCCCGGTTTCTGCTGGCTACTGCTCCCACGCTTTGGTGCCAAGCTGCCACTGCGCCCTGTTCCAAGGACTGCAACTACCAGCTGTACCCACCTACGGAGTGAACACCACCAGCTAGCCGCTACGGCACTCGTGCCACTCCTTGCCTTACACTCTCTGTTCCCACCTTCAGGAGTGTCAGACAGGAGGAGCAAGAGAGGCCTCCACAACATTCCAGTCTTCACCAGGTACGTGATAAGTACCCATCAGCAGTACCCACCAGCAGCACCCATCAGCGGTACCTGCCAGCAGTACCCATCAGCAGTACCTCCCAGCAATACCCACCGTCAGTACCTGCCAGCAGTAACAGCCAGCAGTACCCACCAGCAGTACCAGCCAGCAGTGACCACCAGCAGTACCCCCCAACAGTCTGCAAAATAAGTAGAAAAGGTATGTGCATTAGAAGCAAACCAAAGTATACTGATCCTATTTCATTTGATCATCCTCTAGTTGTGTTAAATTGGTGTGGGGGGGGGGGGGGGCGGCGGTGTGGGAGCGGAGGGAGCCGTGGTGTGCGGAGGGGGGGGGGGGGCATCGTTTCGGAGTGCCACCTCCCTGAAATTAGTTTGCCACCTCCCTGAAATTAGTTTTTGCAGGTTTTTAATTTTTTTTTGAGAATTTCATTTAAAAAAATGTGAAAAATATTATTTTTTCAAAATTGTCCTTTTTTTCCGGTAATAGCGCAAAAAATAAAAATCGCACAGGTGGTCAAATACCACCAAAAGAAAGCTCTGTTTGTGGGAAAAAAAAGGATGTCAATTTCATTTAGGTACAGCGTCGCATGACCGCGCAATTGTCCATTAAAGTCACGCAGTGCCGAATCGCAAAATAGGGCCTGGTCTTTGAGCAGCCAAATCCTCCGGGGCTTAAGTGGTTAATAGGAAGTGGGATGTGTCTTCATTGGAGACATAAATAGATCAAAAAATTATCCCAAGATCCCTGAGGGAACGTGTCATTCCTGTCGAACATTTGCATAAAGACCGTTTTTTACAGAAATGGAGGGAGCTCTGTATTGTGCACGCAGTTCAACTGATGCAGCTGATTGTGAGACAATTCAGGTTGAGGAGTTGATAACTGAAATTAATAAAAGTACGTCTGAGTCGGATCCCTTCAAAGACTGTGAGGAATTTTTGAAACAAAATGAAATTCTCAAAAAAAAAAGTTGAAAAAGCACAACGGAATCTTAAAAACACTAAACAGGCTAATTTAAGAGGGACTTATCTGATTGGGAAAAAGGTGACATTTTTGACCTATCATCCCAAAGAGGGTGTAATCTCTCAAGACGCAGGAGGTTTAGGAGTAACTCTCAATCTGGCAGTAAGTTTATGAGGAGTGGCACTGATAGTGAATGCCACCCAAGATCGGTTGGTTTTTTAGGCCCAAATGGGGGGAATTCCCCCCCCCCCTCCCCACTGGGAAAAGAAACACCTGGGATTCTAAAATGAAATCAAAAAACACCAAAAAACTCAGCAAGGGTAGATGTAGACCACAGAAACAGAACCAGGAGCCAGAAGAAAAGGAATTAACAAATCTAGGGGTACCTGTGGAAAGAGATACTAAAGTGGTCAACCTTTCAACCTTCCCCCTTAAGCAGCGTCACATTTCTCTTCTCAGTAAAGGGCTCTCCTTTTCGCCGAAAGTTAATATGGAGGAATTTGAGGTGTTTAAAGATTTACACCTGTTTTTGCGCAAAGTTCTGTTACTCTATTTACATGAGGTTAGGGATTTGGACCCTGCTAATCATGATAGTGTTTTTTTTTTTTTTTTAATGACAATGTCATAAGCCAAAGTTTGTTTTTAAATTGCGTGTTTTGACCACAGACAGGGTTATGACCAGGCTTGTTAACGTTTGGATGACTAAATGTACAGTAAATTAGATTTGCAATAATTTTTTTGAGTTTTCACAATAGTAACAAGGTAAATGGAACAAAAAAATAAAATTCTGTAGAAAAGAGTACAGGAGTTGTTGTTACAACCGTATACAACCGTATAAAACTCGGATAACAGTCGGATGGAGATCAAAACATAAAATAAACAGGATAATTGGTCATGTAGTAACATATCATCAGGAATTGCAAACAACACATCAGTGATATACTAGGGATAGAGGGGTGGGTAGGAGCGAAGAGTAATGTCCATGGGGAATCTTAAGGTGGTACTTAAGAGGGGGAGGAGCAGAATCTGCTCTGCATCCAAGGTTGCCATTTGGAGTAGAAGATGGAGCTCTTAGAAATAGAAAAGGCTTAGGCTTTTTCAAGAGCGAATTGAAGGTTGACTTGTTGTATCACTTCCAAGTGAGAGGGTGGAGACGGTTGTTTCCAATGTCTAGCGATAAGCGTTTTAGCAGCCAGTAGTATGTGAGTCGTCACCACTCTCAGACCAGGAGGGACACTGTCTATACCCAGGAACAACAAAAATGCTAAAGCTGGATAATGGGCAGTGATCACGCCAGTAGATTCGGAAATAATCTCAAATATCCTTTTCCAATAACTTGTCAGGCTCTTGCAAGACCAGAAAACGTGTATGAGGTCACCTGGTTGGCCGCAGTCACACCAGCAAAGTGGACTGCTATGAGGAAAAAACTTTGACAGTCGAAGAGGAGTTAGGTACCATCTGGTGAGGAGCTTTTGAGTTTGTTCCCAGTGTGCAGTACATTGGGAAGCCTTATATGTGCTACGTATAGCTACTGACCACTGGTTATCAGAGAAGGATATCTGGAGGTTCTTTTCCCATTTAAGCATGGGATCAGTTTTAGAGAAGGTCCGTTTAGATTGCATGAGGTTATAGAAGATGGAAATGCCCTTCTGAGTCAGTTTAGGAGAGGAGAGGAATTGCCATAGTATGGTAGGCAAGGTCAATGTAGGGGGAAGGGGGGGATATCTAAGCAGATAACTAGATAAACTATTGTATGTGTACAGGGCTGAGTTTTGAAGTGAGAATTCAGCCTGAAGTGAACTTTAAAACTTTTCAGAGAGTCTTGTGTATAGAGTTGGTCGACTGTAAGGATGCCGGCTGAGGTCAATTTAGTCAGATTAGTGTAGGGTAGCAAGATTTTCAGAGTGTCTATGGGCAGAGACACTAAAGTCCGAGGTTTGGAGGTGACTGTGGAGGCCAAGAATTTGCGCCAGGCTGATATAGTAGCCCGTGTGGGGAGAGACAACGAAGAGAGATGCTAGGGCGCCACATATCTGCCAGCAGTAGGAGGTATAGGCTCTCCGTTTTTGCTAGAGATTACTCCACCAGCATCCAAGGGAGGCAGTGAGAACTCGAGAACCAAGACGGTAGAGACGACAGTTGTGACGCCGGGTAATAATCCTGGATATCAGCAAGACCCAGACCTCCTACTGTTCTATGTCGAATTGAGTGGGCATAGTTGCATCTGGCTCTCCATTTCTGCCAAACAAACTTACGGAGGGTTTTAGAGAGGGTCGCGAGGTTGCGTTTCGGGGTGGGGATTGGAAGTGTACGAAAGATATATAAGATCTTGGGGAGGCACATCATTTTAAAGGTAGCAATTCTACCTGCCCAAGATAGTTCGGTTTTTTGATAGGTGCGAATATCCACGAGGACGGTATCTATGAGAGGGTTGAGGTTGGTTGAAAGTAGTTTGGATGTGGGGAAAGTTAGGTAAATCCCTAGATAAGGTATGGTATGGTCTGCCCAGGCATAAGAAAGCGAGGTAGAGAGATGTGCACGTGCCGTGGGATGCATACCCATGTCCAGGATCAGCGACTTGGTGTAGTTCACCTTGTAGTAAGAGACCGCGCTGTACGAGTGAAGAATTTGGTGAGCAGCCGGGAGTGAAATGAGGGGATTGGTGAGGCTTAGTATTACATCATCCGCAAATAGACTTATGCAATGGTGGGAACCCTTGAATTTGAAGCCAGAAATTATAGGGTGCGAGCCAAATGATTCTGCAAGAGGCTCAATCAATAGGTTAAAAATGAAGGGTGAGAGGGGACAACCCTGATGGGTACCGTTGGTTATGGAGAATGATTTTGAGAGTAGTCCGGAGGTCATGACTTTGGCGGAAGGGGACGCATAGAGTGAGAGTATAGCCGATAAAATTTGAGCAGGACGGCCTTCATATATCCCCAGTGAACGCGGTCGAACGCCTTCTCTGCGTCAATAGAGAAAAGCAGAGAAGGCGTTCGAGTGCGCTCAGCATGGTGGATGATATTAATTATACGTCGTGTAGCATCTGGGGCTTGCCTAACTTTAACAAACCCCATTTGGTCTGGGGCTGTAAGGGAGGGGGAAAAAGCGGCTATTCTGTTGGCTATAAGTTTTGCGTATATTTTGAGGTCCGAGTTCAGTAGGGAGATCAGCCTAAAATTGGCCGGGGAATCTGGGGTTTTACCTGGTTTAGGTAGGGTAGATATGTGTGCTTGAAGCATTTCCGCAGGGAGGTGTTGTGTGGTCATGGCATTGGAGAAGAGGCGAATCATGTAGGGGGTGAGAATGTCCGAGAGTAAGGAAAAATATTCATTGGTGAGGCCATCTGGACCTGGGGATTTGTTCACCGGCAGGGCTCGCAATGTGCGGGCGAGTTTCATTGTTGTGATGGGGCTGATGAGAAGTTCTATGGAAGGTGGGGAGAGTTTCTGAAGAGTGAGGTGTTGCAAGAAGTTGTGAATGTCTGCGTCTGTGGGTTGTGGAGTGGAGGGGTCGTCGCGGAGGTTGTATAGAGAACTGTAGTAGTTCTCAAAAGCGTCCGCTATGTCATGTGGGTGTAGAAGTTTGGTTTTAGTGAATGGATGGTACAGAGAGGCGATTTTGGTTGAGGACCGTCTGGCTTTTAGTTTACTAGCAAAAAATTTCCCGGCTTTGTTATGTGACGCATAAAAATTCATACGCGTTCGGGCTAGCAAATTGTCGTGGCGTTCACAGAGAAGTCGGGTTAAGGCGGGTTAAGGTTGGCTGAGAAGCGGTAGCTTAGTGAAGTGCGTCTAAGGATTTAATGTCTGAAAGTAAGTTATCCAATTTGGCAGTGAAGATTTTTTTCAATTTAGAAACCAATTGAATCAAGACACCTCGGGTGTATGCTTTATGTGTGGTCCAGAGAAGGGAAGGATCGATGTCGGGAGAGTCATTGTGGGAGAAAAAGTTCGATAGTTTGGTTTTCAGTGATTTAAGAGTGTCAGGGTTGGAGAGTAGCGAATTGTTACATCTCCAAATGAAGGATGAGGAATGAACAGGACCAGTTGATAACGTTAAGAAAATAGCGGCATGGTCAGACCAGGTAATCGGGGAGATAGAGGAGTCCTTAACATATTGTAGGGTGGTTTTGCTAACCAGAAACATATCAATTCTTGTGTATGATTTATGTCTAGGGGAATAATAAGAATAGTCTTTTTCTTCGGCATGTTGGTAGCGCCACACATCATGGAGGTCCTCAGATGCAATGATGTTTTTGAGGGTCGGCAGCCTAGATTGTTTTCTAGAGGACGAGTCCATGATGTGGTCCGCCACCAAATTGGAATCCCCACAAAACACAACATGGCCAGATTTGGGTTTGGTGACCTTGGAACACAATTTACAGAGGAATCTCAATTGGTGGGTATTAGGGGCATAAACATTCACTATGGTATACAGACAGTTATTTATGGTACAGACAAGAATCAAATACCTGCCCTCTGGGTCCGACACCACTTGAGAAGGGGTGAAGGAGACAGAGTCCTTTATAGCAAGCAAAACTCCTCGTTTCTTGACGTGGCTGAAGATGTAAAAATATGGGGAAATTTAACATGTGTGCAGCGAGGGGAACAGTCCTTCATGAAATGAGTCTCTTGCACTGCTAAAATATCGACCTTGGCGTTAGAGGCTTCTGTCCATAAAGAATAGCGTTTAGCTGGGTGATTAAGGCCTCTGGTGTTAAGTGACATAAGTTTAAGCGCCATTCATGTGGTTAGAAAAAATAAGTGTGAGATAAATACCTGCTATGTCCAACCGAGAATGGGAGCAGTCAATGGGTAGAGCAGAGACGAACTGATAACTAGAGATGTACCGCACTGTTTGCTGGCGGACAGTTTCCGGCGAACATCGCTTGTTCGCGTCCGCCGCTGCGGGCGAACATATCGATGTTCGGTCCGCCCCCTATATTTCATCATTGAGGCAAACTTTGTCCCTGAACCTCACAGTCAGCAGACACATTCCAGCCAATCAGCATACCTCCCTCCCACACCCTCCCACCTCCTATAAAAAAGCAAGGGCAGCATCCATCTTAGATCATTCTGAAGCAGTGTGTTAGTGAGAGCAGGGAGAGTGCTGCTGCTGTTAATAGCTAGGGACAGTTGTTAGTCAGTGTTCTCGGTCTTGTTAATCAGTGTTCTCGGTCCACTCCTGCTGTAAGGACAGCATCCTGACAGCACCCCAAAAAGCCCTTCTTAGGGCTGGTATTTGAGTAATTTATATATATATATATATATATATATATATATATTGTAACAGGAAGTCAGCTAAATCTGGGAATGTAGTCACAGGAAGGAGATACATTTCCACCTGACTTAGAAAGTCCATTAATTAATTTAGGGTGTTGGCTACAGAGCTAGCCAGCAGGAAGTTGAAAGGCCTTCACCTGTTCAGAATGAGGGAGTTAAGGCTCTATAATTTGTTCAGAGAAATTCCTATTGTTTGCTGCCTCCAGAAGCTGTGTCCTGAAGCCATGTGGGCTGGGAGCAGGAGGACAGTCAGCGTGTGCCTCCCGACAGGATGTGTGGGCCTGGGAGAAGACCCCCCGGAGTGATGTGTGCCCGGGACGGTAACCAAGGGTGAATACGTCTCAAAGGTGAGAAGACGAACTGTAGATGTGAAAGAAACAAAAGGACTGTGTTGCCCTGTGAAGCTATTATAAAAGGACTATTGAGTGTCCGCTGTAGGACAAGGAAGTCTGCCCGACGGTAGGTTGGAGACAGACACTTAGGCAGGTTCCAGTTGTGAGAAGGTAGCCGCCCACAGAGGCAAGGATTTATTTTGTTTTATTTTATTTTGATGTTTTTGCTGCATGCACTTGTTTGAAGAATAAACCTGTTGTTTGCAAGCACTTTTGGGCTATTTCTCTGTGAAAACGCACCCCCCAAGGAGTCATCTACGCCTACCACCGAGCTAACCCCTTACAATATATATATATATATATATATATATATATATATATTTATATATATATATTGTCCCCAAAAAGCCCTTTTTAGGGCTGGTATTTGAGTATTTTTATATATATATATATATATATAATCTATTGTGCAGTTGCCTGCCCGCTGTGTGTGAGAGGCCACAGACCCACCACAGACTGTACTGTGTGCACACCACACTCATTTCGGGTGGCACAGGCACAGTACCTTGCAGTTTAAAAAATATTTTTTTTTCCTTCTGTCATAATTGCAGTGAGTGTCAGGTCCACAGAGTGTACTGTGCCCACTGCAGTGCCCACCACTGATATATATACGGTGGCACAGCAGCTTGTTGCAAATTGAAAAAAAAAATATTTTTTATAATTGCAGTTGCCTGGGCTGCCAGTGAGTGACTGTCAGGTCCACAGAGTGTACTGTGCCCACTGCAGTGCTACTGCCCACCACTTATAATTGCAGTTGTCTGGCCTGCCAGTGACTGTCGGGTCCACAGAGTGTACTGTACCCACTGCCCAACACTCCTATAGGGTGGCACAGCACCTTGCACTCATAGTACCACAAATCTAAAAAAAAATGACAGCCAGAGGCCGGCCACCCCGCAAGGGCCGTCGTGGTCATGGTGCTGTGATTTCCTTTGGCCCTAGAATAATGCCCAGTGTTCAGAAGCCACAGACCCTGAACTCAAAAAAGGGGACATAGTTGACTGGCTTACACAGGACACCCAATCTTCTACAGCTTCCGCTCGGAACCTTAATGCACCATCCTCCTCCAGCTCAGCTTCGGGCACCTCTCAATTTACCACTCGCCCGCCCGCCGGCACCACCACCAACACTAGCACCACAGCCGCTTCACTTGGTCTGTCAGAGGAGTTATTTAGACATCAGTTGTAAGAAATAAGTTATGCGCAACCATTAGTGCCAGAGGATGTAGATAATGGGGATATGTCTCAGTCAGGCAGCATTATACACATGGATGTACATTGTGATGATGATGATGATGTTGTACCTGCTGCTGCTGCCTTTGCTGAATTGTCAAGTGAAGTGGCTGATGATGACGATGTGTCCGTGGATGTCACCTGGGTGCCTGCTCGAAGAGCAGAAGAAGAGGGGGAAAGTTCAGATGGGGAGACAGAGAGGAGGAGGAGACGAGTTGGAAGCAGGGGGAGGTCATCGCAAGGAGCTAGTGTCACAGTCAGACAGCATGTATTGGCACCCGGGGTCAGCCAGACAGCACGCCAATCAACGCAAGCTGTTGTCACCACCAGAATGCCGTCATTGCAAAGCTCAGCAGTGTGGCATTTTTTTGTGTGTCTGCCTCTGATAGCAGCGATGCCATTTGTAACCTGTGCCAAAAGAAACTGAGTCGTGGGAAGTCCAACACCCACCTAGGTACAACTGCTTTGCGAAGGCACATGATCTCACATCACAAATGCCTATGGGATCAACACATGAGTAAAAGCAGCACACAAACTCAAAGCCACCATCCTCCTCCTGGTCCAGCATCTTCAGCCACGTCAACCACTGCTGTCCTCCTTGCCCCCTATCAACAACCCGCACCTCCGCCTCTCACCTTCAGCAGTTCCTGCTCATCTGCCCATAGTCAGGTGTCTGTCAAGGAAATGTTTGAGCATAAGAAGCCAATGTCACAGAGTCACCCCCTTGCCCGGCATCTGACAGCTGGCTTGTCGGAACTCTTAGCCTGCCAGCTTTTACCATACAAGCTGGTGGAGTCTGAGGCCTTCAAAAAATTTGTCGCTATTGGGACACCGCAGTGGAAGGTACCCGGCCGAAATTTTTTTGCACAAAAGGCAATCCCCAACCTGTACTCTATTGTGGAAAAGGAAGTCATGTCATGTCTGGCACACAGTGTTGGGGCAAGGGTCCATCTGACCACTGATAGCTGGTCTGCAAAGCACGGTCAGGGCAGGTATATCACTTACACTGCGCATTGGGTAAACCTGCTGGCGGCTGCCAAGCATGGAATGCGTGGCTCTGCTGCAGAGGAGTTGGTGACACCACCACAACTTGCAGGCAGGCCTGCTGCCACCTCCTCTACTCCTCCTACTCCATCCTCTTTGCTAACCTCCTCAGCTGAGTCCTCTTCTGCTGTTGCGTCTTGCTCCACACCAACTGCTCCCCAGGGGCTATTCCACATGCTGGATACGACAGTGTCACGCTGTCTTGGGGTTGACCTTCCTGAAAGCAGAGAGTCACACCGGACCAGCACTACTGTCCGCCCTGAACGCACAGGTGGATCAGTGGCTGACCCCGCACCAACTGGAGATCGGCAAAGTGGTGTGTGACAACGGAAGCAATTTGTTGGCGGCATTGAATTTGGGCAAGTTGACACATGTGCCGTTCATGGCATGTGTGTTGAATCTGATTGTACAACGCTTTGTGCAGAAGTACCCAGGCTTACAGGACGTCCTCAAGCAGGCCAGGAAGGTGTGTGGCCATTTCAGGCGTTCCTACACGGCCATGGCACACTTTTCAGATATTCAGCGGCAAAAAATCATGCCAGTGAGGCGCTTGATTTGCGACAGCCCAACACGTTGGAATGCAACACTGCTAATGTTCGACCGCCTGCTCCAACAAGAAAAAGCGGTCATATAGGTTTAAGGAAGATGGGTGTGCTGATAAGTGAATAGCTGCTACTAGGTGAGTGAGTGAATGAATGTGAAAAAATGATAGTGCGCTTATTCAAAAGGGAGAATCACTAAAGTGATGTGAAATGTGAAAACCTTCCCATAGGTGTATGGTGTTATCGTTAACTAATAAGGAGTTAACACAACTCAAAAGATGATGCAATTCGCATATAACAGTGATATAAACAACTCAAAGTGATATAAATATCCAATGCTGATACACATGAAAAAAACTTCCCACAAAGTGTATAATGATATAGAAGGTTGAAATGAATATATATAAACATAAAAATATAATTATATATAAAAATTAGAATATATAGTGAAAGTCCAATCCAAAAAGCCAACACAAAAGTGAATGGAATGTCCCTCCACCTGGTGAAATTCCTCCTTACCCGGCGGATAAAAGGTAAGTGCGGTGACTATATTCTCGCTGGTATAACCTGTATACCCTGATGTAATCCACCTCCAAATGTGTGCAAACACCGGTGCAAAAAGGCAAATCACGCCTCTTACCAGATTTGGGAAAAAAGCAGGCTCAACTATGGCTGATAAAGATCTGGAGCCGGAGCGTGGTTTCCTTCTCCCTCTGATGATGGCGAGTCACTCTCTATTACAGCGGTGTTTCTCCGATTCACATAAAATATATTTTCCATAAAGATTTACACTTACATGTACACGGTGGACATAAGCGATGAATGGTCACTCCCCTGCTGACGCGTTTCCTCCAATAGGGCTTCAACTGAGAGTGGGAGATGGGCGCGCCCCGTCACATCCGCCGTTTTATACAGGAAGAAAGGCATTTGACTTCTGGTGTCCGCAAAGGAAGGCTGAAGGGACCGGAATTGGTATTATTCCGCCCAGATCATGTTTATGAAGAGCCTTTACTGGGTACTAATAAATATATTCCCAATTTTAACTGCCGAAGTCGATGAATGGTGTACATGTATTTAAAAATAAATGAATATATCTCTCAAGGTGTTAATATATTAAAATATAAGTTGCCTTAAAATATATATATCCTTTGACCCCGGAAGTGGGATAAATGCTTGTCTTCCTGTTTCCATGCTAAAAAAGTGGGTGTGTCGAGATAATTTAATACAATAAAACCTAATTCACTGGACACATCCCTATTAGCTTGGATAAAAATTAGGATATATGATTAAATATACATAAAATACATAAATTTTATTTAAAATATACCTAAAATCGTTAAAAATAATAAAAGTAGGTTAAAAAAAGAATGAATCTAAAAGCGGGAAAATTAATTATTATTGATGTGGGAATTGATATCCCATTCAATGTTGTGTCCTCGAACACTTAAGTTCAAATATCCAGAAAGTTTCCCTTCTGGATATTGATCTTTTGAGGTTACTCCCTCTCCAATGAGGAGTACATTTTTCAATGGCAATGATTTTAATTTTTTGGGGGTTTTTTTGGTGGCATTTCGCATAATGGTGTGGTACACTGTGTCCTGGGAAACCTTTGTATATGTTAGCTAGGTGTTCCCCTACCCGTATACTGATGGTATGGATAGTTATTCCCACGTATTGTTTCTTGCATTCACATTCTAGCAGATAAATTACTCCTTTTTGTAATGCTGGATGTAAATTTATTGGTTCTAATCGTATGCGATTCTTTGCAAATTCTACAATTTCCACACGGGAAGAATCCTTTCATGTCGGGGAAAATCCTAGTAATTGTGGGTTTTTCCACAGGGTTCTGTGCTACTAAATCTTTAATACTGGTATCTTTCCTGAAAATGATTTTAGGTCGTGGGGGAATGACCGACCCTAAGATTTTGTCCTCTTGCAGCACTCCCCAATATTTCCGAAATACATGATTTAACCACTTATAGCTAGTAGAAAGCTGTGTGGTAAAAGCATATTCAAAGTGCGTTTGTTTTTTTCTTTGATCATTTTTCTTTACTGGTTCTATCAGTGCTTTTTGTTCAATTGAACCTATTTCATGTATTTCTTGATCTAATTTTTGGGGGTTATATCCTTTTTCCAAGAACCTCTGTTTTAAAACTTTTACTTGATCTTGAAAGTCATTGTCCTCAGTACAGTTTCTCCTAATTCTTCTAAATTGACCTTTCGGTACGGAATTCAACCACGTGGGGTGATGACAGCTGTCCATGGCAATAAAGCCATTTTTGTCCGTAGGCTTAAAATAGGAGCGAGTAGCAAAGCTGGATCCTCTTCTATAAATAGTCAAATCTAGGAAATTGATGGAATGTTGACTAAACTGGTAGGTGAACCTGATCCCCCAGTCATTGCAGTTTAAATTTTCCATAAATTTTTCCAGTGATTTCTTATCTTCTTGCCAGACAAATAGGGCGTCGTCTATATATCTCCTCCATATCACCAATTCCTTGGCTCTATTGGAGAAGATATTGCGATCTTCCCACAATGCCATAAACAAATTGGCTAGACTCGGGGCAAATTTTGCCCCCATTGCAACACCCGTACGTTGAAGATAAAATCTTTGGTTATAATAAAAATAGTTGTGTTCCATTCCGAAGATAAGGAGATCCAGGATAAATTTTTTTTGTTTAAAAGGAATTTCATAGTTCGTATCTAAAAAGGTGCTAACGGCTTCATAACCCAAATCATGTGGAATCACAGTGTATAGTGAGGTTACATCTGCTGTGACTAACAGAACTTCATCCGTAACTTCTAACTGAGTCATTTCCTTTATGCATTGAGAGGTGTCTTTTTAAGTAAGCTGGGGTTTCTTGTACCAGCGGTTGCAAGAAATAATCTACATACCTTCCGATTCTCTAGGTGACCGAGTCAATTCCGCTTACAATCGGTCTTCCTGGTGGTTTGATTAAGCTTTTATGTATTTTCGGAAGGTAGTAGATAGTGGGAATCCTAGGACATAATGGAACTAAAAATTCTTTCTCTTTTTTGTCTAGAATACCCAAGGTGTGACCTTTTGTTACCAATTTTTCTAGTTCCTTCTTGCATTTGGGGGTGGGATCTTTCTTCAATATCTCATACGTTTTATCGTCAGATAGAAGGTTCTCCATTTCTTCTAAATAATAATTTTTATGGAGCAATACGATTCCACCTCCTTTATCAGCAGGTCTCACTATAAGATTTTTATTCTCACATAACAGTTTGATACCTTTCTTCAAATCAGTTTGAGGTTTACATTCCACATGTTTCTCCTCTAGTTCTCGAATCACAAGGTCTTTGAACATGGTAACTTGTTGACTCTGTAATCCCGAGGGGTTAAAAAGTGAAGCATGTCTTAGACCTGAGGAAATAGAGGTAGAAGGCTGGTAGGAGACATAATTTCTCTCTCCGGCTTTTGACAGAAAATGTCTTTTGACGTTCAATTTCCTAATGTACTTGTGGATATCCACAAAGGTCTCGAACTTATTCATCGGCTTTTTCGGAGCATACTTGAGACCTTTGCTGAGGATGTGTTGTTCAGATTTGGTTAATTCAATGCCACTCAAATTAAAAATTCCCTGTGTTTCTACATTAGATTTATTGCGATTCGAGCCACCTCTACATCCTCTTTTTATTTTCTTGTTTTGCCTTTCTTGTGGCCCTGTCCTAAAAAAAATCTTGTTGGAAGGCTTAATCAGCTCTTTGGATGGTGGAGTTTCATAGATCTCCTCCCTCTCCTCATACCTCTCATTTCTCAAAGGTTCAAATCTATTTTGAGAATATTGAGGATAGAACCTTGGCATATGTGGAGAGTCCGAGTAATTCCCCATGTAGTCCATTAGGACACGTCTGGGTGATCTAGATCTAGACCTTCTATGGTGTCTTTCCCCCGAGTCATATCTATATTCCTGCTCCTTTCTATAGGAGTCCTGTTCCGAAGGACGTGATCTTTCTTTAGCCTTATTTTTCCCCTTGGGATTATTGGGCACATTTTCCTTTAGGGGTTTAAATTTTTGAGGATGTGTGGGGGTTGGTGCAGTGAACACAATCGTTTTGCCCTCAGTTAAGCCCACTGAGGAGGAGGAGGAGGAGGGAGAAAAAATCTATTTTTATCAGTAAGTTGTGTGCAGCTTTTTTGCTTCAGTGCTGACTGTGATAAAACATGTTCACATGTGCTATTGAGTGATTTTCAATTTTATACACTTTTTTTCTATTCCACTATTCAATATACACCCTTTTGGGTTAAAAAAAATTAAATTGTGGCATAGTCTGTACTAATCTATTTAAAAATTACAATACTTAAAGGGGAATTTTCTTTTTTTTTCCCCCTTCATAGCCTGCAGCAGAGCTGACTGACATAAGACACTGCTGTGTTCACATGTGCTATTGAAAAATCACCAATTTTATATCATATTTTCTATTCCGCTATTCAATCTACACCCTTTGGGGTAAAAAGAATTAAATTGCAGCATAGTCAGTATCGGTACGTGTGAGATACACCTTTCCAATTTTTGGGGCTCATCTTACACCGCCGAGGATTGCAGGGTGTTTCAGTTTGCCTCCTGCCTGTTCCGAACTCCTCCTACTCCTCATCCTGCCTTTGGGGTACAAAAAATAGTAATCGGGGCCTAGTCTGGGTCTGTACGTGTGAGATAGATACACCTTTTGATATCCTATTTTCTATTCCGCTATTAAATCTACACCCTTGGGGTAAAAATAATTAAATTGCGGCATAGTCAATATCGGTACGTGTGAGATACACCTTTCCAATTTTTGGGGCTCATCTTACACTTCCCGAGGATTGCAGGGTGTTTCAGTTTGCCTCCTGCCTGTTCCGAACTCCTCCTACTCCTCATCCTGCCTTTGGGGTACAAAAAATAGTAATCGGGGCCTAGTCTGGGTCTGTACGAGTGAGATAGATACACCTTTTGATATCATATTTTCTATTCCGCTATTCAATCTACACCCTATGGGTAAAAATAATTAAATTGCGGCATAGTCTGTATCGGTACGTGTGAGATACACATTCCAATCTTTTGGGGTGCATCTTGAACCACCGAGGATTGCAGGGTGCTTCAGTTTGCCTCCTGTTCCGAACTCCTCCTACTCCTCATCCTCATCCTGCCTTTAGGGTACAAAAAATTGTAATCGGGGCCTAGTCTGTGTTTGTACGTGTGAGATACACCATTTTATAAAAAAATTCTATTCCGCTATTCAATCTACACCCTTTTTGAGTGTAAAAAATTAAATTACAGCATAGTCTATATCGGTGCATGTGAGATACACCTTTTTAAATTTGTTTGGCGCATCTTCTTCCACCGCCTAGGATTGCAGGGCGCTTCAGTTTGCCTCCTGTTCTGAACTCCTCCTACTCATCATCCTCATACTCCTCATCCTGCCTTTAGGGTACAAAAAATTGTAATCGGGGCCTAGTCTGTGTTTGTACGTGTGAGATACACCATTTTATAAAAAATTTTCTATTCCGCTATTCAATATACACCCTGTTTGAGTGTAAAAAATTAAATTACGGCATAGTCTGTATTGGTACATGTGAGATACACCTTTTTAAATTTGTTTGGCGCATCTCCTTCCACCGCCGAGGATTGCAGGGCGCTTCAGTTTGCCTCCTGTTCCTAACTCCTCCTACTCTGCTTCCTCATCCGGTCCGCGTAATACCTTCACCACCAACTTCAGCACAGCCAGGGGTAAACGACAGCAGGCAGTTTTAAAACTTGCCTGTTTGGGGGAAAAACCGCACACCGCGCAGGAGTTGTGGAGGAGCATGGAACAGCAGACAAATGAGTGGTTGTTGCCAGCCAGCCTCAAGCCCAGCCGGGTGGTGTGCTATAACGGGCGAAATCTCATAGCAGCTCTGGGCCTAGCCGGTTTGACGCACATCCCTTGTCTGGCGCATGTGCTGAATTTGGTGGTGCAGAGGTTCCTTAAAAATTACCCCGATATGTCAGAGCTGCTGCAGAAAGTGCGGGCCGTCTGTGCGCACTTTTGGCGTTCTCACCCTGCTGCTGCTCGCCTGTCAGCGCTGCAGCGTAACTTCGGCCTTCCCGCTCACCGCCTCATATGTGACGTGCCCACAAGGTGGAACTCCAACTTGCACATGCTGGAAAGACTGTGCGAGCAGCAGCAGGCCATAGTGGAGTTTCAGCTGCAGCACGCACGCGTGAGTCGCTCTGCGGAACAGCACCTTTTCACCACCAATAACTGGGCCTCCATGCGAGACCTGTGTGCCTTGTTGTGCTGTTTTGAGTACTCCACCAGCATGGCCAGTGCCGATGACGCCGTTGTCAGCTTAACTATCCCACTTCTTTCCAATTATATCTTTATTTCTTTAAATTCAGTTACAAGAATATATGATCAATATCTTTTTACATCTTAATAACCAAAATCATAATATACACAACAACTGTTTCCCATATACGGGACTGATTTCTTCCTATTATTCTGTAACCAAACCCAAATCTCCCATTTTCATTATCTTTTCCCTCCTTCTCCCCTTCCCCAGTCCCCCGGGGTCCAAGCAATACACCGAAAAAGAAAAAAAAAAAAAAAAAAAAAAAAAAAAAAAAAAAAAAAAAAAATTTAATATTATTGATAATAATAAAAAAGTAAAAATTCTTTTTTCCTCTTCCCCTCTCCTTCTATTGTTTTTATTTATCTATTTTCTACAAACTACTGAACTGTTTCTTGTTCTATAAGTTCCGGTTGACCTTCCTCTGAATTGGTATAATTTTTCCATTGTTTCCATTTCTCCTCATATTTATCATTTTGTTGACGCGAGTATAAGACTAATTTCTCCAAATTGCTTATCTCATCCACTTTCCTCGCCCACATGTTTATATTAGGAGGCTCGATATCTCTCCATCTGAAGGATATACATAACTTTGCTGCATTTACTAGATGGGGCATAATCGAGTTCCTATAGTTTTGCACCGGTTTACTAGGGGCATGTAGCAGGAAGAGGGACGGTTCTTTGGGGAAGTTATCTTTCATAATCTTCTGTGTTATCCTCCAAATCTGTTCCCAAAACCCCTCTATTTTCGAACATGTCCAGAATATGTGAAACATTGTCCCTTTCTCTGTCCCACATCTCCAGCAGCGGTCAGTATTTGATACAGAAATTTTGTTTAATTTAACTGGGGTATAATACCATCTGGTAAAGATCTTGTAATTTAGTTCTTGAATTTTAACGCACATTGAGGTTGAAAATACTGACCGTATTATTTGATTTTCTTGTTCTGTTGAGAATGAGATGCCCATTTCCCTCTCCCACTCCTTCAGAAACGGTAATTTGCGCCTTTCTACTGGTAACATTATCAAGGAGTATAATTTAGATATTGTGTGTTCCAGAATCCCCTTCTGGATACATAATTTTTCAAATGGTGAAACAGTTTTATCCTCCTGAGATGGTACCTGCAATGTCCCTAAAAAGTGACGTAATTGAATTGATCTCCAAAAATCTAAACAAAAATCGCCGGCGGCATCTGTTAATTCCTCCATAGTTACCCATCCTGTCTCTGAGACAAAATCTGATATCTGGAATATTCCTTTCTCTGCTAATATCTTGAATTTCTTGTCCTGACATCCTATTTCAAAATGGGGGTTCCCTAATACTGGGTACAGAGTAGAATTTTCTCGTATAAGTTTTTCTTGTTGGAATATTTTCACACAAGTTTTTAACGTATTTCCTATGGTTGGGTGATTCTTAATTACTGCTGGTAAATTCTTATAGCACCATGGGGCTCTTTTCAGTAAAATCTCGCATTGTGCCTGCTCTAAGTTTGGCCAAATCTTATGTTCCCCATGGCGGCACCAGTCTATCACTCTTCCTAGTTGAATAGCTTGGTAATATTTTCTCAAGTTCGGAACTGCCAGTCCCCCCTCTCTCTTAAATTTAAAAAGGTATTTTTTCCCTATTCTTGGACGTTTTGATTTCCAGATATAATTCATTATCTTAGTTTCGATCTGCGATAAAAAACGAAGTGGGATATGGATAGGGAGTGCCTGGGCCATGTATAGAAATTTTGGTAGGATACTCATTTTGATTATATTACACCTGCCTATCCATGATTGCATCCCCCCTTTCCATTTTTGCAATAGCATATTTATTGATTTTAATAGGGGTTTAAAATTTGCCCCAAATAATTGTGATATTTTTGGTGTAATCCGTGTCCCTAGGTATTTTAGGGCCTTCTTTGTCCAATTCAACTTAAAATTCACACATAATTGTTGTTGAAGTGCTTCTGATAATTCTAATCCCATTGTTTCGGACTTAGTGAAGTTTATCTTCATGTTTGATTGTATACTATAATTCTCCAATTCACGTAGCAAATTGGGGAGTGATATTTTTGGGTTTGTAATCGTGAATAGGACATCGTCCGCAAACGCGGATATTTTATATTGGGCCTTCCCCACTTTGATCCCTGATATGTCAGAATTTCCGCGTATCTTGCAGAGAAAGGGTTCCAATGACAATACGAACAAAAGTGGTGACAGAGGGCATCCCTGTCTTGTTCCATTTACAATTTGGAATTCTGAAGAGAGGACTCCATTTACCTTCACTCTAGCCGATGGGGTTGAATAACTCTGTCTTATCCACTTTTGCATTTTCTCTCCTAGTCCTATATAGCGCAGGACAGCAAACATATATTCCCACCTGACCCTGTCGAACGCTTTCTCTGCGTCGGTATTGAGTAGGATCGTTGGTATCTTATTCTGGTGTGTTATGTGTATTAAATTCAGTAACTTAGTCGTGTTGTCCCTTGCCTCTCGGGTTGGAACAAAACCAACCTGATCTAGATGGATCAATTTTGTTAGGTATTTCTGTAATCTTACTGCTATAATCTTTGTAAAGATTTTAAGATCGGTGTTCAGTAGCGAAATTGGTCTGTAACTTTTACAGGAGGAGGGGTCTTTCCCTTCTTTGGGGATCACCGTTATATGTGCATGTATGGTTTCTTTGGGAATACTATTCCCTGCACCCCATGTATTGAACATGTCTCTCATAAATTCTTTCAGGTATGGTATTAATTTCTTGTAGTAATGTATAGTAAATCCATCGGGGCCGGGTGCTTTCCCTGTTTTAATATTTTTTATAATTTCCATTATCTCTACTACTGTGATTGGAGAATCTAGGATCTTACTCTCCTCTTCTGACAATTGTGGTATTTGTGAGGACTGTACATAGTCCTCCATCTGCGTCTGTGAGACTTTCGGAGTTTTTAAATTATATAATGTTTCATAATATTTTTTAAATTCTTGGGTTATCTGTTTGGGGTAACTAAATTTCTGTCCTGCGTCATTTACTATATGTGGTATATATGACGACAATTTTTGATCTCTAAGTGATCTTGCCAATAACCTTCCGCATTTATCACCTGATTCATAGATATTCTTTTTAGTTTTCTGAATTGTTGCTTTAGCCTTATAGGTTAAAAGTTCGTTAATTTCCTTTCTTATTTTTAGGAGTTCCTCCTTGCCCTCTGTTGTCGGCGCGTGCTTATGTTTTGCTTCTACTATATATAGGGATTGGAGTAGATAATTTAATTGTTTATTTCGTTGTTTTTTGATCCTGGACCCGTGTTTAATTAGTATCCCTCTTATGACTGCTTTATGGGTTTCCCATATTATACCTGGGTCTGAATCTTCTGTAATGTTAGTCCGGAAAAAAAATTCAATCTCTGATTCAACCTCTGCCATAGTCTCTTGGTCCTGTAGAAGACTTTCATTCAGTCTCCAGGTTGTTTCTCTCCTTTCTCTTTTATTTGGTAGCTCATAAGTTATTATAATTGGGGCGTGGTCGGACCAAGTCACCACCCCCATTTTTATGTCTTTTATAGCATGTAATTGACTATGAGGGATTAAAAAATAATCTAAACGGGAATATTGTTGATGTAAGGGGGAGTAAAATGAATAATCTCTTTCTCCTGGGTGTTTAAGGCGCCATGCGTCTATTAATTGACCTTCTTGTAATATTTTGGAGAATTTTTTTTGTACCCTTACGGGGATTGAAGATATTCCCCGTGATGTATCCTCTGCTGGGATCAGGGGAATATTCAAATCTCCTCCTATTATAAGTTGTCCTTCTCTAAACTCATTTAATATGTTCATCACTCTACCAAGGAATCCATCTTGTTTTATATTTGGTACATACAAATTAGCTAATGTAAATACGGTCTCCCGTATCGTCCCTTTTATAAATAAGTAACGACCATTTGGGTCATTCAATATTTGCTTACATTTCCAAGGTAGATTCCTTGATATCAGGATGGAGACCCCTTTTGATTTTGCCTCTAAGTTAGTCGCATGGTAAACTATAGGAAAAGAATTATTACCTAACCTTGGGCATTTATCCTCTCTAAAATGTGTCTCCTGTATCATAGCAATATCGACCTTCGATCTTTTCAGGTCGTCTATCAGAATTTTCCTTTTTTCCGGCACATTAAGACCTTTTGCATTAATAGAAAAAATTTGTATATTTTCCATTTTAAAAAGAGAGAAGAGAAGAGAAAAAAAAAGAAAAAAAAAAAAAAAAAAAAAAAAAAAACCTCACTCCCCGGGGGCTTAGGGGGAGGGGGGGGAAGGTACCTACTTGGCCCCTTAATTATAAGGGGTCGCTAATGTAGCTTTACGCTGAGTTGCTCTTCCAATTACTATTGGCTCTTTGAGCAATTTCCTAAATGGGGTTATAGATGGATCAGGCTAGAGAATATCCAGAAAGAAAGATAAAAACACAAATATCTACAAGAGGAACTCTCCCCTCACACTCCCGGATCCCAACCCAGGTATTTTCCAAAGTCTAATGGCATTTCTTCATACGCCTCCGCTTCCTCCACTGATCCCTCTCCCTCCCCCTCATGTCCCCCATCTCAAGCCATTCGGCAAAAAATAGAGGGGAGAGAAAAAAAAATAGGAAAAAAAGGTAAAGGAGAGAGATAAAACAGGGCATATCCCTCACCTCTTCTACTATTTCCCCCCTCTCTTCTTGCTACCTTGATCTATCGTCTAATAATCAATTCTTCCTCCAACCCCTATACCTCCCAAGAAAAAAAAAAAAAAAAAAAAAAAAAAGAAAAAAAAGGGAAAAACCTCCCTTGTCACCGTGTTCTCTCACCCTCTTAAGGGACCTCTTACTTCGGTCCATTAAACAATTTAGTGTTTTAGTTTTGAAAAAAAAAAAAAAAAAAAAAAAAAAAAAAGGAAAAAAAAAATAAAAAAAAAACCCCGCAGACCCTCTTCTATTCCTGTGTTCTAACACCTTCTTTAGAACCTCTTAATGCGGTCCTATTAAACCGTTAAGTGTTTAATCTAAATAATTTTGTGTCTTTACGCACAAAAAAAAAAAAAAAAAAAAAAAAAAAAAAAAAAAAAAAAGAAAATAATATCCGTAAATTAAGATACGCATTGAATTTTATATTATATTGTTGTTTGTGAATTGTGAATATCCCATTCCCCTTTCTTATCTGCCCATTTACCCGCCTTTTACTAGGCAGATATCCACACATTTATTCGTTACCCCGTGAAAAAAAAAAAAAAAAAAAAAACCCCTTCAATAAAAAACAAAAAAAAAAAAAAAAAAGGAAAAAACCACAAACCACACTTCAAAAAAAAAAAAAAACCAAACCAAACAACAGAAAAAAAAAGACAGTCAAATTAAGCATCCTATTTCAAGGCCTATATAATCCCATAAATGTCCACCGTCTATCCGAGGGACTCGAAAATTCCTCACTTTTCTTCTCCTCTTTTCCTTAAAAAAAAAAAAAAAAAAAAAAAAAAAAAAGAAATAGAAAAAAAACAAGGTGGGGGTTGGAGGTGGTGTGTATCTGTCTTCAAAAATTAGGGGACAGACCTCCTCATACTGTCCTCTCCTTAAAAAAAAAGGAAGGAAGGAAAGGGGGGGGGGGGAGGGGATAAAGGGATTTTCTCAAAACCACACAAAAAAAAAAAAAAAAAAAAGGGAGAAAGGGGTTACCAGAAGGGCAAAGCATCAGTATATTTATATATGTATATATTTGATCAACTACCCTCTTCCCCTTCAGAGAAAGGGATTTAGGGGCCCCCTCAAAAAGGGAAAAAAAAAAAAAAAGAAGACCCACAAAAAGTCCATCCTTTTCATTATTTTGTCCAGGTACCTTAAGCGTGGGCCACTTTATTTCCATTCCTCCCCCCTTCCCAAGGTCCCCCGCTTGGGTACCTCCTTGTTCTTAAAGGGGTTACAAGCCAGTCCTGTACCTCCACCGGTTCCGTACCAAAAAACTCAAATAGATTACGTAGCTCTTCTGGGGTGCGTAGAACAAAAAAGTTACGTTCCTTAAAGAAAGTCACTGCAAAAGGGTACCCCCATCTATACCCGAAACCTAGCTGTTTTGCTCTTTCCAACACTGGCCGTAATAGGGCTCTGCGGTACAAAGTGGCTTTAGAAAGATCCGGGAGTATCTTTATTTTGGCCCCTGCATAATCAACAGAACCCATATCCCATGCTTTGCGGAGGATTTCCTCCTTCTGTGTGTAATAGTGTAGTTTACACACAATATCCCGGGGCCTGTTGGGGTCTTTACTTCTATACCCCGAGGTTCTGTGGGCCCTGTCTATTTCCATGGGGGACATTGGATGGACGGTGGGGGCTAAAAGTTTCTGAAGAATGTCTCTCACCTTCTCATATAGGTTTTCCCCTTCCTCCTCAGGGACACCTCTCAGTTTCAAATTCCCCCTCCGACTCCGGTCTTCTAAATCTTCCATCTGCAATTGCATATTAACGGAGGTTTCATATAGCGCTTTTGTGGTTTTACCTAGATCATCCACTTGTTCTTTAACTTCAGTGGTCTTTGCTTCATTTGCGGTAGCTCTGTTTGCTAGATGTAGCATGTCCTTGCGAAGTTCTTGCATGTCTGCCCGATGTGTTTCTTCGATCCGCATGATCAGCGCCTCGATTTCAGCTTTTGTGGGAAGTGCTTTTAATAAGTCCTTGATATCAGGGCCCGCCAGGTCTTGTTGTCTAGTGAGGTCTAGTCCGGCTTCCTTCACTGTGTTCACCCCCGAGCCTGTAGTCTCTTCCGGCAGCCTTTCCCCTCTCTCTGTATGCTGAATTCCTTGTATGCTTAGCTTTGTTTGTGTGGCTACACGTGGCGCCGCCATTTTAATTTCAGAGGTATCAGGCAGTTGATGATAAAAATACTGCTGTATATCTCCAGATCTCCTCTGCGAGTGGCGCCTCTCCACTCGTGAGCGTTCGCTGGTTGAGCGGGTCACCGGGCGAGACTTGGCCAGTTTACTTGCTTGCATGCCGCATTGACGATATCCTGTCGGGCCGGTCCGGGAGCGTGGTAGACGGGGAGCTTCACTCAGACATCCTCATCTCACGCCCTCTCCAAGCCACTCCCCCCGGGTCAACTATCCCACTTCTATGCCTCCTTCAAAAAACGATTCGGGCAATGATGGAAGAGGATGTGGCACAGGATGAGGAGGAAGAGGAGGAGGAGGAGGATGAAGAGGTAACATTTCCAAGGCTTTCAGGTCAGTCATTCGCAAGTGGCTCCGAGGGTGGGTTCCTGCACACACAAATGCCAGGGACACAATTGCCCAGCAGGGGCACAGTTCTGGAGGATGAGGAGGATGAGGAGGAGGAGATGGAGGATGAGATGGAACCAATGGGCACAGCAGGGTTGCACCCAGGCCAGCTCATGGCCATCACTGGTGCGTGGATGGGGGGATACAGAGGACACAGATGACACACCTCCCACAGAGGACAGCCTTTCGTTGCCTCTGGGCAGCCTTGCACACATGAGCTATTACATGCTGCAGTGTCTCCACAACGACCGCCAAGTTGCCCACATTCTAACTTGTGCTGATTACTGGGTGGCCACGTTGCTGGATCCCCGTTACAAGGACAACGTACCGTCCTTAATTCACTCACTGGAGCGCGATCGCAAGATGCGCGAGTACAAGCGCACGCTGGTAGACGCGATGCTGCTGGCATTCCCACCTGACAGCAGGGCCACAGTGGAAGCACAAGGCCAAGGCAGAGGAGGAGGAGGAAGAGGTCGCCAACGCAACCAGGGCACCGCCAGCACCTCAGAAGGCAGCGTTAGCATAGCCGAAATGTGGAAAAGCTTTGTCAGCACGCCACAACAAAACAGCAGCACCAGCAGCTCATATGGAACGTCTTAGCAGGAGGCAGTATTTCACCAACATGGTGGAGCAGTATGTGTGCACACGCCTACATGTAGTGAATGACGGGTCTGCCCGCTTCAACTTCTGGGTCTCCAAATTGGGCACATGGCCTGACCTTGCCCTTTACGCCTTGGAGGTGCTGGCGTGCCCTGCAGCCAGTGTATTATCTGAACGTGTATTTATCACGGCTGGGGGCGTTATCACAGACAAGCGCAGCCGCCTGTCCAGAGACAATGCGGACAAGCTCACGTTCATTAAAATTAACTAGGCATGGATCCCACAGGACTTTTCCGTACCTTGTGCAGAATAGAGATGGATACCGACATTACCCAGCCATTGTTCTATTTTTGATCTTTCTCACTCTTTTGGGGTGTACCCTCATTTAAAATGACTAAAAAAAGCAGTGTTGGCTACCTCGTCCTCCTCCACCACCACTTCCACCTACACCGCCACATCCACCACCACCTCAACCTCCCTCCTACTCCATATGGGCCTCGTCCTTCACAGATGAAGAAAATTGTTTTATTTTTCTGTTTTTTTTTTGTTGTTTTAAGTTATTTCCCTATCCACATTTGTTTGCAGAGCACTTGCCATGCTCTTAACTACGTTTTGCTGCCATTTACAGCACTCTAGCCCTTTCCATTGGTGTTTTAGAGCCATTTTAGTGCCTGAAAGTTCGGGTCCCCGTTGACTTCAATGGGGTTCGGTGTCCGGGTAAAGTTCGGACCCGGACTTTTTTTTCAAGTTCGACCGAACCCGCCGAACACGGACATCCAGGTGTCCGCTCAACTCTAGTCAACATTCCATCAATTTCCTAGATTTGACTATTAATAGAAGAGGATCCAGCTTTGCTACTCGCTCCTATTTTAAGCCTACGGACAAAAATGGCTTTATTGCCATGGACAGCTGTCATCACCCCACGTGGTTGAATTCCGTACCGAAAGGTCAATTTAGAAGAATTAGGAGAAACTGTACTGAGGACAATGACTTTCAAGATCAAGTAAAAGTTTTAAAACAGAGGTTCTTGGAAAAAGGATATAACCCCCAAAAATTAGATCAAGAAATACATGAAATAGGTTCAATTGAACAAAAAGCACTGATAGAACCAGTAAAGAAAAATGATCAAAGAAAAAACCAAAAGCACTTTGAATATGCTTTTACCACACAGTTTTCTACTAGCTATAAGTGGTTAAATCATGTATTTCAGAAATATTGGGGAGTGTTGCAAGAGGAAAAATTCTTAGGGTACCACCGGGAAGACCGATTGTAAGCGGAATTGACTCGGTCACCTTGAGAATCGGAAGGTATGTAGATTATTTCTTGCAACTGCTGGTACAAGAAACCCCAGCTTACTTAAAAGACACCTCTCAATGCATAAAGGAAATGACTCAGTTAGAAGTTACGGGTGAAGTTCTGTTAGTCACAGCAGATGTAACCTCACTATACACTGTGATTCCACATGATATGGGTTATGAAGCACCTTTTTAGATACGAACTATGAAATTCCTTTTAACCACTTAAGCCCCGGAAGATTTTACCCCCATTCCGACCAGGGGGTATTTTGCGATTCGGCACTGCGTGACTTTAACGGACAATTGCGCGGTCGTGCGACGCTGTACCTAAACGAATTTGGCGTCCTTTTTTTCCCACAAACAGAGCTTTCTTTTGGTGGTATTTGATCACCTGTGCGATTTTTTGATCACGCGCTATAAACAAAAAAAGAGCGTCAATTTTGCAAAAATAGCAATATTTTTCACATTTTTTTATTTGAAATTCCCCAAAAAAAAAATTTAAAAATCAAAATTTTTTTACTTTTTCGGCCAATTTGTTTTATGCTACGTATGTTTGGTAAAAAAAATCGCAAAAAGCGTATTTTGATTGGTTTGCGCAAAAGTTATCGCGTTTACTAACAAAGGGAAAGATTTCTGTCATTTTTGTTGTTTTTTTTTTTAACGTGTAATGGCGGCGATCTGCGATTTTTTTTGCGGTACTGCGACATTGGGGCGGACAGATCGGACCCTTGACTGACATTTTTGACACTTTTGGGGTTACCAGTGACATTTCTACAGTAATCAGTGCTATATATATGCACTGTTACTGTAAAAATACACTGGTAGTGAAGGGGTTAACTTTATTTGGGAGGGAGGGGCTGTGTGTATCCCTAGGGGCGTGCTTTCTACTTTGATTGGCTGGGGCTTGAGCTGTATGGACACTGATCAACGGATCTACATACTAGATCCGAGAGATCAGTGTCTTAACAGCAAGGAGAATGTCAGGTGGCTTGTTTACACAAGCTGCCTGACATTCTCCCTCTCCCCCGCCAATCGCCGAGTGACCGGCGGACATCGGGTCCGCCGGTCACACGCGCGGGGGGGTCCGTGACCACGCGGGAGCGGGAGCGTGCCTCCGGGGGCGCGCGCTCGCTCCCTAGACCCTCACAAGCTAGTGACGTAGCCCTACGTCACTTTGCCTGTGAGGGGCTGACTGCCGACGTAGATCGGCGTTAGGCAGTCGGCAAGTGGTTAAACAAAAAATTTTTATCCTGGATCTCCTTATCTTCGGAATGGAACACAACTATTTTTATTATAACCAAAGATTTTATCTTCAACATACGGGTGTTGCAATGGGGGCAAAATTTGCCCCGAGTCTAGCCAATTTGTTTATGGCATTGTGGGAAGATCGCAATATCTTCTCCAATAGAGCCAAGGAATTGGTGATATGGAGGAGATATATAGACGACGCCCTATTTGTCTGGCAAGGAAATGAGAAATCACTGGAAAAATTTATGGAAAATTTAAACTGCAATGACTGGGGGATCAGGTTCACCTACCAGTTTAGTCAACATTCCATCAATTTCCTAGATTTGACTATTTATAGAAGAGGATCCAGCTTTACTACTCGCTCCTATTTTAAGCCTACCGACAAAAATGGCTTTATTGCCATGGACAGCTGTCATCACCCCACGTGGTTGAATTCCGTACCGAAAGGTCAATTTAGAAGAATTAGGAAAAACTGTACTGAGGACAATGACTTTCAAGATCAAGTAAAAGTTTTAAAACAGAGGTTCTTGGAAAAAGGATATAACCCCCAAAAATTAGATCAAGAAATACATGAAATAGGTTCAATTGAACAAAAAGCACTGATAGAACCAGTAAAGAAAAATGATCAACGAAAAAAACAAACGCACTTTGAATATGCTTTTACCACACAGCTTTCTACTAGCTATAAGTGGTTAAATCATGTATTTCGGAAATATTGGGGAGTGCTGCAAGAGGACAAAATCTTAGGGTCGGTCATTCCCCCACGACCTAAAATCATTTTCAGGAAAGCTACCAGTATTAAAGATTTAGTAGCACAGAACTCTGTGGAAAAACCCACAATTACTAGGATTTTCCCCGACATGAAAGGATTCTTCCCGTGTGGAAATTGTAGAATTTGCAAAGAATCGCATACGATTAGAACCAATAAATTTACATCCAGCATTACTGGTAAAGAACACCCTATTAGGAAATTTATCTCATGCCACACAAAAGGAGTAATTTATCTGCTAGAATACGAATGCAAGAAACAATACGTGGGAAGAACTATCCGTACCATCAGTATACGGGTAGGGGAACACCTAGCTAACATATACAAAGGTTTCCCAGGACACAGTGTACCACACCATTATGCGAAATGCCACCAAAAAAACCCCAAAAAAAATAAAATCATTGCCATTGAAAAATTTACTCCTCATTGGAGAGAGAGTAACCTCAAAAGATCAATATCCAGAAGGGAAACTTTCTGGATATTTGAACTTAAGTGTTCCCGGCCACGAGGACACAACATTGAATGGGATATCAATTCCCACATCAATAATAGTTAATTTTCCCGCTTTTAGATTCATTCTTTTTTAACCTACTTTTATTATTTTTAACGATTTTAGGTATATTTTAAATAAAATTTATGTATTTTATGTATATTTAATCATATATCCTAATTTTTATCCAAGCTAATAGGGATGTGTCCAGTGAATTATGTTTTATTGTATTAAATTATCTCGACACACCCACTTTTTTAGCATGGAAACAGGAAGACAAGCATTTATCCCACTTCCGGGGTCAAAGGATATATATATTTTAAGGCAACTTATATTTTAATATATTAACACCTTGAGAGATATATTCATTTATTTTAAATACATGTACACCATTCATTGACTTCGGCAGTTAAAATTGGGAATATATTTATTAGTACCCAGTAAAGGCTCTTCATAAACATGATCTGGGCGGAATAATACCAATTCCGGTCCCTTCAGCCTTCCTTTGCGGACGCCGGAAGTCAAATGCCTTTCTTCCTGTATAAAACGGCGGATGTGACGGCGCGCGCCCATCTCCCACTCTCAGTTGAAGCCCTATTGGAGGAAACGCGTCAGCAGGGGAGGCGTGCCGTCACGACGTCACTCGTGGTCCGTGCTGCAGCCGGACCCGAGCTGCTTTAGAAATCTCTCTGCTCAGAGTGTCCATTGTTCGCTTATGTCCACCGTGTACATGTAAGTGTAAATCTTTATGGAAATAAACATCATCAAAGATATTGCACCATTAGCCTCTTTCATATATTTTATGTTAATCGGAGAAACACCGCTGTAATAGAGAGTGACTCGCCATCATCAGAGGGAGAAGGAAACCACGCTCCGGCTCCAGATCTTTATCAGCCATAGTTGAGCCTGCTTTTTTTCCAAAATCTGGTAAGAGGGGTGATTTGCCTTTTTGCACCGGTGTTTGCACACATTTGGAGTTGGATTACATCAGGGTATACAGGTTATACCAGCGAGAATATACTCACCGCACTTACCTTTAATCCGCCGTTTAAGGAGGAATTTCACAAGGTGGAGGGACATTCCATTCACTTTTGTGTTGGCTTTTTGGATTGGACTTTCACTATATATTCTAATTTTTATATATAATTATATTTTTATGTTTATATATATTCATTTCAACCTTCTATATCATTATACACTTTGTGGGAAGTTTTTTTCATGTGTATCAGCATTGGATATTTATATCACTTTGAGTTGTATATATCACTGTTATATGCGAATTGCATCATCTTTTGAGTTGTGTTAACTCCTTATTAGTTAACGATACTCATACACCTATGAGAAGGTTTTCACATTTCACATCACTTTAGTGATTCTCCCTTTTGAATAAGCGCACTATCATTTTTTCACAAGAAAAAGCGGTCAACGAGTATTTGTATGACCAGGGTGCTAGGACAGCCTCTGCGGAGCTGGGTATTTTTTTGCCACGTTACTGGACGCTCATGCGCAATGCCTGTAGGCTCATGCGTCCTTTTGAGGAGGTGACAAACCTAGTCAGTCGCACCGAAGGCACCATCAGCGCATCATCCCATATGTTTTCTTCCTGGAGCGTGCCCTGCGAAGAGTGCTGGATCAGGCCGTAGATGAGCGTGAAGAGGAAGAGGAAGAGTTGTGGTCACCATCACCACCAGAAACAGCCTTACCATCGCTTGCTGGACCTGCGGCAACGCTGGAAGTGGAGTCTGAGGAGGAATTTGGCTTTGAGGAGGAGGAACACCAACCACAGCAGGCATCCCAGGGTGCTCGTTGTCACCTATCTGGTACCCGTGGTGTTGTACGTGGCTGGGGGGAAGAACACACCTTCAATGACATCAGTGAGGATGAGGAATTGGACATGAGTAGCTCGGCATCCAACCTTGTGCAAATGGGGTCTTTCATGCTGTCATGCCTGTTGATGAACCCTCGTATAAAAAGGCTGAAGGAGAACGACCTGTACTGGGTGGCCACGCTACTAGACCCCCGGTATAAGCAGAAAGTGTCTGATATGTTACTGAATTACCGGCAGTCGCAAAGGATGGAGCAGCTACAAAATAAGTTAAAAAGTATGCTTTACACAGCATATAAGGGTGATGTCACAGCACAATGGGAATCCAACAGGGGAAGAGGTGAAAGTAATCCTCCTCCTACCACAACCACGCCAGCAAGGACAGGACGCTTTACAGACGTCTTGTTGATGGAGGACATGCAGAGCTTTTTTAGTCCTAGGCATCGCCACAGCCCTTCGGGGTCCACCCTCAGAGAACGACTCGACCGACAGGTAGCAGACTACCTTGCCTTAACTGCAGATATCGACAATCTGAGGAGCGATGAACCCCTTGACTACTGGGTGTGCAGGCTTGACCTGTGGCCTGAGCTATCCCAATTTGCCATTGAACTTCTGGCCTGCCCTGCTTCAAGTGTCCTGTCAGAAAGGACCTTCAGCGCAGCAGGAGGTGTTGTCACTTAGAAGAGAAGTCGCCTAGGTCAAAAAAGTCTAGATTACCTCACCTTTATTAAGATGAATGAGGCATGGATCCCGAAGGGACTGACAGTGGGGGATGCATTTGACTAAAAAAGGCCTGATGAGATGCCTTGGGCTAAAAATGGTCCACATGCTGCTGTATTTAATCTCTGCATGCTGGATGACTTACGTGACGTCTCCGCCACCAACTACGGTTCAAACCGCAATGTTTTAGTGCACTTTCTGCCTTGAAAACCTAAATTTTTCCGCCCGCTGCTACTGCAGCGGCTTCAACAATACCTGCTTTTTCATGCATGTGTACATGCCTAATTTTTCTGGCCTCTGGTGCTACACTGTGGCTGCAAAAAAACAAAAAACAAAAAAAAGGCACATACATGTGTCAATTCCCCTTCGTGATCGTTACCTTGTTGTGGTGAAGGGGCTTGCGTATCACAATGAAGCGATCACCTCTAGGAGGGTGTTGGCACACCCCAGATCATAAGGTCGTTGCTTCATTGTGAACAGACCAAAAGCGATCCGCGGGATAATTTTTCATAGAAAAAACATTAATTTTCTTTAATTTAAAAAAAAAGAGGACAGCCTCTGCGGAGCTGGGTATTTTTTGGCCACGTAACTGAATGCTCATGCACAATGGCTGTAGGCTCATGCGTCCTTTTGTGGAGGTGACAAACCTGGTCAGTCGAACCCAAGGCAACATCATTGACCTTATCCCATATGCGTTTTTTCTGGAGCCTGCCCTGCGAAGAGTACTGGATCAGGCCGTAGATGAGCATGAAGAGGAAGAGTTGTGGTCCCCATCACCACCAGAAGCAGCCTTGTTGTTGTCGATTGCTGGACCTGTGGCAACGCAGAGAGAGGAGTCTGAAGAAGAGAAGTCAGAGGAGGAAGGTGGCTTTGAGGAGGTGGAAGACCAACCACAGCAGGCGTCCCAGGGGGCTTGTTGTCACCTTTCGGGGACCCTTGGTGTTGTACATGGCTGGGTGGAGGAAGAGACCTTCAATGACGTCAGTGAGGACAAGGAACGGGACATGGCTAGCTTGGTATCCAACCTTGTGCAAATGGGGAATTTGCGGTTGTGCAAATGGACTGACTGACTGTTAAATGGGTGTCAGGTCACCTGTGGCCAGGTGACAACTGCACCCTGTTGGAGGCAGGGGCGCAGCGCAAGGTAGTGAACCCGATAGCAGACTGCTGCGGATGGACTGGAACATGAGCCCAAGATTCCCCAAGACTCAGCAGGTGTTCACCAGAGCCTCTAGTGGTGAGGATGGACTTGGCTGCAGCTGGGCCCAGGTCGCGGCCCCTGGGGTCCCCCAGGTCACGCTCCGTAGGGAGAGAAGGGAAGCAGCCACTCAGGACACACGGAATTGTGATGGGTAAGCTGAGGTCAGGGTAACAGGCAGACAAGGGTAACCAAGGGACAGGCCAAAGGTCAGAGTAACAGCCAAACAGAAACAGTCAGAGACAAGCCAAAGTCGGTACACAGAACAGTAGATCAAGCACACAGGAAACAGGAAACTAGCAACAGGGAAAAGCAAAGCTGACCTGCAGTGCACTGGTTAATATAGACTTCCTGGAATGGCCTGGGGTGGAGCCAAACAGGGAAGAGAGATGATAAAAGCAGCCAGAAGGAAGAGTCTGGTCCTTAATGCAGACATAAGGATGAGGAACAGGTAAACTACCAGACATTTATTGCATGCCCATGACAATGGGGAGTTTTGTCTGTCAGAGTTTGGTCAGACTGTCACTGTGAAGCGGGCGTAACCCTTACACTACCTGATTGATACAACATCATACCTGATCGTATACACACACTGGATGTTTTAAAGCACTTTATTCCAAACAATTTAGGAATGTTAGGTGATTTATGCCCTTTATGGATTAAAACCCGACTCTGCGTCAACTACCTAATTTTCCATGGGAGTTTTGCCATGGATCCCCCTCCGGCATGCCACAGTCCAGGTGTAAGTCCCCTTGAAACAACTTTTCCATCACTATTGTGACCAGAAAGAGTCCCTGTGGGTTTTAAAATTCGCCTGCCTATGCCGATGTTCGCGTTCGCCGTTCGCGAACGGCAAATTTTAGGTTCGCGACATCACTACTGATAACAAGGGATGGGTGAAGGAGACGGAAGGGATGGAAGAAGATCACTGATGGCGTCCGAGCAGAGAAGAGTTGACGGAAGTTCCAACATCTTGGAGGAGAAGAATCCTGCATAACGGTTGCAGAGTATGCTGTTGAAACGGCAAAAAGGAAAAGGCAAAAAAAAAAAAAAAACAAGCACTGTTAAAAACATGGTCATGAGGGACCGAAAAGGCAGCATCTTCTGCAAAGTGGTGAGGGTACTCGCAGGGAGCAGCCGGGCCTGGTGAGCCCAGAGGTAGGATACAATGCCTCATTTAGCGTCGGCGACCAGAGCCCCTGGGACCCCTGGAGACGACCTGCCAGTCGGGTTGGACATGAGTGAGTTGTTGTAGCTCCTGTGAAAGTGGATGTTCATTGATCTCTGGGACAATACCCAAGTGGTGCAGAAGGCGAATTCCTTTGTCAATCGTGGTGATAGTGGAAGAGTGGCCCTGGTGGGTGACACACAGCTTGGCTGGATACCTCCATTTATACACTATTTTATGATTTCTCATTGCTTTCGCGATCGGGTTGAGATTGCGTCTTAATTGCAGCGTGTATTTGGAGTAATCAGGGACAATGTGGATATGAGTCGCATGTTCTGGGAGTTGAGCTTTGTTTCAAAACTTGTCTAAGATCCTCTCTTTTGCTTGAAAAAAGTGAACTCTCAGGAGAACATCACAAGGTACTTCCTGCGGGAGGAATGAGGGCTTGGGAAGTCTGTGGACTCTGTCAATTGGTAAATCTTCAGCTGTAAGTTTTGGGTCAGCTGCTTTGATCAGGTCCCGCACAAAGTGTGGAAGTTGATTATTGGAGACAGATTCGGGTATACCTCTCAGTTTTAGGTTATTACGGCGAGATCTATCTTCAAGATCCGCAAGTTTGGCTGTGATCTGCTGAATGTCCTCTCTCTGGGAATTATGAGAATCTACTAGGACATTATGGGAGGCTGTGAACTCACACATTTTGTGTTCGACCGTGTCCACTCTATTTCCTAGGGCGTGTATTTCTTTCTTGCATAGTGAAAGAGAAGAGAGAATGTCCTGTTGAATAGAACTATGCAGGGAGTACAGCATATCTTTCAGAGTGGTATCAGAGACCGATTGGCCAGTAGTTTGAAATGAGGCAAAGGGGTCTGACTATAGATTGATGTGTGTGGCAGTCATTGCTCACCTCCATGGCAGCTGCATATGAAGAAGAGACAAGTCCTTCCCTCCTTGGCTTCGATTTCACTGGGCTCTGAGAAGAGGGTGATGGGGGAGAAGAGTTCCCAGAATATGTAGGAGCAGATTGCAGGTGTTCTCCCTCTAGATTTGCGTCTGGTGCTTCAGGGTCAGCAGGCATTCCCTCTGTGTAAGAGCGCTCTGGCAGTAGAGGGCCAGGTGCCGGGTAGGAGCACGTGTCTCCGCCGCCATTTTGGCGGAGACCATGCGTGGCTGAGGGAAGGAATTCGGACATTTTTTTCACAGGGAGCGGGTCCGAACGGCGGCGTCTCATCCTCCGGTGGTGGAGCGGAGCTTCAGGAGTCAGGGGAGCTAATTGCTGAAGGTGAGCGAGGCTCGTAGCAGGAGCGATGTGATAGATACTCCGGGCACACACACAGGAGCTGCAGGACTAAGCGGCCATTATGTTCGGCGGTCGCCATGTCCCCATCATGATAGTGTTTTGATGAGGGAGAACTAAAAGCACTTAATGATCTTTTAGAACTGTTAGATGGAGGTGATCTTGTCTCTGATGACTCTGATAATGCCCTTGTCCTCAGGCAAGCTAATTTGGATATGAGATCCAAAAAAATGGTTCCTCTCTCTAAGAACAAGTTGATTAACCAATTCATGGATAGAGTGGCCCTGGACCTCAAATCCATGGATTGGTTTTTAATGGGTATGGACAACCTTTCTAAAACTGAGAGATTGGCTTTACGTGAGCATCATGAGGCTAAGGGCATCATCATAAAAAAAAAAAGCGATAAGGGGGTAATGTTGTTATTATACAGGAGGAAAACTATGTAAGAGAAGTTAAGCGACAACTGAATGATAATAGGATCTATATGAAATTGAGTTCCTCTCCTTTCGATGAAGTTACTAGAAGGTTGAATTCTTTTCTGGCTTTGGCACATGAGGCAGGTCTCATTTCCAGGAAGGAATTGAACTTTCTTAGGGTATCAGAGTTCTATATTCCGGTGCTATATATTATTCCTAAACTGCATAAGGATTTCAATAATCCGCCTGGTCGTCCGATTGTGTCGGCAATTAATGGTCCTTTAGAAAGGATCGGTCCGTATATCAAAGAACTCTTGAAACCGATGGTCCCACTATTGGATTCATATGTACAGGATACAAAGGACATACTGGGTAAGCTCGATGGTTTCAATATTAAAGAAGATCGGATCCTAGTCGGAATTGACATTGAAACTTTATATACATTGATTCCTCATGTTTGGGGCCTTCGGACTGCCGAGTACTTCCTGTCCAAACATTACCCTGAGATGGCTCACCAAAATGAGTTAATTCTTGAACTTTTGGAATTCGTTCTAAACAATAATTTTTTCCAAGAGGGGTACAGAATTTATCATTATTGACAACTATTTTCCTCCTCCTTTCATCCCCCCTCCTTGATCTGTGGCATTCCGGTGAGGCAGTTTCTTTGGATTCTAAGGAATTGTTCCAATGATAAGGATTTCACCCAGGAGGCCCATAAGATGGTCCACCATTTCAAGGAGAGGGGTTACATTAATAAAGTTCTCAAAAAAGCAAAAAAGAGAGCCTCCCTTAGGGAACGTGGTTCTCTGTTGGCACAGAAAGCACCCCCAGGGGTATTGGGCGATGCGTATGAACCAACAAGGTTCATTACTCACTATGGGGCCCAGTGGGGCAAGGGGAGAAAAATGTTAACATCACATTGGCATATCATACAGCAATGCCCTTCTTTATCTAAAATCGTGGGCGACTACCCTCGGATGGTCACCAGTCGTGCCCCCAGTTTGGCTGACAAACTTACCCAGTCTGAATACATATGTTCGCAGGACTCTACTTGGCTCTCATCTATTCCCAGAACTGTGGGGATGTTTTCATATGGACACTGTCAAATCTGTCCTTGTGTGATTTATAGTATTAGGTGCCCGTGTGACAAAACCTACATAGGAAAAACTAAAAGACAGTTTTGTGTACGCATTGGAGAACACCTTAGAGACATAAGGAAAAAAAGAACCTGAAAGTCCTCTTGCTCAACACTTCCTCCAATGTCATGACTCAAAGGTCGATGGCCTAAAGGTTAAGGGCATTTTTGCACTAAAAATAAGCCCCAGGAGGGGGGATTTTGATAGAATTCTTTTAAAAAAAGAAAAATTTTGGATTTATAA
Organism: Pelophylax lessonae; assembly: GCF_965119305.1. Taxonomy (NCBI): domain Eukaryota; kingdom Metazoa; phylum Chordata; class Amphibia; order Anura; family Ranidae; genus Pelophylax; species Pelophylax lessonae. The sequence continues at coordinate 120,439,872 of NC_138773.1, read as the reverse complement.
ATGAAATACACTTCTGCCTTTTGGCTTATATAAAGAAATTAATTTACAGATATTTTTGGATTAAAAAGGGAAAATTCAATTTTTAATAAATTTCGTTTTTTTTTTTGGTTGTCTTCCTGCTGCTCCTTAGCGCCCTAGATGTAATGTGTATATCTAATTGTGTTTTTAATATTGTCAAGTCGCCTTTCTGGATGCATACCTAGACTGGTTGTCCCCTTTAAATTTTGAAGTAATCTGAATAGATGGGTGTATTTAAGGCAACCAGAGGCTAGGTGGCGCTACGCCCTGACAAAGCTGATTGGTCAGCAAAAAGCGTTGGTGGTACGCCACCCACCTGCTGCTGTTCACCTGGAGCTGTGTTTATGAAGTATATGGAAGAGCTCTATTAGAAGACTGCACTGTAGGGGGGCGTGGCCTGACCGTGATGGTGTGAGGACGCATCTCGTGTGAGCTCCTGCTTCCCTGAGCCTGCCGCTTGACCTGTAGCGACCACCGATAACATACTTACCCGCTGGCGATGCCACCGAAGAGACGACCGTCCTCCCAGCCTCCCGGAGGGCTCTCCGCACGCTCCACGGACCTCCGCGATCTCTTTTCTGTGACCCCTCGGAGCCGCCGCGAGGCGGCCAAGATGGCGGCGCCCCGATCCTCTCAGGCCTCCACGCTGCTCCCGGGACCATCTTCCTCCTCAGGAATACAACTATCTCAGGTACAGGAGTGCAGCCCCAATCCCTTCTTGCCCTATACAGCGGCATCTCCTCACTCCACTGACTCTGGGGACACAGAGGAGGACTGGGACTGGAAGGCCCATATTAAGGCCTTGCCGACCAGGACGGAGATTGTCCACCTGATTACCACCACAGTCGGTCACTCAGGCCTTGGAGGGGCTGCGGGCGGACACTGAGGCTCTGGGACACAGGGTGGCTACCCTAGAATCCGGCCAGGATGATATACTGCATTCCCTATCCTCCTTTCAGGAGTCCACCTGCACGCATGACACTGTTCTTAACAGACTTATGGACCAGCTTGATGACTATGAGAACAGAGATAGGCGCCAGAACATTCGCATTAGGGGACTCCCTGAAGCCATCAGAGCGCCTGACCTGGTCCCCTCTGTCCAGGGTATTTTTCGCCAGATTTTGGGAAACAGAGCCCCTGATGTCATAGACATTGACAGAGCGCACTGGGCCTTGCTCCCCCCACCTAAGGAGGGAGAGCCACCCCGGGATGTCATATGTAAACTTCATAAGTATGCTGTGAAAGAGGACATAATGAAGGCTGCGCGGTCTATGGCTGTGATTGACTTTGATGGCGCACAACTTTCTCTGTTCCTCGACCTGTCTAGGCGGACACTCATGCAACGGCGCTCCCTGCACCCCCTACTGGATGCCTTGCGCTCTCATCAGGTGGTGTATCCCTGGGGCTTCCCCTTCCGTCTTACTGCCTCCAGGAATGGCAAGTCGGCTGTTCTCCGCACTAAGGATGACCTGCAACGCTTCTGTGCTGCCCTGGATGTCCCCTTGACAGACTTCCCTGATTGGAGACTGCAGAGTACTCTCCCCTTGCCGCAACGCCCTGAGCGATGGCAACAGGTCACTCCCCATGGAGGGAAGCGTCGCAGAGGCTCGAGACGGGGCTCCGCCCCGGCCTCCCAGCAAGAATGAATGCTGCTCACTTTCATTAGAAGCTTGCCGGACAGCGGGCTCTACTACCTTCTGCTGCTTTGGGGGGCCCGGCTGGGTCCCTCTATCATTATGGTGGTATTTGCACTATGTTGTTACTATGTTAGCCTTATATGTTGATGGTTTCAGGGTGGGACTCTCCCCCCTATGGACTGGGGCTGACCCGGGGTCCTCCGGGGCCGTGGGTCTCCCCCAGCCCGGCTGCAGGTCATGTTTACTTCATTGTTATTGTTATATGGCTCGTAGATGCATTGCTCCTCTCACTAGTGGTTCAGTCACTACCCCACAGTAGGTGGCCCCGTGAGTCTGGGTAACCCCGAGCCCTCAAGGGTTTTTTTCTCCCCCTTTTTTGGGTATGGTTAGTTGGAGCGGCCCCCTCTTTTTTGAGGCTAGGGGGGCGTGTCCCTGTGGGATAGCTCACCATGCTGGGGACGATTTTTGTCTCCTACTCTTTCTTTTCTATTCCTCGTTTCTGCTGTCTCATTCTTTCTCTCTGTCTCCCCCCTCTGCTTTCCCCTTTCCCCCTTTCCACATTCCCTTCTCTCTCTCCTTTTTCCTGGGTGGTCTGGAGGGGGGGCGTGGAACCCACGATGGAGGTGTAGGGCAATGCGTCTTGGAGTTCTTCTTGCTTCCCTTACTGATCAGGGCGAGGCTTTTGAATGCGTATTATTTGCCTGTTCTCACTGACTGCCCGTTGATGTCTCATGGCTGATACACTACGTGTAACCTCGTACAATGTACGGGAGCTTTGCTCCCCCAATAAGAGGGGTAGGATGTGGCAGGAACTGCGTCACTTGCGCCCTGATATACTTTATTTACAGGAGACGCACTTCACTGCCTCCTCCACTCCCCGCTTACCTACCCAGATGTTTTCCCAATGGTATCATAGTGTATCCCCAATTGCCAAAGCCAGGGGGGTTGCCATAGCAATCCATAAAAAGTATCCCTTCGTACTCATAGACTCCCTTATGGATCCTGAGGGACGCTTCCTTTTTCTGAAGGGTGCGATTCACGGCCACACGTACACCCTCGCTAATGTGTATGCACCTAACTCTAGAACAGTCTCCTTTTTGTCCTCAGCCCTTACTAAACTCAAGGGGTTTCAGGAGGGCATTGTTGTTTTAGGAGGGGATTTTAATGTGGTCCTTGATTCCTCCCTGGACTCCTCCTCAGGGTGCTCCCCTCTCTCTTTCCGAGCTCAGAAGCACCTTCGGAGGCAGTTCAGGGCTCTGCATTTGGTAGACTGCTGGCGGACCCTCAACCCTGGGGTTAGGGACTACAGTTACTATTCCAGGGTTCACGACATGTACTCCAGATTGGACTTACTCATGGTGGACCAGTACCACCTGGACTTTGTCCGTGCCGCTTCGATCAGGTCCATTACTCTCTCTGATCACTCCCCGGTCTCCCTGACCTTCGCGCCCCCCGGAGCTCACCGTGTGACCCTGACGTGGAGCCTGAATGAAAACCTCCTGGATGACCCCTCCATTTTGGGTCAGGTTACTGAAGAGGTGCGCTCCTATTTTGAGCTTAACTCTTCGCCTGATGTCTCCCCGTCCGCTGTCTGGGAGGGCCATAAGGCTGTGATCAGGGGGGTCCTTATTTCGCACGGTGCCCGATTGAAGCGGCAACGACAGCAGGAGGTTTCCGATTTGCTGAATCGGATCCACGAACTGGAAACTAAACATAAGCGGGACAAGGCCCCGGAGGATGCTCGCTCCCTAGAGGAGCTCAGGCACAACTTGTCATCCTGTCTGGACAGACGGGCCAGGGACAAGCTGCGCTTTTGGGCACACCGCTTTTATGAACATGGCAACAAATGTGGCCGCTTTCTGGCCCGTATGCTACATAAACGATCGGAAGCCCGCCATGTCCACGCCTTGGAGACTCCAGAGGGAAAAGTCGTTAGTTCCCCTCGCATAGCCACTTGCTTCCAGCGATTTTATGAGTCCCTGTACCATCTCCCACAGGCTGGGGGGGGTCAGTTGTCCGACATCCATGACTACATTAATAAAATAGAAACGCATTTAGCGCTACAATCAGCAAAATGGAGTAAATGCTGCTGAACACCAGTAAAGGTCAAATCTATCAAAACCCAGAAAGAGCATAAAATACAGAAAGGGGTGCAGCGCTACAATATAAAATAATATAAAAATGTACACTCAAAATGTATAATGTGAAAAAAGTCCTGTATGAACAATCCAATCACAGATACTGTGTAAGCATAATAGTAAAGAAGAGTCTTTTAGACGTGCGGGTGCGTGCGGGTGCGTGCGGGTGCCGCCCTCCACGTACCCCGCTGAAGAAGTCACGCCCACTGACGCAACATGTACGGGGGAGGAGCTGTGACGTCACCCGCGACGCTCCGAAGGGATCGCACACCGAGCGGCCAGCCTGCTGTTCGTTATGCACTTGGAAAGTGCTATGTTTGTAAGTGCATTACTTTTTACTAAGCAATAAATTGTTGAATATACGGAGAGCACTAGATGTCCTTTTGTTCCCTCCTCTATATGGCGGAATCTCTCACTATGTGATCGGTCTGAGGTTGGAGGTTGGACGCAAACCTGTGCAAATTGAGAGCCCATTTGGTGTTTGATATCACACTGCGTAATGACCCTAGAGGTCTGGGAATTGAGGTGAGAGGCTAGCACACACTCTGATGATGGAGTCACATATGAAGAGGTGTAATAGTTTCATCCTTCACGGCATGGGTTTCCCTTAATCCTATAGTTTGGCTCTGTGGCATCTAAAAGACTCTTCTTTACTATTAATCCATGACTACATGGCTGACTCCGGACTCCCTAGGCTCCCTGACGGGGTCCTGGAGGAGCTGGATGCTCCCATTCCCGAGACGGAGGTGAGCAGGGTGGTATCTGGTTTGCCTGCAGGCAAGAGTCCGGGTCCGGATGGCTTCACTAACCACTATTACAAGTCCCTGCTCCCTGTTCTTGGCACCCATTATGAAGTGCCAAGATTATGCCAAGATTATGGCACTTCGCCTCCAAGACCATATTGCGTCCTTGATCCACCCTGACCAGGCGGGATTCATGCCCCTCCAAAAAGTCCGGGACAACACTGTCAGGGCTCTCCATGTGCTCCACTGGGCACAGAATGGACTGGACAGACTTCCCTGCCTGGCTCTGTCCCTGGATGCGGAAAAAGCCTTCGACAGGGTGGCCTGGCCATACCTGTCGGAGGTTCTTCGATCTCTGGGGCTCGGGTCCCGTATGTTGGGGTGGATCTTGGCCCTGTATCACGGCCCGAGTGCCAGGGTCAGGGTGAACGGGCTGCTGTCGGATCCCTTTCCTATTTACAATGGCACCCGGCAGGGGTGCCCCCTGTCACCCCTCCTTTTCGCCCTGGCCCTGGAGCCCTTTTTGAGGAGAGTGAGGGCACTATCTGACATTGCTGGCGTTACGGTGGGTTCTATGGAACATAAGGTGTCGGCATATGCCGATGACCTGCTGTTCTATCTTACACGACCACAGCTCTCCCTCCCAGTACTGGTACGTGAACTGGACCTGTTTGGGTGGCTTTCCAATTTCAAGATCAATTATGATAAATCAGAATTGCTTCCTATTCATGTGCCCCCCGACCTGGCTTCGACTCTACAGCGATCTTTTGGCTTTAGATGGCGGGAAGACTACCTCCCATACCTCGGCGTGAACATCTCCCCTGACTTGAAAACTCTATATGACAGGAACTTCGGCGACTTATTGGCGCGTATCCATCTTGACCTGGAATCGTGGGCGTCCCACTCGGTAACGTGGTTTGGCCGCATTAACGTGCTTAAAATGACCATCCTCCCCCGCCTGATCTATTTGTTTAACACGGTTCCCATGCATTTACCTGTATCCTTTTTTAAACGTCTGCGACTGGCTTTTCTAAAATTCGTCTGGAGGGAAAAGAGCCCACGCTTGGCCTATGCTGTCCTCAGGAGGACGAAAGCCGACGGTGGCGTCGGCCTTCCGGATGTCACACTATACTACAAGGCTATGGCATTAGTTCGTATGCTGAACTGGGCGCATGATGGTCTATCTAAACCTTGGGTCCCCTTGGAGAAAACGCTGGCGGCATCTACTGTCGCACATGTACAAATTGTTGTTGAGTGGGGTTTCCTCCTTGCCACCCTATTTCATGAAGGAATGGGAGAGAGAGCTGGGGGTAGAATTCGCTCCCCCGCAACTCTCTCGCATTCTGCGTTTGACCCATGTCTTCTCCATTAGCACCAGGATACAGGAGTCGGCCTATAAATTTGTAGCCCGATGGTATAGGACCCCTGCCAAATTGGCCCGGATTTTTCCGGGCTCGGACCCCCGTTGTTGGAGGGGCTGCGGCCAGGTGGGCACTTTCTTCCACATTTGGTGGGAGTGCCCCCTACTGCAGCCCTTCTGGGACGCTGTACATCTTTGGGTTTCCAAGCTGTCGCTTACCCCTCCTTCCCGCACTCCCCTTCAATACCTGTTCCATGATACACGCTCCTCAATCAAACGCTACAAACGTAGTATAGTTCCTTTCCTGCTGAACGCCGCCAAGTGCCTCATACCGAGGTATTGGCGGAGTCCCACCTGCCCCACGCTTTCGGAGTGGAAGCGTGAGGTCAACCTGGTGATGGAGGCGGAACGGCGAGTTCTCACGTCACAGGGCAGGGAGGAACGATTTAAGGACACCTGGATGGGGTGGATGTATTACTGATGAGATCTCAGAGGTGCACACAGCTATTATTAGCGGCTGAGCTCTAGGGCTCCTGCCTGGCCTTCTCCTGTCGGGGGCCCGTGCCCCCAATCCGGACCTCCCTTTCCCTACCTGTTTTACCCTCCCTGTTTGTCTCTTCCCCTTTACTATCTCTTCCCTTCTTTTTCTTCCTCCTGTCTTTCTTTCTCTCTCAACGTCTCTTCCCTGAGGCCAGTGGCTGATTCTGCTGAAGTATATACAGTAACATGGATACTAATGTGCACTGATGTTAGCACTATGCGTGGTGTCTGTCGGGCTCTCCGGGCTCCTTTGCGGAGTTCCCCCTTTTTTTTGGGCGACACTGACAGACGCGGCGCATCCTGGGGGTCATTAGATGTACTTACTGTTTGGCCTATAATGGCACACGCTTTCACAATGCCTGATTGACTGACCCCTATGGACACTCCTGTTTCACTAATGATGTCCGGACTGAACATAATGCCGATTGTGCCTTTTCTGTGTTTCTTTTTCTAAATGCACTTCTGTACTACTTTGTTATTTTATGTTTTTTGTATGTGAATTTGCACTTGATAAATAAAGATTATTTAAAAAAAGAAGACTGCACTGTATAAGTGAACATTACCAGTGTTTTGTGCTTCTATTTTACTACCAGCCAGGCAGTATCTGTGAGGCTGGGTTCATTTATCCCTGTGGCCGGACTTCATAATTGCACCTTTGGTATCTGTCCACGATTGCATCTTGGAGCGGGGCCGAGATATGGAGCGTCTGCTCGGTGAAGCATCGAGGCAGTGACGGGCAGAGTCTATCAGTGGTCTTGCGGCTCAGTGACTCAGTGTCCGGTGTGATTCTGAGCCAGCTGTATGTAATTCACGCCCAGGGCCAGTGCTACCACTAGGCAAACTAGGCGGCCGCCTAGGGCGCACAACCACCTAGAGTGCAGTCATGGCCAGTGAGACATTCCTCTCCTGTCACCTCCTCATCCCCGGCGGATGTCACCTCTAGAGAGGGGGGCACTTTGTATATGAAGGGATGGGTAGGGTTAAAGGGGGGCAGTGTGTATATGAAGGGGGGTATAGGGTTAAAGAGGGGCAGTGTGTACAGGAAGGGAGTGTAGCAGAGTGTAGTGTTAAAAGGGGGGCATTATGTACAGGAAAGAGGGCAATGTGTACAGTTATTTTTATTTTTTGGGGGGGGGGGGGGTGTGCAAGTAGCTGGTTTTGCCTAGGGTGCAAAATAGTCTAGCACCGTCCCTGTTCATGCCGTTCACTGCCTGTTTACCTCCGGGGCCCCTGCCGGTGTGCTTTTCTACACAGATGCGGATATGTGAGTAGTATAATTGTCTCTCTCTGCCCCTGAGTCTGTATGCTGCTTTCCATGGAGATATGAAGAGGATTCTGTTCATGTAAACACCTTTTCATTACACGGATTGCCAATACTTTCTGTTTTTGTGTATGGCTGTTCTGCAGCCCCAGGGATCATTCTCATAACAGAATTTATTAATTACAAGACTGTGTGGTTTCATCTGCTATCAGTCCCACTATCCCACTATGCAATTTTTGGTTCACTCACATTGTATCACTGACTGTTTATTTTTACAGGTCTCCTGTGGGATTTATTTATTTATGTAATGTGCCATTTATTACTGCCCTCTCCATTGATCCATTGTACAATTTATGGTAATTTTGTATTAGTTCTCCAATTGCATACCGGATGTTTCATGGATACCCATTATTTGGGGCTATCAGCTTTTTGATTGTTCAAGGATGAGCTGCACTCATTTTAGTCAGCTGTTTTGAGCCCTTCTTTTGATAGATTCTTTTGATTTTTTTGATTCTCTGGCGCCATTTCAGGACACCTCTGCTCTCTTTCGGTTTTGCACCTCTTCCAGTCTGAGCGTAGAGCACATGAAGACAGCAAACAACCTCATTGTTGTTGCTGTCTCGTGGAGACACTCTGCTCAGTAATTGGACTCTATTTTGCTCCTTGTATGCCTAATTTTTTTTGGGTTATGTGATTTTGTTATGGTGATTCTTTGCAGCGGATGCATGGGGTGTGCATGTTTTTAGCGACTACGTAGTCAATTCTTTTTGGGTGGTGTGGTGGAAGGTTCTTTGTTCATTTTAGCTCCCTTGTTCCTGGATTCAATAAATTTACATTTTATATGTGGGTACGTTTAATGGAAAAATTACACAGATAATACCTCTATACTCTATAGAATATGGTGCTTTTGGGTATCTCTTTCTATATGCCCCTTTTCACTAAATGGTTCAATGCCTGCTTGGAAAAATCATATGGCTTTACAGCTCCTGTCTTTCCAGTTAGTGGATTTATCCCCCTTTCATGAATTTGCATCCTGTGCTGTTCTGCAGTGGGAAGTTCCTGAAAACTATTTTTTTGCTTGTTAAGCCATTTCCACCCTTCACCTACATGTGGAGGGTAATGTTTAGATATGTGGTCTAGCAACACCTGAATTATCGGGGGCTTGAATGTTTGTTCGGCCTGCTGAATGACCACTTTGCACTGGGCCGCTGCACAGTGTATTGGAAGCCCTAATTGACTGAAGCAATGAAAGCTTTGTCCAATCAGGGCACAGAGCACTGTCAGAGCCATGACTTGAGAAAGTAATGATGACTCTATCCAATCATGGCTCATTGCTCTTAGTCCCACCCCCCACTATGAAAGTATTCTTTCAAAAATGGCCATTTGTAGTGTGATATCGGCATGGAGAGAGATATACCAGGGCTCTGTTCAGTGCTACTAGAGAGCTATAGTGTGCTATTCTGATTCTATTATAGTTCAGTCAGTGTGAGTGTAGTGTGACCATTCATTTTTACTTTAGTGTCACTTTAGTGTGAATCTAGTGATAGTTCAGTCAGTGTGAATGTAGTAAACGTTAATTTTTACTTTAGTGTGAATCTAGTGACAGTTTAGTCAGTGTAAATGTAGTGACCTGACCATTCATTTTAACTTTAGAGCCAGTTTGTTTTGTCGGAACAGGTTTACTGCATTATAGTTCAGTGCCTTAGTGCATGTTTAACAAATTATATTTGTAACGACACCCCGGGTATGAAAGGGGTTACAGTCGTTTAGGACAATCTATTCCCGAACACATAGGAAGCTACCAGACACTCCACTCCGCCGAACAAGAAGCCCATACAAATAATCCCCCCCCCCCAAATACGAGACGAGGCTCTGTATTGGGGGTCAAGCAGGAATCAGACTCTTTATTGAAAAGGAATACACGCTTTATATACACGTTAGAAGTAATGCAGTCACTACATGAACAATGACCCAAATCCAGCCCCCAACATCACACAATGGTTACATAACGAGCCCCCAATACACATTACTCTGAGTGTCAATACATCCCTTAGCAGACAACAGGTGAGTTCAATAGCACACTTAACAATAGGTGAATGGAAAGCCACTTTAGACAATATTATCACAATTTACTTATTCAGACAAAAGCAACATCGTTAAGCAATAGACAGTCGGTCTCCACATTAAACTTCCTGGAATGCCCATATTAGGAGTTGTATTTCCTGGTCATAGACCTCACAATGTACAGGGGATAAAATCTTCATATTTCAAGAGAGACATCATTCCTGAATATCACTGTCCCATTTGGAGCAATCCAAACCATACTCTTAGTGCCCCCCAGTTTCTTGGTCACCCTGCGCCTAAAGTGACTCCCATCACAATATTTCTGTACGTTAGTGCACGTTTAACGCAGTACATTTCTGTGCGTTACTGCACTTTTAACACAGAATATTTTAGTGTGTTGTGTGCCATTTACCGCAGTATATTTCAGTGCGTTAGTGCACATTTAACACATTATATATCAGTAAATAACATGCCGTTTAACACAGTATATTTCTGTGCATTAGTGCACGTTTAATGCAGTATATTTCAGTGCATTTCTGCATGTTTAACGCAGTATATTTCAGTGTGTTAGGTGCTGTTTAGCGCAGTTATTTTTCTGTGCGCCACTACAAGTTTAACACAGTGTATTTCTGTGTGTTAGTGCACGTTTACCGCAGTATGTTTCTGTGCATTTGGGCACATTTAACACAGTTTATTTCAGTGTGTTACGCGCTGTTTACCGTAGTATATTTCAGTTTGTTACATGCCGTTTACCGTAGTATATTTCTGAGCGTTAGTGCATGTTTATTGCAGTATGTTTCAGTGCGTTACATGCCATTTAAACGCAGTATATTTGTGCGCGTTACTGTACGTTTAACGCAGTATATTTATGTGCATTACTGCTCGTTTAACACAGTATATGTCTGTGCATTACTGCATGTTTAACGCGGTATATTTCAGTACGTTATTTGCCGTTTAATGCAATATAAAGCAGTATATTTCAGTGCGTTACGTGCTGTGTAGTGCAGTATATTTCTGTGCGTTAATGCACATTTAACGCAGTACATTTCTGTGCATTACTGCACGTTTATTGCAGTATATTTCTGTGTGTTGGTGGAGTGTGTGTAGTGAGTACTCAGGTTAAAGTGCACCAACCACTTTCCATTGTATAAAGTGCATACACGTACATATTTACACATCTTTATTACATTTTGTTAATAAGCACCTTCCTATCATGTCTGGGAGGCCAACAAGGAGAGGTAGACATTCCCATGGCACTGGAAGGGGGCCAGCAGCGTATGTGCCCACGGGCAAAGGTGGACATGGTCAGTCCTCAGGCAGGGCATCATTTCCTCTGGTTAGTGATGTTTCCCGTGCTATCCAGCCACAGCATGCAGAGGAGGTGGTGGACTGGCTTACTAAACCATCCTCTGTCACCCAAGCAGAGACTAATACAAAGTCCATTGCAGCTGCCAGAGTGGCTAAATCTTCCTCCTTGTCCACAGCTATTCCTGTCATAGTCCCAGCATCAGGCATGTAGGAGTCAGCTGACTTTTTTTGAACACAGCATTACCCACTTGATCCTTGACGATGCACAGCCATTACTTGATTCAGATGTTGGTTCTGAGATTGAAGAAGGTGGGAATGTGAGCCTAGAGAGAGGGGAGAACAATGGTACACAAATTGGCAGTCATGTTCCCCCAGCCGCAGTCAAGTTGTCTCCAGTGGTAACGATGATGATGAGGTCACTGTCTGACGCAACTTGGGTGCCGGATAGAGCAGAGGAGCAAAGTAGGGGTGAGGCCCAACCCCAATGAGGCAGCCATCAAGGAAGAATTGAGATCAGTCCCCCTATTCGATCACATTGTGGAGCTGTTATCTCTCGACATCCTTCCCACAGTTCAGCTGTCTGGCTCTTTTTACCACACGTGCAGCCAATCGCACTGTTGCAATTTGCAAACTTTGTTTTAAGCACGTCAAGCCTGGCAAAAACACCAGCAATTAGGATACCACATGCTTGACAAGGCATTTAACCTCCCACCACTCAGCTCATTGGCAAGAGCACCTGAAAACCACACAAAAGGGATGCAATTCTGTTCCTATTCCTTACTCACCTCAGTCTATCCCGCTATACCTCATGTCTTCTCAGCAGCCTCCACTGACAGGGATGATGGTATAGCAGGGTGTCTCAGGTCCTTGCAGCACATCTGCCAGTAGCACACCACGAGCTGTAGACTACAGTCGGCAAATTTCTCTGCCCCATCTGCTTCAGCGGAAAAAAAATACAGTCACTGCCACCCACATACCCAGCGTCCAAATGCAAGCTTGTCAAAGCTGCTAAATTTACAACTTCTGCCTTCCCATCTGAGGGATGCTGCCCCCTTCCCTGAATTTTCAGAATGTGCTATACCACAATGGCAGGTTCCCAGTCACTATTTCTTTTCACATAAGGCCATTCCAGCTCTGTACCATCACATAGAAGGCATTGTTGTGGCATCATTGGGCAAGGCAGTCAGCCACAAAGTCCACATTACTGCTGACAGGTGGTCCAGCAAGCATGGTCAGGGACATTATATTTCGTTCACAGCACACTGGGTTTGCAGTTCAGAAGGACGCCATGTCTCCATACAGCTAGTGGTAATGAGGCAAGATTTGTCAGCTCTTCCCCCATTCTCCTCTTTCTCCTCCTCCATGCCCTCCTCTACTGAATTGTTCTACGAACCACAAGTACCCCACTAAGCATTCAAGGGGCTATTGAATGAGTCAGACTAAAAAGTGCCATCAGTTGGTGTGTTTAGGGGACAGGAACCACACCAGAGCAGAGATTCTTGCAGCTCTGCAGGGGCAGGCCCAGAGGTTGTTCACACCACGCCCCATCACGCCACTCCACGCCACGCCACGCCAGCTGGAGCCAGGAATGGTGGTGTGTGATAATGGAACAAAGCTCCTGTCCGCCCTTAGACAGGGAAAGTTGACACATGTTCCATGACTGGCACATATACTCAATTTGGTGGAACAGCAATTCCTAAATACTGTAGGTACCCAGGGTTGAAAGATCTGCTAAAGCAGGTCAGAAAAGTCTGTAGCCATTTCAGGCGGTCATACACAGCAAGTGCTCGGTTTGCTAAAATTCAGCAGCAATAGCACCTGCCTGTAAACTGCCTGATCTGTGACATGCCCACCAGGTGGAACTTGACTTTGGCTGTAGTGGCTGCAGTGGCTGCACATGCTGCAGAGGGCTGTCACTGAGTACCTGTGTGAGCATGGCACAATGACAGCCTTGGGCCAGCTCAGCTTTTTCCCCCATGCCAATGGCTGCTGATAAAGGATGCATGCACTGTACTGTCACTATTTGAGGAGGCCACAAGAATGGTGAGCCGTGACAATGCATGGATCAGTGACACAATCCCTGTTGTGTTCCTGATGGAGCAGACTGTGCATGGCATTATGGACAAAGCACTCAAAGCAGAGCTGTAGGAGGAGGACTTCCTTTCCTCTTATGGCCCGCTTTATGCGGATACCATTCTTCCTATGCCACAGAACGCACAAGAGGAGAGTCAGGAGGAGGAGATTTTGACAGTTTTGGAGGCTTTGAAGAAGAGGAAGAAATACGTCAACCCTCAACAGAGGATTTTCTATCCCCAAAACTCTTGGGAGTAGTAAGTGGCTGTGAGGAGGCAGTTCCAGATGCTGTAATCCGATTCCTCAGTGACCTGGAGGAGTCTGCTTCTCATGGCTCTGCAAACCTGTGGTGCATGGGCTCCCTCATGCTTCAAAGCCTGCCAAAGGACCCAAGAATACTTGGCATGAGGGAAAAGGATCACTATAAGTTGGCAACCCTCCTTGACCACCATTTTAAGGGGAAAGTCTCAGTACTCATCCTGTTCCCACAGAGGGTGCAGAAGATGAAATCTCTTGAGGACACTTGGAGGAGCTTTCCCCGACTCTGGTAGGGTACAGTGTCGTGGAAACTGTAGTTTTGAGGCTTCTGTTGATCAAGAGAGGAGCGGTGGAGAAGGGGGCTGCCTAAGTGATGCATTTTTCACAATTTGTTTAGTCCTCGCCACCCAGGGCTCCCAGCTTCCATATCCCATTGACAGCGTCTGCATCATGTGATGGACGATTATCTAGAGGTGAAAAAAGAGATGGAGAACTTTCCAGTTGATGATCCACTCGGTTACTGGGCCTTGAGAATAGACCACTGTTCAGAACTTGCCCAGTATGCAATTGAACTATAGAGTTACGGTGTGAAGGCACCTTCAACACCCAAAGACCAATTTTTCCACACCTGCTACTTCTATATAAAGTCTGTGGAAGAGAATTTATCCAAAAAATCTCTAATCTTGTTCCCAGTGAACTGCATTGTGGCCTCATCATACAGACTGGCTCCCCCAAGCCATTGTTTACAAAATAAAGAAAGCTTTCAGGGAAAATGTCATTTTTTTGGCTTTATAAATATCCCCCAGGGCAGTACCCAGACCCCCATAACCATTGTATGCCCAATTGCTTGCATAGGAGCATTCAAAATGGGCACTGTTGATGTTTCCAGTTTGGGTCCCATAGACTGCAATGGGGTTCGTTATTCAGTTCCAAACTTTTGCGATGTTCAAAAGTTCTGGTGGGAACCGAACAGGGGGTCATTCAGCCAAATCCCTACTCCATAGTTACCTCCATAGAAGGTAAAGTTGAATAAAGACACTGGTCCATCCAGTTCAACCTGAGAGTTTGTGTGTGTGTGTGTGTGTGTGTGTGTGTCTACTGTTTTCCATTTCCATGTATATTGTGTTGGCTAAGAAACACATCTTAAAGGTTTTTTTTTTTAACTTATCTAAACACACCGCTGACACCACGGATAATTATGATACAAACAAAGTGATAACGTGTGTACAAAGTGAATGTACAACGTGATAAATCCCAAAGTCCATACGTTATCACTTTGTTTGTATCATAATTATCATGATTTGTGCTTGTACTTCAGGATAACTCATTTAATTTTAGTGCATCAGATCATTTTTCACAAAGACTTCTAGGATGCCTAGTGTTGTGGGTGTTGATTTCATCTGGAAGAATTTTTTTGGTGGAGGTTTTATGGGCACAATAAACACCCAAAGACCAATTTTTCTGCACTTGTTTCACAAGTGCATATCATTTCAATTTTTGACAGCAAGGCAATTCTTGCTTTCATCAAGAGTAACTCTATAGAGTTAGGGTGTGAAGGCACCTTCAACACCAAAAGACCAATCTTTCTGCACCTATTACTTCTTTTCACAGTCTGTGGAAGAGACACCAGAATTTATCCAAAAAATCTCTAATCTTGTTCCCAGTGCACTACATTTTGGCCTCATCATATAGACTGGTTCCCCCAGCCGTTGTTTACAAAATAAAGAAAGCTTCCAGGGAAAATTTCATTTTTTTTGGCTTTATAAATGCAATTATTTCTACAGCAGCTTCCATTATATTGAATGTACCGTTGTGGCTGACAGAGACCAATGTTTTTAAAAAAGACTAGAAAAACTGAATGTGAACAAATTACCAGGAGAGAATGGCTTATACCCAAGAGTTCTCAAACTTAGCCATGATATAGTCAGACAGAATAGCTTACAGACTGAAATGATACCAGCAGATTGGCAAAAGCAAATGTAGTGCCAATATTCAAAAAAGGGCCATGATATAGAGTATCTGGAAACTGTAGACAAAAAACAGGTTCCGTGATATGTATGCCATCATCCCCATAGAACTAGAGCAAAACAAGGGGTAGTAGGGACCAAGAGAGGTCACAAGAAAGCGGGACTATACCGGCATAACTGATGGTTGCAGGAATACAAACACAACACTAATATATATAAAACATATTCATTTTATTACAAAAAAATGTAAAACAGATATGACAACAAGACATACAGAAAAAATACAGGACCGTGTGTGTATGATAACTATGAATAGGTACCAAGATACCACACCAACGGATCCACATATATTTAGAAGATTTGAATGCACCAATGCACCTTCTTTAGGCAATATTCTCCTTGGTGGATGTCATATAGATACCTACACTAGGGGTTTGAAGTTGAAGTTCAAGATACTAGCCCCTCCCCCTCCATTTTTGCTATATATATACAGCATCCCATTTGGTGCCTTGATCCATATATATATATATCTTATCACCTATATGAGGTTTCTGTCTATCCATATGATGTAATCAGCAATTAATATACCACCACCTTTAAATACCTACACTAGGGGTTTGAAGTTGAAGTTCAAGCTACTAGCCCCTCCCCCTCCATTTTTGCTATATATATACAGCATCCCATTTGGTGCCTTGATCCATATATATATATATATATATATCGTATCACCTATATGAGGTTTCTGCCTATCCATATGATGTAATCAGCAATTAATATACCACCACCTTTATGATCCATACATATGGGCTCCCGGCGCCTGCAGAGGAGATATTCTTTCATCCCGCCCGTCCTATTTTGAGGTTAGCACAATTATAGTCGCAAACTGATGTAATATGAATGTACTAATATGAAGTTTGATTGTAATATTTGTATTTCTACTTCCTTATATTTCTCTAGAGCAGTACCTATTTGGTCTTTGTAATGCCCTGATGAAGCAATGAATGCGAAACGTGTCGGCTTATCCAGGGACCAATGGTCTGCAACACATACTGGGATCCGTTGGTGTGGTATCTTGGTACCTATTCATAGTTATCATACACACACGGTCCTGTATTTTTAATTTCCATGCTCTGTATGTCTTGTTGTCATATCTGTTTTACATTTTTTTGTAATAAAATGAATGTTTTATATATATTAGTGTTGTGTTTGTATTCCTGCAACCATCAGTTATGCCGGTATAGTCCCACTTTCTTGTGACCTCTCTTGGTCCCTACTACCCCTTGTTTTGCTCTAGTTCTATGGGGATGATGGCATACATATCAGGGAACCTGTTTTTTGTCTACAGTTTCCAGATACTCTATATCATGGCCCTTTTTTGAATATTGACACTACATTTGCTTTTGCCAATCTGCTGGTATCATTTCAGTCCATAAGCTATTCTGTCTGACTATATCATGGCTAAGTTTGAGAACTCTTGGGTATAAGCCATTCTCTCCTGGTAATTTGTTCATATTCAGTTTTTCTAGTCTTTTTTAAAAACATTGGTCTCTGTCAGCCACAACGGTACATTCAATATAATGGAAGCTGCTGTAGAAATAATTGCATTTATTAAGCCAAAAAAAATGACATTTTCCCTGGAAGCTTTCTTTATTTTGTAAACAACAGCTAGGGGAACCAGTCTATATGATGAGGCCACAATGTAGTGCACTGGGAACAAGATTAGAGATTTTTTGGATAAATTCTGGTGTCTCTTCCACAGACTGTGAAAAGAAGTAATAGGTGCAGAAAAATTGGTCTTTTGGTGTTGAAGGTGCCTTCACACCCTAACTCTATAGAGTTACTCTTGATGAAAGCAAGAATTGCCTTGCTGTCAAAAATTGAAATGATATGCACTTGTGAAACAAGTGCAGAAAAATTGGTCTTTGGGTGTTGATTGTGCCCATAAAACCTCCACCAAAAAAATTCTTCCAGATGAAATCAACACTCTCAACACTAGGCATCCTAGAAGTCTTTGTGAAAAATAATCTGATGCACTAAAATTAAATGAGTTATCCTGAAGTACAAGCACAAATCATGATAATTATGATACAAAAAAAGTGATAACGTGTGTACAAAGTGAATGTACAATGTGATAAATCCCAAAGTCCATATGATTTAATGTATCTTCTAAATAAATGTGGATGAACTTGAAATAAATTCAAAAATATATAAGTCCATTTATCCACGTGACTGGTGCATTCAAATCTTCTAAATATATGTGGATGAACGTGATATTAATTCAAAAATAAAAGTCCATTTATCCACGTTGCTGGTGCATAGATCCCACCACCTTCCAAGTTATACTCTTACCAGACGGATATGGTTAAGTGTAAATAGCTCATCTCAAGTGACCTCCTATGTAGTGACAGTAATATGGTGCTCCACTGCACACGGGTGAAACATGTAATTAATTAAGCCTCTTACCAGATGGAAAATAGTATTAAGCATGGATACATCTCCTCAAGGATATTTACACCCGCATAGGCTGAGACTTCAAGGGTTAAAATAGGAAATCTTGTTACCTCCACCACTCTCCTTGTGGCAGCACCTTGCCTTCCTGTTGGCAGCCATGATAGATAAAGGTAAGCCTGTGGATGTGGTGTACCTGGACTTTGCAAAGGCTTTTGACATCGTTCCCCACAAACGCTTACTGTTCAAACTAAGGAAGGTAGGTATGGACCATAAGGTGAGTACCTGGATAGAGAACTGGCTCCAGGGGAGGTTGCAAAGGGTGGTGATTAATGGGGAGTACTCAGACTGGGCGGGTGTGGAAAGCGGGGTCCCCCAGGGTTCTGTCCTGGGGCCAATCCTGTTTAATTTATTCATAAATGATCTAGAGGAGAGGATATCGAGTAAAATCTCAGTGTTTGCGGATGATACTAAACTAAGCATGCCAATATCTTCTGGGCAGGATGTGGAAACCTTTACAAGCGGACCTGAACAAAATAATGGGGTGGGCAACTACATGGCAGATGAGGTTTAATGTTGAAAAATGTAAAGTAATGCACTTGGGTGCCAGAAACCAGAAAGAAAGCTACTCATGAGGGGGGGAACCTCTGGGTGAGTCTAGGATGGAAAAGGACCTAGGGGTACTGGTAGACAACAGGCTTGGCAGTGGTATGCAATGCCAAGCCACTGCAAGCAAAGCCAACAGAATACTGGGATGTATAAAAAAGGGGATTCACTCCAGAAATAAAGAGATTATTCTCCCACTCTACAAGACTCTGGTCCGGCCACATCTGGAGTATTCTGTCCAGTTCTGGGCACCGGTCCTCAGGAAGGATGTGCTGGAACTGGAGAAAGTCCAGAGAAGGGCAACAAAAATAATTAGGAGAATGGAGGACATCAGCTATGAGGAAAGACTACAAGCACTGAACCTATTCTCCCTGGAGAAGAGACGATTGAGGGGGGATATGATATCACTGTACAAATACTGTACTGGCAACTCTAGAATATGGAAAAACCTATTCAGAGAAAGTGAACACAATAAAACACGTGGCCACTCACTAAAACTAGAGGAAAGGCGGTTTAACCTTAAAATACGCAGGGGGTTCTTCACTGTAAGAGCAGTAAAAATGTGGAATTCTTTTCCGCAAACAGTCGTATCAGCAGGGAGCATTGATAGTTTCAAAAAACTATTAGATGGGCACCTTAAAGACCACAACATACAGGGGTATACAATGTACGGTTAACAGCAAACACACACACACATTATAGGTTGAACTGGATGGACTGATGTCTTTTTTCAACCTCACTAACTATGTAACTATGTAACTATGTAAGTTCCTCTATAAAGTGTCCTCAAGATATTTCATTTCTGCACCCTCTGTGGGGAGGGGATAAGTTCTGAGACTTTCCCCTTGCAACGGTGGTCAAGGGGGGTTGTCAACCAATAATGATCCTTCTCCTTGATGCCAAATATTCTTGGGTTCTTTGAAGCATGAGGGAGCCCATGCACCACAAGTTTGCCGAGGCATAAGAAGCAGACTCATCGGGGTCACTGAGGATTACAGTTTCTGTAACTGTCTCCTCACAGCCACGTACCACTCCAAAAGGGTTCTGGGGATGGAAAACCATATGTTGAGGGGTAATGTATGTCTTTCTCTGCTTTAATGCCTCCAAAACTTCCAGAAACCTTCTCCTCCCTCTCATCTTGTGCATTTTATGGCGTAGGAAGAATGGTGTCTGCATAAAGCAGGCCTTAAGAGGAAAGAAAGCCCTCCTCTTCCTCACACTGCTCTGCCTGAAGTGCCCTTTCCATATTGTCACGCAGAGTCTCCTCCAGCAATAACACAAAAGAGATTGTGTCACTGATGTACGTTTTGTCACAGCTCACCATCCTTGTGTCCTCCTCAAATGGTGAAAATACAGTGCATGCATCCTTCATCAGCAGCCATTGGCATGGGGGGGATAAAAGCAGGAGCTGGCCTGAGGCTGTTATTGTGCCATTCCCACACAGGTACTTCTTGATGACCCTCTGCTGCATGTGCAGCTGTTGTAGCATTGTCAAAGTCGAGTTCCACCTGGTGAGCATGTCACGAATCAGGAGGTTTACCGGCAGGTGCAATCCCCACTGAATTTTAGCCAACCAAGCACTGGCTTTGTATGACCACCTGAAATGGCTACAGACTGTAAAACTTGCTGGCTATAGCCTACAGCTGGCGGTGTGCTACTGGCAGATGTGCTGCAAGGACCTGGGTTACCATGCGCTATACCATCATCCCTGTCAGTGGAGGCTGCTGAGAGGTCATGAGGTACTTCCAATTCCTCATTAAGGAATAATGTGTAGGAGACCTCAGCCGAGTGCTGAATGCATCGATGTGAACGTCTGACGCATTCCGCGGCTACTAGGAACTGGTTGATCACCTGGACACGTGAGCTAACCAACTTTAAGATCAATTGAGGATTTGCATATTCTAAACAAGCCCCGGTGACCTGTAAAACACTACAAGGAGCTGGAATGCCACCAAGATGTACGTGAACACCACAGTTCTAACTGCAGTATTACAGAAAGAAGTGCTTATCTTTACTTTCTTGTGGAAAATCCTAAGCTTAAAGCCAGCAGATCAGAATTCTTATGCTCTCCAGCTATTCGGTTGAATGAGCATTACTGATGTCTCCCCATGCCTTGGATACCTACCTGTCATAGTGTTTTTGGATTTTCGATTGATTTGGAGGCCATCTGGTTTTGGTAAGCGGCCATTCTCCTTCTGTGTCAGTATTTATTAACCACTTAAGCCCCGGAGGATTTGGCTGCTCAAAGACCAGGGCCTATTTTGCGATTCGGCACTGGGTGACTTTAACGGACAATTGCGCGGTCGTGCGACGCTGTACCCAAATTAAATTGACGTCCTTTTTTTCCCACAAATAGAGCTTTCTTTTGGTGGTATTTGATCACCTGTGCTATTTTTACTTTTTGCACTATAAGCAAAACAAGAGCGACAATTTTGAAAAAATAACAATATTTTTCACATTTTTTTTTATATGAAATTCCAAAAATGTTTTAACATTTTATGCCAATTTGTTTTCTGCTACATATTTTTGGTGACAAAAATTGCAATAAGCGTATTTTGATTGGTTTGCGCAAAAGTTATTGCGTTTACTAACTACGGGAAAGATTTATGTCATTTTTATTGTTTTTTTTAAACTAGTAATGGCGGCGATCTGCGATTGTTTTTGCGGGACTGCGACATTGCGGCGGACAGATCGGACCCTTGACTGACATTTTTGCCACTTTCGGGGGTACCAGTGACATTACTACAGTAATCAGTGCTATAAATATGCACTGTTGCTGTAAAAATGACACTAGCAGGTGATCACTTTATTGGTGATCAGTGGGTTAAATGTATCCCTAGGGGGCGTGATTCTAACTGTGGGGGGGCGTGACTTGTGATGTAACCACAGAGACATACGATCCTACATAGCAGGATCGTACAGTCTCTGCAGTTACACCAGGGAGCCGCCTGCCCTTCTCCCTCTTCAGCGGGAGATCGCGAGTGGCGGACATCGGAGCCTCCGGTCATTCGCGCAGGGATGTTAGTGACCGAGCGGGGGCGGGAGCGTGCCTCCGGCCGCGCGCGCTCGCCCCCTAGAGGCTCGTGGGCGAGCGCCGTAGTACTTCACGCATGCTTCCCACGTATATACTGTATCTGTACTGACACTTATATGTTTGGATATCATTTTACACCTCAGTTGTGTTATATAGCTTTGTTTACAGTTGTTTACCTACTGAATCTTTATTTTTTATCTCAAGTCTAATTAGTCTTACTGAGACAGTAAACAGGTTTTCTTTAACCAATTCTGGAGTGAAATCAACAATTTTACGCCCTTAGAAAGCCTGAAGGCAGTGATTGGTTTTCTGGGTCCTGTTCGCAGCTAGACTGCCAAAAAGTCTCACATGTGGATTATTGCCATACTCAGGAGAAGCAGCAGAATGTATTTGCAGGTGTCTTTTCACATATACCCATGACATGTGTGAGCAATATATCATTCAAGTGCAAAAAAAAAAAAAGTTGTAACTTTCCCGAAAACTTGTGGCAAAATATAATTGCTGTTTACATATGACACCAGACCGATGCTTGCGTTTGCCTTTGCGTGCAAACACGCGGGGGGTGCATTCATTTTTTTTAAATTATTATTTATTTTGCTTTTTTTATTTTATTTTGACACCTTTCCTTTATATATATATACAGTATATATATTTTTTTATCATTTTTATTGTTATCACAGGGAATTTAAATATCCCCTTTGATATAAATAAGTAGTGACAGGTACTCTTTTAAAAGGGGCTGTACAAATCATTAGTAAGACCTCATCTGGAATATGCAGTTCAGTTTTGGGCACCAGTTCTTAAAAAGGATATCGGGGAACTGGAGAAAGTGCAGAGAAGGGCAACCAAACTGATAAGAGGCATGGAGGAGCTCAGTTATGAGAAAAGATTTCTAAATGTATTCTCTCTTGAGAAGAGGAGATTAAGGGGGATATGATCAACATGTATAAATACATAAGGGGTCCATATAGTGAACCTGGTGTTGAGTTTTTCACTTTAAGGTCAACACAGAGGACAAGGGGGAACTCTATACGTCTAGAGGAAAACAGATTTTGTCTCCAAATACGCAAAGGTTTCTTCACCGTAAGAGCTGTGAAAAGGTGGAATGGACTCCCTCCAGAGGTGGTTCTGGCCAGCTCACTAGATTGCTTTAAAAAAGGCCTGGATTCTTTCCTGGGTGGACTTAATATAAGTGGGTACTAATATTTATAAGTAAAGTTGATCCAGGGAATATCTGATTGCCTCTGTAGCAAATTGGATCATGCTTTGCTGGGGTTTATTTTCGCCTTCCTCTGGATCAACTGCGGGTATAGGATTGTGTATATGGGATTGTATGGTTGAGTTTTCATTACTGTTTTTTTTTTTCTATTTGTTGAGCCAGATGGATGTGTCTTTTTTCAACCTGACTAACTATGTAACTATGTTTATATCTGGCGAAACCAAAGTCATGAATGAAATGCTTGTAGCTTCCTGTATCTCTATGGTCAGCTGACGGAACAACCAGCTGCAGTCTCGGGTTACCCAGTGGGACAGGAGAGCCCAAGAAAACTGTGGAAGGCAGCAGGAGGGGGGGGGGGGGAGTCCCCTCCCACTGCTAGTAAAAGCAGTCTAGCGGCTAATTATCTGCATCTGGCTTTTTCATGAGAGCCGACCACTGGCTGTAAAAAAACGATACCAGAAAGTATGTGGTATGCCCACCATTATACCTCCCAGTATCCACCCACTTCTGATAATAGGCATATATGCTATGTTCTTTTTTTTTTTTTTTTCATTTAGCCCATGGGCTGAAAAAAAAAAAAGAACATAGCAGATTCCTTCATTCGCATCGACTGATGTGGATGAAGAAATCTCTGCCAAGAAAATTTTTAAAAATATATGGTAAAGCATAGGGGAGATCCGCCCTCTGTGTCCACCCCATCCCCTATGCTTCGCCATATATGCACTTTTTTTTAACTGTGGTGGTGAAATCACCTCCCACAGCAGTGCAATAATTTATTTACATATATGCTGAGAGCAAACGCTGTTGCTGTCAGAATAAACAAATCAGTGCTATAGCTGATTGGCATACCTGCAAAGCAAACACTGGTTAACAATAAAACACAGTAACAAAACATTACAATATAATAGTATAAAGTGTAGTAAACAGTAGAATGGTAGTATCTGCAAAGAAAACTATGGTTAACAATGAAAAACACAGCAACAATAAAACATTACATTATAATAGCATACAGTACAGTAGAATGGTGGTATCTGCAAAGAAAACTATAGTTGGTATCTGCAAAGAAAACTATAGTTAACAATGAAAAACTGAAACAAAAAAAAATTACAGTATAACAATATATTTCATAAAGTATAGTAAAAGCAGAAAGAATAGAAAAGTAGAGTAAGAACTAAAAAACAACAACTATTTTTGGCTTTTTTTATGTTTACATTTTTTGAAAAAAATGTTGTAACTTTTTTTTTTTTACACTTTTTTTGTAACTGTAAAAAAACTGTTCCAGGCTAGGGTCTCTCAAAATGCGAAAGCCATCTAACATCTTTTGAGACCCTGTGTGAAAGTGTGCCCCTGACTGTGCCATGCTGTACCCTATACTAATACTCTACTAGTGTGGTGTAGCGATGGAAACAGTCCCCACTGCAGAGACCAGGTTGGTCAGGTCAGGAGGGACAAAAATAGCGGGTGTCACACCTATATCCACATTTTCTACAGACACAACATCTTCTGTGTTGTTTGGGTAGGGATACCAGGGAGGACATCCAGGAAATGCCTCTCATGCAGCCGGCTCACTGGCTCTGGATTGTGAATTTGGGCCACAGCACATTCTGGATACAGAAGGGCTGTGATGATCTCTTGGATTTTAGGAAGGATCCACTTCTTCCTGACACTTTGTATAGCACATAAGCGTTCAGCAAAGCAACTTGGAATAAGTATACAGACACTTTTTTGTACCAGCGTCTGGCCTTATGGGCAATTAAGTACGGCGCCATCATCTGGTTGTTGAAGTCCACCCCTCCCATGTTAAGGTTGTATTCGTGGACACAGAGGGGCTTCTCAACAACATCAGTCGCCATTGCAATTTGGACTGTCATTCCATGTGTCCCTCCACTTCACTGCAAGCAATTTATTACACTTTAAGCAAGCTCCCTCCCCATGTCTAAGTCAGGAATCCACAAGCCATTGGGGGAAGCCCCGACAATTAGATCGCACAGTGCCACAATTCCAAAATCAAAAAAGTGACTAAAAAGTGGCACTCTTGTGTAATAATTGTCCACATATAAAATGGTACCCCTTTCACAATAAGAGTGACACCAAGTCCCAAACAATCTTGCCCCTACTCCCTATGTAGTCTGGGCAGTTGGGGGGCTCCATGTTGCTAAATTTTCCCTTGTAAATCCGGAAACTACATGTATAGCCTATAGCCCTGTCACAGAGCTAACCCCATATCTGGCACGCTTGCTGGGGAGAAATTTTTGAAAGCAAGACAGCCAGAAAATTGAATCAGGGACTCATCAATGCAGACAGCTGGTTGGGGCATATACAAGGCTGCAAACTTATGGTTGAAGTAATTGATGAGGGGCGGAATTTCCAGGGTCACCCAGAGTACGACAGAGTTCATTGTCCCTGAAGTGCATGAACTGCAAGATTTGCTCATATCTAGTCTTGGCCATGGCAGAAGAGTACACGGGCATATGATAAATTGAATTGGGTCAGTGGACCAATATGACCAATATGACCGCAACTCACTCTTTTTACTAATGCCCATGAGAAAGTCAGAAACAGTGATACGTTTCCATACAAATTCTCTGGCAAGGATCAAATTCCCAAATTTGCAGCAATTAATTGATCGGCCTATAAATTGCTTTGGTCCACAATGAATGGGGGAAGTATGGGCACTGCGGAAGTGGTTGGCTCCCAATCAGGATTTGCATCAGGTAGGACACTATGGTCTTTACGGCCTGTCTTTGAATTATTGGTGGCTGCGGGACACTACTTGTGCTAGCCACCACATGAGTTTGTACTGCACTTATGTCACCAAGTGTTACTGCAGTCTTGGCATGCAGGATGCAGGATGTACTAGGTCGCTGGTGCTTGCCAGTTCACCAGAAGGTTGAGTGGCACTAGTACCGACACTCTGCTGTATACGAGAACCCTGCAACCCTGGTTGTTGTAACCTCAGCAACAGAAGAACGGGGTCGGGTACACCTTACCTTAGCAGGGATCACTACTCCATTGCTATCTGTCAGGGTGCCGCTGCTCTCTACTGGTTTGAATACTGAGCCTGATTCTGACAGAGAGGCTTCCCCATGGCTCTCATCTGTCATGCTCAGCATCGTGTATGCCTCTTCACTATTGTACCTCTGTTTGGATATTTTGGCCAATAAATGTATAGGTACCTAGTGTGACTCACAGGTAAAAAAGCACCTGGCTGCCAAGGACTGTTTGAACGGTTACCAAAAAATTTAACTGCTGGTGCTAACAGAGATCAGGCCTGACTCTGCTAATGCTGCGGTTTAGTGTGCTGTGTTTTGTAAATGACAGTAATCTGCTGATTCTGCCCTTCTTGGGGGGGGCAGAGGGGCTTAATGCAGGTGCTGGCAGGTGTCGGGCTGATCCTGCTAATGTTGCATTTTGGGAATAATATACTAAACTATTGGAGATGCTAGTATAGTTCTGATCAGATCAAAGATATTGATCCGTTCAGACACTATACTAGTAATAGAGGTGTTTAATGTGTGTGTGTGTGTGTCACTGGCAATCAAAGGGTTAAAATGTATTACTAAATATGCTGTGGGCAATCTGACGCTATCCTGTATTGATGCTAACTATTGTTAACGCTAACTGATGTGACCTGTGACACTACATCAGTGATAAAAAAAAAAGGTTTGTACAGTATAATAGTGACACTGTGACAGGGCAATCAAAGGGTTAACTGGGGGTGATCGGGGGTTCAATCTTTATTAGGGGATATATAGTGGGTACCCTAAACCTATCTGGGACTCCCTCTAACTACCTCTAACTGTCTCTCACGCTAACTGAAGTCACAAGTGACAATAATACAGTAAATTATCTTTATACTGTATATAGTGTACACTGTGGCAGGGAGTGAAAGGGTTAACTGGGGGTGATCAGGGGGATACATCTTTATTAGGGGATGTATTGTGTGTACTCTAAACCTATCTCTGACTACCACTAACTGTCTCTCACACTAAGTGAAGTGACACTAATACAGTGATCAGTAAATTATCTGTATACTGTATATAAAATGGACACTGTGACAGGGAGTTAAAGGGTTACTTGGGGGTGATCAGGGAGTTAAATATTTATTAGGGGATGTATGGTGGGTACTGTAAACCTATCTGGGACTCCCTCTAACTACCACTAACTGTCTCTCACACTAACTGAAGTCACAAAAGGACAATAATACAGTGATCAGTAAATTATCTGTATACTGTATATAGTGTACACTGTGACAGGGAATGAAAGGGTTAACTGGGGGTGATCAGGGGGGTTAAATCTTTATTAGTGGATGTATTGTGTGTACCCTAAACCTATCTGTGACTACCACTAACTGTTTCTCACACTAACTGAAGTGACACTAATACAGTGATCAGTAAATTATCTCTATACTGTACATAGTGTACATTGTGACAAGGAGTGAAAGGGTTAACTGGAGGTAATCAGGGGGTTAAATGTGTGCCTATACTGTATGTACTGGTGTTAGTGTAGTGCTTGTGTACTCACAGTAGATATTCTCTTTTCTCACGCTGGAACTAAAAAGGGCTCCAGGAGAGAAGATTGCATCATTTCCTGTGCCTGTGTTTATATTACACAGGCACAGGACATTCTGTAATTGGTCAGAACTGATCACCAGGTTCAGGCCAAAAATCATTGACCTTGACCCGATGACTGATCGGTTCTGAACCAAATCAGAACATTGCAGGGATGGCAGCCCTGCACATGACCGATGGACAGTTACGTCGGTTCGAGCAGCCGAGCCACCTTGTTGCAGTAAATCTGCGTTGGGCAGTCGGCAACAGGTTAACCTGTTTTAAAAATTGTTTGAATCATGATGGCTCTTCATTGTAATTGAGGCCTCCGGCTGTAACGCTCCTGCGTTTTACGTATGATGTGGATTTTCAGCTGCAGAAATATTCCACTTCAGTAGTCATGTAGAGAAACGCTGAGACACCATTCCCAACTCTCAATGACTCATCATGTGTGGATGATCTCAATTCAGCAAGTAAATACACACACTCAATAAGATGTTTCCTAGAGTGACTTATGTATATAGTAACACAGTGATGATAGGCTGAAGAGACAGGTTGGGTAGAGATGGCAGATGACAGACACTTGAAAGGAAATGTTCTTGAAAGTAAGATAGTAGCAGATGGGATGCAGATAGGTTTTAGCAATCATGTATGGTAGTAGATGACAGAGTAGCAGGTGGACATACAAGAGAGATCAACCCAGTGCAAGAACAGGTGGTAGTAGGCTCAAGAGCTAGCAATCTTAGATAATGCAGATGTAGTAATAGTCCTTAGTATGCAGAGCTAGATAGTGTAAGCTTTAGTATAAAGGTTATAGAGGTTTCCCCTGTGGGGTACTTATCACTAATAGCAATGTAGCAGAGGAGAGGTTCGGCAAGAGCGGATGATCCGGTAGCGGGATACAGGGATCAGCGCAGCGTGGTTCCGACAGCGAGGTATGCTTGCAAGCATGTGAGCTTCAAGACAGGTTAGCATCAAGGAACAAAGCTGTGAAGTCGTGAGAAGGGTGAAGGTGAAAACAGCATGCCGGGGTTGATCGGGTGGCGAGACACAGGATCCGAAAACAGAGGTTCAGGTAGCGAGATACAGGAACGTGTAGAATTGACATGCTGAAGTCAGAGATCAGGACGCTCCAACCATGGCGGTTGAACGAACACATGTGAGTGAGAGCCGGCGATCTAAATAGCCATCCAGTCCGGCGCTCAGTGATGACAGCATCAGTCTTAAAGGTGTATGCGCACCTTACCAAAAGAGAATGGTGGGGCGCATACACTTATGAAAGAGTAATTAGGGTACCCAAAGGTACCAGAACATTACACCGGCATGTAACAAAATACCTCATTATCAAAATAGATGTAATACTTACAAATATGAAATGTAACATTTGCGCTTTCCATTAAATGCATTTAACATCTGAACTCCTGGGAAAAGCTGCCATTTTTGTTTGTTCGCTACTTATTTGTGTATGTTTTAATATAAACAGACCAGTGTCCTGGGTGTTATTAATAATTGTCCCCCATTGTAGATAATGCTTCACCTTTGGTCCTGGCTTGTTTATGTCAAGTATGGCTCAGGGCATATAAAGTTTCTTGTAGCAGTAATTGAATTTGTGTACTAGTGTGAAAACCAAACAGACAACAAGGGCAACATATTTTTCCTTCTTTACTAACACAAAGAACTATTCAAGCAAAATCAATTACACATTTAACTAGTTATTCAAAATACTAGTGGTTAGACTCTCCCTGTGCCATATCCCTCATGAACTATACAAAATTGTTTCCCCTGAATATTTGGACATTTTAGTCACTTTTATAGTTAATCCTACAAATGAAAAAATGTTTATAAAAAATTATATATTTTATTAATACATGTTAAAAAAATTGGTTATTACATACACAAAAAATACATGACAATGTTCACACGACACAATATATGCATATTACGATGGACTGCGAATAAGAATTAAGTACGGCGAATAAGAAGAAAACTTCATCATCGCATCCTTCACAGTTGGTGTATTTGCAGTCCATCGTAATATGCATACATTGTTTTGTGTGAACATGGTCATGTATTTTTTGTATATGTAATAACCAATTTTTTAACATGTATTAGTAAAATATATTCATTCAGAATGAAAGCCTGAATGGGCTGAATGGGCTCTTAGGCAGTCAAACTCTACAGTTGTAAAACACATTCTTTGATTAACAAATAAGGCTAGGTTCACACTGGCCAACTCCAAAGTTGTGCGATTTTCAGTGCAGCTTTGGAGTCCAACTTTGATACGGCTTTGAAGTGACTTTTATAAGCTTTTTACATTCTCTGGCATTGAAGTCTTGTCAAAGTTGGATCAAACTTTTCTGACACTAGTTGTTCAGTAGTGTCAATTCGAATGGCTCTCAAAGAGATACATAGCATTTCACATGTCCTGCAACTTTGGGTCTCACAAATCAGATCCTAAGTCGCACTAGTGTGAACTGAGCATAAACGTTTATTAACTGGCAAATGATTCTTAGGGCACTATGGGTTAGCTAAAGTGAAAATAAAAATACAGCAAAAGTAGTTTCCTTTCAGACATAACCTCTCATACAATGACTCATTCACTGTGTGTATAAAGGCTATTAATCTCCAAAAATAAATTTTTTACAATACATTATAAAATAAAAACAAAGCAACACATGAAAAGAAGCTGGCAGTTCCACCTGCAAGCTACGTAAAAAAATATATGTATCAAATTAATATGCAAATATGCAATGTTTGAAAAATAAAGTTCAATAGAGGCACTGAGGACTTTCATAGTACAGTATGAACTCACAACACAAAAGGTATTATAAAAAATACAAACATTTTTTACATTAATGTATATTAAAAAATCACCCATAAAGGGAAAAGTGAACCCCAGAAAAACAATGTAATTGTCCACTAGAGAGCGAACAGATAAAATAAAACAGATAATTCAAATAAAACAGATAATTCAAATAAAACACAACAGAATTCCTCTATTATAGATTTAAAAAAAAAAACAAGGTAATGGCTGCGCTGGACTGACCTACCCGATAGAGGGTTTGTGGGTAGGTGGTAGGTGAGAGAGGGCCACTTGGGGAAATTAACTCCCAATCAATCTGGCCTGACTGGATGAAAAAAGGCAGTGGACCCTTGTTAAGGGGTCTGGGCTGCTACCTTAAGATATGGCCTAGTGGTCATTTCCAAAGTTTCTAGTGGTAGTCAATAAAAGGAGTGGCCAGGATCAGAAGATTGTCGTTTTATTGGTAGTAGAACATGTTAACATGTTCTGCTACCAATAAAATGATGATCTTTTGATCTATTACAGTATAGATTGGATTTTGACTTGAGGGTTTGCCCAAAATTGGGGACCTCTAATGGTAAATCTCCAATCATACTCTACATGTTTCGCTGGTTATCTTCAGGAGTAAGGTTTAAGAGGAATATTATATCTGTAAGGAAATACAAGGCAAAAATAATTTAAAGAAACCACAACACAAATAAATATATGATGTGCAATTAAATATATACACATGTATGTACCAATATATACACATGTATGTACCAACAAAAATAGTTATGGGGATAATCACCAATAGGTGAAAAAGAACAAATATAGACCTAGATCTTTCTCCACATATTACCCAAGTGCCCTGAAGGTACTGAAAATCATACTCACCAGCAACCATACCAACATTAAGGACAGCAACGCCAATTGGCAGTCTCCGGGCGAGTACAGGACCCATGCGGGAGTGTGGAAAGATAGACACTACTAGAAAAGTATAAAATTAGGCATCTGGCTTAACATTAGGCCATCATACTAGGGGTACATATTACAAACCCTACAAATAGCAGAATATAGTACCAGAAGTACGCACCTAGTATAATGTAAAAATGGGGAGATCGGCAACAGGTGAAGATAGACAGGAAGGCAGGAGATGGTCTTGGATAACCTCTCCAATAAAATGATTCTAAAGATATTTGGATGTGCATTGTCAGCAACAAGAGAAACCATCATATATGTTAAACCAAATAATTAAAGAATTCAAAAGGGAGGCTCACCTTGCAGAGATTATTAAAAGCACCAGATAAGGGGCATAACAGTCTACTTTGTGGTCATAGCAATGAGAGCTCAGATGGCAGCAAATATAGCTCAGTAATTTGATTTTATATTTCCGGAGAACTAGTTAAGAAGCACCACATCCCTTCGTAGTAGTTAGAAAGTAGCAAAGGACATTTTTTGGGACTTTAAAAGGTGCAAACACAAATGTTTCAAATAATGGAAAAAAAAAACAGTTTTTGTAAAAACAAATTTTAACACATTTTATTTATTTAAAAATGACAAACATTGTTTAAAAACAAATAAAAGAAAAAAGGAGGAAAAAACTTGATAGTGTCAGCTCAACATGTTTCGCCATTTCGCAATGGCTTCTTCAGCAGACTAACAGACATCTTTAACAAGTGATTTTTCTCAAGGAACTGAATTGTGCCCTCTATGGAAAGAATTGTAGATGACAAATGCTTCAAAACAGGGAAATCAAGGAGGGGACCACCCACTTTGCATGCAACGTATCATAGAGGAGGAAAAAGCCAAGCCAGGGTAAAAAAAATCCTTCAATCCAATGTTTAGGAAATGAACCAGCATGAACTGCTGTATAGAAGATGTTTTAGGAATTTTAATCCGATTTTATATATATCTAAGAGATTTTTTAGGGAAAGAAAAGGAGAATTTTTCAAGTAGTTCTTTTCAAAGCTAAAAGCTTTAAAAAGAGTGACTTCGCACATGGATGGAACTAGTCATCTTAAGACTGACTTGTGTGCAGAGAGCTACCCCAGAATGGTCGGGCTGAAAAATGGCATCCTGTATAGACCTCTTCCTATCACCAAACAGTCAGACTGGGTGGGTGGTCCCCTCCTTGATTTCCCTGTTTTGAAGCATTCGTCATCTACAATTCTTTCCATAAAGAGCACAATTCAGTTCCTTGAGAAAAATCACTTGTTAAAGATGTCCGTTAGTCTCCTGAAGAAGCCATTGCGAGATGGCGAAACATGTTAAGCTGACACTATCAAGTTTTTTCTTCCTTTTTTCTTTTATGTGTTTTTAAACAATGTTTGTGTAAGATTCTGGTACCTCTGGTACCCTTATTTTCCACTTTTCTTTCAAATATGCGTCCCACCTTTCTAATTAGGTGGTACGCATACACCTTTAAGACGGATGACATCATCGCCGAGCGCCGCAGAGCGGCTAATTCAACCGCCGGCGTTCTCTCTCACATCGTTCGTTCAACCTGCCGTGTGTCCACATGCTTACAAGCTTACCTTGCTACCGGAACCTCCAGCTATTCCCTTCTACTTGGAAACAGACCGGAACCTCGCTACCGATCCCTGTATCTCGCTACTGGATCACTCCCTTACTACTGGACCCTGCTACTACTAACTTTACTAGTGATAAGTACCCCACAGGGGAATCCTCCATAACCTTACTTACACTATCTACCTCTGCACATAAGGACTGTTACTATCTATGCATACTAAATCTATCATCTGCACTGTTACATAGATTGCTAGCTCTTGAGTCTACTACCATCTATCCTTGCACTGGGTTAGTCTATCCTGTAATTTTCATCTGCTGTCCTTACCACCTGTTACCATACTCGATTACTAACCTATCTGCATTCTACCTAATACCATCTAATACTCTCCTGAACATTTCTATCAAGTGCTTGCCATCTCTGTCACTGTTCACACCTGTCCCTTCAGCACATCATCTTCATACTGTTATATACATCCTATCACTCCAGGAACATCTTATTGAGTATGTATATCTGTATGCTGAAGCTGACAAGCCCACAGTGATCTGGAGAGTTGGATCTGGTTATTCAACACATCTCTACATGACTACTGAGTGGAGATTCTGCAGCTGCAAATCCAGCCTACTACAAAAACGCAGGAGCGTTACAGATTGAACGAACCTTAAAAATGGATTCAGCAGAATTACCCACTCAAGTGACACAATTAACACAACAAGTAAATGCATTAATGCTTGCTCTTACTGAAGTAAAAGAAGAAAATCAGACTCTGATACAGCAGGTAACCCGTCTTTCACGGCTCACTGCTGCTCAACCCCCGAACCTAAAATAAACCCTCCTATAGTGTTTACAGGTGATCGGAAAAAATTTTGTGAATTCAAAAACGCATGTCAATTACTTTTTTTGTTAAAACCTCGTACATACCCTACTGATCAAATTAAAGTCTGTACCGTTATCTCATATTTAACGGGTGACCCACGGGCCTGGGCAGACTCTCTCTTTGAGAAAAATGATCAGCTTCTGAACTCCTATTCTTTATTCCTAGCGGAACTCGCTAGTTTATATGATGACCCCAACAGGCAGAGTACTGCTGATATTCAATTGAGGGCTTTAAAACAAGGAAGGAGACCTGTAGAAGACTTTGTAGCTGAGTTCAAAAGATGGACCCTTGATTCAGGGTGGAATGATACATCTCTGCGAACTCAATTCAGACTCGGCTTGTCAGAAGCTGTTAAAGACGATCTTGCCCGAGCGGATTTACCTGGCACCTTGGATGCCTTAATACAACTCAGTATCAACATCGACAGGCGACTGCGTGAAAGAAGGGCTGAGAAAATGGGAATGCCATTGTCTAGTCCTTCTTGGATTTCGGCCGTTGACCCTACTCCCATGGAGGTAGGAACCATACGCCCACCTTTATCAACTACTGAACGAGCCAGAAGAAGATCCAGAAACCTCTGCATGTACTGCGCATCCCCGGATCATTTGATAAGCGTCTGTCCCCTTGTCCGCAAAAAAGAGGGTGAGTGTTCACATGTTTTGCATGGAGGATTAACGACTTCCTTTTCTAACCCCTATCTCTTTGTTCATTTGACATTACAGTGGGACCAGACTAGGATTACCACCAAGGCTATGATCGACACCGGATCTTGTGGAAACTATATTGATACATGTTTTGTTACCTTAAATAAAATACCTATTATTTCAAAACCTAAACCTGTTTCTGTTAGTTTCATTAACGGTATCCCACTATCTTCTGGTCCAATCACCAACCAGACACAAGCACTCCTCGTCACTACTAACGAGTCTCATATGGAGACCACCACTTTTGATATACTATCTTCACCCCATTTTTCTATTATTTTGGGACTCCCCTGGTTACACACACATCAACCAATCATAGATTGGAAAAAACGGACTTTGTCTTTCCCTTCTCACTATTGTGAGATTACATGTAACCTCCCATCTTATGAAAAGATCCTGTCTGTGGTGTCAGATGAGATTGCACCACTATGCTTTCAGGATCTGTCCGAAGTATTCCTTGAAAAAAAATGCCCAAATGTTGCCTCCCCATAGGGATTATGATTGCACTATCGATCTACTCCCTAACAGCAAATTGCCTTTCGGTCATGTTTATCCTCTTTCACAGGATGAACTTTCTCATCTCAAGGAATACTTGGATGAGAATTTGACAAAAGGGTTCATCAGACCCTCTACTTCTTCCACAGCTGCAGGACTTTTTTTTGTCCGCAATAAGGATTCAAGTCTTAGGCCTATTATCGATTATAGGCAATTAAATACGATTACAATAAAGGATCGCTATCCTTTACCGCTCATCCCTGAACTCATTGAACAAGTGCATGGGGCTACTTACTTCTCTAAATTAGACCTGAAAGGGGCATACAACCTAATCCGAATCCGTGACGGAGATGAGTGGAAAACAGCATTCAGAACCAGATACGGATTATTCGAATATCTTGTGATGCCATTCGGGTTGTGTAATGCTCCCGCAGCCTTCCAAAAGGTTCATAAACGACATCTTTAGAGACTTACTTGATGTCTGTGTTGTTGTATATCTGGATGATATACTTATCTATTCTCGATCTCTCTCTGAACATATAAAACATGTAAGACTTGTATTATCCAGATTACTCGCACACAATCTATACGTGAAATTAAAAAAATGCCTATTTCATAAAGAAGAAATATTATTCCTGGGATACATCATATCCAAAACCGGAATTAAGATGGATATGAGCAAGATATCCTGTATTCTGGACTGGCCTATACCAACAACTCGTAAGGCATTACAGCGATTCCTTGGATTTTCAAACTTCTATAGGAAGTTCATCAAGAACTTTTCTGCCATTGTGAGACCTCTCACACAATTGACAAGTATAAAGAAACCATTCAAATGGTCAGAAGAAGAAAATCGAGCTTTCTGCTTGTTAAAATCAAGCTTTACTTCTTCTTCCATACTACGCCATCCAGACCCATCCCTCCAATATATTCTGGAGGTAGATGCGTCAAATATGGCAGTAGGAGCAGTTCTCTCCCAACGACCAACAAATACTTCACCACTCTCCCCAGTTGCTTTCTTTTCAAAATCATTAAGCAGCCCAGAGGTGAATTACCCAGTGGGTGAAAAGGAGTTGCTTGCCATAAAACTGGCACTGGAGAATTGGCGACATCTACTTGAGGGTACCCGGTTACCAATACTAATATATACAGATCACAAAAACCTTCAATACCTCCAGACTAACAAAACTCTTTCCCACCGGCAGGTACGATGGTCATTATTCTTCCTAAGATTCAACTTTCTAGTGACCTACACGCCTGCAGACAAAAATAAAAAAGCGGATGCGCTATCACGATTAACCGAAGATAACTGCGCTGAAATCCCTTCTATTCCTATAATACCCTATGAACGTATTATTGGGGTTGTTCGTTCCCTGAAGGAAGAGATTTTGCACAGTATAAGATTGGATTCACCTCCACCACAACTAAGTACTGATGCAGAAGGCTTCCTCTACTACAACGACAAACTCTACATACCCCCTACTATGCGTACCAAGATCTTGGAGTTATCACATGATGTGCCCATGGCAGGACATATGGGTATGACGAAAACCCTAAATTTGCTTACTAGGCAGTTTTGGTGGCCTGATATGAAGACGTCTGTACAAAAATTTGTATCTTCATGTGACATCTGTGCAAGGTCCAAAATTGACACTACAAAACCATCTGGTCTACTCTGCAGTCTACCAATACCCCAGGTTCCATGGGAGGTTGTATCCTTAGACTTTATAGTAGAACTACCACCTTCTAAAAGATTTAATACCATTCTAGTGTCAGTGGACCACCTGACAAAGATGGCACATTTCATCGCTATCCATAGACTACCTTCATCCAAACAAACAGCGGAACTACTGATGAAACATGTGTTCAAGTTACACGGAATACCAAAGACTCTTTTATCCGACCGTGGTTCACAGTTCATCTCCAAATTTTGGCAAGCTCTTTGTCAAATATTACGGATTGAGCGAAAGCTCACTTCTCCCTACCACCCTCAGACCAACGGACAGACTGAAAGAGTCAACCAGTGTATAGAACAATATCTGCGTTGCTACACATCATACCTACAGGATGATTGGGTGGACCTTCTCCCTCTGGCGGAATTTGCTTATAACAACGCAACCCACAGTACTACTAAGCAAAGTCCGTTCTACTTGAACTATGGGTTTCATCCCACACTTCTTCCACCACGCATCCTACCATCAAGTAACCCAGTAGCCTCAGAC
Organism: Pelophylax lessonae; assembly: GCF_965119305.1. Taxonomy (NCBI): domain Eukaryota; kingdom Metazoa; phylum Chordata; class Amphibia; order Anura; family Ranidae; genus Pelophylax; species Pelophylax lessonae. The sequence goes on along the minus strand of NC_138773.1, from coordinate 120,403,038 downwards.
TATCTTACCCAAATAAAGGACTCTCTGGGTTTACTTAATACCACTATCTCACACGCCCATAGCCAACAAAAGAAGTACTATGACCTACGTAGAAGACCTTCTCCTCAGTATGCTATTGGGGACCTCGTTTGGCTATCGACAAGACATTTAAGATTAAAGATCCCTAGCAAAAAGCTTGGACCTTTATTTCTGGGACCCTTCCCAATTAAGAAACTTATTGGAAAAGCTGCAGTACAGCTCACCTTACCAGCAGATCTCAAGATCCATCCCATCTTCCATGTGTCGCTACTGAAACCCCATGTTCCTAATCAGGGAATAAGGCCTACCATCTTGCCTCCACCTCCAGTACAAGTTGAAGGCGGAGAAGAATATGAGATTAAGGAGATTTTGGATTCTCGTATCCACAGAGGAAGACTCCAGTATCTCATAAGATGGAAGAACTATGGACCCCAAGACGACACCTGGTTGGATACCACTGATGTTCACGCACCTAGGCTTATACGAAGATTTCACTCGAAATACCCGGAGAAACCAGTGCTATAGGCCTTCCGGAGCCGGCCTTAAGGGGGGGGTACTGTAAGATTCTGGTACCTCTGGTACCCTTATTTTCCACTTTTCTTTCAAATATGCGTCCCACCTTTCTAATTAGGTGGTACGCATACACCTTTAAGACGGATGACGTCATCGCCGAGCGCCGCAGAGCGGCTAATTCAACCGCCGGCGTTCTCTCTCACATCGTTCGTTCAACCTGCCGTGTGTCCACATGCTTACAAGCTTACCTTGCTACCGGAACCTCCAGCTATTCCCTTCTACTTGGAAACAGACCGGAACCTCGCTACCGATCCCTGTATCTCGCTACTGGATCACTCCCTTACTACTGGACCCTGCTACTACTAACTTTACTAGTGATAAGTACCCCACAGGGGAATCCTCCATAACCTTACTTACACTATCTACCTCTGCACATAAGGACTGTTACTATCTATGCATACTAAATCTATCATCTGCACTGTTACATAGATTGCTAGCTCTTGAGTCTACTACCATCTATCCTTGCACTGGGTTAGTCTATCCTGTAATTGTCATCTGCTGTCCTTGCCACCTGTTACCATACTCGATTACTAACCTATCTGCATTCTACCTAATACCATCTAATACTCTCCTGAACATTTCTATCAAGTGCTTGCCATCTCTGTCACTGTTCACACCTGTCCCTTCAGCACATCATCTTCATACTGTTATATACATCCTATCACTCCAGGAACATCTTATTGAGTGTGTATATCTGTATGCTGAAGCTGACAAGCTCACAGTGATGAGTCTGGAGAGTTGGATCTGGTTATTCAACACATCTCTACATGACTACTGAGTGGAGATTCTGCAGCTGCAAATCCAGCCTACTACAAAAATGCAGGAGCGTTACAGTTTGTCATTTTTGAATAAATAAAATGTGTTAAAATTTGTTTTTACAAAAAACATTTTTTTCTCCATTATTTGAAACATTTGTGTTTGCACCTTTAAAGCCCAAAAAAATTTCCTTTGCTACTTTCTAACTCCTAGATCAGTAATGTCTCACAAAGAAATCTAAAAGATATATATACATACAGTAATGGTAAGATACCCTGAGAAAAAGATTGTTCATCATATGCACATAGACCATTGTTGAGCTCTATTATATATTGACATCAGGCACCCTTACCTTGCCAAATTGTATAAAAGGAATAGCCATATATGTCCACAAAGATGGTAACAAGCAAGAACACACATGTTCAATTATCCATTGTAAGGAATAAGTAGGCTGGGCAATCCAGCATCTAGAAGAAAAGTATAACAAACCAATCTCAACACAACTAGTAACCAAAAAGGGGAAGCCAGCCTGCAAAATGTATCCAAGGTCCACAAAACAACAAAGTGGTACCTACCCTAAAGCTATCTAGGATTCATGGGGCTGCCAATTGTCCACAAACATTGGAAAGGCATCCAACTCCCAATATATACCCTCCTGAGTCCTGTCCGGCTGACCCCACCGACTGCGATCAGTCCCCAGACACGATCTCGGACTGTGCATTCGTCAACCGGCCAATGCTCAGTACCGATGAGGGGCGTCAGTTGAGTGCGTGATCACACGAACAGATGCCACTCCCCCACCTCGGTCCAGCCAAAAATGTCCACCATCGGCATCTAGTGAATGAGAAGGCAAACAACAGGGTCAAGAAATGAAACTAAGATCACACACTCGCCCAGGGAAACCTAGCCGCTCCAAAGGCAAGGGAATATAGCCAGTGATCAGCAAAGAAGATATCATGGGGCAAAAATATCTAGGTCAAAAAAATTAACAACTTCCAATAGTATATACAAAAAAAATATAAAAGCATAAATAAAATATAATCAAATGGAAAAAAAGTTCAAATGGTGATTGTCAAAATAATGGCGTCCATGGCATTCATCCAGATAGTTCACATATAGACCCAGACATCAACAATAAAAAAAACTCATACACTCAAAGAAAAAAAGAGAAAACATTTTTGGATTGAAAGCAGTTTTCAGCATGGTGCCAGGTAAACAGACCAAGTCAACAATGGGCAACGCTGAAAATTGCAAATCAATCCAATCAGAGAAAGGGTTTGTATGTATTAATCTCATTTATCCCGGGGGGGTAGTTGCAGCTAGTCTTTCAATCCACATGGTTTCAGACCTAAGAATTTGGTTGTCCCAATCCCCTCCTCTTGTGTCAGGGGGAACCACCTCCAGTACAAAGAAAGAAACCATTGAATTATCAAACCTGTGGTGAAGACCTATATGTTTGGTAACAGGAGTGATCACCTTGCCATTTCCAGAATAGTACACATAGTACACAAATTCCCAGATGGTTTTACCGATGTAAAAAGGCATGGCATTTACACTTTATTAGATAAATTACACCACGAGTTCTGCAAACAGCAAAATGTTGTGATTGGTGCCACTGGCCATTAGGTAGATTTATACCTCTACCCTCAGTGACCCAGGAGCACCGGTGGCAACATCCACAACGATAAGTACCCCTAGGTTCAGAGGTTGGGTCAAATCAAACTTGGTAATAACTGTAGGTTAATGTATCGCTTAGAGAGGTAGCCCATCTGAAGACCAACTCAGGGGTAGGTTGCACATATTTAGATAATGTATGGTCTTCTGATAGGGATTGTTTGTGCGCTGAATATCATGTAATAAATTTAACGGTATTCGGTTGGGTTTTAGGGACACTCCCAAAAAGTAAGTCACGCCTGGATTGGGCCTTAGCTCTGTTGAATGCTTTCCTCAACAGGGATTTAAATTGTTGTAATGGGTTTTATTGATTGACAAAATCCACTTCTGATGAACAGTTTCTAGGTAGGCGCAAATATTGTGCATGTAGTATACTTCTAATTAATGGAGCAGGATGGGAACTAGATGTGTGCATTATGGTATTGGGGGCACTTGGTTTGCGATATAAGTTAGTGTTATCTATCCCTCCTATCCCTTAAGCAAAAATACTTCACAAATTACAGTTGATCTCATTTCCCCCTATATCCCCAGGCTTATAAACCCTCACTCCCCATTTCTTCTACCCTTCGTTTCTATTATTGTACCAATTCTCCTTCTTCTTCTCCATTTACATGTACCTCCTCGGTCATCCCCCCAATCTACCCATACTTCTATATATTTGTTAGTCTTTTTCTTTGTCTCTACTGCCTAGGTACTCCATGTTGTATATGTATTCGGCTCTATTGAACCAATCTCTGAGGGTGGGGCTTTCCGCATCTAGCCATTTTTTTTTCGTTTTGCCTCCTATGCTACATTTATCAGGTTTGGGAAAATTGTGTTTTTATACTGTTTTTGTGATTTGTCTGTCTTATGAAATAAGCACGTCCATGGGTCATCTATGATGCACACTCCTGTGATTTCCCTGATAAACTGTCGTACTTTCTGCCAGTAGTTCCCAGATCTTGGGACAGTCCCACAAAATATGAAACATGGCTTGCGCATTACAGCCCCTCCAACACAAGTCAGATTTCTCTGGATGGCATTTATGTGCTTTTACCGGCATTATATACGATCTTGATATGCTTTTATAGTTCATTTCAATGGTGTTCACATCTATAGCAGAAAAATGTATGGCTCTCACTTTGTGCTCATTTAAACGTGATCTTATCTCTTTTTCCCATGTTTCTATGAATGGAGGTTTCCTCACACCCGTCCTCTCAGTTAAAATCCTGTATATCTGAGATATACTGTGTTTTGTTTTTGTTAGTGGGTTGCAACGTTTTTCCACTAAATTCAGATTCTTTTCGTTGAGGCAGGGATCTTACAAAATGTTTTAGCTGAAGATATCTCCATTCATTTAACATCAAATTTCCTCCATTAATATTGAGTTTGTGATATGGCCTAATATTCCCACCTTGTGTTATGTCTTTTAACTGCGTATTTTTAACCCAGTTCCCAAATTTTGTCGCATTCCCAGGTGCAAAATATTTTATTCCTTCTAACGGTATTAAAGGAGAGTTATATTCCCATTTGGCCTGTTTGTGAATCGTATCCCATATTTTATTTACAACTCTCGTCAATTCATGTGTATCTGCATGCATTTCCCTATACTTTGGTGGAATCCAAATATTCTTACTTAGTTGTGTTTTACTTAATGTGGTTTCAATGTTAACCCATATTTTTTTGTATTTTTGTCCTCTCTAACATGCGTGAAGTTATGACTGCAATATAATTACTTTTAATGTCTGGTGCCGCTAGTCCTCCCTGTGATTTATCTCTACTGAGAGCCGTATATTGTATTTTAGGCTTTTTCCCCTGCCAGATACACTTTAAAATCATTGTTTTAATTATTCTAAGGTGTGTCAATTGAATAGCAATTGGTAACATTTGAAATCTGTAAAGGATCTTGGGCAGTATAATCATCTTAATTATGTTTATTCTCCCCAACCAAGAGAGCGGGCAACTCAGTATTCTTTTAATATCTGCTTTTATCTCATTTAACATGGGTACATAATTGACATGGTAGAGGTTTTCTAATGATGGAGTTAAATTTATTCCAAGGTATTTTAGTTTAAACTTTGCCCAAGTGAATGAAAATTCCCTCTGTAGAGCCAGTCTATCTTTCTTACTTAGTCCGATGTTCAAAATTTCTGACTTTATTGGGTTGTTCTTAAAATTTGATAGTACCCCATATTTCTTTAACTCATTCACATTTAAGAAGGGATATTCTGGGGTTGGTAATAAAAAAACAGAACATCGGCGTATACTGCTACTTTATGTTCCTCATGTCCAACTTTTAAACCTCCAATATCTACATTATTCCTTATATTCGCTAGTAATGGTTCCAGCGACAGGACAAACAATAGGGGCGAGAGAGGGCGCCCCTGTCTCGTCCTATTGCACATTTTAAATTGGGGTAATAAATTACCATTTACCTTTACCGATGCTACATAGTTACATGCTGTTGGATTCCTATATAATGCCCCAATCTATTGGGTCATTCTTGGGCCAATACCCAAGTCCTCTATTGTTCCCAGCATGAACATTCAGTCCACCCTGTCAAATGCTTTCTCAGCATCTATTGACAACAAAAGGCCTGGGGTATCAAGGCCTCTAACTTTGTGTAATATTAATAATGTTCTAATCCCATTATCTTTCCCCTCTCTATTGTGGATGAATCCTGTCTGATCTGGATGGATCCACTCTGCCATTAAGTCTTTTAATTTGGTTGCTAGGACTTTTGCATATAGTTTTGTATCAACATTTAACAATCCTATTGGTCTATAATTAGAGCATAGAGTTGCATTTTTTCCTTCTTTGGGTATTACCGTTATTTGAGCCAATAATGATTCTACTCTCATCTTCCCTCTTCCTCCTATCCCATTCATATAACTAATAATGAGTTTTGGTACTAATATTTCTTTGAAACTTCTATAATACTGGGTATTATATCTGTCTGGGGGCAGCTCATACACCTTTCAGTCCCTGCAGTGCATCACATTGCATGCTCTCTGGATACATATCTGCATGCAAACTATACAGACAGCTGAATTTGTATAACCATCTTATTGTAATGCAAATGGACACATATACCCTCATTCTGTCCACTTGGACAAATTGAAGTCACAGTTAAAACAGCAGTTATTATCCGGCAATTACAGTTGAGGATTTTATAAGATAACACCTGCTTATCATCCAGCACCTTCAACAACATGCAACTACCACTTGTCCCTTCCGATCTCTTCAACTAAAACCAATAGACTGTCCAATTGTCTCCACAAGATACTATCCAAATCCCCTCCAAAGATATAACAGGATCATTATTGGAGCTACATGCACGTTACAGGCATCAACTCACATTAATAGGAGATATTTTCAGGACTTAGCAATTTTGATCGGTAATTTGGCAAGTGACTTTTTTAAGTGGCTAACAACGGTATTCCTTCATTGAATAATTTGTCTTAGGACCTTTGCTCCTTATCTGATCCGAGCTTCTAATAGGAATCTGCCTAGGCATACACAATTCGATCCACAAGTGATCGCTCCACAAAAGAATTTATAGCCTATGTCAGGATTTATTTTTCTTTCAACAACGGCCGGTTTTGTCATTTTCATAACTGTTACATGTTAGTTAGTCTTGTCTTCTGTGTTACATGTCGCTACTTTGTACTACATTTTATTCATTAAATAATTTTTGAGGTAATTGCTACTCAGATTAATTGCCTTTGATATCCACCACAAACCTATCTTTTCTTCCACGCTCTGTGTGGAATACTTTTAGCATATGCAATTTGGTTAGGTGGATTATCCACTCTACTACCCTGCAAGCAATTTAGCACTACAGGCAAGAATACTATATATTTTCTAGCACCCTCATTCTCCCTCACCCAAACCATTTTTTTCTATTATATCTGACCGAGCCTGGAGTGTTACTGTACGCTTTAATAATTTTTACTTTATTGTCACTTTAGTGTGAATCTAGGGATAGTTCAGTCAGTGTGATTGTAGTAAATATTTACTTTTACTTTAGTGTCAGTTTGTTTTGTCAGGGCAGGTTTACTGCATTATACAGGTTGGATGGAGAGCGTTTGTGAACAGCAGTTTTCAGTTCTTTCCACAGATTCTCGATTGGATTCAGGTCTGGACTTTGACTTGGCCATTCTAACACCTGGATATGTTTATTTGTGAACCATTCCATTGTAGATTTTGCTTTATGTTTTGGATCATTGTCTTGTTGGAAGACAAATCTCCGTCCCAGTCTCAGGTCTTTTGCAGACTCCATCAGGTTTTTTTTCCAGAATGATCCTGTATTTGGCTCCATCCATCTTCCCATCACTTATAACCATCTTCCCTGTCCCTGCTGAAGAAAAGCAGGCCCAAACCATGATGCTTCCACCACCATGTTTGACAGTGGGGATGGTGTGTCCAGGGTGATGAGCTGTGTTTCTTTTACGCCAAACATAATGTTTTGCATTGTTGCCAAAAAGTTCGATTTTGGTTTCATCTGACCAGAGCACCTTCTTCCACATGTTTGGTGTGTCTCCCAGGTGGCTTGTGGCAAACTTTAAACAACACTTTTTATGGATTTCTTTAAGAAATGTTATTCTTCTTGCCACTCTTCCATAAAGGCCAGATTTGGGCAGTATACGACTGATTGTTGTCCTATGGACAGAGTCTCCCACCTCAGTTGTAGATCTCTGCAGTTCATCCAGAGTGATCATGGGCCTCTTGGCTGCATCTCTGATCAGTTTTCTCCTTGTATGAGCTGAACGTTTAGAGGGACGGCCAGGTCTTTGTAGATTTGCAGTGGTCTGGTACTCCTTCCATTTCAATATTATCGCTTGCACAGTGCTCCTTGGGATGTTTAAAGCTTGGGAAATCTTTTTGTATCCAAATCCAGCTTTAAACTTCTCCACAACAGTATCTCGGACCTGCCTGGTGTGCTCCTTGTTCTTCATGATGCTCTCTGCGCTTTAAACGGACCTCTGAGACTATCACAGGTGGACTCTATTTATCATCATTAGTCATTTAGGTCAACATTGGATCATTCAGAGATCCTCACTGAACTTCTGGAGAGAGTTTGCTGCACTGAAAGTAAAGGGGATGAATAATCTTGCACGCCCAATTTTTCAGTTTTTTATTTGTTAACAAAGTTTGAAATATCCAATAAATTTCGTTCCACTTCATGATTGTGTCCCACTTGTTGTTGATTCTTCACAAAAAATTACAGTTTTATATATTTATGTTTGGAGCCTGAAATGTGGTAAAAGGTCGCAAAGTTCAAGGGGACCAAATACTTTCGCAAGGCACTGTAGTTCAGTGGATTAGTGCACATTTAACAAAGTATATTTCTTTGCGTTAGTGTAAGTTTATCGCAGTGTATTTCTGTGCATTACTGCACGTTTAACGCAGTATATTTCAGAGTGTTACATGCCATTTACTGCAGTATAGTTCAGTGCGTTGGTGCATGTTTAACACAGTATATATCAGTGTGTTACTGCACGTTTAATGCAGTAAATATCAGTGCGTTACTGCATGATTAATGCAGTATATATTAGTGGGTTACTGCACGTTTAACGCAGTATACATCAGTGTGTTACTGCGCGTTTAACACAGTATATATCAGTGCGTTACTGTATGTTTAACGCAGTAATATGGAATAATGGAAAATTGTTATCATACTTACCGTAATTTTCCTTTCCTGGCCTATCCTCACGTCAGCACACAACGGGTTAACACCTCCTCTGGAGCCCACAGGACCACCTCTTCCTAGCTAAATAAAAGACAGCTCCTCCCCCAGCTGAAGTGTTCGATAACCTAGCCTGCGACAGGCCACTAGGGAGGGAGTCCTGTGCTGACGTGAGGCTAGGCCAGGAAAGGAAACTTACGGTAAGTATGATAACAATTTTCCATTTTCCTGGCCCACCTCACGTCAGCACACAACGGGATATACCCAAGCTGAATATAGGGCGGGAGAGAACACATGAAAAGAGACACTCAAAGAAAAGTTGTTAAAGCCAAAAAGAATGAATCCCTCTAGTCCCAAACTTGCTGATCGCACATCTCGTTTGTATGGTTGAAGGCCGCACAAGAACTTCAAACTAGCCGCCTTACAATAACCTTCCAAGAAATCCTGGCTCAACTGCCCCAAAGGCTACCTCCCCTCTAGTCAAATAAGCTTGCAACTATTTCAGAGCAGAAAAGCCTACTTCCGGCATGCCAATGTAATCACCCTAGAAGTCCAAAAGTGGATGGCTCTTGAGGACCTGATGGCTAAATGAGAAGGATTGTCCACTTTACAGCAACTTGCCCATGTGTAAGGAACTGAAGTCTTTCTGCTGTGCATCCAGTGACTCTTGTGTGAAATTCAGAGGGACTACTTCCCAGTTTTGCTGGAAACTGGATATCACTTTAAAATTGAACTCTGGAGATAGACATAGTATCACTATTTCTGATATCACTATTTCTGGTAAAAAAGGAAGGACACAAAGGGCCCCTGCAAGAAAAGTGTTGCAATCTTCAAACCTCCTTCTGTCTGAAGTAGTTACTGGCAGAAGAACTCGTTTTTCTGTGAGGAATTTTGATGGAATTGAAACCATTGGCAGTGGTGTATTTAGGTTTTGTGCTGCCCTAGGCCGGACTAAACTCGTGCACCCCCTAATTTAACTACGACCCACCCCTTCCTGTGAAGGCCACACCCTTTTATGTTTCAGACCCACCCTGTCATCTGTAAACCCCACCCCTTCCTCATTAGGCTCCACCTTTTCCTCTTAGAGCTCCATCTCTTCCTCTCTGTACCTTAAAAGTGGGTACAAAGTGCCTACTTGTATATTTTTTGTGGTTTTGTATGGGTAAGTCATTTTGGGGAGCGTTCCTGGGGGCCCCACTAGGCAGCGGGGATGCCAATCCACAGGGCCGGTGGCTGCAATTGCCGCCGGGCCCCCACGATCACTCCACACTGAGAGAGAAGAGCAGTCCGCTGTTGTACACGCGGCAGACTGTTGTTCTCTCTGAAATGGTCACAGAGCGCCTGTGATCCTCCTATTTAGGATCACATGTATATGTGGTCATTTCACAAGTCCCCCCCCCCCATACAGTTAGAAAACACCCCCTAGGCTCACATTTAGCCCCTTGATCGCCCCTGGGTTAACCCCTTCCCTGCTGGTGTCATTATTACAGTAACAGTGCATATTTTTTGCCCTGATTACTGTAGTAATGCCACTGGTTCCCCCAAAAGTGTCAAAAATGTCAGTTAGAGGTCTGATCTGTCTGCTGCAGTCCCGCTAAAAATCGCAATTGCCGCCATTACTAGTAAAAAAAAAAAATGAAATAAATGAAAATGACATTTCTCCTACTTTGTAGACATGATAACTTTTGCGCAAACCAATCAAAATACGCTTATTGGGATTTTTTTTTTAACAAAAATATGTAGCAGAAAACAAATTGGCCTAAAAGGATAAAAAAAAATTAGATTTTTTTAATTTTAATAACAAGATTAATAAAAATTGCAGAGGTGATCAAATACCACCAAAAGAAAGCTCTATTTGTGGGAAAAAAGTACATCAATTTGTTTAGGGTATAGCGTCGCACGACCGCGCAATTCTTTCAGTCCAGAAGTGGTTAAAGCTTGGAGCACTTTGTAGTACATGAACTTTCACTGCCTGTGAACTGTTAAATGCGTTTGCATTGATTTCAGCATGCATGGAGCACTTTGTACACGCTGAAACCAATGCAAACTCATTTACCATTTCACATGCAGTGAAAGTTCATGTACTGCAAAGTGCTCCATATTTGTTAAAAATATATTTACTGCAAAAATGTAATGGAATTATTAATTTATAATTGTAGCAATAGCAGTGGGTGGTAACCTAAAATCGTGATTCCTACCTGCTGTCGGATGTCCTGACCTGGTTGGGGGTTCCCTTTTCCTCCTCTCTCTACTCCTCCTCGACATAGATAGACCCTGCCCCGTGGAGAGGTTAGTCCCTCTTACATGCCGCGCGGAGGGTGGGTAGGTGGTATCCGCCCCCACCCACTCATTGAAGTGCATCCCGTCTGGCCACTCACTGCCGCTCTATGGGGGCAACAGTCCCTCCCTGCCTGGCAAGTATGTACGCCCCTCAGTGCTGGGACATGGCCATCCAGATTCCAGTGCCCTGGGCAAAGATGGCAAACTGCGCCCCCCCCCCATGTGTATTCACAATTCACATCTCGGTGTCAGTGTGACACCCGCTTGGAGTGAAGGCAGCTTCTCTTGTCTCCAGTCATGTAATATGTCACATGATAAGACAGTCTGCCCTCACTCTATAGTGGCACTGCGCTGAGACTGAGGCATTGCACGCAGTTCCGGGGAGGTTGCAGTGTGGCCCCATTCACTTGAACAGGTTGCTTTCAGCAGATGGTAGTGCATGCTGAAAGTGACGGGCGGTATAATTCCTGCCACTGCTGCAAATCAAAATATTGCAGCAGTGGCATCTGTAAACCTCTAGCTGCTGCCTCTGCAGCTTAAATGACAGGAGTGATAGGGAGCTGTATTATGAGGCTCAGCGGCATGTTTTATTGCCCGCCAACCACAAGTGTAAATGAGCCCATGGCTAGGTTCACACTGTTACAGGTGGTTGCATGTGCGGGACAGCGTGTAAATGGCACCTATTCCCGCACCCACCTGCAGGAAAATTCCCTGCTCTTTTACAGATGCACAAGGCTGCCATTTATTCTTATTGGCACTCCCACACATCTGAAAATGCAGCACCTTTTTTGGTGCGGGAAATTGCATGGTGCTTTTACACCATGCGATTTCCCTTCGGCTGCATTTTCATAAAGTTGCAGGGACCTGTTTCCTGCAGATACAGTAGTCCATTTAAATGAATTGGCTGCTGTGCCTGCGCAAATGTGAGTCACAGCAAACACATTAGAGTGAACCTGACATAAAAGTCACCTAAAAGGAAAATACATACAGCAAGGTGCCTCCAACATATTGTACTTAATAGCACAAAGTCACTTTATAAAACACTTCTGCTGAGTACTTCCCTAATTATCAATAATATACACAGTGCTCAGATAAAAAGAGCAGAACATCCCTGCATTGTACCTGTAATTTTCAGAGTTCTTGGGTTTAATCTGGGCATCTTCTGTCTGCTTCTGTCCCCATCTGAGTGTCAGCCTGCTCTCCACCTGCATTGCTTTAGTATCCTTAGCTCTGCCATGAGTCCCGACATTTTCTTCATCTTCTGCCAGACTCTATCCCCGCCCACTGGCCCGCCCACCATGTATAGCACTTCCCTAGACCATTAACTACAGGTCTGATAGGAGGTGGGCGGGGACAGAAGATGCAGAAAACGTCGGGACTCAACCTGGACACAGAGCTAAGAATTCTAAAGCAATGCAGGTGGTGGGCGGGCTGACGATCGGGGACAGAAGCAGAGAGAAGATGCTGAGACTAAACCCGAGCCATAAGCACACAAAAGCCTTGCAGGTGGTGCTCACATTATCAGCACTTCACCTCCTCTGCGCCCTCCCTCCCGCCCACCCCTTGTACGAGCCCTGACGCGGCGACGCCCCTTCACTAAAAGCTGGAGAGTGGAGACTGTGTGTGTGTGGGAGGAGGCGGTGACAGGCAGGTAAGGACCAAGGGAGCAGATAATGAGGCGGGACTCGGCACGCAAAGTGACAGGAGCACTGCAGACAAGCAGGCGAGCCTCACAGAGCGGATCGTTTTTTTTTTTTTTATGCGGGGACGGCGGCTTTTTTGCCGCCCCCCCGCAAAGTGCCGCCCTAGGCCTAGGCCTTGTCGGCCTAGGCCAAAATACAGCAGTGACCATTGGAGCAAAGGGTGCCCTAGTGCTCTCAGATCCAAGCCTAAGTCCTACAGAGGGAACAAGGATCTCCTTCAAGGTCATGTATACTGTAGATTGTCGCCTGCAAAAAGCATCTGGTAACTGGCTCTTCCACCAGTTTGAAGCCTGTGAAAGATAAGGCAAAGAATTGTACCTTAAATGGAGTTGTATGCCAGACCGACCTCTACGCTGACTGTAAAATGCCCAGGATATTGGCTAGAGCAGGTAACACAGGAGAGAAAGCTAATGCTGAGCAAACAAAACAAACATTTCATATCCTCTCATATGTAGTATTTAGGGTCAGTACTCTGGACCCCAAGGTCTGAGCAAGCTTGGATGAGAATTCCTGCTCCTCTAGTCTGGCCTATTCTATAGCCAGGCTGTTAAAAGTAGTCTCATTCGATTAGGGTGCTGTCACTGACCTTGCCAAAAAGATTTAATTTGACCAGAAATGGGTCTGGAGGTGCTGATGATATCAGGGGAGCAGTGTAAGTCAAGGCCTTCTCGGTAGGTGGAAGTGACTTATATGGCATGGACTTGTTCTGTCTAAATTTTCAGAAGCATCTTTATATTCAAGGACATCGGCGAGAGACAAAGATCAAACACAAAATTCCATGGCACTGTGAACCTATCTTATATGACAGAGCCTTTGCTTGGTATCCTGTTGCAAATATCCGAAGCTGCATGTTCAGTGGAGTCTCCCTGTGAACTACTGCTGGAAAGCCTTATTTGCCAATATTGGTTTGAGGCACTTGTTGAAAAATCTTTTGCCTAACCAAACCACTAGTTGATTTTGCTTTCCTGGCAAGAAGGCCACCGTTAACTAACTGTAAGTGACTCTCTGCCCAGCAAAATGATTTTGTTGCAAGATGTAACAGGAAAAGGCTTCTGGTGTCCCCTGGGAAGAAATCTAGGCTACTGCTGTCTTGTTGTCAACCAACTTCACTCAGGCCCCTTTGAAGTAGATACTGAAAGGCTTGCAATGCTAGAAAAGGCTACCTTCAGTTCCAGATAATTGGGGAGTCTGCATTCCATTGGTTTCTTCAGATTGTGTACTCCTCAGCCCCAAAGACTGGGATCTGCCATCAGAATCATCCTATCTCCTGGACTGAGAGGCATGCCCTGAAAGTACAGTAGTGATGTCCAAATTTCCAGTTCTTGCTAAATTTGTATAGGCACAAAGATTTTCTGATCAACAGACAGCCCAGCTTATAGAATAAAGAAGGTAAATTGAAAATGACCTGAAGTGCCCCCTGGCCCAAGGTACCACCGCTGCCAACAAGATTTTCAAATGATTCCTGGGGCTGTGCCACTTCTGTAAAAGGCAAAGACCTGAACTGGAAGGGACATCTGGCCACCGCAAATCCCACATGCCTCTGGAGCTCGTCCTTGATCTGCACCTGAGAGTATTAGTCGGCAGGTCAATTAAAACTAACTGGTATTCCAGCTGAACTATCCCTGTGACTGTCTGCATGGCCTCCATCTTAAACCTCTTGCTGTGTGCGTGTGTGTGTACACATTCGATTCCTTAAAACTGAAATCGACCAGAAGGCTCCTGCCTTAGGTACTAGAAAAACCAAGGAGAAAAGCACCCAAATGATTCTATGTCTTTGGCATGATGGTCTTGTAGCAGTATAAATTCTTAAACACAATCTTGCAATCAAACATTCTCTCTTCTGAGATCTGCTGGTCATAAATGAAATTGATTCAGTGGTCAACGTTGGAATCTTCCATTGTACTCCCACTTAACTGTCTTCTGGACTCACTGGTCTTTAACCACTTAAGCCCCGGAAGATTTTACCCCCATTCCGACCAGGGTTTTTTTTGCGATTTTTTTACTGCGTGACTTTAACGGACAATTGCGCGGTCGTACGACGCTGTACCTAAACTAATTTCACATCCTTTTTTCCCACAAATAGAGCTTTCTTTTGGCGGTATTTTATCACCTGTGCGATTTTTTGATCATGCGCTAAAAACAAAAAAAGTGCGTAAATTTTGCAAAAATAACAATATTTTTCACATTTTTTTATATGAAATTCCCCAAAAAAAAAAAATGTAAAAATCAAAATTTTTTAACATTTTCGGCCAATTTGTTTTATGCTACGTATGTTTAGTAAAAAAAAAAAAAAAAAAAAATCGCAAAAAGCGTATTTTGATTGGTTTGCGCAAAAGTTATCGCGTTTACTAACAAAGGGAAAGATTTTTGTCATTTTTGGTGTTTTTTTTAACGAGTAATGGCGGCGATCTGCGATTTTTTTTTGTGGGACTGCGACATTGCGGCGGACAGATCAGACCTTTGACTGACATTTTTGACACTTTTGGGGTTACCAGTGACATTACTGCAGTAATCAGTGCTAAAAATATGCACTGTTACTGTAAAAATGACACTGTCAGGGAAGAGGTTAACTGTATTGGAGAGAGAGGGGTTAAGTGTGTCCTAGGGGCGTGTTTCTAACTGTGATGGGACATGTCTCCTATTGTAAAAACAGAGATCAACGGTTCTACATAGTAGATCCGTCTGATCTCCATTTTTACACAGGGGAGAATGACAGGCAGCTTGTTTACATAAGCCGCCTGCCTTTCTCCCGCTCTACCGACTATCGTAGTGCGACCGGCGGACATCGGGTCCGCCGGTCACACGCGCGGACTCCTCCGTGAACGATCCGCGGCGCTCACCCGCTATTGGCTCACAAACCGGTCACGGGCTAGTGACGTATATATACGTCACTTTGCCTGGCCGGGGCTGACCGCCACAGTATATCTACTTGCGGCGGTCAGCAAGCGGTTAAGGATTGTTGTCCAAACCTTCCAGAAGGAGGCTACAATCATCAACTTCACTCAGGCCTCCTGGCCCCAACTGGGAAAGACTATCTGAGCCCACCTTCAAAAAGACATTTCAGCCATCTTAGCAACTTGCTCTGGACTTGATTTCATGTAAAAAGTAACTGAGGCACCTCCACTGTGATCTTTTAAATCTACGGCCTGTCCTATAAGACTTGGCCTCCTGCACCCTTATGAAGTTCAATAGGCTTGAGTCAAAAATGGCTGCCTTCTCATACTAGTCTGTGGCCACATTCCCGTCTTTTTTTTTTCCGGCCATTCACTTAATTTCGTTGTTCAGTGTTTGACCAAACAATAACCTCCCACTATAGAATGTGTTGAAGGTTTGTGTGGACTTTATATCTGCCCTCCAGTGAGGTAATCACAATGCTCTCATGGGTGTGGCTGAGTGTGCCAGGCTTGTACTAAGTCTATCCACGCATCAACCAGAAGCCATCTTCCAGGTTCAACTCCTCCAGAAACTGTGCCAAACCTTGCAGTTTTCAGTCTTGAATTTAATGCTATTTCCAAACAGTTCATAGGTTGTTGAAGTGAACAATGTTGCTGGTTGACAGGAAAAAACGGTCACTGTATAGATTCTCTACAAGTACGATTGCCAGATCACCAACTTCTGTGTTCCAGATGTGTTTCTGCATGAGTGTTTTTGATGCAGTCCAATGCGGTCTCAATGTGTTTTGCCACTTTCCAGATGTGTTCAATACAGAAACAATGTAACATTTTTTACTTTGTTGCCTGCACTAGAATGCACTGCACTGGTGTGAACTAGGACTTGGAATCGGAAATTAGACTCTGTAAATGCCTTCTTGCCGCAGAATAAAAATGTACTGGACTGCATCTGATATGAACAAGTCCACTTTCCCATTCATAGGATCTTCAATAATTTCCCAATTTCTCTCTGGGATTAAAGTCTTCTATGAAGGCAACTGAGTATAAAAAGGCAAAGACACTTGATGTGCCAGACATTAGAAGGCAGCATCCACTCCTGGAAGTGCAGTGCATAAACATGCATCAGCCATCCTATTTGGATAAAGGATTAGAGAACCTGTTACTGTAAGTTGGTCTTCTGGAGAGGTCTCTGCCATCCTTCCTTAACGAGCGTTTTACGCTGTGTCATAAGAAAAGAAGGCCCTTGGAAATATCTGCATGCTTTTGTAGTGGTAGGGCATCTGCAGCGTACTTTCTGCTATAGCCTCCTCAATAGGGCTTAGAAGTTTGCACATCCACATCCTTGTGAGGCAATCTGTGCATTCTTATTTCTCTGCCACTGAAGCTGCATGCAGGCCCACAATGCACCATGAGCTGGCAGAGACATTTCCTATCATGCTGACAAATGCATGGGAGCCAGTGCCACATGGGGTGCTTGGGAAGCATGAAAGCCACCCTGTGGAGGACTCCATTGGATGTGGCTTGTCCTGGGCAGGAGAAGATCGTTGGTGGGTCTTATGTTTTTTGGAGCATTTGCTTTCAGGGTCTCTGCTCCCACAATAATGCAAAACATCTTTCTTTGCAGTCCTTGAGCACTCTTTTAAAAACATGTCCCACGTTGCCCCCTCCTACCTTTGCTAGTCTTCGGTGCCACTAACAGGTGTGGCAAGCTCATATTTGCACAAAATATCTAGAGCAAAATCATATATTACCTCTCACCAAAAACATGTACGCCGTTTCTTTAAGACTCATTTGCCTTCATCCACTTACTTCAGAAGCAGCAGGTGAGCCCAAGCAACACTTCCCGAGGCAGACAGCAGACATAGTCAGAGTCTAAGACAAAACCAGTCAGACTGTCAAACCCACAAGAGTACACAGCATAACACAGGAGCCAGGACAGCCAAGCCAGAGGCAGACAGGATCTGAGACAAAACCAGTCAGACCGTCAAACCCACCGGAATACACAGCACAGCCAGAGGCAGACAGTATCTGAGACAAAACCAGCCAGACCGTCAAACCCACTGGAATACACAGCATAGCACAGCACAGCCAGAGGCAGACAGGATCTGAGACAAAACCAGTCAGACTGTCAAACCCACCGGAATACACAGCATAGCACAGCACAGCCAGAGGCAGACAGGATCTGAGACAAAACCAGTCAGACAGTCCCATCTCTGGGAATATACTGCAGCAGGGAGCAAAAGCAACAAGTCCTTACCTGGCAGGACTGCAGAGAGAGAGGGAGATAAATCCCTTCCCCTGCAGACCTCCAAGAGTGTTTACGCCATTGTTTGGCGCCTGGCGGATACCATCCTGTGCTGCCCATCTCCCTGCTCGCTGTGACATCATTCACACCTGCTCTCAGACTGAAAATAAAGCCGGGAGAGCAGTGCGGTGCACTACATATACAAGACAGGAAAGAAAAAAAAAATCTCAAGGGAGAGGTAATGATGACATTGCAGAGCTTTTATAATACCACACCTGTACAATATCAATGATCTTTAAGCATCATTTTGCCCGCAGCCCGGCACACAGGGCAGCCAGTTTTTATAAAGATTTACTTTCTGCATTCTGGGTCTCCCAGCACCATGAGAGGCTGAACATGGAGGGGTAGGTTTGGCAGGGGTGATATCCTTGCAGAAAAGCACTTACCAACAGCAATCCACAGGTGGTCTGGAGCATGACCAAAAAAGAAGAACACTTCAGCTGGGGGAGGGGCTGTCTTTTATTTAGCTAGGAAGAGGTGGTCCTGTGGGCTCCATAGGAGGTTTTAACCCATTGTGTGCTGACGTGAGGTGGGCCAGGAAATATATTTGCGCGTTACTGTAGTTTTAACACAGTGTATATCAGGCACTACTGCACTAACGCATTATTTATCAGTATGTTACTGCACGTTTAACACAGTATTTATCAGTATGTTACTGTATGTTTAATGCAGTACATATTAGTACATATTAGTGTGTTACTGCACGTTTAACACAGTATATATCGATGCATTACTGCACATTTACTGCAGTATAAATCAGTGCATTACTGTATGTTTAATTGTAGTATATATCAGTGCATTACTGCACGTTTAACACAGTATATTTGAGTGCCTTACTGCAAAAATTAATGCAGTATATATCAGGGCTTTACTGCAGGTTTAACGCAGTGTATTTAAGTGTGTTACTGCATGTTTTATGCAGTATATTTCAGTGTGTTAATGTACGCCTAACGCAGTGTATATAAGTGTGTTATTGCACATTTAAAGCAGTATATTTGAGTGCATTACTGCACATTTAACGCAGTATATTTCAGTGCATTACTGCACGTTGAATACAGTTTATACCAGTACATTACAGCACATTTAATTCTGTATATTTGAATGCATTACTGCACATTTAACGCAATAGATATCAGTTCATTACTGCATGTTTAACATGGTATATTTCAGTGCGGTACTGCAAGTTTAACACAGTATATTTCAGTGCATTACTGCGCATTCAATGCAGTATATATTAGTGAGTTCCTGTACATTTAATGCAGTATATTTAAGTACGTAACTGCATGTTTAATGCGGTATATATCAGTGCATTACTGCACGAATAACGCAATAAATATTATTGCGTTACGGCACAATAAGTATATATCAGTGCGCTATTGCATGTTTAATGCAGTAAATATCAGTGCGTTACTGGAAGTTTAATGCAATATATTTGAGCACCTTACTGCATGTTTAATGCAGTATATATCAGTGTGTTACTGTACATTTTAGCGCAGTATATATTAATATGTTACTGCACGTTTAACACAGTATAAATCAGTGAGTTATTGCATGTTTAATGCAGTATTTTTCAGTGCATCCGTGCACGTTTATCACAGTATATTGCAGTGTGTCAGTGCAGTTTTACTGCAGTATCTTGTAGTGTGTCAGTGGAGTGTGTCTGTGTAGTGAATACTCAGGTTAAAGTGCACCAAATACCATCCTCAGGCAGGGCATCATTTCCTCAGTTTAGTGATGTTGCCTGTGCCATCTAGCCATATCTTCCTCATCCTCCTTCACCCAAGCAGACACTAGTGCGCAGTCCACTGCAGCTGCCAGAGTGCCTTATTCTGCCTGCTTGTCCTTAGCTACTCCTGCCATAGCTCCAGCATCAGGCATGGAGGAGTCAGCTGAGTTATTTGATCACAGTGTCAGCCACTTGACGATGCACAGCCATTACTTGATTCATATGTTACTTCTAAAGGTTGAGGAAGGTTGGAAAATGAGACTACAGAAAGGGGAGAAATAACAATTTGGCAGTCATGTTCTCCCAGCTGCACTGTGTTGCCAAGTTGTCTCCAGTGATAAAGAGGATGGAAGGGATGATGATGATGAGGTCACTGAAGCAACATGGGTGCCGGATAGAGCAGAGGAGGAAACTGAGGCTGAGGCACAAGCCCAAAGAGGCAGCCATCATGGAAGAGTAGAAAGACGCCACCCTATTGCACCAGATTGTGCAGCTGTTATCTCCAGGCCTACTTCCCACAGCTCAGCTGTTTGGGCTTTTTTAGCACATGTGCAGCTGATCACACTGTAAAAATTTGCAAACTTTGCCTCAAGCACATCAGGCATGGCAAAAACACCAGCCATTTGGGCACCACATGCTTGACAAGGCATTTAATCTTCCACCACTCAGCTCCTTGGCAAGAGCACCTGAAAGCCACACAAAAGGGACGCAATTCTGCCTCTCCTCTCCTTTTCGGTCTACCCACGCTATACCTTATGACCTCTCAGCAGCCTCCACTGACAGGGATGATCGTATAGGGCAGGGTGTGCCAGGTCCTTGCAGCACATCTGCCAGTAGCACGCCACCAGCTGTAGACTACAGCAGTAAAATTTCTCTGCCCCATCTATTGCAGCAAAAAAAGTAATTGCCACCCACATGCCCAGCGTCTAAATTCAAGCTTGTCCTGCCTTTCCGTCTAGTGGATTCTGCCCCCTTCCGTGAATTTGCAGAATGTGCTTGTCCACAATGACAGATTCACAGTCACTATTTCTTTTTACATAAGGCTATTCCAGCTCTCTACCATCACGTGGAAGGCAATGTTGTGGCATTGTTGGGCAAGGCAGTCAGCAGTAAGGTTTACATTACTGCTGACACGTGGTCCAGCAAGCATGGTCAGGGACAATCTATTTCATTCACAGCACACTGGGTAACTCTGCTTGCAACTCTGGAGGATGCAGGACAGGGCTCAGTGCTGCAGATTGTTGTGCCACCACATCTCCATAAAGCTATTAGTGATAATGTAAATTTGTCAGCTCTTTGTTCTGCTCCTCCTCCTCATCCATGCCCTTCTCTGCTGAATTGTACCATGAACCACAAGTACCCCCTAAGCATTCAAGGGGCTATTTAATGAGTCAGGCTGAAAGGTGCCATGCAGTGCTTCATCTGGTCTGTCTAGGGGACAGAAGCCACACCAGAGCAGAGATTTTGGCAGCTCTGCAGGGACAGGCCCAGAGGTGGTTCATGCCACACCAGCTGGAGCCAGGAATAGTGGTGTCTGATAATGGCACAAACCTCCTGACCGCCCTTAGACAGGGAAAGTTAAAACATGTGCCATGCCTGGCCCATGTCCTCAATTTGATGGTGCAGCTTTTTTTAAATAGGTACCCAGGGTTGGAAGATCTGCTGAAGCAGGCCAGAAGAGTCTGTAGCCATTTCAGGTGGTCATACACAACCATTGTTTGGTTGGCTAAAGATCAGCAGGAATTCCACCTGCCTGTAAACTGCCTGATTTGTGACATGCCCACCAGGTGCAACTCAACTTTGGCAATGCTGCAGCAGCTGCGCATGCAGCATAGGACCATCAACAAGTACCTGTGTGAGCATTGCAGAGCGACAGGCTCAGGCCAGTCCAGCTTTTCTTCCCCACACCAATGGCTGCTGATAAAAGATCCATGCACTGTACTGTCACCAATTGAGGAAGCCGTATGGACGGTGAGCCGTTACAATGCACGTATCAGTGACACAACCCCTGTTGTGTTCCTGCTGGAGCAGACTCTGCATGACATTATGGACAAGGCACTCAAGGCAGAGCATCGGAAGGAAGAGGAGGACTTTCTTTCCTCTCAAGGCCAGCTTTATGCAGACACTATTCTTCCTGTGCCACAGAACACACAACAGGAGTTAGAGGAAGAAGAAGAGGAGGAGGAGAAGGATTCTGGGCAGCTTTGGAGGCATTGAAGCAGAGCAAGACACATGTCATCCTTAACAGATGGTTTTCCATCCCTAGAACATAGTTACATACATAGTTACATAGTTAGTCAGGTTGAAAAAAAAAAGACACAAGTCCATCTGGTTCAACCAAAAAAAAAAAAAAAGTATTAAAAACCCAACCATACAATCCCATGATCCAATTTGCTACAGTAGGGGAAAAAATTCCTTCCTGATCCCCAGAGAGGCAATCGGATATTCCCTGGATCAACTTTACCTAAAAAAAAATGTAGTACCCATTTATATTATGTACACCTAGGAAAGAATCCAGGCCTTTTTTAAAGCAATCTAGTGAGCTAGCCAGAACCACCTCTGGAGGGAGTCTATTCCACATTTTCACAGCTCTTACGGTGCGTATTTGGAGACTAAATCAGTTATCCTCTAGACGTAAAGAGTGCCCCCTTGTCCTCTGTGTTGACCTTAAAGTGAACAACTCAACACCAAGTTGACTATATGGACCCCTTATGTACAGTATTTATACATGTTGATCATATCCCCCCTTAATCTCCTCTTCTCAAGAGAGAATATATTCAGTTCCTCTAATCTTTTCTCATAGCTGATGTCCTCCATGCCTCTTATCGGTTTGGTTGCCCTTCTCTGCACTTTCTCCAGTTCCCCGATATCCTTTTTAAGAACTGGTGCCCAAAACTGAACTGCATATTCCAGATGAGGTCTTACTAATGATCTGTACAGGGTCAAAATGATATTGATCCCTCTGGAGTCCATGCCTCTGTTAATACAAGAAAGGACTTTGCTTGCTTTGGAAACTGCAGCTTGACATTGCATGCTAATATTAAGCTTATGATCTACCAGAACACCCAGATCCTTCTCCGCTATGGATTCCCCCAGTTCTACTCCACCTAGTATGTATGATACAGTACATGCATATTCTTAGCCCCCAAGTGCATAACTTTACATTTATCAACATTAAACCTCCTTTGCCACATTGTTGCCCAATGAAACAGTGCTTTGAGGTCAGCTTGTAAGTTGGAGACATCCTGTAAAGAAGTTATTCCACTGCAAAGCTTGGTGTCATCTGCAAAGACTGAAATGGTACTTTTAATCCCAGACCCTATATCATTTATAAAGGTATTAAAAAGTAAGGGTCCCAACACTGAACTTTGGGGTACACCACTGATAACTTTAGACCTTTCAGAGTAAGAATCATTAACCCCTACTCTCTGAATTCTATCTTTCAGCCAATTTTCTATCCAATTACAAATCAATCTTTCCAAGCCAGTAGACTTTACCTTACACATTAGCCATGTGTGGGGAACAGTGGCGGCCGCCCCCCCCCCCCCCCAAAAAGAAAAGAAAAAAAAGGTTAGAAAAAAAAGATTTGGTGGCCATGGGGGGGGGGGGGGGGGTGGTGTTTTCCACCCGGCAGAGGCGCCGATTGGCGGCCTTCTGGGGCGTAACTGTGGCACAGAGCACTGCGCTACAACACCCCCCTTTTGTGATGTCCTGGATCATGATTGGTCCAGACTCCAGCCTGGACCAATCATGATTCAGGACATCCTGCTGACCTCGTTGGGGGCGGTGCCGGTGCGTGCCTCAGTCACTCACCGTCACCGCCCGGTCACATTCCTGCTGAAGAGTCTCGAGGAGAGGAGAAGCCGCTCCGCTCACCTTCCCGCCCGCCATTTCCCGCCGCCGCCGCAGAACGAAGAGGAGAGGAGAAGCCACCGTAGAATGAAGAAGCTGGCCGCTCACCTTCCCGCCCACCAGTTCCCGCCGCCGCCGCAGAACGAAGAGGAGAGGAGAAGCCGCCGTAGAATGAAGAAGCCGCCCGCTCACCTTCCCGCCCACCAGTTCCCACTGCCGCAGGAAGCATTAATAATAAGGTAAGCGGCTGGGTCACACACATTGCATCCCAGGCCCCCTGAGTGCCCCCCAACCTTGCACAGTGCCTTCCAGCTGCCATGATGCCACTCAGCCTCCCATAGTGGCCTGCAGTGCCACTCAACCTCACACAGTGTCCCCCAACCTCCCATAGTTCCTTCCTGCTGTCTTAATGCCACTCAACCTACCATAGTAGCCTGCAGTGCCGCTCAACCTCCCACAGTGCCTTTCAGCTCCCATAGCGCCCCCAACCATATGTAGTGGACTGAAGTGCCCCTCAACCCTCCACAGTGCCTTCCAGCTGCCATGATGCCACTCAGCCTCCCATAGTGGCCTGCAGTGCCACTCAACCTCACACAGTGTCCCCCAACCTCCCATAGTTCCTTCCTGCTGTCTTAATGCCACTCAGCCTCCCATAGTAGCCTGCAAAGCCCCCAACCTCATACAGTGCCACCCAGCTCCCTTAGTGCCCCTCAATCATCCGTAGTGGACTGCAGTGCCCCCCCCCCAAACTGACACATTGCCCCTCAACCACCATGGTGCCACCCAACCCCTCATAATAGCCCACAGTTTTCCAGCATTTCAAAACCGAGTTTATATCCCCATACGTGTATTGTGTGAGTATACACTTTTTTTTGTACTATTGGAGCATAAAAGGATTTGGAAGAATTTACTGGTCCAGGTAAGGTTCAGAACCACTGCAATATGGCGCTGCAGTAACCTTCTGCACTTTTACATGCTTTACTGCAATGGATGTGACATGCACCTTTCCAGTGGACATGTGTTACAGTGCAGCCCACTGCCAAAAAATAGTGTTTGCACCAATGGATGTGTGTTGCAGCACAGCAAAATGTTCAGCGTTGCACTAATATGGGTTGCAGTGCCCTGCCAAAAAATGGTCCATGCATTTCAATACAATGCATGTCTGTTGGCAAGGTGTGTGGAGTGCCATTCAGAATGAGAGGCATCACCCTGCAAGGATTGCAGTAAAGAGCACGGTAATACATGCCCGCTGGTGTGAACAAGACCTGAAATACATCTGATAAACAACCTCTTTTAGCTGCCATTAAAGTAAAGTGTATTGCAACTGTACTAATTCCCAGCAATCCATGCTCATTTCCCCATATTTGTTTCTTTAAAAAAGCTGCAAGGATAAAAAAAAAAAAAAAAATGCCTGTTGGTTCTGCCAGAAATCCAATGAGCTTGTAACTTCCTTTAGTGAGCTGATAATGCTGCCTCTGCCACACTGAAATCCCAAGCAGTGTTGTCACCTCTGCTCAGTTCTCTCCTGCTGGACTACAAAACACCTCCTCTTATGGATTACCAGGCTTCGGCTCCAGGTAAAGGGTATATTTACTTAAAATGAACAACTACCTGCAGAAATATTGAGCCTGTTGTCAGCAATGTCCGTGCTTGTGAGATATGCCGGATTAATGGTGTACATCACCTGTAATGTTCCTGCCACATTTATATTACTAGAATACTAGAATATCTATTGGCAGCACTATAAAGGTTTCTGTGCTTGAACTCAACTTGCATAATAATTCATTACTACATGTTTTCTCTGGATTTAACTATGTGTTACCCTATGAATCTATCTAGATATACAGAATACACCTTCAAATTGACCATGGTCTTCTGCTAGAACTGTACATTTACATACAGTTCAGTCTACCAAAAGATAACTATTAGCCTGAGCAGAGCGTATTCCTGGGGATGTGCAAAAAATGTGTGTATCCCACTCTTACAGGTCCTATTAAAGTCTATGGAGCCTATGTGCATAGGGGGCTATGATTTGCAGGCATGAGATCTTCCTGTTATCCATCCGTCCATCCATCCTTCCCCTCCCCTTCCTTCCCTTCCCTTCCTCCAGTCCCATCCCCTCCCCTCCCTTCCTCCCCTCCCCTCCCTCCCTTCCTCCCCTCCCTCCCCCTCCCTTCCCCCTCCCTTCCCCTCCCTCCCCCTCCCTTTCCCTTTCCCTCCCCTCCCCTTCCTTTCTTCCCCTTCCCCCTCCCCTCCCCCCCTTCCCTCCCCTCCCCTTTATCTCCCCTCCCCCCTTCCCCCTCTCCCTTCCCTTCCCTCCCTTCTGTTTTGTTCTTTGTTCCTTCCTCCCTCCCTCCCTTCATTCCCTCTTCTACCCCGTTCATTCCTTTCTTCCTTCTTTCTCTGCCTCCTTTAATCCCCCTTTCTTCACTCTACCCCCCCCTTTCTTCATTCTACCCCCCTTTCTTCCTTCCTTTCTTCCCTATCTTCTCAACTTTCCACTATCCCCCCCCCCCCCCCCCCCATCATTGTCCCTCTTTCTCTCTCCTCTCCTCTCCTCCTTCATTCCTAATATCTTTCTCTCTTTTCCCTTTGTTCTCCTTTGCTTTCTCTCTCATCCCGTCTTTCTTATGCCCTGTATCACTGTCTCTCTCTTTTACTTTCTCTCTCTCATTACTTGTCTTCTTCTCCATTGGATTACATTGTATATTTCTAATACATTATTGTCATTTTGATATATTTCTGTGTCAGTATTTTTTGTTAGGGAACTATTTCATTTATACCCCGTTTACTCTTATATGGTGCTTTAGGGCCTTCCCCCTCTTTGGTTCTGGTTGTCCCTGTTTTTTCTATATGCCTTTTACCATTAAGAGTATCACTCATTTGCGCTGTACAATTGACACCGCTGTGAGTGAAGGGGTTTACCAGGACAACTCTATTTACATAATTTCCTAATTCTGTGTCTATGGTACTGCTATTTGTGCTTGTGGCTTTCCACTTTTTTCCTTTTTTGTTAGTACTGATGGACCCCTTAATATGTGATATATTGGGAGAATTTGTTCACGCAAGCAAAATACAGGGGACAAAATGGGTGGAGTCTATAAGGGGTGGGGCTTCTGAGAAATGGGATGGGTCAAAATGGAAGGGCGGGGTCTTGTACCCCACCATCTTAAAACTTCACCAGCCGCCACTGGTGGGGAACTGTGTCAAACACTTTTGCAAAATCCAAGTATACTACGTCCACAGCCACCCCTCTGTCCAAGGTTTTACTTACCTCCTCATAAAAAGAAATCAGGTTTGTTTGACAACTTCTGTCTTTCATAAATCCATGCTGTCTGTTGCTTAAAATATTTTTTCCAGCATGAACTCATCTATGTGGTCTTTTAATAAACTCTCCAATATCTTCCCGACTATAGAAGTTAAACGAACAGGTCTATAATTACTTGGCAAAGACTTTGATCCCTTTTTAAATATAGGCACCACATTGGCCCTACGCCAATCCAGTGGTACTATTCCAGTCCTTAACGAGTCCCTAAAAATTAGAAACAAAGGCTTAGAAATTACAGCGCTCAATTATTTTAGGATGCGTGGGTGGATGCCATCTGGTCCAGGCACTTTATCCACCGTTTTTACGTCTAAATATTTCTGGACCATATCACTTTTGAGCCATTGTGGATCATTTGGGGCTGTGTCAATACCATCCTCATTATGGCCATAAGCTCCCCCATGCTCCTTTGTATATACAGAGCTGAAGAAATTATTTAATACATTTGCCTTCTCTTTATCCCCAGTCACCCACTCCTGATTTTTTTGTAAAGGGCCTACATGCTCAGACCTAACTTTCTTATTGTTAATATATTTGAAGAATTTTTTGGGGTTTGTCCTACTATCTTTTGCAATCTGTCGTTTCATTTTGAATTTTTGCATCCCTGATTTCCTTTTAATTTTAATACATTTTTATTGAGAAAAATAGTAATACAATACATTAATAGCATGAGATTCCAACATAGAAAATCAACACTACTGAACCACATAACAACTGACATCGGGTTCGCAATGTGTAGCGTGGGGCAAATGGTCAAAAAAATTTAAAACCTATAGCCAAATAGAACAGGCTAAGAATGAGTGTGAAAAATTCCACACACTGAAGAACTATAGCGAGTCACAAGGACAAAAATATTGTGTATATAAAAATCAAAATAAAGAACATGGCTCTGACAGATTGATCAGTTGTAGGCATAAGCAATAAAAGAAAGAGTACAGAGTATACCCCTGGCCCGTGAGGATGCCAAGCACCCAGTGGTCGCGCCTGGTCCTCAGCACCTGACAAAGGTTGCGAAACATTGGGGGTCCAGGTTGAACTACGACTTAAACAATAGGGAGGGGCCCTTCCAGAGTGAAGGGGCCCTGTGTTCCTTTCCTGGGGCCAAAAGTAAGAACGGGAGGGGAAGCAAGGTTGTAAGAAAAAGAGAAAAGGGCTTGTAGGCACAGAGTTGAGATGAATATGAAAGTGGAGCAGGGAGGACAAAGAGAGTATAAGAGAAAAAGGGGGAATAAGAAAAAGGAAGGGAGTGAAGAGGGACGTGGTCACCGGGGGGTAGCTAGGTTCCAGAAAAACAGACTATAAAATTGGTATTTTATTCAGTTGTGCCCATGGTTCCCAGATTGATTCAAATTTAGAAACTTTGTCTTGCAGGACAGCTACCATTTTTTCCTGTGCCATTATCCAGGAGATTTTGCGTTTGGCAGCGCAAAAGGACACGGAGGGTTGCCTCCAGGCTTTCGCAACAGGGAGTTTGGCACCTAGAAGTATGAGTGTTTGGGGTTGCCCAGGATTTTTTCATGAAGGAATGCTGATTGAGGGGTTTGAGGTAAAAGTGTACCTGTGATTGTGCGAATGAGATGGAAAATTTTGTTCCAGAAGCTCCTAATCCTGGGGCAAGACCACTATGTGTGTATAAAGGATCCTAAGTGTTCACATCCCCTGAAGCAAAGCGGAGAAGCCTGTGGGTACATGAAGTGAAGACGAGTGGGAACTAGGTAACAGCGAGTGAGAATTTTCACATTGGCTTCAATTAGTGTAACATTAATGATACCCTTAAAGGACCTACGAAAGATACGGTGCCACACGTCTGCTGGAAGATCAACATCTAGGTCCCATTCCCGTTGGAGGGCAAATGTAGGTTTGTTCAGGGAGGATAGCAGGGCTTAGTATATAATAAAGATGCCCCCCCCCTCTGACTCTGGGAGTCTGCACACCACCGTTCAAATGGAGTAGCGGATGGGGGTAAGTGTTTGTTGGACCATAATTTACTAAGGAAGTGGTTAATTTGCAGGAAGCTGAATTTTTTGTAAGCTGGCATTTTGAGTTTGTTGGTGCAGTAGGCCAGAGACAATGGTCCCGATGGGGTAAGGAAGTGACCTATGCGGTATAGACCTTTGTCTGTCCACCACTTAAATGCTTTAATATCCTGACCCAGTATAAAAAGAGGATGCTGAAATAAGTGAGACTAAGACTGGTAGATTAAGGAGTCCAGTTTGAATAGTTGGGTACACAGTTTAATAGTATGTGAAAGGGTGGGAGCTATGATAGGAGGCTTAAGTGCCGTAGGGCAGCAAGCAATGAAATCTAGTGTGTGAAGCGGTACAGCCTGTCTTTCTATGTGCGTCCAATTGGGCTTGGGGCCTGTAGAAAAAAACGTGGAGAATTGCGCAAGCTGTGCTGCACGGTAGTAGTTCCATAAATGTGGCAAGGCCTGCACCCCTTGGGAGCGTAGCCTAAATAGAGTCAATCTGGGGCACCGATATCCCTTCTTACCCCAGACAAATTGGATAATTTTCGATTGAAGTTTGAGCAGGTGGCTTTTAGGTATTGGCAGTGGTAGGGAGCGGAATAAGTAGAACAGATGGAGTAAAAGGGTAATTTTAACAGAATTTATCCTGCCTAACCATGATAGATTATGTAGGTTCCACGTTGAGAGTTCGAATTGCAGTTTTAGGTACATAGGGGGCTTGGTATAGGGTGGAGATAGTGGGGGTTAGATAAATTCCCAAATAGGGGATACAGTCCGTGCACCGGGAAATGAGGCTTAAGGGCATTGAAGGTCAAGTTTGGCACCGAGATATTGAGAGCTACCGATTTTGAAAAATTGACCGACAAGCCGGAGGCTCTGGAGAAATCGGTAAGGAGCTTGCAGACATTGGGGACAGTAACAATGGGGGAGGTGAGTAACAACAAAATGTCATCTGCAAACAGACCACATTTGTGTTCCGATGAACCACAATGTACTCCCTGGATGTCCGGGTGTTGAAGGATTGCTATCGCGAGCATTTCAATGGCAATAGCAAAAATGAGGGTGGGCATCCCTGTCGGGTGCCCCTTTTGATGCAAAAAGAGTCTGAGTAGTACCCTAACATGCGAATTTAGGCAGTGGGATTGGAGTAAAGGGCACACAAGGTGTTCAGAAAATGGGGGCCAAAGTCCCACCTTTCAAGGGTGTCAAATAGGTCCAGGAAATGGAATCAAATGCTTTATGTAAGTCAATGGAAATTAGAAACCCTTCTTGGGGTGGGCCCTCGTCCCATCTGGATTGTAATAAGGAAATAATATCTATTGCTCTCTTAATTTGGTCAGGGCCTTGCCTCCCCAGGATGAAACCCGATTGGTCCTTATGGACATAGGCTCCTATAAAGCGAGAAAGTCTATTGGAGAGGGCCTTAGTTAAAATCTTCAGATCTACATTGATCAGGGAGATGGGTCTGGAATTATTTACATCACTGTGATCTTTCCCGGGTTTAGGGATGACCGTAACAAATGCTGAATTAGAGGTCCAATCAATAGAATTCCCCTCCTGTAAGGAGTTAAAAAATGTTGCCAAGTAGGGAGCAAGCAGAGGGGCGAATTGTTTATAATACCCAGCGGAGAAGGGCCAGGAGCCGAACCCTGTTTAAGATTTTTAATGACACCTAAGATCTCAGTTTCGGAGATTGGGGATTCTAGTTGTGTGCGATGTTCCTTGCTAAGCTGAGGAAGGGGAATTTGATGCAGGAAGTCAGTGGTCGCCTCGGAAAGTGGGGAGTTATCATTGTCATATAACTTGGAATAGAACTCATGAAACATTTGCAGAATAGTCTGCGGATTCTGAGAGAGAGTCCCCTTGGAGGATCTAATTTTGGGAAGGGAGTAATTTTGTGTTTTCGGAGACAGTTTAGTGGCTAGGCTTTATCCCTGGACGCATAGTATTTGGCACCAGACCAACGAAGTTGCTTTTCAGCCTACGTGGTGAGAGCCAAATTCAGAGACAATCTGGCAGATTCCAGCCTGGCTTTGGAGTCCGGGGAGGGGTGTTTGCTGTGCTGTTTATTGATGTCTGCAAACTCCTTTTCCAATTTGGTGATGTCTGCCCTCCTCTGTTTTTTGAGATTGGAGGAGAACTGTATGATTTTGCCCCTTAGGACAGCTTTATGGGCAGCCCACAAGGTTTCAGGAGAGATGTCAGGGGTGTCATTGGTGGCAAAATAGGCCTCAATGTCTTTAATAAACATGACGCAATGGGTGGGGTTGCTCAAGATCGACTCGTTAAGTCACCATTTAAATTCCTTAGAAGCTTCCTGAGTTTTGTTCAGTAGAAGGGTGACCATCATGTGGTCTGAGAAGTGGGAGTCCTTAATGCGGGAGTAAAGGGCCAGGGGTGTGAGTAGGAATAAATATGTGATCTATCCTGGCGTGACTCTTATGCAGGACAGAGAAGTGAGTATAGTCCCGTGTTTTGGGGTTAAGTTTGCACCAAATATCCAATAGTCCTTCCGAGAAGAGCACTCTCACAACACGGGTGCTCCGTTTGGAGGGACGGCGGAAATGAGGGACCCCCGACTGAGTCTGGCCTAAGCTCTGATCCAGAGCAATATTCGAGTCCCCGCCCATGATCAAGATTCTCTCCGCACAAAGGAGGATCTCGGCCGACAGCCGGTGAAAAAATTTGTCCTGGTTTTCGTTGGGGGCATAGTAGGATAACAGGGAATATGTTTTGCCATCTATGACTCCTATTAATGAGAGGTATCTACCCTCAAGATCTTCCAGCTTTTTGGTAAGCGTAAAAGACATATGTTTGGCAAAAAGATCGCCACCCCCCTAGTTTTATCGGGCACGTTGGCCAAATAAAATTGGGGAAATTTTTGGTGGATAAACACCGGTTTATAAGAACTGGGGAAGTGCATTTCTTGTGTAAAGAGGATGTCAATATGTTGAGAGTGATAAAGATTAAACATCGTACGTCTTTTCACTGGAGAATTCAGGCCTTGAACATTATGGGAGGCAATCTTCATGGTACAAGGAGGGGTTGGAGAAGAGTGAGGGGAGGGGGGGGGGAACACATGTTCAAAAGCCAGGGGCTAATGTTGACATCAGAGAAAGCCACAACCTTTGGAGTATCGGAAATAAAAACAAAAAGCAGAGCGCCTCTAAGTGTTATTAGTTACGGCAGGTAAAGGGAAACTGTTCACATTTAAAACAGTATAAAATAGCTCATCTGTTAGGTGGTCTGCAGGAACACAGGGGTCCACGGCTGGATGTTTGTGGCTCCAAGAGGTGGTGCAGGGGATGGTGAAGGAGGGAGATGTCTGGAGGGCCAAGAGACCAGATAGTAGGCTGACCAGCGGCTTCAAGAAGGTGTTCTGTTCCTCAGGGAGACACCTGGTGAGCCGAGAGACTATTCCTTACATTGGAGGGATTGAGCTTGATATGACTATTTTCTACCTTTGTTTGTGAGTAGCCATTTTACATGTTGTACTAATAAAGCCTATTATTGAGGATAATGCGTGTGACGGAACCTCAGACCCACACTGTACTTCTGGTTTTCTGTCAGTATACGGCTTCCTCCCAGTCATGGATATCAAATCCCAGCCGCCGTCATACAAAACTAGCCTTACAGTTTGTATACTGGAAACAACTAACTCCTTTATTAAAACAAACAGACTTTTATACACTTTAGAAGTAGGTCGGTCACTACATGAATATTTACCCAAAACATCACACAATGAATAGCTAACGAGGTACAGCTGACTCATGGCTAATCCCATCTAGACAAGGTTATTATTCACATGCTAATTAGCTCAGCGTACTTAAGTCAGCCTGGAAGCCCAGACTGCCGACACCAAAGGTAAAACAAGATATAATATACATTATTATAGTGTAAATACTTAGAACCCACAGTAAACAATAGGTGAGCAAATCAGCATAATTTACAATGCGTGGAAGACAGGTGTTTGAGCTGATGACATGCACCTGTCACAAGTCTGACCAACTGAAGCAGTCCAGACCATCAATTTATCTGTCACATAGTCTTTTCACTGTCAGTGACGGTGTGAACCGTCACAATGCACTAGGTCCGTGCACCCTTTTTTGTTTATTTTTACCTGTAGTACTGTTGGGCTACCCCAGTCCTTTTTGGGCAGCAAGACTCTAGCCATCCGAGACGCCATACGTGAGTCCCGTGGGAAGTGTGGTCGGGGAGCTTGGATTCTAAGTGCAGGAGAGAGGTGGTATCACCATGTTGTTTTGATCCAGCTGTGGACCCCTGTGTTCCTGCAGACCACCTAACAGATGAGCTATTTAGTACTGTTTTAAATGTGAGCAGTTTCCCTGTACCTGCCTTACCCTTTTAATTAAACTGATAACACTTAGAGGCGCTCTGCTTTTTGTTTTTATTTCCACTTTCAGAGCTGACTTCTCTCTGCAGCTGAGCTGGCCCTGAGTGTCATCTATTTCAGCCATCAACTACACCAGACTAATGACTATACACGAATTGCATACCCCTTGATGCTATATAGGTATGTGTGATGCGCCAACTCCAAACCTGTTTGGAGTATCGGAGGTGTGGAAAGTCCTAAACATGTTCCCCTGAGCTAACGAGAAAAAACCACGGAGTTGGACATGAAGCAAAACATCTTCATCAAGAAGGATAGATGATCTCCAAGACGGGCACAAAGTCTTCTACTAAGGGGGTATGGCGTCTTTGGCTCTCTTTGTTTGATGTTTCTGCCAGTGAGGAACCAGTGGACTCTGAGGAGAGGGTTGCTTAGATGATCCAGAAGGTCGTGCGGCAGATGAGGCTTCAGTATCCTGGGAGATCAGTCCTAGGCAGAGGAGTAGGCATTCCCCTTCAGGAAAAGAGGAGAATCCATGAGTCTTTTGTTTGTGGATAAAGCTGAGGCGAAATGGAAAAGACCACCAGTACTTAATGGAGTGCTGTATAAGGACTTGGATCAGAAGTTTTAATGATCGCCTCTTCTGAACGGTTGTGGGCGAGAGATCAGCAAATATCTGAATCGGATGACCTTGAATGCTTATCTGATCTGCATTCCTTGCCAGTTTCATGATTTCCTCCTTAACCTTATAAAAGTGAGGCTTTACAATGATGTCCCGTGGGGTGCCATCAGGATTGGGAACTCTGTCAAGTTCCAGGCGATAAGGTGGGATGTCCGGGATCAAGTCCTTAATAAAAGATGCGATGGCTGTTTCAACCTTTTTAACAGATTCGGGTAACCCTCGAACTCTGAAATTATATCTATGTGATCTGTTTTCCAAATCGTCAATTTTGGATAATGCAGTATCTAGTTGGTCACGGAGATCCTGCAGTCTGTCGGAGTTTTAATTAACTCGTGACACTGTTTGATCAGACTTCAGTTCAATAGCCTCAATTCTGAACCCTATATTCTGCAGATCTGCATGTATGGAAGAAGTAATCTGAGTAGCTGTTTGTGCCAGGCCTTTAGCAAGCATTTTGGAGAAAGTTGACATCATATAAGAGAAGCCCTGTTGATTATGGGGGATAGGTGGTGGAGAGCCCTGTGGCATGCCTGGTTGAACTGAGTAGGCCCCGACCGGGGACTGTAGTAGTTCATCCAGGGTCCTTTCCAGCAAGGACACAGTGGAGGCAGGTGACAGGATTGTGGCTGTCCCAGGGGCTGTGGCAGGGCTCGGTGGAACTGACTTTGGCTGTGAAGGGGTGGCAGGTTCATCTGCTATGTCGCCCTCATCATCAGGGCCTCCGCCGTGGTGATCGCTGGTCACCATCTTGGGGCTGCTGGGGCGGAAGGCCTCCTCACCAAGCGGGCAGAAGAGGTCCCTCCGAGCCTGCGGACTGGGCATCCTGGGCTCGAGTGCTAGTCTCCAGGTGTAGCAGAGCTGGACAGGTGGTTTTGTGGAGGCGAGGGGGTGCTTCAAGCAGCGGTACGGGCGGTTATTCTGCCAGAGCGTGACGGAGCCTCCAGGTCACGCGTCCATCCCGGAAGCTGCCGCACATTTGCCCCCTGATTTCCTTTTTACATATTCTGTTATATTCTTTGTCACAATTAAACAATGATAGTGCTCCCTCACTTTTATATTTTTTAAAAGCTCTTTTCTTTTTATCTATAGCTTTTTTTAACTTTTGCCGTGAGCCACATATGTTTTATTTTTAGCCTTTTAAACTTATTACCCATGGGAATATACTTTGCAGTGAGTTTGCATAAAGTCTTTTTGAAAAATTCCCATTTCTGTTCTGTGCTCATCGATGCCAATATTCCCTTCCGGTCTAAATCCTGGAGAGCAGCCCTCATCCTTGCAAAATTTGCTCTCTTAAAGTTAAGTGTTATGTATTTCCTGTATGCGTTTTTTGCTTACAGCTAACATGAAATTAAATCATGTTATGGTCACTGCTACCCAGATGTTCTTTTATATGAACATTGTTAATAAGCTCTGCATGGTTTGAGATTACCAGGTCCAACAGAGCATCATTTCTAGTGGGGGCCTCAATAAACTGCACCATAAAATTGTCTTGTAAAAGGTTTATAAATGTGTGCCCTTTAACTGTTCCAGCAGTGCCATTACTCCAGTCAATGTCTGGGTAGTTAAAATACCCCATTATTAACACTGTCCCAGCCCTTTCTATCTGTGCCAGGAGCTGAGTCTCCACCTCCTCATTAATACTGGGAGGTCTATAACAAACTCCAATGATAATCTTTGTTTTACGCACACCCATGTACATTTCAACCCATACTGTTTCAGATTCAGAACACTCTCCATCAACTAGGTCATCTTTCACACTCACTTTGAGATCACTTCTCACATAGAGACAAACACCACCACCCCTCCGTTTTACCCTGTCTACTCATGAGAGTAGTACGTGGCTGGGGCATCAAATTTCAGTTTTTGACAGCAAGGCCAATTCTTGCTTTCATCAAGAGTACCTGTTTAGAGTTACAGTGTGAAGGCACCACAGACACCTAAAGCCCAATTTGTCCACACCTGTTACTTCTATCCAAAGTCTGCAAAAGAGACACCATAATTTATCCAAATAATCTCTAATCTTGTTCTGAGTACACTAATTGTGGCTTCATCATAAAG
Organism: Pelophylax lessonae; assembly: GCF_965119305.1. Classification (NCBI taxonomy): domain Eukaryota; kingdom Metazoa; phylum Chordata; class Amphibia; order Anura; family Ranidae; genus Pelophylax; species Pelophylax lessonae. The sequence goes on along the minus strand of NC_138773.1, from coordinate 120,367,207 downwards.
ACTGGCTCCTTAAGCCGTTGTTTATAAAGAAAGCTTGAATGGAAAATGTCATTTTTTTGGCTTTATAAATGCCACTTTTGCTGCATCAGGCTCTATACACAGTACAACGGAAAATTTATATCAAATACTTACCGTAATTTTCCTTTCCTGATGGACTCCATGGCAGCATACGTATCGGGTTTGGCCCCGCCTCCAAACCTACCCATAGGACCTCACTCCCATAAATCTTTGCTCCTGTTCAGCACACGTGTTCTGTAACTATCCTCCACAGAAATCCGGGAGGGAACTCCTGCTGCCATGGAGTCCATCAGGAAAGGAAAATTACGGTAAGTATTCGATATAAATTTTCCGTTTTCCTGACAGACTCCATGGCAGCATACGTATCGGGAAATAACTCGCCGTACACACAGGGTGGGCAGGTGCTGAACAGAAAAGTTTAATGCATTTTGTCAAACAGACAGGACTTGCAAACCAAAATTCACAGAAGAAAGAGCCGCTGGCTCAACACAGTAATGGGATAAAAAAGTGTTAATAGAGGACCACGACGCTGCTCTGCAGATGACTTCAGGAGCCACATGTCTGGATACTGCCCAGGAGGTAGAGATGCTCCACGTCGAATGAGCTGTAACTACTGCTGGAGGGGTCAAGTCCTTAGCCCTATAAGCCCACTGGATGGTCTGGATGATCCAAGAGGAAATGGATCTCGTCGAGGCTCTTGAACCTTTGTTTTTTCCATAGAAGGTAACAAAAAGATGTTCTGATTTTCTGAAAGAGGAAGTGGCATCTAAATATTTCTTAATACACTTTCCAACATCCAGCGGATGAACCGAAGATTCTTCCTCTTCCTGTCTAAAGGTTGGTAACACTGTTTCTATGTTTTCATGGAAGAAAGAAGTCCTTTTTGGTCTCGCATCCAGCATGGGAATGAGCACCACTCTGTCAGGAAAAAATGTTAAGAAAGGCTCTTGTGTCCCAAAGGACCCAATTTCCGACACTCTTTTTGCTGAGGTTACAGCTACCAGAAACACTGTTATCAGTGTAAGCTCTCTTATGGTCAAAGAATCAGACATGTCTTGAATCTGACCCGCCAGGAAATCCAAAACTAGTGGCAGATCCCACTTGGGAAACCTGGGTTTTCTCTGAGGTCTGATTCTCACTGCTCCTTGGAAGAATTTACGAATTAGGGCATGAGTGGCCCAGGAGATCCCTGTAAAAGCGGAAATAGCCGAGACCTGGACTCTGAGCGAACTCACTGATAGAGGCAAGTCCAATCCTGATTGAAGAAAGCTCAATACATCCTGGATCTTAATTGAAGATTGAGGATCAGGCCTTGTAGTCAACTGTGCAGAAAATTTTTCCCAGATTCTCTGATAAACCCTGTTCGTTGAGCTTCTTCTAGCACTAAGCAATGTAGAAATCGCCGTTTCTGGACAGCCTAAAGCCTGTAACCTCCTCCTCTCAACATCCAGACCCTGAGATGTAGACGGTCTGGGCACGGATGGAGTACAGACCCCTGGGACAACAGATCCGGTCTGAAGGGTAGCGGGATTGGGTCTCGGACACTGAGTAGCGTCAGAAGGGGAAACCATGGCCTGTTCGGCCAGAAGGGAATCACCGCCACTACCTCCACTGGCTCCGACCTGAGTCTCCGAAGAAACTGTAACACAATCGGAATTGGTGGGAAGGCGTATGCCCTGTGGAATCTCCACTGATCCGAGAGTGCATCTATCCCTGATGCTTGTGGATCTCTGAATCTTGAATAGTACTTCGGCAGTTTGTGATTGCAGGGGGAGGCAAAGAGGTCTACCTCTGGAGAGAGCCCCAATGTTAGGATCCAGTCGAACGTTTCCTTGTGAAGGGACCACTCGTTGTTGTCCAGGTCCACTCTGGACAAGAAGTCTGCTTTGACATTCTGGACTCCTGGAACATAAACCGCTGAAAGATTCGAGAGATTTCTCTGTGCCCAGGACATAATCGGCTCCACTTCCCTCAATAGGGACCAGCTGCGTGTTCCCCCTTGCTTCCTGATGTATGCCACTGCTGAGGTGTTGTCCAGACGCAGCATGACAGGTTGGTCTTTTGTCAGGTGAGAAAATGCCCGAAGAGCTTGGAATGCTGCTTGGAGTTCTAGTATGTTGGATACTATTCCTCGAGTGGAAAACTCCCACCTGCCCTGTGCCACCTCCGACAGACAGTGGGCACCCCAGCCTATGTTGCTGGCGTCCGAGGTAACCACTACCCACGGAGCTGGCTTCAGAGAGTGGCAGTTCAGCAGGTGGTCTCTGCACAACCACCAGGGGAGACTCGCTCTCATTGAAGGGGTTAAGAAGATGCGTTGATCCAGATGCCACGTATCCCATTGCTGAAGGAATCCCTTCTGAAAGGGTCTCATCCTCCACAGGGCCCACTTCACCATGGGGACTACTGCGACCATAGTCCCAATCACCTTCAGGCATTGACGTGCCTGAAGATGAGAGGATGAGAGGGCAAAGCGAATCCTGTCTCGAAGTGTCCCTATTTTTTCCTCTGGAAGAGAGATAGTCGCCTTCTCTGTGTCGAACAGAGCGCCCAAGTAGATCAGGGACTGAGTTGGAATCAGGTGACTCTTCTCCTTGTTGAGTAACCAACCAAACTTCTGGAGAGTGGACACGACCTGCTCCAGATGAACTAATAGTTGGTCTCTGTCTTGGGACAACAGGAGGAGATCGTCCAAATAGTGGTGAAGACGGATACCTTTCAATCTCAGTAGGGCTACCACGGCCAATAAGATTTTTGAAAAGGTCCGTGGAGATGTTGAGAGCCCGAATGGGAGACAGATAAATTGAAGATGTAATCCTCCCACTTCAAACTGGAGAAACCTTTGAAAATCTTCGTCCACAGGGACATGAAAGTAGGCATCTTTCAAGTCGATGGACACCATCCAATCTGCCGGCTGGACTGACTGCTGTATGGACAACAGGGTCTCCATTTTGAACCTTTCTTTTTTTATGAATTTGTTCAAGAAGGTCAAATCTATTACTGGTCTCCATGATCCGTTCTTCTTTTGGACCAGAAAGAGCGGAGAATATATTCCTTGGCCTCGCTCGGACTCTGGAATGGAGATGACAGCCCCTTGAGCAATGAGAGCTTCGACGTAAGAAAACAAAATCTGACGCCTTTCTTCTAGGAATGGTATGGCGGTAGGTAGGAACCTTGAGCCTGGCCTCTCCTTGAAGACCCACTTGTGGCCTGAGGACACCATCCTGACGGCCCAGGGGTCCTGAATCGAAGCCGCCCAGACATGCCGGAAGGAGCGTAGACGCGCACCCACCCGACATGTCTGAGCGGGCCCACCTTCAAAAGGACTTAGTGGGTTCACGGTCCCCCGAGGAGACATTCTTTGTCGTCTTCCTGGAAGACTGTCTGGATCTCCAGTTCCGGTTGAACTCCCGACCAGGTCTATAAGAACGAGCTTCCCTGGCCCGGTCAGGAACAAATTTTCTGGTAGGCTGTCCTTTCTTGACGTTGAACTGGCGCCGATCCTGGGGAAGAAACCCAGACTTACCGCCCGTAGCCCGGGTTATGGCCTCGTCAAGTTTATTCCCGAAAAGAGAGGACCCCTCAAAGGGAATACGGCACCAAACCTGCTTTGATGCCGGATCCGCAACCCAAGGGCGGAGCCAAAGAGCTCTCTTAGCTGTGACCGAGGACAGCATAACCCTTGCCAATAGACGGATCAGGTCTATGGAAGCCTCCCCAAGGAACGACGAGCCCAGTCTAAGCTCCTGGATTGGAGCGCTTCTGGCCACCTCCTCCGACACCGATCTGACCGATTCGTCTACCACATCAGCCCAAGACTCCATGGCCTTGGATAGAGCGGCTAAAGCCAGGACTGGCTTGCAGGCCATACCTGCTGTGAGATAGATTCTCTTCAAATCGGAGTCCATCCTTCGGTCCAACGGGTCTTTAAATGAGACCGTATCTTCTAAAGGAAGGGTCACATGCTTGACCAGTCTCATGACTGCTGCGTCAACTAGCGGAGGAGACTCAAGATGTTTCACATCATCCTCTTTGAAGGGGTAAAGTTTCGCCATCTTAGATACTAAGGAATTCTTACGTTCCACCTTTCTCCACTCCTCCGAAATAATTTCTCCCAACTCTCCCAGAAAGGGAAAATTAACCCGCTCCTTGTTGAGCTGTTTAAAGTACTTCTTTTGCTTAGGAGGGGGAACAGCTGACTCTTCCCAGTTTAAAGTCTCCCTGACCGCTTTAACTAGGGAAGGCACCAAAGCATATTCGAAACCCAGGCAGGGATCCTCATCTTCAGAGTCGCTACCTGACAAAAGCACCGACTGATGGCTTGTCTGGGCCGACTCGAAATCTTCCTGTACTTGAAGTGCTACAGGGGAAGGGCTTGGGGAAGCCGTTTCAGTGTCTTGAGAACGACTGACACCCATTTCAGCCAAAGAGTCCTTTACTACTCTCTTAACCAAAGCCTCAATGCGTTGATCAGAGGTATCCCTCTCTCCCGCAGCCTGGGAGAAACATCTGTCACAGAAAAACTTCCTCTCTGGGACACTAGCGCCACAGCCTTTGCAGCCCCCCCAGTCTTCACAAAGGAATCGGGGGGCTACACGAACCCCGCTTGTAAGGCCGAACTAAATAATACACCTCAGGAAGTGCCGCCATGGCTAACAGAGGATAGACTTAGAGCTAAACTAGAGAAACTTAACATAAATAAATCCCCGGGACCGGATGGCTTGCACCCAAGGGTTCTAAATGAGCTCAGTCAGGTGATTGCCAGACCATTATTCTTGATCTTTAAGGATAGTTTACAGACAGGTATGGTGCCAGCTGATTGGAAAAAAGCCAACGTGGTACCAATATTTAAAAAGGGGCCGAGATATATCCCGGGTAACTATAGGCCGGTCAGCCTAACATCAGTAGTCTGCAAAATTTTGGAGGGGATGATAAGGGACCACATACAAGACTTTAGTAATGAAAACGGTATTATAAGTAGTAATCAGCATGGATTCATGAAAAATCGTTCATGCCAAACCAATCTATTAACCTTCTACGATGAAGTGAGCTGCCACTTAGATAAAGGTAAGCCTGTGGATGTGGTGTATCTGGACTTTGCAAAGGCCTTTGACACCGTTCCCCACAAACGCTTACTGTACAAACTAAGGAAGGTAGGTATGGACCATAAGGTGAGTACCTGGATAGAGAACTGGCTCCAGGGGAGAGTACAGAGGGTGGTGATTAATGGGGAGTACTCGGATTGGGCGGGTGTGGAAAGTGGGGTCCCCCAGGGTTCTGTCCTGGGACCAATCCTGTTTAATTTATTCATAAATGATCTAGAGGAGGGGATATCTAGTACAATCTCAGTATTTGCAGATGATACTAAATTAGGCATGCCAATATCTTCTATGCAGGATGTGGAAATCTTGCAAGCAGACCTGAACAAAATAACGGGGTGGGCAACTACATGGCAGATGAGATTTAATGTAGAAAAATGTAAAGTAATGCACTTGGGGGCCAGAAACCAGAAAGCAAGCTACTCACTAGGGGGGGAACCTCTGGGTGAGTCTAGGATGGAAAGGGACCTGGGGGTACTGGTAGACAACAGGCTTGGAAGTGGCATGCAATGCCAAGCCGCTGCAAGCAAAGCCAACAGAATACTGGGTTGTATAAAAAAGGGGATTCACTCCAGAAATAAAGAGATTATTCTTCCACTCTACAAGACTCTGGTCCGGCCACATCTGGAGTATGCTGTCCAGTTCTGGGCACCGGTCCTCAGGAAGGATGTGCTGGAACTGGAGAAAGTCCAGAGAAGGGCAACAAAAATAATTAGGGGAATGGAGGACATCGGCTATGAGGAAAGACTACAAGCACTGAACCTATTCTCTCTGGAGAAGAGACGCTTGAGGGGGGATATGATATCAATGTACAAATACTGTACTGGCGACCCTAGCATAAGGAACAAACTATTTAGAGTAAGGGAATACAATAAGACACGTGGCCACTCACTAAAACTAGAGGAAAGGCGGTTTAACCTTAAAGTGCGTAAGGGGTTCTTCACTGTAAGAGCGGTAAGGATGTGGAATTCTCTTCCGCAAGCAGTCGTATCAGCGGGGAGCATTGATAGTTTCAAAAAACTACTGGATGGACACCTTAAAGACCACAACATACAGGGGTATACAATGTACGGTTAAAAGCAAACACACACACATAGGTTGAACTGGATGGACTTGTGTCTTTTTTCAGCCTCACTAACTATGTAACCTGCTTTGTCAGGTCTCCGTGCGTGGCTGGCTGAAGTGGACGCTTTACGATGATGGGAACCCGAACGGGATTTTCCTGTTGAGTGCCGGTGGCGAGAACTCGAACGTCTTTCACTTCTTTGAGAAGAGTGTCTAGTCTCTGAACGAGGAGGGCTGTAAACAAAGGAAACAAGAAAAAACAAACAGGAAGCTAGGAACACTTGAGTTCCTACCCCCACCCCCTATAACCCGCACCCCCACCAAGAAGCCCCCAATACCTGTTAGGGGCGGGCTGACCACCGGAGGGCAAAGTAGCTTCCATTCTGATGCTGACCTACAAGAATGAGCCGGACAGCAATGTCAGAAAACCAGCAAAAGAGGGGGGGGGAGAGGGGGGGGCGCTCCCAAACTGGGGCCAGTACTCACCAAGAACCAAAGGTTAGCAGGCAGAGCGGCAGCGAACAGCAGGCGTCCAAAAACCGATCAGATGCGGAGTATAGAACACCCAGTATCAGCAGTGTGTATAAACACAACACTGCTGACAGTTCTGGGGTTTAAATATGGCGCCTGGTGACGTCATCAGCGATCTCACTGCGCATGCGCCGAGCTCCTACTGCGCACGCGCGAGAGCCAAGCCTCGTTCTCGAGGCGCCGCACATGCGCAGTAGCGTACCGCACCGGCGGCCGGTCAGGAAGTGAACCGCTGACCGGCCCCGGACCACTAGCCACCAGGGAAGGCAGGAAAGACCAGGTAAGAGACAAATACACAAAAACCAGGCAATACATAAGCATATAAAATAGCTGCCATGGAGTGTTACTCACGAACCGCAGACCACCAGGGATGGATGCACACTGGACTTATCTCTTCAAGGGTACCGGACACCCGCAGCAGCTGGGCTTTTTGGCCAAGGCTGCTACATCTTCGCCCCTACTCCATACCCCGCAGCAGCTGGGGCTTTTTGGAGAGCTCCATACCCGACTGGTAGAGCCATCCATCACCCGGAATCCATCTTCAGGTAGGATATCAGGTAATCCCTTTGGAGGACAAAAAAAGAACACGTGTGCTGAACAGGAGCAAAGATTTATGGGAGTGAGGTCCTATGGGTAGGTTTGGAGGCGGGGCCAAACCCGATACGTATGCTGCCATGGAGTCTGTCAGGAAAGATGCTTTTAGCGGTATTTGATCACCGCAAGGTTTTTTATTTTTTGCTAAACAATTAAAAAAGACCGTAAAGTTTGAAAAAAAAAAGTTTTTCTGTTTATGTTATAAAATGCTGTAAATAAATATGTTTTTTTCCTGCACTGATGAGACCACACTGACAGGCACTGATGAGGAGGCACTGATGGGATGACACTGATGGGGTGGCACTGATGATGAGGCAATAAAATATGCAGCACTACATATTACTGCAGTAATGCACATTACTGCATATTAGTGCCGCACTGATATGCAGCACTGATGGGCACTGATATGTGGCACTGATAGGTAGCACTGATAGGTGGCACTGATGGGCACTAATTGGCGGCACTGATATGCTGCACTGATGGGCACTAATAGGCAGCACTGATAGGGATTGATAGGCGACACTGATGGGCACTGATAGGCGGCACTGATGGACAATGATGGGCACTGGTGGGCGGCACTGATAGATGGCAATGATGGGCACTGGTGGGCAGCACTGATAGATGGCAATGATGGGCAGCACTGATGAGGAGGGCACTGACAGGCTCCCTGAGCACAGATTGGCATTCCTGATGGCATAGGTGGGCATCCCTGGTGGCCATGGGTGGGCATCCCTGGTGGCCATGGGTGAGCAATCCCTGGTGGCTCTAGTGGCATCCCCCAAGGGTCTGCACTGTTAATCAATGCTCTGATCGGCTCGCCTCTACTCACGCCTGTCAGGCGCGAACTGAAGAAAGCCGATCAACGGCACTTCCCATTTACTGTGTGACCAGCTGTGATTGGACAAAACTGATCACATGGTAAAGAGTCAACATCATAGGCTCTTTACTGGTGTCAGAGTGACGCCCAGTCAGGATGGGGCAACAACTTTGCGGCCGTCACTTTGCTATATGACGGGCGGGAAGTGGTTAGAGGGGCAACTTTGTTATAGAGCTATTATGATTTTTGTATTGTATTTCAGTTTTAAGTGGGGTTTCTTCATTTCAATTGAAATTCAGCATTTAGAGAGGTTTTTACAGGATCAGTTGTTTTTAGCTCACCTTGTTCATCTTGTTCGTCTTTTTGTTCAAATTTAGCGTACACACCCAACACATCTGTATTTTTGTGTTTTATTTCTTTTTCAGGGGTAACTATTTTTGTTTTATAACTGTTCTTTTTGTAAGCATTTGTGTTTAAGCTGTTTTTGTAGTGTATTTTGTCCCATTTTCGTTATAACTGTAAGTTTTTCAATGATAGACTACAGTGTGGAAAGTAACTGGTCCATTCTTATTTTGGATTCAGTTTTCTGTTAGAATCGGGTTTGTTTTGTGCTGAATTGTGCAATCAGTAACCGGCATCTCAATTACATTTTTTTGTGTAACGTCAGGGAATAGACTGAAGCCAAGGTTTGTATAGTGAGGACTTTCATTGTGCTTTCGAGGTTGTTTGGCTGCACAGGTTAAGTCAAAATGGACTTGTGTACTTTGGGGCGTCAACGTGAAACGGATGATAGCAACACGCTTGTTTCAGCCTTTAACATGTGAGGAGTAGATGCTGAAACCCACCCCACATTTCGCCATGTAAAATAATCGGAGTTGGGGAGCGTGTGGGGGTTGATGAGCTGTATAGCTGTACAAAGCCACCGGGTTGAGGTTTTCTAGCTGACTGGCGGAGGGCTGTGTAAAATAATCGGAGTCTGGAAGCAAGCCAACGACTGTCAAAGGTGGCGCCTGGCAGTATTGCTCCTAAACCGGGTGCAAAAGAGAGATTTGAATTGTCATGGGCAATGAGCTGTCCATGCATGGGGGGGGGGAAGCAAAGCCCCCCCCCCCCAAGAAGCCAAACAGCTTTGCAGTACATGAAGTCTGCGTTTGGGGCTCGGGCCATGAGACCCCTCTGGAAGTGGCATTAGTGGTCCAAGGGAACAAGTTGGTGCATCCCTTTGGAAGGTACCTTTGATGTCTGGAGATGGGAGAAGTTTATTATTGAATTTAGGACTAGGCTCCAGGCAAAAAAGATGCTAGTCGTAGCACAATTGTGGCTTCAAAGATCTATTATAGTCAATCAACAAGGTGTACATGAGGCGGTTTCAGTCCAGAAGAATCACATTATGTACACTTGGCCTGATGAGATAGCCAAGTCCAGCGATCCGGTGAGGGAAGTGGAGGAAGCTCTTACTGGGCTAAGTTTACTGAGATTAACCAGATCAACTGACACTGAACCTGTCACTGTCTCTCCTGATTCATGGCCTGTTATTGACTCTAGTGTCTCTGCACTTTAATCTTAATTTTTTCAGCTCACAGTACAGACCTCGGGACTGTTAACACCCCCCCCCCCCACCTCACACTGTCTCTATCTCTCAACAGCCTGTCATAACACCTGAACCCTCTCCTTCTAACTCTGTGGCAATTTATTCCGGAGGATCTGGAAACATCAAAGGTAGTTATGGTTGGCAACGACTATAGCTCATCATAGGGCATTGGTAAACCGGTGTCAGCTCACATCAATTCATTTATAGAGGAATTAAAACATCCCCTCCCCTGCCTCATTGACACCGGTGCAGCCAAAACTGTTCTAAGATCTCTAGACCTTAGAGGCAAGGTTCCCCTTCCAGGGGAGACAACTCCTGCCATAGGTTTCACGGGCCAGACAGTGTCTTTGCAAATGACTGAACCTCTCCACTGCAGGCTAGGAAATTTCTGCAAAGAGAACGTTGTTTTTTAGATCATTGCATTTCTCAGGGTACCCAACATCTAACCACTCAGAGAATACAGTGATTGAATCCTTAACATCTCATCCAAACTAGGACCCCTTTACGAATTAACATCACAAACACTGTTTCAATTGTCTGATGACAACTGATCAATCCTACAGAATTTGACCCAGGAACTCTCCAAAGCACCTGCTTTAGGTCTGCCCAACTATGAACCCACCTTTTTACCTTTTAAAGCAGGGGCAATGCAACCGGAGTATTGACCCAACTACACGGTTCCAGGTACTGACCATCATGTACCTATCAACTGGTTTAGACCCAGTCATCCGAGGCTCTCCGGGATGTGTTCGAGCTGTGGCTGCCTACGCTGTATTGTTACTGAAGGTAGGTGACATAGTTTTGGACTCCCCGTTTACACTCTATACTCCCCATTCAGTGCTGGAGATTTTAAATCCGGTCCAAACAAGACACTGCTCTGCTGCTAGATTGACTAGGTACGAAGTGACCCTCCTAACACCTACTAACCTCCCTCTTAAACGACACACTATTTTTGAACCCTGCATCTTTTCTTCCTGAGAAGGGGGGGGGGGTGGAAAATGACAATTTTCAAAACTTTACTATTCTCTCTCCCTGATCAACTTCAGTAGGACATGTGGAACAACATGATTGCCTTTCTTTGATGGAGTGGGAATCAGCATCCGTCAGTCTGGTGAAGAGACCCCCATTCCCAATGCTAAGAACGTTTTTGTCGATGGTTCCAGGTACTACACCCCATATAGTAAGCCATGCATGGGTTATGCGATGACTACAACTGGTGAAATTGTAGAAGAGGGTTCTTTAGGTTCCTATATGTCCACACAGGAAGCTGAGTTGTGGACACTAGCAAGAGTCTGTGAGATCCATAAATATCAGAGGATCAATATCTATACAGATTTGAGATACGCTTTTTGAAATGGCACATGATTGTGGTCCTATCTGGAAGGCAAGAGGGTTCTTGACTAGTTTGGGGAAGCCGGTGAAACATGCAGAGTTATTAGACAGACTGTTTATTGTCTTCTGCTTGCCACACGAGATAGCCATTCTGAAGGTAAAGGCTCATACTACTGAGAGAACTATGGAAGCCAATGGAAATGCCTTGGCAGATAGAGCTGGTAAGGAAGGTGCTCTTAGCCCTGTGACAGAGACCCTGATGCTAGCCATCTCCTCTGAAGTGTCGCTAGAGGGATTTAAGAAACTGCAGTCCAAAGTGGAAATGCAGGAAAAGAGGAGATGGACAACTTTGGGGGCTACACAGGGTTCAGATGACATCTGGGGTCCTGATGGTAAATGATTTGCCCCTGGCTTCACTACCGCAGCTGCGATGTAGGTAAAATGGTAGCGGTACAGAGAAGGCATTCACCCAAACCCGAATATCCCTTTAGATATCACTTTGCCAAAAAGCGGAACACAGGAGCATGTCTTGGTCTGTGTGGATATGTTTTCTGGGTGGCATGGAGGCCTGGTCTGTTCACAGTGCCAATGCCACTACCACTGCGAAAAAGATCCTGTCTGAGACAATTTGTTGCTGGGGGCTGCCTAAAACGATTAAGTCAGATCGTGGATCACACTTCACCAGTCAGATCTTTGCAGAGGTATTTAAGGCGCTTCACATCAACCAGGGATTCATCCTCAAAGTAGCGGTAAGGTTAAACAGCTGAATAGAAATTTTAAAAAGCCATAGCCCGAATGTCTTCCTGTTGCTCTTTAACCCATCGGGAATGCCCCTAGATGCCCCTAGGGACACACTTAACCCCTTGATCACTAATAAAGTTAACCCCTTCCCTGCCAGTGCCATTTTTACAGTAACAGTGCATATTGATAGCACTGATTACTGTAGTAATGTCACTGGTACCCCCAAAAGTGTCAAAAATGTCAGTCAAGGGTCCAAACTGTTTGCCACAATGTCGCAGTCCCGCAAAAACAAAATCGCAGATCGACGCCATTACTAGTTTAAAAAAAAAAACAATAAAAATGACATAAATCTTTCCCGTAGTTAGTAAACGCAATAACTTTTGCGCAAACCAACCAAAATACGCTTATTGCTTTTTTTTTACCAAAAATATGTAGCAGAAAACAAATTGGTCTAAAATGTTAAAAAATTTTGATTTTTACATTTTTATTTTAAATTTCATATAAAAAAATGTGAAAAATATTGTTATTTTTTTCAAAATTGTCACTCTTTTTTTGTTACATAGTTACATAGTTACATAGTTTGTGAGGTCAAAAAAAGACATCAGTCCATCCAGTTCAACCTATGATGTGTGTGTGTGTTAGTACATTGTATACCCCTGTATGTTGTGGTCTTTAAGGTGCCCATCTAATAGTTTTTTGAAACTTTCGATGCTCCCTGCTGATACGACTGCTTGTGGAAGAGAATTCCACATCCTTACTGCTCTGACAGCGAAGAACCCCTTACGTATTTTAAGGTTAAATCGCTTTTCCTCTAGTTTTAGTGAGTGACCACGTGTCTTATTGTATTCCCTTTCTCTAAAAAGTTTGTTCCTTATGCTAGGGTCCTCACCAGTACAGTATTTGTACATTGATATCATATCCCCCCCTAGGGACGATCGAACGGTTTGGGTCGACCATCGGTTCGACCCGAACATTGCCTGTTCGAGGTTCAGCCGAATTCCGAACTCTTTGCTGAAAAAGTTCGGAATTCGGCAACCAGAACCGACCAAAATGCAATGGGACAGGAAATGGGCTTTAAAAGCCCGTGATTGGACCAGAACCATCAGTAAAAGCCAATTGAGGGGGCAGGAGAAGGCTAGGAATGTGACTAGGGGGTCCAGAGGCCAATCATTAGTGAATACGCCCCCAGTATATAAGATAGCCCCGCCAAATTCCTAGCATTGTAATACAGGGACATGGAAGAGAGTGGAAGCAGTTCTGTTACTTCTGCTTCAAAGTGTCATTTAGCAATTTTTAGTGTGAGGAAAGGGATATCTAGTGTAGTTAGGGTACTATTTTCCACTATAGTTAGATTTAATAATCTAGTTTCTGTAGGGAAAGTGTTAAGTGCAAGGGGACCGTAGTGTAGTGTAGGGTTAACTGACTCTGACTACTATGGCAGGGTGACAAATCCCTTCCATGTCAGGGTGACCGCTATAGAGAAAAGATTGTTTCTCTTAGAACACTTATAGAACAGCAATATGGCTTCGCCCCTGTCCCCCTGCTTTTTGCTGCAGGCGTTTATAGGGCTTTTTTGAGGACATGTTTGGAGTCAGGCATGACATCTGAACTTCTGTGTAGGGGTATATATACACACACACATGTATGTATATATACACATACACATATATAGGTGTGAAAATAGCAGAAACCTATGCTTGCGCTAATGAAATAATTAACACCCATATGGCTTCTCTGCTATAACACCTATATATGTGTATGTGTATAAATACATATAAGTGTGTGTGTATATATACCCCTATACAGAAGTTCAGATGTTATGCCTGCCTCCAAAGACCCCAAAAAAATGCCCAAAATAAACGCCTGCTGCAAAAACACACCTGTGCGTTTTTGTAGCTGGTGTTTTTTTGGGCATTTTTTTGGGCGTCTTTGGAGGCAGGCATAACATCAGAACTTCTGTGTAGGGGTATATATACACACACACACATGTATGTATATATACACATACACATATATAGGTGTGAAAGTAGCAGAAACCTATGCTTGCGCTAATGAAATAATTAACACCCATATGGCTTCTCTGCTATAACACCTATATATGTGTATGTGTATAAATACATATAAGTGTGTGTGTATATATAACCCTATACAGAAGTTCAGATGTTATACCTGCCTCCAAAGACGCCCAAAAAATGCCCAAAAAAATGCCAGCTACAAAAATGCCCAGGTGTGTTTTTGCAGCAGGCGTTTTTTTTTGGGCATTTTTTTGGGGTCTTTTGAGGCAGGCAAAACATCTGAACTTCTGTATAGGGGTACATATACACACACACTTATATGTATTTATACACATATACACATATAGGTGTTATAGCAGAGAAGCCGTATGGGTGTTAATTATTTCATTAGCGCAAGCATAGGTTTCTGCTACTTTCACACCGATATATGTGTATGTGTATATATACATACATGTGTGTGTGTATATATACCCCTACACAGAAGTTCAGATGTTATGGCAGGCCCTTAACTATAATGCCTGTGTGACATTGACCCACTGCAAAAAAAGAGCATCTACCACTGAGCTAAACACCCCCCAATATCACAATATATATAGCACAAACAACAAAAACAAAGAACTCTATAGGCTGAGAAGAGAAGGGCATATGCAGGAGTAAGTTCTGGTCGAAATGTCCATAAAGTTCAAGTATGGGCTGATTGCTGGACACAGGAGAAATACTGGCTGTAGAAGACTGCAGGCTCTGATGAGAGCTAGAAGGAACTCTGTGGAAATGTACAACAAGAGAGAAAAGAGAGCAGCGCCATCTAAGTGCAGTATAAAAGATGCATTTAATAACAACAGACAAATGCAAACTCACAAGATGGGCGTGATAAACCGGCATGTAAAGAAGAGTTCATTCACTCCAGTGTGAGGACGAGCAGCGAGGATCCGGGGAATCTTCACTGGTTTCCGGCTGTGCTGGCGGTTCTAGCTGTGGAAGAAGCACACATGCTTCGAAGGCGCGCACCTCCCACTCCATCTTCTACCCAGAAGTGAACTTAGCGGCTCTTCTCCAAGGAAACACCCCGTACCCGGGAGTGCTGGGAACCACCAGCACAGATGGAACCAGTGAAGATTCCCCGGATCCTTGCTGCTCGTCCTCCGACTGGAGTGGATGAAGCCTTTACATGCCGGTTTATCGTGCCCATCTTGTGAGTTTGCATTTGTCTGTTGTTATTCAACGCATCTTTTATACTGCATTTAGATGGGGCTGCTCTCTTTTCTCTCTTGTTACAATATATATAGTATAATAGTTACATAGTTAATCTGGTTAAAAAAAAGCACAAGTAAATCCAGTTCAACCAAAAGAGACACACACACTCAAATAGAAAAGCTCCATATACACTATGGAATACGCACAGTTAATCCAGAAGAAGGCAAACCCTATTAAGCATGATCCAATTTTATCCAACAAGGGGGAAAAAATGCCTTCCTGATCCCCCAAAGTGCAATCAGATATTCCACGGATCAACTTTACCGATAAATATTAGTATCCAGTTATACTATGCGCATTTAGGAAATAATCCAGGCCTTTCTTGAAACAATTTGCTGAGCTGGCCTGAACCAGTTTTTGAGGGAGTCTATTCCACATTTTCACAGCTCTTACTGTGACAAAACATTTCCATATTTGCAGATTAAGGCAAAAGTTCACCTTTAAAAAAAAAAAAATGCACGCAAAAAATTTTGCATTTAATATTTTTTTTTTTTAGGAGACTGAAATCATTGCATTTAGACTTCCAGAGTTCCCAGTAATGATGCTGGGCATATCCTCTGACCAGAAGGGTAATTAAGCACAAGTCTTTGAAGTAGTTGGTGCTGTTATTTATTGCTAGTTATAAATATTTACTTAGACAAATAAATAAATACATCTTCATGTAAATGATATAAAATACATAAAAATTGTAAAGTGGATATATAATCCTACACGCAAATAACATTCTCAGTGAGTATAGGAAAGGTTCCTCTCCACCAGCATGCAGACGCACTATACACTCACCAGACTTAATTGACCCCTATTACAGGGAGTCAAATTGCGTATATGGGACATTTCAAGCTGTCATACATGAGGTCACAGGAATGAGCTTTAACTGCTGCTGTCATCCATTCAATAGGTATGTAAATAGCGTATATAAAGCTCCAGTGTATAATAATTTAAATGAAGATGTGTTTATTTATTTGTCTGTTCACTATTGTTTATTCACTATTAGAGATGGCATTGCGGTTCACCCAGCGGTTGGTTCGCGGCAAACTTTGCTCATTCGCTGTTCGCCGAACATGCGAACATATGGCGATATTCACGACCGCCATATTCTTTTACATTATGAAGAACTTTGACCCATGACTAGAGTTGAGCGAACCCGAACTGTAAAGTTTGGGTTTGTACCGGACTTTAGGGTTTTTGGTACCTGACCCGAACCCGTACATCGTACTGTATGTTCGTTATCGAGTTCGGTGTCCGGCAATTTAATGGCGCATAAAAAAAGATGCAGGGCAGCCAATCCACAAGCGTTTAACTGGTGTGACCTTAGAAGCCATCACAGCCATGCCTACTAATGGCATGGCTGTAATTGGCCAGTGCAGCATGTGACCAGCCTCTATATAAGCTGGAGTCCAATAGTGCCACACGTCACTCTGCTCTATCTAGTGTAGGGAAAGCGTGCAGCTGCTGCTTTGAGGAAGAGAATATAGGAGGAGGACAGAATCTTTATTCTTTAATCAGAACTGCAACTCAGCGATCATTCTACATAGATTTTGTTGTGTACTAGGGCGCTGCTGCTGCTTTGAGGGAGAGAATATTGGAGGACAGAATCTTTATTCTTTAATTAGAACTTCAACTTAGCGATCTACATGGATTTTGTTGTGTGGGTGCAGTGCACAATCTTTTTACCCTGCCCTGATCCCAGTGACAAAAAAAAAAAAAAACTTTTTATCCGCCTGTTAGTTAGGTGGGCAGCGGGGGGGGGGGGGGGGGCATTAATGCAAGCTCAGTGCATCAGCATATTCAGTGTGCATTTAAAGCTATATATACTATAGCTATAATTTTCTGGGTTTTTAAAAACACCCTTTTTGGGCTAAAATCCACAGTTTTATAGCCCTTACTTGCTGCATTTGTATGTGTGGAATTCAAGCTGCTGTCCTACTGTGTTAGTCAACAAACACCCTTTTTGGGCAAAATACACAGTTTTACAGCTCTTGCTTGCTGCATGTGTGATAAAAACAAGTTTGAAATACTGCAATAATTTTCAGGGTTTGAAAAAACACCCATTTTTGGCATCACCCTCCATCTTGGGGCTCTGTCGCGTTATTCAGTGCGCATATAAAGCTATATATAGCTATAATTTGGTTTTTAAAAACACCCTTTTTTAGCTAAAATCCACAATTTTATAACCCTTGCTTGCTGCATCTGTACGTGTAGAATTCAAGCTGCTGTCCTACTATGTTAGTCAAAAAACACCCTTTTTGTGCAAAATACACAGTTTTACAGCCCTTGCTTGCTGCATGTGTGATAAAAACAAGCTTAAAATACTGCAATAATTTTCAGGGTTTGAAAAAACACCCATTTTTGGCATCATCCTCCATCTTGGGGCTCTGTCACATTATTCAGTGCATATTTAAAGCTATATATAGCTATAATTTTCTGTATTTTTAAAAACACCCTTTTTGGGCTAAAATCCACAATTTTATAGCCCTTGCTTGCTGCATTTGTACGTGTAGAATTCAAGCTGCTGTCCTACTGTGTTATTCAAAAAACACCCTTTTTGGGCAAAATACACAGTTTTACAGCCTTTTACTTGCAGCATGTGTGATAAAAAAAAGCTTGAAATACTGCAATAATTTTCAGGGTTTGAAAAAACACCCATTATTGGCATCACCATCCATCTTGGGGATCTGTCGCATTATTTAGTGCGTATTTAAAGCTATATATAGCTATAATTTTCGGTGTTTTTAAAAACACCCTTTTTGGGCTAAAATCCACAATTTTACAGCCCTTGCTTGCTGCATCTGTACGTGTAGAATTCAAGCTACTGTCCTACTGTGTTAGTCAAAAAACACTCTTTTTGGGCAAAATACACAACATACTGTTGTTCTATTCTGCTATTAAAAAAACACCCATTTAGGGCAAAAAAAATATATTTTTGCAGCTTTTGCTGCATATGTTACTGTGAGATACACCCTTTAGATACTGTTGTTCTATTTTGCTACTCAAAAAACACCCATTTAAGACAAGATCCTAAATTTGAGAAATATGAGGAGAATCTCAAATAAATGATGTGGCCCCAGTCGTGGTGCTGCTGGTGGAGCTCCTGTTGCAAGGAGAGGACATGGTCGATCTGTGCCAGTGAAACACCTTCCTCAGGTGCGAGTAGGTGACAGAACCTGCAGCAGTATTTGGTCGGGCCTAATGCGGCTCTACGAATGTTGAGGCCAGGACAAGTACAGGCGATAGTAGATTGAGTTGCTGACAGTGCCTCCAGTGCCGTCACATTGTCTCCCACCCAGTCTCCTGCTGAAAGATCAGAGTTGGCACCTGCAGCCGATGTCCATCAGTCTTTCACCTCACCCCCTTGCAAATCAACCAAGCAGTCTGAGGCCCAAGTCATGCAGCAGTCTCTTCTGCTTTTTGATGACTCTGTTAGCATAGTTTCCCAGGGCCATCCACCCATCCCTGTCCCAGAAGTGGAAGAGATTGAGTGCACCGATGCCCAACCACTTATGTTTGAAAATGAGTACATGGGAGGACCATCGCAGCACGTCTCGGATGATGACGAAACACAGGTGCCAACTGCTGCGGCTTTCGGAATTGTGCAGACCGACAAGGAGGGGTGAAGACTGGGTGGAAGATGATGTGGAGGACGATGAGGTCCTCGACCCCACATGGAATCAACGTCATGCAGGTGACCTGTGTAGTACGGAGGAAGAGGCGGTGGTCGCACAGAGCCACCAGCACAGCAGAAGAGGGAGCAGGGTGCAAAAGCAGAGCGGCCATCCCCTAGACAGTACGCCTGCTACTGCCCAATGCAGCAAGGGACCGAGCACACCAAAGCAAGCTCCAAGGAGTTGTCTAGCATGGCAGTTCTTCAGACAATGTGCTGATGACAAGACACGAGTGGTTTGCACGCTGTGCAATCAGAGCCCTAAGCAAGGCATAAACGTTCTCAGCCTGAGCACAACCTGCATGACCAGGCATCTAAGTGCAAAGCACAAGCTGCAGTGGAGTAGACACCTCAAAAACCAAGAAAGCTCTCTGGCTCCTCCTGCTTCCTCTTCTGCTGCAGTCTCAGCCTCTTCATCCACCTCTGTAGTGACAGTGGCACCTGCCACCCCGCAAACAGAGGGTCAGCCAGCAACACCACCACCTGGGTCCCACAGTACATCGTGCCCAGTCACCACTACTTTTCCTGGCGAGCCATCCCTTCCCTGCACAACCAAGTGGGGGACAAAATCAGGTGTGCACTGCGCAAAGCCATCTGTGGCAAGGTCCACCTAATTATGGATAAGTGGACCAGTGTAAGATTCTGGTACCTCCGGTACCCTTAATCACCACTTTCTCTGTAATGCGTCCCACCTTTCTCTTCAGGTGGTACGCATATACCTTTAAGAACAATGATGTCACTGCTGAGCGCCGCAGAGCGGCTATTTCAACTGCCGGCGGTCTCACTCACATTGTTCGTTCAACCTGCCTTGTTATCCACATGCTTTCAAGCCTGTCTCTCGATCGGAACCTCCAGCTATTCCCTTTACCTGGAGTAGACCGGAACCTCGCTACTGATCCCTGTATCTCGCTACCGGATCATTCCTTATCTACTGGACCTCTCTAAACTACTAACATTACAAGTGATAAGTACACCGCAGGGGAACCCTCCATAACCTTATTACACTATCTACCTATGCACATTAAGGACTGTTACTACCTATCCATACTATCCTATCATCTGCACTGTTACATAGATTGCTAGCTCTTGAGCCTACTACCATCTATCATCTGCACTGCTGCATAGATTGCTAGCTCTCCTGTCTATTACTATCTATCTATCCTTGCACTGGGTTAGTCTATCCTGTATTTGTCATCTGCTGTCCTCACCACCTGTTAGCATACTCGATACTAACCTATCTGCATTCCTAAATACCATCTTGAACTCTCCTATGCAAACCTATCAAGTGATTACCATCCTTGTCACTGTTCACACCTGTCCCTTCAGCACATCACCTTCATACTATCATATACATCCTATCACTCCAGGAACATCTCATTGAGTGTGTATATATCTGTATGTTGAAGCTGACAGGCCCACGGTGATGAGTCCTGGAGAGTTGGATCTGGTATTCAACACATCTCTACATGACTACTGAGTGGAGATTTTGCAGCTGCAAATCCAGCCTATAATAAAAACGCAGGAGCGTTACAGATTGAACGAACCTTAAAAATGGATTCAGCAGAATTACCCACTCAAGTGACACAATTAACACAACAAGTAAAAGCGTTAATACTTGCTCTGACTGACGTACAAGAAAAGAATCAGACTCTGACACAGCAGGTAACCCAGCTCTCACGGCTTACTGCTGCTCCGCCTCCTGAACCTAAAATAAACCCTCCTCTAGTGTTTATAGGCGATCGGAAAAAATTTTGTGAATTCAAAAACGCATGTCAATTGCTTTTTTTGTTAAAACCTCGTACATACCCCACTGATCAAATAAAAGTCTGTACCGTTGTTTCATACTTGACGGGTGATCCACGGGCCTGGGCAGACTCTCTCTTTGAGAATAATGATCAGATTCTCAACACCTATTCCTTATTCCTAGCGGAACTCGCTAGTTTATACGATGACCCCAATAGGCAGAGTACTGCAGATATTCAGTTGAGGGCCTTAAAACAAGGAAGGAGACCTGTAGAAGACTTTGTATCTGAGTTCAAAAGATGGACCCTTGATTCAGGGTGGAATGACACATCTTTGCGAACTCAATTCAGACTCGGGTTATCGGAAGCTGTTAAAGACGAGCTCGCCCGAGCGGATTTACCTGGCACCTTGGAGGCCTTGATACAACTTAGTATCAACATCGACAGACGACTGCGAGAAAGAAGGGCTGAAAAGATGGGAATGCCATTGTCTAGTCCTTCTCAGATTTCGGCCGTT
The DNA here is from genome assembly GCF_965119305.1 of Pelophylax lessonae. Classification (NCBI taxonomy): domain Eukaryota; kingdom Metazoa; phylum Chordata; class Amphibia; order Anura; family Ranidae; genus Pelophylax; species Pelophylax lessonae. The sequence goes on along the minus strand of NC_138773.1, from coordinate 120,346,230 downwards.
GACCCTACTCCCATGGATGTAGGAACCATACGCCCACCTTTAACGACTACTGAACGAGCTAGAAGAACATCCAGAAATCTCTGCATGTACTGCGCATCCTCGAATCATTTGATAAGCACCTGTCCCCTTGTCCGCAAAAAAGAGGGTGAGTGTTCACATGTCTTGCTGGGAGGATTAACGACTTCCTTTTCTAACCCCTATCTTTTTGTTCATTTAATATTACAGTGAGACCAAACTAGGATCACCACCAAGGCTATGGTCGACACTGGATCTTGTGGAAACTATATTTATACACGCTTTGTTACCTTAAATAAAATACCTATTATTTCAAAATCTAAGCCTGTTTCTGTTAGTTTCATTAATGGTATTCCACTGTCTTCTGGTCCAATCACCAACCAGACACAGGCACTCCTTGCCACTACCAACGAATCCCATGTGGAGACCATCACCTTTGACATACTATCCTCACCCCATTTTCCTATTATTTTGGGACTTCCCTGGTTACACACACACCAACCAATCATAGATTGGAAAAAACGGACTTTGGTTTTCCCTTCTCACTATTGTGAGAATACGTGTAACCTCCCATCTTATGGGAAGATTCTGTCTGTGGTGTCAGATGAAATTGCACCACTATGCTATCAGGATCTGTCCGAAGTGTTCCTTGAGAAAAATGCTCAAGTGTTGCCTCCCCATAGGGATTACGATTGCACTATCGATCTACTCCCTAACAGCAAATTGCCTTTTGGTCATGTTTATCCCCTTTCACAGGATGAACTTTCTCATCTCAAGGAATACTTGGATGAGAATTTGACAAAAGGGTTCATTAAACCCTCTACTTCTTCCACTGCTGCAGGACTTTTCTTTGTCCGCAATAAGGATTCCAGTCTCAGGCCGATTATCGATTATAGGCAATTAAACACGATTACGATAAAGGATCGCTATCCTTTGCCGCTCATCCCTGAACTTATTGAACAGGTGCGTGGGGCTACTTATTTCACCAAATTAGACCTGAAAGGGGCATACAACCTAATCCGAATCCGTGACAGGGATGAGTGGAAAACAGCATTCAGAACCAGATACGGACTATTCGAATACCTTGTGATGCCATTCGGGCTATGTAATGCTCCCGCAGCTTTCCAAAGATTCATAAACGACATCTTTAGAGACTTTATTGATGTCTGTGTTGTAGTTTACCTAGACGATATACTTATTTATTCTCGATCTATGCCTGAACACATAAAACATGTAAGACTTGTGTTGTCCAGACTGCTCTCACACAGACTATATGTGAAATTAAAAAAATGTCTATTTCATAAAGAAGAAATATTATTTCTAGGATACTTCATATCCAAAACTGGAATTAAGATGGATATGAGTAAGATATCCTGTATTCTAGACTGGCCTATACCAACAACTCATAAGGCCCTACAGCTATTCCTTGGATTCTCAAACTTCTATAGGAAGTTCATCAAGAACTTTTCCGCTATTGTGAGACCTCTCACACAACTGACAAGTATAAAAAAAAACATTCAAATGGTCAGAAGAAGCAAATCAAGCTTTCTGCTTGTTAAAATCAAGCTTTACTTCTGCTCCCATACTACACCATCCAGACCCATCCCTCCAATATATTCTAGAGGTAGATGCGTCAAATATGGCAGTAGGAGCAGTTCTCTCCCAACGACCAACAAACACTTCATCACTCCACCCAGTTGCTTTCTTTTCAAAATCACTAAGCAGCCCAGAGGTGAATTACCCAGTGGGTGAAAAGGAGTTGCTTGCCATAAAACTGGCACTGGAGAATTGGCGACATCTGCTCGAAGGTACCCAGTTACCAATACTCATATATACAGATCATAAAAACCTTCAATACCTCCAGACTAACAAGACTCTCTCCCACCGGCAGGTACGATGGTCATTATTCTTTTTAAGATTTAATTTCCTAGTGACCTACACACCTGCAGACAAAAATAAAAAGGCGGATGCGCTATCACGATTAACCGAAGATAACTGCGCCTAAATCCCTTCCATTCCCATAATACCCTATGAACGCATTATTGGGGTTGTCCGTTCCTTGAAGGAAGAGATTTTGCACAGTATAAGAATGGATTCACCTCCACCACAACTAAGTACTGATGCAGAAGGCTTCCTCTATTACAATGACAAACTCTACATACCCCCTACTATGCGCACCAAGATCTTGGAGTTATCGCATGATGTGCCCATGGCAGGACATATGGGTATAACGAAAACCTTTAATTTGCTCACCAGGCAGTTTTGGTGGCCTGATATGAAGACGTCTGTACAAAAATTTGTTTCTTCATGTGACATCTGTGCAAGGTCCAAAATTGACACTACAAAACCATCTGGACTACTTTGTAGTCTACCAATACCCCAGGTTCCATGGGAAGTTGTGTCCTTAGATTTCATAGTAGAACTACCACCCTCTAAAGGATTTAATACCATCCTAGTGTCAGTGGACCACTTGACAAAAATGGCACATTTCATTGCTATCCGTAGACTACCTTCATCTAAACAAACAGCGGAACTACTGATGAAACATATGTTTAAGTTGCATGGAATTCCAAAAACTCTTTTGTCCGACTATGGTTCACAATTCATCTCTAAATTTTGGCAAGCACTTTGTCAAATTTTATGCATTGAGCGAAAGCTCACTTCTCCCTACCATCCTCAGACCAACGGACAGACTGAAAGAGTCAACCAGTGCTATTAGGGGGTTTTTTGGTGCCTCAGGCCAAGGGGGATTGGGACTTTAAGGGCAAGTGCATAGATATAGAAACAAGTATATGAATATATGATAGATAATGTTCCATTTAAAATAAACAAAATTTTATTTACAACAAATGTAAATCCATATATTGTAGAAAAGAAAACATATATAGGTGAACAAAGTGCTTGGGGGTAGAGACCCCGGTGTGAAGGAAGTAATAAAGAAGTTGATTCAGAGATGAATCAGTGACAATGGTGAAAAAAAGTGACTTTTGGATAGGATTTCCACAGGTATTGAGTGGGACATTGGTCCCTTAGGAGAATCCTATTGCTGACGCGTTTCGGCTCACTTGGAGCCTTTCTCAAAGCGTTGAGTCACTCTGTACTTTAGTCTATGAAGATAATATATAATATATATAGTTTAGATCTTTATTCATGTCAAGTGTAATTTCTAACATTATTTGAGAGCAATTTTACCTACATGGATATGGCTGACGGTTACTGCGCATGGCTCCCTTCATCCTGTTGCAAACGCAGCGGGATCAGGCTATGCATATTGCCTGGGATGGTAAGATAGTGTTAATAGGTAGTAGGACACATAGTATCTTTATGCCTTGTGGAATGGGTAAAACCACTTACATTTAGCATGAACTGAAGGAGTTAAAGTACTTCCTCCACGGGAAATAGTTTTCCCTCTCTTGTTTTCAGGTTGCTTGATTTAGGTTAGAGAAATGGTCTATGTTACCTCAAATTGCATATGGTGTAACATAAAAAGTGACTTTTTCCCAATGGAGGTGTATAGCCTCCTTGTGTTTGTACAATAAAAGGTGACTTTTTGGTGCCCATTGTTGTTGGACAGTGAAGCGGTCCAAAGAGCTTACATTTTGAAGAAAAAGACTGGTGGGGGTGATCCTTCCGGCTAACGCAGGTTCCGTCCGTCCTCTTCCCTCGGTTGGAGAGAAGTGAGGACTTGACGTTGATCCCCGGCCTTTTAAAGCCCTCCGCGCATGCGCAGTAACTGCTGCACGTCGGAGGGTTCGTTCGAGCGTGACGTGGCACCTTGTATTGCGCCTGCGCCAAGTGGATGCGCGCGCAGGCGCTAGAGTAGAGGGACGCTCATTGGCCGCCAGCACGGGAGGAGGGGCCCTCCTTTCCCCGTGGGTGATAGGATGGGTCCCGGACAGCCCCTACGACGATACGTAGGGGCTACCCGTGCTGGGTGCGATTGTCAGGGATGAAGGGGAGGGGGCCGATCTGCAGCGCTGACAGCTTATAAACCTTGCAGGCAAAATATAATCATTCGGTAGTATATTTTAAAAAAAAGGTATATTCAACTTTATAGTATGTCAAGACCTTGGGTCTTGGAGAATAAACATATACAAAGCAAGGTACAATACAATATTGCATGAGTATTTAAACAGCAGAATAACAGTAATAAAGACTTTTCCTCAGTGAATCTGATGGAGTCAACCAGTGCATTGAGCAATATCTACGTTGCTACACATCATACTTGCAGGATGATTGGGTGGATCTCCTTCCTCTAGCAGAATTTGCTTACAACAACCAACCCACAGTACTACGAAGCAAAGTCCGTTCTACTTAAACTATGGGTTTCATCCCACTCTTCTTCCACCACTCATCCTGCCATCGAGTAACCCAGTAGCCTCGGATTACCTTACCCAAATAAAAGACTCTTTGGGTTTATTCAATACCACTATATCACACGCTCACAGTCAACAAAAAAAGTACTACGACCTTCATAGAAGACCTTCTCCTCAGTATGCTATTGGGGACCTTGTTTGGCTATCGACAAAGAACTTAAGATTAAAAATCCCTAGCAAGAAGCTTGGACCTTTATTTTTGGGACCCTTCCCAATTAAAAAACTTATCGGAAAAGCTGCAGTACAGCTCACCCTACCAGCAGATCTCAAGATCCATCCCATCTTCCATGTGTCGCTACTGAAGCCCCATGTTCCTAACCAAGGAATAAGGCCTACCATCTTGCCTCCACCTCCAATACAAGTTGAAGGCGGAGAAGAGTATGAGATCAAGGAAATTTTGGATTCTCGCATCCATAGAGGAAGACTCCAGTATCTCATAAGATGGAAGAACTATGGACCCCAAGACGACACCTGGCTAGATACCTCTGATATTCATGCGCCTAGACTTATACGGAACTTTCACTCGAAACACCCAGAGAAACCTGTCCTATAGGCCTTCCGGAGCCGGCCTTAAGGGGGGGGGGGGTACTGTAAGATTCTGGTACCTCCGGTACCCTTAATCACCACTTTCTCTGTAATGCGTCCCACCTTTCTCTTCAGGTGGTACGCATATACCTTTAAGAACAATGATGTCACTGCTGAGCACCGCAGAGCGGCTATTTCAACCGCCGGCGGTCTCACTCACATTGTTCGTTCAACCTGCCTTGTTATCCACATGCTTTCAAGCCTGTCTCTCGATCGGAACCTCCAGCTATTCCCTTTACCTGGAGCAGACCGGAACCTCGCTACTGATCCCTGTATCTCGCTACCCGATCATTCCTTATCTACTGGACCTCTCTAAACTACTAACATTACAAGTGATAAGTACCCCGCAGGGGAACCCTCCATAACCTTATTACACTATCTACCTATGCACATTAAGGACTGTTACTACCTATCCATACTATCCTATCATCTGCACTGTTACATAGATTGCTAGCTCTTGAGCCTACTACCATCTATCATCTGCACTGCTGCATAGATTGCTAGCTCTCCTGTCTATTACTATCTATCCTTGCACTGGGTTAGTCTATCCTGTATTTGTCATCTGCTGTCCTCACCACCTGTTAGCATACTCGATACTAACCTATCTGCATTCCTAAATACCATCTTGAACTCTCCTATGCAAACCTATCAAGTGATTACCATCCTTGTCACTGTTCACACCTGTCCCTTCAGCACATCACCTTCATACTATCATATACATCCTATCACTCCAGGAACATCTCATTGAGTGTGTATATATCTGTATGTTGAAGCTGACAGGCCCACGGTGATGAGTCCTGGAGAGTTGGATCTGGTATTCAACACATCTCTACATGACTACTGAGTGGAGATTTTGCAGCTGCAAATCCAGCCTATAATAAAAACGCAGGAGCGTTACAACCAGTAAGCATCGTCAGGGACGTTATATCTCCCTAACAGCACACTGGGTAAATGCAGTGGCAGCTGGGCCTGAGGCGGATAGCAGTTTGGCGCATGTTCTTCCACCGAAGAGTATTGTAGGACGCTTCAGTTTGCCCCCTGTTGCTAACTCCTCCTACTCTGCTTCCTCATCCTCTACCACCTCCTCATCTGCTCAGCGTAACACCTTCACCACCAACTTCAGCAAAGCCAGGGGTAAACTACAGCAGGCACTTTTAAAACTTGCCTGTTTGGGGGAAAAAACCCACACCGCACAGGAGTTGTGGAGGGGCATTGAACAACAGACCGATGAGTGGTTGATGCCAGTGAGCCTCAAGTCCGGCCTGGTGGTGTGCGATAATGGGCGAAATCTCGTAGCAGCTCTGGGCCTAGCCGGTTTGACGCACATCCATTGCCTGGCGCATGTGCTGAATTTGGTGGTGCAGAGATTCCTTAAAAATTACCCCAATATGTCAGAGCTGCTGCAGAAAGTGCGGGCCGTCTGTGCGCACTTTTGGCATTCTCACCCTGCTGCTGCTCGCCTGTCAGCACTGCAGCGTAACGTCGGCCTTCCCGCTCACCGCCTCATATGTGACGTGCCCACAAGGTGGAACTCCACCTTGTACATGCTGGCCAGACTGTGCGAGCTGCAGCAGGCGATAGTGGAGTTTCAGCTGCAGCACGCACGCGTGAGTCGCTCTGCGGAACAGCACCACTTTTCCACAAATAACTGGGCCTCCATGCAAGACCTGTGTGCCTTGTTTCGAGTACCCCACCAACATGGCCAGTGCCGATGACACCGTTCTCAGTGTTACTATCCCACTTCTATGCCTCCTTGAAAAAACAATTTGGGCGATGGTAGAAGAGGATGTGGCACAGGAGGAGGAGGAGGAAGAGGGATAATTTCCAAAGCTTTCAGGGCAGTCATTCACAAGTGGCTCGGAGGGTGGGTTCCTGCACCCACAAATGCCAGGTACACAATTGTCCAGCAAGGGCACAGTTCTGGAGGATGCCGAGGTGGAGGATGAGGAGGAGGCGATGCAGGAGGAGGAACCATGTTCACAGCAGGGTGGCACCAAGACCAGCTCATGGCCATCACTGGTGCGTGGCTGGGGGGAATACAGAGGACACAGACGATACATCTCACACAGACGACAGCTTTTCGTTGCCTCTGGGCAGCCTGGCACACTTGAGCGATTACATGCTGCAGTGTCTCCTCAATGACCACCGAGTTTCCCACATTATATCGTGTGCTGATTACTGGGTGGCCATGCTGCTGTATCCCCGTTGCAAGGACAATGTACCATCCTTAATTCCCTCACTGAAGCGTGATCGTAAGAGTACAAGGGCACGCTGGTAGACCCGCTGGTGGCATTCCCACCTGAAAGCGGGGGCACAGTGGAAGCACAAGGTGAAGGCAGAGGAGGAGGAGGCGCAGCCAGGGCACCGCCAGCACCTCAGAAAGCAGGGTTAGCATGGCCGACATGTGGAAAAGCTTTGGTGGAGCAGTATATGTGCAAACGCCTAGACGTACTGAATGACGGATCTGACCCCTTCAACTTCTGGGTCTTTAAATTGGGCATATGGTCTGAGCTGGCCCTTTACGCCTTGGAGGTGCTGGTCTGCCCTGCAGCCAGTGTATTATCTGAACGTGTATTTAGCATGGCAGGGGGCCTTATCACAGACAAGCGCAGCCGCCTGTCCAGACTAAAATGTGGACAAGCTCACGTTCATTAAAACGAACCAGGAAAGGATCCCACAGGACAGTACCTTGTGCAGAATAGACATGTATACCGGCCTTACCCAGCCATTGTTGTATTATTGATCTTTCTCACTCTTTTGGGGTGTACCCAAATTTTTTAAAAAAAAATTAAAAACCAAAACCAGTGTTGGCTACTTCGTCCTCCTCCACCGCCGCCATTTCCACCTACACCACCACATCCACCGCCATCTCAACCTCCTACTCCATATGGACCTACATCAAGATTACTATTTTTTATTTTTATTTCTTTTATGTTATTTTAAGTTATTTCCCTATCCACATTTGTTTGCAGAACACTTACCATGCTCTTAACAACATTTTGCTGCCATTTGCAGCCTCTAGCCCTTTCCATTACTTTTTTAGAGCCATGTTAGTGCTCAAAAGTTTGGGTCCCCATTGACTTCAATAGGGTTTGGGTTCGGTGTCAAGTTCGAACCCGAACATCCAGGTGTCCGCTCAACTCTACCCATGACACATCCATCAGGTGGTACAGGACAGCCAATTGAGACATTTCAGAACATGGACATAACCCCTACCTTATAAATAGACCTGATCTGGCTGCCATTTTACATTCTGTCTTTTGTCAGTGTAGGGAGAGGTTGCTGTGTGGAGCAGGGACAGACTGTTAGTGACAAAAATCACTAGCTATTGCTAATAGGTCCAGAAAAGTCCATTTAAGGACTGGTATATGTGTACTATTGTTTGGTGTGCAGTATATAGGGGTGTAATACACTTATAATATACTTTCTAATATACAGTAGAAGGCATATTATAGTGGATTTGTATTGTGCAGCATTGTGACTGGGGAGCGATACTACAAATACAAAGAGTGACAAATGCAATTAGAAAAAAGTATTAGAACTGGTGTGATAGGCAGTCGCCCCCCAAAAACGACAGATTGAAGCGGGGTGTTGTATAACAATATACTTTCATAGTAGTGTATTTGGGTACTGCAGAAATTTTGCCTCTTTTTTTGCGTTACCTGTGCTACACACAGTGACAAAAGTTACTGGAAATTTTTTTTTATAACTGGTGTGATAGACCAGTGGCCCCCCAAAATGACAGATTGAAGCGGGGTGTTATATAACAATATACTTTCATAATAGTGTATTTGGGTACTGCAGAAATTTTGCCTCTTTCGCCGCGTTACCTCTGCTACACACAGTGACAAAAGTTACTGGAAATTTTCTTTTATAACTGATGTGATTGACCAGTGGCCCCCCAAAACGACAGATTGAAGCGGGGTGTTATATAACAATATACTTTCAAAATAGTGTATTTGGGTACTGCAGGAATTTTGCCTCCTTCGCTGCGTTACCTCTGTTACACACAGTGACAAAAGTTACTGAAAATTTTTTTTTATAACTGGTGTGATAGACCAGTGGCCCCTAAACGACAGATTGAAGCGGGTTGTTATATACCTTCTTCCACATATACGTCTCTAGAGACTTTTGTCACAGGGTCATTTAAAAAATGACAGGCAAAGGAAGAGGCAGGCCCTTCTGCAGGGGTGGTAGGGGTAGGGCAGGAGCACCAGGCCGGAGAGAAAGTGGAAAGTTGCAGAAGGTGCGTTCGATTACGTCAAAGGACGCACCAGACTTGGTTGAGTGGCTCACTCAGCCTTCCTCTTCTGCACCCTCCTCGTCCTCTCTATCTGCACCCTCTTCATTCTCTGCTGTGTGCACCCCCAAAGACACCACCACCAACCCCACCACCACCACCATATACCCTCCGCTTGAGTCACAGGAATTATTTTACAATCCATCACAATACATTTGCAATGTGCAGCCATTCTTGGCATCGGATCAGGGGAGGAGGTAGCAACAGCCGCCAGTCAGCAGTCTGACGACAGTACCCAGATCAGCCCAAGGAGGTTGGTCCCTGCTGTTGCTGCCTACTCCAAGATCTCTAATGTTAGTGGTGGGGAAGGTGACGTAGATGATGACGTGTCTATGGACGACACGTGGGTGCCCACAAGAGAGGAAGAGGAGGGGAGTTCAGAGGGAGAGATGGACCAGCAGATAGGAAGGGGAAGCAGGCCGAACTTACATTGCACATGAGGGACAAACCAGACTGCTAATGTATCAAGAGTGAGCCATCAACCATGTACGGTCACATCTGGTGCTCCCAGGACGCCGGCACATGGCTCCACAGTGTGGGCTTTTTTTAACGTGTCCGCTGCTGACAATAGTGTTGCCATCTGCAGCCTTTGCAGTCAACGCATAAGTCGCGGTAAGCCCAGCACTCACCTAGGGATGACTGCCTTAAGAAGTCACCTGGACTCCCATCACCGAGCCCAGTGGGAGCAACGCCGTCAGAACACACAAAGCCACACTCCAGGCTCTCACCATCCAGCCTCTTCTCCTTCTCCTCTCCCCTTGCAATTGTCCTCCACTCCACCTTTCATCATGCCATCCTCAAGTTTTTCTGGAAAAAGGCAGGCTTCCGTGGCCCAAATGTTCAAGTGTAAAAAAATTATGACGCCGGATAACCCTTCTGCCCAACGGTTGACCACTGGCTTGTTGGAACTGATAGCCCACAACTAACTAATTCGGAAATTTGTGGCCATTGGAACACCACAATGGAAGGTCCCAGGAAGGAAAATTTTCTCACAGAAGGGCATCCCAGAGCTATATGGCCATGTTCAGCGGCAAGTGAATGTATCTCTGGCACACAGTGTCGGAGCCAAGATACATCTGACCACAAACACGTGGTCTAGCAAACATGGGCAGGGAAGGTGTACAACTTTTACTGCCCACTGGGTGAACCTTCTGATGGCCGTCAAGCATGTAACCCGTGGCACCCGTTTAGATTTGGTTTTACCACCACGGATTGCATGCAGGCCTGCCTCTTCTTCTCCCCCTCCTACTCCATCCTCCCTCTCCTCCTCGGCTGACTCCTCCTTTTCCGCTGCTACCGTCTCTTCCACTGCGCCGCCCAAGATCCCCAGAACCTATTCGACATGCCAGGTGAGACGTTGCCATTCTGTGCTGCGTCTGTTGTGCCTGGAAGCCAAGAGCCACACTGGTCCTGCACTCCTTTCAGCTTTGCGTTCACAGGCAGATCAGTGGCTAACACTGCTCAATTTGACAGTTGGTAAAGTGGTGTGCAACAACGGTGCCAAGCTGCTGAGCGCGCTGAAACAGGGCAAAATTACACACGTGCCATGCATGGCACACGTCCTGAACTTGGTCGTGCAGCGATTCGTTGTCAAATACCCTGGGGTCCAGAACGTCTTGCTGCAGGCCAGGAAAACCTTGGGCCATTTCAGAAGATCTTACACAGCCATGACTCACCTTGCTGACATTCAGTGGTGACACAACCTGCCCGTCAGACGTCTTATTTGTGACTGCCCGATGCAATGGAACTCAACCTTGTATATGCTTGATAGGCTGCTCCAGCAGAAACATGCATTTAACGACTACCTGTACGAACTCTGCAGCAGGACAGGTTCTGGGGAGCTTGTTTTTTTTTTTCACCGCACCAGTGGCTGCTCATGCGCGACTCATGCAGACTTCTGCAGCCATTTGATGAGATCACCAAACTGGTCAGTCGCAGCCAGGGCGCCATCAGTGACATTGTACCTTACGCCTTCTTTCTGGAGCGTGCATTGCGTCGTGTCATTGATCAAGCCGTCGAGGAGCGGGAAGATGAGGAAGTCGCAATGCTGGATGAATTCCCAGGGGGGGCTACTCCATCTGAGACAAGTCAACAGCAGGAGTCTGAAGAGGAGTCAGAGGAGGATGGTGCCGGGGCAGATGAGGAGGAGCAAGAAGAGCATGCTTTAAACCTTTCTGGGATCCCTGGTGTTATCCGTGGATGGGGGGAGGAGAACGAGGACGACATTATCCTGGATGATGAGCAGGAGCCAGGCCACTACACCGCTTCCAGTTTAGTGCAAATGGGGGCCTTCATGACCCAGTGTTTTCAGAGGGACCCCCATATAAAAAGCATAAAGGGCAAGGACCAGTACTGGGTGGCAACGTACTTAGACCCCCCCTGCTACAAACAAAAAATGGCAGAAATGTTACCACCATAACAGAGAGCTGTCAGAATGCAGCACTTCCAGGCCTTGCTTCGAGAAATGCAGCATTCTGCTTTTGCGTGTGCTGGCAGAGGAATTTCCACTCACAGAGAATGAGTTGCGGGTACCAATCCAACAGCACCTGCAAGAAGAGGGCAGTTTGAAGATGTGTTGGTCACTTCTGATATGAGATCATTCTTTCAGCCGACCCATCGACTGCTGTCCTCCGGATCCAGCATCAGGGAATGCCTAGACCGACAGGCTGACTACATTGGGTTAACGGCCGATGTGGATGCTCTGAGAAGTGATGAACCCCTGGACTACTGGGTGGGCAGGCTTGACCTCTGGCCAGAGCTTGAACAATTTGCAATGGAACTGTTGGCTTGCCCCTCGTCCAGTGTCCTGTCCAAAAGGACGTTCAGCGCAGCAGGGGGGATCGTGACCAATAAGCGCACTCGCCTAGCTCACGACAGCGTTGACTACCTCACATTTCTAAAAATGAATGAGGCATGGATCTCGGAGGAATTCAACACATGTGACCAGTAGATTGATGTGTTGAATGTTTGATTCAAATTCCTCATGACAGGCCACAAATATCCGCCACCACCCATAACAATTCACGGTCCTTGTCTTAGGTAAATACAGCGGCATAAAAGGCCTTTAATGTGCGTTGAATGCCTAATTTCTGGGGCCTGTAATACCCAACACTTATTTATCCTGTGAATGCTTTATGTACCACCAGCCGCAGAATACAATTCTTTGCTGTCAGGTGATGCCTGTCGGCTAATTTTTGGGGCCTGTAATGGCCAACACTTATTTATCCTGTGAATGCCTAATGTACCTCCAGCCACAGAACACAAAGTTCTTTGCTGTCAGGTGACGCCTGTCGGCTAATTTTTGGGGCCTGTAATGGCCGACACTTATTTATCCTGTGAATGCCTAATGTACCTCCAGCCACAGAATACAAAGTTCTTTGCTGTCAGGTGACGCCTGTCGGCTAATTTTTGGGGCCTGTAATGGTCAACACTTACTTCTGTATCTAGTGAATGCCTAATGTACCTCCAGCCACAGAATACAAAGTTCTTTGCTGTCAGGTGAATGCCTGTTGGCTAATTTTTGGGGCCTGTATTTGCCGACACTTACTTCTTTATCCTGTGAATGCCTAATTTTTCAGACTGGAATTGAAAATCAATGGGTCTGTAAACATTCCGCTAAATTGGGGAATGGATGCGGACCCATTTTACAGACGTGTAATTGGACCCTATATGTATTTGACATGTATTTACTGGCTGCTGTCAGTTCTGGCTGATTTAGGCCGAGCTATTACACTAAAAACGAGCAATATTACAAAAAACAAAATACACGTTATAACTGTATAAACTATTTATATAACATCCCATCAGATGTTTGTCCATCACTGTTCACTATGAAGACATGTATTTTATGATGTAAGCGTGCGGTTCCTTAGTTTTTTTTTTTTTCACGGTAGGTGTTTTTTTACACTTTACAACACAGCTCCTTGTTGTAGTTTATTTGTTTTTTGTTTATTGATTTGCGTGGGTTTAGATCCTATTGAGCTCCTATATTTTTTTTTATAATATTTACTTGCCAGTTGTCCGTGTGTCACGGACCTAGATTGACCTGACTACTCTTTTGCTTGCTGATGACCCGTGCCTGGACCTACTGTATACTCTCACTAACTTGCAGCCTGCCTAGACCACTGCCCCAATCTGACCAATCTCTTGCCTGCTGCCTGCCTTAAACAATTGTATGGGCATGACTGCTCTCTTGTCTGCAGCCCTGTGAACAATCTTCACAACATAGCCTTTCTGTTCCCACCCCTCTGGTGGGGCATCCTGAAGACTATGGTGCCAGTTTGCAGCAAAGAAAACTGAGACCTATAGGGTTCCCCACCCATCTCCACCATCAAGACTTCTAGTGAAGACCAACTGTCATTTAGAGTCAGCAACTCCAGTGAGCCTGTATCACCTAGCGGGAGCACCATATTACTCTGGGGATCAGTGTCTCAGATCCATATGTACGCAGCCACTTTCCAGCTTTCTGAATGCCCACTCCTTCTCAGCTGTTCCTTCTGCCTGTATTTTAACAGACTTTTCCTGTCCAGGGCGGAGACTGCCTGATATCAGAGGGGGACTAGGAGTGGGTAAAAGCTGATTGGCAGTGGCTTCCAGTATACTAGCACTGAGCACTAGTGTTGTTAGAATGGATAAGGGGGAGTAAGTTGCAAGTTTTGGAAGGCAGAAAGCCAGCTATGGAAACTATGGTTACATACAGTGTTAATTTTGTCGACTAAAATGTTTTCGTCAACTAAATTAACACAATTTTAGTCGACTAAAACTAAACAATTCAGATGACTAAAATACGACTAAATCTAAAATGGCATTTTAGTCATAAGACTAAAATAGGACTACATCTAAAATGGCATTTTAGTTGATAAGACTATACCTAAAACTAAATTGAAAATTGACATCAAAATTAACACTCCTCTGCTGGTCATTTCTAAATCCGCGACACAATTACAGAGCTTGTAATAATAGCAAATTAAAGTTTAAACATATATTGCACCACTGCATAAGTATAAGTAGGGGGCATCTACTAAGCTGCTGAAAGAGAAAAAGTAAGAAAAAGGCTTTTCTTATATTTTTTCTTTATATTTAATGTTGGTATTATATTCAGGGAATATGTGTAATGACATTACAGCCAATAAAGTTTACAGTTTTTTGGGTTTTTGTATTTAAAAGTTGCACTTCTGTTTGTCAAAAAGCAATATTTTTGTTTGTTTATCCACTTAAGCCCCGGAAGATTTTACCCCCTTCCTGACCAGGGCCTATTTTGCGATTCGACACTGCGTGAATTTAACGGACAATTGCGCGGTCGTGCAACGATGTGCCTAAACAAATTTGACGTCTTTTTTTCCCCACAAACAGAGCTTTCTTTTGGTGGTATTTGATCACCTGTGCGATTTTTTGATCATGCGCTATAAACAAAAAAAAGAGTGTCAATTTTGCAAAAATAACAATATTTTTCACATTTTTTTATATGAAATTCCCAAAAAAATATTTTTGCGGGACTGCGACATTGCGGCGGACAGATCGGACCCTTGACTGACATTTTTGACACTTTTGGGGTTACCAGTGATACAGCTATACATATGCACTGTTACTGTAAAATGAAACTGGCAGTGAAGGGGTTAACTTTTTTTTGAGAGGGAGGGGTTGTGTGTGTCCCTAGGGGCGTGATTCTAACTGTGATTGGCTGTAGCTTGAGGTGTAGGAACAGTGATCAACGGTCCTACATAGTAGAACCGTATGATCACTATTCTTACACAGGGGAGAATGACAGGCGGCTTGTTTACATCAGCCGCCCGCCTTTCTCCCGCTCTAACGGACGATCGCGAGTGCCCGGCGGACATCGGGTCCGCCAGGCACAAGCGCGGGGGGTCGGTGACCGAGCGGGAGCGGGAGTGCGCCTCCGGCGGTGCTCGCTCCCCAGAGCCTCACAGGCTAGTGACATACCCATACGTCACTTTGCCTGTGAGGGGCTGACCGCCGCAGTATATGTACATGGTTTTATTTATGAAGATGTTATATATCACAATGGCTAAATCTGTGTCTGTAGTGTGTGTTCAAACCTTGATACCATAAATAATAGCATATTATTCGATTTTTACTCCAGAAGTATATCATTTGTTTGGAAATTCTAGAGAAATGTTTATATAATGCATTACAATTAACCTAAACCTATTCGATTGGTAGTCAACTAAAATGTAATGGTGACTTTAGTCAACTAAAATATGACGAAACCAATTCAGATGAGTAAAAAAAATAGCATTTTAGTCAAAGAACTAAAATACAACTAAAACTAAAATGCCAATTTAGTAAAAAGACTATAACTAAAACTAAATCAAAATTTGCTGCCAAAATTAACACTGGCTACATAGTTAACTGTTTTGTCCACCATGTTCAACCATTAGAAAAAAATAGTTTAAATAAATGGAAAACCAACATAGACAGAATGATCCAGACGAAGGCAATTATAAAAAAAAAAGAAAAAAAACAGGAAGAAAGATAGGTGCACTGCTCAAAACAGTGGAGCTGTTTTGCGAATGGACAGGTAATGGAAACCATAAAGGGGTGCTCAGGCTCAGATGTCCTTTCATCCACCATATAGTAGATAACCAAACGAATGACAGAGTCGGCAACTCTGAAGATCCCTGTGAATACTTTATTATTATATGACAGTGAGTAAAAGCAGTGACTAATGCGTTTTGGCAGTAAGTCTTGATCACGGCACACATTAACTCCTTCCCGCAAACTCACGTTGCTCTACGTCGGCTGCAAGAAGGGGTTGTACTGAGGTGCTGCCTGCAGCTAGAGGCATCATCCCGATACCATTTTTTAGAGCCAGCGGTTGTCTTTCAGGTGGTAATGACCGATGCGGCTCGGGAGCTGCTTGATCGTTACCCCAGCGAGTGGGATGGGACACCCCCTTTCGCCCCCTTCCATGGCTCTGCCCCGGTCTCCTGTCCCACCTGGAGACATGAGCAACCAGCCGGCACATCAGCCGACTGGTTGGAGTTCCGAACTAAGCCGGATTCAGCTTTGATCAAGTCTCCGATGATGTAATCCGGAAGTGGCGTTCATGACGTCACGTCCTGGTTACTCGGCGGCTAAAGGCGCCGAATTTAAAAAAGTGACAGTATTCAAAAATACAGTTTTCAGCATTTTTAATACAATGAAGTGCAGTGGAGGGGTCTGGGGTCTTTTAGACCCCCGATCCCTCTATAAAGAGTACCTGTTACTGCCTCTATAAAGAGTGCCCCCATCACCGTGAGCTCGTGCACAAAAAAGAACGTATACGGAAGTCGTGCCCGCAAATGAAAGCGCTGTTCAAACCACATATGTGAGGTATCACCACGATCGCCAGAGCGAGATGCAAAAATAAAAAAAAAAAAAAGAGCTACTCTGTAACTCTATACTGGTAACCGTCAAAAAATTTTAAAACGTCGCCTATGGAGATTTTTATTGTTATTTTATAGTTGATTGATTATTACTATTGATATTTTATAGTTTATCGCCATTTTAAACCATAACATGTTAGGTATCTATTTACTCGGCGTGACATCATCTTTTACAATATACAAAAAAAAAATGGACTAAACTGTTTAGTTTTTTTTCAATGCAGTGAAATGTATTTTTATTTAAAAAATGGCGTTTGAAAGACCGCTGCACAAATACCACATGACAAAAAATATTGCAATGACCGTGATTTTATTCTCCAGAGTCTTTCTCCAGCCCAAACCAACTATTTACATATTTTTTTTTTTTACTGTGCGTTCTTCTTTATAACATCTTGGGTATGATAAAGTTTGAAACACAAAATCATAAATAATATAATAAAAAACTATAAATAAGTTAAAGTATGTATGTATGTGTACAGTATATATATATATATCTATATATATATATATATATATATATATATATATACGTATATACATATATATATATATATATATATATATATATATACAGTAAACCCCCCTCCATTGCGGGGGTTACGTTCCGGACCCAGCCGCAAAAAGTGAAATTCCGCGAAATAGAAAAACCCTATTAAAATGCATTGTAGGCATGTTTTTTTACTGTCACTGTACGTGTAGAAGCATTTTAAGGTCTTTAAACACACTTTTAAAACAATAGAAACTCATTTAAACACATAAAAGATACTAAGAGACATAGCAAGAGCTATGGAAAACACAAAAATATTTCATTTTTAATGATTTATATAGTAAAATAACATTACAAAAAAAAACGCGAATTACCGGGACCGCAAAAACTGAACCGCGATGTAGCGGGGGATTACTGTATATATATATACATAAAAAGTACAGTACAGTAAAACTGCAGGAAAGGGCACTGGGGGGCAATGTAATGTGCAATGTAATGTGCATTTACTTTATTTTGAATGGTATCAGTGTGTTTTACATTTGAATTTGCCGCCGGTTTCACCCCCCTGCGAACGTCACGTCGCAGGAGACGGAAGCCAGGGCACGGAGATGATCGGGTGGAAGATCCGCCGCCACATACCGCTCGCATACATCGCTGGATCCCGGCGACAAGGTAAGTAACCTCTTTTACCGGATCCAGCGATGCTTCTGGCGGTACCCCGAGTGTGGCTCGGGGTTACCGCTTTTGGCTCTGAAATTTAACCCCGAGCCACGCTCGGGAATACCGCTAGGCAGGTTAAAGGAGACCCTGATGGATGCTAGCTGCTGGATGTTGTTTCAGCTTTCCCTGATCCGTGTTCCTGTGTTCTTGCCTGTCAGGAACGCTCCCTGTGCACACTGAAGTACTGTCATGAATCTGCAACCTAAGGGTTAACCTAGCTCAGGCTAATTTCATTAATTGACAACAGGCTGCCTTATTTAAGCACCTCAGCAGCACAGTGCCTTTGCTGTTTGATCTGAAGCTTCTCCTGTGTTCCTGAACCTGAAACCTGTTGTATCCAGTTTGATTCCTGTTTGACCTCCTGGCTTGTCCCTCACCTCGCTTGTCTGCTGCCCGCCCTGACCTCGGCTTGTTTGTGACCACTCTTTGTCTTATCCTTGTCTGTTTATCTGCCACCGGATCCGGACCTGTTCACCTCCTGGCAGGGCAACCCCGAGGACCGCGACCTGGTGCTATACACGCAGCAAAATCTATCCTCACCATCTGAGGCCCTGGTGAAGACCGGTTGGCACTTAGATTCCGCACCTCGGGTTAGCCTGCGTCTACTGCCTAGGTGACTCGTCTGTGCTCCATCCCTCGGTGAGCTAGAGGCTACCCTCTGCACGTCAGGCTCATCTCCAGAATCCTGACAGTATCAGACAGTCATGTCTGCAAGAGGGGCCTCACCATTGGATGAGATCTGCCAGCATCTCACAACTTTATCTCAAGCCGTGAAGACCCTTCAGGAGGGCTACATGCATCTGGAGGAACGGATGCGTTCTGCACCTGGGAACCCCCCTGTGACGACAGCTTCTTCTTCCTCAGTACCGGCAGAACCTATTCCAGGTCCCACGGTAGTGATGTTGCCATCCGAACCCCAGGTCCCTACACCCGAAAAGTTCTCAGGGGACCGAGGCAAGTTCAGGGCGTTTTGCAACGCATGTGAATTATATTTCTCTCTGCAACCTCAGACTTTTTCCTTGGAGGCTACCAAAGTGGGCTTTGTCATCTCCCTGCTCCTGGATGAACCACAGTCTTGGGCTCATCGGCTTATTGAAGAGCACAGTCCTCATCTGGAGTCCTTATTATCTTTCTTCAGTGCCATGGCCCAGCTGTATGATGACCCTCAGCGAACCTCCACCGCTGAGGCTGCTCTGCACGCGCTTCAGCAGGGTCAAAGAGCTGTGGAAGACTACATAACAGACTTTAGGCATTGGAGTTCCGACACCCAGTGGAATGATGCTGCATTACGGCATCAGTTCCGTTTAGGTCTGTCTAAAGGGCTGAAGGACGAGCTAGCCCGGGTTGGGGTTCCTGATACCCTAGAGACTCTAATAAATCAGGCTATCCATATAGACCGCCGGCTCCGGGAATGCTGTGCAGAATGTTCCACCCAGCAGCCTCATCCGGCCTGGATGATGCCGCGGTATGTGGCCCAGGTACACGTCCCTTCCTTTAATCCGTTTCCTACCAGCTCTGCTCCTGCTAACTTCACCACGGATGTCCCAGAACCAATGCAGCTTGGCGTTAGGAGACCTGCCCTGTCTACTGAAGAAAGGCACCGCCGGCGACAGAACAATCTCTGCCTGTTCTGTGGAGAAGCCGGTCACTACGTGCGCTTCTGCCCTGCGAAGCTACGTAAGTGCCTTTCCATCTCCTCATCCAGTGGTCCAGCATCCGCTTCCAGTGCTTCTCACCTAGCCTTCCCTGTGTTGTTTCAGCTCCCAGGAGGTACCATACCAGTAACCGCGATTATTGACTCCGGAGCATGTAGTTGCTTTATCGACCTGTCATTTGCTGTTCAATGGGGTATTCCACTTCAACCCAAGACCCAAGGACTTACCATCTTCCTGGCTGATGGTTCCCACATCAGTTCCGGACCTGTGACCCAGGAGACTCCTCCTCTCCTCATGATCTCCTCTTGTGACCATAAGGAACTAATAAGCCTAGATGCTATCGCGTCCCCCTTGTTTCCAGTCATCTTGGGGTTACCTTGGTTGAAGGCACACAACCCCCAAATCGACTGGACCTTTGGAGTCATCAAGTTCCCATCTACCTACTGCTTGAATTCCTGCCTGCCTGACTCTCTCAGCTCCTTCAGAGCCTTGCTGTGCCTAGAATCTGATCCAGATTTATGCTCTGTTGTGCCTGAGGCTTATCATAATTTTCTGGACGTTTTCAGCAAACGCGGGGCTGAGACCCCTCATCGTCCTTATGACTGCCCTATAGAGCTGCTTCCAGGGGCCGAGATTCCGTTTGGTCGTATCTACCCATTATCCGAACGGGAGGTTCTTAAGGAATACGTTGATGAGAGCTTAAAGAAGGGTTTCATCCGCCCATCTACTTCACCAGCAGGAGCAGGAATCTTTTTTGTAGAAAAAAAGGATCATTCTCTCCGCCCTTGTGTTGATTACCGAGAGTTGAATAAAGTCACGGTTAAAAACCGCTATCCTTTCCCCTTGGTTCCAGAACTCTTTCAGAGATTAAGGTCTGCTGTCTTGTTTACCAAATCAGACTTACGTGGGGCCTACAATTTGGTTCGTATCCGCGAAGGGGACGAGTGGAAAACGGCGTTCCGTACCAGGTTTGGGCATTTCGAGTACCTGGTGATGCCCTTCGGCCTTTGCAACGCCCCGGCTACATTCCAGCATTTTGTAAACGACATCTTCAGAGACTGGCTTGACACCTTTGTAATTGTCTATTTAGATGATATTTTAATCTTTTCTGCGTCTCTGGACCAGCATCAGGAGCACGTCAGGAACGTTCTCGGCCGCCTCCGCCAACATGGACTCTATGCTAAGGCCGAGAAATGTGAATTTGAACAGAAAAGCATCCAGTTCTTGGGCCTGATCATATCCACCGAAGGAGTTAGGATGGATCCTCAAAAAGTTTCAGCTATCCTGGATTGGCCGGCTCCATCTGACAAAAAAGGGGTGCAGCGCTTTGTGGGATTTGCAAATTTCTACAGGAGATTCATTAAGGGGTTCTCTACCATCATCTCCCCTATCACACAGCTTACCAAGCAGAACATTCGCTTCCATTGGTCCCCTGAAGCCCAGACCGCCTTCTCAGTCCTGAAAAAGCTGTTTACTACTGCTCCTATCCTAAGACACCCTAATCCCACCTTACCTTACCTCCTTGAGGTGGATGCCTCAGAAGTGGCTGTAGGGGCTGTTATCTCCCAAAGACAGGGAGTTAAAGACTTGGTATACCCTGTAGACTTCTTTTCTCGCAAACTCTCTCCAGCGGAGAGAAACTATGATGTGGGCGATCGTGAACTTTTGGCCATCAAGGCGGCACTCGAGGAGTGGCGATATTTACTCAAAGGGGCAGCACATCCCATCCTTATCTTCACCGACCACAAGAACCTTGAATACTTGAGATCTGCCAAACGGTTGAGACCACGCCAACGGTGGGCTCTGTTCTTTTCAAG
This sequence comes from Pelophylax lessonae, assembly GCF_965119305.1. Taxonomy (NCBI): domain Eukaryota; kingdom Metazoa; phylum Chordata; class Amphibia; order Anura; family Ranidae; genus Pelophylax; species Pelophylax lessonae. Next base: position 120,324,890 of record NC_138773.1, on the reverse strand, counting down.
GTTTGCCTTTCATATTACTTACCGACCTGGTTCCAAGAACGTCAAACCGGACGCACTCTCCCGCATGTTTGATGACCTGAAGGAAATTCCTGTACCTGACACCATCCTGTCTCAAGGTAACTTTCTTCTTCCATTGACTAATCTGATGGCTCATATTAAACAGGCTTCTGTGAGTATTCCCTGTCTTCCTGAAATTTCTCTGGTACCTAAGGACGGTTTGCTATGGTTTGGAGACAAGATCTTTGTTCCAGAAGATGTCCGAATGTCGGTCCTGGTTTCTTGTCATGACCATACCTTGGCAGGTCACTTTGGAGTCTGTAAGACCCTTGACTTGCTGCAGCGTACATTCTGGTGGCCCGTCCTGGAAAAAAGTTGTAGGGACTACGTGTCTTCCTGTGCTGTGTGTTCCCGAAGCAAGCCCGCGAGAAGTAAGTCATGGGGCCTCCTTAGACCACTTCCAGTTCCTGACAGACCGTGGAGGATGATCGCCATGGATTTTATTGTGGAACTTCCTCCTTCTAAGGGATGCTCTGCCATTTTTGTTGTTGTGGACCGATTGTCTAAAATGGCCCATTTTTTGCCCCTCAGGGGTACTCCCTCCGCCAAGGAAACTGCAGAAGTCTTCATAAAAGAGATTGTTAGGCTTCACGGGGTACCTGCAAATATTGTCTCTGACAGAGGGGTGCAGTTCACCTCCCGCTTCTGGAAAGCATTATGCAGTCTGTTGAAAATTGAATTATCCTTATCTTCTGCTTACCACCCACAGACTAATGGGCAAACCGAGAGGACCAACCAGACTTTGGAACAGTACATTTGGTGTTTTACCACCTTTGTTCAAGACGATTGGGTGGCCTTGCTGCCATTTGCCGAGTTTGCCTATAATAATGCTAAACATTCCATTACTGGACAATCTCCATTCTTCTCAAACTACGGCTTCCATCCATCCTTCTTACCCGATATCCCCTCTGACTCTGGAGTCCCCGCAGTACAGGACACTATTGATTTCTTTGCTCGCAACAGCAAATTACTGCAAGAAGCAATACTTAAGGCACAAACGGCATCTAAGAAGATCTTTGATAGAAGAAGGGGAGAATTGATTCTTCATCCAGGTGACCAGGTTTGGTTGTCTACAACTAACCTCCGTTTAGCCTGTCCATCTAAGAAATTGGCTCCCAGGTTTATTGGACCCTTTCCGGTCAAGAGGAAACTTAATGAAGTTTCCTATGAATTATCTTTACCCAATTCACTCCGCATTCACCCAGTATTTCACGTCTCCTTGTTAAAGCCTGCAGTTCCCAATGCCTTCCCTGGTAGGAGTTCAGAGCCACCCAAACCTGTAATCGCTGATGGAGATGTGGAATATGAAGTAGAAGCTATTGTGGACTGCCGGAAGAGAGGAAACCTGTTACAGTACCTTGTCAAATGGAAGGGTTATGGTCCAGAAGAAAACTCTTGGGAGCCTGAACGAAACGTCCACGCTATGGAACTTATCCAGGCTTTCTTTCGCAGTCACCCACAAAAGAGAAACCTATTGGGCACCCGGAGGGGGGGGGGCAATGTCAGGAACGCTCCCTGTGCACACTGAAGTACTGTCATGAATCTGCAACCTAAGGGTTAACCTAGCTCAGGCTAATTTCATTAATTGACAACAGGCTGCCTTATTTAAGCACCTCAGCAGCACAGTGCCTTTGCTGTCTGATCTGAAGCTTCTCCTGTGTTCCTGAACCTGAAACCTGTTGTATCCAGTTTGATTCCTGTTTGACCTCCTGGCTTGTCCCTCACCTCGCTTGTCTGCTGCCCGCCCTGACCTCGGCTTGTTTGTGACCACTCTTTGTCTTATCCTTGTCTGTTTATCTGCCACCGGATCCGGACCTGTTCACCTCCTGGCAGGGCAACCCTGAGGACCGCGACCTGGTGCTATACACGCAGCAAAATCCATCCTCACCATCTGAGGCCCTGGTGAAGACCGGTTGGCACTTAGATTCCGCACCTCGGGTTAGCCTGCGTCTACTGCCTAGGTGACTCGTCTGTGCTCCATCCCTCGTTGAGCTAGAGGCTACCCTCTGCACGTCAGGCTCATCTCCAGAATCCTGACATTGCCTGTGCTGACTGATCTCCCATTGCTGATCCAGCTTATTCTTAACCTTGCTCTATGGATCCTGACCTCGGCTTGACTCTGGCTATTCTCTGTCTAATCTCCAATCTCCTGGTTCTGATTTCAGCTTGTTACTGGACCTTGCTCTGCCTGCTTCCCTGATACCGACCCGGCTTGCCTCCTGTCCATCCTGCTGTCTTACCATGTATGACCCCTGCTCACCTTGACTACGTCCCTGACTGTGGCAGTTGCCTATTAAGCTACCGGCACCCATGCTTGGCAGTCATCTGCTATCAAGCTACCGGCACCCATGTTGCTTTGAGCCTTGTACCTCTGTTACCACCTCCAGGGGTGCTAAGACCAAAGCCGCAAGGGAAGCCCTCTCATCAACTCGGCTTCCAACCAAGGTACGTGACAGATATTCCCTAGATCAATTATTTCTGGTATTACCTATAACTGTTAATATCCAGTTCTATTTTGTGCATTTAGGAATGCATCTAGCTTTTTATTAAAACAATCTATCGAGCTGGCCAGAACTAGTTTTTGAGGGAGTCAAACATTCCTGAGGTAGGAAGGGTCTCTTTAATGCTTAACTCCTACTTAACCCCTGCCTAAATCTAATAAATAATAATGAAAAACTGTTGCCTGTGTAAAAATGCAGGTAAAAGCAAATAAAAATATTTTAAATGCTAACTTGCAGTGTTTTTTCTTTCCATTAATAAGGCTTTATTAAAATGCAAGGTGCCTTTGAATTTGCTTGATTGCTGATCCCCTGGCACAGCGCTCTTTGTCCTTGCATGTCATAGCCCTCTCCTCTTCTGGGAGTATCTGAATACTCTCTTTGCTGGCCAAGGTCCCCCACCCCTCCCTTTACCTTTACTCATTTATATAGCTGCCAGGGAGAGAAGCAAATGGGAATACTATAGACAGCTCTAAGTCTGCTGGAGTTGATGACACCACATCCAAGATTGCAACCCCCACCAGTGATCTCAGGGCTTTTGGATGTCCAAATAAAGGAGTATTAACTGGAAAATATAATGTATAAATATATACATTAAATGTGCATATTGGGGTTAATTTACTAATAGCAAATAGGGTGTTAACTTTGTAGGGGGATTTTTACTTTGCAGGAGGATTTTCCCAAGAGCTTAGTGAATGTGATGAAATTTAATTTCGCACAGAATACCAAATTACTTGCAAGGTAAATTAAAAAAAAAAAAAACCTTTGGGGATAATTCCCTTGTGAAGTGAACAATCTACGTATTTGCCTTTGGTAAATCAATACCACAACCTTATGGGAATATTTTTGCTGAAATGAATGGTTCAGGGACAGAGTCTCTTTAATGCAGATATGTGTGTTTAGGTTTTCATTTATGTTCTTTTTTTCTTATTTGTTAATAAATACAAAAAAGAGTGTGGGTTGTTTTGGAGCAGAATCCAGTTACTAGTAGTGTTTTATTTTTACTAATGATGCATAGGTGTATAAAAGGTCTGATATTCCTGGAGGTGGCTGTAACATGGAACAGGATTTTGCAAAGCTGGAAAATTGTCTGAAGCAGTTGAAACTGCAGTTCTTTGTTTTATAAATGCAAAATGCACAAAGACAAATAATCCTCTCATAGAGTATGTTGGGGGGTACAGAACAGAAATAAAAATTTTGGGATGTTCATTTTTAGATTACTGTAAAAAGTTACATAGCTACATAGTTACATAGTTAGTCAGGTTGAAAAAAAGACACAAGTCCATCTTGTTCAACTTATAAAAGAGAAAAAGGAGAAAAAAAAGTATATATACAATACTATACCCACAGTTGATCCAGAGGAAGGCAAAAAAAAACCCAGCAAAGCATGATCCAATTTGCTCCAGGAGGGGGGAAATGTCCTTCCCGATCCCTTGAGAGACAATCAGATAATCCCTGAATCAATGTTACCTATAAATGTTAGTATCCAGTTATATTGTGTACATTTAGGAAATAATCTATTGTAGAGATCTGTGCGTCCCTCCGTGAATATTTTATTTTACAAAATCCAAGTATACTACATCCACAGCCACTCCTTTGTCCAAGGTTTTACTTACCTCCTCATAAAAAGAAATCAGATTTGTCTGACAAATTCTGTCTTTCATGAATCCATGCTGTCTGTTGCCTAAAATACTTTTCTCCAGCAAGAGCTCATCTATTATAAAACTCTTAAGTATCTTCCCAACTATATAAGTTAAACTAACAGGTCTATAGTTAATTGGTAAAGAATTTGGTCTTTTTAAATATAGGCACCAAGTTGACCTTATGTCAATACAATGGTACCGTACTATTCCAGTAATTAACCACTTGGCGAACACCCCACGCAGATTTACTGTGGCAGGGTGACTCGGCTGCGCATAATCATGTAGATCTACGTGATTATGTGCACGCGGTCTTGGCGGTGCACGCGCCCCGCCGAACCTGCGCTTCCGCTATGATTAGACACAGTGGGAGTCAGACCGCGGGAGGAGCGTGATCTTCAGAGACACTGACAGAAGAGCCGCCTACCTATGTAAACAAAGCAGGTGGCTCTTCTGTCAGACAGGCAGAGATTGTGTGTTTACGCTTAGCTGAAACACAGATATCTCTTTGCCTGTCACAGAGCCCTCTCCCCCACAGTTAGCAAGCACACGTAGGCATCCAATCACCCCTTGATCATCCCCTGTATTAACCCCTTCCCTGCCAGTGTAATTTATACAGTAACAGTGCATATTATTTAGCACTGATTACTGTATTAATGTCACTGGTCCCCAGTCCCCAAAAAGTGTAAAAAATGTCAGTTAGGGGTCCGATCTGTCCGCCGCAATGTTGCAGTCCTGCTAAAAATCGCTGATTGCTGCCACTACTAGTAAAAAAATGAAATAAGAAAAAAGTCTAAAAATCTATCCCGTAGTTTGTAAACGTGATAACTTTTGCGCAGACTTATTAAAGTAACGCTTTTTTGGGATTTTCTTTTTTGTCAAAAATGTGTAGCAGAATACAAACTGGTCTTAACTGATAAAAACATTTTATTTTTTATTTTTTTTTATTGGGAATGTTTTATAGCAGAGGTGATCAAATACCACCAAAAGAAAGCTCTATTTGTGGGTAAAAAGGACATTAATCGTATTTGGGTACAGCGTCGCACGACTGCGCAATTGCTAGTTAAAATAACGCAGTGCCAAATCCCAAAAAATGGCCTGGTTATTGAGGGGGTAAAACCTTCCAGAGCTGAAGTGGTTAAAGAGTTCCTAAAAATTAAAAACAATGGCTTTGAAATGACAGAGCTCAATTCTTTTAATTACTTCTCACCTGCGGTGTGGCTCTTGTTTGGGGATGACATCCTATAATAGCACCCAGTTTAGCCATGGTGTGTTCCTGGGACCCCTGATCTCAGCAAAGAGCGGCGGCTGTGTCTAATCACAGTCAATCACATGTAAACAAGGAAGTGCCATTTATCGGCTTTTCTTCTCTCACACTGACAGAGTGTGAGGTGAAGAGAGCTGATAAGCGGCATCTCCTCACAGGAAAAACATGTGAAGGTAATCAGGGAACTGATCATCAGTGCCCTGATTACAATGCAGCCCCAACAGAGCCCATCAGTGATGCCCCTCTGTGCCCATCAGTGACACCAGTTTGTGCCAAACAGTAAGGCCAAACTGTGCTCATCAGTTATGCCAATCAGTGCTATGTTTCAGTGCCCATCAGTGCCCACCAGTGCTGCCTATCAGTGCCCATCAGTGCCAGCTATCAGTGCTGTATATCAGCATCACCTATCAGTACCTATCAGTGCGGCATATTAGTGCCTCCTCATTTGTGCCTCCTCATCAGTGCCCATTAGTGCCACCTCACCAGTGCCCATCAGTGCTGCCTCAGCAGTGCCCATCAGTGGAGCCTACAGTGCCCATCAGTGCCACCTCATCAGTGCAGGAGAAAATTACATATTTAAAACATTTGCTGACTGAAACTAAGAACAACTTTATAAAAAAAATGTTTGGTCGTTTTTTTTTTTGTTTTTTTTTAAGTAAAAAAATAAAAAACCCAGCTGTGATTAAATAACACCAAAAGAAAGCTCTACTTGTGTGACAAAATTAAAAAAAAATGTATTTGGGTACAGTGTTGTATGACCGCGCAATTGTCATTCAAAATGCAGCACTGAAAGCTGAAAATTGGTCTAGGCAGGAAGGGGGTGAAAGTGCCCTGTATTGAAGTAGTTAAGATCTGTGGGTGGATGCCTTCTGGTCCAGGTGCTTTATCCACATTTATTCTGTCTAAATATTTCTGGACCATATCACTTTTGAGCCATTGTGGATCATTTTGGGTTCATACAGTGTGGCCAGGCAGCGGGGAAAGCAAATAGAATTCTGGGGTGCATCACTAAAGAGATCACCAGCACGTGGAGGTCCTGATTCCACTATATAGAGCTTATAGAGATATTATTTAGAATAGAATACTATGTCTAGTTCCAGTGGAGCCCTAAGGAGATTATCACAGATGTAACTCTGTGTTTGTTTAATGCTATCCTCACTGCTCCCATCTTCTTCACTGCTTCTTCAACATGACAGCCAGGCCACCCACAGCTTGAATTTCAGTTCATCATGAAGTAGACAAAATCCACCATGTTTATGTATCTAGTGGCTGGTCGGGAGATAAACAGTGGCTATCATTTTCTATAAGAGTGTACCTGTGGCTGGAATGTCCAACAGATGGCTATGACTACTGCTTGATTGACCTCTCTAGAGAGAGGGTAAATAGGATCTGGTAAGCCCCTATTCTCAGGGGTGGAGATTTTCACTGAAGGAGCTCATTTCACTGATGGTGTTGGATCTCTTTAAGGAGATTTCTTCACTCACCCATTCACGTGGACTTAATTTATTATTTTAGTGAATTTGTTTGTTTGTTTGTTTGAATGTTCATTCCTATTTTGCTTAAGGGTCCTTTCACACGGCCGCTCCGTGTGTCCGCAAATCATCCCATCCGTTTGCGGATGATTTGCGGACATAATGTAAGTGAATGGCACTGCGGATGTCAGCGGAATACCATCCGCTGACATTCGATTTTCCTCCTTTCAGTTCTGTTCCGTTTTTTCGAATGGAACAGAACCCTATTTTTTCTTCCGTGTAAAAAACGGAAAGGAAGGAAAATCGGATGTCGGATCCGCAGTGCCATATACTTACACTATGTCCGCATATCATCCGCAAACGGATGGGATGATATGCGGGCACACGGAGCGGATGACAGAAATGTCATCCGCTCCGTGGAAAAAAAAAAGTCCCGCAGCGGACCTTTCACACAGAGCGGCCGTGTGAAAGGACCCTAAGTGTGGCTTTGTTTTTTGCATTTATACTTCTATGGTTATGTCACATGGTTAAGTCGCTGCCCTGCACATGCTTTCATTGTATTAGCGGTAGCGCGGTTTCTGGATTAGATTGATATATTGTAATTGCATAATGTCCCAGTATGCATCACATACTAGGATGTTATGAAATACTTACCTTAGAACGAAGCCCTCCAGTGGCGTGCTGTCACCTCTAAGAGGGTTGAATTCTTCTCCTGGTCTTTCTTATGGGTTCACAGGCTCCAACGGTGTGAGTGGCCGGAGCCGCGATGACATCACTACTGTGCATGCGTGCAGGTAGAATTTACAAAGCGGGTTTTACTCCCGCTTTAAATTAATTTAAATATGCTTGGGAAAAACATACATTTTTAAACAGACAACAGGTTAAACAAATAAGGATAAAAAAACTAGAAACCCATATGTTAAAAAAGAGACATCAAGGACAATTTGTTTTTTTTTTTTTTGCCATCAGACTTCTAAATTTCTTTTGATTTATCTAGAGGTTTCTCTTCATTACTGCAGAGATCTGGCAGCAGGGGAGGAGAGTATTCTATGTCTTGTTTTTAGAGGCCCTTTATTATAAACACAGATTTTAGTGCATAAATCACTTTAGTGTTTTTTTATACTATCATGGCAAATTAATTGGTATATTTCTTGCAGAGTTCAGTTTTTTGGCATCACATAAAATAAATGGTCACCCCCTACCTCCTTTGTTTTTGTTTTCCCGCATAAGCATAGCGCGAGCCTGACATCTCATTGATTATCTCTACCTATAGACCAGACCTTAGAAATCACTTCAGTGGGATAGCCATTGCCTAACAGCAAGGGTGCTAAACTATAATTCCCTAATAATAAACTGGTTAAAACCATTTTAGCAGACCCAGAGCAACTGAAAACAGTTGAATGTAAAACAGTTAAGCATGATAAATTAGTTTGTGTTTGTCCTTTTAGCTGTGAAATTCTGAGCATTCCGGGAGCACATGATAGGTTTTAATTAGTTAAATAGGAAGACTCTGCTCCTTTGAGGGGGTTTCCTTTATTGTTTGTTTACTAAACTTAAAAGTCCATGGTAAAATCAAACATGTAACAACAAATTATCTAGCACTTTATTATCATTTCATTAAAGCTGAACTACAGGGAAAATAAAAATTCCTCCCTTGCAGTGGGACTGACCCTGCACTGCAAGAGTTAAAGCAAAATTACAGTAAACCCCCTCCATTGCGGGGGTTACGTTCCGGACCCATCCGCGAAAAGTGAAAATCCGCGAAATAGAAAAACCCTATTAAAATGCATTGTAGGCATGTTTTTTTTACTGTCACTGTGCGTGTAAAAGCATTTTAAGGTCTTTAAACACACTTTTAAAACAATAGAAACTCATTTAAACACATAAAAGATACTGAGAGACATAGCAAGAGCTATGGAAAACACAAAAATATTTCATTTTTAATGATTTATATAGTAAAATAACATTACAAAAAAACCCGCAATATACCGGGACCGCAAAAAGTGAACCACGATGGAGCGGGGGTTTACTGTAAATCCAAAACCAAAAATGTGCTAATATATAATATAATACATATTTTTAAATATATTGCAGTTTACCAATCCTTAAATGAAACATAGAAACATGGAAAAGTGCCTGCAGAAAATAGACCGAGTGGTCCATTGAGTTTTTATACATGTTTGTATTTTGTTGTGTGGGTATAGATCTAAATTTTTCCAAACATGTTTGAAGCCATTTACTGTTGACTGTCTTTATACTAAGCATCAGCTACCGTTTCAGTAAAACAATACTTACTAAGATTAATTTTGAACTTTCCTCCAGTTAGTTTGAGGTCATGTCACTGTGTTCTTGGTTTTGTTTTGTACTAGTGGTGGCTGTACTAGTTTTCTTTTTTAGGCTCTTGTTCCTTTATTTCCAAATGTTGATCCTGTCAGTAAATCTGTTATTTTCAACCTTTAGGTTTACCAATATAACATGAATAAAGGCACCTGCTTAAAATTTAAATTGGACCAGTGACGCTGCACCCTTTAAAGTGAACATAAAATAATATCACTTCATAAATAAATTAAAGAAAAAAGAAAAGGCGCTATCACCCATAAATACACAGTATATACACAGTACACAAATGCCCAAAAATTTCATATTTTATGAATTATTACACCTACCTACACTGGTCACCTTCCGTTCATTAATGTAAAATCTTTATCCAAAAATGAAAGAAAAAAAAAAAAAACAGATGCTAGAACTGCTTAACAGTTAACAGAAGTTTGGCTTTATTTTGTTAGTCAAGCCTATCTAAATCTACTAGTACATCTAATGCCACAATAAGAATATCTGACAGTCTCATATCGAAAACAAACTAAAGTTATGAAAATTCTCATATGACAGAATACAACTTTGGAAGTGATATAATTTATTGTATTGTAATGAATTCTTTAGTTTCCAAGCATGCGTTGTCTTGGCCACACGATTGTGTTCATACAAACAATATACTAATTACACAGAAATCATTAGTTTTGTTCTTGTACGAGACACATGTTGGTGCTTTTCCCTTCAGATATTTTTGCACGAATTGTCGTGATCGGCTCTTGAAAGCTGTGCACTAATGATCAGATTATTAGACAATTACTCCAAAAAAGGCATTTTCTATCTGATTTTCTCATCATGTGTACTAGGCATAACACTAACTTCTCCCCAGACTGACAATACTGCTATCGAAGGGTGTCACTATTACTCCTCCATCCAGTGTGGAGACATCCTAAGACAGGAAATGTTTTACTGGCCAAATCTTTGGGTAAAAATAAAGGGAAAAAAGCCTAAAAAAAAGCATAATGTAACCAAATATATATATATTTTTTATAAATTGTTTTCTTATTGATTTCAACACATAGATGGAAAAATAAAAGAACCCTTCCCCCTTCCCAGTGTCAACAGTCAGCTTGTTACTCCACCATATGGACCATAGGCCCTATATATACTGATATTTCTTACATAATTAACCCTGCCTCTAGTGAGCGAAAGTTACTCCCCCTATCTTCAGAGTCCCCCGGGGTCATTCGGATACCATGGATATACTATCTATCCAAGTCCCCCATCCATTTATTGAACTTAGCCGGTGTTCTCCTGATCATGTACGTAGCTTTACACATCGGGAGTGTCTTATTTACAATTGCTTTCCATGTCTGTACAGTAGGCGAGTGCTCCCCAACCTTTTTATAGCCGCGGACCGGTCAACGTTTGATCATTTTACCGCGGTGCTGAGGGGGGGAAGTTGATTCTTTATATTTTAAATTGTTTTGATTTAATAGGATTTTTTCTATAGAGGGATTCTATCCCATCTATATGGGTTTGAAAATCCACTATATCAAATTTAGCCTGGAATGCGTGTCTAAGCTGGAAGTATCGAAAAAGATGGGAGTTGGGGAGATTAAACCTATCTTTTAAGACCTCAAATTGGAGAAGTCCCCCCTCCCCAATGATATCGCCCAACCTCCTAATGTTATATCCAAGTGCCTGGATCCAAAAGGTTAAAAAAAAAAAAAAAGTGTGGCAAACGAGGGTTCCTCCATAATGGTGTATTGGGTGAAATTGCTCCCCCCCCCCCTTGTAACCAAATATTTAAGGTTTAGAAAGTTTCCATATATATTACATTTTGGGTCTTGATTTTAATACTGCTTTAAATTCTTGTTTACATATAGAAGACTGAGTAAATCTATTGTATTTACCTGATATTCTGCTACCACAGGCTCCTCTAAACTCCAAACGGGTCAGATGCACCTAATTTCATCGAGACCAATTCAGGTTTAAAGATGCAGAGGAACAGTCTACAACTATAGAGTGTAGGAGAGTGCCATCTGTCATAGGAGAGGGGATTCTAGTATGAAAAACTGCTTTTCCTGCCCGCTAGACCTAAAGTACTGATGATTAACCCTTACTTATTTATGCTCTTCTGGTAGGATGCACCAAACGTCGTCATGCCGGGTCCTTAGCCCTCCATTGGACATGGTAATTCTAAGGAACAGTTCAACACTGAAGAATATGTCTGCAGGTTGTATACATTATGCAGTTGCCCCACTTCACATATAGATAAGAGCTCCCCCAGTATTTGACCCTAAAGTATTATTAAATGTGCTGCTACTTGTCAAACTGAGTTTTTTAAAAAAACCTTTTGAAATGTACAGGTCCCCCAGTGCAGTGAACTGAAGTTTGGTCATGCTCTGCAAGCCCTGAACTGAACCCAGAGGTGGCTCTTTGGCTTTTATTACACAGTCTCTATTTTTGAGGCTTATTTCCATAGCAAAATGCCGACCAATGCTTACATGCATGCACATCAGTTTTGTCCATGTTCAAAAAGGAACTCAGGCATGTCATAAAAAGCACATTTTCTTGTTCACTGCAGTTGGTAGGCATGGAAAAATAAGCACAAGAATGCATGTCTGTGAGCACATATCCATGTTCAATCATCAGCAATTTGACCTAACAGGTAAAAAATCATCAAAAAACTCAAAATAAAATCTGAACATCATATAAGTCAATGTTGATGGAATTCAAGTGGACTGTACACGTTGCAGGGATTTCTGGAAGCGAAAATACTGCTGAAATTACTGGGCGATGTAATTGACCAAATTTGATCAATGAGTTCACTTGGGATTCTTGGCTCTATATTTAAATTATTGCATGAGAGAATCTGTATGATGTGTACAGACCATTGGGCATTGGGTCATCGTGATTAATTGAAATTACCTCATTGGGTGACCTAATTGATAAATACTGTACATTGCTAGATTTTGTGACTTATATTGAATTTACTTTTTTGGATATTAATAAACCCTTTTTTATCAATGCTTTTTTATTGAAAGTTTATATAAGAAAACCATAAGATAATAACAAACATTTCAAGACAAGAATAGTTGTAAGTGTCATGGTAGTTTTAATGAAGAATGATAATGTAATGCAATGTAAATACCTGTTACCTCAACAGGGTTCACACTGTCCCAGGTATGTCCATCGTTAAGAAATATACATTAGATTAACAAATAACGTCACACTTTTTTATTAAGGAAAGTATCCCAATTAGTAGAAGATTCCTTACCAAAAAAAGCAAAGATGGAAAAAGGGAAGGGAAATTGTATCATGTTCTGCCAAGTTGTTTGAAAGCTTTAGGATGAGAGATTCATACTTGTCATTTTATTAAAATCTTTTAAGTTTTTTTTATTTTAATAAGCAAGAATGAGTTCAAAGTTACCCTGAGCATTCAATCTATCTATAACTTTGGATAGATTGGGTGTAATGTTTGATTTCCACAAACTTGAGACTGAAGGTTTCGCAGCAATAAGTATTTGTATAACAATTGTTCTAAGATGTATTGGGTATAGGTCTGGATTTAGGCTTAAGAGTGCCATTGCTGGTGTGAGTGGGGTTATAATGCCCCTGAGGGACGCTATAAATGATGCTATGGACTTCCAGAAACTCTGAATATTTTTACAACTTAAAAAAATATGATGCAGGGTTCCTTTTAGCAACTCTATTTCCCTTTATCTCTGTTACTAGTTAACACTTTTAATTCATCTATTTAATACTAACCTAATGGCCAGCACTTCTACATTCTCCACACTCAAACCTGCGCAGGGAGCAATATATAATGACCTAATAGAGATCGTAATTCTTACACTGCTCAGTTTCACCTCTGACGATGGCCTATTGGCTGAAACGCATCAGTTGTTACCTGTGACGACACAAGCACGCTGAAGCCGCTGCGTTTTTTGAATGTTCACTGCCTATGATTCATTTATTCTTGTAAATATATTATTAATACATTTTCACCCTGATTTACGGACTTCACTATGAGCCTCTTATTAAATTTTTGAGGATGACCACTGTGATTGGTCGGTCGGGTCGAGCGGAGTCATTTCCATGGTTATCTGTTTGGACCTCAACGGTGCCAATTTCTAGGGTGTTGTGATCATGGGCTGGCTGCTTGGGTGCTGAGCTGCTCTGTTGTTTCAACCACTGAACCGCTGTGCTGCTGTTAACCTTGGAGAGTTATATCGTACACTGCCCATCTCAGTCTGTTGTCTGGTAAGGAGATTGGATTGCTTCACGGTGGTGTGGTGTGGTTTTTCCATTTCACACAGAAGTTGGTGAAGGATATTCATCCCTTCTCTTATATTCATCTAGGACTATGTGGAGCTTGTCTCCATTTGACAAAGCCTACCTGTTCCGATAGGGTGTTATTTCTAAGAAATGACTTGCTAATATTTTTGCAAAAATTTTGAGGCCTGAATTCAAAAGGGAAATGGTCCCAGAATTTTGGGGTTGAGTAAGGTCCTTGTCTGATTTTGAGAGTGCAATAATTAAAGCTTGCAGCATTTCCTTTGGAAAAATTACTAGATTTGTCACAAAGTTATATACACTGAACAAAATTATAAACGCAACACTTTTGTTTTTGCCCCCATTTTTCATGAGCTGAACTAAATGATCTAAGACTTTTTCTATGTACACAAAAGGCCTATTTCTCTCAAATATTGTTCACAAATCTGTTAGCTTCCCTGAGACGGTTTGTGACAGTTTGTGCAGAAATTCTTTGGTTATGCAAACTGATTGTTGCAGCAGCTGTCCACGTGGCTGGTCTCAGATGATCTTGGAGATGAAGATGCTGGATGTGGAGGTCCTGGGCTGATGTGGTTACACGTGGTCTACAGTTGTGAGGCCAGTTGAATGTACTAATTCTCTGAAACGCCTTTGGAGACGGCTTATAATAGAGAAATGAACATTCAATTCACGGGCAACAGCTATGGTTGACATTCCTGCCGTCAGCATGCTCCCTCAAAACTTGCGTCATCTGTGGCATTGTGCTGTGTGATAAAACTGCACATTATAGAGTGGCCTTTTATTGTGGCCAGCCTAAGGCACACCTGTGTAATAATCATGCTGTCTAATCAGCATCTTGATATGCCACACCTGTGAGGTGGATGGATTATCTCGGCAAAGGAGAAGTGCTCACTAACACAGATTTAGACAGATTTGTGAACAATATTTTAGAGAAATAGGCCTTTTGTGTACATAGAAAAAGTCTTAGATCTTTGAGTTCAGCTCAGGAAAAATGGGGGCAAAAACAAAAGTGTTGCGTTTATAATTTTGTTCAGTGAAATTTAGTGAGGTCAGTATTTCAGCATTATTTTTGTAATTAAGACAGTCCAGGCAATTTATTGTTTGGTAAGGACTTGAGGACACTTAGAATTTCTTGGGGATAATTTTATTTGTTTTAGAAAATCTAAGATGATTTGGAAATTTGGTAGGGGAATATTATGGTTTGACTTTAAGTTTAAAGGGAATCATAATATTCCACAAAAATATCTGCAATTTCTTGAGGATTGTGGGCAATTTTACCTGATTGTATGGTGTGACATTTTGGTAGTTTTATGTAGTTCTGCGTTGACGAAGCTGCAATGCCAGTAGATTACTTGCTCTATTTCCCTGAGAGTAAAAATGTAGTTTTCATTTTTAAAGTATTTATCCTGGTCAGCTATTAGGGTCTCTCCTAATTCCTGTCTATAAATAGTGAGTTGTTTTAGCAAGGTTTCCCCGGGATTTTTCTTGTGTTCTTCCTCTTATTTAGCTAACTTACAGAAATTTTTTGTGATCTCTTTTTTCTTCCCCGGCCAGCTAATTGAAGCAATATTCCTTTTATATAGGCCTTGTGGGCACACCATACATGAAAACCATCCTCTAAATCATCAAAGTTCAATATAAAGTATTCCTTAAGTTTCTTTTTTTTAATTTCAACACTGTATTGATCATGAGAGAAAATAAATGTGTTATTCTGCCAGAGGTTGGTTTTAGCATGTGTCAGTCCAATCTTAATGTCTAAAGGGATTGGAGCATGGTCAGACCATGTAATGTTATGTATGCTAGCATCTGTAACCTTTTGTAGTAGAAATTTGTCTGTTAAGAAATAGTCAATTCTTGAATATGTTTTATGAACTTTGGATTATAGTCTCTCTCTCTAGTATGGATGCATCTCCATGGGTCAAAAGGATCAATAGGAGCATTAAAGTCCCTAGTCCGTAGGCAAGTATATGACCTTGTTGTAGTTTTCTGGATTTTCTGAAGATGTTTTTGAAAAATCTGAATGGATGCTTGTTAGGAGCATATACGTATGTTTAGTGTATAAGAAATATTGTTAATAGACAGGACTAGTATAATATACCTACCATATGGGTCCACATGAGATTCTAATAGCTGAAAATCAAAAGAGTCTTTGATTGTTATCATAACTCCTGTTTTCTTCTTTTTAGCCCTTGATCGAAAAATACGAGGGAACTTTGGATGTGAACATCTTGGGGTTTTGTCGAATAAGAAATGTGTTTGAACACACATAATATTGCTACTAGATTTATTGCCCTCATTCCAGAGAGCTCTTATTTCTATTAAGCCCTTTATTTTCAAAGAAAATATTAAAACTGCTATAGTACAGTACAAACAAATTTGCTATAGGTTTTGGTAAAGTATACTGCATATATACTGTACCAATAGGATTAAGAAAAACAGTGTGACAATAATTGATCAGTTCTTAGGGAAAAAAACAGTATAGATCATATATAGTAAACATGAAAGGTTTAAACAACAAAATTTAACTAGAAGTAAAAAAGAAGAGCTGTGATCCAACTCAAGTGTACAGGCCATTCTGTTCTACGATTCCTGGAGGTAGGACAGAAGAACCAGGTAAGAAGGAAATTCCTGAGTGCTTATAGAATCCTGAATTTCAGCTCCAGTGTAACAGAGAAAAAAAGAAAAAAAAATGTTAAACATTCCTTAACCTGTAACAACATGCAAGTGCTGACAAATATTTTGCCAGAAGATGGAGCCCTTATAATCTATTACTTGTTTGCCACTGAGGAGAAATTCTTCCAGGGGCATGTTTTCCAAAAAAATTGCCTTCACTGTTTGGCAGAATGTCCCATGATTTTAGGGGGTTCAAACCCTTTTCTAGGGAGGAGATTGTGTAAGAAGCACTGTTATAATCCACTAGAATTTTTGTGGGAAACCCCAGTTTGTAGAAAATGTTGTGGTTATGAAAAATGTTTGTAATTGTATTAAGATTTTTGCAAGCCAGGATTGTTGCCTGTGAGAGGTAAGAGAAAATGATTATTCCAGCATAGGGATAAGGAAGTGGAGAGTGTTTAAGAGAATACAGCATTAATTGAATAAATTGTGTATGCTTGGATGGTTTAACCATCTTGGGTATGCTTCTAAATTTTACATTTTTTTTCTATGTGATCGGTCTCCCAGATCTGCTACTGATTTTGAGTTGTTTGAGCTCCTCTTCCATGTCCATATGATAATCCACTAAATCATTATGTGCATTAGTGAAGTCACTCATCTTATGCTCAATGTAATCAACTTTTTTACCCAATTCCTTATTTAGTATGTTGCATAAAAGCCTTCATATCTCACGGCATCGCTCCTCTAAGAGATACCAACATCTTCTTTAGTGAAGTGTCCATAACAGTTTGCCCTGAAGTTTAAAGGCATCCAGTTTCCCTCCATATTAAATGCTTTCAGACATATCATCACAATCATTAATAGAGTCATTTACATTTCCATCTGCTTCCATCAGCCTTCTACTTTGCTTTACTGGGCTCTGAAAGTCAACTTTGGAGCTGTGACCTCCTGTTCTGTGATTGCCATCATGTTTTTCCGCTCCTCTGCTCCCTGTTGCAGCTGTTCCTGTGTACGTGAGCTTGCTGGAGCCAGTGCCATCTTGTTTCTCCGGGGTCCCAGACCAGGCTGATGAATTCAACCAGTTTGTGGGGATCCTCCCTGTTCTTTCTTTTACCTATTGTTGTGAGGGCTGAACCACCACTGTAGATCCCTGTTTGGGCATTCAGGACTGCCTTGGGTTGCTTCAGATCTCCTCAGGACGTCCTGCTGTCATGGAGCACAATCGCAGTGTGGTTATCTCCTCTGGCTGCAGGCACCGCTCCCAGCTAATAATCTTTATTTTAGAAGCCAGAAAGTATGTGTTTGTGTTTTATTTTCTTTAATCATTTTCAAATTGGTGTAGATTTGTTTTACCTCTTTGTGGAAACATACCCTTGTACCTCTAATTTATTTGCCTTCAACTTTTAGGGGGCACACAGAGGTTGGAAAGAGGCCCTTTTCTTGCACCATTGGAACAAAGGTGTTTTGCACCCCCCCTCCCTTGCAAGGTTCCCCCCACAAGGTTAAAACGCATCTGACCTGGTGTGGTATAGGAATCATTACGGCATAGCCCAACAGCTGCCAGCTGTAGGGGGATTTCTCTTTTATTTTGGTGACAATAGATTGTCAAATTATAAACCAGCCCTGTATTGGCTTTTAATTTTCCATGAACATAGATCCCTGCTGACTTTAAAGAGCTGTTTGCATAATTATATGTGCATAATTATCACAATGCATGTATAATTACTGTATGCATGCTGCATGGCTTTTAGAGCTTTTACTTGGGCCAAAATCAGTAAAATCAAACATCGTAGCTGTTGAGTTCTAGCTTTCCAGAACCAAATCTACAATGTTTGGGACAAATGACAAACAATAACTCTGACCATGAACTCAAATATATATATATATATATATATATATATATATATATATATATATATATATGTGTACCTTAGAACTATTTTAAATGAAACCTAAAAGTGAACACAGGCATATGAAATGAAAAATATTTACTGGAGCTCAAACACTTTGTAATTAACAGTATCAGCATACTTTCAAGCCAAGTGAACTGAACAGTTGGCCAAGGATATTATGTAAAAGAATTTAAGCTTTTAAGCCTCTAGTTCTCCCAATGAAGGTGTCTTGTTCTTCCTTTCTAATTCATTAGTGAATAAATCTATGATAAGGAAAGTAAATTAGATTCAGTGACATCCTTCTAATTGAGTCATCGTCCTCTGCCTGGCTTGGCTGCATTTTTAATTACTAGCTAATCTCATCAATATGGTGTCCGACTGGCAGACAGAGGATTCGTGTGTTTCAGCCTTAGTGTTTCAGAAATGCAGGTTCTCAACTCTGCTTGACCTTTCAATGTGTGTCCAACACAACTAAATTGGACATTAACGGATTTCTTGGCTACCAAATTTTCTGAAGCCCAATAGACACGTGGACATTGTCATAAAAAAACACTACGAAGAAAAATACAGATTGTTTTATTTGAATGATATCATTTAAAAAAACACTGATAAACTTTACTTTTTCATGGACTTTACATTATTTCCTATAAAATAATTAAAATAATGGGAATTACTCAAAATTGTTAATTGTTAATCATCATCTATTATATGTAGGGAGAGAGGTATAGGTGGCGCTGCCTCCTTTCAATGTGCAATACTCAAAGGAAAAACTAAGTAAAATGTGCATCTCTTTAAATATAAATAATTGTAGCTCCTCATGCATGTTAACTACACTCAACAAAATAAAATTATATATGATACAAAAAAAAATTATTAAAGTGCTAATGTGCTTAATATGTAAAACAACACATGTATGAAATTGCATAAATATAATTATCACCTAAAATCTGTAAATCAATATAAATGTAAACAATCCAAAACTAGTGTAATACTCAAAATAAAGTGCTCTTAGTGCACAATGTGCAAACAATGAATATACCAAAACTGATATAAATAAGTAAAATCAGTCAACAGATAATTCCATAAGTGACATCAAAAAAGTTTGTAAGTCCATATAAGTGGTCCCAATTGCAAAGTGACTTGTCCATAAACAACAAGGTGCAGTATTGATCACTGGTGAAAAATGGGTGAATCCATTTGTGCTCCCCCCTCAGGTCCCCACTCACCAAAGGACTGAACCCCTACAGGGGTCAGAGGCACCACAAATAAGTTGTTTTTCAATCCTTTATCTTCTCCTCGCCAGGTCTAGTCAATGAGGTCACTCACATAGAGGTAGATGGACAAAGAGGCATCTCATAGTATAAGTCCACAAATAAAGTTTATTTAAAAACAGAAAGCTAAAAACCACACTTACTAAGGTACTGGAGAGTCAAAGCAAAATAATAAGACCATGTGCCTGGGACGCCCTGCATTCCACGGACCGGAGTATCTGAAACCAGAAGTGAGGCGATTACGTCAGAGTGACATCATCAGGAGAGGCCCATTCACATGCTCCACTTTTATGGGATTTCTGAGGTAGGCAGCAGCCACATTGTTTAAACTGTAGCCTGGATGTCAGTTCTCTAGGTCGAGGCCGAAGTGCTGAGAGGGCTTCCCTTGCATCTCGGTGCGAATCACCCCTGGAAGTGGGACAGGAGGTGATGCGACCCAAGTAGCACTGGATGCTTGTGGAGTGCAGGTGGATGGTTCAGACGGATATCCGGGATCCCTTCCAGAAACTCCAATGGGAACCAGCAGTGCGGTAGTGAGGGCCAAGCCGGGGGTCATATACGTGTGATCAGTCCCAGATAACAGCAAATTGCTGGTTAAACAAGCCAGGGAATTGTGGCCGGTGGGTATAGGCAGGAGCAGGTCCATTGGGCAAGCCGGGGTCGGTACACTGGTAATCAAGCAGGAAGGGCAGCAGAGTTGGGATGGTCAGACGAGCCAGAAGTCAAAACACAGAAGCGAGATCAACAGGTCATAAGGCAAGCCAGGTCACAACAAGGAAGCAGGAAGTAATCACAGGGCAAAGGTATAGGAAGCTGTCGATAATCCAGCGCCGGATGGAGCTGTGAGCGATCCTTATGAAGAGGCTGGGCTGGAGCGCTGTGCATCCTGACGCCCGTGCGCCGCGCCGGCACGCAAGCGTGCACGCGCATTGCACACCCGCCTGGAATGTTCACTGGCCACAAAGTAGCGCTGATGTCCCTGACAGTGCCCCCCCCCCCCCCCCAAAGGGCAGCCTCCGGATGCCCAGCTGGGCTTGTTTTTCAGGAAATCTGTCGTGGAATTCTTTGATGAGCCTAGAGGCATGAATGTTACTTACAGGTTCCCATGAATTATCTTCAGGGGGTATCCTTTCCATTTGATCAGGTATTGCATAAGATTACCCTTCTTCCGACAATCCAGGATGGTCTCGAATTCAAATTCAGGTTCCCCTTCCACCGAAATTGGAGGTGGAGGCAGTTCTTCCCTCCCTGGGAAGGGGCTAGGCACCACTGGTTTAAGTAGGGAAGCGTGAAATATAAGACCCAGGCAGGGCCAATTCAAAGGCTACAGGGTTTATGATTCTCTTGATTTTGAAAGGGCCGATGAATCTTGGTCCCAGTTTCTTCTAAGGGCATGAAAGTCTCAAGTTAATTGAGGAGAGCCAGACTTCCTCACCAATTTTAAACGCAGGGTTCTCCCTTTTTTTGAGATCGTGGAATCTCTTGTAATCCTGTTGGGCTTTCAATATAGTATCCTGTAACAACTGGTAGTTGTTTTTGATGGCAGCTATCCGGTCTTGAACTGCAGGAACCAATGTTTCGGGTAAGATATTTGGCAAAAAAGAAGGGGGGAAGCCGTAGTTTGCCCAAAACGGAGTCTGGTTAGTTGCAGAGTGCAAAGAGTTGTTATACGCAAACTCTGCGCAGGGAAGAAGAGAGACCGAATTGTCTTGAGAACTGGTGCAGAAACAATGCAGGTACTGTTCAAGGGTCTGGTTGGTTCGTTCAGTTTGTCCGTTACTCTGTGGATGGTAGGCTGATGACCGGCAAATCTCAATGGACAAGGATTTACAGAGTTCTCTCCAGAATTTGGAAGTGAACTGAACACCTCTATCTGAGACTATACTATCCGGGAGTCCGTGTAGTCTAACCACCTCTTTTATAAACACGTCGGCCGTGTCCGCTGCAGAGGGCGTGCCAATCATGGGCAGGAAGTGAGCCATCTTTGAGAGACGGTCTACAACCACCAGGATGGTGGTAAACCCTTTCGAGGGTGGTAATTCCACTATGAAGTCCATAGAGAGTCTCCTCCAAGGTTGCTCAGGGATTGGCAATGGTCTCAGTAGGCCCCAAGATTTAGTTTTAGCCCCCTTGTTACGCTGGCACGTAACACATGATCCTACATAGGTTTTACAATCTTGAACCAGATTGGGCCACCAGAAGAGACGCTGAATAAGCTCACACATCTTCCTGACCCCGAAATGTCCCGCAAGTTTATGGTCGTGCAGAGTCTTTAGGACCTGTAATCTCACTTGTGCAGGAACAAAGTTCCTCCCTTGGTACCATAAGAGTCCCTCTTGTATATTCAAGGAAGAGGTACCTGGCTCCATACACTGAACGGAGGCTTGCTTAATTGTTGACCGTAAGTCGGTCTGGATGAGCAAAACATTTTGAGCTGAGAGGATGGTGTTGGGCTCGGTTGTACTTGGGGTGTCTGGGAACATTCGGGAGAGGGTGTCCGCTTTCCCATTCTTGGATCCTGGTCTATAGGTTATGTGGATATTGAACCGAGAAAAGAATAGGGGTCTCAGACGTCTAGCTGTCCTAAAATATTCCAGGTTCTGGTGGTCCGTGTATATCATAATGGGATGAGTAGGATCCAGCAGGTATCGCCATTCTTCCAGAGCAAATTTTATGGCCAAAAGTTCCCGATCCCCTAAATCATAGTTCCTCTCAGGAGGCGTCATTTTTCGGGAGAAAAAATCTACGGGATGGAGAAGGGTCTTTGGGCCTTGTTGTTGAGACAAGATCGCTCCTGCGGCAATTTCTGATGCATCTACTTCAAGCACATAAGGTAGAGCTGGGTCAGGGTGCTGGAGAATAGGTGCTGAGATAAACATAGTTTTTAATTTGTCAAAAGCTATTTGAGCCTCCTGTGACCAATGGAAGCGGACCTGTTGGCGAGTCAGCTGGGTGATAGGTGAAATGATCATAGAGAATCCTTTCACAAACCTTCTATAGAAGTTCGCAAATCCCATGAATCGTTGAACTCCTTTTTTATCACTGGGAGCTGGCCAATCTAGAATTGACTTCACTTTTTGCGGGTCCATGGAGATGCCATTGGTGGAGATGATAAGCCCCAGGAATTGAATGGAGTCTTTTTCGAACTCACACTTTTCCGATTTCCCATAGAGACCAGGTTTCCTTAAAGTAGACAGCACTTTCTTAACATGGATCCAGTGGAGTTCCAGGTTGGGAGAAAAAATGAGTATGTTGTCCAAATAGACGATCAGAAAGTTATCCAGGAATTCCCGAAAAATATCGTTGACCAGATGTTGGAAGGCGGCGGGAGCATTACATAGCCCGAAGGACATGACCAAATGCTCGAAATGGCCAAAACGAGTTCTAAACGCCGTCTTCCACTCATCTCCCTTCTGGATATGGACCAGATTGTAAGCTCCACGAAGATCCAATTTAGTGAAGATTCGGGCTGAACGAAAGCGTTGGAACAGTTCCGGGATGAGGGGCAGAGGATACCGATTCTTAATGGTGACCTTATTAAGCTCCCGGTAGTCTACACAAGGTCTTATTGTGCCGTCTTTCTTCTCGACAAAGAATATGCCGGCCCCCACTGGTGAGGAGGAAGGGCGGATAAAACCTTTTTCCAGGTTTTCGTTAACATAAACTCGGAGAGTTTCCAGTTCTTTTTCTGATAGAGGGAATATCCTTCCGATAGGAATCTCTGCTCCTGGAAGAAGCTCAATAGGACAGTCGTAGGGCCTGTGAGGGGGAAGAGCTTTGGCCTTTTTTTTGTCAAAAACGTCTGTGAATTCCCCATAAGCTGAGGGGACATTTTCGGGGAGATCAAGTATGGGTCTCACGGCTAGGCAGGCAGCAGGAATATTGGATCCCAAAGGGAGGCAGTGGTTCTGGCAATATTCGGAGGTAAAGGTGATTCTCCTATTAACCCAGTCAATTTGTGGATTGTGGGCCTGCAGCCAGGGAAGTCCCAAGATAATGGGGAACATAGGTGAGGACAGGACATCAAAACGGAGAAACTCCTGATGGTGAGAGTATGTGGTGGTGAAGATGGGACATGTTTCTTCACTGACCAGCCCGGAACTAGGCAGGGTACCATCCACAAGGAAGATATGAAGTCGTTGCTTCTTGGCTTGTAAAGGGATACCCAATTTCTTGGCCAGTGCATAGTCCAGGAAGCAACTGCTCGCCCCGGAGTCAACGATTGCCAGAAGCAGAATCTTCTCTTCAGTCACCTGTAGGGAAACAGGGAGAATAAGATGAGCAGGGGACGGCTCGGTGACTTGACAATTCAACAGAGGTCATGGATAACACTTACTAGGTCTCACAGGACAATTGCGTAAGAAGTGGCCGGGTTCTCCACAATAAAGGCAGAGGTTGGCTTGGCGGCGACGTTAGTCCGATCTGCATAGGCTCCCCCTCTGATCCTATGGCGGTGGAAGGCCCAGGGTGTGTAGAAGCGGCAAATGGAACTCTGGGCAGTACCCAGGTAGGTCGGCCCCTTTGGAGGCGCTCCGAGCGTCTCTCCCCCAGGCCTCTGTCCAGCTGGATTGCCAGCAAGATCATGTCCTCCAGGGATGCGGGGGGTTCCACCCGAGCCAGTTCATCCTTAAGAGCCTCAGATAGTCCATGACGGTACTGGTATTTAAGAGCTGCCTCGTTCCAGTCCGTATCCGCGGCCCATCTGCGGAAGTCCACGGTGTTATCTTCTACTGGACGTTTATTTTGCTGCAGAGCATGTAGGGCTGATTCTGCCGTAACAGTACGCTGGGGGTCCTCGTATAGTTGAGCCATGGCCTCTAAGAAGGAGGTTGTTACGCTGAGCGCTCCGGGCCCCCTGCTGGCCTCGGAGCGCTCACAGCGTATGCCCCCAGGCAGCACTCCAGCGTCTCGGCGTGTGCGTCCCCGCTCTCTAGGGCGCGCGCGCGCCGGGACTCTTAGATTCAAAGGGCCAGTGCACCAGTGATTGGTGCCTGGCCCAAAGTGGTTATTAAGGGTTGAGGTTTGTGAGAGGCAGTGCTGACTTAATTAGGCTTCACCTGTGCACTGCCCATAAATACCTTCTCCTCCCACAGCTTCCTTTGTGCCTTGTGCCTCTGAGAAAGCGTTCCCTACTGTGTTAGTTTGCCTTGCCCGTTGCCGAGCCCGTTGCTACCGACTACACGACTTTGAACCTTTGCCGCCTGCCCTTACCTCTGCTACGTCCGACCACGCTCTTGCCTACTCCCTGTGTACCACGCCATATCAGCTGCCAGAGAGGTCGAGTTGTTACTAGGGGACACGACCTGGTAGTTACCGCTGCAGCAAATCCACCCCGCTTTGCGGCGGGCTCTGGTGAAGACCAGTAACTGCTTAGAACCGGTCCTCTAGTACAACCCGCGCCATGGCCCCTCTGGTCCAGAGGATCCACTACCAGTCCTGCCGGTTCGCGACAGAGGTTACGAAGTTCAGTGTTGGGCTTTTTTGTTCCAAGAGGTTATGGGCCCAGGTCTGGGTTTCCTCGGACAGCAGATAGATTATAAACCCCACTTTAACAGTCTCGGAAGAGAAGGTTCTGGGTTGAAGTGGCAAGTATTGGAGACAGGCGTCTTTAAAGGACCGAAACTTCCTCCGTTCCCCGCGGAAGCGTTCGGGTGTGGGTACCCTGGGTTCAGGGGGCTGGAACCATAGCTGGACCTTGCTGAGAAGAAGCAGACATGGAGCTGGCAGAAGGTTGGTTGGGGTCGGTAGCAGGGGGTGAGCCCGCTAGATTCAAAACCCGACCCTCCAGCTGGAAGTAACCGTCCTGAAGTCTCTGAACTGCTTGGGTCAAGCTGGAGACTTGCTGGCACAGTGCCTCGAGCTGGGAAGCACCTCTGACATGGCTGGATTATACTGTCAGTTCTCTAGGTAGAGTCCGAAGTGCTGAGAGGGCTTCCCTTGCAGCTCGGTGCGAATCACCCCTGGAAGTGGGACAGGAGGTGATGCGACCCAAGTAGCACTGGATGCTTGTGGAGTGCAGGTGGATGGTTCAGACGGATATCCGGGATCCCTTCCAGAAACTCCAATGGGAACCAGCAGTGCGGTAGTGAGGGCCAAGCGGGGGTCATACACGTGTGATCAGTCCCAGATAACAGCAAGTTGCTGGTAAAACAAGCCAGGGAATCGTGGCCGGTGGGTATAGGCATGTGCAGGTCCATTGGGCAAGCCAGGGTCGGTACACTGGTAATCAAGCAGGAAGGGCAGCAGAGTTGGGATGGTCAGACGAGCCAGAAGTCAAAACACAGGAGCGAGATCAAAAGGTCAGAAGGCAAGCCAGGTCACAACAAGGAAGCAGGAAGTAATCACAGGGCAAAGGTACAGGAAGCTGTTGATAATCCAGCGCCTCCCGCACATGCGCACCCGCCTGGAATGTTCACTGGCTGCAAAGCGGCGCTGATGTCCCTGACAGTGGAACAATAACCTTTTATTAAATTATCAACTATTCATTTAATTTTTTTTTTTTTTTTTTTTTTAATGCCCCTGCTTAAATTTTACTTTACAGCAGCTTTTGACTCTCCAATGTCACCAGTGATCTACATAATCTTGTGTGAGCAGTTAATGCAGTTAGTTAGTGCACTTACACTTAACAATAGTCTTTAAAAAATACAAAAGAGTTTGGAATGGCACTGGGACAGTTGGACAATGTATGGTGTATGAATTGCAAAAAAAGATAACCCAGGAACACCAGATCTGTCTCAGAAAAGATCTGAAAAAGGATCTGGAAAGTATTGCTGAATTTCTCTACCAGCCGCCGTAGTACATACTGTATAAATTAATTTCTTGAATATGCTAATATTTTTAAAGATCTAGTCTTCAAAATGAAAGTTTTCCTTTTTTCCTTGTGCATGACCAAGCTTTACTAAACACAATGAAGCAGTAATGTTTTTCCCTTTTTCCCAGAGATCATTGATGCTTAGATGCCCAGGCCAAATATCAGTATTAGCATGTTTCAGAGACCTAACCAATAACTCTATAACTAATTGACATACTTAATTTTTGTTATCATTTTTAAGAACATATAAGGTTTTAGTTTTAGTCCATTTATTTTGATAATTACAATTAGAGAGGAGTTTCACATTTGGGTTAAACTTCTGTTGAAGGTGAACCCAGCCTGTTCACCACTCGGAAACCCACTGAACTATGGCGGCAGTTCACCCACCCTAATTCCTGGCTTCTGTAATGTAAACGGAAAGTCAGGGAATCAGACGAGATTCAAACTGTGTATGGCCAGGCTGCTAGATCTCACATACGATTATTGCTAGTGGCTGCTAAAGCCGCTAGCAATACTCATTGTCTTCAAAATCTGTCCCTGCTGGGTGAATACAATATCTTGGCAGGAGGGATTCCCCACTCGGAGACCCACTGAACTATTGCGGCAGTTCACCCACCCTAATTCCTGGCTTCTGTAATGTGAACGGAAAGTTAGGGAATCAGACGAGATTCAAACTGTGTATGGCCAGGCTGCTAGATCTCACATGCGATTATTGCTAGTGGCTGCTAAAGCCGCTAGCAATACTCACTGTCTTCAAAAGCTGTCCCCGCTGGGTGAATTAAATATCTTGGCAGGAGGGATTCCCCTGTCAGCACTGCCTGTGTTGATGGGGGAATCATGCCAATTTCTTTCCTGCAACCCATGGTTACAGGAAAGAAACTCACGCTGTCTAGGACCTACCTAAGGACACAGAAGAATTAAATATGTAGACAGGGAGTATAATATATTGGGGAGGGATCTATGCAAATATTTGACATCACTAGATGATTGTAGAAAACCAGTTTCCTTTTCTTTTTTTCTCTTAAGCAGTACAGCAGATCATTTTCCACCTGTGTAATGATTAAAAACCTAGTGTATTTACTTAATGAAGTTATGTTGTATAGCATAGTTCAACATTTCCTGACAACCATTGCCAACCAAGTGTTACAGCCACTTGATTTAGAGTTGAGGTCGTCTACAAAATTCCAAAATCTGCTTTGTAATTTTTTAAAATGTAACCTTAAATTAAAATGTATACGCTACTAAACAATTCCTGTATACAGACTAAAAGGCATTCCAGCCAGACGACTAGTTATTTAGTTTTACAATAGAAAATGCTAGTACCTCAGTTATTGTGTTGAAGTGTGTACAAAAGTAAGAACAGTTTTTTTTTTTTTTTTTTTTCACACATTTTGCTTTCAATTAAGTTATTGCTTACCTTTTTCCAGGTGGCACAATGGTTTCTCCCCCAAGCATCTTCTTTGACTTCATGCTACATTTAAAGGTGAATATATTTCTTCAAAGAGTTGTCTAGACCAGCAGAACAAATTTTCAGGGGCCATAAAAGTCTTTTGCACATTTCGGATCCTACAAAAATGTGCTATTGAATTCGTATTTTAAGCCTCGCCCATTCTTTATGTTGTGGGTAGCATCACCTTCCAAATACAGAGGGGCAAGAAAAAAAAAAGCCTTAGTTCTAACTTCTTTGTTGTTCTGGATACTGATATGGGTGGAGGGTTGTCATAATTTTGGTTCAAAATATTATTGAGTTGAAGAAATACTGCTGCAATGTATTCTACCAGAGATAATTGATTTTACAGACTGGGCTCCCATTGACCTCAGTGGACTTTGGATTCGACATCCAGCTTGTAATATGTTCACCAAACATCCCGTGAACCAAACCCAGATAAGTTCAGTCTATCCTAATTGCTATAGCAAAAGACCTTACATTTTTATCCTATATTTTTTTATTTTAAGACAGACAGCTAAAGGTTTAAACATCATGCAGGGTGTATTGTAGTTAATAGAGTGTGCATTCTGTGTTTTTTCCCTCTCTAAAACAAATGTTTAAAACTTCCATTTAGTGAAATACGCTGTCTGTGGTAAATATATTTGTCATAAAGTAGTACAATCTGCATGAACCTCCACAAGAGCATATTTTTCTTAACTTGCTCAATGCTGAAAAACAGTGCAACACAGGTAAACCACAAAATACCTTCTCAAATTTATATGGTCATATTGTTTTTCTAATCACCACCACCATCATTTCCACTCTGTGGAATATATTTAATAAAAGAACAGCTGCTATGCGAAGGCGAAGGGCTGGAAAATGTGGGAGGCTCTTGTGAGAACATTTCTCTTATATGGTAGGAGTGCTTATATCCCTGTGGGGATTTATATGTGTGAGTAGTTGCCATAGTGAACTGGACTATAGGAATCAGCTTGAAATGAACATTTGTGAATTTTTTGCAATTTGCTGTTTCATAAAGGTCAAGAATAAAAATACATTAAAATTGGAAATCAATAGACGCACAGTATCTTATAAACAAAAGTACTTGATAGGCAGTATGGTCATCTCGCTTGTAAAATATAAAAGATAAAATACAGTTTTATTGTTTGAAATATTAGCTGGATAAGTGTGATCATGTGCTAGAATATACATTCCAGATTCTTATCATAGAAACCTAAGGTAGGCAGATAAACAGATAATACTATTTTTTTTTAAATATGTACACATAAGTGTGTCCTGATCCCACTAATTTAACGATGGGACCCTCTTTTTTTTTAAGTAATGTAAGGTTCAGGGTATAGAACCAGCAGGATGCTGAAATATCAACTCCTTTATTCTTACTAATTAAAACGACATTACTTAGCAGAATATTGACAGGCTCAGAGTTAAACTGTATGTAAAGCAAAACGTTTATTTTAATTTCAGATAGAGTGGTGAGGGGTTAGAACGTCTATCAGGTTTGTATTACTATGTACCCTAGAGGGAGGTTCACACTCCCCAAGATTGAAAATCTTCCAATGGGGAGCCTTATTCAGTGATAACTGTTTAAGGGAGTGGTTCCTTACACCTAGAGAACAGGAACTACTTTCAGCTGGCTACGCCATACGGACCTCATTCCTCCCTCTCATGATCACCATGAGCTTATATCAGAACTGTTCAGCAGACTCTAATGAACAAAACAATACCTCTGATCAGTGGATGACTATCCACTGATCAAAGCTATTGCCCCAAAAATGTGCCCCGCCCCCGCTTCCCCTTTTAGTACACTGCCATTTCTCCCCTAATTTACCCTAAAATACAGCCCTTCCCCACCGCACTAATCCCTGCAGAACCTCTATCTATCTTTCTACACTAACCCCGCCCCCCCCCCACATCCCCGCACTGCTGCACAGGAGGGAGTCAGTATCAGGATTGAGAAAGGAGGGGGCTGGTAAACATGTGTTTACCAACACCCGTCCTTTCTTAGATGAACTTAGTGAGCGATCGGTATCGGGCCATGGGAGCCTCTATGTAGAGACTTCAATCAATTCATTGCAATCCAAGCATTGCAGTTTAGAGACATTAGAGGTCTGTTTAGACCCCTGATGTCTCTCCGAAGCCCCCCCCCCCCAAACAAATTAAAGAAAAAAATATCTGTTTTAAAAAAAAATGTGAAAAAACAATAAAAATCCTCCATGGGACAGAATCTGCTCCGCTGATCCCCACTGATGCCTGCTGAGCAAGCGGATGACAGGTCCCACTCTCCTCTATAGGGGGATCTGGTGAAAATGAACCGCCTCTTTGTTTCCATCCAATCATACCTGTTCTGCCATAGTACCCCTATCCGTCTGTTTTTCGTGGGCAGGATTGGATCGGATAGCAGTGGATGTTAGCGGACATGTCAATGCTGACATTCGCAGCTCCATAGTGGTGAATAGAGGGTCCGATCAGGTCCGCCCAAAAAACTGACAGGCGGACCTGATCACACAACACAACCCGTGTGAAGGGGCCCTAAGAGTAGATTTAGACATGCATCTAAATTGCTCTTGCCTCTGAAGCCCGAGGCCATGCTCCAAAGGCTACTGGCAGGCCCTGAGGTAGTGATGCAACACCTCCTCACCGTCTGTTTTAACTCCGTTTTTGACAATAAATGCGCCACAATTGCATACATTGCACGCAGCTGCGGGGCATTTGCGGTGCTTCTCTATTAATTTGAATGTGTAGCGTTCGACAGGCAGCATCGCTACAAGTCAGGTCAACTTTGCCATGGGCGCAAAGCATTGCAGCTCCAGCAGGCAGGCAGTCCCATTGATGTCAATTGAGACACAGCAGCTGGAAGGACACAGCCAATGCTCCCAATTTGCCATTTGTATGGGTGCATGTCCCTGATCTTACACTGTCTATGTTTGGGTCCACGCACCTACACCCGCTGGACTAGACTGCCTGAACAGGGATGCACAGAATACCTGTGCATCCTCATGCAGGTAAACTCGCCCCTCCGTGGCCGTAAGCTTTAGCACACCCCACTGGACGAGGCCTTAGTTGGAATTTAGCAGGAATTACATAAGTTATATTGTGTTTATGTGTGCAAATAAGGGTTTTTGTGCTTTTTTTGTGAAAATAATGATTTGATAAACATTATTTTAAAACAATTAAGCAAAGATAGTGGAGCCTAAAAAATCAGTAGCACCTTCTTTTTATTTTACTGGTCATGGGGGGGTGGGGGTGGGTGGGTGTCTTTTACAAACTCTGAAAGCTGTAAGTGAAAAATTAAAGCCTCCAGATTTTTTTAGAAAGTTTTGGGGACGTTCGATTTTCACTATTTTGCAAAAAGGCACAATTTAAAATTTACAAATATTTGTTATTTATTAACTGAACACAGGTTAATATTTTATATTAGGAATTTAGCAGGAGTTTTGTAAAATGTGCTGTGTTTTTATTTGCTAATAATGATTTTAGTGTATTTTTAGGGAAATCATGTTTTGATAAACATTTGCACAAATACCACAGGGCCTAAAAAATCAGCAGCACCTTTTTTTATTGTTATTTTTAAAGGTCATATGCTTTCAGAAAATATTTTTTTTGGTTTTGGGGGGTCTTTCACAAATTCTGAAACCTGTAAGAGAAAAAATGAAAACCTTCAGATTTTTAGAGAAATTTGGATATTTACATTTTTGATTACATTCGATTTTCACTATTTTGCAAAAAGGCGCAATGTAAAAATGACAAGTATTTGGTATTTAGTAACTCCATACAAGTTAAGCTTTTATATTTAGTAGGAATTTAGCAGGAATTGGGTAACATTAGCTGTGTTTTTATCTGCTAATAATGATTTTATTGTATTTTTAACAAAAACATTGTTTGGATAAACATTTGTGCAAATATTGCGGGGCCTAAAAATCAGTAGCAACTTTTTTTTGTTCTACAGGTCATCTGCTTTCAGAAAATATATGGTTTGGGAGGTCTTTTACAAATTCCTAAATCTTTAAGAGAAAAATAACACCTTCAGATTTTTTTTTAAAATTTGGATATTTACTCTTTTGCGTCTGTTCAATTTTCACCATTTCCCAAAAAGATGCAATTTTTAAAAGTTACATAGTTAGTGAAGTTGAAAAAAGACATCAGTCCATCCAGTTCAACCTATGATGTGTGTGTTTGCTGTTAACCATACATTGTATACCCCTGTATGTTGTGGTCTTTAAGGTGCCCATCTAAAAGTTTTTTTAAACTATCGATGCTCCCTGCTGATACGACTGTTTGCGGAAGAGAATTCCACATCCTTACTGCTCTTACAGTGAAGAACCCCCTACGTATTTTAAGGTTAAACCGCCTTTCCTCTAGTTTTAGTGAGTGGCCACGTGTCTTATTGTATTCCCTTTCTCTGAATAGTTTGTTCCTTATGCTAGGGTCGCCAGTACAGTATTTATACATTGATATCATATCCCCCCTCAATCGTCTCTCCTCCAGAGAGAATAAGTTCAGTGCTTGTAGTCTTTCCTCATAGCTGATGTCCTCCATTACCCTAATTATTTTTGTTACCC
The DNA here is from genome assembly GCF_965119305.1 of Pelophylax lessonae. Lineage (NCBI taxonomy): Eukaryota > Metazoa > Chordata > Amphibia > Anura > Ranidae > Pelophylax > Pelophylax lessonae. The sequence continues at coordinate 120,292,748 of NC_138773.1, read as the reverse complement.
TTCTCTGGACTCTTTCCAGTTCCAGCACATCCTTCCTGAGGACCGGTGCCCAGAACTGGACAGAATACTCCAGATGTGGCCGGACCAGAGTCTTGTAGAGAGGGAGAATAATCTTTATTTCTGGAGTGAATCCCCTTTTTTATACATCCCAGTATTATGTTGGCTTTGCTTGCAGCGGCTTAGCATTGCATGCCACTGCCAAGCCTGTTGTCTACCAGTCCCCCTAGGTCTTTTTCCATCCTAGACTCACCCTGAGGTTCCCCCCCTAGTGAGTAGCTTGCTTTCTTGTTTCTGGCACCCAAGTGCATTACTTTACATTTTTCAACATTAAACCTCATCTGCCATGTAGTTGCCCACCCCATTATTTTGTTCAGGTCCGCTTGTAAGGTTTCCACATCCTGCCCAGAAGATATTGGCATGCTTAGTTTAGTATCACCCGCAAATACTGAGATTGTACTAGATATCCCCTCCTCTAGATCATTTATGAATAAATTAAACAGGATTGGCCCCAGAACCTTGGGGGACCCCACTTTCCACACCCGCCCAATCCGAGTACTCCCCATTAATCACCACCCTCTGGACTCTCCCCTGGAGCCAGTTCTCTATCCAGGTACTCACCTTATGGTCCATACCTACCTTCCTTAGTTTGAACAGTAAGCGTTTGTTGGGAACGGTGTCAAAGGCCTTTGCAAAGTCCAGATACACCACATCCACAGGCTTACCCTTATCTAGGTTGCAGCTCACTTCATCATAAAAGGTTAATAGATTGGTTTGGCAGGAACAATGCTGATTACTACTAATAATACCATTTTCATTACTTAAGTCTTGTATGTGGTCCCTTAACATCCCCTCCAAAATCTTGCAGACTACTGATGTTAGGCTGACCAGCCTATAGTTACCCGGGATATATCTCTGCCCTTTTTTAAATATTTTTCCCAAACAGCTGGCACCATACCCGTCTGTAAACTATCCTTAAAGATCAAGAATAATGGTCTAGCAATCACCTGGCTGAGCTCTTTAAGAACCCTCGGGGGCAAGCCATGACTTATTTGTGTTAAGTTTCTCTAGTTTAGTTCTCAGTCTATCTTCTTTTAGCCATGGCGGTACTTCCTGAGGTGTGTTATTTAGTTTGGCCTTACAAGCTGCGTTAGTGTAGCCCCCCAATTCTTTTGTGAAGACTGAAGAGAAGAAATTATTTAACACTACAGCCTTTTCCCTGTCCTCTGTGGCCAAATCTCCTTTGTCGTCTTTTATGGGGCCAATGTGTTCTGGCCTCGCTTTCTTACTGTTTATATACTTAAAACTTTTCTTGGGGTTCTTTTTACTCTCTTCCGCTATATGTCTCTTGTGTTCTATTTTAGCCACCTTGAATTCGTCTTTACATTTCTTATTACACTTTGTAATGTTTGAATGCTGCTAATAACCCCTCAGCCTTGTATTTTTGAAGGCCTTTACTTTATTATTAATATGCATTTTTATGTTGGAGTTTAGCCAACCAGGGTTTAGTTTTGCTCTTTTAAATTTATTTCCCTTTGGAATGCACTGGCCAATCCCTTTGTTAAGTATGCTCTTGAAGCACTCCCATTTTTCCTCCGTGTTCTTTGTTCCCAGGGTTCTATCCCATTTGATATTTTCCAGCAGAGAGCGCAGTTTTGGGAAATTGGCTCTTTTGAAATTCAGTGTTCTTATATTAGCCTTATGTTTCCTATTACTATGATTAATACTGAAACTAATTGACCTATGGTCACTGTTTCTAAAGTTGCCCCGTATTTCTATATCCATGAGCAGGTCTGTATTGTTGGTAATCAGTAGGTCAAGTACCGCATTGTTTCTTGTCGGTGCATTCACCATCTGACCCATGAAATTGTCCTGCAAAACATTTAGGAACTGCCGAGCCTTGGCTGAATGCGCAGTTCCTTCTGCCCAGTCTATATCTGGATAATTAAAGTCCCCCATTATAATGACATTTCCCATCCTTGCTGCCAATCCTATCTGTAAAAGGAGGTTCGCCTCCCCCTCCTTCCTCTGGTTGGGGGGCCTATAGCATACGCCCAATATTACCTTCCCCACAGTGCCTTCCCTTTGAAGTTCTACCCATAGGGATTCTACCTTGTCCATAGCTCCATTATTAATATCATCCCTCATATTTACCTGTACACTGTTCTTAATATACAGACATACCCCTCCCCCTTTTTTACCTTCTCTATCTCTGCGATAAAGGGAATACCCCTGAATGGTCGCCATCCAGTCATGAGAGAACCAAGTCTCTGTTATCCCCACAAAATCTAAGTCCTCCTCAAACATCAGCAGCTCCAGCTCTCCCATCTTGTTGGCCAGGCTTCTGGCATTGGTATACAAACCTCTTAATTTTGACCGGTTGCATATATCCTCATTTGATGTTTTTAGGCTACTCTTGTGATTTTTACGCATACCCACCCTGAGTTTAGGAGCTCTGAACATCCTACCGCTAATGTCCCCATCTGTGCCCTCTGAATCTTGCTTTCCACTGGTTTAATTCTACATCTGTACCCTCCCCCCCCCCCTCACCTAGACAGATATAAACATATCTGTTATTTATTAACTCAATACAGGTTAAGCTTTTATATTTAGTAGGAATTTTGTAAAATTTGCTGTTTTTATCTGCTAACAATGATTTTAGTGTGTTTTTAGCAAAAATTTTGTTTTGATAAACATTTGTACAAATATCGTGGGGCCTTAAACATTTTGTAGCACCTTATTTTTATTCTATTGGTTCTGTGCTTTCAGAAAAAATATGGTTTGCTGGGTATTTTACAAACCCTGAAAGCTATAAGTGAAAAATAAAAAAGCAAAGATAAAATTGCAAAAATGGTTCAAAAAGTTTAAAAGTGGAGGGCAGAGCCTGGCAGCGAAAAGGTTAAACCTTTTCCATACTATTCAAAATTATGACAGTACATTTTAATGCTGTTTTTGATTAGTAAAATGCTCTCTAAATAGTATCAGTGAAACCTTATAAAATGCTGATATTCTGGAATCAAAGATAGGCAAAGTAATATGTAATCTATGTAAGTATGTAATCTAGCTTATACACTCTGGTTGTGTAGGGGTTAAAAATGACCCTACATGACCATATGAAATCATCAAAAATGTGAAACATTGCCATGAAGATTTTTCAGCTTGACTGAATTAAATGACAGAAAAAGTAACAGTTTTTCTTAAGCAGTTAATAAATGAAAGCTATCGTCTGATTGGCTCAAAATAGTCATGAAGCATTCCAGCATTCATCAACCTGTCATAAAAATCAATGATATATATTTTATAAATATCCTAAAAAAATCCTTCCTTCAAGGGCACCTGAAACAAAAACATCATTTAGACTGCCAGATTCTAATTTTATTAAGGAATAACGATTATTCAAACAACACTCGCAGGAAGCTACAGCAATAAAAAAAATGACCAGACAAATTAAGAAATCAATGTACCCTCTTAGTGGTTGTATGTCATATTTCTAATCATAAGCAACTACAAATGATTCATAGCAATAATACAATGAGTTTTCTTCAGCAACAGTACCCTACAAAACCTTGGTTTTCAATAATCACAAATACAATGCAACTCTATTACATATGCAAAATAAATGAAGGTCTATGAACAAAATAAAGTACCTACAGCTTTCTGTATTATTATCCTAGCTATAAATTTGTGTTAACGGTTAACAAAACATCAAATTAAAAAGCAACTGAAGGTTATGATTCATTTTGTAAGCTATAATAAATATTAAACGTCATTAAATGCTTAAAAAAAGAGAAGTTATTGGAAAACTAAGAAAGTGTAAAGTGCTCAGTAACACGTTCTAAAAAAAAAGTTAATCTAATTTGTATGGCATAGTAACTTTTAAATACATACTGTATATGACAGCTTTTTCTTGCTTTTAGAAGTGTTTTTCAAGTAAATGTATAGTGGCTTTGCAAATATTTTTTCTTTTTTTTTTAATTTTGTTTAAGGCTTGGTGTAGGATTTGGGATTAGGGTCTGACACGTTTGAGGCAAACCAAACCTGTTTGTGGTTTGTGGACCTGCTGCCAAATTAACCAACTAATGCAGTTTCTGTCCTTTCAACTAGGGCCAGCTGGTTTAGAAGAGCCAATGAGGAGGCTTTTGGATAAGCTATACCCCTCACTATAAAAGGTTGGATTTGCAGCAGGTAGCAAATTGCTATGCATCTTAAGGGAAGGGAAGATTTTTTACATCCTAAGGGTCCTTTCACACGGTGCATACTCCGATGAGATCTGTTCTGCTCAGCGGGGGATCGATCCGCCGATCCCCGCTGAGCAGGCGGATGACAGCTCCGTCTCTGCTCTGTGTGCGCAGCCAGAGCTGTCAGATCCCCGCTGTCCTCTATCTGGAGATCGGATGAGAACGGACCACCGGTCCGATCTGCCAGATGGATGGAAAATAGGGTTTCCATCCATCTGGATTTCACGGATAGGATCAGATCAGACAGCAGCGGGTGTCAGCGGACATGTCTCTGCTGACATCCGCTGCCCCATAGGCATGCATAGAGCATCCGATCACGCTGCGTGTGTTTTTCACAGAGCATATTTCCTTATAGTTGCTGACTGCAATTTCTTTTTTCACAGCTTCTTTACAGCCTGTCCCTTTCCGCATTCACTACTGACTGCATGTGTTTTTTCAAAGAGACTTTTGGGATGGTGATATTTTCTTTTAGAAGAGCATGTGACAGCATGATTTACAAGCAACAGATTGTGGAATGTTGTCACCCTATAATACAAAGTCCTGACTGACTCATGAAATATAAAATGCTTGAACCGGATCCCCACGCTTGTATATATCAGACAGATATAAACAAATTTACCATATTTAAACTAACTATAGCAATGAAATCTGACCTAATAAAAAAATCTAAGTGAATATAATGAAAAGAAGAAGAAGAATGCACAAAATCCACAAAGCAGAGAAAGATAAGTAATAATCAAGTAGTCAATAGATGTTATAATAGAATGAATCGTATTCTAAGAGCTTGTTCACACCAGATGTGGTGGGCTGCGCTGCCAGCTTTTTCCAGCACAGCCCCAGTGCATAGGCAAGGCACAATCAGGGAAGCCATCAGGGGGGTATAGCCCATACACATGTAGGGGGCCTGGGCGTTCCGAGGGGCCCGGCCGCCCATGCCCCAACCAACGACACCGAGTTGTTGCTGCTGTAGTAGCTACCAATTTCTAAAGCAGGGCAGCTGCAGAGTAAGCCGATGCAGCTGAAGGGATGTCTCTTTGCTGGACTGCGTTGCCTATTTGCTGAAAATATGAGGCTGTCTCTTTGCTGGACTGGGATGTCTCTTTGCTGAATATATGAGGCCGTTTCCTGGTTGGATTGGGATGTTTCTTTGCTAAATATATGAGGCTGTCTCTTTACTGGATTGAGATGTCTCTTTGCTGAATATATGAGGCTGTCTCTTTGCTGGTCTGGGATGTCTCTTTTCTGAATATATGGGGATGTCTCTTTGCTGGATTAGATTCATTTTTATGTATTAATGGGATGGCCAGTGGATGGATTCAGCGGGACGGCCAGAGGGCGGGTCCAGCGGAACGTTGGTGGTCAGGCCCAAAGGGGCCCAGGCTTATAGCTGTGTAAGGGGCCCCAACATTTCTGATGGCTGCCCTGGGCACAATGCTATGCTTCCTCTGGTGTTAGATCACACTGTGCTGTGAAGTGTATTGCAAAAGTGTCTAGTGAGAATTGTAGCTTGTGAATCCACTCAATACTGCACAAAATCCTAATTCCCCACTTCCTATAATTAAACTACTTTCTCTCTTGCAACATCTTCAGGTTAACGCGTTTGCTCCCCAAGCAAAAGCTGTTTTTGTGTTTTTTAGACACATTAAAAAAAATTATTTTAGGCCAGAAGATCACCTAAAGTCTCCATAATATTATACATTTTCTGAAAGAAGATACACTGGAGAATAAAATAGATGTAGTTCAAGACCCTTGGTCCGCCTACTACACTTTCACTACATGTACAGTATATCAAAGTAGCATGTACTTACCTACTAGATCTAATTGATCTCAATGATGCACCTATATGCCTTTATCAAAAGAGATATAAATCCGCGCTTAGGATAAAAATTCAGTCTATACCTAAAAAATATATATACTGTATATGTATATATATGGTGCTGCCTACCTCTGAACTGTACACAAAGTGTTCAGTAAGGAATAAGGAAATTGAAGAGGTGAGTGGCGCTGCCAAAGATGAATGTAAGGAAGGAAAAACTCTTGGAGTTTATATCTCTTAGGTCAAACTAACTCTGTGTGGGATAGATATAATGTATACACTCTAAAACATAATATAACAAACCACACACTATGCATATATAAGCAAAATGAATATATAATTATATGCAAATAAGTGGCTATTTGGGTGGTAGAAATAAAGTGCAAAATGAATAGAGTGACTGAGTGACTCAGTGTGATATAAATAAATCAATCAAGTGCAAATGAGCAACAAGTGCAGATATAAAGTGCTGTCGTGCTTATATAAAGTAAATATAAAAGAGCCACTAAGAAGTGGATGTACATGTGGATGATTAAAAATGGTTGGTATCCACACTGCAGTGACAAATAAATAAAGTGATATTCTTCAATGAAATGCAATATCAAATCGCAAAATGCAGAAAGTAAGAGAAAAAAAAAGAAGAAAATGTGAGGCATACGATTACAATAACTTAAATCAATTCAAATCGCAAAATTGAAAATTCCAGTGCAGGGTGGTGTGTAATAATAAATATAATAGTCCCGAATTGCTTGAACAAAAAAGTGCTTCAGTGCAAATATTGATGGTTCGACTTCACAGCAGGGGTGATTCGTGTATCTCCAGTGCTTCTTTAAGTGTGGCCGGTGTGGTTGGTCAGGGTGCTCCCCACTCTCCCAGGACCGCACTTACCAGATGTAGGCACCCCTACAGGGGTAATGGGCCTGTATTATAATGGCTCCAATATCCTTCACTGGTCATCAAGCGGTTCCTCTGGTTACCAAAGGCCTCAATAGGGGTCCTGTCAGGTGGCTATGGACAGTACTGGGGATCCTGTACTGTGTATTCTCAAATGCTCAGGTATAGTCCGGGTGACATTTGAGGAGAAAAACTTGTATAGTGCAGTACTGTATTTAAAACTTCCAAGTTTAATAATCAAAATGTACTTACATATACAATGAATAATTTGGGCATTCAGATCAATTAAAAGCCGGGAGATCGGCTGTGCTGTAAGACTTCCGGAACGCTATGCGTTCCACGCGATGCGGAAGTGCGTTCCAAAGGGCGGAAGGGATGCAGTGATGCTCTACGTGTTTCGTCATAAAGACGTCATCAGGAGTAGCGTCACTGCGTCAACTACCACCTATAAATAGTAGGGCTGGGGAATATAATCGAAAGATCGATGCATCGCGATTCGACCCTTCGCGATTCTGCATCGATGCGGGCTGCCGGCATAATCGATTATATGAAATGACGTCATCAGCCGCGGCCACGCCCTATCGCGCAAGGGGAAAAAAAAATCACAAGATCGCAGGATCGGCAGCTGATTGGTGGGTTAGTGGCAGGAGCTTAATAAAAAGGCTCCGCCCCTCCCCTTCCGCCTCTTTGACCCGGGCCGAGGCGCAGCAAGACATCCCCCGCGTGTATCGGCGTCCCACCTGCGGCCTAGAAGCCAGCCAGCCAGCCATCCAAGCCAGAAGCCGCCAGTCCAGTGAGTCCACACACAGGAGCGAGGAGCCCCAAGTGCGTCCCCATCGCAGCCAGCCAGCGCCGCCAGCCTCACCTCACCTCACCATAGCCGACAGGCCCTGGAGGCCCAGCCGCCACGCCACTGCCAGTGACGCCAGCCGCCCGCCACAGAGCCCAGAGAGCAGCACAGCACCTGTCCTCCTCTGCAATGCAGTGCACAACAACCCACACAGTCACACAGCAGGTATGTCCGAACAAATAATTGTGTAATCATTCATGGGGGTCTCTCGTCTGTATCTCTGGGGGATGTCTGTGATGGGGGGGGCCTGGGACAGGGGACGGTCGGTCGGGGCCCGGGGGTACTGTTCTGCTGTGGCAGTCTGGCAGCCAGGGGGGTCAGTCAGTGTCAGTGGGGGCCTGGGGGTCTCTGTCAGTGTCAGTCAGCTATGGGGGTCTGGGCAGGGGGGGGACTCACTCAGTGTTTGTCAGTGCTGTGGGGGATTGGGGAAGGTGTGGGGGACATCCAGGTCTCTGTCAGTGTGGGGGTCTGGGCAAGGGGGGGGGACTCACTCTCACTCAAGTGTTTGTCAGTGCTGTGGGGGATTGGTGAAGGTGTGGGACTTCCAGGTCTCTGTCAGTGTGGGGGTCTGGGCAAGGGGGGGGACTCACTCACTCTCAGTGTTTGTCAGTGCTGTGGGGGATTGGGGAAGGTGTGGGACATCCGCCCAGGTCTCTGTCAGTGTGTCAGGCTGAAGTCAGCTCAGCTGTGGGGGGAGGGGGGTCTCTGTCAGTGTCACTGTCACTGTCACAGGCAGCTGTGGGGTAAGGGGGGGCCCCGGGGGTTTTGGCTCAGTGCATGCAAGGAAGGGAGTCTGACAGACAGACAGACAGTCATATTTTATGAAAGATGTTGCTTGGTTGATTTGTTGCGGCTTAGTTTACAAGTTTTTTTTTTTTTAGTTTTTTTTTAAACACTGACAGAGTTTGGCAACTTACGTCATCCGTCTCCGTCACATACGTGGTAGTATGGTGGTAAATATGGCAGAAGGAGAAAAAGATTGAGAGATAAAAAATGCACCTAGCGTTTTAAGAGCAAACATCTGGGCGCATTTCGGATTTTACGAACACACAGGGAAGCGTGAGTTGGACAAGACACACGCCGTATGTAAAGCCTGTCACACAAAAATTAAATACCTAGGGAATACTACGAACTTGAGAAACCATGTTAACCGTTTTCACTCTGAGTTAGTAACACCTGTCGCCACCAGCAGTGCCACCACTGCCAAGGAAAGACTGCTAGACCCAGATCAGCCAAGAATTGATGCCATACTGTCAACTTATCCGCCCAACTCAGAAAAAGGGAAGAAACTAACCAAAGCTGTGGCAGCTTTCATCGCCAAGGACCTACGGCCTTACTCAGTTGTAGACAACACAGGGTTTCGCTACCTTGTGAAGATGCTAGAGCCACGTTATAAGATCCCATCACGCAGGCACTTTACAGAAAACGTTATACCTGCACTCTACCATGACACCAAAGCTCAGGTACTTGCGTCAATGAACCAAGCCAGTCGAGTCGCAATAACGTGTGATTCATGGACGTCTGTCACAACGGAGTCCTATGTTACAATAACAGCACATTACGTTACTAAGGACTGGCAGGTCTTGTCACATGTGTTGCAAACAAGAGCCATTTATGAGTCTCACACAGGTGCTCATCTGGCAGAGCTACTGTCTCATGTTGTGGAAGAATGGCAGCTGTTTGATAAATCTGTAGTGCTTGTGACCGACAACGCGGCGAACATGATAGTTGCAGCTCAAGTTGGTAAATTTCCTCATGTTAAATGTTTTGCCCATACACTCAATCTTGCATGTCAGCGGGCACTGAAAGGGGCCACACTCTCCAGGCTTCTCGCCAGAGTGCGACGAATATCCACATTCTTCCATCGCAGCACTAGAGCAAGCCACTGTCTAAAAGAGAAACAGAAATGTCTGGGCCTGAAGAATCATAAGCTAATAACTGATGTGCCAACAAGATGGAACAGCGCATATGACATGGTCGAGAGGTTCTTAGAACAACAACCTGCAGTTTGTGCCACCTTGCTGTCTCCAGAAGTCAGAAAAGGAGAGTCTGATCTCTGCACTCTCAATGAAACAGATGTGTCAAATGCAGAGGACGCTGTGAGTGCATTAAAGCCAATGAAGGATGCAACCTTGCTGATGTCAGAAGAGCGCAACCCAACAGTGTCTCTCATTGCCCCTCTAAATGCACAACTGCTCCAGAGCATGACAGACACCATGGGAGACACAGCCATGACCCATGAGATCAAGAATGCAATCAAAACAGATCTCCTGAAGAGGTACAGCAGTGAGGCAGAGAAGAAGATCCTTCATACAGCCTCTGCTCTGGATCCTCGCTTTAAAGGACTGCCTTTTATTCTCACAGAGGAGGAGAGATCGGAGATATACAGAGGAGTGACTGAGGAGGCTGCATCTTTGGAGGTAATTAGAATTTCATCATGTTTCCTGCCAGACAGCTAGAAGCTCAGCTACATTGTGTTGTGTAATAACATGCCCTGATTCACTGATGCGGTGTGGGAAGTGGAACTGTATGGTATGGATTACCGTGCAGTTTCCCACACCTCATCAATGAATCACACTCTTAGTCAGTTCAGCACTTCTTATACTATTATCTTTTGTTCAAACACACAGATTACATCTAATAGAAGGACAAATGTGGATGAAGTGCCTAGGGAAAAAGCAACTGTGGAAGAAGAAACAACACCCATTGAGGACAGCCATTCTCCTCCCAAAAAAAAGGCCACAACATTGCTGCTCATGACTTTGCTGGGGCAGTCTTTCACTGATGGTGCAATAGAACCTAAGACCCCCTATGCCAAGGCAGAAGACGAAATGGAAAAATATTGTAAAGCCCCACCTCTGCCTCTCACTGAGGACCCTCTAAAATGGTGGCGTGAGCATGAGGTCATATTCCCCCTCCTCTCTCAGCTGTCAAAGCAATACTTGTGTATCCCAGGTACAAGTGTATCTGCAGAGCGGGTTTTCTCTACTGCAGGAGATGTTATAACAGCAAAAAGAAGCAGTCTTAAACCTGAGCATGTGGATCATCTAGTGTTCTTACAGAAAAACCTACATGTTCCCAAATGCTAAGCACTGAAATAATTACTAATTCATGTTTTTAATGAATTAGTAATTACTAATTCAGTCTGCCGCCAGTCACCAGTCAGTCACATCACCAGTCTTGTTTTATAGCTTTATAGCACTGATGGTTTGTTTTTGAAGATTGTCCTGTCCAATGTGTCCATTTCCAATCCATAATCCGTTCCGTTGCTTCACACTAAAAGTGTCTAGGCAAGTAATAGGGGTTCATTTAGCCTTCAACCAAATAAATAATATTAAAGTGTATTTTCTTCTAGACAACTGACACCAAGCCAGCCACGGTGCAGCATTATAGGAAGGAAAATCATTGAGAGAAATAACTTGTACATTTGAAGCTTAACCTCGAGTAAATCTTATCTTATTGGATCACAAACACCAATTGTGGATTCTTGTGTAATATACTATATTTGTGAGTTTGTGAATGTGACCCCCATAGGATTTCCTCAAGGTTAAGCTTCAGTTTACAATTTATTCTCTCAAGGATTTTCCTTCCTCTAATGGTGGCTTGTTGGCTAGCTTGGCTTCAGTTACAGATGTAATCGACATGGTAGAGTGCTGCTCAGTGCAATGCAGGTACAGTTTTCTTTCTGTAACGTGACTGACTGACTGTCGTGACAACTCAAGAGCTTATAACGCAGCTCTGGCATTAACTCAACACACACACAGTGTGTGTGTGTGTTGAGTTGATGCTGATGAGGCTGCGTATAAGCTTTTGAGTAGTCACGACACACACTGTGTTTAGTTGACTGGCAATGGCAGGGGCAAACACAATCGCAGTGAACCTGGAACATTTTATATTTTTTACAGCTTTTCTAGCACTGGAGAGATGGAGAATGGCTTGTTTTCAAAAATGGTCCATTCACATAAGTGAATTGATAATTATTTAAGCTTAAGCTTATATTTGTATAACTCCCCTCTAGCAGCCATCAACTCACTTCACTTGAGTTGACTGGCAGTTGCAGGGGGAAACAAACATCACGGTGAACATGGAAGTTATGCAGCAGTGCACTATTGCCAGGTTCACCTTTGATATTTGCTACTAGTCAGGAAGTGCTCTGTTTTGTAGAGGACAGGTTATGGCACACACCTGGAAATTATTGCAACGCATGTCTGTCTGCTGGTCTGCTGTACTCTGTAGCAATAGCAAGTGTAGGGGGTTCCCTCAACCAAACAAATACTAAAGGTAAAAGTGTATCTAGACAACTGAAGGCAAGCCAGGCAGCCACGGTACAGGAAAAGACATCCTTGAAAGATTAAATCAATCATACATTGAAGCGTAAAACCTTGATTAAATCTTTACTGGATCACAAATACACACAAACCTGACCTAACCTATATGCCTTGAGTTGTACCAGTGTGGCAATGCCAAACCTTTCTTCAGTTCTCATGATTCTGATGCAGACAATCGTGTTGTGTGTTTTTTTGTGATCCCATGAAGATTTACTCAAGGTTTAAGCTTTAGTTGATGATTTACTCTGTCAAGGGTTTTCCTTCCTCTAATGGTGGCTTTGGCTTGGCTTCAGTTGGGTTTAATCGTGGTAGAGACAGAGACTGTCTGCAGGACAGGTAACGTTTTCTGTAAAGTAAGTGACATAAAAGTGACATAAGTGAATTGATAAGCTTAAAGCTTATATTTGTAACTCCCCTCTAGCAGCCAATCCATCAACTCACTTGAGTTGACTGGCAGTTGCAGAGGGAAAGAAACATCACGGTGAACATGGAAGTTATGCAGCAGTGCACTATTGCCAGGTTCACCCTTGATGTTTGCAACTAGTCAGGAAGTGCTCTGTTTTGTAGAGGACAGGTTATGGCACACCTGGAATTTATTGCAATGCATATTCACATAAAAGGATTTATATATAATGTTTTGTGGGAATTTATGATGACCATTTTCACAAGAATATTAGCTTGGCTGGCTGGCTGGCTGGCTTCTTCTATCTTGGCTTGCCTTAAAGTACAACTATAGGCCAAACTTTATCCAAAATCCAAAAAGTTTGGCCTTTAGTTGTACTTTAAATGGTGGCTGGCTTATATTAATATTTTCTTTTATGAAGCAGTAAACTGCACTACTACAGTTTTTTTACTAATTTTACTGTTACTTCTAGTAAAATACTAGTGTTGTTGTCTGTCTCTGCTATGCTGTTTGCATTTTCAGACCTTCCTATATGTTTGCAGTGCAAGTGCCTTAAAGTATGCAGGGCTTGCAGGCCATGACAGGGTCCAGGAAAGTGTCCTTTGAAGCAAATGAAAATAAAAAGGATTCTTTTATTTGTGACTGCTTGATTGTTTGTTTTTTTTTTTGATAAAGTTTTGAAAACCATTGGGCAGTGGGCTGGGCATGGGCATTGGGCAGTAATCGTGATGCATCGTGATGCATCACGGAATCGAATCGTATCGAATCACGACCCTAATAATCGTAATCGTATCGAATCGTGAGGTAAGTGAAGATGCACAGCCCTAATAAATAGCATTGAGTCACCAAGCAACTAGGAACCGCCCAATCAAATAATTCTGGGCCGCGGCCAATTACGTGTGATGAATCTTGTTACCGGGTAGAAAACAAGCCAGAAAAAAACAGACCAGGACACTATGTTAACCAATCTAAATAGCATGAAAAGATGGATTCGGATCCAGTGGTTAACCTGGAAATTGCCAACATCCCATATTAATAGACAAAAGAACAAATTCCCCTAGAGAGTGGGACTTTAAATGGCAATGACCAGGTCTTGAGTAGTAAGTATTTTTCAATAGATTTATTAATATTGAACAAACAATATATGAAAGTACATTTCAAAAGAATAACATTAAATAAACAAACACTTTAAAAACGCAAGTGGCCATATGTTACGTCTCTTGGACTGGAGGTGGCTGAGACTTCCAAAGGAGACCAGACGCGTTTTGGTCAATCACCTTTCTCAACGGTCAGATAGGGACAGATCTCAGACTGAGGGTACGAAACATAGCAATCAGTAACAAACAATGATGATGATGAATCAACCATATTTACATAATACAAGAGTACAAAGTGTTTGCTGTGACAAAGCTATAGCTATAGTATATATTATTCACAATGTAAGTATTATATATATATATATGGATACGTACCACATAGAATAGTCCTAGACGAATAACGCCACAGAAATTTAAAACAAACAGGTAAAGACCTGTATCTCAGAAGACTGCTGTGCTCCTGATAGATTCATTTAGCACTCTGCCACAATAGTACGTAATAATAATAATAGTCACACGTAATTGGCCGCGGCCAAGAATTATTTGGTTGGTCGGATCCTAGTTGCTTGGTGACTCAATGCTATTTATAGGCGGTAGTTGACGCAGTGACGCTACTCCTGGTGACGTCTTTATGATGAAACGCGTAGAGCATCACTGCATCACTTCCGCCCTTTGAAACGCGCTTCCGGATCGCGTGGAACGCATAGCGTTCCGGAAGTCTTACAGCGCAGCCGATCTCCCGGCTTTTAATTGATCTGAATGCCCGAATTATTCATTGTATATGTGAGTACATTTTGATTATTAAACTTGAAAGTTTTAAATACAGTTGGGGGTTCTTTGGAGGCAGGCAAAACATCTGAACTTCTGTATAGGGGTATATATACACACACGCTTATATATGTATTTATACACATACACACATATAGGTGTGATAGGAGCGGAGACATATGCCTGTTAATTATTTCATTAGTGCAAGCATAGTGTTCTGCTACTTTCACACCTACATATGTGTATTTGTATATATATATACATACGTGTGTGTGTATATATACCCATACACAGAAGTTCTGATGTTATGCCTGCCTCCAAAGACGCCCAAAAAATCACCAGCTACAAAAACGCCCAGGTGTGTTTTTGCAGCAGGCGTTTTTTTTGGGCATTTTTTGGGGTGTCTTTGGAGGCAGGCAAAACATCTGAACTTCTGTATAGGGGTATATATACACACACACTTATATGTATTTATACACATACACACATATAGGTGTGATAGGAGCGGAGACATATGCCTGTTAATTATTTCATTAGCGCAAGCATAGTGTTCTGCTACTTTCACACCTATATATGTGTATGTGTATATATACATACATGTGTGTGTGTGTATATATACCCATACACAGAAGTTCTGATGTTATGCCTGCCTCCAAAGACGCCCAAAAAATGCCCAAAAAAACGCCAGCTACAAAACGCCCAGGTGTGTTTTTGAAGCAGGCGTTTTTTTGGGCATTTTTTTGGGGTCTTTGGAGGCAGGCAAAACATCTGAACTTCTGTATAGGGGTATATATACACACACACTTATATGTATTTATACACATACACACATATAGGTGTGATAGGAGCGGAGACATATGCCTGTTAATTATTTCATTAGTGCAAGCATAGTGTTCTGCTACTTTCACACCTACATATGTGTATGTGTATATATATACATACGTGTGTGTGTATATATACCCATACACAGAAGTTCTGATGTTATGCCTGCCTCCAAAGACGCCCAAAAAATCACCAGCTACAAAAACGCCCAGGTGTGTTTTTGCAGCAGGCGTTTTTTTGGGCTTTTTTTGGGGGGTCTTTGGAGGCAGGCAAAACATCTGAACTTCTGTATAGGGGTATATATACACACACACTTATATGTATTTATACACATACACACATATAGGTGTGATAGGAGCGGAGACATATGCCTGTTAATTATTTCATTAGCGCAAGCATAGTGTTCTGCTACTTTCACACCTATATATGTGTATGTGTATATATACATACATGTGTGTGTGTGTGTATATATACCCCTACACAGAAGTTCAGATGTCATGCCTGACTCCAAACATGTCCTCAAAAAAGCCCTATAAACACCTGCAGCAAAAAGCAGGGTGACAGGGGCGAAGCCATATCGCTGTTCTATAAGTGTTCTAAGAGAAACAATCTTTTCTCTATAGAGGTCACCCTGACATGGAAGGGTTTTGTCACCCTGCCATAGCAGTCAGAGTCAGTTAACCCTACACTACACTACGGTCCCCTTACACTTAACACTTTCCCTACAGAAACTAGATTATTAAATCTAACTATAGTGGAAAATAGTACCCTAACTACACTAGATATCCCTTTCCTCACACTAATAATTGCTAAATGACACTTTGAAGCAGAAGTAACAGAACTGCTTCCACTCTCTTCCACGCCCCTGTATTACAATGCTAGGAATTTGGCGGGGCTATCTTATATACTGGGGGGGGCGTATTCACTAATGATTGGCCTCTGGACCCCCTAGTCACTCCAATCACATTCCTAGCATTCTCCTGCCCCCTCAATTGGCTTTTACTGATGGTTCTGGTCCAATCACGGGCTTTTAAAGCCCATTTCCTGTCCCATTGCATTTTGGTCGGTTCTGGTTGCCGAATTTCGAACATTTTCAGCAAAAAGTTTCGGAATTCGGCCGAACCACGAACAGTCAATGTTCGGGTCGAACTGATGGTCGACCCGAACCGTTCGATTATCCCTACTGTCCATACCCACCTGACAGGATCCTTATTGAGGCCATTGGTAACCAGAGGAACCGCTTGATGACCAGTGAAGGATATTGGAGCCATTATAATACAGGCCCATTACCCCTGTAGGGGTGCCTACATCTGGTAAGTGCAGTCCTGGGAGAGTGGGGAGCACCCTGACCCACCACACCGGCCACACTTAAAGAAGCACTGGAGATACACGAATCACCCCTGCTGTGAAGTCGCACCATCAATATTTGCACTGAAACACTTTTTTGTTAAAGCGATTTGGGACTATTATATTTATTATTACACACCACCCTGCACTGGAATTTTCAATTGTGCGATTTGAATTGATTTAAGTTTTTGTAATCGTATGCCTCACATTTTCTTCTATTTTTTTCTCTTACTTTCTGCATTTTGATATCACATTTCATTTAAGAATATCACTTTATTTATTTGTCACTGCAGTATGGATACCAACCATTTTTAATCATCCACATGCACATCCACTTCTTAGTGGCTCTTTTATATTTTATTTACAGTATATAAACATGACAGCACTTTATATCTGCACTTGTTGCTCATTTGCACTTGATTGATTTATTTATATCACACTGAGTCACTCGGTCACTCTATTCATTTTTCACTTTATTTCTACCACCCCAATAGCCACTTATTTGCATATATTTATATTTATATATTAATTTTGCTTATATATGCATAGTGTGCGGTTTGTTATATTATGTTTTAGAGTGTATACCTTATATCTACCCCACACAGAGTTGGTTAGACCTAAGAGATATAAACTCCAAGAGTTTTTCCTTCCTTACATTCATCTTTGGCAGCGCCACTCACCTCCTCAATTTCCTTATATGCCTTGATTGTGGGATGTATTTCTTTCTTCTACTCCAAACACCAGGAATTGTTGATAATGTTGATACTGCTTTGACGTACAAAATCTTTTAATAACATTTTTGAACCGGAGAAACTAGCTTCAATTTTTTATGCCATATAATCTTAGTGCAACGGTTTAAAGTAAAAAATGTAATAAAAAAAAAATACATTTAGTTATTTCAGGACACACCAACACACTACACTATCCCATTTTTGGTCAGATATAAATGTAGCACTGCCCCCTAGAGGACTGATGAGAATTGCACTTTCTGGGTTCCCCTGGGTTACCCTCAGCAACTGATAGCAGACAAATAGCATTTAAAGTCCTTAGCTCAGTCAATAATCAATACAGAGAATGTTTGTTTTTTTTGTATTTTATTTAGAACTGGGATAGGAGAAGGGATGAGTGGGATACTCCAACTATGAACTATATACAATTCTGAGGACATTACCTGCAATGTGTGCGGCAAGGCCGCTGCTTCACCTTGCCACTGAAGTGAAGATAGAAAGTATGATCCTGTTTAAGTTACTCTTCAGGGTCTAACTTGGCACCCCCTTTCTCACTTGCTGTGTGTGATGGAGGTGATGGTAGAAAAATCATGGAAATTGCATCCTAATATGCTCTACGCGTTTCGTGAGAACCACTACTTCAGGAGCAGGTACAATCCATTATCTACATAGAAGTATATAAGTAACAATGTGTCTAAAAATTCAATGCCCATTTAGAGCAATGCCTATCACAATTGATTCCTTACTTATGAATAAGTTAAAGCTGTTGCCACATAGAGCCTGTGATGGAGGGTCACCTGGGATTGTCTAACCCGGGAACTGAGGGAGCAAAGCCAGGTGCACATGAGGTTGGAAAAATTAAATATGAGATGCGTGTCAATAAACATATAGGGATCCCAATGGCCTCAGCTAACCATCCAATAATGTGTCTAAAAATAATTGGATATATATGATGGTATAACAAATGTGTATGATATATAATATAATGTAATGGCTGAGTAACATATGTGTTGTGAGGCTGTAATTGGGTCCCAAAACCAAGAGAAATAAGAAGGGGAAAAAAGTGCAATTACTGAAGATGTGTGTAAAGCAGCGCCAGAGTGGTGATGAGAAGGAATTAAGAATATAGTTGCAGTAAACGCAAAAAGTGTGGGAAAGGCAAAAGAAAAATAAGTGCCTGTCCCAGCAACAGTGGAAGAAATAGAAATAGACCATAGAAAGTGATAAAGACACAGGAGACCTACACAAGGCAAACCACTAAAGTGAGAAAATGGAGAAAGAAAAACATGTGTGGTAATAACAATGTAAGTGAAGTGACTAAGCACCATAAGTTACCTTGTGTGAGCAGGTACTGATTGGCTAGCTGACTTTGATTGACAGCAGCTGCAGCCAATAGCACCTCAGCCAATCAAAAGGAAGAACCTCTGATGGCTGAGACACTCGTGGACATCACTGGACAGAGAAGGACCTCAGGTAAGTGTTAGGGGGCTGAGGGGGCTGCTGTACACAGAAGGCTTTTTATCCTAATGCATAGAATGCATTAAGATAAAAAAACTTTCTGCCTTTACAACTTCTTTAAGTATAAATATGTTTTCTTATTAACCAAGTCACCTAATGTTAACGCTGTTGTATATACTGTATTTATTTGAAAAGGTATGTAATTTCTGCTAATATACTGGAATATAAGGAAATGTCAATATTTCATATGTGCTTATGAAGAATTTTTCACCTAGCCCTAATGTTCTAACAGTTGCAGTGTCGTGTACTTTGCCCGATACCTAAAAAATTAAAGTATAAGAGAAGCTGCCATAACATTTGCTAAAAATCGTTACAGTGCATAATTGGCCTTGAGGGTTTTTTTTTTCCTAACAAAGTTGGAGTTTCCATTTTCCCTGAAAGGTGTGATGTTTCTAAGACAGCCTAATTAGGTTCAGGTGTATACTGGCAAGATGTTCTAATAATATGCACATTATCAGAAAAACATTTCTGAATAAAATATTAGATACAGTTATTTAAAGAGAGAAAACCTATAGTAGAATTTACAGAAGGTTAACATATACACTGCTCAAAAAACTTAATCTCCCTGGCGGTATGATTCTTTTGGATTTTAGGTGCTGAAAGCGGTACCATTATTTTAGGTGCTGAAAGCATGTAATTCTTGTGAATGAGCAGCCCAAACCAACTGTATACATTTATTATACATATTATATATATATGTATGTATACATATATATATATATATATATATATATATATATATATATATATAATGTATACAGTTGGTTTGGGCTGCTCATTCACAAGAATTACGTGTATATATATATATACATATATATATATGTATATATATGTATATATATATATATATATATATATATATATATATACATATATACATATATATACATATATACATATATATATATATGTGTATATATATATATATATATATATATATATATATATATATATATATATGTGTGTGTGTATATATATATATATATATATATATATATATATATATGTATATGTGTATATATATATATATATACTGTATATATATGTATATATATATATATATATATATATATATACATATATTTACATAAAAAGTACAGTAAAACTGCAGGAAAGGGCACTGGGGGGTAATGTAATGTGATTTTATTTTATTTTGAACGATATCAGTGTGTTTGGTGCATTTTACATTCGAATTTGCCGCCGGTTCCACCCCCCGGCGGACGTCACGTCGCCGGAGACGGAAGCCGGGGCTCACAGACGATCGGGAGAGAGCTCCGACGCCGCACACCGCTCGCAGTCTTCGCTGGATCCCGGAGAAAAGGTAAGTAAAACCTCCTCCAGCATCCAGCGATCTTCTTAGCGCTACCCCGAGTGTGACTCGGGGTTACCGCTTTTGGCACTAAAATCTTACCCCGAGTCACACTCGGGAATACCGCTAGGAAGGTTAAAGGAACACTTTGAAAACACATCAGATCTCAAGGGGGGAAAATTGAATGCTGGATATCTATACTGATATGAGTAATGTGTTAGGAACAAAAGGATGCCACATCATTTGATGGAAGTGAAAATGATCAACCTACAGAGGGCTAAATTCAAAGACATCTCTGAAAATCAAAGTAAAAAATTATGTAGCAGGCTAGTCCATTTTGCTGAAATTAAATTACAGCAACTCAAAATGGTACTCAGTAGTTTGTATGGCCCACGAATGCTTGTATGCATGCCTGACAATGTCGGGGCATGCTCCTAATGTGATAAGGGATGTGTCCTGGGGTATTTCCTTCCGGATGTGAACCAGGGCATCACTGAGCTCCTTAACAGACTGAGGTGCAATCCTGTGGCATTGGGTGGACCAAAACATAATGTTCCAGAGGTGTTCAATTAGATTTAGGTCACGCAAGCATGGGGCCTTTCAATGGTATCAATTCCTTCATCCTCCAGAAACTGGCTGCATACTCTCACTACTGGAGGCCAGACATTGTTGTGCATCAGGAGGAACCGAGCACTGACTGCACCAGCGTAGGGTCTGACAATGGGTCCAAGGATTTTATCCCAATACCTAATGGCAGTAAGGGTGCCATTTTCTAGCCTGTAGATGTCTGTGTGTCCCTTCATGAATATGTCTGCCCAGACCATCACTGACCCACCACCAAATCAAGGCAGCATAACATTCTTCACGGCTTCTCAAGACCCATTCACATCTGACACATGTGCTCAGGGTGAACCTTCTCTCATCTTTGAAAAGCACAGGGTGCCAGTGGCGGACCTGCCAATTCTAGTGTTCAATGGCAAATGCCAATTGAGCTCCACAGTGCAGAGCAGTGAGCACAGGGCCCGCTAGATGATGTCAGGCCCTCAGGCCACCCTCATGAAGTCTGTTCCTGATTGTTTGGTCAGAGACATTCACACCAGTGGCCTGCTGGAGGTCATTTTGTAGGGCTCTTGCACTGCTCGTCCTGGGCCTCCTTGCACAAAGGAGCAGATACCTACCACAGCCCTGTCCAGCTCTCCTAGAGTAACTGCCTGTTTCTTGGAGACACAGCAAACCTTCTGGCAATGGCATGTATTGATGTGCCATCCCGGAGGAGATGGACTGCCTGTGCAACCTCTATAGGGTCCAGGTTTTGCCTCATGCTACCAGTAGTGACACTGACCTTAGCCAAATGCAAAACTAGTGAAAAACAGTCAGAGAAGATGAGTAGGGAAAGCAATGTCAGTGGCCTCCACCTGAAAGCATCTGAAACTGATTAACACCCCCTCTGCTACTTAACTGACCATATCAATATCCCAAGTGTTTAATTGACTTGATGCTATACTCTGATTTAAAAAGTTTTTTTGAGAAGTGTTTTTTTACTTCCTAGTCATACCATCTGTGTACAGAACACCTTAAGGTTGCCATATCGCATTGCATCTTACATAAAATTACAGTGTTGCAGATTAAAAAGGCAAGGTCATTTTTAATAATATTCAATTACAAAGGGCCGGATTTAAAGAAACTGCAGCTTCAAACCTCTATGACGTGTTTCAGTTTCGCCGCGTTCAAATCAATTAACTGGCGCTGCGGCGAATTGGCGAGTAAAACAGCAATAATGAATTCCGCCGTCAGCGGGATTCACTTACGATCGCGGCTTCGCCAATTCGCAAACTTATGTCTTCGTGCTTATAGCAGTTTCACATAGCGATGTGGGCTAGTGGATTAGTGCACACATCACATGTCTGTAATTCATCTCCCTCTGCTGTAGGTTCGAGGCTTACCATCTCCACCTACTTTTTTTATTTTCTTTTTTTGTTTATATTGCTAAAATGTAACGGATTACATCATATATATTGCTAAATAATGTTACACTCAGAAGCGCTTGCAAGCTTACACCATTTTAAGTGTTTTTTTGATCTTGTCTGTGTGTCGAATCGATCTTATGAAGGAAAGTACCAAAGGCAAGTGACCAAACCCCTACCCTACTTCAGGGCAAGATGAAACCTCACAATTTTACCATGGTCTTCTTCCCACATTCCATACAATGTTTAGTTCTTTAGCTATATGTGCTTTTTAGCCTTAACACACTCCATTTTTTCCACCATACAGCTTTATTCTGCACAATAGCTAAGTGCTTTGCAACTTCACTGCAGTTCACAACGTCATGGGTTCAAATCACATCACTACACTTGGGATCTCTTTTCACTCTCATTTTTTTAAACAGTTTTTTAAACTATCTTGAATTTGGGGGGGGAGGGGGGTGTCCTACCCAAATTTCAAGCACATCAATGGAAACAACACAATTTTGATTTTATGAGTGTGGTCCTAGTTTTATCGAGATGCAATTCTTTACATATTTACCATGGTTCTTACAATTTCTTGACCAATAAACATAGGTGTCTGATATTGGACTCTCTCCATATTTCAACAACACAGGCCCTCATAGTCCAACACTACATTTGCCTCACACCTCAACACAACACTGTCACATCCCTACTCTACATTACAACCCCTCACATCACCAGTACAAGCAGCATGCAAAGTGCAAAACTCCGGCCTTGGCAGCTTAATGGGCCATACACTAACAATTTGTCTAGACTTTTTCCTGTAGACTTAACCAAACCATATAATAGAAGCTCAAACCTCAACACTTTCAATTTGGATGCAATCAGGCAGGCCCTTGCACTACATAGAAAATGTCAATCGGAAGGATAAAGTCTTCTCTAAATCTTACAGTGTGGATGGCCCTTTTGTCTGTAGGCACCCACACAAAACAAAAAAACACATGTTCAATTCTAATGTATTTATTTATTTGAGAATGACAGCAGAAGGAGGGATGCAGCAAAAGAATATTGTCACTCTCCAGTCCGTGTGCCTTTACAGCGCCAGACCACGATCTTTGCTCCATGGCTACGGGATTCTGATGTCTTCCACAACTTCCGGCAGAGTTCAGAATCCATTCTGCACCTCTACCAGCTCATAGGGGACAGGCATGGCAAGGTTGCTGGGCAGCTTCCAAGCCACTTTCGAAGTTCCAGGGTGTTCATGTTGGTCATTGGCCATGTGCCTTACCAAATATCCACTGACCACAAAAGAAAATGAGTGGAGTCCATCAAGGTGGGTTTCTACCACCTACACCCGCAAGCAGTACCACTCCTGGAAAAATAAAACAAAGGATAAGACATTTCATTATGAAAATCACATCTTAATGCCTGTTTGCTTCATTCTGAACTTCATTTAATTTCGACATCACGAGTGAAATAACACATTTTATGCCAACTTACACAAACCAGAAATCATTAATGTAAACATTTGAATACACACCTGTGACGCCAGACAGCCCATCACCACTGGCTTCCCATGGTACGTGCCATGATTCCAAGATGTTGATGTTCTGGAAAATTACAACACCATAAGATACCAAGCAGCCGTTCATGTTATCAATAACTACACAGGTGGCATAGACACAAATAAACACCTGCCAGCTCTTCTCAGCCCTTTACACTATTCACAATACCAACATGTTTATGGTTAGAGGTGCATGTTTTTGCTCAAGTAACACAATTTTACCAATGTTGACTACACTTTATCTACAATGGCAAGTGTCATTGGCAGATGATAATCACCCTCTGTCTCCCTGTGAGTGGCACCTCTGCTAACTAGCTAATTAATACACATGCCCTATCTTGACCGGTTACAGTACTTACATGTAAAGTGGCTAGCAACCAGGGTATTCCGGGTGGCCATACCGGCAGCGGTGCTCCGCCGCCTGGGGGCCGCCGGCTGACGGACCTCTGGCTCCCTCTCCTCCGTCAGCTCCCAAGAATCATCCCGGGCAACGCACATGTTGTGCAACACGCAGCACGCCAGGATGATCTTGGAAGCCTTTGTAGGAGAGTACAGGAGTTCACCCCCAGGCCGGGCCAAGCAGAGAAACCGGGACTTGAGAAGACCTATGGTCAACTCAATGATACTCCGGCTTCTCCGCAAGGCCCTGTTGTAATTCCTCTCTGCTGGGCCCTGGGGGTACCTGATTGGAGCCATCAGCCACGTCAGCTGCGGGTAACCAGCATCCCCTGAAAAATAAGAAAAATATACATTAGTTCTTCCTATCATGTGACTTTAGATGACTCCTCAAAATGGGAGACAATTAGGCATTTTACTAAACAACCTGCTCGTCTGTTTGCAAAAAATCATATGAAACATCTCAACTCTGTCTAACTGCCTAAATCACTAATACAAATGGGAAAAAGGACACACAAAGTGGTGGGTTTCTCTTGCAAGTTCCAACTTGGCCCCTATTTTGTTCCTATTACATTAGCCTAGGTCTTACTTCTGGAATATATCTGCAACTAGAGTGAGGAAACCAATATTGACTCACTTATGCAAAGTACTTTGGGGATATGGCAATACCATTGGAATCATTTGTAGGTTTTCTTTGGGTGGCTAGAGGACACCATTTACACATTGGTTAACCACCTTCATTGGACTCAAAGACAACTTTGCAAATCTTTCTTTTGTGAGCTGCTAAGCTGCTGATCTGGTTGTGTGTGAACAGCCTGACAACTAATAACACATCCATTTTAGGTAGGCTTTGCTTAAATCAGGGTGTACACCGATGTAGCTTATTCCTATGTCTATGTAATCTTACAGTTTATGTTGTTAAGACAAAATACTTTACCAATAAGCCACCCTTCGGGCATTTGTCCACTTTCAAACACCTCGTACAGAGTACTTGTTCTTAACATACTGGAATCATGGCACGACCCTGGGTGACCAGTGTTGACACTCATGATGCGCTGTTTGGCGTCACACACTAATTGGACGTTCACAGAGTGGTACTGCTTGCGGTTCCGGTATTCACTTTCGTGGCTCCTTGGGGGCCTAATGGCTATGTGGGTGCCATCGATTGCCCCTAGGATTTGCGGCATGTGTGCCCGCCGGTAGAAACCCAACTTGACTTCATTCCACTCATTTTCATTCTGTGGCCAGTGGATAAAATTGGGCACTATATCCACTATGGCATTAATGACCAACATGAACACCCTTGAAACTGTGGGCTGGCTAATGCCCATGATACTTCCCGAAGTGGCTTGGAAGCTGCCACGCCCTAAAATATACAAAGTGGCCAGCAATCTGGCCATGCCGGGCACCGCATGGCCGCGCTGTGTGTCCGGGTCAATTTTCTCTGCTATGAGCTGGTAGAGGTGTAGAATAGTTCCTCGCTCGAGCCGGAACTTCCTCCTGACATCAGAATCCCGCAGCTTGTCCAAATAGATCCTTGGAGCAAAAATGCGTGGCTGGCGAGGTAAGGGCACACGGACTGGAGGTGCTGCTGCTGGAGGTGCTGCTGCTGCTGCTGCTGCAGCTTCCCCACCTTCTGCTGCCTCCTGTGCCAGGGCCTCCTCAAACAAGGCACCAATAAATGCCAGCATTGCACCATCTAATGCGTCTGGGATATCGTCCTCCATTTTGAACGCGCAAATTCGCGAATGCGCAGATATATATAGAAACGGCCGCTAATTATCACACCTGTGAGCCAGCTATAAAAGGAGCACATGGCCAATATGGCTGCTGGATGTTAAAGATCGATGTTTCTTATGTGCTAGCAAGACCCTGTGACCCACAACCTACATTATCTGGAGGTAAGACAATTGTATCTCTCTCTCCCAAAAAAAAGGAAGGAGACAATTTGTACTTATCTTGGGTGTGCTTAAGTTGTCTATGGTGAATCCCCTCCAACCCACAATAGCTTGGGAACCCCTCAAGTGTCTTTTAATCATTGGCAGTTGGCCCCATGTGCATGTGGTTTGGACATGTGTTTTCTCATGTTTGTTAAAGGTGTGCAGTCTAGATTTGGCATCTAAACCTGCCCCCTTACCTTCCCAGCTTCCAAAGACACCATTTTTGCTTTCCTGATAACTGTAATTTATTATGTGCACGTATGTAGGTCATGCGATTTCTCATGTATGTTTAATGTTTGCAGCCTCCTTTTGCCTATAAAGGATTACACCACCACCACCACCACCACTGTGTTTGTGCCATTAGGTAAGTGTTTGGAGGGCCTCGTGTGATTTGTACCCCTATGAGTTTTCTTATGTGTTTTTTTTTTTTATTTCTTTGCAGCCTCTTCTGCTCTTTGCCACCACCACCACCACCACCACCACCACCACTGTGTTTGTGCCATTAGGTAAGTGTTTGGAGGGCCTCGTGTGATTTGTACCCCTATGCGTTTTCTTATGTGTTTTTTTTTTCCATTTCTTTGCAACCTCTTCTGCTTTTTTTGCCACCACCACCACCACCACCGTGTTTGTGCCATTAGGTAAGTGTTTGGAGGGCCTCGTGTGATTTGTACCCCTATGAGTTTTCTTATGTGTTTTTTTTTTACATTTCTTTGCAGCCTCTTCTGCTCTTTGCCACCACCACCACCACCACCACCACCACCACTGTGTTTGTGCCATTAGGTAAGTGTTTGGAGGGCCTCGTGTGATTTGTACCCCTATGAGTTTTCTTATGTGTTTTTTTTTTACATTTCTTTGCAGCCTCTTCTGCTCTTTGCCACCACCACCACCACCACCACCACCACCACCACCACTGTGTTTGTGCCATTAGGTAAGTGTTTGGAGGGCCTCGTGTGATTTGTACCCCTATGCGTTTTCTTATGTGTTTTTTTTTTACATTTCTTTGCAGCCTCTTCTGCTCTTTGCCACCACCACCACCACCACCACCACCACCACCACCACTGTGTTTGTGCCATTAGGTAAGTGTTTGGAGGGCCTCGTGTGATTTGTACCCCTATGCGTTTTCTTATGTGTTTTTTTTTTCCATTTCTTTGCAACCTCTTCTGCTTTTTTTGCCACCACCACCACCACCACCGTGTTTGTGCCATTAGGTAAGTGTTTGGAGGGCCTCGTGTGATTTGTACCCCTATGAGTTTTCTTATGTGTTTTTTTTTTACATTTCTTTGCAGCCTCTTCTGCTCTTTGCCACCACCACCACCACCACCACCACCACCACTGTGTTTGTGCCATTAGGTAAGTGTTTGGAGGGCCTCGTGTGATTTGTACCCCTATGAGTTTTCTTATGTGTTTTTTTTTTACATTTCTTTGCAGCCTCTTCTGCTCTTTGCCACCACCACCACCACCACCACCACCACCACCACCACTGTGTTTGTGCCATTAGGTAAGTGTTTGGAGGGCCTCGTGTGATTTGTACCCCTATGCGTTTTCTTATGTGTTTTTTTTTTACATTTCTTTGCAGCCTCTTCTGCTCTTTGCCACCACCACCACCACCACCACCACCACCACCACCACTGTGTTTGTGCCATTAGGTAAGTGTTTGGAGGGCCTCGTGTGATTTGTACCCCTATGCGTTTTCTTATGTGTTTTTTTTTTCCATTTCTTTGCAACCTCTTCTGCTTTTTTTGCCACCACCACCACCACCACCGTGTTTGTGCCATTAGGTAAGTGTTTGGAGGGCCTCGTGTGATTTGTACCCATATGCGTTTTCTTATGTGTTTTTTTTTTTCCTTTTCTTTGCAGCCTCTTCTGCTCTTTGCCCACTACTACCCCCACCACCACGACCAAGTCTGTTTGTGCCATTAGGTAAGTGTGTTCTGTAACTGTTCACTAATTATACTGTATATGAAGAGCAATCTGCAAATCCTGTTTTTTCTGTTTTCTCTTTTGTCATTTCAGATTTAGGAGTTTGGGGCTCTTTGCTGCTGCTGGACAGCCAGATTCTCTGCCCACCTCGTGCTCCCATGGCCCCACCCACTGGAAGGATGAGAAGGGCCAGGGGGGCCAGGGGGGCCAGGGGGGCCAGGGGGGGCAGGGGGGGCAGGGGGGGCAGGGTGGGCAGATCGTCTGGCTCTGGTGTGAGGGAGGCTCCAGCTGTATCCATGAGGGAGTCCACCATCCCCATCCCGGAGGAGGAAGCCGGGGGAGGTGTTAACACACCAAGTGGACAAGCTGGCTCTTCTGACAGTAGTCCTGGAGCGGGTCCGTCCACCAGAGTCAGCTTGTCCACATTACCCCGGCTTCCCCGTTTCACCCACAATCAGTGCTGTGCCCTGGTCCACGCCTATATGGCCAGATATCAGGCGATACATGGGACCAGGGCCGCGTCTTACTCAGTAACAGAGAAGAACAGATTGTGGGATGAAATCCGGGATGCTGTAAATGCACTGGGTGAAGCACCTCGCCACCGTGACAGTGTGCGGAAGAAGGTCACCGACATCTGTGCGTCCGTTCGGAAGAAGCTAATTGCATGGGCTGCGGAGGGTCTTTATGACCGTCAAGGTCGGCTGGATGAACGTGCACGAAGTTCTCTCTGGGATTATCAATTACCTTTCTTGAACATCATAGGACCCGATACCATCTTTACCAGAGAGGACTTAGATTCGGATGCTTTGCACCGAGGTAGGATATTATCTTGGATGTCAATTGTGTGAGTTGTTTGGAAAAGATTAACTACTATCCTATGTGTGACATTAAGAGAATGTGATACTTGCCCTTCCAATTGTCCTTTTTTTGTTTTCCCCAACCTGCAATTTGTTCATCTGTAGCACGGATCTCAGCCCCTCCACAGCCCATGCAGCTTGGCGAACCAGACGGACTCACAGGTGTTGACATCAGTGCTGACCCTCCTCCTGGTAGGTCCAATATCATACTGTGCCAAACAATGTAGATGTTTTTTTTTTTCCAAGATAGCTCATATTGCTATGTCCTTTACAGAAGATCCGCAGCAGGGAACACACCCAGTGCAGCTAGGCCTGGAGGAAGGTGTTGGTATGTCTAGTCAAATAATGTTTTTTGGAATCTTATTAACCCCATTAACACACATGTTTTTTCTTATGAAAGAGTGTTGCCTTTTAGATGTTTACCCTGCAAAACACAGTTGACAGCATTAATGGGTGCCGTCATTAGTAGGCAGACCAAGCCTTCTTAACCTTTGGGAGGGTTTAGCAAGTGTCCTATGAGCCCAGGAAAGCACTTTTGAATGTTTGGCCTCAATGCTTCATTCATGAAGCTAGGAGGGCAATCTGGCCATAATCATTACTGACTAAGGTTATGTACTAAACATGTTTTTTTTTTTTTTTGTTTTTAAAAGAACATCAGGCCCCTCTTGACGTTGCAGCTGGAGTTGGATCAGGAGCTGGCGACGATTCTGCATCCAGTGCTGTGGTATGTGATATAAGGGAACAAGGTGCACATGTAACATTTCAATGGTAGCATTGATTTTGGACTAGATGTGGCTTACATTGTGTGTGTTAAATTAGTGCTATGACATTCTGACGATGCACCAGCACAACAAGAGTTCTATCTTGAACATCAGGGAATTATGTTATAATTTGGTGTGCCACTAATGTTCCAAAAACATCCAGGATCTTTAAAGTCCGGCCCGTCTTTGATTTTCCAGGTCCAAATTCATGGGTATCGTTTGGTTGGGTTGTCCTCTAGCCGATTGATGGCAAGATTTTAGACAACATACGTAGATGTATAAAGTCATTGGTGTAGTAACAGATTTACCAAAAGCATAAACAACCTACCACACCAGGGTTAATTGGGAACACCTTCATGTTGAATCTTTTTTGCCTTTGTCATATTAGTCCTACCAATATAATATGTACCCATTATCAGAAGTGTTGCTAGCTTGGATAATCTTACAATGAACAAGTACTCATTAGAAGCACATCAAACTTTTCAACGTTCTGCTTGGGGTGTTAAGTTGTCAAACTAATCTGAAATATTTAGTCATGATGTTTGATAATGATTTGGTCTATTTCTTCTGCTTTCAGGTAGCCTTAGATGCAGAGGGATTGTCACCTACCCAACTTCGTCCATCTATGCTGGATGTAGCCGAGAGGCTGCTTGATGAGTATCAGGTCCAAAATGAGTTAAGGAGGCGTACTCAGCAATCTACTGAGGCAGTACGTCTGCTCGGGCTCATACAGGAATCTGTAGCAACAATGGTACAGGTTCACCAGGATATGTTACAGGTTCAACAGGATATGCGTAACAGCTTGGTAAGTTTAGCAGACCAGCATCAACGGGATCGGCAAAGTGTTGACACTCAGGTGCTGGCCACACGCCAATGCCTGTTTGGATCTGAAGATGCCCCATTGGCAGAGCCCTCCCAAACATCTCACTCACCTGCTACTGCAGGTTGTGGTAGTGGGAGGGTAATGCCAGTGTTGGCCACTTGTCAGGCAGCTGGGGATGGGACAATTCCTCCTGTAGCCACTCCTAGCACTTCACACTCCGTTCGGACTCCCACACCCCTCAATGAGCAATCCTCCTGCACAACCTCAATGCGCACTGGTTCCACAGTACCCCTTCCACCTGACTACATTCCCTCCACACCTTTATCACTTCACTCCTCCCCAGGCCGTTCTTCTTTTTTGTCACCAATGCGACATGTCGTTTGCCCCCGCACCGTGGACCACAACAACCAATCAACCACCACTCCCCACACATCTTCACAACCCTTGCACCACCAGCAGCATCAAATAGCCTTGGAGCAGCAACGATCCCATCTCATGGTAATGGCACACGTTACCCAAATTCTTAGGCTGAGCACAGAGCAGATGGGACTATTGGCACAAGATCTTCAGTCTGGGACATTTCCAGGGTTCAACACCCTGCATCAGCAGCAGCCTCAGACACAAGATCTGATCCTAATGGGCCACTTTACCAGAACTCTAAGGCTAACCCCAGAGCAGATGGGACTATTGGCCCACCATTTGATGGCAGGAACCTTTCCATTGCTCACCACACTGCTTCAGTCACCACCACCACCACCAACTTAATTTCTTTTTTTTTTTTTTATTTGGTTTTGTTAATGATTGTTACATTGGCCAATTTGTGGGGCCATTTTTTTTTTAATTTGAGGGTGGCACAATATGATTTATTATAGTGCTTTTTTTGGGGATGAAATAAAATTTTATGCAAAATGATTAGTTTGTGTTTGCTCTTTGGTTTTTTAGGAGTGTTGGTGGCCAAGTAATGGCCCTGGTTAATGTAGGCATTTATACACACGTGCTTCTCGATCTCCAAACATATGATTTCATGTAAATTTAGATAACTCAATGTTCACATAACGACCCAAGAAAAGGTCTCCCTTCAAATGTAGCTTCAAAACAAGTCTCAAGGCTAACATAAACCAAAGCCAACATACTAACAATTACAGACCACACCACTCAACTAAACAAATACAACACAAAAGACATTCGATGTGTACACCAAAAAGAAAACTTGGGTAATAAAATAAATGTTTTAATAACACATGTGGGTGTCTACCAACTGTAGCGTACAAAAAATATATTACAATATATAATAGAATGAACTAAATTGCCAATGTAACATTTGTGTTGCAAAGAGCAACATACTTTAATTTTATTTAGATAAACATATTTTATGTGTTTTTATAATTTTTTTTGAGGTTTTCACTAAAACAAGTCTTTTTTGTAAACATTTTTGGTTTAGTTTGTTACCAAAAACAACAAGTCTTTTTTGTAAACATTTTTGGTTTAGTTTGTTACCAAAAACAACAAGTCTTTTTTGTAAACATTTTTGGTTTAGTTTGTTACCAAAAACAACAAGGCTTTTTTGTAAACATTTTTGGTTTAGTTTGTTACCAAAAACAACAAGGCTTTTTTGTAAACATTTTTGGTTTTGTCGGTTGCCATAAAAACAATAAGGCTTTTTTGTAAACATTTGTGGTTTTGTCGGTTGCCATAAAAACAACAAGGCTTTTTTGTAAACATTTGTGGTTTTGTCGGTTGCCATAAAAACAACAAGGCTTTTTTGTAAACATTTGTGGTTTTCTCGTTTGCCATAAAAACAATAAGGCTTTTTTGTAAACATTTGTGGTTTTGTCGGTTGCCATAAAAACAATAAGGCTTTTTTGTAAACATTTGTGGTTTTGTCGGTTGCCATAAAAACAACAAGGCTTTTTTGTAAACATTTGTGGTTTTGTCGGTTGCCATAAAAACAACAAGGCTTTTTTGTAAACATTTGTGGTTTTCTCGGTTGCCATAAAAACAACAAGGCTTTTTTGTAAACATTTGTGGTTTTCTCGTTTGCCATAAAAACAACAAGGCTTTTTTGTAAACATTTGTGGTTTTGTCGGTTGCCATAAAAACAACAAGGCTTTTTTGTAAACATTTGTTTTTTTGGTTGCCAAAAACAAGGCTTTTTTTGTTTTTTTATTTTTTTTTTGGGTCCCAAAAAAAGGGTTTTTTTTAAATTTTTATATTTTTTTTGGTTGCCAAAAACAAGGCTTTTTTTGTTTTTTTATTTTTTTTTGGGTCCCAAAAAAAGGGTTTTTTTTAAATTTTTATATTTTTTTTGGTTGCCAAAAACAAGGCTTTTTTTGTTTTTTTATTTTTTTTTTGGGTCCCAAAAAAAGGGTTTTTTTTAAATTTTTATATTTTTTTTGGTTGCCAAAAACAAGGCTTTTTTTGTTTTTTTATTTTTTTTTTGGGTCCCAAAAAAAGGGTTTTTTTTAAATTTTTATATTTTTTTTGGTTGCCAAAAACAAGGCTTTTTTTGTTTTTTTATTTTTTTTTGGGTCCCAAAAAAAGGGTTTTTTTTAAATTTTTATATTTTTTTGTTTCCCAAAAACGAGGGTTTTTTTATTTTTTGATTTTTTTTGGTCCCAAAAAAAAGGGTTTTGAATTTTTAAAACAAATTAAAAAATAAAAACTATAATCTTTTTAAGGGTGACACATTCCTGACAAATGGCTCCTGAGGGGCTGGATCGGCCCCATAAGTTTCTTCCAAAACCAAGATTCGGTCTATGCACCATGTTACGTATTCCAAAAGGACCTCATAGGTGAGGTGCGTGTGTCCTGGGTAGAAAAAGACATGACAATTAGTTTTATGCAAAATGATC
The DNA here is from genome assembly GCF_965119305.1 of Pelophylax lessonae. Taxonomy (NCBI): domain Eukaryota; kingdom Metazoa; phylum Chordata; class Amphibia; order Anura; family Ranidae; genus Pelophylax; species Pelophylax lessonae. Next base: position 120,259,574 of record NC_138773.1, on the reverse strand, counting down.
CAAACAACGATTGTAATTAATGTGCCTCAACAAATATGCTTAGGAGTCTATTGGTTGGCTTTTATCAACACTCTGAAGCAAATATGCTAAATTGCTGGTGTAAACCTTAAACTCAAACTTTCACAGCAAATTGTTCAAAAGGTTACATAAGATGGCTTGGAATGTTAGTAGCAGTTCCACCAAAGCTAAGTAAAAGGCTTTTCTTCATGTCAACACAAGCAATCATTTAGAAGAATGTAAGGTGTTTTGGGTTCAATTGGTCAACACGATACATGTGCACACATTTATCTCTATCACCATTGGAGTTTGTGTAGCGTTCTCTCTCCCTCTTACTGTCTATAGATTGAACCTGACACATAGTAGAGACTTACCCTTTGGAATTCGGAGGGCCAGTTGTGGACGGAGCAGATGTGTCTGCTCCCCTGATCTCCTTTCCGCCATCCCAGCTGTGTTAAGAGAGAAGAAAAAGTTTATCAACAAATGGACTCACGCTAACTGTAGGTTAGGCAGTCATGAAAACGCTCTAACACCCACTCATTACCCCTCCACATTTCCCTGAAAGTTTTATTTAGACTTTGATATGGTGGTGATGCAGATTTGTACAGTGCAAGCGTCATTCTACTGGGTGAAGCTTGTAGCGTTAAGGATACGTACTCCCTGCTTTTGTGCTGATTGTGTTTTTCGGATGTTTTTGGTGCCTCAGCCCTGCCTGTTCTAAGTGTTGGAAACATATTTTGGGAGGGCTGTGGAAAACTAATCAGGTTAGACTTACACTCTCTAGGTTTTTGGGGACAAGATAAATAACAATCCTCCTTTTTACATGGCCCCTGTACACACCTCTAGGCACCTCCCTCCTGTTGGTTGACCCCACAGCAGGCAGCTTGCTATGGAGGCACATGAGATGAAGCCAAGCACCCTGTGCCTGTTCAGGCACCTAACTGTGAGCCAGCCTTGCCCCCCTCCCTTCCGATGGTCTCAATGATTAGGAGTGACAGCATCAGGAGGCAATATTGGCATGCTGTCACCTCAGTTAAGGAGGAGGGGGAGTCTGTTCCAGACAAGTATTAGTGCAAAAATGTGGACAGTAAAAAATGGTCCCAGTAAGTCTGAGGGGGAATATGCACACCTATCACTTGAAATACTAATGCATAGAATGCATTCACATAAAGAACCTGCTGCCTTTAGAGGAACTTGAAGCCTGAGCGGGGACATACACAGTTAGCATTTCTCCACTTACTAAGTAGACACATTACTGGAAAAGCACACAACTTACCATCATCAGTTTTTTTTTGGGCCCCCGAAGTTGATGGCGTGGCTGGCTCGGGAGAAACTGCACAAAAAGAACACAAATTGTGAACTGGAATGTGGTACATTACCGAGGAAGAGTATTTATGAAAGATTGACAAACACACATTTTCAGTGTTGACTAAATCAGGACATGATTAAATTACAATGTCCACAAAAAATTTACAAGTACAAAGCACACCATTTCCAATGTAGAGAAACTAACACCAATTTAGAATAGGGTGGCTTGAGATAACTTACAAAAGATAACATGTCCTGTAATGCTCCCCAAAACCACCTTGCAAACATGAAGGTTAAGCAAGAGTGTTTCATGACCAACCTTCCTGTCACATATAGCAAAACTACACTTGCTTAGACTCCAACTTAGATTATCCTAGATACACATCATCCTAGCACACACAATTCATGTGAGAATCTAATTTTAGGTACTTACAGACTAGTTCAGGGGAGCCTGGAGTGGGGGAGGATGGGGGAGACCCTACATGGGGGGATGGTGTCCCTTCATGGGGGGATGGCGTCGTATCTCCTAGAAACACAAAGACACAAATACAATCCTTTAACCAAAGCTATTTGATAAAGGCACACAGAAAGTAGTTGGGAAACATTGAAGGTAGTAGTTACTTTGGACTGGGTAAGCAGCAGCCCCTCTTCCCCAGTCCTCCACAACTAACATCCTCAATGTCAGCTGCTACATAACCCCAATGGCAAAATATAGATATTACAGCCCTTAGATTTCCCAGGACACATTGAACACACAAACACATGTAGAATACTTACTTCCCATTTGAGGAGAGCCCAGGTCCTCCTCATTGCTGGAGAAATTGGCCTCTTCTTGGGCAACAATGTGTTCCTGGCCCGGATCCAGGCGACTTGGCCCTGCCTGAGGCTCCTCTCTTGCTGAAGTTACATCAACCACAAAAGAAAACAAAACAAACAATCATTCCTCCAAGTTCGACCTAATACACAACACACCAGCACATCCACATTACTTACAGGGGGCCTGAGAAGGCTGAGCCGCAACATCCTGATCACTGGTTTCTAAAATAAAAGAAAAACATTATATATTATTTATGGACACAAATAGGCAGTAACCTCTCATCATGCTAGCACCATACTCAATGCCCCTACAATTCAGAACATAGAAGTGCACTTACACCAATGAGATGCATTGACCATGTTTTAAAACAGAAGGGCACCATGCAAATTAAGCGGGCGCCTAAGGCCTCGCACCTACAGGGGCCTTGCGGCCAGTGGCGGAGCACCAACATTTCGAAGGGCGCAGTCAGGGAAATCTCCCAAGTAAAAGATTGCTTTCAATCCTCGGATCAAAAAGTTGCAGCAGTGTGCTGCAGTCCCTTCACTGCGTCTGCCAGGTGTCTGTTGTCCGCTGACACTTACTCCTCCTTCTCTGCCTGGGGATTGGCCGTCTGATCATGTTATCCTAAGATGTGGAGGAATCGGTAGGTGTGTACCTGCACCAGTAGGAAGTGACTGGCCGGTCAACTCACTCTGCTATCATCATTTGTTGCTCTGGGAGGAGAGCTCCGCCCTGGACCCGGAACATACAGGTAACCAGGCCCAGACTTGATATTTTGCAGGCTGGTCATAGATTTGTTGTGTCCACTATGCAAAGGGGTTGAGTTGCCCAAGGGAAGTTGGAAGAGTCTGAAAATGGTTGGTGGAGGAGGAGGAGAAGAAGGCCCTGGGTGGCTGGGGGACAAGGAGAGGGCCCCTGGGTGTTTTCTAGAGGAGGAAAGATCCACAATGACGCCAGAGTCAATTGCCAAGGAAGAGAGTGGAGCTGAGCAAGTCCTGCCTATCTGACCTGAAAGCCAAACATGGTGTAGATGGAGCCCTTTGCCCTACACAATGACAGCACCAGAGGTGGAAGGTGAGTGGTAGCGGGTCTTTGACATTATAGAGCATATGGACTCTGTCCATTATTGGTAGTTTTGTTTGGAGTTGTCCTTTAGATGTTTAACTGTGTTGCTTTTGACCCGAGCTGTGAGGGACTGAGGTATGACAGCCCACTATGCTGAGACTTATAGTGCCCTAGAATGTTGAGGACTGAGGAATCCTTAGTCCCTAACAGAGGGCACTACAAGTCTTAGCATAGCAGGCAGTATTTCCTCATTCCCCTACAGAGAGGATTACAAGTCCAAGCAGGTAGCCTTCTGCAGTGGGACTTGTTGTGCCCTTGACTGTGGTGGACTGAGGAAGGGAAGTGTAAGAGGGTCTCTGTAAGCTCAGATGTATGGGGGAGCTTTGGGGAACACAGAGTTCCCTTTTACACCAGAGTCCCCAGCTTCCCCCCTCAAATAATGGTTCCCAAACTCTCCTTATATCAGAGTCTTCACACTTCCCTCTTACAGTGTAGTAAGTCTGGAGACTCCGATGTAAAGGGGGCTCTGTAAAATGTGATTAGAGATTAGAAATTTCTAACATTTTTATTTTCTACTTACGATCCACAATTTTCAGCTGCTCAAATGGCTCGCTGCCTCTGATTGCGTATTGGAGTGTGGCCGTCCTCCTCCTCCCCTTCTTCACCAAAAGCACAAGAGGGTGCCGTCCGTCCGCTTTGGCTAGAAGCAGAAGAAAAAAAAAAAACATAAAAAATACGAATGTACATAGTAGTATTAAAGGTTGTGAAGAGACACTTGATGGAGGTAGGAAAGGTAGGAGCGAGAGGGAGGGGGGGGGGGTGTTGGTATTAGTGTTGTTGCATAGCTAAACACATGTCCACCTACCCAAAAAATTGTAACCTATCTGGTCACATGTAATGTATATTTTTACTTACCGGAGATTTGCTCCACAGCCTTTAGCAGGAGCCTGGGTGAGCGCCTTTTGGCATCACTCCAGGCCCGCTGCAGATCCACTATCTCAGGCAGAAACTGAAATCTCCGCTGCAGCCTCATCCGGAGACGACACATCATCTTGTGCTTTTGGTGAAGATGCGTATATACATTATCATACCCCCAGAGGAGGAGGAGCTGTGGAAAGAGCAGTGTATGTTTGAGTCCAAGTATGTCCAAAATAGTACAGTCTTCAAATAACATGCTAGGTCGTCTTTGAGATATTGTAGAACAAAGAATTCCATTTCTGGTGATACATATACATCGATGTCCAAATCTACCTCCATGACATAGGTTGCCCCACACTGGTGATTTCCTCTACATGATATAGCCATTTTCTCAATTGGCCTTTCATGACACACCCAGGGCCGCCATCAGGGGGGGACAGGCAGTCACTGTATTTACAACCTTATTGCTGTCCATTTAGCAGGGTGCAAGTAACTTTACACACATGTAGCATAGGTATCAACTTTTGTCACCATGTTAAAAGGACAGCAGTATGGGTAGCATTACAGTGACTGTTATTAGTCCAGGCTCACTAAACTAGCCAATGCTTGGAAAAGCAAGCCATGCAGATTGCTTTTCAGGTCCCTTTTAACACGAGCTGTCTGATTGGGTGTGGCTGTTAATTTTTGACGCAGACCTGATAAGCCCCTCAATTCTCCTTTATGGAGTGTTATATGTAAATGGGATTGCTTCATTTGAGATGCAGATTTAAACTGTGTATGGCCAGGCTGAAGGTACCCAAGTTGATTGGTCGATCACCTGGAGGACAACGTACAACCAGTCTGTCAGATTTTACACACACTTATCGCTAGCATCTCTTGTAGCCACTAGCAATAATCACTGTGTTTTCCTGGCAGGGGCAGCACCAGGAGAACACAATGGCTCCGCAGGAGGGTTTCCCCTGTCTGTGTTGATGGTGGAATCAAGGCAAAATGTTTTTCCTGCAAGCCACGGGACAAACAAAGATAGTTTTTTAATGAATCCATGATTTTGCCAAAATGGAAAAAAAAAGATGTTTGCTTTGTATATTCTTAAGTTTGCTACATAACTAGAACATGTAACAGTGTTATATCATTGCAGGAGATTTCCCTTCACTTCCTGTCTTGGTGTCACCAGGACAGGAAGTGAGGGAATCTCCCGTGGGGATACAGCCAGCAATTCTTTCCTTTTATATATACTATGGACATTATAAGGCAACAATTGCAAGCTATTTCCCCACAGTGATATTCCCCTCACTTCCTGTCTTGGTGACACTAAGACAGGAAGTGAGGGAAAATCTCATGCAATGATATCACCCTACTAGAAATTGTAGTTCCGTCTAAAAAGTATACATAAAGTAAGCACTTGGTTTCCAAAGTGGCAAAATTATGGAGGAGTTAAAACCCCATAGTGTGATCGGGTAATCTGACGGTGTGTTCCTACACTCCTCAATGTGTCTGTTCATTAAGCTGTGCTGAATTATCCTTGATTCACAATTCCTGCAAGAGTTGCACATGGTATGTGGGAGATGCAAATTTAAGGTGGCATAATTATCCACACAATCACACATAATCCTTTTTAAAGGTCCCCAGCAGAATTTGATGGCATAGTGGTTCACAGCAGTGCCATCAGATTCCAGTTAGATCTGTAAATTAACAAAGCAATGTGATCTGGGGGTGTATTTAACTTGCAATGGACACCCCCATTCATTATCATATGGCAGTGTGAGATGGGTGTGTTGGGAATGTGATCCATTGAGACAAGTGATTATACACTCATGTGTTTCTTTTAGAGGTGATTTGTTCAAGGCAATCCTTTGAAGACATGACCATTCCAGATTTTTGTGATCACTGATTCCATCTCAGGTGAACCAATTAGCTGCTGTGTGCAGATCCAGCTTATGATGGTAAGAGTGTCAGACAAGACAAACGGGGCCGAGCTTGCAGTGTGTATGGATGTATGTAAGGCAATAATTTTTGGCATTATGCATTTAGGGAATATAATGTTTCTAATCTTGCATATATGAAAAGGGTCAATACATTTGTCTTTATCTAGATAGATTCCAAAGCGTCAGAGCAATCTGTCACAGATAATTGGGTTTCATTTTGTGTAAAAGTTGAAACGAATCAAATCTATCTATATACAGGCATAGCCCACTTTAAGTACACAATGGGACCAGGGCATGTATGGAAACTGAAAATGTACTTAAAGTGAAGCAATCCCTTTTTTCTTTTCTCGATGCATGAAAATACACCAGCTCCATTGTAAATTTTGGCCACATTGACATAGCCTTACTCCCAAACCATGTGGGAGCATGTTAAGGGGATCCAGGACTATGACATGATAGATTACCTAGGCAAGCTGGCCAGCCACAAAATGGATATGGTGTAGTCCTGGGTACCTGGGTACCCTGTCGTTGCTCCCTAAGTTTGTTATCCCTGTCACTTATGGTTTGTGAGCAGTGTCATGGCAAGCTGAACAAGCTGTGTCCTTACTCACGATTGTATATAAAGTGAGTGTACTTAAAGCAGGGTATGCCTATCTATATCTATATAGAAAGTTCAGAGATGTGAACCTGTTCCCTATTATATACACTAATATATGGTATATAACATATTCTATAATGTATCTAATGTATATATATTGTATATAATATATATATATATATATATATATATATATATATATATATATATACACACATATAATATAATAAAATATATATATATATATATATATATATATATATATATATATATATATATATATATATATATATATATATACATATAATATAATATAAATATATATATATATATATACATATAATATAATATATATACATATAATATATATATATATATATATACATATAATATATATATATATATATATATATATACATATAATATATATATATATATATATATATATATATACATATAATATATATATATATATATATATATACATATAATATATATATATATATACATATAATATATATATATATATATATACATATAATATATATATACATATAATATATATATATATATATATATATATACATATAATATATATATATATATATACATATAATATATATATATATATATATATATATACATATAATATATATATATATATATATATACATATAATATATATATATATATATACATATAATATATATATATATACATATAATATATATATATATACATATAATATATATATATATACATATAATATATATATATATATATATATATATATATATATATATATATATATATATATATATATATATATATATATATATATATATATATATATATATATATATATATATATATACATATATACACATATATATATATATATATATATACATATATACACATATATATATATATACACACATACATATATATATATATATAGGGAACAGGTTCACATCTAGGAAGTTTCTATAACAGGAAGCTTCTAGATCACGTCTAATAGGCAGAAAGTGCATGCGCAGATCAGCAGACCAAAAGTTTCTTGCACACCCGCTAGATAAGCGACCCACCCAGCCACCATCCCCCATCCCCCATCCCGCACCCTGCACACTCACACCCCCTCCTTACCTTACACACAAATGCCACGATTTCGGCTGTAAACAGTGCAGGAGCCATGATGCACACTTACGACAGGGCCTGGACAATTTCCGGAAACGTGTGCACGCACCAAAAGTTTCGTTTCCGGTTTCATGTATAAATGTGAGAACGCGGTTTTGTATATTCGCGAATTCGCGAATAGTGAACATACACAACCATTAAGCAGATTTAACTTAGAAAAAGAAATACAAATACATACATTTGTGGACACCAGAAAACTTTATTTAGACACATGAAGACATTTTAAAAAAAAAATTGGAAACATGCTGTTTATTACATTTGTATTTTTCAAACCAAAACAACCTTTGTACAACATTTAGACCATATACATCGACAAAGAGCCCATAATCAACAGATGCATGTGCAGATTGACAGAATTATGTTAACAGCAATAAATACTTACAGAGAGTCAACACACAACACAGCCAAATCTCACCTCCATAAATAACAAAGGGCCAAAAATGTTACCCATAAAACATGTGACACACAAATATATTGGACCTCTTCGTAGGTCAAATCTTTCCTGATGTCTGAGTGAGCTATATATAATCCAAGCAAACACACCCAGAATGGTAACGCCCAGTCCAAAAATTAACTGTGTGTATCCTGTGTGTTTTGGAGCATGCTCAGTTGCCAAAACAAGGGAAATAGAAATGAGGAATAGAAATGTATGTAGGTGTGTATAGTATATGTGAATTGAAAAAATTCTCTCTTGAAGTTTGCTAGTCATTATTTAGAATGTTTAGATACAGGAATACATACATATATATACAATTACGTGAGAGAGAGAGAAATATATATTTAGGGAAACAATTGAAACACACCTTTTGGGATTTGAGAAGTGAGATTGTGACGATTGACCAGATATGTAAGCCAACAATCTGACTCATCACTCATGAACATCCCTAAATTTGGCGTGGCAATTATATCAGGCGTTCTTATGTGCATTTTGGCTGGCGTTTTCACAGGCGTTTTGACATGCATTTTTTGGGCAGGCATTGTTATATGAAATCACCTACAAAAGCCCCAAAAACAGACCACAAACACGTACATGTGAACGTAGCCCGTTTGGGGGCGTTTGAGGGGGATTTGTCCAGCTCAAGGATCAGCTCCCAAAACAGGCAAAAAATCCAATCCTATTCAGTTCAATGGCCCCTGTTCCCATGTGAGCATTTTGACGGCATGAGGAAAACACCCAACGCTCACTGAGAAATAGCACAATGATTAGGGAGTCTGCCTTCCTGCTGTAGGTTTGTAAGTTCGAATCCGGAAGGTGCCCTCTGTATGGGCAACACTTGGATATCTCCAATCCTCCAAATGTTGACATCATTAATTTTGTTCATGTTTGAAAAAGGCATGTGTATCAGCAAACTTTTAATCCAAAGACATGAACAAAATACAAAAGATGCCCCATAAAGTCAATATGTAGCAATATTGTGAGCTAAAGCTCTATTTGTTTGTTGGGCATACTTTGCTAATTAGCCAAGTATAAGGGATATATATATATATACCTTCAGTTAAATGTGTAGTAAAATGGTAACACTTGGCCATACCCATATGGAAGAAAAGGTAGTATTTGCAATATATTTCTAAAAACATTCTTTGGAAACACATAAAATATTGTCAAAATTGTGACATTTCCTTGATATGTGTGAAATGCTAATAATCTTTCTTTGAAATATGTTTTACATCTATTTTTTTTCTATCTGACGACCAATTCCCCAATGTAATATTTTGTGGGTTTTTTCAGAGAATGTGGAGGTTCTATATAAACACTGTAGATTTGACTGTTATGATTTCGGAGTTAGCAGGAAAGGTGTATGGAATGTGATGGTGTTTACTAAAGGATCCCTTGTTGGAAGTGTGCATGTTTTTCCAATTCCGCCGGTTTTTGCCATTTTCTATGGGCGAGACAGCGGATTTGCAAGCGGTATTCAAAAAAAAATTGACCCAAAATCGCGCTGGCGAAATTTTTTGAGCCAATTTGACGTTGCGCATGCGCACATTCGCGAGTTCGCAGCTCGCGGCTGGAGAAGCTGTTTAACCTTTCCACACTTTCGCAGATATCTCTCTTTCTAAGTCAGTTTTTGAGATTTTTTAAACGCAAGTCATCTCCAAATTGACTTCCACACCTTCCACAGTGATTTGGGATTTTTGGGGGTACAGGGGAAAATTTGGCTAAACTTTAGTCGAGCTTTTAGCTGGCGTGGTTTTAAGTCGCGCTCTGACCATATTGCATCTTAATGAATCTCACACTAGGCGCTATTTTCCGCCCGCCGTTCTTTGAATGCCAATTTCAGACTTAAATAATCGCCGCTTCGCAAAATCACGCCGAAACGCCAATTCGCCGTACTATGAATCAGGCCCAAAATGACTTGTGTCACAGTTGTATATGCTATATTGTTGTTTTTTTTTTTTTTTTTTAATGTGCTAATTTTTTAAAAGTGGAGTTACCCTTTTAACCACTTAAGCCCCGGAAGATTTTACCCCCATTCCGACCAGGGGGTATTTTGCGATTCGGCACTGAGTGACTTTAACGGACAATTGCGCTTTCGTGCGGCGCTGTACCTAAACAAATTTGGCGTCCTTTTTTTCCCTTTTTTACCACAAACAGAGTTTTCTTTTGGTGGTATTTGATCACCTGTGCGATTTTTTGATCACGCGCTATAAACAAAAAAAGAGCATCAATTTTGCAAAAATAGCAATATTTTTCACATTTTTTCATATGAAATTTCCCCCCAAAAAAATGTAAAAATCAAAATTTTTTAACATTTTCGGCCAATTTGTTTTATGCTACCTATGTTTGGTAAAAAAAATCGCAAAAAGCGTATTTTGATTGGTTTGCGCAAAAGTTATCGCGTTTACTAACAAAGGGAAAGATTTTTGTAATTTTTGTTGTTTTTTTTTTTAACGCGTAATGGCGGCGATCTGCGATTTTTTTTGCGGTACTGCGACATTGGGGCGGACAGATCGGACCCTTGACTGACATTTGTGACACTTTTGGGGTTACCAGTGACATTTCTACAGTAATCAGTGCTATATATATGCACTGTTACTATAAAAATACACTGGTAGTGAAGGTTAACTTTATTTGGGAGGGAGGGGCTGTGTGTATCCCTAGGGGCGTGCTTTCTACTGTGATTGGCTGTGGCTTGAGCTGTAAGGACACTGATCAACGGATCTACATACTAGATCCGTGTGATCAGTGTCTTTACAGCGAGGAGAATGACAGGTGGCTTGTTTACACAAGCTGCCTGACATTCTCCCTCTCCCCCGCCGATCGCCGAGTGACCGGCGGACATCGGGTCCGCTGGTCACACGCGCGGGGGGGTCCGTGACCACGCAGGAGCGGGAGCGCGCCTCCAGCGGCGCGCGCTCGCTCCCTAGACCCTCACAAGCTAGTGACGTAGCCCTACGTCACTTTGCCTGTGAGGGGCTGACTGCCGACGTAGATCGGCGTTAGGCAGTCGGCAAATGGTTAAGTAAATACTAAAATGACACACAATGACTAATAAAGTGCATGTCCAAGTAATAGTCTAATACATCCTAAGACCTCGCAGGTTGTGTCAATTACCAGTATTGGCACCAAATTTTCTCATCAGTACTGACAAACCACCAAAAATAAAGATAAAATAGGTTTGCTTTTTTAAAAAGAATGTCATCCTGGTAGTTTACATTTTAAACTATTTGCAAAACAAAATGTTTATGGCAATAAACAATGCACAGAGTGATGCCCATAATTACAAAAAAGAATACCAAGTCATCTAACTGAGATATCGGGAATAAGTATCAGCGGCATCATTTTGATACATGTTCTCAGACTGGACCTAACCATTTGTATACATGCTTGGTGAAAGCTAAGATGTTCCTTTTCCCAAAAACAAAAAACATATATAACCATTTTTCCCATTAAAAATGTACATGATAAAAAAAAAAAAAAACAGTTTGTAAAATGTCAATATAAAAATGAGTACCAGAGATACAAAAAAAAAACACATAAAATGTGAACAGTCATTACAGCTGGCAAACATTGGGACTGTAAGCAGTATATACACAATAAAAAAACTGATGGTCAGAGGTAAAATAAACTTTACCTCTTAGCAGTTTTTTTAAATTTTAGGATAAAACACAACTGTTCGGAGCTCAGAGTATAGGAGAATAAAATGGAAGATTAATGTATAAATGTGCATTGTGGGCAGCTGCAATGTTCTAATTGCAGGACATTCCCAAAACCCCAAAAAGAAATGAATCAGGAAATAAAACATTACATATATAGAATAGAACAGCACTTGCAAGGAAGATGTATTTGAAAGTGCCAAATAAAAATATAAGTGTACCTGACCTAGGGAGAAATTAAACCATAAAATCCCAAAAAAGGAGTTCAACTATGCCTCCAGGATGGCAAAATCACCCAAAAATCAGCCCTATATCAAATACCTAAGTTTCAAAGAAATCAATGACTTTTGAGAAGAGCATTGATCATCCTAATTACTTTTATAATGTGCGTGTGCAATACGATAATTATTTTATGTGACTTTTATGATCCTACTCTATTAGAAGCTGTTCTTCTTCCTCTTATTGGCATAGTCTTGCTAAAACTATGTGTTAGAAATTCTGTATAATAGCCCTACAGAACAGACAGACAGTGCACAATCTACATGGGCTTTGCCACTTCTGTCTATTCTGTAGGGCTATATACAGAATTTCTAACAGGTTATGGGCCCAGGCATAGTCCAGACACCCATCCAGAGAAAAACTGAGAACCCAGACACACAGTCTTAGCCTGCTACAACAGATATGTGCACATACAGCAACAGAAAGAAGACTGCAAAAAATAAAGAACAATGGCCAGCAACACAGCTGCAACAAAGCTTTTGTTTGCAAATCTGACAAACCAGAACTACCAGCCTTGGAAATACAAGATGAAAATTGCTGCTAATAAGAGAAGTTACATGGAAATTTATATATTAAGTCAGGCCAGAACACCCTTCAGGTGAGTGGACAGAGGAAGATCAGAAAGCTCAGAGCACAATCTCCCTTAGCATAGAAGATAATCAAATAATACATATGCTGTATGTAAGTGTGAAACTACTAAATAAATGTGGGAAGGATTACAAAAGGTGCATGAAAGAGCTAATCTCAGCAATAAACTGTATTTGATTAGAAAGCTACACCAAACCAAGCTGATGAAAGGCCAGCATATGCAGGATTAAATAAATCAAACCTTGGAAATGGTTGAACGCCTGAGAGGTATAGAAGAAATAAAAGATTTGCATGTTGCATCATTATTACTCAGTGGCTTACCAGAAAGTTCTGAAATGCTTGCCACAGCACTTGATGCACATCCAGATGATGAACTGACATTTAAATATGTTAAGGGCAAGCTTGTGGATGAATATAAGGGTAAAACAGAAAGCATTAAAAGTGAGGGTGCTTCTGTCGCAGAATCTGCTTTAACTATTTGCCTATTGGGCACTTTTATCCCCTTCCTACCCAGGCCAATTTTTACTGTCACACTTTGAATGACAATTGCGCAGTCATACTACTCTATACCCATATGAAATTTTAGCATTTTTTCACACAAATAGTGCTTTCTTTTGGTGGTATTTAATCATCACTGGGTTTTTTATTTCTTGCTAAACAAAGGAAAAAAGGCAGAAAATTTTGAAAAAAAAAAAAAACGTTTTTCATAGTTTGTTATAAACGTTTGCAAACAGATAATTTTTCTCCTTTACTGATGTGGCACTGATCAGGCAGGACTGATGGGCACTGGTAGGCTGCACTGGTGGGCACTGATGAGGAGGCACTGATAAGGCTGCACTGATGGATGGCACTGATGGGCACTGATAGGTGGCACTGTGTAAGATTCTGGTACCTTTGGTACCCTTATTTACCATTTTCCTTTCAAAACATTGCGTCCCACCTTTCTAGTTAGGTGGAGCGCATACACCTTTAAGACGGATGACGTCATCGCTGAGCGCCGCTGAGCGGCTATTTCAATCGCCAGCGTTCTCTCTCACGTTGTTCGTTCAATGTGTGTCTACATGCTCACAAGCCTTGTCTTGCTGTCGGAACCTCCAGCTATTTGCCTTTACCTGGAACAGACCGGAACCTCGCAACTGATCCCGTATCTCGCTACCAGATCACTCCCTCACTACTGGACCCCTCTACTTACTAAACCTTACTAGTGATAAGTACCCCACAGGGGAATCCTCCATAACTAACTTACACTATCATCTTCTGCACATTAAGGACTGTTACTATCTATGCATACTAATTCTACCATCTCCACTGTTACATAGATTGCTAGCTCTTGAGTCTACTACCATCTATCCTTGCACTGGGTTAGTCTATCCTGTCTATGTCATCTGCTGTCCTTACCACCTGTTACCATACATGATTACTAACCTATCTGCATTCTACCTATTACCATCTACTACTCTCCTGAACATTACTATCAAGTGCTTACCATTACTGTCACTGCTCACACCTGTCCCTTCAGCACATCACTTCCATACTATCATATACATCCTATCACTCCAGGAACATCTTATTGAGTGTGTGTATATCTGTATGCTGAAGCAGACAGGCCCACAGTGATGAGTCTGGAGAGTTGGATCTGGTATTCCAACACATCTCTACATGACTACTGAGTGGAGATTCTGCAGCTGCAAATCCAGCTTACAATAAAAACGCAGGAGCGTTACAGATTGAACGAACCTAAAAAAAAAAAGGATTCAGCAGAATTACCCACTCAAGTGACACAATTAACACAACAAGTAAATGCATTAATACTTGCTCTTACTGAAGTAAAAGAAGACAATCAGACTCTGAGACAGCAGGTAACCCGTCTTTCCCAGCTTACTGCTGCTCAGCCCCCTGAACCCAAAATAAACCCTCCTCTAGTGTTTACATGTGATCGGAAAAAATTTAGTGAATTCAAAAACGCATGTCAATTGCTTTTTTTGCTAAAACCTCGTACTTACCCTACTGATCAAATTAAAGTCTGTACCGTCATTTCATACTTAACGGGTGATCCACGGGCCTGGGCAGACTCTCTCTTTGAGAAAAATGATCAGCTTCTCAACTCCTATCCTTTATTCCTAGCGGAACTCGCTAGTTTATATGATGACCCCAATAGGCAGAGTACTGCTGATATCCAATTGAGGGCTTTAAAACAAGGAAGGAGACCTGTAGAAGACTTTGTAGCAGAGTTCAAAAGATGGACCCTTGATTCAGGGTGGAATGATACATCTCTGCAAACTCAGTTCAGACTCGGGTTGTCAGAAGCCGTTAAAGACGAGCTCGCCCGAGCGGATTTACCTGGCACTTTGGATGCCTTAATACAACTCAGTATCAACATTGACAGGCGACTGCGAGAAAGAAAGGCTGAGAAAATGGGAATGCCATTGTCTAGTCCTTCTCGGATTTCGGCCGTTGACCCTACTCCTATGGAGGTAGGAACCATACGCCCACCTTTATCAACTACTGAACGAGCCAGGAGAAGATCCAGTAATCTCTGCATGTACTGCGCATCCCAGGATCATTCGATAAGCGTCTGTCCCCTTGTCTGCAAAAAAGAGGGTGAGTGTTCACATGTCTTGCTAGGGGGATTAACGACTTCCTTTTCTAAACCATATCTCTTTGTTCATTTAACATTACAGTGGGACCAGACTAGGATTACTACCAAGGCTATGATCGACACAGGATCTTGTGGGAACTATATCGATACACGTTTTGTTACCTTAAATAAAATACCTATTATTTCAAAACCTAAACCTGTTTCTGTTAGTTTCATTAACGGTATCCCGCTATCTTCTGGTCCAATCACCAATCAGACACAAGCACTCCTTGTCACTGCTAACGAGTCTCATATGGAGACCACCTCCTTTGATATACTATCTTCACCCCATTTTCCCATTATTTTGGGACTCCCCTGGTTACACACACATCAACCAATCATAGATTGGAAAAGACGGACTTTAACTTTCCCTTCTCACTATTGTGAGATTACGTGTAACCTCCCATCTTATGGAAAGATCCTATCTGTGGTGTCAGACGAGATTGCACCACTATGCTATCAGGATCTGTCCGAAGTATTCCTTGAGAAAAATGCTCAAGTGTTGCCTCCCCATAGGGATTATGATTGCACTATCGATCTACTCCCTAACAGCAAATTGCCTTTCGGTCATGTTTATCCTCTTTCACAGGATGAACTCTCTCATCTCAAGGAATACTTGGATGAGAATTTGACAAAAGGGTTCATCAGACCCTCTACTTCTTCCACAGCTGCAGGACTTTTCTTTGTCCGCAATAAGGATTTAAGTCTTAGGCCTATTATCGATTATAGGCAATTAAATACCATTACAATAAAGGATCGATATCCTTTACCGCTCATCCCTGAACTCATTGAACAAGTGCGTGGGGCTACTTACTTCTCTAAATTGGACCTAAAAGGGGCATACAACCTAATCCGAATCCGTGACGGTGTAACGCTCCTGCGTTTTCTGAAACAAGATGGATTTGCAGCTGCAGAAAAACTCCACTCAGTAGTCATGTAGAGATAGGTTGAAATACCAATTCCAACTCCCAAGACTCATCACTGTGGTCTGTCTGATTCAGCATACAAATACACACACTCAATAAGATGTTCCTGGAGTGATAGATGTATATAGCAGTATAGTGGTGATGAGCTGAAGAGAGAGGTATGAACAGTGACAAATAGGTGAACAGCACTTGAGAGAAATGTTCATGAGAATATAGATGGTAACAGGTAGGATGCAGATAGGTTAGCAATCATGTATGGTAGTAGGTGGTAGGACAGCAGATGACATACAGGAGAGACTAGCCCAGTGCAAGGATAGATGTTAGTAGGCTCAAGAGCTAGCAATCTAAACAACAGTGCAGATGATAGTTACAGTCCTTAATATGCAGAGCTAGATAGTGTAAGCTTAGTAGGAAGGTTATGGAGGATTCCCCTGAGGGGTACTTATCACTAATAGCAAGCAGTAGTAGAGAGGTTCGGTATGAGCGAGTGATCCGGTAGCGGGATACAGGGATCAGCAGCGAGGTTCCGACAGCGAGGTACGCTTGTAAGCATATGAGCTTCAAGGCAGGTTGAACGAACATGTGAGTGAGAACGCCGGCGGTTGAAATAGCCGCTCTGCGGTGCTCAGTGATGACAGCATCGGTCTTAAAGGTGTATGCGCACCTACCAGAAGAGAATGGTGGGACGCATACAGTGAATTGGAAAGTGGAATAAGGGTACCAGAGGTACCAGAACATTACAGTACCCCCCCCCCCCCCTTAAGGCCGGCTCCGGAAGGCCTCTAGAACCGGGTATTTCGCGTGAAAATTGCGAATCAGCCTAGGGGCATGTATATCAGAGGTATCCAGCCAGGTGTCGTCTTGGGGCCCATAGTTCTTCCATCGTACTAGATATTGGAGTCTTCTTCTGTGGATACGAGAATCCAGAATCTCCTTTATCTCATATTCTTCTCCGCCTTCAACTTGTACAGGAGGTGGAGGTGGGATGGTAGGCCTTATTCCTTGGTCAGGAACATGGGGCTTCAGTAGCGACACATGGAAGATGGGATGTATCTTGAGGTCTGTTGGTAATGTGAGCTGTACTGCAGCTTTTCCAATAAGTTTCCTGATTGGGAAAGGTCCCAAGAATAGAGGCCCAAGCTTTTTGCTAGGGATCTTTAATCTTAAGTTTTTTCTTGATAGCCAAACGAGGTCCCCAATAGCATACTGAGGAGAAGGTCTTCTACGAAGGTCATAGTACTTTTTTTGTTGACTATGAGCGTGTGAGATGGTAGTATTAAGTAAACCCAGAGAGTCTTTTATTTGGGTAAGATAGTCTGAGGCTACTGGGTTACTTGATGGAAGTATGCGTGGTGGAAGAATAGTGGAATGAAACACATAGTTCAAGTAGAACGGACTCTGTTTGGTCGTACTGTGGGTTGCGTTGTTGTAGGCAAATTCTGACAGAGGGAGGAGATCCACCCAATCATCCTGTAGGTATGATGTTAAACAACGTAAATATTGCTCGATGCACTGGTTGACTCTTTCAGTCTGTCCGTTGGTCTGAGGATGGTAGGGAGAAGTGAGCTTTCGCTCAATTCGTAGTATGTGGCATAGTTCTTGCCAGAACTTGGAGATGAATTGTGATCCACGGTCAGACAAAAGAGTTTTTTGAATACCATGTAACTTAAAGACATGTTTCATCAGTAGTTCCGCTGTTTGTTTGGACGAAGGTAGTCTGCGAATAGCAACGAAATGTGCCATCTTTGTCAGATGGTCCACTGACACTAAAATGGTATTAAATCCTTTGGAAGGTGGTAGTTTTACTATAAAGTCCAAGGACACAACTTCCCATGGAGTCTGGGTTATTGGTAGACTGCATAGTAGACCGGATGGTTTTGTAGTGTCAATTTTGGACCTGGCACAGACGTTGCATGAAGAGACAAATTTTTGTATAGATGTCTTCATATCAGGCCACCAAAACTGCCTGGTAAGCAAATTAAGGGTCTTTGTCATACCCATATGTCCTGCCATAGGCACATCATGTGACAATTCCAAGATCTTGGTGCTCATAGTTGGGGGTATGTAGAGTTTGTCGTTGTAGTAGAGGAAGCCTTCTGCATCAGCACTTAGTTGTGGTGGAGGTGAATCCAAACCTATACTGTGCAGAATCTCTTCCTTCAAGGAACGGACAACCCCAATAATACGCTTGTAGGGTATTATAGGAACGGAAGGGATTTCGGAGCAATTATCTTCAGTTAATCGTGATAGCTCATCCGCTTTTTTATTCTTGTCTGCAGGTGTGTAGGTCACTAGGAAGTTAAATCTTAGGAAGAATAGTGACCATCGTACCTGCCGGTGGGAGAGGGTTTTGTTAGTCTGAAGATATTGAAGATTTTTATGATCTGTATATATGAGTATTGGTAATCGGGTGCCTTCAAGTAGATGTCGCCAATTCTCCAGAGCCAGTTTTATAGCAAGCAGTTCCTTTTCACCCACTGGGTAATTCACCTCTGGGCTGCTTAGAGATTTAGAGAAGAAGGCGACTGGATGGAGTGGTGAAGTATTCGTTGGTCGATGGGAGAGTACTGCTCCTACTGCCATATTTGACGCATCTACTCCCAGAATGTATTGGAGGGATGGGTCTGGATGGCGTAGTATGGGAGCAGAGGTAAAGCTTGTTTTTAACAAGCGAAAAGCTTCATTTGCTTCATCTGACCATTTAAATGGTTTCTTAATACTTGTGAGTTGTGTGAGAGGTCTCACAATGGCAGAGAAGTTCTTGATGAACTTCCTATAGAAGTTTGAAAATCCAAGGAATCGCTGTAGTGCTTTGCGGGTGGTTGGTATAGGCCAATCCTGAATACAGGATATCTTACTCATATCCATCTTGATTCCTGTTTTGGATATGATGTATCCTAGGAATAATACTTCTTCTTTATGAAATAAGCATTTTTTTAGTTTCACGTATAGATTGTGTGTGAGTAATCTGGATAACACAAGTCTTACATGTTTTATATGTTCAGACAAGGATCGTGAATAAATAAGTATATCGTCCAGATATACCACAACACAGACATCAAGTAAGTCTCTAAGGATATCGTTTATGAATCGTTGGAAGGCTGCGGGAGCGTTACATAGCCCAAATGGCATTACAAGATATTCGAACAATCCGTATCTGGTTCTGAATGCTGTCTTCCACTCATCTCCATCACGGATTCGGATTAGATTGTATGCCCCTTTCAGGTCCAATTTTGAAAAGTAGGTAGCTCCACGCACTTGTTCAATGAGTTCAGGGATAAGCGGCAAAGGATAACGATCTTTTACTGTAATGGCGTTCAATTGCCTATAGTCGATAATAGGCCTGAGACTTGAGTCTTTATTGCGGACAAAAAAAAGTCCTGCAGCTGTGGAAGAAGTGGAAGGTCTAATAAAACCTTTTGTCAAATTCTCATCCAAGTATTCCTTGAGATGGGAAAGTTCATCCTGCGAAAGAGGATAAACATGACCAAAAGGCAATTTAGAATTAGGGAGTAGATCAATAGTGCAATCATAATCCCTATGGGGAGGCAGTACTTGAGCATTTTTCTCAAGAAAAACTTTGGACAGATCCTGATAGCATAGTGGTGCAATCTCATCTGACACCACAGACAGGATCTTTCCATAAGACGGGAGGTTACACGTACTCTCGCAATAGTAAGAGAGGAAGGTTAGGGTCCGTTTCTTCCAATCTATGGTTGGTTGATGTGTGTGTGTAACCAGGGAAGTCCCAAAACAATGGGAAAGTGGGGCGAAGACAATAGGTCGAAGGTAGTGGTCTCCGTATGAGACTCGTTAGTGGTGACTAGGAGTGCTTGTGTCTGATTAGTGATTGGGCCAGAAGATAATGGAATACCGTTAATAAGACTCACAGAGACAGGCTTAGGTTTTAAAATAATAGGTACTTTATTTAAAGTAGCAAAACGTATATTGATATAATTTCCGCAAGATCCTGTGTCGATCATGGCCTTAGTGGTAATCCTAGTCTGGTCCCACTGCAATGTCAAACGAACAAAAAGATAAGGGTTAGTAAATGAAGTTGTCAATCCCCCTAGGAGGACATGTGAACACTCACCCTCTTTTTTGCGGACAAGGGGACAGACGCTTATCATGTGATCCGGGGATGCGCAGTACAAGCAAAGATTCCTGGATCGTCTCCTGGCTCTTTCAGCAGTTGATAAAGGTGGGCGTATGGTTCCTACCTCCATAGGAGTAGGGTCAACGGCCGAAATCCGAGAAGGACTGGACAATGGCATTCCCATTTTTTCAGCCTTTCTTTCTCGCAGCCTCCTGTCTATGTTGATACTGAGTTGTATCAAAGCATCCAGGGTGTCCGGTAAATCCGCTCGGGCGAGCTCGTCTTTAACGGCTTCTGATAGGCCGAGTCTAAATTGAGTTCTCAGAGATGTATTATTCCACCCTGAATCAAGGGTCCATCTTTTGAACTCTGCTACAAAGTCTTCTACAGGTCTCCTACCTTGTTTCAAGGACCTCAATTGAATATCGGCAGTACTCTGCCTATTGGGGTCATCATATAGACTAGCGAGTTCCGCTAGGAATAAAGCATAGGAGTTGAGAAGCTGATCATTTTTCTCAAAGAGAGAGTCTGCCCAGGCCCGTGGATCACCCGTTAGGTATGAAATAATAGTACAGACTTTGATATGATCAGTAAGGTAGGTACGAGGTTTTAGCAAGAAAAGTAACTGACAGGCGTTTTTGAATTCACAAAATTTTTTGCGATCACCTGTAAACACTAGAGGAAGATTTATTTTGGGTTCAGGGGGCTGAGCAGCGGCAAGTTGTGATAGACGGGTTACCTGCTGCTTCAGAGCCTGATTGTCTTCTTTTAATTCAGTAAGAGCGTGTATTAACGCAGTCACTTGTTGTTTTAATTGTGTCACTTGAGTGGGTAAATCTGCTGAATCCATTTTAGGTTCGTTCAATCTGTAACTCTCCTGTGTTTTCTGAAACAAGATGGATTTGCAGCTGCAGAAAAACTCCACTCAGTAGTCATGTAGAGATAGGTTGAAATACCAATTCCAACTCCCAAGACTCATCACTGTGGTCTGTCTGATTCAGCATACAAATATACACACTCAATAAGATGTTCCTGAAGTGATAGATGTATATAGCAGTATAGTGGTGATGAGCTGAAGAGAGAGGTATGAACAGTGACAAATATGTGAACAGCACTTGAGAGAAATGTTCATGAGAGTATAGATGGTAACAGGTAGGATGCAGATAGGTTAGCAATCATGTATGGTAGTAGGTGGTAGGACAGCAGATGACATACAGGAGAGACTAACCCAGTGCAAGGATAGATGTTAGTAGGCTCAAGAGCTAGCAATCTAAACAACAGTGCAGATGATAGTTACAGTCCTTAATATGCAGAGCTAGATAGTGTATGCTTAGTAGGAAGGTTATGGAGGATTCCCCTGCTGGGTACTTATCACTAATAGCAAGCAGTAGTAGAGAGGTTCGGTATGAGCGAGTGATCCGGTAGCGGGATACAGGGATCAGCAGCAAGGTTCCGACAGCGAGGTACGCTTGTAAGCATATGAGCTTCAAGGCAGGTTGAACGAACATGTGAGTGAGAACGCCGGCGGTTGAAATAGCCGCTCTGTGGCGCTCAATGATGACAGCATCGGTCTTAAAGGTGTATGCGCACCTACCAGAAGAGAATGGTGGGACGCATACAGTGAATTAGAAAGTGGAATAAGGGTACCAGAGGTACCAGAACATTACAGACGGAGATGAGTGGAAAACAGCATTCAGAACCAGATACGGATTATTCGAATATCTTGTGTTGCCATTCGGGTTGTGTAATGCTCCCGCAGCTTTTCAAAGGTTCATAAACGACATCTTTAGAGACTTACTTGATGTCTGTGTTGTGGTATATCTGGACGATATACTTATCTATTCTCGATCTCTGTCTGAACATATAAAACATGTAAGACTTGTGTTATCCAGATTACTCGCACACAATCTATACGTGAAATTAAAAAAATGCCTATTCCATAAAGAAGAAATATTATTCTTAGGATACATCATATCCAAAACCGGAATCAAGATGGATATGAGCAAGATATCCTGTATTCTGGATTGGCCTATACCAACAACTCGTAAGGCATTACAGCGATTCCTTGGATTTTCAATCTTCTATAGGAAGTTCATCAAGAACTTCTCTGCTATTGTGAGACCTCTCACACAACTTACAAGTATAAAGAAACCATTCAAATGGTAAGAAGAAGCAAATGGAGCTTTCCGCTTGTTAAAATCAAGCTTTACTTCTGCTCCCATACTACGCCATCCAGACCCATCCCTCCAATATATTCTGGAGGTAGATGCGTCAAATATGGCAGTAGGAGCAGTTCTCTCCCAACGACCAACAAATACTTCACCACTCCACCCAGTTGCTTTCTTCTCAAAATCACTAAGCAGCCCAGAGGTGAATTACCCAGTGGGTGAAAAGGAGTTGCTTGCCATAAAACTGGCACTGGAGAATTGGTGACATCTACTTGAAGGTACCCAATTACCAATACTCATATATACAGATCATAAAAACCTTCAATACCTCCAGACTAACAAAACTCTTTCCCACCGGCAGGTACGATGGTCATTATTCTTCCTAAGATTCAACTTTCTAGTGACCTACACGCCTGCAGACAAAAATAAAAAAGCAGATGCGCTATCACGATTAACCGAAGATAACTGCGCCGAAATCCCTTCTATTCCTATAATACCCTATGGACGTATTATTGGTGTTGTTCGTTCCCTGAAGGAAGAGATTTTGCACAGTATACGATTGGATTCACCTCCACCACAACTAAGTACTGATGCAGAAGGCTTCCTCTATTACCACGACAAACTCTACATACCCCCTACTATGCGCACCAAGATCTTGGAATTATCACATGATGTGCCCATGGCAGGACATATGGGTATGACGAAAACCCTTAATTTGCTTACCAGGCAGTTTTGGTGGCCTGATATGAAGACGTCTGTACAAAAATTTGTTTCTTCATGTGACATCTGTGCAAGGTCCAAAATTGACACTACAAAACCATCTGGTCTACTCTGCAGTCTACCAATACCCCAGGTCCCATGGGAAGTTGTGTCCTTAGACTTTATAGTAGAACTACCACCTTCCAAAGGATTTAATACCATTCTAGTGTCAGTGGACCATCTGACAAAGATGGCACATTTCATTGCTATTCGCAGACTACCTTCATCTAAACAAACAGCGGAACTACTAATGAAACATGTGTTCAAGTTACATGGAATTCCAAAGACTCTTTTATCCGACCGTGGTTCACAGTTCATCTCCAAATTTTGGCAAGCTCTATGTCAAATACTAAGGATTGAGCGAAAGCTCACTTCTCCCTACCACCCTCAGACCAACGGACAGACTGAAAGAGTCAACCAGTGTATAGAACAATATCTGCGTTGCTACACATCATACCTACAGGATGATTGGGTGGACCTCCTCCCTCTGGCGGAATTTGCTTATAACAACGCAACCCACAGTACTACTAAGCAAAGTCCGTTCTACTTGAACTATGGGTTTCATCCCACACTTCTTCCACCACGCATTCTACCATCAAGTAACCCAGTAGCCTCGGATTATCTTACCCAAATAAAAGACTCTCTGGGTTTACTTAATACCACCATCACACACGCTCATAGTCAACAAAAAAGGTACTACGGCCTTCGTAGGAGACCTTCTCCGCAATATGCTATTGGGGACCTCGTTTGGCTATCGACAAAAAATTTAAGATTAAAGATCCCTAGCAAAAAGCTTGGACCTTTATTTCTGGGACCCTTCCTAATTAAGAAACTCATTGGAAAAGCTGCAGTGCAACTCACCTTACCGGCAGATCTCAAAATACATCCCATCTTTCATGTGTCGCTACTGAAGCCACATGTTCCTAACCAAGGAATAAGGCCTACCATCTTGCCTCCACCTCCAGTACAAGTTGAAGGCGGAGAAGAATATGAGATTAAGGAGATTTTGGATTCTCGTATCCACAGAGGAAGACTCCAATATCTCATAAGATGGAAGAACTATGGACCCCAAGACGACACCTGGTTGGATACCTCTGATGTTCACGCACCTAGGCTTATACGAAGGTTTCACTCAAAATACCCGGAGAAACCAGTGCTATAGGCCTTCCGGAGCCGGCCTTAAGGGGGGGTACTGTAAGATTCTGGTACCTTTGGTACCCTTATTTACCATTTTCCTTTCAAAAAATTGCGTCCCACCTTTCTAGTTAGCTGGAACGCATACACCTTTAAGACGGATGACGTCATCGCTGAGCGCCGCTGAGCGGCTATTTCAATCGCCAGCGTTCTCTCTCACGTTGTTCGTTCAATGTGTGTCTACATGCTCACAAGCCTTGTCTTGCTGTCGGAACCTCCAGCTATTTGCCTTTACCTGGAACAGACCGGAACCTCGCAACTGATCCCGTATCTCGCTACCGGATCACTCCCTCACTACTGGACCCCTCTACTTACTAAACCTTACTAGTGATAAGTACCCCACAGGGGAATCCTCCATAACTAACTTACACTATCATCTTCTGCACATTAAGGACTGTTACTATCTATGCATACTAATTCTACCATCTCCACTGTTACATAGATTGCTAGCTCTTGAGTCTACTACCATCTATCCTTGCACTGGGTTAGTCTATCCTGTCTATGTCATCTGCTGTCCTTACCACCTGT
This sequence comes from Pelophylax lessonae, assembly GCF_965119305.1. Lineage (NCBI taxonomy): Eukaryota > Metazoa > Chordata > Amphibia > Anura > Ranidae > Pelophylax > Pelophylax lessonae. The sequence goes on along the minus strand of NC_138773.1, from coordinate 120,234,478 downwards.
TACCATACATGATTACTAACCTATCTGCATTCTACCTATTACCATCTACTACTCTCCTGAACATTACTATCAAGTGCTTACCTTTACTGTCACTGCTCACACCTGTCCCTTCAGCACATCACTTCCATGCTATCATATACATCCTATCACTCCAGGAACATCTTATTGAGTGTGTGTATATCTGTATGCTGAAGCAGACAGGCCCACAGTGATGAGTCTGGAGAGTTGGATCTGGTATTCCAACACATCTCTACATGACTACTGAGTGGAGATTCTGCAGCTGCAAATCCAGCTTACAATAAAACGCAGGAGCGTTACACACTGATGGGCACTGATAGGTGGCACTAAAAGGCAGCACTGATAGGTGGCACTGATGGGCACTGATAGGCAGCACTGATAGGCACTGGTAGGTGGCACTGATAGGTGACACTGATCAAGAGGCACTGATGGGCACTGATTGGCACCACTGATGGGCACTGATTGGCAGCACTTGTGGGTCCTAAATGGCAGGAGTGGAGGGCACTTCTTGGCAGCACTGGTGGGCACTGATAGGCAGCACTGGTGGGCACTGTAAGAACTGCACTGATTATCAGGTAAATGATAATCAGTGCCCTGATTATAAGTGTAGATGTGCCTTTTACACAAGCTAGTTGTTGGCTCTCCTCACCCTGTCAGTGTGAAGAAAGTACTGCTGATAACCAACTTGTGTTCACTTTGTGATAAGTTGTCAACGGACACAGCTTATCAAGTGGTAAAGGCCCGCTGTGATTGGCCCTTTACCCCGATCCGTGATCGTTGCTTCTTTAGACACCGTGATCATGGGAGGAAATCTATGGATGCCCTTCCGGCAATGTAAGCCCATGCTGTAGCCATCTTTCAGCTATAGTGTGGGTAAGAAGAGGTTAACCCCTTTCTTGTTTTCCCCCTTAATGACCAGGCTATTTTTAGCGATATGGCACTGCGGTACTCTAACTGACAATTGCGCAATCATGCGATGCTGTACCCTAATAAAATTTGCGTCCTTTTTCCCCACAAATAGAGCCTTCTTTTGGTGGTATTTGATCACCTGTGAGATTTTTATTTTTTGCGTTATAAACCAAAAAAAAGAGCGACAATTCTGAAAAAAAAAAAACATAATATTTTACTTTCTGCTGTATAACATTCCCAATAAAACAAAATTAAAAATCAAATGTTTTCATAATTTTAGGCCAATTTGTATTCTGCTACATATTTTTGGTAAACAAAAAATCCCAATAAGTGTATGTTGATTGGTTTGCGCAAAAGTGATCGCGTCTACAAACTAGGGGAAACGTTTATAGCATTTTTATTTATGTATTTTTACTAGTAATGGCCCCGATCAGAAATTTTTAGCGGGACTTTATTCAAACTGTCAAAGATGCATAAGGAGCACTCATGCATTTCAGTGAAAACAAGCAGCAATTTAGTAATTCTATAGCACTCAAGAAACAGCAGCAGTTGCATGATCATCCATTGGTACTTGAGGTCACTGCATGGTGGCTAAAGAATCGGATTTGCATAAGGCTAACAGTTCAACCAGTGACTTCTGAATGTGTTGTAAATATGAGCTGGGATTGTGAGCAATGGGATGCGTACAGTAGAATCATCTGTCAGCAGAGCATAATAGATTGGTGGTACCTTCTGTTGGGTCAGCAACAGATTAGAGTGTTTCACATAGCTATTAATATAGCGTATACAGAGCTGAAGTTAAACCTTCATTTTTGTTTTTCACTTTTCAGGCAATATATTAATGTGCAATTGCAAAATTTCATGAATACTACATTCTTTTTTTTTTTTTAATGCAACATTTGAAGGAAGACCAGTGGGTGGGACAAAATGTTTTAGAGTGTGTGGTTTGGTGGAGAACATGTAGGTTGAGGCTGTTCTTTGATTGCCCAAAATGTTTAACGCCTTCTTAGCCAGTGTCATTAGTACAGTGACAGTGTATATTTTTTAGCACTGTTTACTGTATTAGTGTCACTGGTTCAGAGAAAGTTTCAAGTAGTTTCAGTTAGCATCAGATTATCCACCACAATATTGCAGTCCCCCTATAAGTCCCCATTCACACTAGCGCGACTTGTCAGGCGACTTGGTCGCCTGACAAGTCGCGGTGGGTCGCTCGCCATTGATTAGCACAGGACCCGTTCTAATAGGAGCGACACAAGTTTCTCCGACTTAGAAAAAGGGTCCTGTACTACTTTGTACTACTTTGGGGCGACCTGGAGACGACCTGCATTGACTTCAATGATATGAAGTCCGTGCATGTCGCGCCGAGGTTGCCCCAGCAAGTAGCGTCGCCCCTGTGTGAACGGGGTCTAAGTCACTGATCATCACCTCCAATACTAGTAAACAAAGAGAAAAATGTTTGTAGACGCTATAACATATACGCGTAAACCAACTAATATACGCTTATTAGGATTTATTTTACCAGAGATATGTAGCAAGATACATATTGACCTAAATTTATGAAGAAATTTACATGTTTTAATTGGATATGTTTTATAGCAAAAAGTAAAAATACGTTTTTTTTTTTTTAATTTTCAATCTTTTTTTATTTATAGCACAAAAAATAAAACACGCAGTGGTGATCAAATGCCACCAAAAGAAAATTATAATTATATAAGAAAAAAATGATAAATTCTGTTTGTGTATACAGCATCACATGACCGTGCAATTGTCAGTTAAAGTAACGCAGTGCCAAAAAGCAAAAAATGGCCTGGTCATGAAGGGGGGTAAATCTTCCAGAGGCCAAGTGGTAAATATTATTGCTGACAGAGTATTTTATCATGATTTATGACTTCTCATGGGAGAAATTGATATACCTAATAGTACTTAGGGATTAGGTATGAAGTAGAAGAATTTGTTGCTGTCAAAGAAGGGGGTTTAAAAAAATGTCATCTGCATTGCAGAGTGGTAATGGTAACCAATCTTCCCCAGTGATCAAATAATTTTAACAACACACTTTACCAAATGTGTTAAGCTAAAATATTGGCTTAGGGCTTTTAATTTAAATACACCCATTCAGTAAAGGGGAACACATTTGCTAGTACTGTATGCTAATATTTAAAAACCCTCTCCAAGTGGCAGCAAAAAATGAACACCGAGATTTTTCTCCACCATTGACTACTTTAGCTGTTTTCCCCCTAATATGTAAGATGCATGCTTTTAGCCTCCAAGAGCATAACTTTACATTTATCAACATTTAACCTCATTTGCCATATAGTTGCCCAATTAAACAGTGTACTGTGGTTGGCTTGTACGTTGGAAACATCTTGCAAGGATATTATTCCACTGCAAAACTTGGTGTCATCTGCAAAGACTGAAATGGTATCTTTAATCCCAGACACTATATCATTTATAAATATTTTAAAAAGTAAGGGTCCCAAAACTGAACCTTGGAGCACACCACTAATAAACTTAGACCAGAGTGTGAATCATTAACCACTGCTCTCTGAATTTGGTCTTTTAGCCAGTTTTGTATCCAATTACTAACTGAACTTTTCAAGCCTGAAGACTTTACATTATACATTAGCCATGTGTTGGGAACTATGTCAAACTCTTTTGCAAAATCCAAATCCAAGTATACTATGTCCATGGCGACTCTTTTGTCTAAGGTCTTGCTTACCTCCTCAAAAATAAATCAGATTTGTTTGACAACTGTTTTTCATGAATCCATGCTGTCTATTGCTTAAAATATTTTTTTCTAGCTTTTATTAAACTCTCCATTATCTTCCCAACTATAGAATTTAAATGAACAGGTCTGTAGTTTTTTTTAAATATAGGCACCACCTTGTCCTTATGCCAATTCAGCGGTACTATGCCAGTCATGAAAGAGACCCCTAAAAATTAGAAACAATGGCTTTGAAATGACAGAGCTCAATTCTTTTAGGACCCATGGGTGTATGCCATCTGGTCCAGGTGCTTTATTCACCTTTATTCTGTCTAAATATTTCTGAACCATATCAGTTTTGAACCATAGTGGTTCATTTGGGGCCATGTCAATATCATCCCCATTATGGACATGAGCTCCATCATGCTCCATTTTATTACCAGAGTTAAAGAAGGTATTTATTACAGTTGGGCAACCGGACTGGGCCAAGCACAAGTTTGGCCAGAACATCGCCTGTTCACCTGTTCAGTGAACACCCAAATTTGCAGGCTGGCAATGAAAAAGTAAAAAAAAATAAAAATGTGTGACATCTCCCCCCACAGTCCATACCAGGCCCTTCAGCATAGCAGGCCACATGCTCTCAACATGCCCGCTTGTGACCTCACCAACCGGTGCATGCTGGGTCAGTAATGTCACAATGGGGTTGGGGCCACCAGGTGATGTTGCCAGGTGGCTCTGCCCCTTACCTATATAAGAACTGTGAAACGGTTGAGCCTACAATAGGCTGTCAGCCTTCATTAACCACAAGGCGTTTTTGTGTTTTTTTGGGTCCAGCGGCAGATCTACATCGGGGACAATTTTTTTTTTTTTAATAAAGGAATTGTCAAAAACCTTTCTACTGTTATTATTTATTTTTGAAACTCTTTTTTGGTGAATGGGAAGGGGTACAATGCACTCCATACTCATTCACATAGGGAGGAGGAGCTTGGGACACCTTTGGTAAAAGGGGCTTCCAGTTTTTTAAAAGCCACCTGCCCACAGACCCCCCTCCCCCTCTGCCCACAGCCATGGGTTGTGGGGAAGAGATCTTTGTCCCCAGCAACATCCTTCTCCCCATGTTGAGGGCATGTGGCCTGGTATGGTTCAGGGAGGGGGTACTCTCCTCCCTTTTCTTGGCCTGCCAGGCTGGGTGCTCGAAAATGGTCTGGTATGGATTTCAGGGGGTACCCCATGTCATTTTTTTTTTTGGCGTGTGGTTCCCCTTAAAATTCATACCAGACCCAAGGGGGGCTACTATGGACGGGGGGTCCCATGCTAATTTTTCTTTTTTATAATCAACTGCCAGTCAATTTAAAGGTGATTTAACTCATTTTTTTCTTTAGAAATTTAATTTTTGCTGTATAATGTTGTATACATGCTACAGATGTGCCGCTTTACAGGCAGACTAAAGGGGCCCCCTAGGCACTATATTTAAAGAAATGTTTCATTGTTTTGCTTTAAGCATCATTGAAATCATTGCTTCTTTAAAAACAATTGTTTTTTTTTTTTTTGCAATGATACATGTCCCCCAGGGCTGTACCTATACCCTTGTACCCTTTTTATGGCCAATTACTTGCATATACCTAAGCCTTCAAAATAGGGACTTTTTAATTCTCATGCTTGGCTCCCATAAACTTCAACTGAGTTGCAGAACTTTACTCCCGTTCAGGAGTTCTGCTGCGAACTGAACAGTGCGGTTTTCGGCCCATCTCCAGTATTAAATACATTTTCCTTCTCTTTGTCCGCAGTCACCCACTCCAGACTATTTTGTCAAGGACCTGCATTTTCAGACCTGACCTTTTTAGTATTAATATATTTGAACAATTTAGGGGATTTGTCCTACTATCTTTTGCAATCTGTCATTCATTTCAAATTTTGCAGAATGGATTTCCTTTTTACATTTTTTCTTATATTCTTTGTAACATTTAAATAATTATAGGGTTCCGTCATTTTTATATTTTTTTAAATCTTCTTTTCTTATTATTAATATCTTTTTTACCTTCGGCAATAAACCACATAGGTTTTATTTTTAGTCTTTTAAACTTATTGCCCATTGAAATATATTTTTCAGGGTGTTTGCATACAGTGTTTTTGAAGAATCCCAATTCCTGTTCTATGTTCATTGATGTCAATATTCCCTCCAAGTCAAATTCTTGAAAAGCAGCCCTCAGACTTGAATAATTTGGTCTCTTAGCGTTAGGTTTTTTTTATCCTTCCAGTTTATTGCAATATAGTTTCCATACAGCTCCTGTTATTTTAGTTAACCCTGTGTCCTCTGGTCTGGGATTATATTGCTAGTTTTAGCTTAAGGCTTGAAAACCCGCATAGATCCAGGTTAGGCATTCAATGGCCATGTCTGGTATTTAGAGCAGTGTTTCTCAACCTTTTTTTAGTCTGGGCGCCCTTGAAAAGTATTTTTAGTCTTGAGGCACCCCTGTCCAAGGCTTGGTTCACGTTACTGTGTGTCGCGGAACACAAGCAAAACTGCGCTCGTTCCTGACACACAGACAGATTCTCTGCTCTTTAGGGGTGCAATTAATTCTTAATGGTACTCCACACAATAGAAAACATAGGGAGGTTTTGGTGTGGCCAAATAAAAAAAAAAGGGTCAGGGACTTCTTTCCCTGCATTTCTGCTGGTAGGGAAGCCCATTGAAATGAATGGGCTACCCTATATGCAATAAGCAGCCACACAGATGTGACCCAAGGGCTTGTTCACATGTCAGGTTGGAGGGGGTGGTAAAACCACATGGTTGAGCTGTTTTACCACCCCCAACTTCTCCCCCTTTAGCTGCAAAGGCAGCAGATGTGGTGTACGCATGCTGTGGCTGCAGCTGGAAGTATACCCAGGGTAAATGGGCTGTACTGCAACCACCCCCAACTGTGTACATTGCATGGTTGCAGTGTGGTAATGCTGCATTTACGGGCTTAAAACAGGTGGTGAGGAGGCAACATATTGCCTCTCTGCCATTTGTTAAATACTTCTGAAAAGCGATCTGAGCACAGATTGCTTTTCAGAGTAGCAACAGTCCTTGCTGCTATCACAAACAAGCCCTAAAAAAGCAGTTCTAATGGTACAGGAATAGAGGGGTCAGAATAAAAAAAACATACATACATACATATGCACACACACATACACACACGTACAAACATACACACACATACAGACACATGTACACACATATATACAGACACACATGTACACATACACACATGTACATACGACCCACACACACATGTACACATATACACACATACATGTACACACATACAGACACATGTACACACAGACATACACATGTACACAAACATATACACACACACATGCATACACACACACACACACACACATATATACATACAGACACATATATAAAGCCTTTTGAAACATTCTAGCACAGGACCTTTTTCATTTAGCCAGGTACTGCACTGTAGGGGGAAGCAGAGAGCACAGCACACGTCCCCTCCCTTTACTTTCACTTTTGAGGCTGACCAAGCTCTCTGTCAGTGCCGATGTACAGTTTGGCTGGGGATCGGGAGATCGAGGTCATCTGACAGCCCTTCTCTCCCATGATCCCGCCGCACACCTGAAGACCTCTGTTGGCAAACCAGTGTGCCGCGGCACACTGGTTGAGAAAGGCTGATTTAGAGGACAGGCTGCATGCCCAGGGAGAAACTAAAGCACAGAGTAGATGCAGGCTGACTCTGAGTTCCAGTGTCACACCATAGTTTCTGTCAGTGGGAAACTTCATTCTAGGCTGGTTGGTCAACAGCTGGGGGATCTCCCCACCACCAATGATCTTGTCTCAGGTCTCCAACACAAAGACAGGTGCCGCATCACGATCAGCCTCAGGGGCCTTTGCAAATTAACTTTGTTGCAACAGTCATTTTGAGGTATCTCTATTAATAACTATATATGTGAAGAGATTGTGTATCATTGCTAGGTTGGTCAATGTGTGGCAGCAATATATTTAGATATGCAGACACAAAATTGCATTTGCCTACACTTAATAACTATACATACCCGGGTTTATGAACACAATTCCACCCCTATCATTACCTGTTTGTACAGTGGATGTATGTAATAGTATTAGTCTGTTTTTATAAAATTATTGTATTATTTCTATTTTTTCCATATTTTGGTGTTAATTTAAAGACTTGTGGTTAATGTTACAGTATATACAGTTTTCAGTAGTTCCTCTGCTCCCAATTACTTTGGTAGGATTACTGGTTATTTTCCCAGGAAAGGAATCCCCTCTGTTTAAAGAGGCCCTGTCCTGGGTGGGGGCACTACCCAACTTTATTTTTAAACCCAGTTTTCCACTTACCAAAGCTTTTGGTTCTCTTATTTACCAAGTTTAGTGCACGATTTTGTTTAAGGAGGCCCATTTCCCATAACATTTCCCCCAGAAGAGGTCTACACTTTCCTTGGAAACTTGAAGACAAAAGAATTACCTTCAGTAGTTTTCTTTTTCAACATCATACTGTATGTTCCCTATCTAAGCAAAATGTGTCTTATACACTGGTTATTACTAAGGTCATATCAAGAAAACGATATCTGAAAAATTGAAGACCTCAGAAAAAGAATGGAATTCATCTACAAGAATTATTTTCACATGCTATTTAGAACTGCCTCACCCATTAGGGTTTACCTGGCCAGTGACCTGCGTGACAAAATTTAACTGCATCTGTCGCAAAATATCCAAAAGTCTCCAAAAAGGCAAATACCATATAGGACAGGAAAACCAACATAAAAAGAAAAATAAGCAAAAAAACTCTTTTGAATTTACTTGAGGCAGGATATACCGGTAAATAGAATTTCTATGGTAGAATTGAAGAAAAAATGGAAATTGACAGTAAGACAAACTACTTAAATGGTATCCCCTATGTTAAAGTTTAGGAAACGCTTCTACTAGTCCAAACATGTCTACTTACTTTAGGTAGGAGCTAGAGAGCCATAGAAAAATTAGCTTTAAGGCTACTTAAAGATAAGTCTCTAGCCAAAGACAACAATGGGGTAACAAAATGATGTCCATATGTAGTTATCACTGCACGGTAGAATATACCTAGCGCATGAACGGATGCTGACACAAACGTTAATGGGATAGGAAACAGGATCACTCTTACCTTATTAGTTTAAATAAATAAATAATGAAATTAGACAACACACACCATCGGTTTGGATAAAATATTAGGCCGCGGCCGTTTATTATTTGTTTTAAATAACAACCAGAAAATTCTTAAAAACAACAATGAGATGTAATAAACGCTGAAAACAACCCGATCACCACGATCCAGGTTGTAAAGTAAATAAATACAATTAAAAATGTATCCAACACTTATACCACATCATAAACATCTCCCTTTGCATAAAACAAAGGTGACCCACAAATAATAAACGTTGGCCGCGACAGCCAAGGGAGGGGGTGTGGGGGAAAAATGAGAAACAGCTTCTTCTTTATCCTGAGGTGGTCTGAAGTACCTGTGGAGGGAAGCCCCTTAAATAGCCCTATCCTAGGAACCAGAATAAACTGGCTGGCAGCTTTTGGGTGGCAAATTTGAGCGGGAAGCGGGGTATAACCTCAAATCCCCCCAGATATAGGGGGATTTGAGCGGGAATAATACCTGAAATTAAGCGGGAAGGAATTCAGCAGCTGAGACAGGGTAAAAAGTTCATTTGACCCTTGCTTCATGGACCTTAACCACTTTACCACCGGAGGATTTTACTGTCTTACGTCCAGGCCACTTTTTGCGATTTGGCATTGTGCCACTTTAACTGAAAATTGCGCGGTCGTGCAACGCCGTACCCAAACGAAATTTACGTCCTTTTTTTTCCACAAATAGAGCTTTCTTTTGGTGGTATTTGATCACCTGTGTGATTTTTACTTTTTGCGCTATAAACAAAAAAAGAGCGTTTATTTTGAAAAAATAACAATATTTTTAACATTTTTTTATATGAAATTCCCCCAAAAAATGTAAAAATCAAATTTTTTTTAATTTTTGGCCAATTTGTTTTCTGCTACATGTGTTTGGTAAAAAAAATCACGATAAGCGTATTTTGATTGGTTTGCGCAAAAGTTATTGCGTTTACTAACTACGGGAAAGATTTCTGTCATTTTGGTGTTTTTTTTTTTTAACGCATAATAGCGGCGATCTGCGATTTTATTTGCGGGACTGCGACATTGCGGCAGACAGATCGGACCCTTGACTGACATATTTTTGACACTTTTGGGGGTACCAGTGACATTACTGCAGTAATCAGTGCTCTATATATATGCACTGTTACTGTAAAAATGACACTGGCAGGGAAGGGGTTAATTTTATTGGAGAGGGAGGGGTAAATGTATGCCTGGTGCTTACTGACGTGTGTGGGGGGAGGTGACTATGTGACACAAGGACAGATCGGATGTTCAGCTATGCTGAGCCATGCTATCTGTCCCTGCCTGTCACTTAGGAGATCCGCCCGCTCTGTTTACACAAGCGGGCGGATCTCCTCACTCGATTCCCCGACGATCGGGGAAGAGCAGCGGCAAACGCCGCCGCTCCTCCCCTGGCCCGACTCCCGCTGTGACTGAAAACAGCAGGAGCGCGCCTCCGGCGGATCGCGAGAGCCGCCTACAGGGGGAGGAGTCCAGCGACGTAGGTCTACACCGCTGGACGGTATCGAGCCACATTGCTGCAGTAAAATAATCTGCTATTCCTAATACTATTAAAATATTAGCTTGCCTGTTCCTATCCCATGAGGAAAATGGAGGGCATAAAATATGCCCCTTTTCCTTTCATGGGATAGGAAACAGGATCACTCTTACCTTATTAGTTTAAATAAATAAATAAGTTAAATAAATAAATAAATTAGACAACACACACCATCGTTTTAGATAACATATTAGGGCGCGGACGTTTATTATTTGTTTTAAATAACAACCAGAAAATTCTTAAAAACAACAATGAGATGTAATAAATAGAGTTGAGCGGACACCTGGATGTCTGTGTTCGGCGGGTTCGGCCGAACTTGAAAAAAAAGTCCGGGTCCGTGTCCCGGACTTTTTCCGAACTTTACCCAGACACCGAACCCCATTGAAGTCAATGGGGACCCGAACTTTCAGGCACTAAAATGGCTCTAAAACACCAATGGAAAGGGCTAGAGTGCTGCAAATGGCAGCAAAACGTAGTTAAGAGCATGGCAAGTGCTCTGCAAACAAATGTGGATAGGGAAATAACTTAAAACAACAAAAAAAACAGAAAAATAAAACAATTTTCTTCATCTGTGAGGACGAGGCCCATATGGAGTAGGAGGGAGGTTGAGGTGGCAGTGGATGTAGCGGTGTAGGTGGAAGCGGCGGTGGAGGAGGACGAGGTAGCCAACACTGCTTTTTTTCAGTCATTTTAAATGAGGGTACACCCCAAAAGAGTGAGAAAGATCAAAAATATAACAATGGCTGGGTAAGGTCGGTATCCATCTCTATTCTGCACAAGGTACGGAAAAGTCCTGTGGGATCCATGCCTGGTTCATTTTAATGAACGTGAGCTTGTCCACATTGTCTCTAGACAGGCGGCTGCGCTTGTCTGTGATAACGCCCCCAGCCGTGCTAAATACACTGGCTGCAGGGCACGCCAGCACCTCTAAGGCATAAAGGGCAAGCTCAGGCCATGTGCCCAATTTGGAGACCCAGAAGTTGAAGAGGGTAGACCCGTCATTCACTACATGTAGGCATGTGCACACATACTGCTCCACCATGTTGGTGAAATGCTGCCTCCTGCTAAGACGTTCCATATGAGCTGCTGGTGCTGCTGTTTGTTGTGGCGTGCTGACAAAGCTTTTCCACATTTCGGCCATGCTAACCCTGCCTTCTGAGGTGCTGGCGGTGCCTTGGTTGCGTTGGCGACCTCTTCCTCCTCCTCCTCTGCCTTGGCCTTGTGCTTCCACGCTGTCAGGTGGGAATGCCAGCAGCATCTCGTCTACCAGCGTGCGCTTGTACTCGCGCATCTTGCGATCGCGCTCCAGTGAGTGAATTAAGGACGGTACGTTGTCCTTGTAACAGGGATCCAGTAGCGTGGCCACCCAGTAATCAGCACAAGTTAGAATGTGGGCAACTCGGCGGTCGTTGTGGAGACACTGAAGCATGTAATCACTCATGTGTGCCAGGCTGCCCAGAGGCAAGGAAAGGCTGTCCTCTGTGGGAGGTGTATCGTCTGTGTCCTCTGTATCCCCCCAGCCACGCACCAGTGATGGCCATGAACTGGCCTGGGTGCCACCCTGCTGTGAACATGGTTCCATCTCCTCCTCCATCTCCTCCTCCTCATCCTCCTCATCCTCCAGAACTGTGCCCCTGGCGTTTGTGGGTGCAGGAACCCACCCTCTGAGCCACTTGCGAATGACTGCCCTGAAAGCCTTGGAAATGTTACCTCTTCATCCTCCTCCTCCTCCTCCTCATCCTGTGCCACATCCTCTTCCATCATCGCCCGAATCGTTTTTGAAGGAGGCATAGAAGTGGGATAGTTAAGCTGACAACGGCATCATCGGCACTGGCCATGTTGGTGGAGTACTCAAAACAGCGCAACAAGGCACACAGGTCTCGCATGGAGGCCCAGTTACAAGTGGTGCTGTTCCGCAGAGCTGCTCACGCGTGCGTGCTGCAGCTGAAACTCCACTATGGCCTGCTGCTGTTCGCACAGTCTTTCCAGCATGTGCAAGGTGGAGTTCCACCTTGTGGGCACGTCACATATGAGGCGGTGAGCGGGAAGGCCGAAGTTACGCTGCAGCGCTAAAAGGCGAGCAGCACAGACGGCCCGCACTTTCTGCAGCAGCTCTGACATATCGGGGTAATTTTTAAGGAACCTCTGCACCACCAAATTCAGCACATGGGCCAGGCAAGGGATGTGCGTCAAACCGGCTAGGCCCAGAGCTGCTATGAGATTTCGCCCGTTATCGCACACCACCAGGCCAGGCTTGAGGCTCGCTGGCAGCAACCACTCATTTGTCTGCTGTTCCATGCTTCTCCACAACTCCTGCGCGGTGTGTGGTTTTTCCCCCAAACAGGCAAGTTTTAAAACTGCCTGCTGTCGTTTACCCCTGGCTGTGCTGAAGTTGGTGGTGAAGGTGTTACGCTGACTGGATGAGGAGGCGGTAGAGGATGAGGAAGCGGAGTGGGAGGAGTTAGGAACAGGAGGCAAACTGAAGCGCCTGCAATCCTGGGTGGTGGAAGGACATGCGCCAAATTGCTATCCGCCTCAGGCCTATCCGCCACTGCATTTATCCAGTGTGCCGTTAGGGAGATATAACGCCCCTGACCATGCTTACTAGTCCACGTATCGGTAGTTAGGTGGACCTTGGCACAGATGGTGTTGCGCAGTGCACACCTGATTTTTCCCCCCACTTGGTTGTGCAGGGAAGGGATGGCTTGCCTGGAAAAGTAGTGGCGGCTTGGCACGACATACTGTGGGACAGCCACCGACATAAGGCTTTTAAAAGGCCAAGAATTTTGAAATGCTGGCATTCAGGGCCAGGGATTGCGGGTGGGTAGGGGGGTACTTCCTCTTCCTCTGAAGTGTTTGGGAGATGGAAAGCTGAACGCTTCCACGGGTCATTGTGGAGATGGTTGGTGACCCAGGTGGTGGTGTTGCTGACAGTCTGTTTGCGGGGTGGCAGGTGCCGGTATCACTACAGAGGTGGATGAAGAGGCCGAGACTGCAGCAGAAGAGGAAGCAGGAGGAGCCAGAGACCTTTCTTGGTTTTGAAGGTGTCTTCTCCACTGCAGCTCGTGCTTTGCACTTAGATGCCTGATCATGCAGGTTGTGCTCAGGTTGAGAAGGTTTATGCCTCGCTTCAGGCTCTGATTGCACAGGGTGCAAACCACTCATGTCCTGTCATCAGCACATTTTCTGAAGAACTTCCACGCTAGAGAACTCCTTTGAGCTGGCTTTGGTTCGCTCGGTCCCTTGCTGCGTTGGGCAGTAGCAGGCGTAGTGTCTAGGGCACGGCCGCTCCGCTTCTGCACCCTGCTCCCTCTTCTGCTGTGCTGGTGGCTCTGTGCGACCACCGCCTCTTCCTCCAAACTACTCAGGTCACCTGAATGACCTTAATTCCATGTGGGGTCGAGGACCTCATTGTCCTCCACATCATCTTCCACCCAGTCTTCACCCCTGCCCTCCTTGTCGGTCTCCACAATTCTGAGTGCCGCAGCAGTTGGCACCTGCGTTTCGTCATCATCGGAGACGTGCTGCGATGGTCCTTCCATGTACTCATCTTGATAAATAAGTGGTTGGGCATCGCTGCACTCAATCTCTTCCACTTCTGGGGCAGGGCTAGGTGGATGGCCCTGGGAAACCCTGCTGACAGAGTCATCAAAAAGAAGAAGAGACTGCTGCATGACTTGGGGCTCAGACTGCTTGCCTGATTTGCAAGGGGGTGAGGTGAAAGACGGTTGGACATCAGCTGCAGGTGCCAACTCTGACCTTTCTGCAGTAGACTGGGTGGGAGACAATGTGAAGGAACTGGAGGCACTGTCAGCAACCCAATCTACTATCACCTGTACTTCTTCTGGCCTCATCACTTCTAGAGGCGCATGATGCCCTATCAAATACTGGTGCAGGTTCTGTCGCCTACTCACACTTGAGGAAGGTGTTTCACTTGTGCGTGAAGCAGGCACAGATCGACCACGTCCTCTCCTTGCAACAGGAGCTCTACCAGCAGCACCACGACCCAGGCCACGGCCCCTATTTGACTGTCTCCTCATATTTCTGTAATTTATGATCTTGCCCTAGAAAGGTGTTTATTGAATAGCGGAACAAAACAACAACAGTATCGCACGGGTGTATCTCACAGTCAAATATGCAAACTATGCCGCAATTTAATTTTTTTTACCCCAAAAGGGTGTTTATTAACTAGCGGAATAGAAAAACAGTATACAAATACAAAGGGTGTATCTCACAGTCAAAGATGCAAAGTATGCCGCAATTTAATTTTTTTCACCCCAAAGGGTGTATATTGAATAGCGGAATAGAAAAAAGGATATAAAACGGTGTATCTCACACGTACAAACACAGACTAGGCCCCCGATTACAATTTTTTGTACCCTAAAGGGAGGATGAGGAAGAGGAGTAGGAGGAGTTCGGAACAGGAGGCAAACTGAAGCGCCCTGTAATCCTTGGCGGTGGAAGGAGATGCGCCAAACAAATTTAAAAGGTGTATCTCACACGTACCGATACAGACTATGCCGTAATTTAATTTTTTACACTCCAAAAGGGTGTATATTGAATAGCGGAATAGAAAAAAAATTATAAAACGGTGTATCTCACACGTACAAACACAGACTAGGCCCCGATTACAATTTTTTGTACCCTAAAGGGAGGATGAGGATGAGGAGTAGGAGGAGTTCGGAACAGGAGGCAAACTGAAGCGCCCTGCAATCCTCAGCGGTGGAAGGAGATGCGCCAAACAAATTTAAAAGGTGTAACTCACACGTACCGATACAGACTATGCCGTAATTTAATTTTTTACACTCAAAAAGGGTGTATATTGAATAGCGGAATAGAAAAAAAATTATAAAACGGTGTATCTCACACGTTCAAACACGGACTAGGCCCCGATTACAATTTTTTGTACCCTAAAGGCAGGATGAGGATGAGGAAGAGGAGTAGGAGGAGTTCGGAACAGGAGGCAAACTGAAGCGCCCTGCAATCCTCAGCGGTGGAAGGAGATGCGCCAAACAAATTTAAAAAGGTGTATCTCACATGTATTGATACAGACTATGCCGTAATTTAATTTTTTTACACTCAAAAAGGGTGTATATTGAATAGCGGAATAGAAAAAAAATTATAAAACGGTGTATCTCACACATACAAAGACAGACTAGGCCCCGATTACAATTTTCTGTACCCTAAAGGCAGGATGAGGATGAGGAGTAGGAGGAGTTCGGAACAGGAGGCAAACTGATGCACCCTCCAATCCTCGGCGGTGAAAGATGCGCCCCAAAAATTTGGAAGGTGTATCTCACACGTACCGATACAGACTATGCCGCAATTTAATTCTTTTTACCCCAAAGGGTGTAGATTGAATAGCGGAATAGAAAATATGATATCAAAAGGTGTATCTATCTCCCACGTACAGACCCAGACTAGGCCCCGATTACTATTTTTTGTACCCTAAAGGCAGGATGAGGAGTAGGAGGAGTTCGGAACAGGAGGCAAACTGAAGCACCCTGCATTTCTCAGCGGTGGAAGATGCGCCCCAAAAATTTGGAAGGTGTATCTCACACGTACCGATACAGACTATGCCGCAATTTAATTCTTTTTACCCCAAAGGGTGTAGATTGAATAGCGAAATAGAAAATATGATATCAAAAGGTGTATCTATCTCACACGTACAGACCCAGACTAGGCCCCGATTACTATTTTTTGTACCCTAAAGGCAGGATGAGGAGTAGGAGGAGTTCGGAACAGGAGGCAAACTGAAGCACCCTGCAATCCTCGGCGGTGGAAGATGCGCCCCAAAAATTTGGAAGGTGTATCTCACACGTACCGATACAGACTATGCCACAATTTAATTCTTTTTACCCCAAAGGGTGTAGATTGAATAGCGGAATAGAAAATATGATATCAAAAGGTGTATCTATCTCACACGTACAGACCCAGACTAGGCCCCGATTACTATTTTTTGTACCCTAAAGGCAGGATGAGGAGTAGGAGGAGTTCGGAACAGGAGGTAAACTGAAGCACCCTGCAATCCTCGGTGGTGGAAGATGCGCCCCAAAAATTTGGAAGGTGTATCTCACACGAAACGATACAGACTATGCCGCAATTTAATTCTTTTTACCCCAAAGGGTGTAGATGTCAGGGCACAAACACCAGGAGAAGGGCTCTAGGACCCAGCAGCGCTATCAGCACTTTGGCAGGAGAAGGACTTTAGGACCCAGCAGCACTACCAGCAATTTACCTGGGCCTATTTAAGGAAACCTGCCAGTGATTTTAGTTGCTGGTTGATCTTCAGCTCCTCCAGTGTGTTATCCCTGTGATATTCCAGTTCCTGTCTCCTGTTACCAACCCGGCTTGTCCTTGACCTGTCTCCTGATTGCTTCCTGTGTTTGACCTCGGCTATCCACCTGACCACGCTTGCTCTGATATCCACTTGGCTCCTGATCTCGGCTATCCACCTGACCACGCTTGCTCTGATATCCACCTGGCTCCTGATCTTGGCTATCCACCCGACCACGTTCCAGTCTCAGCATTATCCAAGTCCTGCAAACACCTCACGGGCGCCACCTGTCTGCTGATTCCACTCCAGCACTCCAGCTGTACTCTGGATCCTCCTGCACACAATCCAGCAGGCGACCCGTGCTACTTTGGGCCTGACCTCTCCTGTTCTCATCCTCAGGGGGGTCTGGAACTTAGCCGCAAGGGAAGCCCTCTCTCTCCATTGGCCTCTAGCACCAGGTACGTGATAGTATCAACCAGCCAAGATGTCTGAGGCCGAGAGAGGTGCTTCCGCATTAGAGGCCCTATGTCAGCAGATTACAGTTCTTACACAAGCAGTCCAGAGCTTACAAGATGGCTACTTTCAGCTGGAAGGACGCCTTCACCCTCTCAGTTGTTCTGCTACAGCCGCACCTGCTATGGGTTTACCCCCTCCGGAGCCCAGAGCTCCCACTCCCGATCGCTTTTCAGGTGACCGACGGAAATTCAGAGCATTCAAAAATGCTTGTGACCTTTACTTTGCCCTGCAACCAAGGACTTTTTCTCTTGAGACTGTCAAGGTGGGTTTCATCATTTCACTCTTATCTGATGAGCCACAGTCCTGGGCTCATAATCTCATTGAGCAAAAGAACTCAGTCCTGGATTCAGTTTTCACCTTCTTTGAAGCTATGGCTACCTTATATGATGATCCACAACGGACGGCCACCGCAGAGTCGGCCCTTCATGCTCTTGTACAAGGCAGACAACCTGTGGAGGATTACATTGTGAAATTTCGCAAGTGGTCAGCTGATACTGGGTGGAATGATGCCGCCCTAAAATACCAGTTCCGGCAAGGCTTATCTGAGTCTCTCAAGGACGAGTTGGCTAGGATTGAGGCTCCCGCCTCACTAGAAAGTCTCATCCAAGTCTCTATCCAACTAGACCGACGGCTGCGGGAGCGAAGGTCCGAACGCACTCAGACCCTTCGACCCACATGGATAATGCCAAAGGTC
Organism: Pelophylax lessonae; assembly: GCF_965119305.1. NCBI lineage: Eukaryota > Metazoa > Chordata > Amphibia > Anura > Ranidae > Pelophylax > Pelophylax lessonae. The sequence goes on along the minus strand of NC_138773.1, from coordinate 120,216,629 downwards.
CCAGGACCAACACTCCCAGCCTCTATTCCCCAGTCCATGAATATGTCCGATGGGGAACCCATGCAAACTGGCCTACTCCGCCCTGCTTTAACCCCTGAAGAGAGAGCACGCAGACGACAGGATAACTTGTGTCTCTACTGTGGGACTTCGGGCCACTTCCTTCGCAGTTGTCCTGTTCGCCCAAGGAAGTCCAGCCTTCCACGCCCCTCTTACCTTCAGTTGTCTGGGACTATAACCACTCATTTAATTCTCCCCATCTCTCTGCAGGTGGATGGAAAGGAAGTAAAGCTGCAGGCGATCATTGACTCTGGAGCCTGTAGTTGCTTCCTGGATATCAACCTAGCCAAGAACTTGCGCATACCCCTGAAACTGAAGGAACAAAGACTTGATGTACATTTAGCAGATGGCACTGCTCCTAGCTCTGGACCAGTCACTCAGGAGACTATCCCTGTCCTTGCCACAACAGAAGCAGGCCATCGGGAATTCCTCCGCTTTGATGTCATCAGGTCTCCTATTTTCCCAGCCATCCTAGGGATACCCTGGCTACGGGCCCACAACCCGCAAATTGACTGGCCCAAGGGAGAAATCATCTTCTCATCTTCCTATTGTCAGCAACACTGTGGCGTCCCCACGCCTGTCAACTCTTCAGTGTGTCTCTCCGTTCAACCTACACCGGATCCCTGTCATGCTGTTCCTTCAGCCTACCTTGACTTCCTTGATGTGTTTGACAAAAAAGGTGCCGATGCCTTGCCCCCACATCGGTCCTACGACTGCCCAATTGAGTTGCTACCTGGAGCAGAAGTCCCCTTTGGGCGCATCTTTCCGTTATCCGAAGTGGAGCTGGAGGCCCTCCGACAATATATAGATGAAAACCTTGCCAAAGGATTCATCCGCCCTTCATCGTCACCTGCTGGAGCTGGCATTTTCTTCGTCGAGAAGAAGGATCGTTCTCTCAGACCATGCATTGACTATAGGGACCTTAATAAAATTACTATCAAGAACAGATACCCACTCCCTCTCGTCCCGGAGTTATTCCAAAGATTCCGAACAGCCCAGGTTTTCACAAAGTTGGACTTGCGGGGGGCCTATAACCTGGTTCGTATTAGGGAAGGTGATGAGTGAAAGACCGCCTTCCGAACACGCTTTGGTCACTTTGAGTACCTTGTGATGCCCTTCGGGCTATGTAATGCCCCCGCCACATTCCAACATTTTGTGAATGATATTTTCAGAGAATACCTTGACCTGTTCTTAATCGTCTATCTGGACGACATACTAATTTTCTCAGCCTCGCTTGAACTCCATCGAGAGCACGTCAGAAAAGTGTTAAAGACCTTAAGAACCCATGGCTTATATGCTAAAGCAGAAAAGTGTGAGTTCGAGAAACAATCTATCCAGTTCTTAGGACTCATAATCTCCACGAAAGGGATTTCCATGGATCCTCAGAAGGTATCAGCAATCTTGGAGTGGCCTGCACCTTCTGACAAGAAAGGGGTCCAGAGGTTTGTGGGCTTCGCTAATTTTTATAGGAAATTTATTCGGAATTTCTCAACTATTATTGCCCCGATCACCCAGCTCACTCGCCTGCACTCACGCTTCTCCTGGAACCAAGATTCTCAAGCGGCTTTCGAAAAACTGAAGGCTCTCTTCACCTCTGCTCCAGTGTTGCAACACCCTGACCCAGCTCTTCCCTTTGTCCTTGAGGTGGACGCATCCGAAGTAGCTACGGGAGCCGTGCTCTCGCAGCGTCAGGGCCCAAAGGCCCTGCTCCACCCAGTAGCCTATTGCTCCAGGAAGCTGAATCAGGCCGAAAGAAACTATGACGTGGGTGACAGAGAACTCCTGGCAATTAAAGTCGCTCTCGAAGAATGGAGGTACCTCCTGGAGGGCGCTAACCATCCAATTATGATCTTCACAGATCACAAAAATGTGGAATATTTAAGATCTGCAAAACGCCTAAGACCTCGACAAGCCAGGTGGGCCTTATTCTTTTCGAGATTTAATTTCCACTTGACATACCGCCCAGGTTCCAAAAATGGGAAAGCCGATGCCCTGTCCAGGATGTTCCCCCGAATCTGCTGAATGTGCTCCTCCAAGCACTATCTTATCTGCCCAAAATTTTTTGCTGATTCAACCTAACCTAAAGGCATCCATTGAACAAGCTTCTGTATCGTGCCCCGAATCCGAACATGACTCGTTAAGGAGGCAGGGTGGATTACTTTGGCACCAGGACAAAATCTTTGTACCTCAAGAAGCTAGGTCTCTGGTTCTCAGGGCATTCCACGACCACCGACTTGCAGGCAACTTTGGGGCCCATAAAACTAACGAGCTCATTCAGCGGTCCTTTTGGTGGCCTAACCTCAGTCGGGACTGTAGATCCTACGTCAAGTCATGCACCATATGTCTACGTAGCAAAAGTGACAAAGTCAAAGCCTGGGGGTTATTAAGACCCTTGCCTATCCCTAATCGCCCCTGGGAAATGATTTCTATGGATTTTATTGTTGATCTTCCTCCCTCTGAAAGATTCACGACCATCCTTGTTGTGGTAGACCGATTATCAAAAATGGCCCACTTCATACCAATGATTGGTACTCCCTCTGCAGCGGAAACCGCTCACATGTTTATCAAGGAGATCATAAGACTTCATGGACTACCAAAGAACATTGTTTCGGATCGGGGGGTGCAATTCACCTCTAGGTTTTGGAGAGCCCTTTGTAAAGCCTTGGAAGTGGAACTCTGCTTATCATCTGCCTACCATCCCCAAAGTAATGGGCAAACGGAGCGTACTAACCAAACCCTCGAGCAATACCTCCGCTGCTTTTCAGCTTTTTCCCAAGATGACTGGGCATCCCTGCTTCCGCTGGCGGAATTTGCCTATAATAACTCTGTCCATTCAGCTACAAATCAGTCCCCATTCTGGGCTAATTATGGATTCCACCCTGCTGCCCTGCCTGAAATTATGCCTGAAACTTCTGTACCCACCTTGCAGGACAGACTTGTTTTCATTCAAAACAATTATCAGGTCCTCCGGGAGTCCATACAGAAAGCCCAAGTGGATTACAAAAAACACTTTGATCAGAAACGGAGGGGAAATCCTTCCTTCAAGGTTGGGGACAAAGTGTGGCTGTCTACTGCCAACCTGAAATTGGCCTGCCCTTCACGGAAGCTAGGGCCAAGGTATATTGGGCCTTTTCAGATCAAACGGGAAATTAACCCAGTGGCTTACGAACTATCTTTGCCTGACTCATATAGGATCCATCCGGTTTTTCACACCTCCTTGCTTAAACCAACTGTTCCAGATCCATTTCCAGGGAGAGTGGAGCCACCTCCACCGCCAGTAACGATTGGTGAGGACACAGAATTCGAGGTGGAAGCAATCCTGGACTGCAGGAAGAGAGGGAGACAAACCCAATTCTTAATTAAATGGAAAGGGTATCCACCCGAAGAAAGCTCATGGGAACCCGAAGCCAATGTACATGCCCCCAGACTCCTCCAAGAGTTTAAGGACAAATACCCAGAGAAAATTTCTCAAATAGGCATCCGGAGGCTGCCCGTCAGGGGGGGGCACTGTCAGGGCACAAACACCAGGAGAAGGGCTCTAGGACCCAGCAGCGCTATCAGCACTTTGGCAGGAGAAGGACTTTAGGACCCAGCAGCACTACCAGCAATTTACCTGGGCCTATTTAAGGAAACCTGCCAGTGATTTTAGTTGCTGGTTGATCTTCAGCTCCTCCAGTGTGTTATCCCTGTGATATTCCAGTTCCTGTCTCCTGTTACCAACCCGGCTTGTCCTTGACCTGTCTCCTGATTGCTTCCTGTGTTTGACCTCGGCTATCCACCTGACCACGCTTGCTCTGATATCCACCTGGCTCCTGATCTCGGCTATCCACCTGACCACGCTTGCTCTGATATCCACCTGGCTCCTGATCTTGGCTATCCACCCGACCACGTTCCAGTCTCAGCATTATCCAAGTCCTGCAAACACCTCACGGGCGCCACCTGTCTGCTGATTCCACTCCAGCACTCCAGCTGTACTCTGGATCCTCCTGCACACAATCCAGCAGGCGACCCGTGCTACTTTGGGCCTGACCTCTCCTGTTCTCATCCTCAGGGGGGTCTGGAACTTAGCCGCAAGGGAAGCCCTCTCTCTCCATTGGCCTCTAGCACCAGGTACGTGATAGTAGATTGAATAGCGGAATAGAAAATATGATATCAAAAGGTGTATCTATGTAATGTTCTGGTACCTTTGGGTACCCTAATTACTCTTTCATAAGTGTATGCGCCCCACCATTCTCTTTTGGTAAGGTGTGCATACACCTTTAAGACTGATGCTGTCATCACTGAGCGCCGGACTGGATGGCTATTTAGATCGCCGGCTCTCACTCACATGTGTTCGTTCAAACTGCTTTGTGCCTTGATGCTAACCTGTCTTGAAGCTCTCATGCTTGCAAGCATACCTCGCTGTCGGAACCACGCTGCGCTGATCCCTGTATCCCGCTACCGGATCATCCGCTCTTGCCGAACCTCTCCTCTGCTACATTGCTATTAGTGATAAGTACCCCACAGGGGAAACCTCTATAACCTTTATACTAAAGCTTACACTATCTAGCTCTGCATACTAAGGACTATTACTACATCTGCATTATCTAAGATTGCTAGCTCTTGAGCCTATTACCACCTGTTCTTGCACTGGGTTGATCTCTCTTGTATGTCCACCTGCTACTCTGTCATCTGCTACCATACATGATTGCTAAACCTATCTGCATCCCATCTGCTACTATCTTACTTTCAAGAACATTTCCTTTCAAGTGTCTGTCATCTACCATCTCTACCCAACCTGTCTCTTCAGCCTATCATCACTGTGTTACTATATACATAAGTCACTCTAGGAAACATCTTATTGAGTGTGTGTATTTACTTGCTGAATTGAGATCATCCACACATGATGAGTCATTGAGAGTTGGGATTGGTGTCTCAGCGTTTCTCTACATGACTACTGAAGTGGAATATTTCTGCAGCTGAAAATCCACATCATACATAAAACGCAGGAGCGTTACAGATTGAACGAACCACAAATGGATTCAGCAGAAATAACCACTCAGATGACACAATTAAAACAGCAAGTAACTGCGTTAATACACGCACTTGCTGAATTAAAAGAAGACAATCAGGCTCTGTCGCAGCAGGTAATTAGACTGACACAACTTACCACTGCTCAGTCCCCTGAACCCAAAATAAATCCTCCTTTGGTATTTACAGGCGATCGCAAAAAATTTCGCGAATTTAAAAACGCATGTGAGTTACTTTTCTTGCTAAAACCCCGTACCTACCTTACTGATCACATTAAGGTTTGTACTATTATTTCTTACCTAACAGGCGATCCTCGGGCCTGGGCAGACTCTCTTTTTGAGAAAAGCGATCAGCTTCTCAACTCCTATGCCTTGTTCCTAGCAGAACTCACTAGCCTATATGATGATCCCAATAGGCAGAGTACTGCCGATCTTCAATTAAGATCCTTGAAACAAGATGGGAGACCTGTAGAAGACTTTGTCGCAGAATTCAAGAGATGGACCCTTGATTCAGAATGGAATGATGCATCTCTGAAAACCCAATTTAGGCTTGGCCTATCAGAGGCCGTTAAAGACGAGCTCGCCCGAGCGGATCTGCCAAAAACCCTGGATGCATTGATACAACTCAGTATCACCATAGATAGAAGACTACGAGAAAGAAAGGCTGAGAAAATGGGAATGCCATTATCCAGTTCTTCTCGGATTTCGGCCGTTGACCCCGTTCCTATGGAGGTAGGAACCATACGCCCACCTCTATCAACTATGGAAAGAGCCAAAAGACGATCTGGTAATCTCTGCTTGTACTGTGCATCCCCGGATCACAAGATAAACGTCTGTCCCCTAGTCTACAAAAAGAAGGGTGAGTGTTCACATGTCCTCCTAGGGGAATTGACAACTTCAATCACTAACCCTTACCTTTCTGTTTGCTTAACATTACAGTGGGACCAGAACAGGATTACTACTAAGGCCATGATTGACACAGGATCTTGTGGAAATTATATTGACATACGTTTTGCTGCTTTAAATAAAGTTCCTATTATTTCTAAACTTAAACCTGTCTCAGTAAGTCTTATTAACGGTGTTCCTTTATCCTCTGGTCCGATCACTGATCAGACACAGGCACTCCTAGTCACTACTAACGGGTCTCATATGGAGACCACTACCTTCGATCTAATACCTTCACCCCACTTTCCCATTGTTTTGGGACTTCCCTGGTTGCACACACATCAACCAACCATAGATTGGAAGGAACGGACCCTGACCTTCCTCTCTTGCTATTGCGAGGGTACGTGTAACCTCCTGTCTTTCGGGAAGATCCTGTCTGTGGTGATAGATGAGATTGCACCACTATGTTATCAGGATCTCTCTGAGGTTTTTCTTGAGAAAAATGCTCAAGCACTACCTCCCCATCGAGACTATGATTGTAGCATTGATCTACTCCCAAATAGCAAATTGCCGTTCGGTCATGTTTATCCTCTTTCACAGGATGAACTTTCCCATCTCAAAGACTATTTGGATGAGAATTTGGAAAAAGGTTTTATTAGACCTTCCACTTTTTCCACAGCAGCAGGACTCTTTTTTGTCCGCAATAAGGACTCAAGTCTCAGGCCTATCATCGACTATAGGCAATTGAATGCTATTACAATAAAAGATCGCTATCCTCTACCGCTTATCCCTGAGCTCATTGAGCAGGTGCGTGGAGCTACCTATTTTTCAAAATTGGACCTGAAAGAAGCATACAATCTCATTCGAATCCGTGATGGACACGAGTGGAAGACTGCATTCAGAACCAGATACGGATTGTTCGAATATCTTGTAATGCCATTCGGGCTATGCAACGCCCCTGCAGTTTTTCAACGATTTATAAACGATATGTTCAGAGACTTACTAGATGTCTGTGTTGTGGTATATCTGGACGATATACTTATATATTCACAATCCCTGTCTGAACACATAAGACATGTAAGACTAGTATTATCGAGATTGCTTGCACACAACCTTTATGTGAAACTGAAAAAATGCTTGTTTCATAAAGAAGAGGTACTGTTTCTAGGCTACATCATATCCAAAACAGGAATCGAGATGGACATGAGTAAGATATCCTGCATTCAGGATTGGCCTACACCAACCACACGCAAGGCGCTACAGCGATTCCTTGGATTTTCAAATTTCTACAGGAAGTTCATTAGAAACTTCTCTGCCATTGTGAGACCCCTCACACAGCTCACTAGCATTAAAAAACCATTCAAATGGTCAGATGAAGCAAATAAAGCTTTTCACCTGTTAAAGACAAGGTTTACTTCTGCTCCCATACTACGCCATCCAGACCCATCCCTCCAATACATTCTGGAAGTAGATGCGTCAAACATGGCAGTAGGAGCAATACTCTCCCAACGACCAACTCACACTTCACCACTTCATCCAGTCGCCTTTTTTTCTAAATCCCTAAGCAGTCCAGAGATAAATTACCCCGTGGGTGAAAAGGAACTGCTTGCTATAAAATTGGCTCTGGAGAATTGGCGACATCTACTCGAAGGCACCCAATTACCAATACTTATATACACGAACCATAAAAATCTCCAATATCTTCAGACTAACAAGACTCTCTCGCACCGACAGGTACGATGGTCACTATTCTTTCTAAGGTTTAACTTCCTAGTGACCTACACACCTGCAGATAAGAACAAAAAGGCGGATGCACTATCACGACTAACTGAAGAAAACTACTTCGAAATCCCTTCCGTTCCTATAATACCTCACAAACGCATTATTGGAGTTGTCCGTTCCTTGAAGGAAGAGGTTTTGCATGGTATAAGTTTGGATTCACCCCCACCACAACTAAATACTGATGCAGAAGGCTTCCTCTACTACAACGACAAACTTTACATACCACCTACCATACGCACCAAGATCTTGGAATTATCGCATGATGTGCCTATGGCAGGACATATGGGTATGACAAAGACTCTTAATCTGTTTACCAGGCAATTCTGGTGGCCTGACATGAAAACATCTATACAAAAATTCGTCTCTTCATGCAATGTCTGTGCCAGGTCCAAAATTGACACTACGAGACCATCCGGTCTACTATGCAGTCTACCAATACCCCAAACTCCATGGGAAGTTGTGTCCTTGGACTTTATAGTGGAATTGCCTCCTTCCAAAGGATTTAATACCATCTTAGTGTCAGTGGACCATCTGACAAAAATGGCACATTTCATTGCTATTCGCAGACTACCTTCGTCCAAACAAACGGCAGAACTCCTGATGAAACATGTCTTTAAGTTACATGGTATCCCAAAAACTCTTCTGTCTGACCGTGGATCACAATTTATTTCCAAGTTCTGGCAAGAACTATGTCACATACTACGGATCGAGCGGAAGCTCACTTCTCCTTACCATCCGCAGACCAAAGGACAGACTGAAAGAGTCAACCAATGCATCGAGCAATATTTACGTTGTTACACTTCTTACCAACAGGATGATTGGGTGGATCTTCTCCCTCTGGCAGAATTTGCCTACAACAACGCAACCCACAGTACGACCAAACAGAGTCCGTTCTACTTGAACTATGGGTTTCATCCCTCTATTCTTCCACCACGCATCCTTCCTTCAAATAACCCAGTAGCTTCAGACTATCTTACCCAAATAAAGGACTCTCTGGGTTTGCTTAATACTACCATTGCACACGCTCATAGTCAACAAAAGAACTACTATGATCTTCGCAGAAGACCTTCTCCTCAGTACGCTATCGGGGACCTCGTTTGGCTCTCAACAAAAAATTTAAGACTGAAAATCCCTAGCAAAAAGCTTGGACCTCTGTTCTTGGGACCTTTCCCAATCAAGAAACTTATTGGAAAAGCTTCAGTACAGCTTACATTGCCAATAGACCTCAAAATACATCCCATTTTCCATGTGTCGCTACTGAAGCCCCATGTTCCTGACCAAGGAATAAGGCCTACTATCCCACCTCCTCCTCCTGTACAAGTTGAAGGTGGAGAAGAATATGAGATAAAAGAGATTCTGGATTCTCGTATCCACAGAGGAAGACTTCAGTACTTGGTTCGATGGAAGAACTATGGGCCCCAAGACGACACCTGGCTAAACACCTCTGACATACATTCCTCTAGATTAATTCGCAATTTTCATGCGAAGTACCCAGACAAACCAGCTCCAGAGGCCTTCAGGAGCCGGCCTTAAGGGGGGGGGTACTGCAATGTTCTGGTACCTTTGGGTACCCTAATTACTCTTTCATAAGTGTATGCGCCCCACCATTCTCTTTTGGTAAGGTGCGCATACACCTTTAAGACTGATGCTGTCATCACTGAGCGCCGGACTGGATGGCTATTTAGATCGCCGGCTCTCACTCACATGTGTTCATTCAAACTGCTTTGTGCCTTGATGCTAACCTGTCTTGAAGCTCTCATGCTTGCAAGCATACCTCGCTGTCGGAACCACGCTGCGCTGATCCCTGTATCCCGCTACCGGATCATCCGCTCTTGCCGAACCTCTCCTCTGCTACATTGCTATTAGTGATAAGTACCCCACAGGGGAAACCTCTATAACCTTTATACTAAAGCATACACTATCTAGCTCTGCATACTAAGGACTATTACTACATCTGCATTATCTAAGATTGCTAGCTCTTGAGCCTATTACCACCTGTTCTTGCACTGGGTTGATCTCTCTTGTATGTCCACCTGCTACTCTGTCATCTGCTACCATACATGATTGCTAAACCTATCTGCATCCCATCTGCTACTATCTTACTTTCAAGAACATTTCCTTTCAAGTGTCTGTCATCTACCATCTCTACCCAACCTGTCTCTTCAGCCTATCATCACTGTGTTACTATATACATAAGTCACTCTAGGAAACATCTTATTGAGTGTGTGTATTTACTTGCTGAATTGAGATCATCCACACATGATGAGTCATTGAGAGTTGGGATTGGTGTCTCAGCGTTTCTCTACATGACTACTGAAGTGGAATATTTCTGCAGCTGAAAATCCACATCATACATAAAACGCAGGAGCGTTACAATCTATCTCACACGTACAGACCCAGACTAGGCCCCGATTACTATTTTTTGTACCCTAAAGGCAGGGTGAGGAGTAGGAGGAGTTCGGAACAGGAGGCAAACTGAAGCACCCTGCAATCCTTGGCGATGGAAGATGCACCCCAAAAATTTGGAAGGTGTATCTCACACGTACCGATACAGACTATGCCGCAATTTAATTCTTTTTACCCCAAAGGGTGTAGATTGAATAGCGGAATAGAAAATATGATATCAAAAGGTGTATCTATCTCACACGTACAGACCCAGACTAGGCCCCGGTTACTATTTTTTGTACCCTAAAGGCAGGATGAGGAGTAGGAGGAGTTCGGAAAAGGAGGCAAACTGAAGCACCCTGCAATCCTTGGCGATGGAAGATGCACCCCAAAAATTTGGAAGGTGTATCTCACACGTACCGATACAGACTATGCCGCAATTTAATTCTTTTTACCCCAAAGGGTGTAGATTGAATAGCGGAATAGAAAATATGATATCAAAAGGTGTATCTATCTCACACGTACAGACCAAGACTAGGCCCCGATTACTATTTTTTGTACCCTAAAGGCAGGGTGAGGAGTAGGAGGAGTTCGGAACAGGAGGCAAACTGAAGCACCCTGCAATCCTCGGCGGTGGAAGATGCGCCCCAAAAATTTGGAAGGTGTATCTCACACGTACCAATACAGACTATGCCGCAATTTAATTATTTTTACCCCAAAGGGTGTAGATTGAATAGCGGAATAGAAAATATGATATCAAAAGGTGTATCTATCTCACACGTACAGACCCAGACTAGGCCCCGATTACTATTTTTTGTACCCTAAAGGCAGGATGAGGAGTAGGAGGAGTTTGGAACAGGAGGCAAACTGAAGCACCCTGCAATCCTCGGCGGTGGAAGATGCGCCCCAAAAATTTGGAAGGTGTATCTCACATGTACTGATACAGACTATGCCGCAATTTAATTCTTTTTACCCCAAAGGGTGTAGATTGAATAGCGGAATAGAAAATATGATATCAAAAGGTGTATCTATCTCACACGTACAGACCCAGACTAGGCCCTGATTACTATTTTTTGTACCCTAAAGGCAGGATGAGGAGTAGGAGGAGTTCGGAACATGAGGCAAACTGAAGCACCCTGCAATCCTCGGCGGTGGAAGATGCGCCCCAAAAATTTGGAAGGTGTATCTCACACGTACCGATACAGACTATGCCGCAATTTAATTCTTTTTACCCCAAAGGGTGTAGATTGAATAGCGGAATAGAAAATATGATATCAAAAGGTGTATCTATCTCACACGTACAGACCCAGACTAGGCCCCGATTACTATTTTTTGTACCCTAAAGGCAGGGTGAGGAGTAGGAGGAGTTCGGAACAGGAGGCAAACTGAAGCACCCTGCAATCCTCGGCGGTGGAAGATGCGCCCCAAAAATTTGGAAGGTGTATCTCACACGTACCGATACAGACTATGCCGCAATTTAATTCTTTTTACCCCAAAGGGTGTAGATTGAATAGCGGAATAGAAAATATGATATCAAAAGGTGTATCTATCTCACACGTACAGACCCAGACTAAGCCCCGATTACTATTTTTTGTACCCTAAATGCAGGATGAGGAGTAGGAGGAGTTCGGAACAGGAGGCAAACTGAAGCACCCTGCAATCCTCGGTGGTGGAAGATGCGCCCCAAAAATTGGAAAGGTGTATCTCACACGTACCGATACAGACTATGCCGCAATTTAATTCTTTTTACCCCAAGGGTGTAGATTGAATAGCGGAATAGAAAATATGATATCAAAAGGTGTATCTATCTCACACGTACAGACCCAGACTAGGCCCTGATTACTATTTTTTGTACCCTAAAGGCAGGATGAGGAGTAGGAGGAGTTCGGAACAGGAGGCAAACTGAAGCACCCTGCAATCCTCGGCGGTGGAAGATGCACCCCAAAAATTTGGAAGGTGTATCTCACACGTACCGATACAGACTATGCCGCAATTTAATTCTTTTTACCCCAAGGGTGTAGATTAAATGGCGGAATAGAAAATATGATATCAAAAGGTGTATCTATCTCACACGTACAGACCCAGACTTGGCCCCGATTACTATTTTTTGTACCCTAAAGGCAGGATGAGGAGTAGGAGGAGTTCGGAACAGGAGGCAAACTGAAGCACCCTGCAATCCTTGGCGGTGGAAGATGCGCCCCAAAAATTTGGAAGGTGTATCTCACACGTACCGATACAGACTATGCCGCAATTTAATTCTTTTTACCCCAAAGGGTGTAGATTGAATAGCGGAATAGAAAATATGATATCAAAAGGTGTATCTATCTCACACGTACAGACCCAGACTAGGCCCCGATTACTATTTTTTGTACCCTAAAGGCAGGATGAGGAGTAGGAGGAGTTCGGAAAAGGAGGCAAACTGAAGCACCCTGCAATCCTCAGCGGTGGAAGATGCGCCCCAAAAATTTGGAAGGTGTATCTCACACGTACCGATACAGACTATGCCGCAATTTAATTCTTTTTACCCCAAAGGGTGTAGATTGAATAGCGGAATAGAAAATATGATATCAAAAGATGTATCTATCTCACACGTACAGACCCAGACTAGGCCCCGATTACTATTTTTTGTACCCTAAAGGCAGGATGAGGAGTTCGGAACAGGAGGCAAACTGAAGCACCCTGCAATCCTCGGCGGTGGAAGATGCGCCCCAAAAATTTGGAAGGTGTATCTCACACGTAACGATACAAATTATGCCGCAATTTAATTCTTTTACCCCAAAGGGTGTAGATTGAATAGCGGAATAGAAAATATGATATAAAATTGGTGATTTTTCAATAGCACATGTGAACACAGCAGTGTCTTATGTCACAGTCAGCTCTGCAGCAGGCTATGAAGGGAAAAAAATAGAAAATTCCCCTTTAAGTTTGTAATTTTTAAACAGATTAGTACAGACTATGCCACAATAATTTTTTTTTTAACCCAAAAGGGTGTATATTGAATAGTGGAATAGAAAAAAGTGTATAAAATTGAAAATCACTCAATAGCACATGTGAACACAGCAGTGTCTTATGTCACAGTCAGCACTGCAGAAAACAGGCTATGAAGGGGGAAAAAAAAATCCCTTTTAACTTGTCGTAAAATAGATGAATGCTGCACACAACTGACTGATAAAAATAGATTTTTTTTTTCTCCCTTATCCTCCTCCTCCTCAGTGGGCTCAAGTGAGGGCAAAAAGATTGTTCACTGCACCACTCCCCACACAGCAAAATCGATGTAGACTGTCCCTGCCTAATCTCCAGCCTGGCCCTAATATGCTCAATAAGATCGTTCACTGCACCACCCCCCAGACAGCAAAATCGATGTAGACTGACCCTGCCTAATCTCCAGCCTGGCCCTAATATGCTCAATAAGATTGTTCACTGCACCACCCCCCACACAGCAAAATCGATGTAGACTGTCCCTGCCTAATCTCGAGCCTCGCCCTAATATGCTCAATAAGATCGATCACTGCACCACCCCCCACACAGCAAAATCGATGTAGAATGACCCAGCCTAATCTCCAGCCTGGCCCTAAAATGCTCTAATAACTTTCCCTGCCTGCACTCCGACCTGTCCCTGCATTCTTTTCGGACACAATTTTTCACAGAATCAATGTCTGTCCCTAATCAGCAGCCAGCACGTATGATGTGTGCTCTGTCCCTAAACTACAGCAGAATGACGCGGCGCGCTGGGGCTCTTGAACTTATAAAGACATGGTCACATGCTTCAGATGGCCAATCACAGCTACTAATAAATTATTAGGCATGGCTGGGATGGCTTAAGGCACACCAGTTAAACGCTTGTTGATTGGCTGTTGAAAGCCCGCCATTAAAAGCACGCCATTACATACAAAACAGGAAATAAAATGACCGAACACGGATTTTAAACCCGAACATACAGTAAAGTTTTCGGGTCCGTGTTCGGGTAACAAAAATCCAATTATTCGGTACGAACACGAATAATACAGTCCGTGTTCGCTCAACACTAGTATTTATCAATTAGGTCACCCAGTGAGGTAATTTCAATTAATCACGATGACCCAATGCCCAATGGTCTGTACACATCATACAGATTCTCTCATGCAATAATTTAAATATAGAGCCAAGAATCCCAAGTGAAGTCATTGATCAAATTTGGTCAATTACATCGTCTAGTAATTCCAGCAGTATTTTCACTTCCAGAAATCCCTCAACACTAGTAATAAACACTGAAAACAAACAGATCAACACGATCCAGGTTGTAAAGTAAATAAATACAATTAAAAATTTATCCACAAGACAGGCGGATCAAAACTGCCTGTCACAGCCCCACAGCGCGGCCAACTCTACACATGTGCCTAAATTGGTATTGAAAATATCCAGACCGATGTCCGATAGGTGTGTGTCATCATTTCTATGAAGACCCATGATTCCCCCTTCTAGGTCCACATGCCTAAAAGAGGAAATCTCTGTCTTAGTCAGCAATTTCTCAGCGGCCCTGTTAACCCTCTTTCTAATCTTCTTGAGAGGTTTTAAGTGCTGAAATTTGAACCAAGCAAGCCTCTGAATAATTTCAGAAAAAATCACGGCAGTACCTGGGAAATTAGACTTAATTAGCTGCAAATCGTCTCTAATCCTAAAAATGAAGTCTAAAGTCTTATCTCTACCTATATCATTGCCCCCAAGGTGCACTACCAATACATCAGGTGGGCAATAGAGCTGAAACAATCTAAAAACTTCAAATCTAAGCTCCGACCAGCGCATGCCTCTTTTTTACTAAACCACGTGACTTCAAAGCGAAGAGGATCCAGACCCAGATTCTCTGTGTAAATTATTTTCTTGGCCCTTACTCTGGCCCAGTGCACAAACGAATGCCCCAGAATCCATACCGTAACTTTTTGACCTAAAATAATTATAAAGAAGTATTAGGATGTACATAAGACAGGTAAGTATCAGATTTCCACCTACCAATTTTTTTAAGCAACTCCCCATCCAAACCCAACCTTGCAACATCAGTGGCTGAACCTATTCTAAAAGAGTGGGATGATAACTTACAATGCCCTAGACCCAAAACTTGCAAACATTTAATTAGAACACAGTTAAACTGATACTTTGACAAAGGTTTACCAGACTGGTGAATAAAAAAGATATGATGACGAGATGTGGGTCTAATCCCAATATACCGATTTAAGATGGAAACAGGGCAAACACTGGAACCCATTAAAAGCGTTTAAATGTATCCATTTACCTTGACCCAATTGATCAGTTTTGGAATATCTAATGAAAATTCTGGCATTACATGCAGAAACAACTACGTCAGAAACAAAGAGACTAGAATCCCTGAATCTCCCATCTGGTATTCACTCTGAAATATGTAGAGCAGCAAAAAACAACAAACAAAGAGCCGCCTGGAACAGGACCGACTCAAAATTTGAAAAACACACTTCATTACAAACCAGACAAATTTTCTCAAGCAAATCTAAAGTGATAGGTTGTCTCAGGTCTTTGTGGAAATTACACTTTCTGTATCCCTTCAGAGACTGCTTAACAGAAAAGAAAGATATGCAGGGAGGTATGTTGCTCAGCTTGTTAAAAAATTAAATACCTGCTAAAATTTTATTTATATGGGACCAGGAATATTGCTTTGCAAAAAGTTCAAAAACACCAAAATCAGGCTTTCAGAAAAATCTTCATAGCCAAGATTAGGGATGATCGAACTGTTTGGGTCGACCATCGGTTCGACCCGAACATTGACTGTTCGAGGTTCGGCCGAATTCCGAACTTTTTGCTGAAAAAGCTCAGAATTCGGCAACCAGAACTGACCAAAATGCAATGGGACAGGAAATGGGCTTTAAAAGCCCGTGATTGGACCAGAACCATCAGTAAAAGCCAATTGAGGGGGCAGGAGAATGCTAGGAATGTGATTGGAGTGACTAGGGGGTCCAGAGGCCAATCATTAGTGAATACGCCCCCCAGTATATAAGATAGCCCCGCCAAATTCCTAGCATTGTAATACAGGGACGTGGAAGAGAGTGGAAGCAGTTCTGTTACTTCTGCTTCAAAGTGTAATTTAGCAATTATTAGTGTGAGGAAAGGGATATCTAGTGTAGTTAGGGTGCTATTTTCCACTATAGTTAGATTTAATAATCTAGTTTCTGTAGGGAAAGTGTTAAGTGTAAGGGAACCGTAGTGTAGTGTAGGGTTAACTGACTCTGACTGCTATAGCAGAGTGACAAAACCCTTCCATGTCTGGGTGACCACTATAGAGAAAAGATCGTTTCTCTTAGAACACTTATAGAACAGCGATATGGCTTCACCCCTGTCACCCGGCTTTTTGCTGCAGGCGTTTATAGGGCTTTTTTGGGCGTCTTTGGAGGCAGGCATAACATCAGAACTTCTGTGTATGGGTATATATACACACACACATGTATGTATATATACACATACACATATATAGGTGTGAAAGTAGCAGAACACTATACTTGGGCTAATGAAATAATTAACAGGCAAATGTCTCCGCTCCTATCACACCTATATGTGTGTATGTGTATAAATACATATAAGTGTGTTTGTATATATACCCCTATACAGAAGTTCAGATGTTTTGCCTGCCTCCAAAGACCCCAAAAAAATGCCCAAAAAAAATGTCTGCTGCAAAAACACACCTGGGCGTTTTTGTAGCTGGCATTTTTTTGAGCATTTTTTGGGCGTCTTTGGAGGCAGGCATAACATCAGAACTTCTGTGTGTGGGTATATATACACACACACATGTATGTATATATACACATACACATATATAGGTGTGAAAGTAGCAGAACACTATGCTTGCGCTAATGAAATAATTAACAGGCATATTTCTCCGCTCCTATCACACCTATATGTGTGTATGTGTATAAATACATATAAGTGTGTGTATATATACCCCTATACAGAAGTTCAGATGTTTTGCCTGCCTCCAAAGACCCCCAAAAAATGCCCAAAAAAACCCGCCTGCTGCAAAAACACACCTGGGCGTTTTTGTAGCTGGCGTTTTTTTTGGGCATTTTTTTGGGGTCTTTGGAGGCAGGCAAAACATCTGAACTTCTGTATAGGGGTATATATACACACATGCTTATATGTATTTATACACATACACACATATAGGTGTTATAGCAGAGAAGCCATATGGGTGTTAATTATTTCATTAGCGCAAGCATAGTGTTCTGATACTTTCACACATATATATGTGTATGTGTATATATATATACATACATGAGTGTGTGTATATATTGTATACCCATACACAGAAGTTCTGATGTTATGCCTGCCTCCAAAGACGCCCAAGAAATGCCCAAGAAAACGCCAGCTACAAAAACGCCCAGGTGTGTTTTTGCAGCAGGTGTTTTTTTTGGGCATTTTTTTGGGGTCTTTGGAGGCAGGCAAAACATCTGAACTTCTGTATAGGGGTATATATACACACACACTTATATGTATTTATACACATACACACATATAGGTGTGATAGGAGCGGAGACATATGCCTGTTAATTATTTCATTACCGCAAGCATAGTGTTCTGCTACTTTCACACCTATATATGTGTATGTGTATATATACATACATACATGTGTGTGTGTATATATACCCCTACACAGAAGTCCAGATGTCATGCCTGACTCCAAAGACGCCCAAAAAATGCCCAAAAAAACGCCAGCTACAAAAACGCCCAGGTGTGTTTTTGCAGTAGGCATTTTTTTTGGGCATTTTTTTGGGGTCTTTGGAAGCAGGCAACACATCTGAAATTCTGTATAGGGGTATATATACACACACACACACTTATATGTATTTATACACATACACACATATAGGTGTTATAGCAGAGAAGCCATATGGGTGTTAATTATTTCATTAGTGCAAGCATAGTGTTCTGCTACTTTCACACCTATATATGTGTATGTGTATGTGTATATATACATACATGTGTGTGTGTGTATATATACCCCTACACAGAAGTTCTGATGTTATGCCTGCCTCCAAAGACCCCCAAAAAATGCCCAAAAAAACGCTTGCTACAAAACCGGCAAGGTGTGAAAATAGCGGAGCCATATCCCTGTTCTATATTAATTCTAATACAAACAAACTTTTTTTTCTGGTTCTGGACATGCTACAGAGCTTCACAGGTACACTTTTTAGACCCCCAGACACTAAATCCAAAGAAATCTCATTTTTTTTTTCAATAATTTTTTCAATAATTGGCTCTCTATCAAAAATGACAATTTTTAAGAACTTTTCAGGAAATTCGGGTGTTCTGGTCGAACCAAACTTTTCAAAAGTTCGATCATCCCTAGCCAAGATGAGATGACTGCAGAAATGACGACCATAGGTCCTAGGCCGATTGGTATCCGGCAAGGGTGGCGGGAGCCAAAGATTTCTCAATGTTGACAGCAATAAAATCTAAATTAGATCCCACAAATGCCTGGGGTAATGGAAGCCTATACGGTCTTCGTCTGGAAAAAGTTGGAAAAAACGTTCCATCTGTAACCGAGATAGAGAGTCTGCCAGTGTATTGTCTTTCCCAGGCACATATTTTGCCTTAATCCAAATATTCAAGCTCAAACATTTGGAAACCAGGAAACGTAAAATCCCAATCACAGGCATGGACTTGGCGGACAAACAGTTGATGGCAAACATAACGCCTTTATTGTCCGTTCGAATTAGAATATGCCGGTTCCTATAGTGATGCCCCCAAATTTCCAAAGCCACCACTATGGGAAACAACTCTATCAAGACACTATTGTGTGTGTAACCCAGACTCACCCACCTCCTACACCAATTGTCAGCACACCAGTGGGATCGCCAAATGGCAGCAAAACCCACAGAGCCTGTGGAGTCTGTAAATAGGCAAAAATCCTTGTCCAAAATAAAATCTTCCTGACACATTGTCTTCTCATTAAAGTCTATTAAAAATTGAGTCCAGACTAACATGTCCTCCCTCATATCTTGAGTGAGCCTGACGTGTGCGGACGGTGACTTCAAACCAGAAATGGCTAAATATAGTTTTCTGGAAAATAACTTACCCAGCGGGATGACTCTAGAAGCGACTGCATCTCTTTTAAACATATCTTGCGCTTTCGAATCGCCATTAACAGCAGTCTTGTTAATTTAGAAATCCGGCAGTCGGAATTCCATACTAACCAAACCAGTTGTAATGCCCAAAAAATGTATGCATGTGAAGGGCAATTTGGTCTTTTCGTGGGCCAGCAGAACCCCAAACCTCCCGCACACGTCACTGAATACCTGCAACAAATGCGAGCAGTCCGGCGAGCCCCCGAACCCAGGAAAAGAAAATCATCTAAATAATGGATAAGGTTAGTAGAACCCGATTGGACCGACACGACCCATTCTAAAAAAGTTGAAAAACATTCAAAATAAAAAGAAGATAAAGAGCACCCCATGGGCAGGCACCTATCGAAATAAAAAAGATTCTGAAATACAAAACCCAGAGAGTTGAAGCATTGAGGATGCACCGGCAACAGCCTAAAAGCAGACTTAATGTCTGCCTTGGCCATTAGAACACCCCTACCCAAAGCTCTAAGCTTCGCCAGGGCATCCTCAAAAGTCGCATACTGTACAGAGGCCCAATTCTCATCAATCTCGTCATTTAGCGAGCTCCCATGGGGATAGGACAAATGATGTATGAGCCTGTAAGAGTTAGGCTCTTTTTTTTTGCCCTATTCCCAGGGGGGAGATCCTAAAATTTTCAAAAGGAGGGTAAAGAAAAGGACCTGCAAATCTGCCTAGGCTAATTTCTTTGTTAATTTTCTCCAAAACTACTTCTTCTAAGCTAAAGACCAATTTTAAATTCCTAACTATATTAAAACCGCTACCACTAAAACTAGGAAGAAAAAAGCCAACCTCAAAACCTTCAGCTATAATTTGAGCCTTAAATTTGACGGGGAACATGCTGAGCCACAGTAGCATTTCTTTGAGGCTCACCGGGGTTGGAGCCTTTTGAAAGGCCTCTAACCGCAAGGGTGGCTGACTGCATCCTCTTGAAGCATTTTGTGATAGGATGGGATCCCGCACAAAAAGCACATTCATGCTTATATCTACAAGATCCTGGCCATCTGCACTGGGATTCATTATAATTGAAACAAACCCCTTTTCTGAAACCTGAGGTGGTTGACTGCTGTTGCTTGATACTAGAATTTGATCTTGGGAGAAAGGACTTCTGAGGGAGAAAGAGATCCAACCACAGACTGACGTCTTTAACTCCCCATTTCAAATGAGGCTGCACCGCCGACTTCTGGTGAAAAGCCACATCATAGGAATACCATGCCGTCCCTCTGAAGTTCTTATAGGCCTCCGGAATAATATCCATATGCTGGAAAAGACCTATACACTTGTGAGGGAACTTTTCACACAATACTGCAGAGTAGATGAAAAAGGATTGTAACCAATTGTTGAAGGACCGTGATATTGGTCTTTTCCTTTCTTCTTCATCCTTTTTATCAGATTTAGAAACAAACTCTTTTATTGAAGGCAACAAAGAAAGTATATCAATAAATGCACCCTGCCATATTTTGTCTTTAATTGCGTCTAACAAGTGAAATCCCAGTGGTGATACCTCACAAGTCAAAGGCTCCTTTAAACATGTCTCTGGCAGGTTTTGCTCTCTTGCTAACCTAAACGAATCCAAGCTGTTGCCAACATTAGCCGTCTGGGTGCCTATTTCAAAGTTTCCACTAGATGGCGCCCAAACCTCCTTGGCTGAATGTGGCCTAGCAGCACTACTGACTGTGTCATACATGGATTTAAAATCATTTAAAAATGTTCCAAACAGGTTAAGAAAGTCATTCTTGTCCGGCAAGTTACATGACTCACCATTCCTGACAGATGAGTCCTCAGCTTCCCTCACAAGTTCCAGGCTAACAGCACCTGTAGGTAAAAATTCCTGAACATGGGAAAAGACATTGTGGCTCTGCTCACCTGTCACCCTGCTGGGCTGACTGGATGGTGGCTGTCTCTCTCTTTCTTCAGCTGTCTGTGACCCGGCCCTCCTGGGCCCTCCTGGATCCTCCAAATGGCCTGTTAGGGGCAAGAGGGGGAGAGAATCTGCGGCGGGGAATCCGCTTCCGCTTCACCGGACCCGCGTCACGGCTGGACATGACAGAAGTTCCGCGGCTGCGCACTGAAGAATGCGACCTCTCCTCCTCATCCGCTTCCCGTGACGACGGTAGTCCCGTGCCCAAACCTGAGCCCTCCGGTACGCTTCCTACTATGGCCGCAGAGTCTCTGGCGGGGGGGCACGAACACACCGGCTCCAGCTGAAGTCCCGCTAGTTGCCACGACGGGTAGTGTCAGACACTGCCGAACCCATTCTTTGCCCCCTTCCTCTCCGGCTCTCTCTATCAGGCGTATCAATAAGCTCATCCTCTCAGGAACAAGTAAGTGGAAAAATTAGAAACAGCTTCTTTTTTATACTGAGGTGGTCTGAAGTACCTGTGGAGGGAAGCCCCTTAAATAGCCCTATCCTAGGAACCAGAATAAACTGGCTGGCAGCTTTTGGGCAGCAAATTTGAGCGGGAAGCGGGGTATAACCTCAAATCTCCCCAGATACAGGGGGATTTGTGCGGGAAGAATACCTGAAATTAAGTGGGAAGGAATTAAACAGCTGAGACAGGGTCAAAAGTTCATTTGACCCTTGCCTCATGGACCTTAAACTAATGTGCTATTCCTAATACTATTAAAATATTAGCTTGACCTGTTCCTATCCCATAAGAAAAATGGAAGGCATAAATGATGCCCCTTTCCTTTCATTTGTGCAAGAAAACTGCTCTCAATGCAGGGAGATTTAACTTTTAATGCTTCACCAGCAGTTAACACCAGTGTAAAATTTGCTAGGGACCAGGATTT